>NC_137072.1:82492663-83735635 GCF_951640355.1 Cnephaeus nilssonii | reverse complement strand
CATTTTTTGGCCTCTATTCACCAGATGCCAGTAGCACCTACTCCTCAGGTGTGACAGCAAACTGTCTCCAGACATCGCCAAATGTCCCCGGGGGGCCACACTCATCCTCAGTTGAGATCTACTGCTTTAGATGGACCCTAAACATCATTAGTGTTTTCCTGTGTCCACATTATGCTGTGTCCACATTATGCTGTGTGTGTGTGTGTGTGTGTATGTGTATAAAAGCCTCACAACACTTGTACTTTAACACATAACAAGGTCAAACACTTAATAATATTTCTACTTATTATCAATTCTGTGGACATTACATTTTCCCATATAGATGTTTAACATATTTTTAGAGTGGCCATTGAAAATGGTGTAGAGACACAAGTATTTACCCTCTTTCGTTGTCAGTGGGGTCACCAGGGAGAATACTGTTAGGAAGACTTACTAGGTAGTGGAAAATGGAGGTTCTACTGGGTATTGATTAAAGAGCGATGCTTTGATAGTGAGTCCCATGATGAACTCCACACCTTATTAATGAATAAGCATCAATAAAGCATATTAAGAAATCTTAGGTATTACCAAGGTAAAGTTAACAATAGAGTCCACAGTGAGAAGAAATGAAATACAGAGGAGTTCATGTAGTGTCATTCAAGATACACTGTCAATTGAGCGTCAGCTTGCCCCACTGCTGGCCCTGTTTTTGGCTAGCTTCCTCCGAAACAATATGTGCCAGGAAAAGAAATGCAAAGTACTTTAACCGAAACAAAACATAACGAAGGAGAGGAAAGCAACTGGGAAAATAAGAATCATACCACGTGGTCCCAAGCTTTTGGATTCCCTGGTCTTTTGAGTAGTCCCTGCTGAGCTTCTCTTTTTCCAGAGCTACTGTGAGCTGACGGGGAGGGAGGGGAAAGCGTTTGCCAGCCTTGAGAGAATCACAGAATCTCTCAGAGGAAATGGAATGTCTTTTGTATCCAAGAAACAAACAGTAGTTAGCTTCTCAGCATTTAATAGCCACAGCGATGTGGATGTGAAGCTTCGCAGAGAAAGCTGAGAAATATGGTAGACTTGCCTGTGAAACCTCAATTATCGGGGCTGTTGGGCTTATAGAAAAAGAAACAAATTGTTTTTGAGCAGAGCTATTTTTCTTTCTTTCATTGTTCCTTCCTCACTGTCTTTTATTTGTATTCAGTGTTTTGGTCCCTTTGTTTGATTAAACAGGTACATGGGCGTGTGTGCACACAGGCACATGCACACACAGTGGCATTCCCGCTGGGCCTGCATTTCCTTTCCTGAGTGCTATGGGAGCGGAAGGACAGCCTCTTCTCACATTCTCGCTGCTTGGATGAGCTCTAGCTGATCAAATTTCTCTGTCTCCACTCGGCTCACTTTTGATCTCTGTTACAACAGAGAGCAGGAATTTGAAATATATTTCAAATTAAAATTTTAAAAATAGGTTTTTTAATAGGATTTTTTTTCCATTATGAGAGCATTACATATGTATGTTAGAAAAATTTGAATTTAAACAAAAAGAGTGGGAAGGAGAAAGGGGGGAAACGGAAAAGGGGGAGAGAGACTTGGCCGGTGTGGCTAAATGGTTGAGTGTCAACCCATGAACCAGGAGGTCACGGTTTGATTCCCGGTCAGGGCACATGCCTGGTTTGCAGGCTCGATCCCCAATAGGGGACACACAGGAGGCAGCCGATTGATGATTCTCTCTCATTATTGATGTTTCTATTTCTCCCTCCCTCTCACTTCTTGTCCCTGAAATTAATAAAAACATATTTAAAAAAGGGGGAGGGGAGAGCAAAAGTGTGAGCTCGAAAGAGCTCGCTCGCTTGCTCGCTCTATGTTCCTGCCACCCAAAGGTGGCCATTAATAGGCTTCTGATCAGCATTATATAGGACCCAGTACAATGTTTTGCAGTGAAAGCCTGTAAACTTTATAAAGAAGGAAGAAGGTTAGCCTGCGTTTATCTTTGTTCCCTTTGTATTTTAGCAGAGCCGAGCACAAAGTAAAACTCTAAAAATATTTGTGGTATGTTAATTATTTTTACTCTAATCTTATGTTACTCAAAACATGCTAGTGAATGAAGAAAACAGGCTTGTAAAAGAAGTGAAAATGTGGATCTAGAATGCTGCCTAAGTCATTTTGGCTAAACCTCTCATTTTAGCGATGAAGGGCCTGAAGCTCCAAACCCTGTAGGAACTTGCCCAAAGTCTAACAGGGGCAGAGCCAAGACAGCCCAGTCCTGTGCTTTCATACTCAATCTTTTATAATCTAAAATCCCTTTGACTGAGGTTTCTAAGAAGAGTCCAGTAATATTAGTTTATTTTAAAGCATTCTTCTCAGTTTAATCAGGTGTGTTTGAACATTTATCTTTGAATTTCTCTTTATCATTGGTTTGAGCTCTAGTCCTGACAGTGAGTGCCATTCATTCCTGGGACTTAAAAACATTTTATATGCCCACGCCCTTACTCAGATTTATTGATTCAGAATGTCCAGGACTTGGGCATTGATATTTTAAATTAATTTTCACAGGTGATTCTAACATTCAGTGATATTGATCACAGGTGGCATTGTGACGTTCAGTGATGCTGGGAACAATTGCTCTAGATAATATACTTTTTTTCTTCCTTGACAGTATTTCTAAAGTCCATTTACATTCCTATGGTTTTCTTCCAGACCCGTAAATTATTAGTATTAGGAGTTTCAATTTATAAATGGGAACTTACAGAAGCTAAGTATTGATTTCCAGTATCTATTCTCCTCTTTTTCATCATTATAGATGTTTCTGCTCTTACACAAGGCCACTCAGCAAAAGACCACAAATTCCCAGCCTTCTTTGCAATGAGGTTTGGCCCTGTGACTTGGTTTTGGCCAATGGGTTCTGACCAATGTAAATTTGTATCATGCCTTTAAAAGGAAAGAAATTTGTCCTCTCCTTCCCTTTCTGTTGGAGAGCCACTATGCTAACTCTGATCCAGACTATTATGTGACAGAGAAATAAACTTTTACCTTGTTTGAGACCCTGTATTTTTGTCCTTTGCTACAGCACTTCAATAAAATGCGTTAAGGCTGATAACATCTAAATTATAACACTAGATTTCCTGGAACTCATTTCCTTTATTATCCGTGGCAAAACACAGCCTTTCCATAATTGGGATCAAGTCTCATGTACTTTTTCTAATTCTGAGTCTGGGAATGATAGCTACACCTATTTACTTAATAGCTCTATGTTGATCAATGCCTGTCTGTCAACACTCTAAAATAGAAGAACAGGGAGATTCAATTTCATTCTGAGACAACTGTATTAGCAAAGTGACAGAGATATGTGACTGACACTTGTTCATGAAAATCCATGTTCTCTTTTGCTGGAACACAGTGTGGATTACATCACCCCTTTTGCAGGAATTAGGTATGGCGACATGACTGAATTTTGATTCATTCTGTTAGATCATTGTATCTTCAAATCTCCCACCTGCCTCTGTACAGTTTGTCACTCTAACTTCCATTCCTGTTTTCTGCTCTCCTATTCAAGCTAACTTCCTTTGGAGTCTACCAAAATCTGTGTTCTCTACCTCGTGCTTCCTCTGAATTGAGAAACCATTTTTTTCCCTCCTGCCACGTCTCACCCTATCATAATATTCCAAACATGTCCAACATTCACTTACCGGTTACATTTAGAGTGAAACTGTTGAATCAGAAAAGTAAGGTCGCACTAATGTGGTTGCTTTCTGTCTCAAATTAATGTTTTCATTGTTCCTTCCTGCAGTATTGTTTTTACATACTTCTTATTGCCAATGTTTCTTGGGCTGCATGCCATATTTCTGGCCGTAGGAAAAGTATGCCTGAAAGAGCATACAAACATCTTTTATAACATTCCTATATCTCTGACAGCATTATGCCAGCTGCAATCTTTGTCTCTTTGTTTGTTCTTCAGTTGTCCATAGGGTAGGAGCACATGTGCATTACTAACTTGGGCATCCTCTTCTATTGTCAGGTGCTGAGTATAGCATGTATTGGTGGAACTGAAATGAAAACAGGTAGCAAATCAGTGAGTGCTCACTAAATAGAATGGCAAATACAAAATCTGAAGCCTGGGTATCATTTCTGAAGGCTTAACTTCTTTGCAAAATAAAAGAGTGACAGTGTAAGAAGGTACTCATGTTAATGCCCAAAGTACAGTTTTGGATGTCAAATGTTCATAAAAGTGGTCTTCAAAAACAATTTACTTACCTAGAATTTAATTTAGTCGGTAGACTTATTTTGACTCGCTATGATCAGAAGAAACCTCAACTGGTTAATGTGACCCATATAAATTTAGTCACCATTTAAGTTTCCAATTTACTACCACTCTATTCACTGCATGCTTCTTTATTCACCTTTGCCTGATTATACCACCTGTGTTGGTTGGGGTAACACAAGATCCTCTAACAAGTATACCCAAAGTATATAGTGAGCTCAAACACAGAAGAAGTTTATATAGTTTTCACTCCTTGAATAGTGCAAGGTGGGTGCTCCTGGTGGGCAGGCGGGCTCTCTTCCAAGAAGCCATCAAGGACCTGAATGGATGAAGGCTGTGCCAGTCTTTAACACACAGCTCCCAGACTTGCCCTGGTCATCTTTGTTCCAGGCAGCCAAAAGGATGAAAGGGATGGAGAGTGCGAGTGAGAGGTTTCTGTGGACCAGCTTGTCAGTCATCACATCTGTTCATATTCCATTAGATGGAATTTTTAATCACATGGCCACTCTGAACCACACAAGAGTTTGGGAAGTATAATCTGGCCAAGTCCAGGAGGAAGAAGAAATGGATGTTTATGAACAACTGGTAGTCTCTGCCATGTGTCCTTCTACGACTCCATCCTTCTGCTCACACAACTTCTTTCGCCTATTAAAAATCTTACTTAGTTTTCAAGGTCCAGCTAATAGCAACTTCATTGTCCCAGACCCTAGTTGCAATGATGTGTTCCTTCCTCTGACTTCCATTTTGAATCTCCGTTATAGCCTTTATTTAATTCTACCTTGTGTTCTGATTTTTTAAGACTTTATTTTTTAAGAGAAGTTTTTCTTGTATAACAAAATTGAGAGAGAGTTACAGAAATTTTCCATATATCCCTGCCTCCACAGATGAATAGCCTCCTTTATTGACATCACTAACTAGAATGGTATACTTTTTATTGAGGATGAACACATGTTGATACATAATAATCACCCAAAGTCCATAGGTTACATTAGGGTTTACTCTAGATGTTGTACATTTTATAGGTTTGGACAAATGTATAATGACATATCAATCATTATAATATCATACAGGGTATTTCATTTCCCTAAAAAATTCTTTGTGCTCTGCATAGTCATCCCTTTTCCCCATCCTACTCCTGGAAAGCATACATTTTTTATTGTCACCATAGTTGCCTTTTCCAGAATGTCATAAATTTGGAATCATACAGTACAGGGTTGGGCAAAAGCAGGTTTATAGTTGTTCATATACAATGCAATAATTAATAAATAATAATACAAGAATAAACAATGTTTTATGTACTCACAACTGTAAACTTACTTTTGCCCCACCCTGTATGTAACCTCTTCAGATTGGCTTCTTATATTTAGTAACTAGAGGCCCAGTGCATGAAATTCATGCATGGGTATGGTCCTTAGGCCTGGCCTGCGATCAGGGCCATCTTCCCTGGCAGCTGGCCCCACCCCCTGCTGCAACCCACCCCCAGTTCCCCAGGTGATCAGAGACTACTGGCCAGGAGGAGGGACCAAGAGGTCGGCCATTCCCGCCCGCTCACTGGCCCTGCCCCCACCGCAGGTCGCCCCCTGTATGTGGGGTGACCAGTGGGGCGGAGGCCTTGGCCTGGCACCGCCCACATCCCGCACCACCCATCCCCGGTTCCCCGTTTGCCATCGGGCAATGGGAGCCTGCCGACCAGGGAAAGGGACCAAGAGGTGGTCAGTGAGCCCCATAGTGACTGGTCAAGCAGTCGTTCTGGTCATTCCGCTGTTAGGGTCAATTTGCATATTGCCCTTTTATTACATAGGATTATTATGTAGGATATGCATTTAAGGGTCCTCCATGTCTTGTCTTGTATCTCCTCTCCTTTTCCTGGTTGAATAACTCTTTTTTTTTTTTTGGTGCCAAATAATATTCCATTGTCTGGATATACACAGCTTACTTATCCATTCACCTACTGGAAGGACATATTGGTTGCTTCCAAGTTTTAGCAATAATGAATAAAGTTGCTGTGATATCTGTATGCAGGTTTTTGTGTGGACAGAAGTTTTTAACTCCTTTGAGTAAATACCAACAAGTGCAAGTACTGTGTCATATGGTAAGAGTGTGTTTAATTTTGTAAGAAATTGCCAAGCTGTCTTCCAAAGTGGTTGTAGCTTTTGCATTCCTACCAGCAATAAACGAGAGTTCCTATTGCTCTGTCAGCATTTGGTGTTGCCAGTGCTCCAAATTCTTGGCCATTCTCATATGTGTGTAGTGGTATTTCATTGTTGTTTTAATGTGCACTTCCCTAATGAGAAATGATTTGGAACATCTTTTTTGTTGTTAATCCTCACCCGAGGATATTTTTTCCATTGATTCTTAGAGAGAGTGGAAGGGAGGGGCAGAGAAACAGAGACAGAAATATCAATCTAAGAGAGATACATTGATTGATTGCCTCCCACACATGCCCCAACCAGGGCCAAGGATTGAGCCTGCAACCGAGGTATGTGCCCTTAACCGGAATTGAACCGGGACCCTTCTGAACATGGGTGGAGGCCCTATCCACTGAGTCAAACCAGATGTGCTTTTTTGCTATTCTTTTGCAGAGTAGACATTTTTAATTTTAATGAAGTCCAGCTTATCAATTATTTCTTTTATAAATTGAGACTTTGGTGGTATATCTAAAAAGACCTCTCCATACTCAAGTCATCTAGGTTTTTGCTCATGTTATCTTCTAGGAGTTTTATAATTTCGTGTTTTATATTTAGGTCTCTGATATATTTTGAATTAATTTTTGAGAAAGATGTAAGGTCTGTGTCTACATTCACCTTTTCCCATGTGGATGGCTAGTGCTCTACTACCATTTGTTGTAGAGACTATCTTTGCTCCATTGTATTGCCTTAGCTCAGCTAAAAGATTAGCTGAGCTGACTATATTTATGGGGGTCTATTGCTGGGCTCTCTGTTCTCTTCGCTTTATATATTTGTCTGTTCTTTTGCCAGTAGCACACTGTCTTGATTACTGTAGCTTTATGGTAAGTCTTGAAGTTGACTAGTGTCAGTCCTCCAACTTTGTTCTTACCTTCAATATTGTGTTGGCTATTCTGGGTCTTCTGCCTCACCATGTAAACTTTAGAATCAGTTTGTTGATATCCATAAAATAACTTGCTTAGATTTTGATTGGTGGTTAGTTTTTTTATCCATTAGTCTCACTCACCTAACTGTAAATTCCTTTAACAAACCACCATAGTGTGGTGGGAGAACACAGAGGTGTTGGGTCACACAGGCTGGGTTGAAATGGGCTTTGCTACGTTTTAGGGGTGAGATCTTGATCAAGTTACTTTTCTTGTTTCTACTCATTTCCTCATTTTAAAAACAGTGGTAATACTGCATAGTGTTGGAATAAGGTCAATTAAGCTTATTTGAAATTTCCCATCCAGACCTGAATATAATAGATGATCAATAAATGCTAATGTTGCTACCATTTGCCTCTTTTGCAGTGATATTCCTTTAGTTGGTTGTTAAAAACATGTAACTGAGTTAAATTGTAAGTCTTCACAGCGTTGCAATAGTAGAAGTTCAAGTTAAGAGTGTGAACTTCTAGTATATAGCAGACTCCAGGACAGAAGGAAGCCCTGGGAATAGTGTCGGTATGTTGGCTGTGCAGGCATTCTGTCAGCTCTAGAGGACTCAACGGCTGCTTAACAAATTGTGTTCACTCCAGCCAAACTTGCAGCTGCCTGAGATGACCTTTGAGAATTGTGTCCCACCAACCAATGGCTGCTTTATTACAGATAAGACTAGAGGCAACAGGCAGGGCTCAGTCCAGGTCTGCCCCTGCCTGACCCACTTAAGACTCCCCCAAGGACTATTGGACATTGGAATGAGAAGAGAGGAGCTAGGGGAATTCTGATATTAAGAGAATGATCTAAAGTATGTTATAGTTGATTCCAGTATAAAGTTATTTGGATGCCTACAGCTTCTCAGGTACATTGGTAAGTAAGATTTTAGCCTTGGTCATTTGCCTGGTTGAGATGGAGACCAAGGGATGTAGACTTCTCAATTATTATTCTGTGTCTTCAGTTCTCCCTCAGTGGAATATTATCACTATCATACCAGAGTAGGGATCCAGCCTGGGATGAGGGGCTATGTGGCATAGTTGATAGGGGCAGAAATAGAATATTGGGGACCAGCTATAATTGTAAAAATATTAATCATGCTCTGATTGACCATGATGGCTTCCTTCTGACTAAAGAAGGCACATTCTAACCTGCCTGGGAGTTGCACTTGGGACCTGGGAGCTCACCTGGAAATGTAGCTCATCCTCCCCATCAGGGAGTTGCCTATCATCATGGGAAGATTAACAACCTTGTTGCAGAAACCAGAGCTGCCAGCCCTTTGAAGGCCCCCAGCCCTTTGCATACCTGCAGGCCTTTGCAAATCTCCAGCCTGCATTTCCTGTTAACTGTCCATTTGGCATACCCTTTTGCCTACTTTCCTATGTAATCTTTGTTCTTCTACCCAATATAAGCAAGTGGCTGATGGGGAGAGGCAGAGCAGATTTTTGTGGGTGACCTGCTGCTCTTCCATACTGTCGGCGGTATTGGAATAAATGCTCATATATGATTCAAACCTGTCTCTGCTTAATTGGCTCAAGTAGTGACAGGCAGCATAGACCCATTGATTGTCCAGTTACAGAGTGATTAAGGTCAGGGATATATATTGTTATGTAAATGTTTGTTAAATATTCATATATGTGTAGAACTGAAAAACCATTTCCCCCTATTCCTCACAATGCTTCACAGCAGTATTTATTATTCTCAACGAAAACAAGGAACCTCCAAACCCTTCAGCATTTACCACAGTTGGACTCAGATCCTTTTGGTAAGTTAAATGTACTGATGTGTGTGTAAACTAAAGGCACATTTCAGGAAGGGACTATGGGGATGGGAGTAGAAAGTAGACAGATAATTTAGCACAAAAAAGCCCGAGTCTGGCTTGACCAGGAAGCTACATTTGTGAGGTTTAGAGAGGAGTGGATTCCAGGTACAGAATGGTGGCTGGTAATAAAACCTACCCTGCCCGACTGTTGTTATAGTGTCTTCTTACCTTGGGGAGAAAACAAATTGTGTTTGTGAACTGAGAGCTACATCCCCGCCCCCCCCCCCCCCCCCATGGCATATAACAGAGGAAGGGAGATCCTTTCGGTATCACAGGGCATTGAGGACCGAGAGTCTGGTTTCCAGCAGAGGTGAGGATCTGAGCAGGGGAAGAGGGAAATCATGTTGAGCAGTTGAGGTTTTCTCTGAGGGTCTCAGCTGCTAGTGGCAGCCAGCATGAATTCATGTCAGGGGGTATATTCTCTGAAAGTAGACATTAAAGTGGAGTTTGGCATGCAGGGTATTTATTAGAACTCAGTACCTATGAGGGAAGGGGCAGGAAGCAAGATTGGGCGTATAGAGAAGTTGAGCTGTGATGCAGAACAGATAGAGCTTTGGCCAGCCCCACTGGGAGCTCAGGTTGCATGTGGCCTGTCAGAGTTGTCTGAGTGGGCTGTAATGGTTAGGCCTTTACATCCCTCCTCCATCAGCCACTGGGTGTGGGCTGCCCTGGGAAGGATGTGCTCCTGAGTGATGTGGCTCTTTGCAGCTGATGGATGAGATAAGTCCTCTCCTACAGGGGCATCTGGGTGGTGCATCTCCATGTCCATGAGTCCATATAGCCAGAGAAGGGGATTCTCAGAGATCCTGAGGAGGGGTGGGAGCTCTGCCAAGAACTGGTGTTCCTCTATTAGCAAGTAGAGCTTTGGAACTAATGAAATGTGTGCAGTTAATATTAATGTGACCTTGTTCATACCCATGACCTGGTGAGATCTGGGACATTCAAATTACATATGCTAATTGCACATGCTTATAATAAAAACAGTAGAAATAATGGGGAAAAAAAAAGACCTAAAATTCGACTACCCCCTCCACTCCCTTCTGGTCTTTCTTAGATATGTCTATAACTTTTATAGAGTCCATTTTTATCTTGTTTTATGTTAACGCAAGGACTTAGATCAGAAAGGCTAAGTGGGCAAAGTGGTCTGGATGGTAATGAGAGGGGTGTAAAGTGGACAGTGTGGGTGAGATCTGACATACATCACTGCTCAGCCCAGGCATTAAGTAAAGAATAGGCTGGAGGTAATAAATATTCGTATAGCTCTGACTACGAGCTCCACCCCACTGTTTAGAGAAATTAATCTTTATGATTAAATGGTGGTTTTGGTTTCCAGAGCAAGGTTCTTAATACTTTATACCAGCCTGTTTCTTCTGAGTCATCAGTACAGTTTCCCTGAGCTTGTTAGATTTTGCATGTTGCCCTCAAAACAGACGGCTGCATTTTGGGTTGATTATTTGCATTTTAAAAAATAGGCTGCTCACACTGCATTAAATTTTTATAGCTGCTGTGTTCATTGATCAGATCACTCTGGTAGCAGTTACTACTCCAGCTGTATATTTTAATTACACTTGAACAATCAGCCTTTCTTAGTCCTTGAGTAATTTGCTGCATTTAATTTGTCCTTTTGTCTAATTCCAACTTAAATTATTTCATTAGTGTTGGCAATCCTGTATCTCACACCCTTCCTATTCTTTTTAAATCAATTTCTCAGGGTTTTAATTATGTAGAACAGTCAATAAAAGTTGATGCCAACAAAAGAACCATTGAGGCAAATGGTCATGAAGAATATATGCCCACAAGATATATTTTATTAATAACACCCTTAGCATTTATGCCAGAACATTAACTAATTAACTCATACTATACTCCATAGGAATGGTCAGCAATTTTGTTTTTCATTTAGTTAATGACAAACTGTGGCATAGAGAAACTATACAAACTAGTGAAAGCTTATCAGCAAGCTAGAGGAAAAATGGTTAGGTGTTTCTGGATCGTGGAAGCATTAAGATAAATGATTTTTTTGAAGATAGTCATAATATATTAAACTGTGATCAAAACATTGACTTCTGATGACTGTTTATTTGATTTTCAGGCCCAAGAAATTGCAGAAGGCAGAGACCTAAGCCTCTAGAGCAGAGGTTTTAACTTGCCTGACTGTGGGTGATATTTGGCTCACAGACCTGCATTCTGGGGTCTACACAATTTTTTTTTTAAAATGTGGATTTGGATGCCTTTAAAATGACATGAGCTCTTCCCTACCTCTGCCTTGTAGTCCTGTATTGTCCTGCTTTACACATTTTGAAGATATCTTCCTGACTTTATGTGGCACTTGAGTTTGCTACCCCTGATTTTAGAACTCACTTTCAGCTAGAAAACTAAGACCCGGAGGGCTGAAGTTTGAAGGTGCCCATAAAGTTACTAGTAGAGATCAGCCTAGAACCCCAGTTTCATGGATTCACTTCAGTGTTTTTCCATTACACCAAGCAGCCTCTATAAATTTCCTTCAGTGAATTAAAGCAAGACAATTATTTCTTTAGATCTCTTTGGATGGTGGAAATAAGGCCTTAAAGCTATAATGTAGATCCATGGAGTAAATTGTAAGTTTCCTAACACTTAAAAAGTGTGTTAGTGTGGTGTGGCATAGAGAATGTTAGCTGCGAGTCAAAAGACAGAGTTCCCGTCTCAGCTATGTCATTAACTAGAGGCTATTTGACACCATGCACTTCAGTTTCCTCTGGCTATTGTAGTAGATGAGCTCTGAGTTCCCTTCCAGCCCTAGCATCCTATGATTCTTTCATGAACTCCAGTAAAAGGGTACACAGGCGGTAGAGAAAGATAAGCCATTCAATTAAAATGCCACTGTTCTATGCAATCAGCTGTCTTCTGGAAGCATTTTGAATCTGAGCTTTATCATCCTTACCTACTTTTTCAGTTGGAGAGGAAATTCTGAACTATATAGTCTAGGGATGTGGTTATTAGTAAATATGCACATTAACACTTAAAAGATCTCTGGAAGAAATGAAATAGATAATTCAGAGGTCTTTGTTTTTTTATGTTTGTATTAATTTTTAGAGAGGAAGGGAGAGGAATAGAGAGAAACATCGATGAGAGAGAAACATCATCAATTGGCTGCCTCCTGCTCGCCCCCCACTGGAGACTGAGCCCTGACCCAGAATCAAACCTTGACTTCTTGATTCCTGGGTTGATGCTCAACCACTGAGCAACACAGGCCAGGCAGATAATTCAGAGGTCTTGAGACTATCTGATCCCTTTGAGGAGGGTACCTCTAAGCCACTGACAGTCATGCCAAATAGACCATTAGCTCCTTGAGGGTAAGGGCTCTCTTTCATTCTGTGTGCTTAGTGCATTGTTTGGTGCACAGTAAATTTCAACATCCAGAGATGGACCATGAACTCATAGTGTTGGGAGGAATCTTAGAGATTGTATTCAGCCTCTCTGCCAATGCGGAAATCCTCTCTACAGTATCCTAGGAGGCTGCTCAGTAGGCTTCACTAGTTGAAGCAGTTATTCATTCCATGAATTTATTGAGTATCTCCTAAGTACAGGACTGATTCTAGGATGCAGTAGTGAATCAAGGATATACAGTTCCTGTACGAGGAAGCCTGCTATTTCAGCTGGAACACCATCAGTGACTGGGGTACATTATTTGTGACAGCTCTCCATTCTACAAAGGACCAACTCTCAGCTCTAGCAACCTTCCTCTGGGAAATGAACCCCCCTCTCCAATGATGCCAGCATCAGTTTTCTTAACATCTTTTTCACGTGTCCCGGCACATTGCTCTAGGATTTCCAATTATGAGAGGGTGCCATCTGTCAGTCACCAGCCTTCACCTTGAGCTCAGTTTCAGCCACCAACGAACAACTCTTAAACTACCAGCCTGTGGGAACTTACCTGTGCCAGTGGTCACACTCACCTTCAGAGCAACTAGGCTCATGGTTGGTCCTGGTAGTGAGGACAGGAGATGGCACTTGTTCTATTTTTCCTGGTTGGGCAGAAAAAGGAGAAGTGACCTGTCATGTTTGGAAACACTGCCTTATGTTCTAGTTTCCTGGGTAGTTTTATTACACAATTAACAGGGGCAATTCAGTCCTTTCTCCAAAGCATCAGCACATACCTGGTTGAAAAGGTATTTTTTTTTGAAGTCTGAATTAAGGAAAATCTGCGTGAATCTGGATGGGAAGCAGTACTGCTGAGGGGCAGGCTGGGCCTGGACACCAAGTCTCAAAACGTCCCATTTCATTAACACAGTGTTCCTGAAATACGTCCATTCTCCACCGGCATCCTGCACAATCACTTGATGACTAAAAGCCAAGCTATTTAGCACGGTATCCCTGGCTCTCCATTAGTTGCCCTCATAGAGTCTTTGCTTTAGTTAAACAGAAATTTTCAATGTTTACTCAATTATCCCTATATTTTCTTCCTCCTACTCTTTGGTTAGGGTTTCTCTCAGTTTGGAATTCCTTTTCCTCTATGTAGAAGACTCTTCTCTCCCATCTCTACTTGCCCACAGCCTACCCATCATTTAAGGTTCAACTACCATGCTGCCTCCTCCATAAAGTATTCTGTGATTCACGATGGTCTCTCTCTCCCATAACTTCCTCCCCAGCTGGAAGTGTTCTTTCCTTATTTTGATC
Organism: Cnephaeus nilssonii; assembly: GCF_951640355.1. Classification (NCBI taxonomy): domain Eukaryota; kingdom Metazoa; phylum Chordata; class Mammalia; order Chiroptera; family Vespertilionidae; genus Cnephaeus; species Cnephaeus nilssonii. The sequence continues at coordinate 83,721,829 of NC_137072.1, read as the reverse complement.
TTTTATAGAACCTGAACTTAACCTCTCTTTCAGCAAGTATCGGTTTTTAAATAAAATATATTTATAGTAGCCATTAAGTGGTAATTATACCAGGTTAATCTCCTTGGGAACAGGGTCCTTGTCTGATATCTTTGAGTTTTCTACAAACTAAATTGAGTGTTTTGCACTCAACAAAACTAAGTAAATTGAATAAATTACTCTCAGAAAACGCCCGACAGACATAAATATCTAAACATAATGGTATAAAATCAAGCCACTATGTAGGTCAGTCTTAACACAAGCTTTGAAAAAGACAATTGTCTGAAATTAAAAAAACACACACATGAATAAGCAATTTTAATATTAAAAAAGCAATCTCTCAGAAATATAACAAAAATAAACAAGTAAACACAAAACCAAACAAAAAGGATTTACCTTCACAATGTATAGCATAACTTAAAAAAATTCATTTTTCTCCATCTTCCTCTTTAAAAATGTCTCAAAGGCCTTTGCCACACCACACCTACCTGAGCACTCTCACTGTCTCACCAGCGTTAGCAAGCTCTCCTGGCTCCCTAGCTTCTCCTCTGTGCTGCTGCCAGTAGAAATCCTAGTCTCCTCGTCTCCTTGAGTTTGCCAGTTCTTCCCTCTTTTGGCCCCTCACAGTCACTAAAGCACAGGGTTGATGGGGCGGGGCATGCCACAATTCCTCGGGGTAGATGTGAGTTGGACAGTTTTGTGGCCCCTCTTCCCCTTTTAGAAGCTGTTTTGAGCATTTAAATTCAACATCAAGAAGCCCTGAAAGGCTGTTTTACTAAGGACTCGCAAGACAGGGAATTGCCATCATTTCCCAATTAAAAAAGAGCCCTGGAGAACCTCCTCTGGGTTAGTGGCCGACAGCCTCTTTCTGAGCTGGGCCTTTGGACCAAACAGCCTCAAATCAAGGTGGGTGCAACCACAGTCCGTCAGGTGGAAGCCGGTCTTGCTGCTGGTTGGCAGCCAGCAGCCCCCAGCAACAAGTGAGAGAGTGAAAAGGCAGATCCCCCTAAGCCGTTTGTTATCTCTGATGGCAGGCCTCCCCTCCCCTTGTGTGCGGTGACAGTAAGCATTTTTCAGCGCGTGCTTTCAGAATGTAACTAGTGTAGTATTTTTTATCCCAGTGCCGCTTGGCTTGCTTCATTTGCTTTTATGACAGTGCTTGGATACGATTAAATGACAATTTAATGTGTATAATAACTCATTTAAAGATTTAGTGAGGGCTTCGATGAAGGTGATAGGGTTTGAGCACACATTTGAGAAAACTGTACAGTTTTAACCTAAGCCAGGGCAACTGAGAATGATTTCTTATCTTGGCAGAAAACAGCCCCATTTTCTGCATTCTTTCCATTCTCCTAAGCTCCTTTGCCCAAGTAGTGGACTTCTTGGTTGTACTGGAAAGAATGCTGGTGACTCTGGGCTTAATCCCCACCCCGTGTACTTTAATTCCTCCCCGGGATTCATAAAGTATCTGGAAATTATCTTGGGTCAATGTAAGTCCCCTTAGCCTGAGGCCATATGAAGCACGATGTGGGAGGGTTCAGAAGGTTTGGGACACAGACAAAGGCTCCAGACTATTTTCCTGTTCCTGTCAGAACATGAGGAAAATGTAACTTGGCATGTCTTTGCGTCATCAGTGTCTTTGGAGGATGATCAGATGATGTTTGGTGATTTATTTTGCCACCATCCACTGAGCAGCTGAGCTCTCTGTCCTCTGCAGGATCCCAGGTTGAACCAGGGGTTCGGCTGAGGGGAACAGGCTCATCCCCTGTACTGTCATCTGGGCTGAGCACTGTGGTGGGAGCCTCGGAGGAGAGGGCAGGGGGAATCCTGGTCCAATGCATTTTTCTAACTTTAAATGTCTCTTGAAGGTGGAAGTGGACGGAAGGGTAATTTTTCTCTAGAGCCAGAGCTTTTGGATCTTCCGCTCCTGACAGTCTGCTGAAGACCACGAGTTGCCTTGAGAACGAAAGGTTCTTTTTTGTTCATTTGTTTTACTTTTTCCAACTTTGTAATGGCATTTCACAGAGTACACCATACATAAAACAGTTTATATGTAACTACTAGCAGGTCTCAGGTCCAGAGCTCAGCTTGCTAGGAAACTGGGGCCTGTTCTCCCCCAGAGGGAGAAGACCTGCCTGGATGTTAGCACAGGTTGCAGCACAACTGCAGACATTTCAGAACTATTGCTTTTCAACCGAGACAGTCTTCATCCTGACTTCAGGAACCCTGAGCTGTCCACCCTCAGGAAACATTTGGGGATTCCTTATCTTCTCTCAGCTGCTTTGTACTGGAGCGGGTTTAAGCTGTGCCAGGCTGGTCTGGACAGAAATGACCCGGTTTCTAGAAATGTGGCTCATCATGGGGGTTTACAAAAACATTATTACACAGGTTTTAAAAATTAAGATAACAACACTTAACATGATATTTACCCTCTTCACAATTTTTTAAGTATATCATACAGTATTGCTAATCTAGATACTGTGTTGCAAACATCTTATGTACAAGAATGTGTTCACTTGCATTCATCTTATTCATTATAAATGGAAACTTTATACCTTTTGAACAGCAACTCCCCACTTCCATGTACCCAGTGCCTGGTAACCACCATTCTATTGTCTGTTTCTATGAGATTGACTATTTTAGATTCCTCCTATAAATGGAATCATGCAGTACTTGTCCCATGACTGGTTTATCTTGCTTAACATAATGTCCTCCAGGTTGTCACATATTGTAGTCTATCTTTTTTTTTTAAGACTGGATAATAATAATTTTTAATGACTGAATAATAATATATATTATCATTTTTCTTTATCCATTCATTGTTGATGGATAAATGGTTCTTCCATATCTTGGCTATTGTAAATAATAATGCAGTGAACCTGGGAGTTCAGAATCTCTTTGAGATAAAGATCTCATTTTCTTTGGTTATACATCCAGAAGTGGGATTACTGGATCATATGTTAGTTCTGTTTTTAATTTTTTTGAGGAACCTCCATACTATTTTCCATAGTGACTGCATCAATTTACATTCCCACCAACAGTGTAAAAGGGTTCCCTTTTCTCCACATCCTCACCAACACTTGTCTTTTCTTTCCAACTTTATAGGGGTATAATTGACAAATAAAATTGTATATATTTAAAATATGATATGATGATTTGACATATGTTTACTTTGTGAAATGAAGCACATCTATTATCTCATGTGGTTGCCTGTTTGTGTGTGTGTGGTGACAATGCTTATTAATTCCTTATCAAATATATGGTCTACTCTCTTAGCAAATTTCAAATACACAACATAGTATTATTAACTATAGTCACCACCATGCTGTACATTAGATCTCAGAGCTAATCCATCTCATAACTGAGGGCTTGTATTCTTTGATCAGCATCTCCTAATCGTCCCAGCCTCCAGCCACTGGTAACTACCATTCTATTCTCTGTTTCTATGAGTTTGACTTTTAGGCTTATTTTTAGAATCCATATATAAGTGAGATCATAGTCTTTCTCTGTCTGGCTAATTTCAATTATTGTAATGTTCTCTAGTTTTGTCTATGTTATTGCATATGGGAGGATTTTCTTTTTCTCATGACTGAATAATATTCTAATATATATATATATATCTATATATATCTATATATATCTATATATAGATATATATATATATATATATATATATATATATATATATCTATCTCACATGGTTTTGCATTCATTCGTTGAAGGACACCTTTTTGTGTACCTGTTGGCCAATGTATGTCTTTGGAAAAATATCTATTTGGGTCCCTTGCCAATTTTTAAATCAGGTTCTTTATTTTTTTCCTTTTTCTTTTTGCTATTGAATTGTATAAGTCCCTTATATACTTTGGGTATTAATTCCTTGTCAAATATATGGTTTGCATATATTTTTCCCCATTCCATAGGTTGCCTTTTCATTTTGTTGATTTTTTTCTTTGTTGTTCAGGGGCTTTTGATTTGATGTTAATTTTTACTTATTAAAGCTGTGTTTTAATTCTTAGGTTAGCCCTGAGAAAATAGCCCCTTTCCCCCTTTCATAGCTGTCTTTTGGTGGTAGACCAATTAATAACTTTACATTTAATGATTTTAGCTTTACTAACACTCTGCTTTCCTGCTAATCAGGAGATTTTTGTAAAAGGTGGAGAAGTCAGGTTTCAGAGGCTCATTTCTTTCCTCTTTGGGAGGTATGTGAACAGGAGTGCCTGGGCATAGCTGACCTTGAAGAGTGTTGTTGAGAGAGCACCCGAGAGGGGTGTGAGTGAGCAAAGACAGTGAGGCTAAGAGTCTCTTTTTGTGGGAGCCTTTCAGATCTAAGTGGAAATGCGTAACTTAATTACATATGTATTTTTTTGTTTTGTTTGTTTGTTTATTTGTTTGTTTTTTCCTACATGAAGAGGTAGTTAATTTTCATAAAGCACAACTGCATTGTGGAATGTCAAGTTTTAAAGTCATTTTTGTTTTTATCACAATGCCCATTTTCAAATCAGGGCCAAGAGTAGTGGTTTGAACATTCTGAGAATAGCAGGGTAGCCAGAACATCAGTGGGGATGCCACTTTTTACGGCAGTCAGAAGGAGAGCTGAAACCACAACCTCTCATTTATCCACTGGTAATAATGCAGAGTGAATTACAGGGTGTTTTTCAGGCGGAACATTTGTTTCTGTAGAACGGGATTAGATTTGAAAATGCATTTTGGATTAGCAATCCTATTGTTCCCTGACTGAGGGTTAAGGAACTTGAATACCACTTTTGTGCTTGTGTGTGTGTGTGTGTGTGTGTGTGTGTGTGTGTGTGTGTACATGAGTATGTGTGCAATCCTGCATGCTGTGGGTGGGGGCAGGGAAGGGATGGGAGAAGGCTATGAAGGAGGAATCTGAAAAATAGGTAGGACTATAACATGCATTTCCAGTCACATGGGTTTTGTTCCTATGTCTTTTCTTTGGTGCCAAATCCTAGCTGTAGGTGCTAGGAAAGAGAAATGTGTGTATGGTGGGAGAATGATGGAAAAGATGGGGGATGGCAACGGGGCCATCTGGTCTTTGTCTTTATCACTGATGCTTAATATTTGACTCTGAAGGCTAAATTTCAATTCTTTACAAAAAAAATTCAACTTAATTTTAACTCCTATCTTAGCTGAACAGCAAACATTTAATCTCATCAAGATTATGCTCAGCACTGCTTTCTGTTCTTGCTGAGAGCTCTAGTGAGTCATTTGTTATCTCCATAACTTAAATGGAATTCACAGTACAGCCACAAATCTATGAGAGGAGGCTAGGGCCAGGCAGAAAAGGGGAAAAGAGTTGGCTTATTTCACCTTGGGGATAGAAGGCTCTGGACTCAGGGATGTTTATGATGAGAAAGGTGGAGACCACTATTTTCCATCAACATAGAGTGGGAAAATAGTTCTTGGGTTTCAGCAACAGTGTAAAGATTGCTTCTGGTCAAAGAGAGCTTGCCAATTGGGGGAATGTGTCCCTTTGTGTCATTGGAGGCCTTTGAAGAGAGAGTATCCTCTTTGCTCCTTGCCTCCACAGCAATACATTGTCTGCTCACTGATGGCGCCCCAAAGGCCCAACCTAGCCTTTCAGGCCCAGGGAGGTCTGTCCCTGGGAACCTGGTCCAGGTTGCTTCAGACATGAAAGTGATATGAGGGGTCCAGCTGTTGGCACGTGAGACAAAGATCTCGAATTTGTATGAGGACGGTACTTCAGGTGACTTATACAGGTTTTATTTTCCTGATAATTCCTTTCTGAGCCTGTGGCTTCTCCTAGCTAATTGGAGGTGGACACATGTGGGCATCACACACTCCCCTTTCCACTTCTGATATCTTCCTTTATTTTTGATGCTCTCCACCGCGGTGAAGGAACAAAGAGCAAATGCTCCCTTCTCTGTGATAGGTTCATGGCCCCATCACTACTAATATCTCTGTGAAGATGCAACCACAGTGGCTTATCTGGACCATAGGGTGAGACATGATAAACTGGGTATGGTAGCTCCTGAGTCCCCCAGTCAAACACTCAGGCCCATATAAGTATTTGATTAGGGAAGTTAAAACTCAACATCCCTGTCTTGTCTTGTGTCCCTAGAAATAGGAGCGGAGGGACTGGATATTTGTACATTAGTCTGTGGCAATAAACATGTTCCAGAGTGGAGGGATGTCAAGCTTAAATCACACTATTATGCTTTAGTCTGAGTTAATCAGCTGTTCTCCCTGCAAAGTAGGCTTGGTAGTTGTTTTCATCCTCAGGATGAAATGAGGAATTTACAAATGAGTCCCTAAGCTTGACAGCTGCTCCATAACTCCCCTCAACCCGGAACCGGGTATAGGAGAGAAGATACTGTGTGACGGGAGGCAGAGTGCTGTTGTTTTCTGTGCTTGAGGGGGGGAGCAAAGGAGAGCCCCCCATTCTACCCCTGTGAGGACACAGTCACTGTATTGTGCTAATGGGGATGGGTGGGGGCTGAAATCCAGCTCGTGCCTCAGACAGTCTTGAGGAAAGGGTGCCTTTTTTTTTTTTTTTTTAAATCTGCAAAAGGACACTATCTGCTTGCAAAACTCTGCATCATCAGAGGAGTGACTTTTTTTTTTGCACAAAGATCCCATATAAGTGATGATGCTTTTGCATCAGGCATGCCATGAGTCCCACTGCACAGCCAGCACAGGGGCTGACGGAAAATTTAATGGCAAGCCATTTGGTCAGGTTATTCCATTAGCACCCAAACATTTGACATACCTGGACTATAAAGGAACATCATTGTGTTATGGGAGGATCTACTGGAAGCAGGACAAATGGAGGTAGAATTGGGGACTCTCCTTTGCTTCTCCCCAATATTTTGCCTCTAGCTTTCACGGTTGTCTAGTAAATGGAGGGAAGCTGAGTTACAAAGGACAGCAGAGTAAGTTTCACGGAATTGATACACTCTTACAAAGAGGAATACAGTGTAAAGGGCCCCCAGATGTAAGGGGAAAGTGTGGAGTTTGTCTTTGGGCTGTCTTTAAGAAATGCGCTTACTAGGTGTACCGGTTGATAATGCGGAATCAAAGAAAACATGATAATTTCAAGAGAAACATCAAAAGTGCTTTATTCAAAGTAATGTCCATCACTAGCTACACATTTCCCCCATCTTTCAGGTAATTTGTGGATACCGTCCCTATAGAACTTTTCTTGTTTTGAGGCAAACCATTCAGAGACCTAATTTTCCACTTCTTCATATGTTTTGAAGAGCTGCTCAGGAAGTGCATGTGCCATCGATCGGAACAAGTGGTAATCTGAAGGATCAAGATCTGGTGAATACAATGGGTAGGTTAATACTTCCCAGGCAAGATCTTGTAACGTGTCTTTAACTGGTTTGAAGTGTGTGAGGGTGCATAATCATGAAGCAAAATTACTTTGCCGTGTCTTCTGGCACATTCTGGTCATTTCACCATCAAAGCGTGGTTCAAATTGATTATTTGTTGTCGGTAGCGATCAATATTAATGGTTTTACCCGGTTTTAGAAGCTCATAATACACCACACCTTCCTGATCCCACCAAACGCAGAGCATTGTCTTCTTTCTGAAGCGATTTGGCCTTGCAGTCGATGTTAATGGTTGACCTGGATCAACCCATGATTTTGTGCATCTGGGATTCTCAAAATAAATCCACTTTTCATCGCCAGTCACAATTTGATGCAAAAAAGATCTTTCGTATAGCTGAAGCAACATTTTACTGATGACTTTTTGGTTTTCCATTTGTCTTTTGTTCAGTTGATGTGGCACCCATTTTCCTTCCTTTAAAATCTTTCCCATTGCTTGTAAATGATTTGAAATTGTTTGCTGAGCAATGTTTCATCTTTCTGCAAGTTGTTTTTGAGTTTGACACGCATCTTCGTTCAATAATGCTTGTAATTGTTGGTCTTCAAACTTTTTTGGTTGACCTGGACGTTCTTTGTCTTTCACATAGAAATCATCACTTTTAAAGCGTTTAAACCAGCGTTCACAAGTGTCTTGAGATGGAGCATGTGCACCATAAGCTTCCGGAAGTATTCAGCAGCACTTTTCTTCAAAATAAAGTAATGAATTAAAACTTCCCGCAAATGCTCTTATTTTGGCACAAAATTTGACATTTTTAGCATAAAAATATTTATGATGTTAACACCTTCAGAAAATTTGACATATGAAGTTTTGAAGCTTATTGCCAATACAACAAAATAACATACATATCAAATTGCATATATGTCAACATATGTGTAATTCCATATATTGAAAAAAATCCGCATTATTAACCGCTTCACCTGGTAAATCCAATTGCTATGGCTACATGAGATTCATCCGATCATCAGGCCTCCCGTTCCATGGGGGCCAAAACTATTTTGTTTTCAAAAGAGAAAATGTATCTGCGTTTTCCCTGTTTCGCTTTGTAAAATTGAATTGCAGAGAACTCATGAATAATAGAAAGAACACTAAGGACTGTGAAATTAACACTGGCACTAAACAGTTTCTAAGAGGGAAAAATACTGGAGGAAGGCTCGATTCAAACTCCCCCAAACAGGGGTTTGGAAACTGGGACATGTTAGCATTGGAGGGTGTTTCCTGCTTTCAGAAAGGTGAATATTTTAAAATCCTTTAGGTCAGATATATATTTCTTATTTTATGAAGATTTTCAAGGGTGGAAACTATAATGGTTTATGGCTCCAGTGAGATCCATAGGTCAAATTTTGACATTTGTCCATGGGAACAACCATCTTACTCTTTTTTAAAAAAAATTTTATTGTTTTAAGGTATTACAAATAGTAATACATCTCTCTCTCTCTCTCTTTTTTTTTTATTTCCCACTGACCTCCCTCCAGCCTCCCCTACCCCACTGGCACTTGCTCTCATCCCCCTGCCCCCAGTGTCTTGCGTCTGTTGGTTGTGCTTATATGCATGCATACAAGTCCTTCGGTTGATCTCTTACCCCCCCACCCCCACAACCCTCCCCTACCTTCCCGCTGTAGTTTGACAGTCTGTTCGATGCTTCTTTGCCTCTATTTTTGTTCAGCAGTGTGTAATCTTCTTGATTATCCACAAATGAGTGAGATCATGTGGTATTTATCTTTCACTGACTGGCTTATTTCACATAGCAGAATACTCTCCAGATCCATTCATGCTGTTGCAAATGGTAAGAATTCCTTCTTTTTTTTTTTACAGCACCGTAGTATTCCATTGTGTAGACGTACCACAGTTTTCTATCTTACTCTTTAATAATGAAGATAGCTAACTTTTATTTGAACACTTACTGTGTGCCAGGGACTGTGCTTTACATGCATTTTCTCACATAGTTTTGTAACTACCTGGTAAAGTAGGTATTATTATCTCCTTTTTACAGATGCAGAAACTGAGGTGCAGAAAGGTTAAGTCACACAACTTTTAAGAGATGAGTTTGCCTGCCAACCCAAGCCTGAATGACTCTTGGGCCTGCCCTTTTCGTCACCACCTCTTTCATTTCACCTTTCTGTGCCCTCTTAGCCTTTTGTCTGCAAAGCCCTTCTACAACTTACCGTGAGGGCCTATTGATCCCCCTCCTTTTCCTTTCCACTCACAAGGCAACACCCTGCCCTGTGTATTTCTCATACTCCAGATTCTCTCCAATTTGCCTTGGGTTCATAATGAATACACTGGGGGAACAGGAAGTATCCTACAAGAGTGTACTTTATTGGATCAAATACTATTGTGGACTCTATTTTTAACTCGGAGTCACCACAGCATATGGGGAAATGCTTAAAAACTATAAACCACTGCATAATGCACATAGTTAAGAGTCTGAGCTTTGGAATCAGACAGATCTGGGTTTCATCCATTCATTTATTTGTGGATTGTTTATTGAGTATTTACTATGAGCTAAGCATTGTGTGAAATGCAAGGTTTGAATTCCAGAATTACTACTTACATCTATGGACTTGGAAGATTTTTCAACCACTTTAATGAGAATAAGAGTTACCTCTGTGTAATACTAGAAGCTGGCACACAGTAAGAGCTCAATAAATGTTATTATTAATAAAAGGGTAAAAAAGTGCTGTTGTTGGGCCAATGCCCACTTACATTACTTTCCCTTAGGGCCCTGTTTGCCAAGGTTTTTAGCCAGCTAGTGTGTACTACCAGGGCCTTGGGAGTTAATGTGCTTTTGTAAAGGCCTTTTAGTGAGATAATGGCTTAGCCCAAAGGGATATCTGATTCTGGGCACAATAGCAGACTCAAATAGAGGTCATTTCTGCAAGGGACTTGCACATCAAAACATCAAGTACTTGCCTGTCTCTTTACTTTAGTAACTGGCTTCACCTGTCAGATAAGCAGCTTTCTTCCTGAATGATCAAAGGAAGAGGTAACTAGGAAATATGGGTAAGTTTATTTTAAGTAATGAAAGAATTTCCATTTGTCCTTCTAGATATTAGTATCTCACCTCTGTTAAATGCATTGTCCACTGATGTTAGCACTTTAGGCTTTTAGGATGCTCTCAGTAACACTACTTGGCTAATCTAATGTAATTCAGCTAACAGGTTTTCTATCAGCATTCACGGACCATCTCCTCCATCCACCCTTCTACCTGGGAGAAGTGTGTATATGCAGTAGGACTGAGTTATCCTTTTTCCTCAAAGTAGTTAATTTTGTTTGAAGATCAATGTGTAGAACTTGGGCTTCTTGTGTGTTCTCTGAAATAGAATGGAGGCCAGTTTCTCTCTTTCCAAACTCACAAAAGAGTAAAGACTGAGTCTTGAAACCATTTTGCTTTGAGAGTAAGGCTTTAAAAATAAAAGTTACAAAACCTAAGGGATAGTAATAGTAACTACTTGAAGATGATTTAAGTTATTAGAAATTAAGAGTGTTCCTTCTTGCCCCCACTCAATAGCCTCCAATGGCTTCCATCTCACTCTGAGTTCCAGCCAGCCAGGGCCAGACTGTGGTTGCAAAGCCCAATCCTACCTGGCTCCTTGTGCTGTCTGACACCATTTCCTACTAGCTTTTCCTCATCCACTTTGGTCCAGGCACCTCAGCTCTTCTGCTACTGCTAGTCTCAGTCACGTTGAGGATACTTCTGGTACATATTGATCGTAGGTCTCTGCTTGCACTTCAGTTTATCAGTGATGCTATTACTACTGTCCTAGTCTCTCTGACCTTTCTTAGCATCCCTTTCTCCTTTCCATGCTTAATTTTTTTCTTAGCACTTATGTTCATCTCACATACTACTTACTTTCTTATTTAATAGTTTATTTTGTCTGTCCTCCATCCCTGTACAATGTGGACTCCTTGAGAACAATGATTTTTCTCTGTCTTGTTCACTGTGAATCCCCAGGGCCTGGAGAGGGGCCTGGTATGTAGTAGGCGCTCAGTACATACACACCAAATTAAAAAAAAAATGATTATGGATGAATTATTTAGTTGTTTGTTAAATTCCATTCTGGGTGTTTAGGTAGCACAAGAACAATATCTTACTGTCGTATAGAGATTTAGAAGTTCTTGGACACTTTTCAATCTAGGCTACTAAAAAGCTAGTATTCACCAAACCCAGAGAGAAGCAAAAGTCTATCTGGGATTCCAAATAACTAACAAATAGGAGGGTTGTTGTAATGCCAACAGAAAGTAGAAATCTTCATGCTAAAAAACATCTGCATACAAATGAAAAGCACATTACTGGTAAAGACCCAGTTCAAAGGACTAAAGTGGGCCCTGGTTTGCAATCTTAGCTTCGTTCCTGTTACTTTTCAACTGATAGCAATTTTTCTAACCTCTGGGACTCTCATTTTTTTTTTCTAGGGGTTAGATGACTTTTCACCCTTCCTTTATGTTATGATATCTTATTGTTTCGGTCATTTGCTTTGAGATCTTGAAGCTATGGCATGCTATTTGTAATGAGCTGAGGAAGGCACACTGGCTCCCTTGAAACTTCCATTATTAAAACTAATGCAGTGAAGTTGAGCCTCCTCCTGGGACTTCCCTATAGTCATTGCTTGCTATCAGTAAATATTCATAAATCTGCTATCATGGAAATGAAATAGAATGCCTCAAAATTACTTTGGGGGCATCAGGAAGGCCCTGAAGAATGAAATGGGAGGATGCATTTCATTTTCAGATTTGAAGCGAAGAAAGTATTCTTTTTGTGAGTGGATGACATGCTCTGCAGTAGAACTAAGTTATCCTTTTTCCTCAAAGTAGTTAATTTTGTTTGAAGATCAATGTGTAGAACTCGGGCTTGTTCCTGGAGAAGAATTCCAAGAACTTGAGCAGATTGTGTTCAAGGCAAAACAGTGCGGGCAGCAGGTTCTATCCACCTGAGTGGGGTACCTCTGAGGGGGCTGGTGGCAACTTCTTAGGAGTGCTCATCAGTAAAAAGGAACTGTTGGCACCAACTGCATTTTGAAATACACCCTCATAAAACTACTTAATACTTCCTTATGCTAGTTAGATAATTTTCTTAACGCCAATACACATTTACCAAATACCTCCAGGGAGAGAGGCACAAGTGTAAAAATCCCAAGAAGGCCTAGCCCCATCTGTAAAGACTTGATAAACTAAGCACCTCCTGATGACACTTTTAACTTTAGTGTTGAATCCTTTTCTCCCCTCTCCCTTTTATTATCACCCTGTGGGCAAGTCTAGATTCTGGGGTCAAGGGCACAATGGTTCCGGATTTTGGTGAATTGGTGAAGGTGGTGTATTTAATCAGAGGCTGTTTCCAGAGAGAGAGAGAAAGAGAGAGGGGTGGGGGGGAGATAGATCTGTTCTTTGGAATCACTTAGAGGAGAACTATAATCTAGAAAATTAAAAGCATCAGCAACATTTGCAGTTGTGAACATCAAGGTCAGGAGGGAGGAAAAAAAAAAAAAAGTCCAAGAGGGCATACTTGTCACTGATTTCAAAGGAGCTAATTCTTAGGGTTATTAGCTGCCTCAATTTACAACGCTATATACTCTTGAACACCAAATACTCATTATCAGAAATTAAAGAAGCGTGGTGCTTCTTTAATTTGAATTATATTTTAGATAATAGATTTTGGAACATGCATCATATTAGAATTGACCTGACCTTAGAACTAATAAAGGTTTCTAGTAGGCGTGGAATCTCTGTTATAATACCTATATTCAAGTGTATGAGAAAAGCCAGGAAAAACTCCTTTGTTTTATTTTTGCACCATGGTGCCCAGAGATAGGCAAAATTGTTAGGTAGGTAAAGCCTGGCTTTGGAATCTATAGTCTCTACTCTCCTTGGACTCTGTGTTCGAAAGATCTTAACCACTCACTCTATTTTAATATTTCCTTAGAAAGAAACAGAAGCATCCTGTCTTAAAAGATGAACAATGGCTTAGTGGGCTTACAGGAAGTCAGAGAAAAATGTTCCAATGGCAGATTTTTAGGTTTCTGCTGTCTATATGGGAGGTCTGGGAGGTGGATGGTTACATCATGAGTCATGGTAAGGCTTGCTCATTGCAATTATTCTAGCTGGTCTCTCTAATCCTGCTCTTCAGTTATTCTAAGCCAACCTACACATAAGTGCTAGGAAAAAAAAAAGGCTCATTAAATACGTTTTCTGTCACAACAATTCTCAAATCAAGAGTGACTTCCCATTATATACTGTCACTATCATAGACACACATCTGTCTGGTATCCATAGTCCTTCACTGACCCTGGAATTCTCCTTCCTCTGTCAGTGACCTTCTGCTGCTTCCATTTTTAATCCTAACAAACACATTTCTCATGTTCTTTTGGACTTTCTTTTTCATCCAAACAAATTATTGTCATGTCTCAGACTTGCTTATCATGAGTTCTGTGCTTCAGCCCTTGACAGTTCACTTCCAAAATGCCATTTGTCCCCTGTTCCAGCAGGCCACATATCTTTGCTCAAAAGAATGTGTCTAAGAGTCCACTTCTCAGCCTAACATATTCTGACTACATCTCTGGAGAAAGAGACTCAATGGTCATTGTTAATAATTTTTTTAGAGGTATTTCCTGGCAGAAAAAAAAATTACTTTGTCTAAATTAAAGCCCTTACTTTATGGTTTAAACCCATGTGCTTTCTTTTTTCTTATTTTGTTTTCTTAGAATATGAAAAAATCTTGTCACTTCCTTCCATTTAAGAGTTCTTCATAAATTTGAAGCTTGTTATAAAATTGCCCTTTAACCTATTCTTTCAGCTAAATATTGTCAGTTTTTTTCACCCCTTTCTTATTGGACATCTTTTATAAACTTTTGATTATTACCTGCAACTTTCCCTTTATATCAAATTCAGACAGAAATATCATATTTTATCGATTCTAAAAGGCACCTTTTATCTCACATTTTAACATATCAAATTTCAACATCTAACAGGATGGCATTTTACAATTATTAATGGCAATACTTTTTTTTTCTTAGTGATAATTAAAATGAAGCTGTATCTTGAATGATTAAAAAAGGCAAGGGGAATTAGTCAAGATTAAAGGAAATTGAAGAGAGATGACAACCAAATGCAATGTGTAATTTTTTATGAGCTCTTGGATTGAAAAAAATCAAGATCAATTAAAGTTTAATTAATTAAAAATTGGCTTTATTGAGGTATAATTAATAACTAAAATTGTAATATATTTAAAGTGTAAAATGTGATGATTTGATATATGTATAAATGTGAAAGGATTCCCACTGCCTATTTAATTATTATATTCATCTCACATATTTACTTTTTTTTTGCTGAGAACATGTTTTACTCTCTTAGCAAACTTCAATTATACAATACAGTATTTTCAACCCTAGTCCCATGTTGTGCATTAGATCCTCAGATCTTATTCATTTTATAATTGAACCCTTTTATCAGCTTTGCCCTTAATAACCCCCCTCCCCCCGGTGTTTTGGTAACTACCATTCTACTCTCAATCTGTTCTTTCTGTGTTTTCAACTTTTTATTTTTTAAGATTCCACATGTAAATGATACCATGCAGTATTTATCTTTCTCTGTTTGGCTTTCTTCACTTAGCATAATGCTCTCCAGTTTTGCCCATGTTGTCACAAATGGCAGACTCCTTTTTAAAGACTAAATAATATTCATATATATATATATATATATATATATATATATATATATATATATTTCCTTATTTATTATTCAGTCAGTGGATACTTAGGTTGTTTCCATATCTTGGCTATTGTGAATAATGCTACAATGATATAAGAGTGTAGATATCTCTTAGAGATACTGGTTTTAATATGTTTTTAAAAATTTGTTTTAGAGAGAGATGAAGGAAGAGGGAGAGATAGTGCCTCCTGCATGCCCCCTACTGGGGATCGAGCCTGCCACCAGGCATGTGCCCTGACCAGGATTTGAACTGGTGACCTCTTGGTACATGGGACAATGCTCAACCAACTGAGCCATACTGGTTGGACAGAAATATTGGTTTTGTTATCTTCAGATATATATCCAGAAATGGGATGGCTGGATCATATGGTAGTTCTGTTTTTAATTTCTTGAGGAACCAACATACCGTTGTCCATAGTGGCTGCATAAATTTTCATTCCCATCAACAATACACAAGGCTTCCCTTTCTCTGTGTCCTCTCTAATACTTGTTATCTATTATCATTTGATGATAGCTATTCTAATAAATAGAGATGATGTTATAGTTGTGAGGTGAAATCTTTCAAGATATTTTTTGGTTTTCCTTTTTATTTCTTCTATGATTCATTGATTGTTCAGGGACATGTTGAATCTCCCACATATTTGTGAATTTTCCAGTTTTCTTCTTGTAATTGATTACTAGTTTCATACCTTTGTGGTTAGCAAAGGTGCTTGGTATGATTTCATTCTTAATAAATTTATTAAGACTCATTTTGTGGCCTAACATATAATCTATACTAGGGACTATTTCATGTGTGCTTGAAAAGAAAGTATATTCTGCTGTTCTTGGATAGAATGTTCTATATATATCTGTTAGGTTCAACTGATTTAAGGTATAGTTTAAATCCAGTGGGTCCTTATTGATTTTCTGTCTGGATGATCTATTTATTCTTGAAAGTGGGGTATTGAAGTCTGCTACTATTATTCTATTGCTATTTATTTTTTCCTTCAGATGCATTAATATTTGCTTTATATATTAGTTGCTCTAATGTTGTGTGCATAAATATTTACATTTGTTATATCCTCTTGATGAATTGACCCCTTTGTCATTATATGATGACTTTCTTTGTCTCCTCTTACAGTTTCTGACTTTAATTCTTTTTTGTCTGATAAAAGAATAGCTACTCCTTATTTTTGGTTTTCATTTACATGAAATACCTTTTTCTATCCCTTAACTTTCACTAAAGGCTAAAGTAAGTCTCTTCTAGGCAGCATAGTTTTTTTAAATTCATTTAGCCACTTTATATATTTTGATTGGAGTATTTAGTCAATTTACATTTAAAGTAATTATTAATAGGTAAGTACTTACTATTGCCAATTTTGCTTTCTGTCTTTTTTTTTTTTAGTTCCTTTACTGTTTGTTTTTTTTGCCCTTTACTGCTCTCTTTCTTTGTGACTTGATGATTTTCTATGGAGTATACTTTGACCCATTCTCTTGGTCTTTTGTATATCTACTACAGGGTTTTGCTCAATGGTTTCCATGAGGCTTACTTAAAAATATTATATTGATTATAGTTTATTTTAAGCTGATAACAACTTAACCTCGAATCCATACAAAAGCTCTACATTTTTATACCTCCATTTTGTTTTTGATATCATAGTTTCCATTTTTTAACTCCTCACTTGAGGGTATGTTTTTTATTGATTTTTAGAGAGAGAAGAAGGGAGAGAAAGAGGAGAGAGGAGAGAGGAGAGAGGAGAGAGGAGAGAGGAGAGAGAGAGAGAGAGAGAGAGAGAGAGAGAGAGAGAGAGAGAAAAGAAGAAGAAGAAGAAGAAGAAGAAGAAGAAGAAGAAGGAGGAGGAGGAGGAGGAGGAGGAGGAGGAGGAGGAGGAGGAGGAGGAGGAGGAGGAGGAGGAAGAAGAATAAGAAGAGGAGGCGGAGGAGGAGGAGGAAGAAAAAGAAGACTCAGTAATTCTATGGGATCAGGATCCCACCCTTATGACCTTATTTAATCTTAATTACCTCCTTAGAGGCCTTGTGTACAAATACCATCACATTAGGGGTTAAGGCTTCAACATAAGAATTTTTTGAGGGAATACCATTCAGTCCATAGTATTTCCTATTCTCACTACTACCCAATCTGCCCCCTCCCCAAGAGCTCAGCACCCTGCTCCTGGAGAATTTGCTTTACAAAAGATCTCTAATCCAAAGGAATTACTAAAGGTGAAGTTTTTGCTATCAGTAGGAAAGAGGGTAGAAAGAGGATGGAAATAGATAATTGGGAGGGGAAATGAGAAAACCATGCTTTCTGGGCAACTTTGTATTTTAACTATAATAATGGCCAAGTCTTCGTCTTTTCAACCAACTTTATAACCAATTCCTGGAATCTGGAATCAGCATTCATTAGTTTGTTTTAAATTACTGACTTTCTCCTTTTGACTAGCTCTTGGCCACTTATTGGAATTATTTTTCTTTTTCCTTGAAGAATTCTCTCATTAGAACAGTTTCTGAGCTCAGCCTTTTAGGGCACATCATAGATAGGAAAGCCTCACTCTGTATGTTTGGATATTTTTGTATTGGCCCCATTTCTTCTCTGGTTTCCTACTCTATGGGAGCTCAGAGCTCCCACTGACTTCAAAGGGATCTCAGGTAAAATAAGAAATAGTCTCACAGAAATTTCCCAAAGATATTTTGAGTTTTTAAAAATGCATTGATATATTTTAAAAAGATATGAATATTAGACCTAGAAAATGAATGGAGATTATGAGTATCAGTCAGACATAGTCAGGAGATTCTCTTTGATAGTAGAAAAAAGCTCTTATAAATTCATAATACTTGGCAGATGCATTCATCCTTCTGAGGAGAAAATTTTAGGTTCTATTGTGATTTCAAAAGCATAAAATTAGAATTCTTTATTTGTTTCTTTTTATTTTACCTTTTCCCCATCATCATTTAATCCCCCTATAGCCTCTTCCACCTTCACTTATCCTCCTACCCCCTGTAATCACCACACTGTCCATTGCAGCATTATTTATAATAGTCAAGTTTGGGAAGCAGCCCCAGTGTCCATCAGTAGATGAGTGGTTCAAAGAGCTGTGGTACATTTACACAATTGAATAGTCAGCTGCAAAAAAGAAAATTTTACCTTTTAGGACAGTATGGATGGACCTGGAGAACATTATGCTAAGTGAAATAAAGGTAGAATTCTTTAAATCAAATTTTTACTTTACAGGTATCAAATATATTCCACACTATATTCACAGAGGGCATATAAAAATTATAAACTATTTTGAGAAAGATATATAGTACATACAATTTAAAGTAGATATTTTCTGGATTTTCGTAAACTTTCCATATTTCTTAGGAATAGTTGTTTTAAATTTCAAGTAGGATCTAGACAGGGACTAGTTATGTTTGTATTTTTGTTTCACAGGTTGGAGAATATCACACATCTATGTAAGTCTCACGCAGATCCCTTCAGAAAAAAGGAAAGTGTAAAGATAAGACAGGAGCTAGAAATAGGGCCAGCAAGGCTCTGGAGATCGACTATTTCAGTCTCATTTTATTGACCTGAGAAATCTTTCTAGGGCTTTTTCCCCCCTTCTGTTTTCTCCACTGGACTTTCCCTCCCAACTGGCTAGCTAGTTTCAACACCATGCCTGACATGTCCAGTATAATAGACGTTTTCCCCTGATTTCCAGCATTTTCATTTCCTCCACTGGAGCAGCAACCCTGCAGAACTGGGCAGATGGGTGTCCTGAATGTTCTTCTCAATGCAAAGGTAAACACAATAGATGAAATTGAAAGTAGAAATGATGAAGAAAGCCCAGGATTCCAGTCTATAGAAAGAATGTTGTGACCATGATAAAGAAATAACTCAGAACTCAAAGAAAGAAAGAAAGAAATGGATTCTCTGATTAGGAAGTGCGATCTTTCTTTGGTCAAAGAGGTCCATCATTTCTCTCATGCTCCAGATTTGGCAGTCTTTTCATTGTTCATATGTTCATTCACACAGAATGACCACTGACAACTTGCCAAAGCTCAAGGTCCATCAGCCTTCTGGGTTCCTTGTTTGCACTTTCCTGATAGTGTAGACAATGGATAGAGCTTCCAGCACACCACCATCCCACCCTGAGAGGAAAGGACTAAGGTGGTTTGTTTAATGATTTACTAGTCCTTAATGTCTTTCATTTTCATGAACCCATGACCATAGGTTCATTGACAAAGGAAACATTTAATTGAGCTCTTGAATTAGCATGTAGATACTAGCATTCTCACTGCCAGATATGTAGCTTCATTGGCATATTATGAAACAGTATTTCATTGGGAAGATATAGCATCTTTTAAAGGAAAGAATAAATACCTTCTTCCCTAAGTTTAATGGACAGCATGATCTTCATGCTTTCTGTCGATCTATTTATTCACTAACTTTCCTTCTTATCAGGTATATATTCTGGTTGGCAGTTTGATTTAATTAAACATGTGGTAACTTACTGAATTAAGCACTTTAATTAGGTAATTATTTTGTTATAAGAACTGGTTTTCAGCTTGCTGGAGAGAGGTAATTTTCTGTTTTTCTTAAATTAAAAATAGAACCTGGATTCTTTTCTTTTATAACAAAGTGGAATAAAAATGATCAGATACAGAATTAGGGTGAGTTTGAGCTGTAGAATGAAGAAAAATAACCTTGGCTTAGATATTGGTAAGACAGCATGTTTTTGAAAAATGAAGGCAGAATTAGAGTTAGTCCTGCCACTGGGTAGTTATCACTTTTAATCAGAGTGATTATTTGTCCCTCCCTCAGTTTTCCTCTATAAGTGGAGGATTTTTTTTTAGACCCTATGCAAGAAAATAATTGCTATAAAAAATAGAACATAAAGAAATACCCGTCTCTTTATTGATGTTGGTGGATCTAGGGAATCTTTTTTTCTTCAAGCAATTTAATTAATTATTTCCCTCTTTGAAAAATTTTTGTAACAGCTAGTCATTTGTTAACTTCAGAAAGAGACTTTGTCTTAAAGAAAAGGCTCAGGCTCTGAAAATATTGCCTGAGACCGATCATCTAGGATAAAAGCTATCCTCTAATTCCCACGTACTTGTAAGATTCAACCTTATTGTCTTTTTGTTGGTTGGCAGGAATGATTGTAAATAATCTAATGATACTTCAGATCAGACAAACAAATAATTAGAGTTGACATTGGAAAAGCCAACAAGACCCCAATTAATTGATTTGCTAATAGCTATTCTCCATTTACAGACATTAGCCCAAATTGAGTTTTAAGCTGTGACAAGGGCCACAAGATGAACATTTTCTTTCTCTAAATTCCTGATTACCCACCAGCATCCCAGTCTCACCATCAACTAGTCTTTGGAGGCTTTTGTTTGCTAAAGGATTGAGGCTTAGTCCAAATAGCTATCATCTGAAATGTAATATTCATATATAAGCTCTTTTTGGAATAGCCAGTCAATATAGTAATTACATTTTGCTTTATGATTTTTTTTTAGCTTTACCTTTTCATCAAGAAATACAGAACAAAGGAAACAGTTCTCATTAAACAAATGATGTTGCAAGTGAAGCCTTCCTTAGTGGATGATAAGAATAATGGCATTTCTGTTCCAGGAACCCCAGGGCCAGAGAAGGGCTGTGTTCCAGTCACCACTGTGCAACAAACCATCCTGAAACCCAATGGCACAAAATAACAAGCATTTTATTATCTGTAACAACTTTATGGGTTGAATGGGCTCAGCTGGGGCCATTTGTCTGTTTCTCATGATGTTACGTGGGCTGCCGTCATCTGGGACTCGACTGGGCTGGAACATCCAAGTTGGTGCACTTACATGGCTGGCAACAGGGTGCTGCCCTTCTGCTGGGAGCTCAGCAGTTGACAGGAGCACCTCAGTTTTCTCTAAGCCACATTCTATTAGAGTGATTCACAGGGCCAGTCCAGACTCAGTGTGGTTATACTAGGATATATCAAGAGGGATGATGGCACCATCTTTAGAGACTAGCTATCACAGACGTCTAGAGTGGAAACAAAGGTGACATTTCATTAAAGTGTTCCTGAAAAAGCTCTATCTTGCCCTCTTTCTGTGGCCAGCTTTGTTGGTTATTACTGAGGATGGACTCAGGAGTGGGTATTCAGGGCTCTCTCTTTAAGAGGAATTGATTTGGGGTAAAAGCTGTCCCAAGATGAAGCAACACTACCACTCAATTAATTTTCTTATATACTAAGCAGAGCCAAAAGGTGACAACCTGCACTCTCTTTGTTTAAGAAGGTTTTTCAAGATATTTCTCCTTTTTTTTTTTTTCCTGCTGCCGTAGTTGTGATGGTTGAGCACAAATTTTGGAGTTACTAGTAAGTTTCTTGGGTTTGAATTTCAGCTCCTTCAATTACTACTAGCTGTGTGAATCTGAGCAAGAGACTGGTACTTGTGGGTCTCAGTTTCCTCATCTTTTTGATAGGGTATTTATTCTACCGCATAGATTGTGAGAATTGAGATAACACATGTAAAGTGCTTTGCTCAGTGCCTGGAACACAGTGAGTGCTCTGAACAGTAGCTACTGTTCTTATGTAATAAGGAATAGATGAGAGAACCTAAGTACCAAGCAGTTGAGCATAAAGTCACAGGATGCTGAACAGTTAAATAAGATAGGAGGAGATCTCCTAAGCCAAACATCTTTGAGTTAAGAGCAAATGCCACTGGATCTCCTATATCTTTCCTTATGCTTATGCTACATTTTATGCCCTCTGCTGCAGATTCATGTGATGAGTGTTGTTTTGGTGTTGAAAGGGGGCTGGGACTGGGTGGAGACTGGGCAGCAGTGAATGGAAGCAGACCAGGAACACAAATGTCACCTGGACATTATGATATCATAAACTCTTGAATAGTGTGAGCCTGTGGTTTTTGTATTCTTTTATATTATTCCATAACTCCCACAAAGGAAAGATTTTGTATTTGCTATGAGATACTTATTAAAAATGGATGGCGGTGATTTGCATGAGTTACACCACCTGGAAGAACAAACTTTCATATTGCGCTTTCTCCCATTTCCCACATTCATTTGCCACATACTGTGCCCTGACCTACTGGCTGGAAAAGGGATGCTTACCAAGGGTCACAGGGTAGGGATATCTCCTTTTCTCTGGCCTCATTGTTTTCACGTGCAGGGACTCAGAGTAACCCTTGTGGCTTCTTTCTCACCCATTATTTCTTGTGAGTTTCCTGAGGAACATCCACTGGTCCAAGTAGATAATGTAAAATTTGTCCCGAAGTTTCAGGGACTAAAAGTTTAGTCTACAGTCCCCAAGCCATTTATGCTTTCCTGTTAATGTCACCAGACATTTTTCCTTGCTAGTAGTCTTCACAACGATGCTATACATATATGCATTTATATCTAATAAAAGGGTGATATGCAAATTAACCATCACTCTGTGACAAAATGGCGGCGCCCATGGCCACAAGATGGCAGCGCCCAGTCCTCTTAGCCCCGAGCCCCAGCGGAGTCCCCAAGTCTGCCCAGCAGTGGCAGTCCAGGGTGTCTAGCTGGGAGGCGCCCGCCCCACACACAGCAATCCCTGCCCAGTGTCGACAGTCCGGGGTGTCCGGCTGGTTGCTCCTGAGCCACACGCGATCCGGGGCGAAGCGGGCCGCGGGGCTTGGGGCCGGGGTGTCAGGCTGGCAGCGACTCACCCCCGAGCCGCGCGCGATCAGGGCCTGGGCATCGCAGTGCACCCCCAATGCGCAATCTTCAGGCCAGGGAAGGCACCCACCGGGCTATCCACAGCCAGGTTGAGATGGCAGCCTGGGCAGGTGTCTCAGCCTGGCTGAGCCTTGCAAGATCTTTTAAAAAATATATTTTTATTGATTTCAGAGAGGGAGTGAGAGGGAAAGAGAGAAAAAACAATGACGAACCCCTCCAGCGGTGGCAGCCTGGGGTCTCAACCATTGAGTCACACCAGCCAGGCAGATATGGAGGAATCTTAAATGTTTTTTTTTTTTTTTATAATATATACTTTATTGATTTTTTACAGAGAGGAAGGGAAAGGGATAGAGAGCTAGAAACATCTATGAGAAAGAAACATCGATCAACTGTCTCCTGCAAACTCCCGACTGGGTATGTGCTCCCAACCAAGGTACATGCCCTTGACCAGAATCAAACCTAGGACCCTTGATTCTGCAGGCCAATGCTCCATCCACTGAGCCAAACCAGTTAGGACTGTCCAATATGCTAAAGAAAAAATGCTATCTAATAAAGAGGGAATATGCAAGGGAGGGCATTTGGGGGTAACCAGGGTGTCAGGGGAGGGCAGTTAGGCATCGATCGGGCTGGCAGGGGAGTGGTTAGGGGGTGATCAGGCTGGCAGGCAGAGTGGTTAGGAGCAATCAGGAAGGCAGGCAGGCGAGTAGTTGGGAACCAGCAGTCCTAGATTGTGAAAGGGATGTCTGACTGCCTGTTTAGGCCCGATCCCATGGATCGGGCCTAAACAGGCAGTCAGACATCCCCCAAGGGGTCCCAGATTGGAGAGAGTGCAGGTTGGGCTGAGAGACACCCTCCCCCTTCCCTCCCCGCCCCCGTGCACAAATTGTGCACTGGGCCTCTAGTATATATATAAAAGGCTAAGTGACTGGCCGTATGTTCGATGTGCACTGGGGATTTAAAAGTAAACGTTGACTCCCGCATGGGCAATACATATAAAGCTCTTGCTGGCGCCAATTGGACATGTGTGTTTCAATCTGTCATTGTCAATCATGAATTTGGTTGACACTTCTATTATAGAGAAAGGGCGAATAGCGATATTAAAATATTTCTTCTAATTAATTTCCTTTCGATATGCACGAATTCGTGCACCGGGCCTCTAGTGTATATATAAAATTCCCTCTATTCTCCTTGTTCATCAAATCCTACTTTGTTAATTACTGTTGTTTCTGCTTGACTTTAATTAATCTTGTCCACAGATGACAAATTGGGGACCTTTAGAGCATATTTGTCAAATCAAAGTTCTTTACAAAGCCCAAAGTAAAGATTTTTTAAAAAGACTTTGAACAAGTATTTGGACATTAGAGTTGAGCAAGCACTTCCAAATCTGCTGAGAGTGATAATCACAACAAACAATAGGCTCATTGAGCTTGTGGAAGTCAAGCAGGTCTATACCAATTTCCAGGTGAAGAATGTAATATTAAAGGAATGTGTTGGCCTACTAAATATAGAAACCTATTTCTGACAATAGTCAATAACTGGAGCCTTACAAAAAGGCAGTTTCTCACAGGAAATTTCAAAAATGGTTAAAGAAAACATTCCTGAGCCTTTCCAAGTGGTGTAACTGGTAATCTGAGATGTAGAATGAATATTCCTTGTTGAACTGAAAATACAGAAGAAAACATACTCTGTTTTGCTCCCTGCTCACATTTCTCCCTCCCCACTTCTTACACACACACACACACACACACACACACACACACACACACACAGAATACACATGTGCATGTAGGGCCACATGCTTTTTAAAAGTTAGGTATGCATTTCTATGTATGAGAGTTTTAGAACAAAAATATTCTACCTGGCCATGGAAATAATTGCAAGATCTTTTAAAAAATATATTTTTATTGATTTCAGAGAGGGAGTGAGAGGGAAAGAGAGAAAAAACAATGACGAGAATCATCCATCAGCTGCCTCCCGCATGCCTCCTACTGGGGATTGAGCCTGCAACCCAGGCATGTGCCCTGACTGAGAATTGACTTCCTGGTTCATAGGTTGATGTTCAACCACTGAGCCACACTGCCAGGCAGCAAGATCTTTTATTCTCAAACTTGTCACCTTCTCTTATCTGGCTTCCCATCTCAAACAACTCTTCCCCACCCTACAAATAAGTCCCGAACATCACATCGATATTTTTTCATTGTCCAAGTAACTAATAATTATTTATTATTCTTGGCCATAAATATCACTAAACAAAGTTGGCGAATTCTCTCAAAGATCAGGTCCATCTTGACATCTTTATTTCAGGTCTACAGTAAACACAGGTGATGGGCCAACAAGACTTTGGTGGGTGTAGCTGGGAGACAAGCAGTCTTTCAACACCCTTCATTTATAGCCTCCATTATTATTTTTCTCATATAATGAATCAGATCATACTCTTTCTCATTAGCTAGCCCTCTCAATGGCTTGGCCTACTTCAAATGGATTGCAAGCTGCAGATCATGCATGCTCAAATATCTCATCAATTCCACATAATTCTCCAAATTGAGAATCTTGTACTTTCATTGCATCCTCAAAAAAGCAATTTCCTAATGACTTATTAAAATAATGCCATTTGCTAGCCTTTAAAAAAGTCCCATTTTGCATGGTGTCATGCTATAATTAGTAATACAGCATCAGTGATTAAGCTGAATACCAATTTGAGGCATTTGCAGTCTTTACGGAGTTCAGTCACTAATGGGGTATGGCACTTTGATTGTTCTTTGATACCTGATGCTGCAGCAATATCTAGATCTGTGGGTTACCTTGAAATGTTGATTTCAGACTCTCGAAACCATGGCAACAGTTAGTTCAAATGAATCCCAGAGCTTTAAAAACTAAGATTTCTTTGTTGAATTTCTTTGTTTTTTTAACCCCTTGATTCACAAAACTTATGAGAAAATAGTGACAGATTTTGTATAAATGTGGTATTCACTCACTGTTCTATTATAAAGGGCAGAACACAGGTATCATGATCTTACCATCAGAAGAGAAAGGAAAACTAATGTGTGGGCCCCATAACGAGTGCATAAGGGCTCCATGGTAATATGGTAGCAAAATGGGAAAGAAAACAGTACAGTATTGGAATACACCTGGTTGTCCAAGCTTAGAAATCACCCCTCCCATATCCACATGGACACCCAAATCCTCAAATTCTGTTGATGAAATATATTTTTTATTTCTCCCCTCCTCCTAATTCTCATTACCACTTCTCGAATCTAGGCAATAGTCTGTTAAGCCAGCTCCCCGACTCTCAATTGTGCAGTGGATGCCTGAGGGATCTTGTTACTTGAAAACCTGTGATGGATCTCCATCACCTTCAGAATAAAATCTAACTTTTTGACATAAATTCAAGATTGTTTACTCTATAAACTAGCCCAGTCTAATTTTTTAAGCTTTGCTCTATTCAGTTTTCCTCATGTACCCCCAATTTTAGACATGCCTGACTACGGGTTTTCCCTAAACAGAGCTTGCCATTTCTTTTCTTTCTGACTTTGTTTTTACTGTTCTCTTCTAGGATACCCTTTTCTCACTTGGTCTGTCTTATATCTATCAAGATAATCTTCATGTTTCAGTTCATATGTCCCCTCCCTTCTCAGTTTCTCTGACATCCTGCCCCCTTCCTCTATTTCCCAACAAACTGCAAGCCATATTAGTATTACATCCATATCATATGTCATATTAATTAATGTACATCTTTATTTTCCTGCTGCATTTTGAACACTTTCAAGGCCAGAAACTTGGCACATTTAGCTCTTTATTCACAGCATTTAGCACAGTGTTTGTCAAATGACAAAATTCTGGTGTTTTTTGAGATGAATTGTCACTAAAACAAATTCTATAGCCATTGCTCATTGAAACAGCTCAAGACAAAATGTCGAAGAAATAAACACTTTTTTTCATTTTCTTTTTTCTTATTATCAGACCCAACCCTTCTTATCACTCTAGTTCCAACACTGTATTTCATCAGCATATAGAGAATCCCCACAGTTGCACCTCCTATAGGACTGTCTCACAGTTTGTACACAATCTGAACAAATGCAAAAGGAGGGGTGCCCAGCCCAAAGATTAGGAAAGCATACAAAGGACAAATCCAGATTGATGTTCTGATGCTGGATTGGATGAATGCCTCTCATTGTCCTCCTCATCACCTCTCCTCTCCTCCTGTAATGTGCTGGACAAAATCTTACCTCACAGACTGTTACACTCAACGACTCTCTCAGACCCTATGAAGAGTCCTTTCCCTTCTCACTTTTGGAGAAGACTTCTTTTATTTTTCTTTATTTTCCTTCAAAATTTCTGGTGCCTCATGGAAAATAGGTAAGTTGATATGATCACTTGAGAACAGCAGGTAGTCATGGTCCATTACCCGTAACCTGATCTTCAACAGCATCTGAAAATAGAAGAGATTAAACTGCAGGACTGCCTTTTCTATCCTCCTTGAGAACCTGCCTATATATACAGTACCTCATAAATAACGTCAGCCATTTCACCCTGAAATCCCCAAAGCTATATTGTCTCATCCCTGGGGTCAGAAAGTTGTCTAGCAGAAGCTGAAACTTCATCTCAGACTGTTCTCTGTTTATTTATTGTTGTTGTTGTTGTTGTTGTTATTATTATTATTATTATTATTATTATTATTTTAATGGCTGTTTGACAAAAGGAGGCCAGAGAATAGTAGACAAAGTGAATTCTGTTTTTGACTGGGGCAGGGCAGTAGTAGTACAGATGCTTCACATGGTTTGTGCCTTCCTATCCTCTGTCTTGTCTCTAAGCTTCTTTAACTTTTAAAGCCATCTTGTTCTACTCCTAGTGTTATCTTTACTGCTCATGAGTTGCATCATATTTAAACATTTCTTAGTAAATTTTTGAATCATTCATTCACTCATTTATTTCAACAAAGTTTAATTGAACACCCACTGTATTAATCAGGGTAAGTAATGCTAATTACAGAACAAAGATCTCAGTAGCTTAGCACAGGGGTTTGTTTCTTGTTCACCTAAGTCCAGTGTGAATGTTCCTGCTGAGACTGCTCACCTTATAAGCGTGACCCAGGGATTTGATCTCTTCCATCTTGTGGCACTACCATATTCAGAGATATAATATTTCTTTGCTTCTATCCACAGGGATACAGAAATAACCTTTGAAAGTTAGTTTGGGCTGTATTATAGCCAGGTTTGGTAATGCTGTATCTGTCTTATACAAACTCATGTTCTATTAGATGGAACTCGGTCACATGATAACATGTTCTAGGCTGGGAGTGAGTAGAAGCAAGAGTGATGTGGGAAATGTATTTTATTTTTTAAAAATTTTTATTTTTGTTTAAAGTATTACATATAGTATTACATATGTCTCCTTTTTCCCCCATTGACCTCCCCCCATCTACCCCCACCACCCAGCACATGCCCTCACTCCCCTAGTGTCTGTGTCCATTGGTTATGCTTATATGCATGCATACAAGTCCTTTGGTCTCTTACCCTCTCTCTACCTGCCTTCCCACTGAAGTTTGACAGTCTGTTTGATGCTTCTATCTCTGTATCTATTTTTGTTCATTAGTTTAGGTTGTTCATTATATTCCACAAATGAGTGAGATCATGTGATATTTATCTTTCTCTGACTGGCTTATTTCACTTAGCATAATGCTCTCCAATTTCATCCATGCCATTGCAAATGATAAGAAATCCTTCTTTTTTACAGCAGCGTAGTATTCCATTGGGTAGAGGTACCCGTTTTCTAATCCAGTCATCTGCTGATGGGCACTTTGGCTGTTTCCAAATCTTAGCTGTTGTAAATTGTGCTGCTATGAACATAGGAGTGCATATATCCTTTCTGATCGGGGTTTCTGTTTCTTGGGATATATTCCTAGAAGTGGGATTACTGGGTCAAATGGAAGTTCCATTTTTAATTTTTTGAGAAAATGCCATACTGTTCTCCACAGTGGCTGCACCAGTCTGCATTCCCACCAGAAGTGCAAAAGGGTTCCTTTTTCTCCACATCCTCGCCAGCACTTGTCATTTGTTGATTTGCTGATGATAGCCATTCTGACAGGTGTGAGATGGTACCTCATTGTTGTTTTGATTTGCATCTCGGATGATTAGTGACTTCGAGAATGTTTTCATATGTTTATTGGCCTTCCTTATGTCCTCTTTTGAAAAATGTCTATTTAGGTTCTTTTCCCATTTTTTGATTGGATTGTCTTCCCTTTGTTAAGTTGTATGAGTTCCCTATAAATTTTGGAGATTAAACCTTTATCAGAGATAACATTTGTGAATATATTCTCCCATGCAGTGGGCTTTCTTGTTGTTTTATTGGTGGTTTCTTTTGCTGTGCAGAAGCTTTTTATTTGGATGTAGTCCCATTTGTTTATTTTCTTCTTAGTTTCCATTGTCCTAGGAGTTGTGTTAGTAAAGATATTGCTATGACAAATGTCTGCTATTTTGCTGTCTATGGCTTCTTCTAAGATTTTTATGGTTTCCCATCTTACGTTTAAGTCCTTTATCCATTTTGAGTTTTTTTTTTTGTGTGTACTATATGGTGTAAGTTGGTGGTCTAGTTTCATTTTTTGCATGTATCTGTCCAATTTCCCCAACACCATTTATTGAAGAGACTGTCCTGACTGCATTGTATGCTCTTGCCTTCTTTGTCAAATATTAATTGAGCATAATGGCTTGGGTCAATTTCTGGGTTCTCTGTTCTGTTCTGTTGGTCTATATGTCTGTTCTTGTGCCAATACCAGGCATTTTTGAGAACAGTGGCTTTGTAGTATAGCTTGATATCTGGAATTGTGATCCTTCCAACATTATTCTTCTTTCTCAAGATTGCTGCAGCTATTTGGGATCTTTTTTTTATTCCATATGAATTTTTGGAGAGTTTGTTTTAGGTCTTCAAAATATGCTGTTGGTATTTTAATGGGGAGTGCATTGAATCTATAGATTCCTTTGGGTAGTATGGACATTTTAATGATGTTTATTCTACCAATCCATGAACACGGTATATTCTTCCATTTGTTTATTTCTTCCTCTATCTCTTTTTTCAGGGTCCTGTAATTTTCTGAGTATAGGTCCTTTACCTCCTTGGTTAAATTTATTCCTAGGTATCTTAATTTTTTTGTTGCAGTGGTAAATGTTATTTTAGTTTCAATTTCTATGAGTTCATTATTGGTGTATAAAAAACCCCCATAGATTTCTGGGTGTTAATTTTGTATCCTGTTACATTGCCAAATTCATTTATTAGTTCTACTAGAGAGTATTTAGGGTTTTCTATGTATAGTATCATGTCATCTGCGAATAATGACAGTTTTACTTCTTCTTTTCCAATTTGGATGCCTTTTATTTCTTCTTCTTGTCTGATCGCCATGGCTAGCACTTCCAGTACTGTGTCAAACAGGAGTGGTGGAAGTGGGCATCCCTGTATTGTTCCTATTCTTAGGGGAAATGTTTTTAGTTTTTGTCCATTGAGCATGATGTTGGCTGAAGGTTTGTCATATAAGGCTGTTATTATGTTGAGGTATGATCCCTCTATTCCCACTTTGCTAAGAATTTTTATCAAAAAGGGATGTTGGATTTTGTCAAATGTCTTTTCTGCATCAATTGATATGATTATGTGATTTTTGTCTCTCAATTTGTTTATGTGATGTATCACATTTATTGATTTGTGGATATTGTACCATCCTTGCATCCCTGGAATAAATCCCACTTGGTCATGGTGTATGATATTTCTAATGTAATGCTGGATCTGATTTGCTAGAATTTTGTTGGGGATTTTAGCATCTGGTTTTGGGATTAGGGTAATGCTGGCTTCATAGGAAGAGCTTGGAAGTGTGCCTTCCTCTTGAATTTTTGGAATAATCTGAGAAGGATAGGTTTTAGTTCTTCTTCAAATGTTTGGTAAAACTCCCCTGTGAAGCCATATGGTCCAGGGCTTTTGTTTGCTGGAAGAGTTTTAATTACTGCTTCAATTTCATTGGTGTTATCAGACTATTCAGGTTTTTTGATTCTTCCTCCTGATTGAGTTTTGGAAGGTTGTATTTTTCTAGGAATATGTCCATTTTGTCAAGGTTGTCCAGTTTGTTGGAGTAGAGTTGTTTGTATTATTATTATTATTTTTATTATTATTTTTTTTTACAATCCTTTGTATGTCTGTTGGGTTGGTTGTTCCTTCACCTCTTTCATTTCTGATTTTGTTTATTTGGGTCCTCTCTTTGCTTCTTGGTGAGCCTGATCAGTCTTGTTTATCCTCTTAAAGAACCAGTTCTTGGTTTTATTGATTTTTTGTATTGTTTTTTTGGTCTCTATGTCATTTATTTCTGCTCTGATCTTTATTATTTCCTTCCTTCTGCTTAATCTGGGCTTTTCTTGTTGCTCTCTTTCTAATTCTTTAAGTTGCAGGGTTAGATAATTTATTACCATTTCTTCTTCTTCTTATTTTTTTAGGTAGGCCTGTAGAGCTATGAACTTCCCTCTCAGGACTGCTTTCAGTGTGTCCCATACATTTTGGATTGTTGTGTTTTCATTTTCATTTGTTTCCAGGATGCTTTTTATTTCTCCTTTGATCTCTTTGATGACCCAATCATTGTTTAATAGCATGCTATTTAGCCTCCAAATGTTTGATTTTTTTCATTGTAGTTAATTTCTAATTTTATGCCATTGTGATCTGAGAAGGTGCTTGATATGATTTCTATTTTATTGAATTTGATGAGACTTTGCCTGTGTCCTAATATGCGGTCTATCTTTGAAAATGTACCACGTGCACTTGAGAAGAATGTATATTCTGTAGCTTTGGGGTGAAATGTTCTGAAGATGTTAATTAAGTCCATCTGATCTAATGAGTTATTTAAGATTGATTTTTTGTTTAGAGGATTTATCCAGTGGTTTCAATGGGGTATTAAAGTCCCCTACTATGATTTTATTTACTATAGATCTCTCCCTTGATATCTTCCAGGAGTTTTTTTTATGTATTTGGGTGTTCTGAATTGGGTGCATATATGTTTACCAGAGTTATGTCCTCTTGTTGAATTGCTTCCTTTAGTATTATGAAGTGGCCTTCGTTATCTCTTGTTATGTCCTTCACTTTGAGGTCTATTTTGTCAGATATAAGTATTGCTACCCTAGCTTTTTTCTCATTTCCATTTGCCTGAAAATTTTTTCCATCCCTTCACTATCAGTCTGTGTGAGTCCTTTGCTCTGAGGTGGGTCTCTTGTAGACTGCAAATATATGGGTCATGTTTTCTTATCCATTCAGCTACCTTATTTCTTTTAATTACAGCATTTAACCCATTTACATTTAAGGTTATTATTGATAGGTACTTGTTAGTTACCATTTTTATTCTTTATGCCTGTGTTCTTTCTTCCCTTTCTATTTCTTCTTTTTACAGCAGTCCCTTTAGCATTTCTTGCATTGCTGTCTTGGTGGTAATAAACTCCTTTAGCCCTTTTTTGTCCGTGAAGCTCCTGATTTCACCTTCAATTTTGACTGATAGCCTTGCTGGGTATAGTATTTTTGGATTCAGTCCCTTGCTTTGCATAGCTTTGTATATTTCATTCCATTCCCTTCTGGCTTGATGTGTTTCTGTTGAGAAATCAGTTGATAGCCTAATGGGAGATCTTCTGTAGGTAACTTTCTGTCTCTCTCTGGCAGCCTTTATGATTCTTACTTTGTTATTGACGTTTGCCAATTTAATTATGATGTGTCTTAGTGTTGGTCTTTTTGTGTTCGTCTTGTTTGGGACTCTATGTGCTTCTTGGAGTTGTGTGGCTTTTTTCTTCCCAGCATCAGGGAAGTTTTCTGTCATTATTTCTTGAAACAGATTTTCTATTCCTTGCTCCGCTTCCTCTCCTTCTGGCACCCCTATTATGTGGATGTTGTTTTGTTTTGTGTCATCCCAAAGCTCCCTTAGGCTCTCCTCCTGCTTTTTAAGTTTTCTTTCCAGTTGCTGCTGTGTTTGTATGTTTTTTTCCTACCTTGTCTTCTAGCTCACTCAGTGGTCCTCAGCTTCTTCTAGTCTACTGTTGAATCCTTCCATTGTATTCTTTATTGCAGCGATGTCATTCTTTATTTACTCTTGATTCCTTTTCATGTTGGTGACATTCTCATTCAGCTCCTTATACTTCTCATTGTGTTGTGTGTATTTTTCATCCAGATGTTTGAGCATCCTTATAACCATTACTCTGAATTCTTTCTCTGACAAGTTACTTGCCTCTATCTCATTTAATTCCTTTTCTGGTGATTCCTCTTTTTCTTTCCTTTGGGGATTGTCTTTTTTGTCTCCCCATTTTTTTGCTGTAATGTTTTAATTGTTTCTATATCTTAGATCTAACTGCTTTGCTACTCAGGTTCTTTTGGGGGTGGTGCTATGCAGTTGGTGATATTTGGGACCCAGTGGTGCAGTCTCTTGGATCTCCTGGGCTTGGTGATCTAGTGGAGCCCCCTATTTGAGCTATTTGGGTTCTCCTGATGTAGTTGCATCTTGAATGTTAGTTTCTCATTTGTGGATGAAGTCCCGTCACAGATTAGCAATGTAACTCACCCCTGGCCTCATTGTGTAAGCTGTTGTGGATATGATTGTGGTTCCAGCTCTTCTGGAAAGGGTTGCCTGAGGTCTCACTGGTATGTGCTCACTGTGAGTTCCTGAATTCCATGGCCTTGGAGGAAGGGGTCCCAGGGCCTGAGGCTTAGGTACTGTGACTTTGGCCAGTGTTGTGTGGCTGTTGCTGGGGTAGCGTCACTCTGCAACTCACTATGAGGGTCCCTGAGCCTGTTACAGTGTGGGGGGGGGGGGGGGAGGAAGCTGTCCCGTAGTCTGCAATTGAGGCAGTGGGATTCTAGCCAAGGTGATTTCCCTCTGTGAGTCACAAGGGGGTCCAGGAGCCAGAAGCTGGGGATGTGGGAGTCTCAGACTCTGTGGCTGAGACAGTGTGACCTTTTCTGGGGAGGTGAGTCCTCAGTAACTCACCAAGGTGTCTAGAAGCAGGCAGCTGGGAGGGAGAAGTTGTGGATCCTGTTGAGGGAGCCATGTGCCCTTGGTTGGAGAGTCACGCACCCAGTGGAAACTCACAGAGGGGCCCAGGAGCTGTCTGCTGGGGCTATGTGTTCATGGGACCAACATGCTTGAGTGGTGTGATGTGACTGCGGAGCCTGGATGCTGGCAGCTGCGGGGTGTGTGTGTGTGTGTGTGTGCGCGCGTGCGCGCGCAAGACCCAGCTTCTGCTGTGGGAGCCGTGCACCCTTGGTTGGGTATGCTTGTGTCTTGCAGCAGCTCACAGAGCATCTGGGAGCTGCCTGCTGGGGCGGCAGGCCAGGAGGGCTCTCATGCTGGAGCAGCGTGAGCACAGTGTCCAAAGGTCGGTAGCCAGGGAGGGGGAGGTCCCAGTTTCTGTTGCAGGAGCCTTGCGTCCTTGGTTGGAAACACGCGCGCCCAGTGGCGGCTCACAGAGGCACCCTGGAGCTGCCTGCCTGGGTGGCAGGCTCTCGGGGGACCTGCGTTCTGGAGCAGCATGACCACAGTGTCTGTGGGCAGGCAGCTGGGGAGGCGGAAGTCTGAGTTTCTGTTGCAGGAGCCCTGCGCCCTTGGTTGGGTACATGCGCACCCAGCAGAGGTTCACAGAGGCACCCTGGGGCCGCCTGCCAGGGCGTTGGATTCAGGGGACCTGCGCGCAGTGTGACCCTGGTGTCCGGAGGTCAGCAGCCAGGGAGGGGGAAGTCCCACTTCCTGCTGCAGTGGCATGAGCCCTTGGTTGGATATGTGTGTGCCCAACGGTGGTTCTCAGAGCCGCCTGGGAGCCGCCTGCTGGGTTGGTGAGCTCAGGGGGGCCCACGCGCTGGTTCAGTGCAACTGCAGTGCCCAGAGGTCGGCAGCTGGGTCGGGAAGTATATTTTAATTATATATCCAGGAAGGAGAGAAGAACTGCTGAACACAAAACCAGACATTTGGCTA
Source organism: Cnephaeus nilssonii (assembly GCF_951640355.1). NCBI lineage: Eukaryota > Metazoa > Chordata > Mammalia > Chiroptera > Vespertilionidae > Cnephaeus > Cnephaeus nilssonii. The sequence goes on along the minus strand of NC_137072.1, from coordinate 83,687,090 downwards.
AGTATTGAGAATTTTTTTAAAAAAATGACCAAGAAACAATGCTTAATAGCAGGAGCAAATAGTTCAGGGGGCCAGACATACATAAACAGAAAATTAGGTATAGTATGGTATTAACAGTATTGAGAATGTACTTTCTTCTATACCTTAATATAGTGCCTTTGATTAATTTATTCCTTACAATAGTCCCATGAGGTAGGTACTTTTATCATCCCCATTTCATAGATAAGGAAACTGAGGCACGACAGTTTTAAGAAACTTGCTCAGGGTCATACTACAAATAAGTGGCTGAAGCAGGATTCAAACCTACGTGGTCTATCTCCATAATATGAACATTTAATCATTAACATTATACTGCAAGGGAGGCCCAGCTGATTGGAATTAGGGAAAGGCTTTCTGCAGCAGGCGACCCCTGAACTGAAGTATAATGGCCGAGTTGGAATTAATCCAGCTCGGGGTGGGAAGAATTCCAGCAGAGGGAACAGGATGAATAAAGATTGAGCAGTGACAGATAACTTGGTGTATTGCAGGATCCATAAGTAGTTTGATGTCAGTGGGTTAAATTCTAAGCTTGGAGTCAGAGAGAGAAGCTATTGGGGTAGACAGGGCCAGGTCATTGAAGGCATTTTATGCAGTACTAAAGACCTCAGGATTTATCTTAAGTGATGGGAGCCTTTGAGAAGTATCTGTGTTTTTTTAAAAAAAATAGAATTTATTGGGGGTGATATTGGTTAATAAAATTATATATGTTTCAGGTATACAATTCTGCAGTACATCAGCTGTATGTTATATTGGGTGTTCAGCACCCCAAATCAAGTCTTCTTCCATCACCATTTATCCCCCCTTTACTCCCATCTACCTCTCCCCCCTTTCCTCTGGTAATCACCATCTCACCCAGCTGCCATCCTGACCCCCCCAGACAACTGTCAGTCTATTCTCTGTATCCATGAGTCTGTCTTCACTTTGTTAGTTTATTTTGTTCATCAGATTCTACATATAAGTGAAATCATATGGTACTTATCTTTCTCTGACTGGCTTATTTTACTTTGCATAATGCTCTCCAGTTCCATCCATGTTGTCACAAAAGAAGATTTCTGTCTTTTTTATTTATTTTTTTTTACAGCTGAGTAGTATTTCATTGTGTAAATGTACCACAATTTTTTTTATCCACACATCTCATTTAAAAGACTTAAGTAATCAAATTCGCATTTTATCTATATTCCACTGGTGGCTATATGAAGAACAGATTGGAATGGACCTAGCCCTGGCTGAAAGATCAGTTAAGAAGTTCTTAAAGTGGTCTAGAAAGGTCACATTTTAAAATATATTGTTTTCTTTTTTATTACACAGAGAATATAAAATGATAGTGAATGGCTGAGTATCACCTTAGCACTTATCTGTTCTCATAGCAACCATTTGAAAGAAATACTGTTATATCCCCGTTATACAGATGAGGAAACTGAGGCAGAGATTGTGTGTGTGAATGGCTAGGAATGACACAAGATTTGGACCTCTGCAGTCTGGTTTCAGAGCCTGTTCAATTAACCCCTAGCATATGCAATCTATGAAGTACTGTTACACTTTATCAAAGATACGAAAATGCTGGGGTTTTATGTGAGTGAAGTGGAGGAGGAGGGATTGGACAGCAGGATCAGCAAGAGGTGAGCCAACCAGAGGGTTCAGGGACCTTCTTTAAAAAATAAGTTAAAAAAAAAGTAAATCTGTGTTTTTAAAAACAACTACCTTACCCTCATATGACTTGTATGATAACATGAAAATATACAAAATTGATTTAGAAACCACTCCTGCAGCATAAATATCCCTTTAATCACTGTGTTGGTCAAAATATTTAATTGTGGTACTTCATTCTTCCATTTCAATGGAAGAAAAACAAGGTTTTGCTAATGACAATTATGCTTTCATATTACAATGGGGCAGATGTCTGCACTTAATCTGAGAAATTATCTGCATTTCCATGTCGCAAATATCCTTCACAGTAATTAATAACAGACTGTGTAAGCGGACCCTTTCACCTCTCTGACAAATTCAACCAAATCGGTGATACATAACCGCCTACAAACCGAGATGCCATATGTTGCACGTAGTGTTCCATTTGGGTCCGGACACTAACTAGTCAGGATTTATTAGGCCCTCATCTTTTACTGCATCTACCATTTCTTTATTATTTATTCTTTACCAGCCCTGAAGAACAGGGCTAGATTGCTTCTCCCGTTTTGCAGGGAAGGCAGTGAGAGGAGAGGCAATTTGCCAAAGGTGGAAGAGTGAGACGGTGGCAGGTCTGAGATGAGAGCCTGCAGTCCCAGGGGGGTAATTTGGATTCCCCTTCTTGGAGTGGATACTGGCTGTGTGTTCATCACATGCTTTTATCTGAGGTTGCTGAAGCATTTTATGAGCAGAAATCTCTTTCCTCCTGGTCTCTCTGTCCCTTACAGGATGTATTACACCACTCAGCACCTATATTGCTCTTATATATTTCTATTTTCTTCTTTAAATGTTCCATTTGTGTAAAGGACTCGAGTCCCTAATAAAGTGGTGAGCTCCATCAGAGCAGGAAAAATGTTTTTCTATTTCTTTTGGCATCCTCTCTCTTTATCAGCATAATACTAGGCATGTGGGTCAACCCTCAATCAATAGTTATTGCTCTATGATCCTTTATTATGACCCTTTGTAAATTAGGTGTCCAAAACACAGATTCCAATTTGCTTTACAAAATTAAACTGTGCTTTTTACCACAAGGGAGCTGTGTTTGGGTTACTTTTGAAATATGGCTAGATTTAACAAAAGTCAATTTTGACATAATTTCATGTGTGCACATTCATCAGGGGTGGTGTATGGAGTAATTACCTTAGGGGATCATTTACTCATGTAAAAAAAAAAAAAAAAACCAAACAAACCCCCAAAGCATGTTCCATACTCCCTGTGAATATTTGTTTGGAAAACTGGAACTGTGTGAGGCACCATCATCTCTTGTTAATTCTCATGTTAAATTTCTTATTTAATTAAATGTGGACCTATGTGATTTTCAGGCTTGAAAGGAAAAGATAAGGGAATTGAACTGGTTACCAATGGATGGTGGGAATGAATGACTGTGAAAAACACTAATCCTCAGTTTGAATTATTTTAGAGTCATTAAGAAGGATTAGTTGTGTAAGATGATCTCTGCCATTCCTGCCTTTGCCCCCCCCCCCCCCCCCGCCCCTCATTCTTTAAAGCCTTTAAAGTATTCTGTTTTGTTTGGTTTGGAGACTCCTAAGTATTGATTCCGTCAACCTCAGCCTGACACATTGCACAGGCTCTCAGGCAGGGCTGGTATGTGCCGGCTCCCACTGACCGACAAAACAGCTTGTATCCATTCTGGGTTGTCAGTCCCTGTACAATACTGGTTGTTAAAGACTTTGACTATCATCCATCCTTTGCTATTCACGATATGGGCTGGCTTCATATTTGGGTTTTCTTCTGTAACTGTGTTCTTGCTGAATCATTCTCTTCAGCTCTACTTTGGGTTTCCAAAATTGAAGATGAACAAGGTATAGTGGACCTTTATTGTTCTTACCTATTGAGCATGGATTGACCCAGCTTTGATAACAACCCCCAGATTTTGTTTGGGCCTCATTCCTCCCCGTCTCAGTCCACGAGGTCCCAATAGAACCAACTCTGTCCTCGATATGTGTTCCAGTCCTGGCCACATTGATCCAGGATGCTGTGATTCCATCATACTTGCTAGATGCCCTAAATCATTTACTAGGACCACTAGGACTAGAAGTAGGCCTTCATTTCCACTGTTTTAGAGTTGTAAGGATGGAGGGTCTGGGGCTGCAGCAGCCATCGTGGTAACAAGTAGTCTGAGAATGTAGTGCACACATGGGCGTTGGAACCAGGAGATGGAGTGAGAAACATGTCTTTAAAACACTGGTTGAAACTCTGTATCTGGCCATTCTTTTTTTTAAAAAAAATATATTTTATTCAATTTTTACAGAGAGGAAGGGAGAGGGATAGAGAGTTAGAAACATCGATGAGAGAGAAGCATCGATCAACCGCCTCCTGCACACTCCATACTTGGGATGTGCCAGCAACCAAGGCACATGCCCCTGACCAGAATCAAACCTGGGACCCTCGAGTCCGCAGGCTGACGCGCTATCCACTGAGCCAAACCAGTTAGGGCTTTTTTTTTTTAATACACTTATTTATTTTGTATTGGCTTCAGTGAGGAAGGGAGAGGGAGAGGGAGATAGAAATGCCAATGATGAGAGAGAATCATGGATCGGCTGCCTCCTGCACACCCCCTACTGGGGATGGAGCCCACAACCCGGGCATGTGCCCTGACCGGGAATCGAACCCTGACCTCCTGGTCCATAGGTCGATGCTCAACCCCTGAGCCACCTTGGCTGAGCTTATCTGGCCATTCTTAAAGCCAGTTCTACTCCTGGAAGTTTTATTTTTTATTTTTTATTTTTTTAAATGAATAGACTACTTTTTAGAGCAGGTTAGGTGTACAGCAAACTTGAGCAGAAAGTATAGGTTTCCATATGTCCCTTGCCCCCACACATGCACAGCTTTCCCCATCTTCATCTCTCAAGTACCCAGAGTGGCAGATTTGTTAAAATGGATGAATCTACATTGACAAATCATTATCACCCCAAATTTATAGTTTACACTAGGGTTTATTTTTTGTGCTGTACATTCTATAGGTTTTGACAAATATATAATGATATGTATCTACCATTTTAGTATCATATGGAATAGTTTCACTGCCCTCAAAATTTCCCATGTTTCACTTATTTATCCTTCCTCCTGCCTAAATCCTGGCAATCAATGATCTTTTTTACTATCTCTACAGTTTAGTCTTTTCTAGAATGTCCTATAGTTGGAATCATACAGTATGTAGCCTTTTCAGTTGGCTTCATTCACTTATAATATGCATTTAAGTTTCCTCCATGCCTTTTTGTGGCTTGATAGCTCATTTCTTTTTAGCTCTGAATAATATTCCATTGTCTGGATGTACCACAGTTTGTCCATTAACCTGTTGACAGACATCTTGGTTGCTTCCAAGTTTAGGCAATTTTGAATAAATCTACTATAAACATTCATGTGTGGGTTTTTGTGTGGACATAAGTCCTGTGGAGTTTATAGGTATAAATTGCTCCCTTTTCTTCAACCATTTTTGTAATAAGTTTCTTATTATAAGAAAGTGGAAGATCTTGATGATACACAGAGGCAGGATTATAACCTGTCCAAGATGTTCTTGCTGCCCTTTTCTGTCCTGTCTCATTTCAGGCACCCACTTTTAATATTTTCCTTTTTCCCTTTATTAAGGCAGGAAGAAAGTGTAATCTACTCACTATTACTGTCATCTTTTGTCTGAATTACTGTATCAACTCTTAAAACTCATCTCTGTCATTAGTCTTGTCCTCCTTCTAGTCTTTCCTTCCCCACACAGCCAGAAGGATAGTTCTCATTTGTAAAATAGATCATGTCATCCCTTTGCTTAATCTTTGCCCCTCTAGCCCATGTATATTACTGTTCTTGGGATAAAATCCAATGATACAACCTGGCACCCAGGTCCTTGGATAGTCCCCTTCTCTGCACTTCTCTTTCATTCTTTGTGCTCTATAAATTCCATGACAGTTCGGTACCTTTGGGTCTTTGCATGTGCTGTTCTCTTTGCCTTGTACAACTGCCCTTCCCCCATTCCTTGTCAACTCCTTCTGACCAATTCTCAATTCAGATATTACTTACTTCTGAAGGCCCTCCCTAATTGTATAGTCTGGGTTAGGTCTCTGTACTATCTGTAGCCCCATAATATGTCTACTTAGCACTCACTATCACATTGAATTGTGATATCTCAGCTGCTCTGGAGCCAACTTTTGATGTGAGCCACTTCATGGAACCAAGACTCAAACTCACAAGTGCAGGGTAGTTAGGTGGGGATGGGTGGCTGGATTGAGAGACCCAGACCTGCAGGGAAGTAGGGATAAAATCAGAACTGGAGGGAGCAGTAAGCAAAGAAGAAGAGTTGAATATGAAACTCACTGTGGAGGAATGGAAGAAGGTGAACTTAGTATTCTGGGTGCTTTCCTAGGCCTCTCTGTGAGATGCGTTTAGCCTATGAGGTGGACATGATTCTCTTCATTTTCCAAAAGAGGTTGAGAGGTGTAAGAAAATTACTCAAGTCTAACAACTAGCACGGGGCAGAGTTGACAGGGTTGCCAGATTTAGGAAATAAATAAATAGGATGCCAAGTTAAGTTTGGATTTTAGATTAAAAATGAATACTTTAAAAATTATTTTAAATTATTTTTAAAATTATTTTTAATATATACTTTTAAAATTAGATATTTAACTGGGTATCTGGTATCACTGAAGAACTAAAAAAGTGGGGCACTTTCTACTATACTAATGACATATAATTTCACAGGCAGGATAAACTACCCTAATCTAAGCAGTGATTGAGAATATTGAACAAAAGAAAGTAGGGGGAAGGGTAGTGGTGTCTAAGTGACAAAGAAACTGTGCAGTTCTTACATCCTTAGTGGGTAAAAGTGTCCTGTCAAACAACCATTAGGTGATATGTTTCCAGGAGGGTCACACATTCTGACTCCCATCATAATTCTGGGAATTTTAGCAAACAGCTTTAAATCTCCATGGAGCAAATCGAGATGCCAATTAACCATAAATTGATTTCCCAAGGTAGTATTCCAAAATATGGAAACATTTTTTGACAAGATGCTTATCTGTATATATAAACCCTAAGTGACCGGAACAACGGGTCGCTATGACGTGCAGTGTGGGGGCGGGGCCAGCCAGCCAACCTCCCATCGCCCCTCCCCTGGCTGGCCCTGGCCCCGATTGGCCCCCCCACCTCGATTGGGGGCGGGACCAGCTGGACCCCCGCCATGCATGAATTCGTGCTCTGGGCCTCTAGTAATTTATAAATGGATACCCTCCCCAAAGTGGAAATAACACTGGATAGATGATTATATCCACTTTAGGACATTTTGCAGCTGCTAAAAATGATGATTACGAAGAGTCTCTGATAACATGAAGAAATGCTACAGTAAGAAATAACAGTAAGAGATGTAATTGGAGAAAACCAAGATGGTGGCATACGTAAACACCTGAACTTGCTGCTTCACACAACCACTTCAAAACTACAACTAAAGACAAAATGGACATCATCCAGAACCACAGGAAGGCTGGCTGAGTGGAAATTCTACAACTAGAAGGAAAGAGAAAAGCACACTGAGACTCAGAGGAGGTGTGGCAGTAAAGTGCAGATGTATGGAGGCGCGATCGCGGGAAGGGCTGGCAACTGAGTATGCAGTTGTCTTTCTTAATCAGGAGGGAGACACAAGCTCCCGATTGATCTGAACTCCAGTTCCGGGCAAGACTCTGGGAACCCAGACTCATATGGGGAGAAACTGGACTGTCTGGCAGCGGGCGGAACTTGAGGTCGGCTTTCTCTCAGAGGTGCTTGCAGCGATTACCAAGGGACACTGAGACCCAGGAGCCTCTTAGTGCAGGGCTGACAGGAAGTCATTGCTGTTTGCTCTGCCCTGAGACCCCACCCCACCCAAGCTCTGCGCAGAGGCTTTTGCATATGAATGGCCTGGTCCTTTGAAACCTAAAATTACCTAACAAACTGCAGCTGAGTCAGAGAGACCCAGAACATCCAAAAGAAGGCCTAAGGCCCCACAGCGGCTTGCGTTGTTTCACAGCTGGGCTTCATCTGGGCACCTCCAAAACCCAAACAAAGAAGAGGAATCTGCAGATCTCTCTGTAGCTCCTGCTGGGTGGCCTCAGGCAGAGGCTAAATTAGCACCTCCTTGGAGATCCAAGAGCCAGTGTACCCAGTGGTCAGAGTAGGACCATCCAGATTACAAGTCCTCAGATCCATAAGGGACACACTCAGGGGGCAGACTCAGTGAGCACCAAAGCTCCACTGAAGCAAGTTTTGCCTCATAAGGGTGTCTCCAGCACAGAAGTTCTCCCATCATAGACACAGCTGATTCTCACAGCCAATTGGCCTGGAGGTCAATTCCTCCCAGTGATACCAACAACAATCAAGGCTTAATTACAACAAGACTGTGCACACAGCCCACAAAGGGGTACACCAAGAGTGTCCACCTCAGGTAACTGGGGAGGCTGAGGCACTGGGCCCTATAGGACACAAAGCCACTCTATCAACACAGGGAAGCAGCCAAAATGCAGAGACAAAGAAACAGATCACAAATGAAAGAAATGGAGGAAAGCAAATGATTGGATATAGAGTTCAAAACCACGGTTATAAGGTTTTTAAAGAATTTTCTAGAAACCACCGATAAATTTAGTGAGACCCTTGAGGATATGAAAAAGGACCAACTAGAAATTAAGCATACACTGACTGAAATAAAGAATAATATACAGAGATCCAACAGCAGACTAAAGGATTGCAAGAATCAAGTCAATGATTTGAAATACAGAGAAGCAAAAAACACCCAACCGGAAAAAGCAAAAAGAAAAAAGAATCCAAAAATTTGAAGATAGTGTAAGGAGCCTCTGGGACAACTTCAAGCATACCAATATCCGAATTATGGGGGTGCCAGAAGAAGAGAGAGAGCAAGATACTGAAAACCTATTTGAAGAAATAATGACTGAAAACTTCCCCCACCTGGGGAAAGAAATAGACTTACAAGTCCAGGAAGCACAGAGAACCCCAAACAAAAGGAATCCAAAGAGGACCACACCAAGACACATCATAATTAAAATGCCAAGAGCAAAAGACAAAGAGAGAATATTAAAAGCAGCAAGAGAAAAACAGTTAGTTACCTACAAGGGAGTACCCATAGGATTGTCAGCTGATTTCTCAACAGAAACTATGCAGGCCAGATGGGAGTGGCAAGAAATATTCAAAGTGATGAATAGCAAGAACCTACAACCAAGATTACTCTACCCAGCAAAGCTATCATTCAGAATTGAAGGGCAGATAAAGAGCTTCACAGATAAGAAAAAAATAAAGGAGTTCATCACCGCCAAACCAGTATTATATGAAATGCTGAAAGGTAATCTTTAAGAAGAGGAGGAAGAAGAAAAAGGTAAAGATAAAAATTATGAACAACAAATACATATCTATCAACAAGTGAATCTAAAAATCAAGTGAATAAAAAATCTGATGAACAGAATAAACTGGTGAATATAGTAGAATTAGGGGCATAGAAAGGGAGTGGACTGACAATCCTTGCGGGGAAAGAGGTGTGGGGGGTGTGGGAAGAGACTGGACAAAAATCATACACCTATGGATGAGGACAGTGGGTGGGGTAGGGTATGGGGTGGGGTGGGAACCGGGTGGATGGGAGCTATGGGGTGATAAAAGAGGAACAACTGTAATAATCTGAACAATAAAGATTTATTAAAAATATGTAATTATACATGCAGGATGATCACAGTTGCTTAGAAGGAAAAAAATAGTGAAAATTATACTTAAGAAAAATATTGGCAAGAAATACACCAAATTTGAAAGGGGTTTTCAATGGGTAGTAGGTAATCTTTTTTTCTCCTTTCAACTTCTCTGAAGTTTGGAAAATTTCTGTCAATGACATATATTACTTTTATGGTGGAAACAATCAGTATTTTATTTTAAAAGGGAAAAATAGATACTAATATTATTTGTTGTAACACCTATTTTCCCCAGTAGATATAAGCTTTTGGCATTGTATTAGGCATATAGTAGACACTCAACAAATAATATTGAATGAATGAATGAGGACAGGGAGTGTGTCAATATTCTTTACCATTGTATTTGCTACATCCAATTAGAAAGTTGAAAGAATGGGGAATTTTATCTTTTGGTGGTTTAGGACAAGTCTCTCTGGGACTCAGTTTCCTCACCTGTAAACTGAAGGCTTGGACTGTCATCTCTATGGTCGTCTCTAGAAGCTGAAAAATTTTGTATTTGATTATACAAGGTTCAGTCTGTCAGGCAGCAAAGGTAACAGCTAGTTCTGATCTCATAATTCCAGGACACTTTTTACCCCTAAGTGGCCCCAAATTTAGGATCAGGCAAACCTTTTAGGATGGATTATTTTATGAAACTTTAAAACTGCCCAATTGTACAGGGATCACTCATGAGTAAAGCCACTGCTTTCCGCACGTCAAAGAATTTTATTTTACACCGCCCCAGTGCTTTCTGAATGACTGCTTTGTTTGGTAATGGCAGCAGTGTCTGGCCTATTTTGGGATTGTTGGCAGTTGTCGGCCACTCTCCAGAGCTAGCTGGGCAGTTTGTCATGTCCTTACTACATCAGAGAAATGGCATGTTGAGATGACCAGCTTCTTCTATTGTTACAATTGTTATTTTGTATTTGAACAGTCAAAGATGTGTTTTATACAACAACAAATTACCATGGAAAAAGAGAATATCAGGAATCCTTTATGTTCAGGATTTTGTTTACCCATTTGAGGCACATTCATAGATGAAATGGAAATGAACTCAACTGAGCTGGTTACATTAAGGAGAATGTTTCTGTGTTCAACAATTTTTATGGTGGGTAAAGCCTTTTTCATTTTTAAGATTTTTGCTACTGCTCTTTCCAAATTCCTCACCCTCCACTCTGCTTATTATAAGAGATGGTTAGAAGCTATTTAGAAAACTTTGATCAACAGCCCTTAAAATATTTTCTTAGTTTTAATAATATATAGGGTTTTTTTTATCTTGTAAAAAGGCTACTTAGTTTCCTTGTTAAAAATGATTTCAATGATTATGTGGATAGCTTCATGTGTAAAGAAAACGAGAATGCGCCCAAACCTGGGTAAGTTAATTCTGCTTAATTTCAGTTAATTTTCAGCAATCAACTGAAAATGTCATTGGTGCAAGGTTAAATCAATTGTGGAAATGTCAGGAAGGTTGAATTACTAAAGCAACATGTAGCTTCCTCCATAGTCTCCCTACTTTGTCCAAGAGAGGTTCAAATAGAGATGAGGACAAAGCGATAAAGTAATAAATTCATGAAAAAGACAAATATATAAAATTATGAAACATTAGTTTCTCTAACCCTAAATTTAAAACAATCATGCTTACAGCACACTAATACAAATGCTTATGAGAAACCAACAATGGTTGGATTTCATAGAAGAAACATCCTCATGAGAGAACCTTGCCATCAACGTCAGTTTGCCCCCTCCAATTAGTACCTAACTCTGTAATGTGTTTAGCTTTTTCCCTTCACAAAAGCTTATTGATTTTTTTGAGCAAACATTCCATTATCTCAGAAAAAAGAAGAATATCAGATATTGAACTGGCATGAACATTCATGCAACTGGATACTTGGCTATTCCAGTCCTCATTTTCTGGCTATTGGGTTTGGACTGCAATTGTTAGAAACGGAATATAAAGAAAGAGGAGGCATCAATATCTATTGTAGGAGCAGTTTCTTTCAATCTCATCACTAGCAAATTGAGGGGAAAAATGAAAATGAAAGGCCCCATTTCTACCTTTTCTAATAAGGATATGGCTGTTGAATTTAAGTGCCTTTATTGTTAGAGGGATAGTTGGCTTAAGAGGAGTTGGAGAGTGAGGTGGAAAGACATTCTTTGGTTTAGTGAGAAGACCACAAAGCTCCTAGGATTTTATGGGAAAAATACAGAGTGAGGAGCTAATAAGAGATACTGTGTTCTTTAATAGACCAGAATGCAGGTCAGCAATTTAGGTACATATTCATAATTATTTCTCTGCTCTGTGACGTTGGGACATTATTGCAGTTCATATCTTAGCTCTAGATATCTCTACTTTAGGATCAGGAAAGCTTTTTATGATAAACTATTGTATAAGACCCCAGAATTGCCCAATTGTACAGGCATCACTTACATTAAATCTGATTACAACTTATCTTTCTATGTTGTCATTCCTCTCCTTGATCACCCCTGTATTCTAGACCCACCATTCTACTTGAGAGTCTATAAACATGTCATGTGGTCTGATCCTTTTATGCTTTGTATATACCATTTGCCATCCCACTATCTTTGCTTGCCCATCTCTAAGTCATGCTTGAAGGCTTGAAGGGTCACTTCTTTATGAAGTGTTTTCAGATACCTTCAGGCAGAAATAACTACATTCAGTCTGAATCTGTAATTTTAATTTTAATTATAAATCCACTAAAACTTCAAAATTCTTTTTAGAGAGTACTCATATTGTAGCAAGATATTTGTGTCTGCCTTTTCCACTAGCCTGTGAGCTTCTCGAGAACATTAATAGGTTAATCAACTTTGTTTCATAAGTCACTGAGTACAAATTAGGCAACTAACTTCCTATCTTCCATTTCCTTTCTGCCTATTTGTGGCAAGATGGGATTTTTCTTCTGCTGCTTCTTGGTAGGAAGAAGGTCTTTGTTAATTATAGTAAAAAAACTGTGCATCCAAGTGGAGATATAAAAGACAGTCAATATTAGCAGGATAAAAATGTCTTGTTCAACTTTAAAATGGAAAATATCTACTTTTTTGATCTCAGTGAATTTTAGGGTTCTTCCTCTACCCAGCAGAGACAGGACCTTGATTGCCATTTATAATTTCAAGGACATTGTAAAATATTTCCAAGATGAAAAAGAGACAAAGGTAGAGTTGAGGGGAATGGAAGAGGTCCAGACAATGCAGGAATTCCCGGAATTTCTTCTGATGAGATCCCCATGTGAAAGGAGAGATGACTCAGAAGAAAAGATTCAATAGATCCTTTAAACCATCTTCAGGACTGTGTGTGTTCATAGTCATCTAAAATAGGATTGTTTTAATGGACTATGCTTTAGGTGGGAGTTTTGGAGTTTTTCTTTCTGGTGTTCTGTCTTCTTTTCCCTGCCCCCACCATACTTTTCCACTTCCTCCCTACCCATAGAGTCTCAACTTCATCTGCAAGGCTCAACCCTAACTTGGTAGAAGGTACTCATTACTGTGCTATAAGAAATAAGTGTAGGTACAACGGGTGTGGACTGGTATCTCTTCACCTTCCCCATTTTCTTTTCTTTCTTTTTTTTTTTTTATCCTCACCTGAGGATATGCTCATTGACTTTAGAGAAAGGAAGGGAGAAACAGAGGAAGAGAGAAACATCAATTGGTTGCTCTGGCCAGGATTTGAACCCACAACCTAAGTATGTGCCCTGACTGGGAATCAAACCTGCAACCGTTTGGTGCACCGGGCGACACTCCAGCTAACTGAGCCACCCAGCCAGGTCACCTTCCCCATTTTCTTGACACCAAGGAAAGGGTTGAGGTTTTCACCTGTCCAGTAAAAAGGGGGCCTTGGAGTCAGAATGTTAGTTAAGTTATAAAAAATAAAGTGCAGCTGGTTGGTGTGGCTCAATTATTGAGTGTCAACCTATGAATCAGGAGGTCACGGTTGGATTCCCTGTCAGGGCACATGTTGGGGTTGCAGGCTTGATCCCAGTAGGGGGTGTGAAGGAGGCAGCCAATCGATGATTCTCTATCATCATTGATGTTTCTCTCTCTTTCTCTCTCTCTTTCTTTCCCTCTCTCTGAAATCAATAAAAATTATTTTAAAAATGCTATTTCTTACACACATGTTTGTAGACTTTGATACATACTTGTAAGCTTTATAAACATTTATTTATTTTTGGATTTTGAAGCAAAGAGATGTCCATTATGTACATGTTAAAAATATTGAAAACCACAAAAAAATCAATAATTCTACCATTATTTTATCCAGTTTTCGAGGTATAAGAAGTAAATACACTGACGTTTCCTTCCCCCACTCATGCCTTTAGTTCAAAATACCTGTTTATCATAATATAATCCAAAATTTAAAAAATATAGTTAATTACATAGCTTATTTAATACATTTATTTATATAATTGAATAATTCCAAAGTATTAATCATGTTCCCTGAGTGTAGGACACTGTAGTGGCTATTATGAAGCTGTGTGTGTGTGTGTGTATGCGTGTGTGTGCATGTGTGCAAAGGTAGGTTTGATTCTTACCCTTGAGGAATCAGCTCACCACATGTCAGAAGGATAGAAGTGAAAAAGATGAAAATACTTTGAAAAGAAATATGTAACTACATACAAGCAGTTTCAGCCTAAACAGATTGAATTATTTCTTAGGAAAAGGTTAAGATTTTGGGTAAAAGAAATTACCGTTTTTTCTCAGGTCCTTCAGTGACATTTAATACTTTACTTGTTATACCTTTGAAGTTTCTGTGTTGAGTCACACACTCAGAAATGTAATCAACTCAAATACTATGTGGCTTTATAAAGAAAATGGAAAAAATGTCCTTTTCTCTAGGCCAGCTATAGGAATTACCCCTTATCTTTGTCCCTTCCAAGTAGCACTGTGTGAGACCAGGCATGAAGAATGATTGGGAAAACAAGCCCTTCTGTGCTACTGACAGGAAGTGAGTAAATATACAGTGGTCTTTCATCTTACAAAAATAAATAGCATTTCCTCATTCCCTCACCTTGGTTTGGGCTTGATTGAGCATGAAAGGGGAATTTTCTTCCTTTTTTCAGAGTAGCATTTATGAACCCCTGCTTCTTTGCCCAGATGAGGGGCACTTCCGTATCCTTAGGGTGTACTACATGGACCATGGACTGGAAAGTGGGAGGCACAGATCCTATTTCTGGCATGCCCCCTGGCTTGCTGTGTGACCTGGTATAAATCACTTACACCTCTCCCTTTCCCCAAAGGCAAGAGAGCTCCTGAAACATTCACCACTGTCTCCAGTGTCACAGCCAGTTTCTTGCTACAGGCTTGATAACAGGACAGAGTTGTGTCACTTGTCAGAGGAATCAGGCAGTCAGTTACTCATTTTTTCCCCCTGATATGATTGAATCGCCTTGTATAAATCCACCGGAGGCTCAGAAGCAGATGGAGTGATTTTTCACTTTACCCAATTAAATAAATGAAACAACTCTGCTCCAAAACAACAACTCACCTCAAAACCTATAAAACATCCCCAAAACATTTGGATAATGTTTTGTTTCATTTTGGGGAAGTTTTAAGACTTAGATGTTTGGTTCTCTAGGGAATCTATATGTTTTTGGATTTGAAACAAGAGAATTGTAGAAATTTTTGGAAACAGGATTAGAAGAATTTGGAAGTAATTAATCTGGTTGCTGATTGGAATCAACCAAAGAACTTTAACAAGAATATAGGTCCCCATAGCGCCAATAAAATATATTAATTCAAGGGACCCAGGCAGATGCTCATTTTAAGGAAGTTTCTCAGGAAAGTCTGCTGATCCAGTTAGGTTTTGGAACCATGGATCAAGTCCACTAAATTGGACATGTATTCTCTTTCAATGTGTTTGAATACTTCTAGATTTGGGGAGATCACTAGTTATAGAGAAAATAAATTCTATTTTGAAATAGTTTGGGAAATAGGCCATTATCTCCTTCGATTAGGAACTAAAACAATACTTCTATCTCAATTGCAACTACCACTGGTAAGTAAATATTTATTTGCTTTCTGTGTACAAGATACTCCTTTATAGAATGATCAGCCATGTCAGTTTGCCTGATACTGTCCCAGTCTTAGCACTAAAAGTCCTTATTGAGTACTTTTAGTGGTCTTTCATCTTACAAAAATAAATAGCATTTCCTCATTCCCTCACCTTGGTTTGGGCTTGATTGAGCATGAAAGAGGAATTTTCTTCCTTTTTTCAGAGTAGCATTTATGAACCCCTGCTTCTTTGCCCAGATGATCATCTAGATATTTTAAATACATTATCCGTTTTGATGTTCAAAATCGAGTTCTGAGATAGAACCTATGATTGATCTCACTTAACATTTGAGGAAACCAAGGTACAAATAAAATAGCAGTTTTTTTTCAAGGTTACTCAGCATGTAAACTGAGAGCTAGGATTAGAACCCAGACAGTCCAACTCAAGAGTCCTTTTCTTCATTGTTATCCATTCATGAAGAGTCATTCTTTCATCTTTGTTTCTTGCAGGTTCACCATCATTTGTGCAAATGGTCCCTTTCAAGCAGCCCTACTTAATGCCTTTCTGTGTCAAAAAATCTAAGCCTGCTGTAGTGCTGTGGGGATTAATAATGTCCTTCAATTTTTTATGCAATTGGTTGTAAAATGAGTATCATATTCAGTGTCCTCAAAGGAAATGATAAACCATGGCAGAGTAAATCTAAGTTGAAGGGTGGAGGGCATGTACAGGAAGAGACAGGAGGTGGTGTTGTCTGGCTGCCAACTGTAGGCTTTAGGTTTAGGGAGCATTTTTAATGTGATTGTGTGTGTCTCAAGGTTGGTTGTTTTATTTTATTTTACTACTACTACTAATTATTATTCTTTAGCATCAGTTGATAGTGCTCTCAGCTTGTCCTCTGTCTATTGCATGATCATTATGGTTTTAAAAAATACGCCAAAGAATTTAAACACTGACTGAATATTTTATGATTAAGGAATTATTGTTATTTTTTGAGGTATGATAGTGATATTGTGGTTATGTTAAGAAATAAAGGTGTCTCTTAGAGATACATACCAAAATACTTAATGGATGAAACAATCTGCTAGGTGCATTTGCTTTAAAATAATCTGGTGGAGGACAGGGGAAAATGGGGAGGTAAGAAGATAAAATAAGATTGACCGTATATTGATAATTATTAAAGCTTCTATTTTTCTATTCTCTATACTTTAAAAAATTTTCAAAATAAAAAGTAAAAGATAAGTCCCCACAGTAGGATCAAGGGGAGTCCCCACTATATTTCAGGGTGATCATCCTATATAATAAAAGCCTAATATGCAAATTGTCCCTTCAGATGGTCATTGACTGGGAGTTGGACCGCTCGCTATGACGTGCGCTGACCACTAGGGTGTGGCACGGAACATGGCAGGTGTCAGAAACAAGGCGCTGGCAGCGGGCGGCAGTGGAGGCACTGCCAGCCCCAACAGGCCCCGACAACAGCCCCAATGACACCAGGACCATGTCAGGATGGTGGAGCAGGTGAGCGGGTAATGACAGGCCAAGGCGGGTGCGAGCGGGGCCCGATTGCCCCGCTGATCACCCCACAGACTGTGACCAGTGGTGGCAGCGGGGTGAGTGGGCAGTGCCAGGCCAAGGTGGGGTGCCAGGGAGGGCTGTGGGGCTGCGAGGCTGGGGGTACGAGCTAGGGCCCGCTCTCCACAGGCTGCCCTGAGGAACCCCACCTGTGCATGAATTTTGTGCACTGGGCCTCTACTATTGCATAATATCATTCATAGTTTCTTTTGGTTTGATGTTTCACTTGAAATGCCTTCTTGATTTGACCTGATTCATACTAAAAATACATTAGAAGACACTACATTAAATATGACTTTATTTTAAAACTAGAGGCCCAGTGCATGAAATTCGTGCATGGGGGGGGTGTCCTTCAGCCCAGCCTGTACCCTCTCCAACCTGGGACCCCTCGAGGGATGTCCGACTGCTCGGTAGGATCGGGCCTAAACGGGCAGTTGGACATCCCTCTCACAATCCAGGACTGCTGGCTCCCAACTGCTCTCCTGCCTGCCTTCCTGATTGCCCCTAACTGCTTCTGCCTGCCAGCCTGATCACCCCCTAACCACTCCCCTGCCAGCCTGATTGATGCCTATCTGCTCCCCTGCCAGCCTGTTTGCCCCTAACTGCCCTCCCTTGCAGGCCTGGTCCCTCACAACTGCCCTCCCCTGCTGGCTGTCTTGTGGTGGCCATCTTGTGTCCACATGGGGGCAGCCATCTTTGACCACATGGGGGCAGCCATCTTGTGTGTTGGAGTGATGGTCAATTTGCATATTACTCTTTTATTAGATAGGATGTTTTTATCACATGGACATTTGCTCTGGGTGCAGACAGGGCAAAGCCCTAGGGAATGGGTAGGGGGCAGACTCATAGTCTTACAGTCCTACCCCAGGTCACTGGCTTCTGGAGCAGGACAGAGGTCAGCCAGGAATGAGCCAGGTGGGGATGGAGTGGGGTCTAAAACAAGAGAAGGGATCTTGCTTAGAGCATGATTTGATTTAGCTCCCTGCTTCAAGACTCCCTTAACCGGCTTGGCAACCCTACCTCCAGCTCATCTCATCTTGCTTGGTAATTTCCCCCTTTCCCCATTCCTTAAAAATTCCTTTGCTTTCAGACACCTTATTAAAGCTACTCTCTTCTGGCTGTTAGAGTTAAGATTCTGTCAGCATTTTCTATTATACACCTCTCTCAGCTGACACTCTATTCCTAATTGGCACTGTTGTAGTGGAGGAAAAAGACAAAAAGCTTACTTAATGCTGAGACCAGGCTAGGTTTTCAATCTTAACTAGGCATTTCTTGGATTAGTGCCTTTCTGTTTATCCTTTTGTTTACATGAATATCTTTTGTTTCCAGGTTGACTTCTCTGTTGTTTGCAATGCTGTGTCTTATAACAACCAAAGGGAAGTATGTCCTTTGCCAGGAGGACTAGGGTCTTCACATAAATTTAAGAGTATTCCAAATAGGCTAGCTCTTATAGGAGAATAGTAACTCTGTGGAATATACCAGATGGAAACATCTTTAGAAGTTATCTTGCTTACTCTCCTCATTTTATGAAGTTAAAAATAACCCAAGATATTTGAATGAATTTTCCAAGTCAGAAATCTATTTAGTACAATATAGCCCATTGACTTACATTTAAAAACTGATTTAGCCAAGATGACTTTTTAAAAATTTACTATTAAAATAAGGATTCTCAATTCGAGTTAATGTAGGGAATTAAAATATATAAAATATTAAATATTTATTTTACCTTAAAATGTGTCAAATATACATCATTTACCAGCCATTGAAATTTTATGACACTCATAATGTATCATCTTTGGTGCTGCTTTATTTAAAGGACTTGTAGTGGAGTGAAACTTAAAGACATTTGTTTAGCAATCTGACTGCAGAGTTATACATTTTTAACACCCCTCCCCACACACTTAATCAGTATTGTAACTCAGAGCTAATTTGATAGCAGTATTTTTAGAAGCTCACCTTTGTTGAGTCTTTTCAAAGAATTCAAGCTGTTTCTATAGAAACAGTAAACCCCTCTCTTCACATGCTCACGTTCCATCAGTTTCCTTAACATTTATTTAAATTATGGAGTTACAATTACAAGTACTCAGGCAGTGACAAGTTTAAGAACCAATATTATTGATCCTTGGTAAGCACAGCAACTAATGAAAGCAGAAGTATATGGGCATACCAAGGAATTACCTACTTCCCAAGAGAGTGGCATTAGGCAGTTTGCAAAGGTAATGGAGCGTTAACCATCTGGCCAAGATGTTAAGTGGTGGCCATTTAACAGATGATTTTTTAAAATAGGCTTTTTCCTACTGATGTTCTTTGGGGCTTGTGGCCTAATCCTGGAGGCCCTGTTGGTTCAAGCTTCCCTATCTCTTGGGATCCTTGCCATGTCCCTCACCCTGGTCCTAAGGCCCACATCTCACATCAGGTGGACAACTCTGATGGAAGGCTATGGGATTAGCTTACACTTCCTGTTCTATGAAATCTCTCTCTCTCTCTTAAGCACCTGTGAATATCTATTTCTGCATTTGAGGCTCATTTATGCATTTTTGGGGGGTCATATTTTATCCAAGAATATCTATCTTTGTTTGGAGGAGGGGATTCATTCACTTAACTTAGTTCATTTGTCAGAGAAGTCCTCTAGAAGACCTTTCTATTCTAAGTCATTGGTTCAAAAAGGAAGAGTTGTGATTCTTCCTGTGAAATGTTGCAGGGATCTTTGTATGTTTGTTTTCGAGAAGGCAGACATTGGTCTCCTAATGTAGGGGTCTTCTTTGCTTATATGCACCCACTATTGGAGGTATCTTTGTTCTTGCATGCTCCTCACCCCCACACGTTACTCCCAAGTTACCTTGGAAGCACTCCAAGTTATCATTGCTTTTTGTCTCCCTGGAAGCCAAGTTTTAATTCCACTTCCTATTATCCCATCACTCTGTCTCTTGGACATTTTTCCTTTGATGTAGATCTGTCAGGCCCCTTTGTAAAAATGTAAAACTATTACATTCCCTTTACTCACCCTGGCACTAATGTCCTGACTTCAAATAAATGTCCTGAAGTTCTTTTGGCTGGCCTTTACGGAACACCACATTTTTAAGTTACCTTCCATCCACAATCTTCTTGTACTTTGTTTAAGATGTAAAATGAGGGCAAAGAATCACAGGGCTTAACTAATGGTCTGCAATTTCCTGCTGTCTCTATACCTTTTTTATGACATTAATTCATTGCTACTTCTCTGACCTGTGGAATTTCTTTTGGATAGAATAACTAGGAGTTAAAATGAACTTTTAAAAAAAATGCCAATTTGATTCAGTAGTCTTGTCAGAGTTCTCATCATTGCCTCTTTGGGACAGCATACACTATTGTAATCATTTTAACAACTGCTCTCTGCTAAAACAGGTATCTTAATTACTCATCTTCTTACCTGAAGGTTACAGTTTTGATTTAGTTTCCTTTGTTTAGAAAAGAAGCATTGTTCACGTAATGTACTTCAAGTCAAATTTCCCCCCATCTACTGATTCCTCTATTTTTTCAATTTTCTCCAAACAGATCATTATGGTACAAATACTAAGAAAATATCCAGTTTGTGATTTATATTCTTGGTATTATCATTTGATGTTCCATTCTCTGAGTTTCTTAAAGTTGTTATGTATATCAGGTAGGTTTTTTGGATTGCAAATAATAGAAACTGATTCTAATTCATTTAAGCACAATAGGAATTAATTAGAGATGCTTAGCGGCTCAGAAAATCAAGGGGAAGACTTCAGAAAGTGGACAGCGTGTTAAATCAGCTATTCCCACAATAATGTTTCACAATGAACAACCCCAAAGCTCAGGGACTTAACACACTGAGTACTTATTCTTACTCTCAGGGGTCTTCAGGTTGACTGTGGTTTGGTGGGGCTTGGTTGGTATAATGGCCTCCTCAAGATATCTATGTCCTAATCCCCATTACATTATGTGGCAAAAGAGGCCTTGCAGGTATGATTGAGTTAAGATTCTTAAGATGGGTAAGTTATTAATCATATGTGTTCTTATAAAAGAGAGACAGAGGAACATTTGATGTAGAAGGCAGAAGGTGATATGTGATAGCAACAGAAAGAGATTTGAAGATGTTTTGCTTCTGGCTCTGAAGATGGAGAAATGAGCCCTGAGTCAAGGAATGCAGTTCTAGAAACTGGAAATGGCAAGGAAACAAATTCTAAGAGCACCGCCCTCCTGACACCTTGATTTTGGCCCCGTGAAATTGCTTTTGGGCCTCCACAACTGTAAGAGAATTCATTTTTGTTCTTTTAAGCTCCTAGCTTAGAGGTGATGTGCTACAGCAGCCATGGAAATGAATGCAGCTGGGTAGCACTGCTGTGGATTGCAGGTTGGCTGGGTTCAGTGCTAGGCTCTGAGTTGGGTTCAATGTGCTACATATCTGTCATTCCTCAGGCTCAGGAAAAGGGAAGAGGTTTCTCGGGCCATGCTCTTCTTGTGGCAAATCCCTGTAGAACAAATATCAAGTCAGGCCACACAAGTACATGTAACCTCTGTGCATCATGTAGGCTAATGTTCCTTTAGCAAAGCATGTCACATGACCAAGCCCAACATTAGTGGGGCTGGGAGTTATACTCCGCCTACAGTGGAAGGCAGGGGTGGGTGGAGTAAATATTTGCTGAGCTATAATCCAGTCCATCATAGGTAGGCATCAAGTGAACTTGTTGGCTGAACCACAGCCAAAGTGGTCCACATACAAAAGGAAGAGCCTGGATTAGTTCCTAGATATTAGATACCGCTGCTGGCCACCAGGCACAGGGTACTGTCATTACCACTTAATGAACTCTAAACTGACTCTTGACTTATTTTTTCTGCCTTTTTAAAAAAATATATTTTTACTGATTTCAGGGAGGAAGGGAGGGGGAAAGAGAAATAGAAACATCAGTGATGACAGAGAATCATTGGCTGCCTCCTGTGAGCCCTACACTGGGGATCGAGCCCACAACCCGGTTATGTGCCCTTTGGCTGGAATCGAACCTGGGACCCTTTAGTCCGCAGGCCTACGTTGTATCCACTGAGCCAAACAGACTAGGGCTTTTTAAATTTTTATTTAATTTTTATTTTTTTAAAGTCATTTGATCTAGCCTGGCTGGCGTGGCTCAGTGGTTGAATGTCTATCTATGAACCAGGAGGTCACGGTTCGATACCTGGCCAGGGCACATGCCTGGGTTGTGGCCTTTATCCCCAGTAGGGGATGTGTAGGAAGCAGCCAATCAATGATTCTGTCTAATCATTGATGTTTCTAGCTCTCTCTCCCTCTCCCTTTCTCTCTGAAATCAATAAAAATTATTTAAAAAATAGTCATTTGATCTAGATTCAATGTTCGAGGTACAAATATTTGATTGGCCAAGTCTAGCTTATGAGTTCGGGGATAGGAATTGTCTAGCCTTTTCAGCTTCCATATGGGGAGGGGAGTTCTGCCTACTGACAACTTTCATACAATGGCAGGACTCCCTCAGTTTAGGAAGGGGATTTAGATGCTGGGCAGAAGGAAACAAAAAAGTCTTCCAAGGAGCATTGTGGAAAGAAAAAGGGTTTGGGGCAAGTTACTTAAATGTCCTGAAACTTAGTTTCCTCATCTCTAACATAGGGATAAAAATAACTGTAAACTTTTTATGAACAACAGAATTCAAGTACTTGACACATTTGATGCTTAATAAATGGCAGTCATTTTTTTAAAGGAGACAACCTATTTTTTCAGACTTCATTTTTCATGAGGAAATTTTCATTTCATTGCCCAGAAAGGAACAGTATTTATGGCTCTGTGGGTACTTGTCAGCATATAAAGCCAGATCCTCTTACCTACATCCATTTTCTGTCCATCTTTATTTTTCCAGGGGTGGTTTACCTTTTGACTTAGGGGGTCAGAGCTGGATACCCATGTCTACATTCTTCTGAGTGAGGTTTAGGTGGTTGGTGTTGCTCTTCTCCTATGGTCTGCTCTTCCTTATTCTCTTGACCTGTGCTTTGTACATTCGTGTTTTCCTTCCCTATCTGTATGTGCTAAGTTTTCCCCTGTAGTAAGACTCATCGTTGTAAAGGGTACATGGATTTATCCTGTAGGGAAAGTGTTAGGTAGACAAGATGGGGGCAGGTCTAGGCACAACCTTGAATCTGGCACTACCAGCAATTAAGTTGATATTTTGATATCTTGTTGACTGCTCTGTCTATCAACCAATTCCAAATTCATAGTATGATGGTGTGTAACTGGCAATGTCAGACTCTTCAATGTTATTTTAAAGTGAATCAAAGCGTAAAGCTTAGAGAGTTGGTATCCAAAACTATCAGTTCTAGTCCTATCTTACTGGACTAGCTTCGTGTCCTATAAAATGGTTTATTTTTACATACACAAGTGGCTGAAATCCAATGTCAAAAATAACCTGAGAAGGCAAATGACAAATAGTTTAGCAGTAACCACAGTAAAGAGCAACCTAAAGTGTTTATAGTCATCCGAGTTGGCTCAGACAAGCAGTCCATGGAAGTAACATATAATTGGGAGCCAGGACAGATCTGTCACCAGTTTGTTCAAGTTTCTTTACTTTTGGTCCATATGGGTGGCATGTTTTCTGGTAAATGCACAGGATGCCGAGCTGATCACATCATAGTTCTTGCCATCTGGGTGTAAGGATGCTCACAGAAAGTAGTCCAGGGTGGCAAGTTAGAGTCTTTTCAAAGTGATAATAGTTATTTCTTTTCAGAGAAGCAGGAGTATGTCTAGAAGAACTATCAATGCCAAGTAATTCTTTACATTCCCATCCTGACCTAGATCATACCCTTTTCAGTCCTGACCTTCCTGGATAAGCTCTCCCTTCCTATCTTTTTGGACAGCATGAAAGTTATAAAAGCTTTTCTTGAAGAATACTTCCTTTGTAATTCAGAGAAATGATGCTTGAAAATAGTTGCTCAGTTGTGTCTATAGTCAGGTACACATGTTTTAAATTGAATTTTTTCCAAAGTGAATCCTATGCATCGAAGCAAAGATGTGACCCACGAATAAAGACATATAACAAAAGGAAATGAAGCCTTTATACAAATGACAACCACATATAGATAGGGTTATTTAAGAATGCCATGCATGTCAGATTTTTTACTTGCCCAGCATCCATTTTTCAGTCTTGTGATATCAGCATACTGATCTTCCTTGGGTAGAACCATCTCTCGTTCTATGTGGTTTGGGTGAGACTGATTCTACTTTCTAGATTTTGAGAATTGCCACATGTCCCAAGTTGATACAACAAGGTAAAATCCTAAGCATTTTGATAGTCCAACTGGAGGTCCTATGTATGATTAGAGGGGAGAAACTGCCTGAGAATGGAGCCATAGAGATAAGCGAAATCAAGAGATGAAGAGAATAATAAACAACTGCTAACAACAAATATGAGTCCCTGGATTCACCCTTGCCTGGATCCCTGATGCTACTGGACTTTTTAGTTGAACCAATAAATTTCCTCTTTTTACTTAAAGTTTGGGTTTGATTTTTAAAAATTTATTTTATTTTATTTTTTACAAATGAAGGAGCTCCTACTCACATAAAATGTTGATAGTAGATAAGAAAAATAGAGGCAGCATGAAATAGCAAGTAGAAAGAGGACAGACCTAGGTTTTTAGCCCTAGTTTAAACACTAAATATTTCTTGGCCTTCTTTACTTTTGAAATAAAACTGAAGTTTTAAAAATATTATCTATTTTGCTGGGGATTTAAAGATCACATGGCCATGCAGCTAGTTCTAACATAGTCCTGCAGTGGGGGCAGCTGACCTATATTCTCCTTCTAGGGCTTTGTTCACAAGATTTTTTTCTCTGGGATTAGCAGCCTTTTATGTTATTGGATTGACATTCTCCACAACCTTTGGAAATCGCATGGATAAAATGGTATTGATTGGGGACCATTAATGAATGTTTCTCCTATGCCATGGCAGAGAAAACAGTTAGTATTAGATATAAGAGGGGGGTATTAGAAAACTGACCCACTTTTTAAATACATTAAACAAAGGATTGATGCATTAGATATTTTTGCCACCTATTCTATTCTTTGAGAAAGTTTTTAAGAGGATTTAAGTCAGTTATTTGTTAGATTCCCAGTGCCTTCCTTAGTAGTATGCCTGATACATAATGAGTACTCAATAAATATTTAATAAATGGTTAAATATTTGGGGTAATTTCTGTTTATATTACCAAGGCATTCATTTTAATTCATTAACACTTCCAAGAGAAGCATATTTCTAGACGTCTATTCTCTTTGTTATTATTAAATAACTAGAGGCCCAGTGCATGAAATTCGTGCACTCAGCGGGGGGCGGTGTGGGGGGGTGTCCCTCAGCCCGGACTGCATCCTCTTGCAGTCTGGGAGCCCTCAGGGGATGTCTGACGGCTTAGGCCCGCTTTCTATAGGGAGCGGGCCTAAGCCATCAGTCGGACATACTTAGCACTGCTGTGGAGGCGGGAGAGGCTCCCACCACCGCTGCTGCACTAGTCAGCCATGAGCCCGGCTTCTGGCTGAGCGGCGCTCCCCCTGTGGGAGCACACTGACCATCAGGGGACAGCTCCTGCATTGAGCATCTGCCCCTTGGTGGTCAGTGCATGTCATAACTGCCAGTCATTCTGCTGTTCAGTCAATTTGCATATTAGCCTTTTATTATATAGGATGTTTAAAAGTGGTATTTTCTTATTTAAATTAACAATAAAAATGGAAATTTATGTCTGATGTCTCTTGCATTATTTTTTTTAAAAATAGTTTCCTTAAGGACTTTATAGTTTTCTGTAAAATTCTGTATTTTGCCTCTTATTAGTTTTTGCAAATTTCTTTGACTTACTTTTCATGTTCCTTTAAAAGATTAACTTCCTCCTTCCTAAATAAATCAATATTATTCGTGTTGAAATTGTGTTTCCTTAAATGTTAACATATTCTACCCCCTTCCATCTGATTTGCCATGCTACCTCCTTCACTGCACACAGAATCTGAAATAGATTTAGATGCAATTGGGCGACATATTATTAAATAACCAGCCTCTCAACTTAGTCCTGTCAAGTTTCCAGATGCATACACATTTCCTTGTCTGCCTACCACTGCAGAGCACTTCTCCCCACTGAAGTTAACTGAATGGAAATTTGTTCATAACCTGAATTTATTCAATGGGAGAATTCTCTTATTTATACCCTTTCTTTGAAGTCCTTTTTCAGTTTCAAATTGGATTTATAATTGGTTTCCTATTTTCAACTATTTATTTTTTTTATTTTCCCGTCCTCCCTCACATGCACTGGCTTTGAATCTCTTTGACTATTTCGTTATTACTAAACGTATTGCCTTCCATTCTTCCTTCTTTTCCTCTTCCCTTCCATCCTCCCTCCTTTTTCTTGCTTCTTTTTAAAAATTTTTATTTGAATAAATGCTTTGAAACAGACTTACCAATAGAGTACCTCTTTCTGGAAATTATTGGTCACTCACTTGGGTCCATGCATAAGGACTCCATTTCTACCTTTTGCTCCTGTTATTTTCTTTGTTCTTTAATTTATGTAGCTTTAGACCTCTGACTTTTATTTTTGTCTTTTTCACAAGAAATAGTAGTAAAATAGCAACATGATCTAGCCTTCAATTGGCAAAACTATGAGATTACTGGCCTGTGTCCACAGCTAGCTCTGAGATGTGTATTTCCTGGCAGCTTATTTGGATGTCGAGCAGAAAGAAAGGAAGAGAGGGAATTTAGTTCAGTGTTTTTTACCCCCACAATGTATTTTTATTTATTTCAGAGAGGAAGAGGGACAGAGAGCTAGAAACATCAATGATGAGAATCATTGATCGGTTGCCTCCTGCACACCCCCTACTGGGGATCAAGCCCACAACTTGGGCATGTGCCCTGGACTGGAATTGAACCTGGGACCCTTCAGTTCGCAGGCATCAGCCTTATGCAAGAGACATTTGCTCTATCCACTGAGCAAAATGGACTAAGGACTAGTTTAGTGTTTTATAGCAGAGGTTCTGGTTACAAATTGCCTAGGTTGAATTCTGGCTTTGCCATTTACCAGTGTGTGATCTTAGGTAAGTTACTTAAGTGTGTATAATTCTATAATGCATCATCATTGTGTATTCCTCCAAAATCCAGGCTCCTTTTGTCACCATATATTTGACCCCCTTTACCCATTTCTATCTCCCCTATCCCCTTCCCCTCCGGTGTCCACCATATTGTTTTCTGTGTCTATGAGTTTTTGTTTGTCTTGTTTATTACTTTCAGTTTTATATCACATATGAGTGAAATCATATGGTTCTTGACTTTTTTGGTCTAACTTATTTTATTTCGCATGATATTCTTAAGATTATCCATGTTTTCACAAATGGCAGTATTTTATCTTTTCTTATGGCTGAGTAGTATTCCATTGTAGATATGTACCACATCTTCTTTATCCAATCATCTATTGATTGGATTGTTTCCATGTCTTGGCCACCATGAATAAGGATGCAATGAACAGAGGGGAACATATATCTTTAAAATAAATGTTTTTATAATTTTTGAGTATTTACCCAGAAGAGGGGTTGCTAGGTCATATGATAACTCTATTCTTAATTTTTTGAGGAGCCTCTGTACCGTTTTCCATAGTGGCAGTATCAGTTTACCTTCCCACCAGCAATGAATGAAAGTTCCATTTTCTCTACAACCTCTCCATCACTTGCTATTATTACCAGAGGATTACACCAGTGGGATTCCTCCATTGAGAGTGGGAGTGGGGTTTTGGGGGGGTGTTTCTGGAATGAGCAATTCCAGAGGCCCCCATGGGAGGATGAGATGTGGTAAAAGGCTGAATTTTCATGGAGTTATATTCCTTGGGTTGTAAAGTCCGATGCCCCTTAACCCAGTCCTGAAAATGTGCAGCTGGGTCTTTAGTAGAGCTAAAAGCAAAGTCAGTGTCCAGAGTTTCTGCTCCATGGTGGAATTAAGTCTGGTACAGCATTAGGCTAATTATATCCATTAGTCCATTGTGTGGGTCTCACATGACTGTGAGCCACATGGGTGAATGCAGGGGAGGGTGCCCCCTGCAACAGAAGAGCCAGGAGCATAGGAGCATAGGAACATAGGGGAGAGAGAGAGAGAGAGAGAGAGAGAGAGAGAGAGAGAGAGAGAGAGATCGTTTGTTCAGAATTTTAAATATTAACTCTTCCTGTGCTTGCAGTGGCCACACCTGTTCTGGCCCAATGACTTGTTCCCAGGTGTGACTGACAGGTAAGCACTTTCCCACATCGCCCAGGCTTTACTGGGCATGCATCTATTGTCCAGTCCTTTCCCCCAGTGATCTGTGGGGAACAGACTTGGAGAATGTTAACTGTAGCTTCTTGGCAAAGCTTTATAAATGGCATGCTTATTATGTAGTTTTCCCTTTACTCCTTTCCTGTTAAATAACCAGGTTATTATAATGGTATCATTATTACTTTTCTTTTTTAAAGTAGCCATTCTAACCTGTGCGAGGTGGTATCTCATTGAGGTTTTGACTTGCATTTCCCTAATAGCTAGTGAAGTTGAGCATCTTTTCATGTATCTGTAGGCCAATGGAAAGCCACATGCAAAAGAATGAAACTACACTACCACTTGTTCCCATATATAAAAATTAACTCAAAATGGATCAAAGACCTAGATATAAGACCTGAAATAATAAAGTACATAGAAGAAAATGTAGGTACTAAAATTAATGG
This sequence comes from Cnephaeus nilssonii, assembly GCF_951640355.1. Classification (NCBI taxonomy): domain Eukaryota; kingdom Metazoa; phylum Chordata; class Mammalia; order Chiroptera; family Vespertilionidae; genus Cnephaeus; species Cnephaeus nilssonii. The sequence goes on along the minus strand of NC_137072.1, from coordinate 83,658,383 downwards.
ACCTTAGCCTTAGAAAATATTTTTATGAATTTGACCCCAAAGGCAAGAGAAGTAAAGGCAAAAATAAATGAATGGGACTATATCAAACTAAAAAGCTTATGCACAGCAAAAGAAACTGCCAACTAAACTAAAAAGCAACAAACTTAATGGGAGAAGATGTTTGCAAACAACTCTGATAAGGAGTTAATATCCAAAATATATAAAGAACTCATACAACTCAACACCAAACAAACAATCCAATGAAAAAATGGGCAGAGGCCTGAACAGGCACTTCTGTCATTTGAAATGTTGGTGGATAATGCCAAATTTATAATTACCGGTTTTAATGGTTATATAATATTCCCATACATGGATGTAATTTGATTTGCTTAATCATTTCTTCAGAATTGGACATTGGACATTTACATTGTTAGAAGTTTTCCCCAATGATAAATAATGCTGCCTGAATATTTTCATGAAGATATCTTTGTCAGCATTACCTTATGATTAATTTTCATAAAGAATATTAGTTGTCATAACAGATGAACATTTTAAAGACTCTTTAGTTATCTAGCTAAATTCATTTTTCAAAAGTGTGTCAGTTTACACATCTGGTATGTGCAAACTTTTGAACTTGAGATAGGGCTAAAAGGTTGCTTTAAAATGTTATGTTTGGTTCTCAATTTCCTATATCTAAGGTTAATAATACATTGTAAAAAAGGGCCAGCATTTGGCCAGAAAATGATAAATACTTTTCAAATGATTCAGATATTACTGAAAATTCTCTAGAATTTCCATGAAGAATGTCCTCTGCTGTCGTTTGGCAGTCATTTCCTATTGCAACTACACTTAGAAGGTCTGCATGTATTAATGGGGGTCAGGTGAGTTGCTCTGGTATGAATCTATCATATCTATCTATAATAAATAAAAGGGTAATATGCTAATTAGACCAGACGTCTTCTGGACGTCATTCCGGACATCCTTCCTGATAAAGCCGCGGTGGAGAGAAACCAGCCCGGGTCCTGGGTGCCTGTGGGTGGCCCGAGGGAAGCCAGCCCGGATCGCAGGTGCCTGAGGGCGGCCGGAAGAGGGAAGACTGGGTCCTGGGTGCCAGAGGGAAGCTGGTGTCGGCAGCTGGGGGAAGGAAGGCCTATTCTTGCACAAATTTTCATGCATCGGGCCTCTAGTACTACCTAATAATAGACAAATATGCAAATTGACTGTACCTTCGCTATGCCCGCGATTGGCCAGGAGGCGCGGGGGGGCAGGGCAGGACTCAGGGTGGCCAGGGTGGCCGATTGGGCCGGCGGGATGCTGAGCTCGCGTCGCCACTGGAGGCTCGAGCTCAGCGTCTGCGCCATGGCTGTGCTGCGGCACAGAAGGGGCCTCTGGGGCAGCGAGCTCATGTCCCACCGCGGACCATCAAAAGCGGGGGAGCTGGATGCCTGTCTGCTCAGGCACCAGGCCTTTCAGAAGCCTCCGCCGCGCTGGAGGCTTCTGAAAGGCCTGGTGCACCAGTGATCAAAAGCAAAAGCGTGGGAGCTGGGTGCCTGTCTGCTGGTGCACCAGGCCTTTCAGAAGCCTTCGCCGCGCCGGAGGCTTCTGAAAGGCCTGGTGCACCAGCAGACAGGCACCCAGCTCCCCCACGATCGAAAGCAAAAGCGTGGGAGCTGGGTGCTGTCCACTCAGGCACCAGGCCTTTCAGAAGCCTTCGCCGCGCCGGAGGCTTCTGAAAGGCCTGGTGCACCAGCAGACAGGCACCCAGCTCCCCCCGTGATCGAAAGCGAAAGCGTGTAGGGGACCCTACATGTGCATGGTTCAATCATGCACTGGGCCTCTAGTATGAATATGAAATAGAAAATGCTCAGCTCTGGAAATACTCTGTTTCTGCAGAGAAAAAGAAGTGTTAGAAATGATTCCTAACACTATCCCCATGTTCAAAACTGAATTCCAAAATGTTTGGAGCTATCTTTTATTACGTCATAATTTTTCTTGTCCTTCAGGTTAAAATAATTTTCTGAGGCAACGGAATCTTTTGAGAGAAATGTTTTCAGTTCAGGCTATAATTAAACAGAGGACTAAATTTTGATTTCTCTTTCCTTTTATCTTGAAGATCACTCATTTGTCATTCAATCCCTGTTGCTGTGGATGGTTAATTTTATTTGGTTTGGGTGTATTTTGTGTTTAATTTCTATTTCTTTTTCTTAAAAAATATATTTTATTGATTTTTAATGGAGAGGAAGGGAGAGGGACAGAGAGTCAGAACAATCGATGAGACAGAAACATCGATCAGCTGCCTCCTGCAAACCCCCCACTGGGGTTGTGCCCGCAACCAAGGTACATGCCCTTGACCGGAATCGAACCTGGGACCCCCCCAGTCCTCAGGCCAACGCTCTATCCACTGAACCAAACCAGCCAGGGCCGTATTTAATTTCATAATTAGGTTTTCAGCTCCTTGAACATAGCAATTATTTCTTGTATATCTTTGTATCCTTTATTAGTGTTAAGAAGTACTTTCACTATAGTGGATTCTTCATTCAGTACAGCTTGTCACACATATTATGTAACACACATTGTGCTATTTCTGGAGATTCTATGCGAAGACATAATCTTAGTGCTCCTCAAATAATATAATCCCTATATTTTTCAAGCTTCTGTTGTAGTTAGATTTGGACCATGTGATTAGTTGTGACTAGTGGACTGTGAACATTTAACTGGGCTAAGACAGTTAAGAGTTGGTGTGCCGCCACCATCTCTCTCTTATCCTGATGTAGCAACCTTGGATGCCGAATATTGAGATGATAGCTCAGAAGATTGAGTCTCAATCCCTGAGTCACTGGATGGAGGAGAGTTAGAAGTCTCCACCATGCACATCAGAATCTGTGTGAGTGAAAAATAATCTTTTGTTGCTTTAAACCACTGTGATTTGTTTTTACAGTGAAATCTATTCTATCTTGAGACATTGCCCTTAAGCAGCTCATAGTCTATGTGAAGTAAGTCATACATAGTCTATGTATGATTGACTTTTGAGTATGTGGCTAGGAAATAGAGTGACCTATAGACTTTGAGCTTATAAGTAGAATAAGAATTCAATGATTGGTTCCTTTGGATTTTGGATTCTTTTAAAAAATTATTTGTCAATTATAGTTTACATGCATAAACTCTTATTTAACAATCTGCTAGTCTGAGGAAAAAAACGTAACTTCCCAGAGCTGTAATTTCCTCATTTGTAAATGAGAGTGCTGGCCATTTTTTCCGCTCTAACTTCATCTCTGGTTTGTAAGCAGCTATGAGTGTAGAAGAAACAGAGACCATAGAACGTTCATATTTTTATTAAAAGAGGTACCTTTGGTGATTGACTGGTTAGGCTCTCACAGTACTACTCTAAAGGAGCAGATGGAGGCAGGACGAACCATTGTCTTCTAACTTTCATTCTGTCTTCAGAGAAGTCATGAAAATTTGTTGCAACACATTCATTACTATCAACAAAGATACCTTTTCTTTAGAAAGAGAATACACACAACACTGTCAAACGCCTACTCAACTTCCATGTTAGGTATTGTATCTGAGGGCAGTCTCTTCTTGAACATCTTTCCATTCCCTTATGCAAAGAAAGTTATCTACTACCTTCTACATGCTATCTCTAAATTCTGATACACTTCCATTATTTCACTTATTATATGGTATTTTATTATTGTTTTTTAAACAGCTATTTCTGCTCTACTTGACTGCACACTCCACAAAAAAAGGGCCTTTCTTCATTATATCCCCAGGGTCTAACCCAGAGTCCAGCACCCTGTAGCCACCTAATAAATAGTTCTGAAATAACTGAATGACGAACAAGTGACCTTTCATTGTTACCCAACATTTCCTGGTAAACTGGTTTTGGAAATGCTAGTATTCCAGTTAATTTGCTGTTACCATAATCCCCTTCCCACCACCATTTTTCTCTTAAGAGATGGACCATTTCTAGGTGACTTGCCATGTAGTTGAGTTACCAAAATCATGCTTTAGCTCTGGCTTCTTAGCTTGCTCTGCAAGGGAATTAGGATGTTTAATGCATTTGTGTTGCTAAAGAGCTTGAGATCTGCTCGGGAAAGTCACTTTAGATTTCCTAAATGTGAGTATCATAATATTTATTTAGAAATGATGAATAGAATTCTTAAAATAGTCTTGTTCATTGTGGAAAATAGTCTTGTTCATTCAGGAAAGCATGCTATCCTGAATCCCATTTGTCTTGGGTATAGGATTTCTGGAAGATGAATGAAAAGAGGAAATTAATGGATTTTGGATTGGATTGTATAAGAAAGAACAATTTCAATAAAGGTCCCTTTTCTTAAAGTGACAAATGCTAGAAAAATGCCTTTAGCTACACCTACGTGGGCCTGGTAATTACAAGTCTGATCAATGGGCAGATGCCATACGTTGCCAGATGGAGAGTATGAGAACCACCTCTGCCTTGAAGTCTGTTCTGGGAGGGTCATCTCTATCTAGAGTCCTAAAAGTTAGGTATATCATTTATGGTTGCATCCATTCTCTGGGAGAAAGGAGGCTTCATTCTTGTGGTGTGTGGAGTTTGATAGCCTTGGTATTTATGTCAGGCGTGGATTTAAAAAGACGAACAAGCATGTCTTTAAAGCTGAGGAAGGATTTGGTGGTCAGAGCAATTGCTGGCTGAGGTGGAACAGTCACCTTCATTTGGGAGAATTTGGACAGTGTGACTCAGGGAGACAGCTAGAGGGAGGGAAGTGACTCCATGTGATAGTGCTAAAAATTCTCCGAAGTGTGTTTCAAACAGCTAGTCTAAAATACGCTCTTCTCTCCTCCCTGCAAACAATGAAAAAGGTAGGGGATAAACATCTCTTATACCCACTTTTTTTTTTTTTTGGCACCGTCTTCTGCTTACTCAGTTTTCTCTTCAAAGGTTCTCTTGATATCAATTATTTATTTATTCATTTTTATTGTCTAAAGTTTTACATATGTCTTCTTTTCCCCCAATTGACTCCCCCCCCCCCCACAGCCATTCCCACCCCGGGCAAGCCCCCACCGCCCCAGTGTCTGTGTCCATTGGTTATGCTAATATGCATGCATACAATACCAATTTAAATTTCATTTTACTTCTGTGAAAGTATATAGAGTTTCTTTCCAAGTGCCCCCAAAAGACCTGCCTTCTCCCAATTTTAAGGAATGAATCATCCAATACAGAGTATTGGAGTATAGTCTAATTTTTTGCTCTAGGAGAGTACTCACCACTGTCGCCATCCACAAACTTTCCATTGTATGTAATAATGATAGTTACAATAACAGTAATAATTAGTGAAGGTTTAATTAGAAGTTCTAACACTGGGAACATTCAGAGGACTTTCATAGTTAACATGTAGGAGAGGCAAGATAATGTTAAGTACTTTTCTCAGAAAGACAGGTTTTGATGAGCATCAGTTCCTCTGAGCAGAGGAAGGGAAATTTTTTCACCAAAAGTGAGAGTGGGAGGTAGGTATGGGTATGGATGCAGACATAGTTGTCATGGTTGCTTGTAAAGTGTGTATTAGAGATGGAGACTAGGAAGTAATTTCAGCTGGATGACATTGACATTATTCTCTCCAAAGTAGAAGCATGGGTGAAAGTGGGGGCTTAAAGAGTATGGTTATCACTGAGACTAGTTGGTAGGTTATCAAATGTCTTTAAATTACAACAAATTCAAATTTAAATAAATTACAAAACTTAATTTTAGTCCTCATTATTATGATAAATCAACTGGGTCTGTGACTTCAGCAGTCAGTGTGTATGCTTTATAGAATGGCCAAGAACTGGCTGAAATTGACATGTCATTTTGAAAGCAACATTTAATGTAGGATTGGGATGTGTGGGCCCTAATATTGGAAAGTTGTGGACAAAGACCTCCTGGGCCTCAGGAATTCTCATTAACTCTAAGAAGCCAGAAGGAAGACAGGAGAGGTTGACACCTTCTATTGCTGCACATCACTCTTCTTTCTCCAATTATTCCATAAGAATTGAGCAGGGCACCCATTCTGCACACTTCATAGAATTTCAGGGATGATTGAATTAGAATGAAACAATTTTTTACTTTTTAATTTTGTTGCATTTTCTTTCTTTGGAAGATTAACTTTGAAAGGATTCTTTGTACATAGCTTATCTGTTCACGATTTTAGCAATTTGTCTGAATTTCTATTCTGAATTAAACTATTAATCTTTAGAAACTTTACATGTCATGTTAAAAAAAACCCTCTTTTTTATAGCCATAAAAAGAGCAGAAGTAGATATTGCTATTCAGTAAAGAGTGGGTATCATTAGCTCAGCATATCAGAAATCCTTCCTTCTGAAATGATATAAAAATTACAGTAGTTAGCAAAGAAGTCCATTGTTGTAATCATTTCATTGCAAAAGAGAATTTGAACCTTTAATATCTTACTTGTCTTTTTCTAATGTGCTAAGCAGGAACAGTTTAGTGGCATTAGGTATAAAAGCTCATTTTTCTTACTAAAGCAGTAGCATGGCCTTCTGGGAAATGAGGCAAATTAAAACTTATGAGGACTGGGTTCTTTCAACCTCTACTACTACCTGACCTTGGTAATACTGTTTACTCTCTCTGAGCCTCAAGTTCCCCATTTATAAAGTTGGATTCAAAATGATCTTGCATGTACGCACTCCTTTGAGGATTATAAAGGGAAGGTACTACATAAACCAGGAGCTTTTTATTCTTTATAGTTTTGAACTGAGAGTATTACTTTACCTAGGGTTGAGAACAGATCAATGAGGAACTAGGCAGTAGGATTTTTAAAGAAAGGTTAAACTAAAAGTTTTGTTGAGAACAAATATTTATATATTAGCTTATATAATCCCATTGGCTTCCAAGATATGTTTGGAAATGTTTCTATGGGAAAAAATCAAATGGCCCCAACTCCTAAGAAGAAATCTCTCTTGAGAATCCTAATATTCAACTTCAAGGAATATTTAGCCTTTATAAAAATATAGTTTGATAATATTTAATTCTCCTACTTACTTTGGTAAGATGTTAGATGACTAACCTCTATGCCATGCATATATTTAAAAATGTATTGGACACTAATTATTATCTCATTGCATGTCCTCACTGTCTCAACTGAAGTTAGACTGTCTGAGCTATGAGATAGCTGTAGTTGATTAGTAGACGTCCCTAGTAGGAAGGAAGCATAGAAAAGTGCATTTTCAGGGGAGATGTTAATTGTTTTCATTTAGCTTAGTGACAGACCTCTCTAGTGTCCCTGGATGTTGGTTAAGAGAACTACTAGACCAAAATAAGATTCAAACAATGGCAGTGTGGATGAAATCAGCGAAAGTCCTGTTATCTTTGGAGGCAACCATGACTTCATATCTAAAATAGATCATTGTTTACATTAATAAATTGACCTAAACCAAATGTGATCAAGGTAAGAGAATTGTTATTTGGAGGAGAATGGATGAACCTACATAAAGAGCATGTAATAAGGACTCTGGGTTTTATGATGGTGACTTGCAGATGGTCCAACGTTCTATATACTTGACAGTATGGGTAGGAAACTACTAGATATTGGGATGATGATAAATAAAAAGCAAACCACGTGTATATACAAACACATTTTTAAAGAAAAGGGTAAATAAAACAAGAACAACAGAATCATAATTTGGGAACTAAAGTTCTTGGTAGTAGAACCAACTAAGACTTTAAATAGGTAGAATATGTCAAGGGAAGTACTGGCTAGAAGGATAAAGCAAATTAGAGAAAAAAAGAAGGGAAAGAAAGGAAATGAAAGACATAGTAGAATTTATTATTTATGAAAGCCAACATCACCATATTGAAAATTTCTGGAATATTTTTGTGTTATTTCGTGATCAAAAATGTGACTTTAAATATGTGCAATATGTAGTCATATTTTGTAATGAAAACTTGTGGAATATTCTTTCTAGTATTTTAAAAGAGAGGATATAGAACTTTTGTCATCAATGGCTTCAAACATAAATGATTACTTGGCTTGGGGCATTAGAGAGTGGTGGAGACTGTGGTGAAGTATTAGCTGGTGGTTATATTTATAGAAAACAGGGTGGACTTTCTGACTTGTTCAGTTGTGAGTTCTTGGCTGTAAGTAAATTTCTTTATACTATATTGAGGACAAAATGAAATTTGGCTTTGTTGACTAACAGATCACCTTGCAGAAGCTGGTCTCATGTGAACAATGGCATTTCAAAGCCTGAAAAAGTACAACTCATTTCCACAATGGCACTTTCTCTATGAGCATGTGGTGCCCTATTGCTGATTCCAGGCAGCATAAACTTTGCATGGCTGACATTTTCTGACTCAACTCCTGCTATAATTGAAATTACTTTATTAAACAAGCTTGAATCATTTCAATTACATCGTGGCCTGGAGTGCTGGTGGCATACATGATGACTACATGCTGATTAAATTAGAGCTCCTACACCCCAGAAGATGTGCATACCAGAAAATGGCTTTCTCTTTCTTCAATATATAAAAAAGCCCTCTCTAATTCATATTCACTGGATAGATCCCTTTGGGTTGTATATTAATATTCATAAGATAAACCACATAGCTAAAGCAGAAGATTAAAGTCAAGTCTCTTAATAAAGAAGCAAGAGTAATGACTACAGTAAAATCTCCAAAAATGCCATTATCCCCCTGAAGAGTGAACACTACTACTGTACATGTGTTGAAGCTGAGCAAGAGAACAATAAAAAATGAATTACTGCAGTGATTTGGATTTTAAAATTCGCTAGAGAGGAATGAGCAAACACAAACACTTAAACCAGCAGAAAAGAATATCAGGATCAGACAATTGTACAAAGCAACAGCTTGAGAGTAGAGTGTACAGTTCACCTTCCTGATATGAGAATAGATTTGTGCTATAGGAGGCAGCACTAAAAATCATTTCCCTTAAATACACTATATGGTTTTCTCTTGGATTTATTACTGAATTCTGAAGATGGGGGTTAAACTAAATTATTAACCATAGAGCTGCCCAGTGATTCTTTTGTTGTTTACCTATTATACATTTGCTTTCTTTTGGCCATTTCTGTGGTTCTTTTCTTGATGAGATGAGGAAATTAACTTGCCTCCCCTTGCTCTCTCCCTTGCTTCCTTCTGCAGATATTTACTAAGAGCCCATTTTGAGCTGATACTTTCTCAGGAGCTGGGGATCTGGAAATTAACAGACAAAGCTTCTGCCCTCACGAAGCTTTATATTCTCAAGGGAAAACAATAAACATCTAAACCAATTATAGCCGAGCCAGCATGGCTCAGTTGTTGAGCGTTGACCTATGAACCAGGAGGTCATGGTTTGATTCCCAGTCGGGGCATATGCCCAGGTTGCAGGTTCCATCCTCAGTGTGGGGCATGCAGGAGACAGCTGATCAATGATTCTCTCTCATCATTGATGCTTTTATCTCTCTTTTCCTCTCTGAAATCAATAAAAATATAAACCAATTATAAATAATATCAGGGAGTGAGACATGCTCTGAGGAAAACAACATTGACAAGGGTATGGGGAGTGAGTTGTTTTTGGTGGGAGTTGTGTTATTTTAGATAGGGACGTTTGGAAAATCTCTCTCTGGGGAAATGGCATTTGAGAAGAAAATATTTGTATGTTAATGCCATAATAATAATAATTTATTTTTGTATCATGCTTTAGAGTGTACTGGGTACTTTCAAATAAAATATTTCATTTAATCATATCAATCAGGTGAGAACAGAATTATGATCTCAACTTTTTTAAATGAAGCTAAGAAAGCTTAAGTGACTTGCCCAAATTATATAGCAAGTATGGCAGGACTTAGGTATATGGCTTAAATTATAAAGATAATTTTACTATGCCAAAGACAATTAGAGGATTTAAGTAAAACCTAAATTATTTCTGTATAACTTCTTTCAGTCCCTGGGTGTGTATATGTATGTGTATACATTTGTGTGTAGTGACTAAAAATAATGAATTCTTTCAAAACTTTATTATTCAGTAACTAGGTTGTGCATTAACATTTGGTCAAGACCAATTTATAAAGGGACTATAACAGTAATTTCTATAATTTACAGATATTCAAGATGTGTCTATCATGTCACAAGGCATGTGCTAATCTTGTGGTCTAGTTCATTCCAAATACTTTTTAGCATATCACATTTACAGGGTAAAATGGCAGCCTCAGTGCAGTCCTTTATATCCTCATGGCTATGAGAAAGAGGACTGCAAAATGAAGTTCTTGGCATAACCCACATGCAACCACATCCTATATAATAAAAGCCTAATATGCTAAGTGTCTGGTCGGCTATTCAACCAATCAAGGCGTAATATGCTAATGATATGCTAAGGTCACTCAACCTTATCCTATATAATAAAAGGCTAATATGCAAATTGTCCCCTCAACCAGGAGTTTGACCAGGGGGCGGGACTGGCCAGCCAACCTCCCTCATCCCCTCCCCCAGGCCTAATGGCCTGGATCAGGGCAGGCTGGCCAGATTCCACCCATGCACGAATTCGTGCACCGGGCCTCTAGTGGTTAATAATTTAGTTTAACCCCCATCTTCAGAATTCAGTAATAAATCGCTATGATGTGCACTGACCACCAGGAGGCAGACGCTCAATGCAGGAGCTGCCCCCTGGTGGTCAGTGCACTCCCACAGGGGGAGTGCCGCTCAGCCAGAAGCTGGGCTTATGGCTGGTGAGCTCAGTGGAGGAGGCGGGAGCCTCTCCTGCCCCTGCAGTAGTCAGACATTTTCTGATGGCTCCAGGACTGTGAGAGGGCACAGGCCAGGCTGAGGGACTCCCCCAACCCCCAGTGCATGAATTTCATGCACCGCGCCTCTAGTGTTTGTGTAATCTGGTATAATAATATAGTTTTAAACGTATGCAATTTTTAAAAATTACACCATATTTTGCATGGTGGCAATCACTTTCTACCTTTGTGTATTTTTAATTAACTTTACATGCCATAAGTTGCTAAATGCTTCTGTTGTCAAATGCAGATCTTCTCACCCCAAACCACTGTATAATTTCCACTTATTAAAACAATCCCCTCACTTCTAAAAGCTCATATTGCTTCTGCCAGAGCTTGAAGCAGTGGCATCTTCATTTTGTTTTCTTCCATTAACACATATCCAAGGCAGAGGGAAGAACATTTATGGAGGCCTGGGGCTGCCACTTAGAGAGTGAAGAAGTAGGGTGACAAAAGATGAAGACCAAGCAATACATAGAGGCTGGAACTGGGGGGCACTGATGCCACACCAGGGAGTGTGAGCTTTCTCCTTAGGATGATGTGGAGCCATGGAAAGGCTTAAGCAGGGAATGGATAGATTTACTTAGTTCCTTTGATTATTTTTCAAGTGTCATTGTCTTTTTAAACTTCTTGTTCTATAGATTTCATGAGAAACTGGCTGTGTTTACTATGTGGGAGGGCATTTTGAACTCAACCCTGAAGCATATTAGTAAACATAACCAAAGTATTATTTCCTTTTCTTCTGAGCACAGTGTCTGTTGTTACTGTACCAAGTTGATAAGCCATGGAAAATATATATTCATATTTTCAAATGCACTTTTCAACTACTTAAGAATTTAGTGCCATCCACATTCAAGTGTTTGAGAGTATTCATTCCATCACCTTAGAACAGTGGTTCTCAACCTTTCTAATGCCGTGACCCTTTAATACAGTTCCTCATGTTGTGGTGACCCCCAACCATAAAATTATTTTCGTTGCTACTTCATAACTGTAATTTTGCTACTGTTAATGAATCGTAATGTAAATATCTGTGTTTTCCGATGGTCTTAGGCTCTACAGCAACGGTTCCGATGGTCTTAGGCTCTACAGCAGCAGTTCTCAACCTGTGGGTTGTGATCCACAGGTTGAGAACCACTAGCAGGGTCACCTAAGACCATCGGAAAACACAGATATTTACATTATGATTCATAACAGTAGCAAAATTACAGTTATGAAGTAGCAACGAAAATAATTTTATGGTTGGGGGTCACCACAACATGAGGAACTGTATTAAAGGGTCACGGCATTAGAAAGGTTGAGAACCACTGCCTTAGAAGGTTCCATTTTGTTGTCTTTCCTTCTCTTATATCCTTCTTAGAAAGCAGCAATTAAAGTCAGTGTTGTACCCAAATTAGAAAGCAGCAAGAATAACCCCGGTATTCTCATTAGGGTTCACACTGTTTTAAATCATAGTCTTAAAGGAGATTGAAAAATTGGATTTTGGGATTGAACATTGACTCAACAGTAGGTATCTTCCTGTGGAAGTTAATATTTTGTTCTGTTTGAGGAAAAGAATGATTTATAAGATATGTTTGAATGAGTGTTAGAGGACTGGAGCTCTTCTAATAGCTTTACTATGTAATAATAGCTGTATTGTGCTAGGTTATATATATATATATATATATATATATATATATATATATATATATAATCTCTCACACACATATATATATAAAATTGTAATTTGTAAAACAACTCTATAAAGTAGGTATTATCCCCATTCCAAAGTGAGGTAACCAAGGGCTAGAGAGGTTAACACTCGCCCCAAAATCACACACAAGGGGTAGAACCTAGCTTTGAACCAGGTTATCTGATTTCTCAAACACTGCTTCTAATCATGTCACCCAACCTTTCTCACGCCAGCAAGCCAACTTTAGGCAAATTAACCTCTGTGGATTGTACTTTTCTATAAAATCTAGAAGTTGGACTAGGTAAAAAAGTTGGACTAAATTATCTCTAACCAAACATTCTAGCTCAGACATTTGGTAACTGGTCTCAGACATTGCCAATTATCAGCAATAGTATTATTAAATAATTATACTTTATTATTTATTATATATTTTTTATATTTGGTTTTCAGAAACCACTTGTTTTTTTGTAGGAAGCAGTAAGGAATCGAGGCTGTTGAAAGGGCCAATGGTGAATAATAAAGATGGGGATTGTGGCTCAGTGGTTGAGTGTCAGCCCATGAACCAGGAGGTCACAATTTGATTCCTGGTCAGGGCATATGCCTGGGTTGCAGACTCGATCCCCAATAGGGGGTGTGAAGGAGGCAGCTGATCAATGATTCTCTGTCATAATTGATGTTTCTATCTCTCCCTCCCCTTTTATCTCTCTGAAATGAATTTAAAAATATATTTAAAAAAGTAGACATTGGAGTTTGAGGTAGCTGGATGTAGATCCCAGCTCTGACATTGACTAAATGAATCACACAATATTTCCGAACTCCCAATTTCCTTATCTGTAAAAATGGGACAATGATATATGACTTGCAGAGTTATATGAAAATTGGAGATAATGTTTATTTTTAGGTTATCATTGATGTTCAATAAATACTACCCTTTTTATAATCAATACTATTATCATCATCCACATCACTGTCATCATCAGAGCCTACACCATTAATGATAAAAAAAAGGGGAGCCTGGCTGAAGTGGCTCAGTTGGTTGAGCATTTTCCTGTGCTCTGAAAAGTTGCCAGTTCAATTCCCAGTAAGGGCACATACCTGGGTTGTGGGTTTGATCTCTGGTTGGGGCAGATACAGAAGGCAACCAATCAATGTCTGTCTGTTTCTCTCTCTCTCTCTCTCTCTCTCTCTCTCTCTCTCTCTTCCTCTCTTTCTCTCTCCTCAAATGAGGATTACAAAAATTAATAAAAAGAATACATTTTAAATTAAAAAAATAAAAGAAAAAGGAGAACTTGTTATGTTTTCCTTAGATATTTATTCAAACAAGGGTCTGAATTGGAGAATTGATTTACACTAAAAAATTGGGTTAGAGTTGGGTGAGTAGATAATAAGTAGTTGAATATAATATTCATTTATTTATTCAAATATTAATTGAATACCTAATTTATGGCTGTATTGTTATTTTAAAGTATGGATTTAACAGTAAACAAAAAAAAGTTTCTATGGTTACAGAACAAAATTTTAATGGGCATGACAGAAATATAGGGTGTTCCAAAAAATGTATACACATTTTGAATAATTATAAAGGCAGTGTTTATTAATATATATTTTAGTTTCAAAATGCAATAGGTTGGAGATGCTATAGTCTGTTTTATGGTGATAGAATGATATGAAAAATTGGTGATGATGATGATGATGACAGAGAGACACAAACAATAACATGATGCCCATGAGAGGTGAGAATGATGGTCTGGTCAGGCACACAGACACTTCAGGGAGATAATCAGATTGTGGAATGAGGGATCTATTTCAAAAAGTCATGTGAACATACTCCGTGTGGGAATGGAGGGGATAAGGAGAGATAAACCAAAGAACTTACATACTTAAATGCATAGCCCCTGGACATGAACAATAGGGTGTTGAAGACCTGGGAAGGTGGGTTGGGGCAAGGTAAAGGGGGAAAGCGGGGAGGGAGGGGGGAATGAGAGGCATCTTTAACACTGTCAACAATAAAATAAAAGTCATGTGAACAAAGGTAGAGATATAACTACAGAGACAGAATCAAGACTGCGATAGCTGGGGCAGTTTTCTGTCTTTGATACAGAAGCTTCTATGGAATACAGCAAATTGGGACGTCCAGGAGAGAAGGCAGCATGGAATATTGATTATAGTCAGGAATGGATAGGCGAGAAGTTAGGTGCTTTCTGGATTCTTGCTGCCTTACTGATAATGCAACAACACCCTCTTGGACAGGTCGCATCTTTTTTTCACTCTTAGAGTTCATAACTTATTTGTAAGTTTCTTGAGAGCTCCTACAGCTCTTTGTATATAGTGGCTGCCACATAACTGTTAGTAAAATTGAATTGAAGATACTCCTCATTACTAAAAGTAAGTTTATATTGGGCCAAAGTAACAAATTGAAAAGTGGAAAATTGAGCCTTTCCGTCATCAACAACCCATATGGACTAATTTCTCTTCAATGAACTGAATTTGACTACATTGACCGGCTTAGCTATCTTGAGATGGAAATGAGACTTAATGGACAGCTGTGCATTGAATGGCCTTTTCCAGGCTCCTCAACCAGTTTTGAAAGAGTATGTGGAGGCCTTCGTTCCAGCTTCTTTGTTTCAGTGAAAATAATTCACTGTTACTACTAAGAAACAGAATATTTCTATTTTGTTTTAGCAAATCAGGCCAATCACTATTATTCCTGTTCTTACTGCTGACAACATTCTAAATCAGGGACAGAGAGGGACAGGAGTAAAGTGAAAAGCAAAGAGTTTGTAGATGGAGCTGAGCCCCAGTATGAGCTCCCTCTTCTTGTAGCCAGCTTTGAGATTTGGGGCAAAACCCTTATGTTTCTAAGCTTAATAGTCCTCTGCTGTAAATTATAATAACACCTGTCCTGTTGACTTTGTAGATTATTGCAAAGAATGTATAAAAAGGCTTTGAAAAAGATAAAGTAGATGCTCCTTCGCTGGGGTACATGAACAAGCTTCAGGGTGTTAAGCAACCTCCCAAAATTGAAGGTGAAAATTGCCTTTATGCATTTTTGCATTTTCTCCCTAGACTCTCAAATGTTTGTCATCAGATTCTCAAAGGGTTTTATGACAACATTGCTGAAAAGCAGTGTCAGAGATAGTAGAGTTGAAATTATTTGCTGTGGCCAGGTGTGCTATCCCTAAATCACCATCGTGTTTTCTGTGCTCAACTGAGGATTAAAAATAGCATTGTATAAAGTATTGGTTCTCAAACATTAGTGCACATCATACTTGGAGGATTTGTTAGATTGCTGGGCCCACCCCCAGGGTTTCTGATTCAGTAGGTCTGAGGCAGGAACTGGGAATCTGCATTTCTTTTAGGTTCCCAGGTGCTGCTGCTGCTGGTCTGGGGCCCATACTTTGAGAGTCACTGGCATACAGTACAGGTAAGCTCTGTAGGTATTTAGTAGGCAGACTATCGGAGAAGCCTTGATTTTTTTTCAGGAAGTGGGTAATGTCCCTGAATAGATAGTGGTAATGGTCTCTACTTTGCATTTCTCTGTTGAAAAATGAGTGTCTTTGCATTCTGGGCAGTATGTGTGAATTCATTACAAAAGCTGACTATCTTCTTTCTTGAGCAGCATGCCACAGCTCTACAGCTCTTAACATCTCTTTTGGGGACCAAAAATGGTGCAATATTCCATCTGACAACATGCCTGCCATTTCCCTGCTAATCTTGCAAAGTGGCCGTGTAAGAGCCTGGCTGTCTCGAGCCCAGGAACTGGCGGTAGCTGCCATGTGGGCTGAATGGGCCCTTTAACTGGGAAGTCACAGGGTTCCCTATTCTTTTCAAAAATTTGAAAATCCATTTTCTTTTGAAAGAGAGGGAAAGAGGCTTTTGGAAATAAGCACTTTTTGAAGATGTTTACATCAGTGGTGAATAGGGAGTGAGGAATAGAACTGTAAGTGCCATTTCTATTTGGATTCTGTGTTTTTCCCTGTGGAACATGGTCCAAAGCCACCTGCCCTGCTCCTTCCTCAGGAGAAAGTTACATACATTTTTATCCTGAACAGCAACAAATAACACTGTTGAGTAGCATAGAAATTCTAGCAGCACACAGAATGAGAAACAATTGGGCAAAACTTGTCACTGCACAGCAGGGGAAGATCATGTTTTAAACACTGCTGAAAACGTGCTCTGTGAGAGATAGAGTTAAATTTGGCTAATTTCATTTGTCCTCACAAATGTCATTTTTCAAAACCTCACTTCATTGCTATTTTAATTTTCTCAGTCCTGCCCTCATCTTCATTTTCCGTTTGCCCTTAATCCTTTAATACATTCTTCTTATCTTTACCTGACTGTTCCAAATACTTAATGTTTGGAGAAACTGTTTTTCAATCAGACCTGGTACCTGTCAAGGAATAGTAAATAAGCACAGTATTATGGATTTGATTTTAAAAAGGCTATTTAAGTCACATCACTGCGAGCCATATTAATATCTGAGATGCCAAGGGCTTTCACAGTTATAGAACTCAGAAGAGACGGAAATATCTTAATCCTTCAAATGTGGGAGAGGTAGAAGGAGAAAATATTTTCACTTTTACATGAGCAAAACTTGTCATTCAAGGGCATGCGGAGTCTTAGAGCAAAAACCCTGGCAGGCGGTTGCTGGTGGAAGGCAGTCTTGTCTGTTTGCCTGGACAGATTTCTTCAGCGCCCCCCAAAACTTATCCTCGCAAAATCATTTGGGACTTGGAGGCACTTGCGAACTACTTTTAAACAAATCAGAGCTAGAGCATTAAAAATGGCGAGTAGCTATAAATTTTCCAGAGAAGTAGCGTCTGGGTAAAGCTGTAGATATTTATGCAGTAGTTTTGGTTCCAAACATCCCAGTTTCTCAAGTCATTTGAATATTTTTGGTTTACAAAAACACTTCCACTTGTTTCTTTAATGTTAGAAGTGTCTGCATTTTTATAACTCCTACTAAGGTATCTTATGCTCATTATGGGCTCCATAAAAGCTGGCGATTTGGTGGCATGGAGCGCTTTATGAGCCGTCATGGGATACGCTGCAGTATTATCTTAAGGCTAGGAGGGAGAAGATGACAAACAAATCATTGAGGTGTCCATTTTCCTAGACAATTTTACATCTGTTTTCCTCATTTTTTAACATTTTAAATGATCTATGTGTTTGGCAAAGTAAAATGTTTGTGTTGCTTTTTCATGCTTGGCACACAAAGGACTGTGTTCTTATCAAAACATACATTTCACTTCTTTTTCTAAAAGTCAAATAGTGAAGAGGAGATTTGGATGCTCATTCTGTCATGCCATTAATAATGTGAGTTATTTCTGAGTCTCTTTCTCTGTTACAAAGAGATGATAATAGTACTACTAAGTTCTGCCAGTTCTACAAGATGGACTACGAGATGTAGGAGAATGGGGCGAAGTGATTTGTATTTAGCAAATTTGGGCTACTACTAGAGTATAGCCTCCATTGTAAATTAATATACTGGTATTTTATTTTATCAATCCATTTATGGAAGTTTGGTTAATGTAACATAATCTCACCTGGACCTGACCACTCTTAAGAAAATTTGGTACAAAGATAAAGGAACATATATGCAAAGCTAAATCTAAAGACTTGGATTTACTTGTGTAAGTATTCTAAACTTTTATACATAAATAATAAAAGTTATAATCCTAATAAAAATTAAAAGTAATGATCATTGTAATCAAAATGAAAAGGAAGATGATAAATTGGGCTAAAATGTTTACAACATGATGAATATGATGGGTAAGTGCTTAATGACCTCAGTGCATAAAGAAATCTTAAAATGGATAAGAAAAACTTTCAAATCACAATAAAAAAGAACAAAAGACATGAATAGGTAATTCTTGAAAGAAGAAAATTAACGACCAATAATAATGAAAGAAGTCGTTTCCATTAGTAATCAAAGAAATGCGAACTAAAGTTAAGCACCATTTCTCTTGATCAAATTGGCAAAGATTAAAAAAAGACAATATTTAATGCTTAATAATTTCTTCCATACAAGTCTGTCCTAGCTCTGTCAGGATGCCCCTGAGACTTGAGAACATTGTAGCATGCTATCATTTCCTTCCTGGGCAATGTGACAATGGGAATGAGACCACGCTCTGGGCTCTCACACTCCAGGTTAGATTCCCAGCACTCTGACAGTTTCATCTTGAAGAGGCTGCCAGTTTTTGAGATCTTCTGAGTTTTCGATATCTCTTCTGTAAAATGGGGCTAATTTTGAGTTATTGTGAAATCAGAAATGCTTCTAGGAAAAAGTAGCTGCTTAATAAATGGTGGCTATTCTATCGTTTAGACTATTTTTCCTGTAGTTTCAAACACAAAATTTTAAAAGTTGTATTTTTTAATGTAAAAGGCTTGGCAATTCAGAAGATGAGTCAGATACAAATACTGGGCAGGAACTGCCTCCCAGGCTGCTCTGTGCTGGGGCATTTGGTGGTGTGACTCTGGACGCCACTGCTTCTATACAGCAGGGATCTTTTTTTTTTCCCCCAGGTAATAGGCACCTTGGAATTTTTTTTCTTTCCACCAAAAATCCATACTGGATTTTGCAGCATGGAACATAAAATTCCTGCAGAACAGAGGGAGGCAAGCTAAACAGGAGACAAAGAGGTATCATGTAAAACACGAAAATCGATTCTCTGGATAAGAGACCCCGTCCCCCGTCCAACCTTTTTCATCTCATGGCACACATAAACGAATTACTAAAATTTGGTGGCATGCTAAAAATATATTTTTTGCTGATCTGACACACAAAAAAGGTATAATTTTGACTCATTCACACTGAACGGTTATTGTTGTGTCGGCTGTTGTCATTTTTTGTTTTCATTTTTTTGACAATCTAAGGGAAAAGAAGATAGTGCCCCTAACTAAAGAGTCAGGTATTGTGTGATTTAAAAATTCTGTGGCACACTGATGTGCCTGCTGGGGCACACCAACTGAAAATTGCTGCCCTGAAGGAGTACACACAGGAGGAGAACCCAATCAATTAGTAGATACCTGTCATAGCAAGTCAGGAATGAGTCTCTCTAGACCTAGAAATCTGCAGTTGATGAAACTGCTGTACAAAAAATGTGAAAACTGAATAACAAAGGAAGAGACTGAGAGAAATGTCCTGATACTAATAAGCATCCTGAGCGTGTGGTCCTGGAAGAGCTTGGAGCCCAGAAAAGAAGACTCAGGCAAACCAAGTCAGACAAGCCAGGGGCAACCTCAGCCAGGAGGCAGTGTCTCTAATTTTGTGCAGTAATAAGCAATTGGAATGGACAATGCAGCAAAATGCTTATGACTTATTCTGTGTAAGTGTACCTCCCATACCTATTATCTCGTTATCATCCCGCCCAAGAAATAACAGGAGTTTAGGCCTTCCTCATTCAAAATGCATCTCCTCACTTATTTCTGGGAGTCTTTACAGAAAGGCAGTCACTTGACCTAAGTCACTAGCATTAACTTCTGTCCTTCAACTTCTTTCTCCCCAGTGCTGGTTCCCGCCTGTCCGCACCTGCTGCCTGCAAACCCTTGGGAGGGGCACTTTTGTTGGCACTGACATCATGGAGTCCAGTGACCACAGGGAGGGGATGTCTCTGGGCGCCAGAACAAGGCTGGATCCCAGCAGAAGCTGGGCCAAGGGCCTCCTTCTCCTCTCAGCCATGCTCTTCCAGGTCCCTGAAGTAGATGTGCTTGTGCCCAGTGAACCCACATCCTATCTAAGGGACCCCAATGGACAAAACCAGCTCTGGTCAATGTATCTTCTATGTCTTCCTGTATAGTTCCCTCTCCCCATCAAAATATCCCCTCTCCTCTCCCAAGTATAACCATTCCCTTCCCCCGCTTCTCATTCCAAAGTGGCCCTTCGGGAAACCGATGCTACTGCACGTGCCTGGAGTGTGGTCTACAGCGCACATACTTACTAGATGATTGTAAGCCTGCTTAAGTTCACTCTTAAGAAGGGTCTTGTTTACTCCACAGTATAGGGAGCATCCATTTCCAATGCCAGTTTCATTGTCGTTACAAACTTTTCAAGAAAAGAATCTGCATAGTGATGGAGCAAACTGAATACACCCCCAACTGGAAATGAAAAGGAACATTTGCTTCCTTGAGCCGGCTGATCAGTTTGGCAGGTCCCCACCCCTCCCAGAAGGGGCTGAGCAAAGCCTGTTTGGGGCTGAGTGCGCCACACATTCTCTGTGCTTCTGAATAGTTTAAGCTTCTTGATGCTCCGTTTTATCAGCTTACAATTTTCCTCGGATAACAGCAAGCAATTTCTCATTTTTTTCTCCCTTTGATGTATGATCTTTCAAATATTCATAGATGTTTTCCCTGCCTTTTTTTTTTTGTCGTGAACCTGGGGTATTTATCTTCAGTCCTTCAATCACATCAGTTTTGCTATTCTGAGTTCTCTTCCAAATGCATGACAGCTGGAGGTTTCTAGAGTCTGGCTCCCAAAGTGGAGAAAGAAAGTAAAAGCCTTTGGGCAAATGGCATTGGGGCTCGCAGCCACAGGCAGTGATGGTGTCCTCCTGGCTGAACTCTACCCGGTGCCACATCAGTGAGTCTGAACCTCACTTAAGACTTTCCTGTTCTTTCCACACAGAAAGTGAATTTTGGGGGATACACATATTTATATATGTACATATATTTTAATTCTCACAATAACTGTTTATGATAGATACTATTACTATTCCTCTTCTGTAGGTTAAATAACATAGAGGCCCAGGGGAGGTAATAAATATCCTAATCACACAGCTGAGAAGTGGTGGAGTCGGAATTTGAACCCAAGAAGGCTGGCTGTGGAGTTCTTCTTCTTAGTCACTAAGCTAGACTGCTTTTCATAAAAATCAGCTGACATAGTGGGGACAATTGCTGGGCCGGGCATAACACATGCCTGTTTTATGTATTTAATCTTCACAACAGTCCTGTACTGGGACCCGCTTTATAGATGGTGGGATCAAAGTATACAGAGGCTAAGTACTTGCCAAAGGCCACCAAGTTTGTAATTGGCAGAGCCAGAGCCCACTGCTTTGTGAAAGAATCACCCAGTTCTCCCATTGCTTGAGGAAGAATGTTTCAGGGACAAGTCTGGCAACGGGAGGGTAGACTCCACTCCGTGGTTCCAGGGGGACATTGCTAAACTTTTAAGGAAAGGAAAGGAAAGGAGAGAAGCAGGCAAGATTACTGCAAGGAGTCTCCTACATGCACTCCTCAGACGCACCCAAAATGATTCGTGGATGTGAGTTACCTGAGGCCCGCATTAGAATAGCAAATCCCCATCCCCCTGGGAAAATGTGTCAGGAAAATTTTTTCTGGTTTAGGGCTCTGAGAGGCTTGTCAAGTGCCTTGGCACTCCTCTTGTTTCTGCCTCTCCAGGCAGCCAAGAGGCGAATCGGGTGGCATTTTTGCTAAAGTGGGCCATTCTGAAGGTTGTTTGGACATGTGGTAGTGCATTTTGTCCTCAAGTCATGCTATAGACAGGAATTACTGACTTACACCCTACCCTCTCTGCCACATCTTCTCCACTTTCACAGCCTCTGTCTACACATCCTAGGGCATCAAACCTTACTTTTACAAAACTGCAACTTTTCCCAACAAGCTTTTACTGTGAAGGTCAGAGACAACCCCCCCCCCTTTTTTTTAATTATGCCCTTTAATTGTTTCATTTGGGGAGAGAAAGAATAAGCTATAAATAATTTTTACAGAGGTGTGTGCACAGGCAATTATTTCCCTAAAAAGAGTAATAGAGACAACAAAGTATGCCCGGTGGGATGCACAGCAGTGTGCTGGCAATATTGATCTCAGGACTGGGCGCTTGTTATCAGATAAGAAATTAAAAAGAAGAAGCACACAGCTAACTCATGCTCTGCGTGAGTACACGGCATCTGTGCGCTGGGTTCCGCGCTGGCTTCCCATCTGCTTGGGGACGCAATCCAAGGAGTCAAGGTGGCGATTGTGATCTATGGGCTCATGGTGATTGGATCTTCACTCCTGAACTGTGCCCCTCTCTTTCTTGGCAGGGGCCAGTGACAGCTGAAGTGCTGAACTCCTCTTGGGAACAAATTCTATATCTGGGCTCTTCAGACAGGGAGGCCCCAGGAGAGGGCCATCAGAGGGAGAATAAATCCTGTTGTCCTTTGGCAGCCCAAATCTGTTGACTTTCACTGGCCACAGGCAGAGTTGTTAGGCACTAACTTTGGCTTAATTTAGTGATGATGGCTCTGGGGCCGGGGGTGGGGGTGGGGGGGTAGGGGGAGGTGAAGGCCAATTGACTGGGGGATGGGCCCAG
The DNA here is from genome assembly GCF_951640355.1 of Cnephaeus nilssonii. Classification (NCBI taxonomy): domain Eukaryota; kingdom Metazoa; phylum Chordata; class Mammalia; order Chiroptera; family Vespertilionidae; genus Cnephaeus; species Cnephaeus nilssonii. Next base: position 83,635,671 of record NC_137072.1, on the reverse strand, counting down.
CATCTTCTCCTCTTTTTCTCTGTTTCCAACTTCCATTTCTTCTCTTGTGCTCCCTTTTTCTGTATAGATGGTTAATTTGTCCCAGAACCATCTATGCTGCTCTCCGAACTGGGAACCCTGGAATCGTTTTCCAATTATTTTTTTCTGTTTCCCATGTCCAGTTTCCCATCTTGGTCTGACATTTGATCATCAAAACATTTTTTAAGAAGAACCACCCTTCCATTATTGAGATCATATTCTTATCATGGGCTGCTTGCATTAAGAAAGCCTCCTAACCAGTTTGTGTGCCACCATGTGGCCCTCTCCAATTGAACAGAAACAGATTCCAGAATGATTTTTCTAATGTGGTGGTTCTCAAACTTTGCTGCATATCTGAATCATCTGGGAGCTTTTAACACTGAAGTCCAGGCCATACCTCATGCCAATAAAATCAGAATCTCTTGGGGTTGGACCCTGGTATTGGCATTTTTTTAAGTCTCTGAATGAATCCAATGTGTAGTCATGTCTGAAATCATTGTCTGATCATCCATCTCTAATTCTGTTTCTTTTGCTCAAAAATCCTTCAATGGCTACCCATTGCCTGTAAAATTGAAAGCTTATGCTACTTAGAATTTCAGCCCTTTTTAATCTGTCACTGACCACTATTTTTAGTCCTATCTTTGCGTCATCTCAGTTCTAACCTACTGTCCTGGGTTACTCATCATTCCTTATATATGCAATGCCCTTTTTTTTTTTCCCCCTCAGTGCTCTTGCTCATGTGTTTTGTTTTTCTTCTTCTAGGATTGCTATACTGTCATTCGTTGATCCAGAGAGTATTTTTTACTGTTTGCTATGTTCAGAAACTCTGTTAGGCAATGGAGATACATTGGTGAGCAAAAGTAGCTGCTATTCTTGGCCTCTTGGATCTTATAGGCTTACCACAAATGTACAGTTGCTGCTGTGACAGGTGCTGTGAAGCAGAGGCATACATTGTTATGAGGGCTTATAGTAAAGGGATCTGACCTACTTAGAGAGGTCAGAGGTCTCTCCTGAGAAAGAGATGGTAGAGATTCCTTGGAGGATCTAATAGATAAAGAAATAAAATCAGGTTTCTTATCTTAAAAAGAAAGAAAAGAAAGAACATGATTGTAATAAACTCTTCTAGGATGAGTTATCTAGCAGAGGGAGTGGCATGCGCAATGGCCCTATGTCAGGAAGGGCCATGGCAAGGACATGGGCTGAAGGATGGCCTAGGTATCCTGACCAGGTAGAGCATAGGAGAGCATGGTTGTGTGAGATGGGCTGGATGGGAAATGGGGCCCATCATCCTATTCAAGTACTTTTTTCCTAAGAGCAATGGGAAGCCATTGAAGGGTTTTTCAAGGAGATGCAGTGTGCTTCTCCTCCTCCTCCTCCTCCTCCTCCTCCTCCTCCTCCTCCTTCTCCTCCTTCTCTCCTTCCTCCTCCTCCTCCTCCTCCTCCTCCTCCTCCTCCTCCTCCTCCTCCTCCTTCTCCTCCTTCTCTCCTTCCTCCTCCTCCTCCTCCTCCTCCTCCTCCTCCTCCTCCTCCTCCTCCTCCTCCTCCTCCTCCTCCTCCTTTACCTCCATATTCTGCTTGGATATTTTTACCAGGGTTGCTGATGTAGATGGATCAGGTGGTAGTGGGGTGGTAGTCAGACCAGAGAGATGTGACTTGAAGGCCCTGCTCCCATGTCATCTGTGAGGTGGAGCTTTCTTATAATATCTTTTTGTCTGTCTGTCTGTTATTAATTCAGTTTCTCTGGAGAATCCTGACTAATACAGAGATGATGAACAAAGGGTTCCTAAATAAAGTTTTATTATCCCAGTGGAGACCCTTGGAGCAAGCAGTTATGATCCAAACTAATGGCTGAAGACATCTAGGTAACACTCCCTCTGCATTTACCTTACTTAAGAAAAAATGTCAGTCATGACCACAGTAGGAAAAGTCTCAGCAATTTGATGCTGCCCTGAATTATAAATGCCTCTTTCATCATGCCCAGCCTGTTTTCTAACAGGATCCTTCTGAGGAGCTATTTCCTCTGTCGTCTAGATGAAGTGAATAATATGAGAGTTAGATGTGTCCCCTTTTCCTCCTCCCATTCTAGTTCTCTGCCTCCTTTCCCTGCTTCACATCCATCTTCACAATGCAGATACTTTCTTTCTTAAGTTATTACAGCTTTTAAGGGAGCAAATGAATATTTTTATTTTTCTTTAAAATCACAGAATTACTGCAACTTGTGCCTACTGGTGCAGGATGTTCTATTTTCCCTGTAGCATTGCCTTCCAGCTAAGTGCTATGGCTCTCCTTTGTCTAAAGTCAAACTGTAAATCCATTTACTTTATAATAATATTCAATGAAATGAATATCTCTGAAGTTTCTCTTCTCTGACCCAACATTTGTTTGAGAAAAATGAAGTTGCCATTGTTTGAGCTGATGAAGATTAAATGGACTGCCTCAGAATTTAATTGAGTCTCTGTTTGAATAATAACCATGGTGGGTCCTACTGCAATGTTTGGTGATTAATGGTGAGAACGAACAACAGTAACATCTGGACCCAAAGCTGTTCTTGGCTTAGAAGGTGTTCATTCCTTTGAGAAAAAGGATTCTCTGCATCATTGTTCAAATAATCATTAGCAGGTAGATCAGCTGAGACATTTTAATTAAAGTTTCAAAATGTAAGGAGAAGAAAAGTTTCTTAACACTCTTATTTTATGTACCCATTAAAATAAAAATTCTGTTATTAAAAAGGGAAGTAGTTTTTGCTTCCTCTGAGGAAGAGAAGGAAGGGTGGATTATGGAGTAGCATTTGTTTGCTCATGAATAGATGTACAAAAAGGAGAATTTGGGCATAGTAATGGTACAGTCAGTTTTAACTATCATTTTAGGCAATATTTAAGAGAACTTTGAGGAATCAGACATATTTGAAAAATGGTTCTGCGTGGCTTTTCTTATATACATTTTTTGCAAGATTTTGTTTATAAATATTGAATTATACTGGAATTATTACTCATGTTTGGGGAAATAAAATAACTCCTGCATCTGTGTTTGTTACAGAAATTCTGATGGAGGAGGGGAGATAGCTAATCAAATACATCAACAAATTACTTGGAAAGGGTACCTTAACTGAAGATATTGTAGTGTAATGCTCAACTAAGAATACAAGGAGCACATTTTACAGATCCAATTATTTACAAGAGATTTAACCCTGAGGAGTTGCTGCATCTATTAACATTATGAAACAATAAACACAAAGGGACTAGGGAATAAAGATGTTGTGTTTATTTGAAAGCAGCATTCAAGTTTAGAAGTTTCATTTCACAACATAAAGAGACAACATTGGTTCAAACAAAAATAGCCACTAGAGAAAAATGAACCATTAGATAGAAATAATTGTTTTCATCCAGGTCATCATTTGATATTATTATCCTTTTGGCCAGCTAGCTTACTCTGTGTCAGAATGAGTGTATATTACCATTAAGACCAGTAGCTGGTTTGAGGTTAGGCCTTTCACTAATACTGGAAAGCAATTTGCATCATTGGGAATCAGTGCATCTTCCCTAACATGTGAAATCTCATTTACATGATAAAGGTGTGTATTTTTTAGCTTTGTCCCTCTTATAATTGAAAAATTCACATACTTTCTGCCCAAGATGAAAATACCCGGTTTGCACAGAGTGATTATCTTACATGGGGATAATAGTTTAATAATGTATTTTGTAGAACATAAAATATATATTTAATTACTTTGTAAGGTGAATCAGTTGTAAATATGTTTACTCATTTAGCAAATAGTATTGAGCTTCTGCTGTCTATATGCGGGCTATACTTTATGAAGAATATAAAAGTGAATTCGTTATGGCTCTTATCCTCGCAGAGCTTACAGTCTGGTAGGGGAGATAAAAATTTAGAGCTCCAGGGAGAGTCTGGTGAGCATCTCTATGGGCTGGCAGAGAGCCTCTGCTCATCGGTGTCGTGGAGTCATGCAGTGACCACGGTGACAGATCATCCGCCATCTCAGATACGGTTGCTTACTGTGTGGAGAGAAAAGGATGCTCAAACATTTCTAATCACACTGGCAATTAAATCTTCAGCCTGGAAATGACACATGTAACTTCCACTATAACTTAAGGTCCAGAGAGAATCACAGTCAACCGATCAGGAAGTGTGAATGTACCATGTGCAGTGCTTCCTGGAATGGGAAAGAAATGACAAGCAGTATTAATAACTGTTACAAGTGTTCATCCTCTTATTTTGGAATACTCAGATGCCCTTGATTCTGTCGGATGAGACTCAACGGGAAGAATATTTAACAAGGATTATAATTTTGCTTTAGACTCACTATTGCAATATATACTCAAGTATCTGTGCTAGTGGTGTGAATCATGATATTTCATATAAAACAATAAAGATACCTTCTTTTGAGACCAATTATAAGAAGAGATTTTTATATCAGCTCTCTTGCTTGTTTTCTCCCTGTGATTGCCAAAGACAGCAGTAACATTTAATCTATAGCCTCTTCCTAAGCAAAGTGACTAGCTTGACTGATGGCTTTCACAAAGTGTCTATGGGCTCTCATCTTCCATTTAGCATTTCTTGCATTGCTGGCTTGGTGGTAATAAACTCCCTTAGCCCCTTTTTATCTGTGAAGCTCCTGATTTCACCTTCAATTTTGAATGATAGCCTTGCTGGGTATAGTATTCTTGGATCCAGTCCCTTGCTTTGCATAGCTTTGTATATTTCATTTCATTCCCTTCTGGCCTGATGTGTTTCTGTTGATAAATCAGTTGATAGTCTAATGGGAGATCCCTTTGTCATTGGTGTTCGCCAATTTAATTATGATGTGTCTTGGTGCTAGTCTTTTTGGGTTCATCTTCTTCTGTGTGCTTCTTGGACTTGTGTGAGTTTTTTCTTCCCAATATCAGGAAAGTTTTTTGTCATTATTTCTTCAAACAGGTTTTCTATTCCTTACTCAGTTTCCTCTCCTTCTGGCACCCATTTATGTGGATGTTGCTTCATTTTGTGTTGTCCTAAAGTTCCCTTAAACTCTCCTCCTGTTTTTTAAGGTTTTTTCTTTTTTTCTTTCTTTTTTTTTTTTTTTTTACAGTTGCTGCTCTGCTTGGGTGTTTTTTCTACCTTGTATTCTAGCTCACTGTTGTTGTCCTCAGCTTCTTCTAGTCTACTGTTGATACTTTCCATTGTGTTCTATATTACAGCTATGTCATTCTTCATTTCCTCTTGGTTCTTCTTCATTTCTCTTGACTCTTACAAATGTTTTTGAATTTGTCTTCCATCCTTTCCAGCCTCCTTACAACCATTGCTCTGAATTCTTTCTCTGACAAATTGCTTACCTCTATTTTGTTTACTTCCTTTTCCTGTGATTCCTTCTTTTGTTTCGTATGGGGGTTATTTCTTTGTCTCCTCATTTTTGCTGTTTCTGTGTGGTTGTTTCTATGTATTAGGTTGAACTTCTATGTCACCCAGATTTTTTTTGTTTGTCTCATATAGTAGATGTTTTGTGGGACCCAACAGTGCAATCTCTCAGGTCTTCTGAGATGGGTAGTCTAGGGATGCCCCCTACTTGGTATATTTGAGTTCTCTTGGTGTAATTGGGTCTTGAGTGTTATTGTCCTGTTCGTGGATGAGTGTCCTCACAGGGTGTCTGGTTATGTGGCTCACTCTCTACCACATTGACCGAACAGCACAAAATATAACTCCACAAGACATGACACAAAGGGAACAAAACACAAATGTGACACCAATAAACCCAATGTAAGTGACCACTAGAGGAAAATAATTAGGAGAGAGAACAGAGAGCAAAAAATGATATCGAGAAAAGGAAAAAAGGTAAGAGAGAAGAGAAAAAGAAGAAAAAAGAAGGGAAAAAGTATACATATATGGAGAGAAAATTCCACAAAACAAACAAATAAACCAAAAAATGCAAACAACAAACACCCAGAAAAAAGGCGGTGACAGAATCTGTAGAGGCAGAGCTTAAATCCAGAAAGTAAGGTAAAGGAATTGAATGAATAGGGCAATGCCCACAGTTCAGTATAGAGGAGGTAGAAAGAGAATGATTGGATAAGAAGAAAACTAAAAAAAAAATCAATAAATAAAATAATAAAAAGATAAAAAAATAAAAATTAAAAAAATTTTAAAATTTATATATTTTTGGAAAAGGAGAATAGAGGAGAGAGCAGATAGGCTTGAGCTTAGTGAGTGAAACTAATTAAGCAATCAGGAGAAGAAGAGATCAAGAGAGGAGAGGAAAAACAACAGCATAAAAAATTGGCTAGCGAAGAAAGAAAAGAGAAGGGTGCATGGATTTGGAGCAGCAGAGAGGAAATTAGATATATGAGTAAGCCAACAGATACTACAATAATAATAACGCATCAATAAAGTAGATAAAGAAGATCAATATTTAACAAGGGGTAAAAGAAAAAGGAGAGAAAAACTAAAGCAGGGATAGGAGAAGAGAAACAGGATAAAAAAGGGAGAAGTGAGGGAGAAAAGGGTAGAAAAAAAAGATAAAATAAAATACTGATAAAAATAAAAATAGAATGAAAAATAATACAAAAAAATAAAAGGTTAAAAAAATAAAGGGAAAAATATTTTTTGGGGAGGGAAAGGATAAAAAATAAAAAAGTGAAGTATTGTTTGCTTCAGCCGAGTTTTAATGTCCCATGGGGGCTGGTTTAAGTCCCCTCTCTACTGTTCTGTCTGCCACTGCTCAGTTTCCTGTTAGGTAGTCAGCACCGTGTTGAAGTTCCCAGCGATCCACTTCTCCTGTGTCTGTCTCACAGCCTTGTTTGCAGGCAGGTGGGACCAATCTGCCCGCTTTGTTTGTCTGCCTGCTTTCAGTCTTATTTATACACGCGTCTATTTCTGACACGGGCTTTAGGTGGGGGTGTTGCTGTATTGGTTTCCGGGACCAAACAGCCTCTCAAACCAGTCTTGGGGCTATTCAGATTCTTTGTTTCCTCTGCAAACCTTGAGGCTGGGAATGGCTGCACTAGTTGTCCTGCGGGTGCTGAGAGGGGCTGACTCTTAGGAGAAAAATGGCTGCTTAGGGTTGGATGGTCTGGAATGTCCCAGTGCTGGATTCCTGGTGACCTCTCCCTGTCCTGCTCCTCTCCATAGCCTCTCCCCAGCCTCCACAAAACTGCACCTCCACCTGCATCACAGCTTCTGTGAGTGTTTGTAATTGAAAGGTCCTATGAACTGGGTTTAGCAAATAAAAGCAAGGAAAATATAAAGGAAAAACAGCCAAGCCACTGCACATTTCTCTCCCTCCACCCCCTCCACCCCTCCCCCCTGCCCAGTACCACGTGGCTCAGCCAGTTCTTCAGGCCACCTTTCTGGGCGCAGCCACTCACAGCTGTGGACTTAGATCTAGATTCTAAGCAGCCCTGTGGACCCCCTCCTACAGTCAAGTGTTACACGTGTTCCCAAGAGACACGGGCTTGGTGCAGTGCAGGTTCATTCTGATCCTCTTGTCCCAATGGTCGCGCATCTCTCTCTCCAGCCCAGATCCCTGATCCTACCATTCTCCAGGCATTTTCTGTCCTTTCTGGCTGTGGTTTGTCTCACCAGCTGTGTTTAATTCGCCAATTCTGGGTGGATATTATTCAATTTAATTGTTCCTTCTATCTGCTCCGTGAGAAGGTGCAGGACATGTCCACCTATTTGGCTGCCATTTTGAAAAGCAAACAAACCCCAAAGCTTTTTACTTTTAACCTTGGTGCTCTAAGTCTATAGATGTGTAGTAATGTTGATCTGAGGAAAACCATTGTTGGACCTCTGGAGTTAGTCTATGTTTCAATGTTCCTGTGGGTAACTTCAGATTAGCTTTGCCTTCTGTAAAAATCATTTTGGGTGGCCTATTACTTTATAAGACCATCTGTAATATCTCAAAATTTGAATCAAGTTTTGTTTCTTAATGTCTGTGATTTGCATTGATTACATACTTTTGAACCATATGAAGTTTAGAGGAACAATTTTTCTTCTTTCTCCACAGGTCACCTGAATTACTGGAGGCTTATTACTTTTCTGTGATAGGTGGGCACTTTTCCAGCCATTTTGATGATACAGGGGTATTCAAGGCATAGTTTAGAGAGTCAGACTAAAGATTTCTTTGGAATAACAGAGATAAAAATTGCTGGAGGTTTCTGATCAAGAACTGAATAAATATCTGACACTATCATCAAGCTAAGTTATCTTAGAGTGTAACAAAAGCAACATGCAAAAATAACAAAAGCTCCTTTTTCTTAGGAAGTGATAGCAATAAATCCTGTATTTGTATAGAAAAAAGTTTCCACAAAATAAGCACATTTCCATGTAACACAATAATAGGACATTTGCATAAACTTTTCAGCTTATAATACATTTTCTTTTAGAGTCTGTCCCTGAGCTTGACAGCAATTCCTTGAGGTAGGTATGACAGTGGTAGTATGGGTTCAATTCTCTGGTGAGAAAATGGTGACTTAGAAAGTGTGACTTGCCCAAGGTTACATAGTTGGACAGACAATTCAGGTCCTATGAATCCAAAATCAGCTCTTCTGAACACTAAAATATTGTAGGTGCATATTTGTGATCATCTATAAGATAAGATTTCAGGGGCAGGGCCACTGGTAGGCCCACTTATTCCCAAAATAGCACTTTACCCCCCCTCCCACCCTCTGCCCCCAGTAAAGGTGCTCTTAGTCTACCATTAATTCTTAGATGATGCTTTTAAAGCATAATCTCTCTCTCAGTGTAAGCCTTTGAAAATTTTAAAAAGATAGTAATGACCTAGTTGTTTTGCTTGTTCCTCCTGTCCACCACTAATGTTCAAGGAATTCCTAAAGACACTCTCAGATAGCATTCCCCCAAATTGTGCAGATTGCACCTCTTGGCTGTGTGATTTTGTACAAGTTACTTAACCCCTCTGGACCCCTGTTCCATCTGTAAATCCCTACTGTACTGGGCTGCTATGAGCATGAAATGAGTTGATGTACTCAATACATTTAGAATAGTGCCAGAAACATAGAAGCACTCAATAAATATTAGTTACTAGAGGCCCAGTGCATGAAAATTCATGCACTGGAGGGGGGGGGTCCCTCAGCCTGGCCTGCCCCCTCTCACAGTCCAGGAGCCCTCAGGGGTGGGAGGTGACCCGGTGATCAGGGGAAGGTGATGCCCCCATCACACTCTACTGGCAGCGCAAGCCTCGGCCAGCCCTGGTTACCTGAGCCTCAGTTGGCCCTGGGTGACTGGGGGGCTGAGGGCGGGTCCAGCCACACCGTGTGCCTGCTGCCCCCCCACCCCAGCTGGGCTGAAAGGACTGTGGGACTTGGGCGGGGCTGAGGGGACTGGGTGCTGCCATCTTGTGGCTATGGGTGCCACCATCTTTGTGATGGCGTGATGGTCAACTTGCATATTCCCTCTTTATTAGATAGGATTATTGTTAATATCTGCAAAGTGCTTAGACCTAGTAAGTGCTAAATAAATTAGAGTTAAGAAAACCGAGGAAAGAGAAAGAATAGAAGACAAACTATACTGAATTCATAGTTTTTAGGGCAGGCCTGGATGAATAGAAAGAGCACCAGAACTAACCAACCCTCCCCACCCCACACAAAACTTATAAAACAGTGACCGTAGTGTAGCAGAATGCTGAACCTCTTCTACTCCCAGACTTTCTCCTAAATTTTATCACCATCCATCAAGAAAATATCGATAAGCCACTGGGCTGTGATTCACGATGCCCATCAAAGTTAGAGCCTATAATGACCTTTGTTGCTGCCTCCCTGAGTGGGGTGTGAACTGGGAAACCAAGGCACTTACCTGCACATTTTTTAGTACTCTGGACCTCTGCTATAATGAATGGACTTGCAGGCACTTTATTCCGTAAAAGTGACAGCAGTGCTTTTAGGAAGGATGTTTAAAAGTACATTCACAAGAATGTTAAGCCAGGCATGTAAGTATATATGAATTAAGTCATCACATTCTGGCTAATCTTTAAAGAGAATGTGCCTGCCTTTTGAGCAGCTAAGAAAAATAAAAGAAAGGATTAAGTTATTTGCATGCAGTTGAACTAAATGCTAAGTTTGTCTTTAGGGCAAAATGTTTATATTATTTTCTACCAGGTCTGTAAACAAGCTATTGTGCTCCTGGCTAAGCAGATTAAGTGTCCAGCTGCTCGGGTCTTTAAATCATGGGGTTCTAACTAGTCTTTAAAGAGGAAAAGGCTCTTACACAGTAAGGATATAGGAAAGCATGAGGGACAGCAGTTCTAAGGCTTGCATTGGCACTTTGGGTTCCGCAGTGAGAATTAAATGGCTAAGGATGACTTGCTTTTCTCTGAAAGAATGGGTTGTAGAAACCGGAGAGTAATTACCTCTTTGGTAATCTACTCCAGAGAGGTAAAATAAGTAATCCTACCTAATAAAATAGTAATATGCAAATTGACCGCATCCTCGCTATGCCCAAGCCACGCCCACCAGCCAAAGCCACGCCCACCAGCCAATCAGGGCAAGTATGCAAATTACCCAACAAAGATGGTGGTTAATTTGCATACACTGCGGGAGGGAGGAGTGAAGACTGAAGACAACTTAGAAGGAAGAGGGAGGAAAAGCGGAAAGCAAGGTGGCTGCCAGAGGGAAAGCCCGGGCGGGGCGGGGTGGGGCAGGCGGCAGCGGTGTGCGGGTGCAGGTGCGGCAGTCGCAATGGCCGCGGTGGCAGCAGTGGCAGCGCACGCGGCCGCAGTGGCCACTTGCAGGATTCTTCCTGCAAATGGGCTACTAGTAAGTAATTATAAGCAAAAAAGTCATGCTAGGTCCACCTTCTTGAACACACCAAGTACCCCATTCCCTGTTTGGGGTTTGATATAATTGTGTCTTTAAAAAACACAATATGGATTAGTTTGACTTGTATTAGTGTATAAAGGCAGATTAAAAAGTACTGAAAAGGAAATTATGATGACAACCTTACATGGAAAGCATTTCTTCCCTAATGAAATCGATGATGGTGGGTTTGATTTGTATTAAAGATAGATTATTTTGTTAGTCACTGCTCATCAACCCCCAATATACTTTGACTTGCTTTCCTTTCCCTCCAGTTTCCTCTCACAGGATGTAGAAATATGTGATAAGGCTAATAACAACAATAATAAAGATAATATGTTAAAATAGCTTAGGCTTATGGAGTGCTAGTTTTGTGCCAGCACCTGTCTTTATATGTATTTCATGCAACACTCTTAGAAGGTAGATGTTTTTATTAACCCCATTCTAAGGATGTAGGGAATTTAAATAATTTGTCCAATCTTATTAACTAGTAAATGGTAGAGTTCGGATCCAACCCAGTTCTTAACTACTACTGTTGCTACTACTACTACTACTACTACTACTACTACTACTATGACTATGATAACAACCACCACTACTACTTACTACTATTACTATAACTGTAACAAGGCAGCTACTACTACTGCACTAACTACAAAAAAACAACTACCATTATATTACTACTAGTGGCCTGGTGCATGAATTTGTGCACATTGAAAGGAAATTAATTAGGATAAATATTTTAATATTGCTATTTACCCTTTCTCTAGAATAGAAGTGTCAACCAAATTCATGATTGACAATGACAGATCGAAACACACGCATGTGATTGGCACCAGCAAGAGATTTATATGTATTGCACATGTGGGAGTCAACTTAGCCTTTCATATATATGGAATAAACTTGCTTAATTAGACTTGCTTTCTTATTTAGCTAAACTTTTTCCAGCCCAGTGAAGCACCCCAACTTCTCTTTCAGGTAATTGTCAGCAACACAGCAGTAAGTATCAACATGAAGCAGATTATTATTGTAGAACACACAGGGAGAACAAAGGGTAAAATATTTAACTGCTGCAGTGTTTGACTATATTCTGCGCAGTGAGAAAACCTGAAGTCATTTTCAAGGTCCACCATTTCTTACTTCTTTTCAGTCGGGTCAAGTTTCTAAACTTTCTAAATCTCCATTTTCTGGCTAATGAAAAGAAAATAGGATTCCACCGAGTCTCCTATCTACCTACTCCAGGACTTCTGTGAGGATCAAATGAGATGAGGCATGGGAAAACACTTCACAGACATTTGGTTAAAGTGTGAAATATTTCCACCTGGCTATAAAGCAACTGATGTGTTCCTGGGCTGAAGAAACTGCAAGGAGACTAGTCGTCACTAGGGAGAGGAAGCTGGGCATTGCTCTGTGATATCATTACCCACTACCCGGCACCCACAGCCACCATTTCTGGGCTGGGCTGGGCTGTGGGTGGCATTTTGTGCCATGGGGTCTCAGCATTTTTGGCTGCAATTTGGTGGGCTGTCACTCTGGGGTGGTGGCAAGGCCTGTGTCCCACTTGGGGGAAACTGAGTATTGCTTTGTGGGTGCCAGGTCCACAGTGCCAGTGCACATCACGGCAGCTCCTGTGTTAAGCGTCTGCCCCCTGATGGCCAGTGCATGTCATAGCATATTAGTGTTTTATATATATAAAAGGTGGTTGGATGGTCAGACCCTTAGCATATTAGGCTTTTATATATATAGATTATTGTTCCTATTAGAAATAAACACATATCTATATAAAGTCACTTACAGTTAAGTGATAAAAATAATCCTATGTTATATCTGAAGCTCTATTTCTTAATGATACATAAACAATTTCTCATACTTTTCTATTGAAGTAGCCCTCATGACAGGTGAAAATGAATGGAGGGGTCCAAAACAACCCTATAGGAGATTAGAATTTTTTAGAAATGTTGTATATTTTTTTTTGGTAAAAAATCCCCTCAAATATTGTTTTTTTCTACCATAGTAATTCTGTGTTGGTTTTAATATAATAATATTTTTTCTAATAGATTTTGAGTAAAATTGACAGAATGGAAGCTGTGTGAAGTGACCTAATGACTTTGTGTTTTTCCAGTGTACTAAGGTGTGTGAGTTTATTTGAGAAACATTGAAACAAGATGGCAAATAATTGATTGCCTGCCATAAATGAAAGACTAGAAGTTAATGCGAGCTCAACCTTGAGTTCTTAGTTTAAATGCCATCTCTTTAAGAGAAAGGCTTCCCTGCTTTCCCTTTTCCTCACAATAAGATCAATCCCCAACTCCCACATTCCCTCCCCAGCATCCCATTTTTCTTAAATATTACTAATCATCAGTAGCTCATAAGACCATTTTAATTTTACAAATAGTAAGTTATGTAAAGGCAAAGATTATGTCTTGTTTTTTTCACTCGCCCTTACATTTCTGGATTTAACTCCCTACCTAACACATAATAAGAGCCAGAAACTATTTGGTACATGAATGAATGAAGGAATGCGCGAGCTTCCTGAGGATTCTGCTCTCCTCCACCTCGCTGGGCACTGATGTGAGCAGCCTCTCCCAGCTTGGCAGGCTCCCTCTATCCAGAGCCAGGACAGTTGGCAACTCATTTATTGCTCATCTTTGAAGCATGAAATGATTCTCATGCGATGTATCCATGCAAAAGGAAAGCTATATTTAAGTTTTAAAACAGTTACGTGGACAGGTGTTCATCTGGACACCCTGTACTGGCTACCGATAATTTCTTGGTAGAAGGTTCTGTGAGACAGCGCAGTCCTTGCTTCCAGCAGGGTGTGTCTGTGCCTTGCTCAGAGTGAGGCGAGATATGGTGGGATGTGATTAGAGAGAGAGCAGTGGTGCCTGTCCATCTTTAGGAGCTGATGGCTACCTCTCACAATACTTATTTTCCTAAATGGGTGCTCTTTGGGAATGACAAATTTACCACCATTGGTCAATCCTTTTTATGGAAACTGCAGGGAAAGGAGAATCCTCTGCAGGTTTTCTCTGTTTTTTTGGCCTTGTACTATTTTGGTCAGCCCATGTTGGATTGCTCAACACTGTGAAATCCTCACTTATTGGGCACCATAGGGGATAGCGGTGTTCCACATCAGTGGATTTTCTAGATAACTGAAACATATCCTGCTAAATTGCAAACTTAAAAAAATTACCATTCATATAAAGCTGTCTTAAATACATGAATACCCATCACTGCCTACCTTTTAAATCAGAGTACAGTGAATATACAGGGTGTCCCAAAAAAGTGTATACACACTTTAACAGCCAATGATGTAATTTTGAAAATGAAGAATATTTTAATAAACACTGCCTTTATAATTATTCAAAGTATGTGTATACATTTTTTAGGGGGACACCTTATAATTTATCTTTATCTTGGTGGCTCAAGGTCAGAACTTTGAACAAAGAATGATAGGATTGTAGAACTTGGTGGGCCTTGATGAAGACCGTCTGGTTCAGCTTCCTCACAATACACAGAAGAGAATGAGGCCCAGAGAGCTGGTGTGACTTCCTGGAGAGGGCACAGCCAGCAAATAGCAATCTGGGTGAAAATTCAGACCTCAGCTGTTAGCTGAGTACCTTTCTCCCTGTCCTGGATCAGAGGTTCTTTAGGGTTCTTTATCTCTTCAATAAGTAGTTCTAAACCTCTGTATTTATTAAGTTCTCATTCATGATTTTCATATTTCCCCCTGTATCCTCTTTAGTTGAAAAAGACAGTTTTCATTTCTTGCTTTCATGATGTATTTGCCTCTATCCTGTGCTCTTATTTGGGGAACATCTTTAAAATGGGTGGTGGTGATGACAGGAGTGGGGACCTAAATTAAAAAACAACACCAACTACTTTTTAGAGCAGTTTTAAGTTCATAGCAAAATTGAGTGGAAGGTATAGAGTTCCCATTTACCCCTTGGAGTGGGGACTTTGTATACTTTCTTGTATCTCCGCAAATTTAGCAGTGTCTTGTGTGTTGTAGGCCCTTAATGAAACAGTTTTTGATTGGTTGATTTTTATTATCTTGTGAGTCAAGGAACCAAACAGTGAAGGTTGTTTGAAATATGTTTCAATCAGAGTACACTGCACAATAATTAGGTTCTGGGGGAGGCCAAAGGGGGCTGGATTATAAATAAAATATATCATACTTGTGACACCAATTTGGCTACTCAAACATCTTGCTTGCTTATTTCTGAGTTTTCAGGTCATTCTGGATAATTAAAGCCATTGGATTAGAGAAGAATAACTATAGTGGGAGTAATAATAACATAACAATATTAATAATATTTCATATGAATAATTCTTTAAGCTAGGTTTAGGAGTTAAATTTTAGAACTAGTTGTGCCACCAGTATGTGGCTAGGTCATGCTTACAGCTGTGACGTAGCATCTAGCCTCATAACCTAGAGTGTATCACAGTCCCTAGTTGTAACTTAGTGACTAGCACTAGGCACTGTACATAGGAGGGGCTCTGACTCAAAGAGGAGTCATTGTTTGACCTGAATCCTGAAGAACAAATTGGAGTTAACCAGGCAAAGAAAGCGGCTGCCTTAGTCCTTTACTCAGAGGGAAAATCACTGACAAACTCCACTAGGGGAGAAAAACCCCTTGAGAATGAGAGAATTGTAGTCTACTGTGATACCAGAGAAATAAATACAGTTCATGGGAGGTCTGAGAAATTTGCTGAGGAGCCGGAATTTTATCTGAAAATACAATAAGGAGTCGTTGGAGCATTTTAAGTTGGGAAATTACACGGTCAGATTTGTTTTAGAAAGATGACTTGGGCTTCATGATGGAAAATTTATTCATTACACAAATATACATTAAGGTTCTTCCTTGTGCTAGGCACTGTTCCAGGAACTGGTGCTGCAGGTCTGATTAGTCAAAGTCCCTTGTCTCAAGGAATTCACATTCCAGCGCATGTTTATATGTATGGTGGCAGCAGCGGGTGGAGACAAGTCTGTGTACTTATAATATCAGATAGTGACAAGGATTTTGAAAAACAGAACAAAACATAGAACAGGGTAGTAGGAGGAGGCTGGGGTAAGGGAGCATTTGATCTGAAATATCAGGAAATGCTTCCCTGAGATGTGACACCTACTAGAAGACTAAGAGTGTGGAGACAGGTCAGGAGACCACAAATGAGAGGTGATGGCAGGTTAAAGTAAGGCAGTGGAGGGAAGGGGTCCAATTATACAATATTTAAGGAGGTAGAACCTGTAAAACTTGAAGAATAATTAGATGTGAGAGGTGAAGGACAAGGGGTAGGATTGAGTATGTTTCTGGCTTGAATACCTGGGTGGAAGGGCAGGGTTGAGTAGAAAAGTTGGGGTTAGCTGTACTGATGCAATTGGTCTTGCTTTATGGACCATGGGGGAGACTTTGTGTTGAGATGGGGGAGCTAAAAGATTCAAGCACGTTGGGTTTCTGAGTATGGAAGAAGTTACCCTGGAGAGATCCCTGGATTTGATGTGGACTTTGAGTGAGCTAGAAATAAACTTCTGCATGTTAAATGACTGAGATTTTGGAGTTGCGTGTTATTACAGCATATATTAGCCTAGTCTGTATAATACATACATGTTGGGCTTAATGTACCTGTGGGATCATCAGCCGGAGCTGCTTAGTTATATAGATAGATAGACAAGTCTGGAGAATAAGAAAAGTCTGGAATGAGGATGTAGATTAGTGAGCCTTTTGCAAATGTATGGTGATTAATGGGAATGAATGAGCTCAACCAACATGAATGAGCAGTGAAGGCAGAGAACAAAATCCTAGGAAAAACAAAATTTAAGGTGAGAATAGGAGAAAGAGAAACCCACAAAAAAGATAAAAAGGAGTGACCAGAGAGACAAAAGGAGTATTGGAGAGTTTTATGAGTTTGAAGAGGTAGAAAGGGTGAGACAGTACAAGCATTGGCTGCTCGAAAGTTCCTCAGTAGGCAGGCTTTGGGGCTGCAGTATGGTTGGGAGGGAGCCCCGAGGTCTTACCTTGATTGCATCTGCAGAGCAAACAGTGCTTTTATGGGCTTGCATGGCAATCATAGTTGAGGGAGTTGACAAAAATCATGGGGGAGGGTTTATCCCTCACTCCCACTTCTCTTGGTGCTGCTACTAGGTGCAGGAGAAGTATGGCAGAGATGTTTCACTCATTTAATACATATTTATTCTGCACCTATGATGTGCCAGGCATCTTTCTAGACACTGGGCATATAACAGGGAACAAAATAAAGTCCTTGTTCTCAAGGCACTCACTGTCATTTCAAACAAACAAAGAAATATGTAATATTTCAGGAAAATGGGAAGTGAAGCACAGTAAAGTGACAGAGTGTGACAAGGCACAATATAACTTGGAAGGTATTCAGGGAAATCTGACACAGTGACATTTAAGCAGAGACCTGAATTAAGGGAGGGAGTTACCCTTGCAGATATCTGGAGAAAGAGTGTTCCAGCGCAAGGAAACGGCAGGGGCAAAGGCCTCGAAGCAAGACTGTGCTTGGCATGTTTGGGGATAGCAAGGAAGAGGGAGCCATGGAACAGTGGTGGGAGGTGATTTCCCAGAGGCTATGGGGACCAATACATGGGGGAACTTTAGAAAACTGTGGTTTTTATTCTGAATGAAATATGGATCTACTGGAATATTTTGAGTAGAGAATGACACTAACATAAAAAAAAACACCACACAACCAAACTACTCTAGTGTCTCTGTGAGGAGAGTCTCATTAGAAGGCAATTGCAAAAATCCAGTTGAGATTGAACAGTGGCCTGAACTAGGGTAGCAGTGGAGCTGGTAGGAAGTGGCTCGGTTCAGCTATATTTTGAAGGTAGCTCCAACAATATTTGCTCTTGGGTTGGATGCAGGAGGGAAGAGGACCAAAGATGATTTCAAACTTTTTGCATGAGGACTGGACAGATGGAATTGATCGTTATTTTGAAGAGGGGCTTGACTATAGGAGAAATGGATTAGAGGGGGAAATTTTTAGTGGATCTTCTGTATATGTTAAGTTGGAGATACCTATTAGGTATACAAGTGGCCATGTCTAGTTGGCAGTTGGATCACAAAGCTAGAACTTGGGCAGAGGTCATGGCTGGCAATATCGACTTCGACATTGTCAGTTTATAGATCCTTGTCCTGGAGGCCAGGTAAAGAAAGAAATTTGAGGAGAAAGGAATAAAAAAACCCTGTCTTATACTGTCAATATAAGAGATTAGATGAGAGCTGAGAAGTGACCATTGTCATGATGGAGATTAAGAGCAATTGCAGTGGAATGGTGGGGATAAAAGTCTGGGTCAAGGGAGAATTGACAGAGAGGAATTTGACACTGCAGGTATAAATAACATTTTAAAAAATGAGTCTGCTATAAAGGAGAGCAACAAAATGGTTGGAGAGGAATATGAGATCTGGGAAGGATTTTTAAAAAGATAGGTAATATCATCATATGTTTGTATGATAATGGGTATAATTCAGATGGAAAATTCAGTGATGTGGGAGAGAGAGTAACAAAATCCTTGAGTAGGCAAGAGAAGAGATCCAATGTGTAAATTGAAGCATTGGGTTCCAATAGGAGCATAAACAGTTCATCCGTTCTAATAGGAGGGAAGCAAGCATATATGGATACAGATGCAGGCAAATTTATGGCTGTGGGAAGTTGTGGAATGCCTTCTGATTGCCTCTGTTTTCTGAGCTTATATCTTAGAGAAAATATAGCAGAAGAGGTGTTGGAAGTTTGGGAGAGAAAAGAAGATAAGGAATATTCCTTTGGAGAATGGGAGACTGAGAATGGATTAGGGAAATATAATATGCATGTCAGGAAGCAGTAGGGTCCCACTTGGAGTTTGTAGTCATCAACTTGAAGTGTGACTAATCAGCATAATTATGTGCTCACCAGTGGCTTGGGTGCCTGTGACTCAGGTGCAGGTGCAGAGTGGGGTTTGTAATTAATCAGGGTTGGGTGTAAGGGAGGTTAGAGCATGTGCAATGCAGTGAGTAACAATGATGGGTTGTGGGATTTAGACTAGGGTGGGGAGGGACAACAAAAACATGGATGGGTTCAATGAACTGTTGGAGTTGGGGTACCAGAGGGAATGAGCCAGGATAGCAGATGGAACTCAGAGGATGGGATGCTTGATATTGAGCCACAGGAAGCAGTGTAGTTGTGTGTAATGACATTGTGTAGAGCAAAGAGGGAAGCTGAGGTGGGTGGAAGGTCAGATCATTGTAGCTGAGAAGGCAATGAAACTGAAAAGCCAGGATACTGGAAGAAGTTCCAAGTAGACATTGACATCCCAAGAGCAGTGGTGGAGAGTGACAATGAGTCAGGTGCTGCATCTTCAAGGAGTGAAGAGGAGTGGCCTGTGGATCTGCAGGTGAGTCCACAGGGAGGAGGAACAGGATGATAGAAGGTGGGTGGCATGACCTCAGAGAGATTCAGGAGGTGAGGGAGAGACATTTGAACCTCACTTGACACCTTGTATATATCTTGATACTCTCTTTATTCTGCATCTTGTTTTAACCTGTTCATTTATTCTGTCTCTTTTACAAGCTCCATCGCCTCACTGAACTGTGAGTTCCTTCATTAGGTGCAGGGACTATGTTACCATTTTTAACCACCACAGTGCCTAACACTGTGCCTCATCCTGTAGCAGGCAGTTACTGTGTTGAATTAGCTGGCACCAAATGTGGACATTTAAAGATCAAGTGGCTAGCAACCTCAGAGGAAACAATATTGAAATGAAATTTACACCGAGATTTATTGCATGTACTAAAAACATAGCACTGTCAGCTAATCATGTAGTTCTAATGGTTTCTAGAGTTCCAAAGACATTAAAAATATAATTTGATCATAAATATTGCAAAGAAAAGCCTGGGGCCACTCTATTTGCATGGAAAGGTGCTGTTTCTTTGTTTTTGTACTGCAGGAATAAAAATATCTGGGAAGGAGCACCATTTAGTAACTTGGACCATTTCCCGACCCCTCTAAATATTTGTTCATCCCAAATTGCTGTTTAAATGCCAAAGAGTAGTTAATTTTTACTTCCCAGAAGGAGTATACCCCTGCCTTAATCATACGTCAGACAAACGGGGCAATGCAAAAATACCGTCCTTAAAAATTTCTTCACCATGTAATGGCATTTGTAGGATGAATAATAAATATCACAAGAAAAGAGCAATTTTGATTGAAACTGTAAACTCAACTTAGATTTGCTCCCATAACTGATTCCTGCGGCATCTAAATGTAAATTGTAAGGGCGAAGAACTGTTTTATGTGATGTCCCAAATTGCCTTTGAAAAACCGTGATGCAGTGTCAGCACTTGGGTTCTGCCACTGACACAGGTAATGGAGAAAGGGCATCTACCACACACTGCCGCTTTCCATGGGTAATTCACATTCTCCTTGTATCTTTCAATTACCACTGGCAGAAATGCATAACTAATCAACTTAGACCAAAGACACTTGATTTGTACTCCTTCTTCCTCATCTCTGTCACCTCTTGCTCTCCTTCTTCCTTCCCTCTCCCTCCTCTTTTCTTATACACTCATAAACCAGAATCACTTAAAGATAATAGCTCCTTCAAAACTGCAACTCCACAGGATTTAATTAAACCTTAAGTCCCAGACTGGCCTGGGGAGGTTGAAGTAGTGCGAGATGAATCTTTGTTCAGAATGAACATGGGATTCTAGTGGCTTCAAGGTGTCAGAGACCAAGTGCATTGAAGGAGAGATTTGGCTTGTCACTGGTTGTGTGAATTCAGTGAGTCCAACAGTGGGCTGGAGAGTTAGCAGTCCCTCCCTTTGAGTGACCTTGGCAACGGCAACGTCTTTTCTTCCCATTTTCTTATCTGTAAAGTAGATTTTGAATACCAACCTTAAACTCTGTTGTTGCTTAGAAAACAGCTTTTTAAACCTTGATCCCCAATATTTTTTCTTGGGTTAAAAAGGCTAAATGACAATACTAGGATATTTCAGTTGTTGCAGATATTTAGCTTAAGATGACAGGGATTATTTTGCGCATGGCTATCCTACATCCCGTCATATCTTCTAGGGCCGTGGTCGGCAAACTGCGGCTCGCGAGCCACATGCGGCTCTTTGGCCCCTTGAGTGTGGCTCTTCCACAAAATACCACGGCCTGGACGAGTCTATTTTGAAGAAGTGGCGTTAGAAGAAGTTTAAGTTTTAAAAATTTGGCTCTCAAAAGAAATTTCAATCGTACTGTTGATATTTGGCTCTGTTGACTACTGAGTTTGCCGACCACTGTTCTAGGGTCTTGGAGTAAGGTAAGGTAAATTAAAATACATAAGACACAAGTTGCTATACCTCTCCCATAATTGTACCTAGGGCAAACTGCTCATACAAAAACACGATTTAAAAAAAATTTGTTTAAAAACACACATTTCTTAAAAATTTCCTCACCGTGTAATGACATTATGTAGGATGAATAATAAACTATTATAATAACTTGAAATAGTGCTTACTATGTGCTAGAAACAGCTTAAACAACTGATACATAGTAACTTATTTATGACTCACAGTAATTCTCTGTGATGGATGCTAGGAATTTTATTATTCCCATTTTACAGACCAGGATAGAAAAGTTAAGTAATTTGACAAGGACACCAATAACATGAGTGTTAGTAGTTAGAGCTCTCCAAAGAAAAAGGGTCAATAAAGACATATATGTGTTTATTATAAGGAATTGGCTTACATGATTATGTAGGCTGACAAGTCTCAAAATCTGCAGACCTGGGAGCCGATAGTGTAGTTCCAGTCAAAGGCTGGCAGCTTAAGATGCTGGAAGAGCTTATGTTTAAGTTTTAGTCCAAAGACTATAAAACACAGATATCTCATCTTGAAGGCCATCAGGCAGGAGGATTTCCTTCTTACTGATGGGAGTGCACCTTTTTGTTCTGTTCAGGTCTCCGACTGATTGGATGAGGCTCACCCATCGGTGAGAGCAATCTGCTTTACTTGTTTTTTTTGCCAGTGATAATCTCACCCAACATCTTAATAGACACACCTAGAATAATGTTTGAGCAAATATCTGGAAAACTAGAAGCTCAGTGAAACTGACACATAAAATTAACCATTACAGCATGTAAGTGAGCCAGGATTAGGGTCCAGAGTACATTCTTTTGGCCTCTATTTATAACTGCTTATAAGGGCCTCAGTGATGCTTACAGTCACTACTCAACATGAAATTCCAGCAGTGCCTCTGCTCAGGCTTTCACAAGGTTTTTATAATTTCCACAATGACAAATACCTAGCCTCTTCCCACAAACAATATGTCACACCAAGGGGACCTTACTAAGAAAAAGTTTGCTATCAGAATATTTGATCTTGTCCCCAGAGATCTTATTTTGTGTTTTAATATTTCAAACTGGCCCAAAACTAGATCCTTGGTTGCCCTACACCAAACTTCAAACATTCCAAATCAGATATTTTACAAACCACAGAAGGGAAAACAGACTTCTTTACCTCGCTATGTAGATCCTTATACACAGGGAGCTGTAAGGGCACCACAGGTCTGCAGGCTGTGACTCCCTTGCCTGATTCCGCTCCTCTGGGAACACAACACAGGAAGCAAGGTAAAGACCCTCGCCTCTTTTACACTGAGGGATATAGTCAGTACAGATGTAATGAATATGAAAATATGTAAGGAATGTTGGTTAAAGAGAAACATTCTGTGACAAGATTTAAGCTGGGAAAAGGAAGAAAGAGAGAAAGGGTTTGAGGGGATGTTAACACAGGGTAATCAGAGAAGGCTTCTCTTGAGCAGGTGACATTTGAGCACAGATTAGCGTGAAAGAAGGGGGTGAGCCATGAGATGATCTGCAGAAAGAACCTTCTAGATGGGAACCATCTGAGTCAAAGCCCTCATATCGATGGGAGTATGCTCTGTGTGCTTAGGGAACAGTGTGGTGGGAGTGAAGTGAGCAGGGTGCAGAAGGGAAGGTAGTGAAATCCGTCACAGCCAGGGGTAGGTGACAGTTTCTTTCGGTAAATGGATAAAGACTTTGGAATTTGTGATGGGAAAACCTTGGAGGGTTTTGAGTGGGAGGATAACATGGGCTGACCTGCATGTCATAGGATCCCTTTACCTGCTGTAAGGGAATAGTTACTTGGGAGCAAGTGTGGCAGCAGGGAGACTAAGGAAGCGATCACGGCCATCCAGGTGAGAAGTGGCATTGGCTTGGGCAGGCTGGGTAGCACAGATGTGGTGAGAACTATTTGGATCTGGTTTATATTTTGCAGGTGGCAGCGAGGGAGCCTTGCTGATGGATCAACTGTGTGGTTTGAGCCAAGACTGTTTCAATATTAGCCCACTGTACAAAGATCTTATTACTTAGCAGATTTGTGTACAAAAGTGTGGGTTGGATTAAATGGTACCTAAGGTCTATTTCTTTAATGCAGTGATTTTAATCACATTTACTACATGCTTTCTGAGATATGACAACACTCAACTATTTTATCAGCAGCAGTTACACTTTATTATTCCTGTATCTAAAGCTCAGCATCTCTTCTTTTGATCCAGGGGGATTTTTAATAGCAACTTTATTAATCCAACAAAACAGAAGCTGGTAAAAGAAAATGAATGGATTTTCAATGTATTCATGTAAAGGGCAGGACAAAATGTACAAAAAAAATACAAGGAACATTTTAAGGATGTGTATCTGTTAAATAAATATGGGAGAAAGAGGCCCAGGGTGAAAAAAAATAACACATAACATAAAATCATAGATAAATGGCCCCCAGGAAGGACCAGAGAAAGGATTATTTCATTTAGCAGCATCAATAAAAAGTCACTTGGCTTTATATCAGAAAAAATTCCTATAATCAATTTTCTAAAAAGTGCTTGCTCCATATATTACGCATGACATTTCCAGGCTGCCAGATTTCTGATTGAGCTGGTGATTAGAAGACAATGCGGGGCTTCCTTTCTCTTCTTTCTTGGCAACAGCGTTGCCTCCGCTCCCCTTCCTTGGAATGCCTCATGGAAGTCAGAAACAGAGAGAGCAAGGAGAGACATGCATCAGAGAATGGATTTGGTTAAAGAGAAATACTTAGAGGGAATGTGCAGCAGCTACCTCTGGAAGAGATGCTGGCAGGGATAGAGGGAATGAGGGGTCAGGAATGAGTGGCTTTACCTGCGGTGCTGAAGGTTAGAAAGGGATCAGATATCAACAGTACCTGGGTTAATTGCCCTGAACACCAAAGGACATAAAGCTCTGTTTGATTTGAGGCCAGCTCTGAAGAGAGATGGCTCATTTTCAACCTGCATGTATATATCATGCTCCTTAATTGGCCTATTGAGATGTGAGGGCTGCTGTGTGGCAATAGTGGGAAAGGGGAGGCTGTGTGTGTGTGTGTGTGTGTGTGTGTGTGTGTGTGTGTGTGTGTGTGTGAGAGAGAGAGAGAGAGGTAATTTATGATTGCTTTCCATACTTACCATAATAGACCACTTCTAAGCAATCAGGATGTGCTCCTGCAGGACTTGGGTGGCAAAGGAGGCATCATTTAATTCACCTGGGAGAAAGTGAGCAACAGAGTAAATAAGGTGGGTATTAATCAGAACTGTATGGGCTTTGGGATGGCTGTATCTAAATCAATCCAAGGAATCGTCTGGGAAATCAACTCACTATTTTCAGCTGGCTTACATATTTTATTCTTGTGGGGGGATATTATAAGTTTTTTCCCAATAATTTCCCCCCATTTTGGTTCATCCTAATCAACTCTAGAAAGTTCATAAATCAGGAAGCATTTGCTCTGACTGGAATTTCATTCCATATTCTCTGAATTCTGATGACCGGTAAGGGTTAGTGGGACATTATCTGATAGCCTGAGGCTCTTATGAGGATTTTTTTTTCTTTTTTTTCTGGGCACTAGCAAAGATTTCTCAGCACCTTCTCAGCACCTCTCAAGCCACAGGATGCAGCTCTGCCAGTATGGAAGCTATGGTCTGTTCAATACAGGTGACAGAGCCCCCCTAAAATGAGGGATAAAATAAGAAACCGGGAACGAAATACAAAGGGATCTTGCCCTGGGCTTAATATGCAATATGGAGGCAAATTAATTCATGAATATTTCCCTTGAGAGATATTCTCATTGTTCTTGAAATAATGTTTAGAAGAGGAAACATATTCATTTGCAACATAGCAAGACTGAAGGGTAAGAAGAGGAATGCTGTCCTTTGATCCTTAGCTTTTGTCCACAGCAGTGACCCCCATGCCTGAACTCACATCTCCTCACACAGGTGGACCTCGGGGTTGAGAAGCACTGCACAGAAATCTAACTGCTACCACTTCAGGGAGCCCCAATTGGCAGCACTCAATTGTAAGGGGTCATCCAGATACTCCAAAATGTGCTGATGTTGTTTTTGAAAGATCATTGAAATGAAATATGCACTATATGATTACAACACCTGGAGATTCCCCAAAACATATCCATGGATTCCCAGGAGTCCATGAGAAGAGGCACTGGGCAGTAGATTCCTCTAAAATAAATCCTGGGGCATGTAAGCTACTCCTTGGGAGCCATTGGGTAAGATCTCTGGAAGGGGAATGTATTCTTTACAGTCTCGCAGGTGCTATGAGTCAATGTCCAGCACAGTTACTGCATGCCCTACCAGTGTCCCCATCATTTCCCACCATCTTTTGTTCCAAGGGGCTCAGAAGCCTTTGTAACATGGTTTCAAATTAATAAGAAAGTTGGATGAGACAAAGCCCGTGTTAATTCAAACATGAAACAATTGTGATCTAAGGGAATGGTGATAAAGCCTAAATTATGATTTTGGTAACCAAATCCCATATTCATTCCAGGATTACAAAGTTCCTCTTCCCAATTGGTTGTTACTTCCAACTTTTTTATTTCTTTTGGCATGTGTGTTGTTTACAGACACCAGTAAAGATGGTGAAGATGTATCAGTCAGTACATATTTTTGTACATTTAAAAATTTTGAAAACACATTGTTTTCTCAATGCAGCATCTCTGGCCATGCATAGATCAAAGTTCATTTGTATGTTATTGACTCAATGGGCTACTGGAGACTTTAATGGGCCTCTAAGTCTTGTGGGTTCATTTTTCTGTGTTTAAAAAAGAAAACTGAGGGAGGGTGGAAGAGAAGGAGAGAGAGAGAGAGAGAGAGAGAGAGAGAGAGAGAGAGAGAGAGAGAGAGAGAGAGAGAGGAGAGAGATCTTCTCCATCTTACCTAGGGAGAGGAGAGTGGAAGAAAACTAGAGGCAGAGGGCTACATTTACCTTTTGAGAAATACAGCAATAGAGAATATTAGGTATGGCTCAAAGTATTGCAGGATAAGTGGCGTCAGTTGTGGGGAGGCGAAGGAAAGAGAAAGACATGGTTTTGTGCGAGGTGCTTTCACAGATCTGCCCCCCTCGGTCTTCTTTCTCTGGAGATTCTGAAGCTCTGTCCCATTGAGAGGTGCCGGTGCCATCCTTGAAGCATGCTGAAAATTAGTCCCATTCCCTGTCCAGTGGCCCTGGTCTCAACCAGACCGGCCAGATGCAGAGCCAGGGGAAGGATTAGGTCATACTCGCAGTTAAAGATGGGAGGCAGTAGGAAGGAGAGGTCTGTCAATGTCCAGGAGCATCAACCTGGAAACCTATTTAGCAAAAACAAAGCATGAGAGCTGCAGTGATTTTCTTCCTTGGGCATTGTTGCTGTTTACGAAATCCTGAGCCAACAGTGTCTCTTCTGAGTTCATTTCCTTTCCCTCCCACGTAGCAAGTCCATTTCCAAACAAGGTCTTTGAATTATTCTTCGTGTTTTCTCGGTTAATGAACAATATTAAAAACACCCATAGGAAAACAATAATAATGTTTTAATACACATTATGAGAGCAGGACATTAACAATAGGTAGGCTTCATTAAAGGAGCTTCTATTTTCATTTCCATGAATAACTGAGCTTAGTGTGAAATTCCTTTCCTCCTACCCTGATGTGGAAATGTAAAGTACCTTCCAAGTGTTCTTACTATACTTTAATCTGAAAAAAAAATTTTTTTTATTGGTTCTCTTGAATCTAAGTCTTTTGCAAAGAAATCTTTGTCCATTCTTTTATTTCTTATTCTGTATTATGGTGATAGAACACAGTCCTCATGGTCCATCACATATGATCAGCTCCATTTTATTCTCCTGTGAAATATTAATTTTGTGGATTAACTGGGGCAAAGGAAAAGGAGGTTGTTCTTCATTTGACATTATGGGTGCCATCAGTCTGTATTCTCCCCACCATTATGATATATATTCAAGGAAAATGCAAACTGACCTTAATATTAATTAAAGAAAAATTATAAGCAGAAAGAAATTCTATTCAAATATTGAAAATCACTCCTAAGCATGTATGTATGTCCATATATTGTAGCTTTTCTAAGGTTCGAATTATCTGAACTTGGATTGCTCTTCAGTGATGTTGAAAAGCATATGAGGACACAAATATGTATAGGAGTGGGCAAAAGTAGCTTTAAAGTTGTTTATATGGAAAAAGACATACAGGTTATGATTATTACAATAGCTTTATTAATTCAAAAGAATGTCACAATGGCACAGTGCACTTAGGTGCAATCTCATAAGTGCCCAAATTGCTGGCCTTCATTATTTATACATTCTTGTAGTCTACTTGCTATACTCAAGCACACTGTGTTTCCCATAATTTACTGTAAAGATACTTTTGCTCACCCCTGTATATTTTAAAATTGGGTATTTCATATTTTTTCCTCAATGGCTTCAACTGATTTGGTAAAGATGAACCAGTTGCCTGCATTTTAATGACAGTTAATAGTCTGTTGCACCTAGAGACCCTTTGCTTATAGGATTATTGACCCCATTTACTCCCAATGTGTTATTCCAATTCAATTAATTATCTTAGGAAAATGATTCAAAGTGAAGAATTAAGAAATCTCTTCACATGCTGAACTAGTGAGACAGTGAAACAAGATGTGTTTTTATGAGATGAAAGATTGTGACTTTGCAAAATGTCACTTGGCCTTATATGCCATTTCTGTGCTCAAATACCTGCAGTGGCTCCCATTGCCTGGAATAGGTTGAACCGCCCATTGGTATTCTGACCCCTCTCTGCACTTACCTATCATTACACCCCTTCTCACCCTTGGCATCTTAACCCCAAGGAACACAGCATTTTTTAAAACTTACTGTTCACATTCCCCTTTTAGAGTGTATTTTTTAATCTTCACGTTTTACCTTCAGCCTTAGAAGCTCCTTTTGCTTCATTTCCTCTGCTAAAATCCAACTTTAAGACCCAACTCAAGTGTATCACAAAATATATGATCCATTTCTCTTCTTGGAATGAATTGTTTCCTCTCCTGCACTCTTTTAGCACCTGGTTCTGTATCCTGGCTATGGGTTAGAATCACTGGCAAATTTTAAAAGATCCTGACTATCTATAATTTAATAAGTCTATGTCTTTTTTAAATACTTTTTTTTACATTACAGTAAATCCTTTTGTGTTTTCTTCTTCACACACAAACAGTGAACTTCACAATTCTACCACATTTCCTGGTTGATCCACTTGCCACAGTTCCTGATGACTATTTCTTTTAAAAATATGTATATTTTTATTTATTTCAGAGAGGGAGAGAGAGATAGAAACATCAATGATGAGAGAGAATCATTGATCGGCTGCCTCCTGCATGCCCCACCTGGCATGTGCTCTGACCAGGAACTGAACCACAACCTCCTGGTTCATAGGTCAACACTCAACTACTGAGCCATGTGGGCTGGGCTTGATGACTATTTCTTGACATTTCCTTTCTCCTCACACTTTCATTACTCCCTCTCTACTCCTCACTCTTGACTGATGACTTTGCTTCCCACTTCCCTGAGAAGGTATAGGGATCAGGAAAGGACATCCTCATTCTCTTACCAAGCAATTTATCAGTCCATTGAATTTCTATAGTCTCTGTGTTCCCTCCTGTGGCAGAGTCTCAGCTAAGGCCACACCCTCCACTCATGTAGTTGATCCACTCTCCTTCCATCATTTCATGGACTTGCTTCTGCCATTACCTTCTCTCTTCAGCTTCATTATGATCCTCTCTACTCAGTCATCTGCCATCCTATTAAAAAAAACTGTCCCATGGTCCTTCATTTTCTTTATTAACCTTTCCTGGCAGCCTTGAGAATGTACCTGCAGATGTCCTAGTAAAGGAGGTGTTCTTGACCGAGGGCGCCAGCTGCTGAGATTTGGAATCCATCCTGTCTTTGTATTGAGGCATTGCTTCCTATAGATTGCTTTCCACCAATGACCAAGTTTGGCAGGAATACTAATACAGCTTCTTTTGTGGAAGACACAGTACTCCTTTGTTGGCCCAACTCTGGCTGGAGAACTGATGGCTTTGTAGAACTTTCAGTGGACTGCCTGGCAGTCTAGGATGCTTCCATTCAACCCTTTCATCTTCTCTCCTTCACTCAGCCTCAGACTTGTGCTATTGCCTGATGGCACTCTGCACCTCCTCCAGCTCCCTCTCTACCTCTTTTTGCAGAGGCATTCCCACTAATCAAATTTTTGCATGTTTTATCCAGGCTTGGAATGTGCTTCATGAAGGACCTAGACAAGCACACCTTCCTAATTTCTTTCCTTTCTTCCATAGCAAAATTCCTCTTAGGAGTTGCCTGCCCATTCTTGCTGCTGCTTCTCTCTTGAACCCTCTTCAGTCAAGCTTTCATCCTAAGCACTCCAACAATTACTCTTGTCCAGTCACCAATGACCTCCATGTTGCTATAGTCAGTTTTGACTCTTCATTTTTCTTATGTACCAGAAACTACTGACATTTCTTTTTGAAGCATTTTTCCCCCAGTTGGTTTTCAGAATACATTTTCTCCTTTTCCTTCTACCTGATTCCAGGACTCATTTGCTGACTTCTCATTTCCATTCCTAAGTGCTGGAGGGCCCTTCAGTTAAGCCTCGGTTCTCTTCTCTATTTACTCTCCCTTCTCTATTCTCCCTTGGAGATCTTATCCAATATCATGGTTTTAAATATCATCTATACCTAACTCCAAAATGTATATCTCTAGTCCTTTTTCTTGAAATACTGAATTGTATACCCAACTTTAATTAGTTATCTAATATGAACGTTTTCAACTTCACATGCATATCTTAAGGCAGACCCTCTGGAAAACAGAGCTCGAGGCAAGCATTTGATACGATCAATTTATTTTGAAAGTGCAAGTTGAGGTTATGAAAGTGAGGAATAAAGGGAAGTGAAGTAAGGGAAGATGCAGTGCTAGGCCATGAGATGCGTTACTGCCCTGGTCCATGCTGTACACTGAGCTATGAAAGAACATAGCAGATCTCCCACAGGCTTGCATACTTAGTACATCGGCCTCCTAAAGGGCTGTAGGAAAGCACTGCACTATGGAGTGGTGAGAGAGAGAGAGAGAGAGAGAGAGAGAGAGAGAGAGAGAGAGAGAGAGGAAGAAACCTTAATTTGCCTATTCCCCTCCCATCTTGTGTTTTTCACTGGTCAAGGTTCATCCCATGGAGAACTAGCCCAGCACTTCTGGATTGTCATCGGGCCCCATTTGTGCTATTTGGAAAGATGGGTTCCATGACCTTTGATGTGGAATTTTACCCAAGTTCTAAAGTGGAGGGATACCTGACACAGGTGAAATAAGCAGTGATGGAAAATTGGGAAGATGCACAAGGTGTGTGATCCTATACACTGTCCTAAATAGAACTCTGATTTCTTTCCCCTCCCACAATTACTTTTCTTAGCTTTGTCCCATCAGACTACGCTTGAATAATAGCCAGAATGATCTTTTAAAACAATCAGATCACATATTCACCTGCTCAAACCTTCCAATAGTTTTCATCACATGTAGAGCAAAATCCAAAGTCCTCCTGTAGGTCTATGTGAAAGGCCTCCCTTGCTTCATCTCCGGAGGCTCTCTTCCTCCTTCTGCCCCAGCCACCTTCATACCTTTGCTGTCCTTCGAGCACACCAAGCTGGCTCCCTACTTAAGGTCTTCGTACATGCTGTTCCTGCTGTCTGGAATTCTCATCTTAAATTTTCTCATGGCTCATTCCCTCACTTCATTCATTTCTCTGTCTCAGATCCTCTCTTTAGTGAGGCTTTTCCTGACTGTCCTATTGAAAATCGAAGCCATTTTCACTTTCTTCTCATTTTCCCTGCTTTATTTTCTTCTAAGCATGTATATATTCAACATTATATTATATTTCTGTCTTTTACAATTATCTGTCTCCCACTAGAGTGTTAGCTCCATGGGAACTGGGATTTTGTCTTTTTCATTGCTGTTTCCTCAGGAACCAGAATAATGCCCACTGTAAGCATTCAGTATTTATGGAGTGAATTAGTTCTGGAACATGAAGTGTACATTCCAGGGGGATAAAGAGAAGGGGAAGGGAAATGGTCTGTATCATTTATCAGAATATATTTCCTGATGGCTTTCTTCTTCCTTTTTTCTTTTGTATTATAAAGAGACCTACTCAGCACAAACGGAAGGAATTTCCATTGTACAAGCACCAATCATACAGTGCTAACAGCATGCTTAAGAAGTCAGTTTCCCCCAATTCTTCATTAAATAGCCATGTGAGTTACTAGCCTCCCGGTTGCAAAGGTAGGTCAGGGAATTTAGTAACATGTAGGAGGGATTGTTCCTGGCAGACCTGTTCTTGGATCTTGGTGGGCTGCTTCTGGTCTGGCTTTTTGTGTTGTGTCAGTGATGCAAACCAGAGCTCCTTGGGTGCCCATAGGCCCCATGGAAAGAGACAGGCAGCAAGCACAGCCCAAGCTTTCTTGGGCAGCCCCTCTGCGTGTGGCTGGGGGGCGAGGAGCACAGCTGTCTGCTGGGTAATGAAAAGAAAACATTCTGATAAGGACTCATATTTGCAACATCTGCTTCATCTGGGTAATTTTACATGGCTAAAACCCACATCTCAGAATGACTAGGGCTCCTATCATTTTACCAATGATTGCTGAGATGTCTCTAAGCACCCGCCACAGTAATTAATAGACTGAAAGGGCTGGGAAGAAATAGGACCCTCATTAAGCTTAGGAAACAGCATCCCTTTAGGGCAAACCGACACAGAAGAAAACAGTGTAATGGTTTCTCTCTCTTAGAAAAGTCTTAAAAAAAGCCTTCTCTCTCTCTCTCTCTCTCTCTCTCTCTCTCTCTCTCTCTCTCTCTCTAAGCTCTAGTAGTGAGTTTAGGATTATAATATTTCTATTAACCTTTTCTTATCCAGATACCTATGCTTCATTTCTATCACTTCTCAGAAGAAAAACAACTTTATTCAAAGAAATTTACATGCATAAAAATTGAATTTTAAAATACCAATCATTGTTACTGAGATCTTTTCCCAAAGATAGCCCTTAATAGAAATGATAGCACTTTTACTCAGAGTATTTCTGGGAGGAAACATGAAGGAGATTAGAAGCTGTTAATTGTGTTGCACAGATGATGAATTTGGAGACCCATAAAGAACACTTTCTCTACTTTTCTACTTCTCATAGCACTTCCTATCATGCTTCAAGCAAGTGCTTAATAGATATATCTTGAAGAAAAAAAAAGGCATGACTATAAATGTCAACAATAGTGGCAAAATAGGAAATATCACTAATTTCATAATATGTGGATCCCCTTTTATTCCAACAAATTTTACTCTATTTTAAATATCAAATTAGAAACACACACCCTATAATGGAAAGCAAGAATAATGAAGTGCTTACTTTAGAATCTTATAAGTATAATCTAAGTGGGCTCTTTGTCAAGCCTGATTCCTATTCGTATAGCTCTTGGCAGTAAACAAAACACTTTGGCATGCATTATCTCATTTGATCCTCAAAATTATCTCTTCTGCATTGGATCCCCAAAGCCTTCTCAGATCCAGAAAAGGTCGCAAAGTACTTCTTTGCCACCCAGACTGATGCATTTCAGAACACGAAAATGGTATGTTTTTGGAGAGGAGACTGTTTGGTCATCATGACTTTTCTGCCAGGCATCACGGAGTTCTATCTGCGAAGGCTAACATGTGGCTGTGTCATACCACACTGTGCTATGTTAATCAGGATAGGAGAAGTTAGGCTGTGGTGACAAAAACCCCCATAGTTCAGTGGTTTAACAGAAGAAAGGTTTGTATCTTGCTTACAAAGATGCCTGCATATCCAGGTTCCTCTCGGGGATGACGCAGTGGTCATCACCTGGGATCACACCACTGGAAACACGCCCCTTCACGGTCATGGTAGCAGGGATGGACTGCGCTGGGAAGTTCATACTAGCAAATGCATGTTTTGCCCCAAAAGTGACACATAGCACTTTATTTACCTGGCCATGGAAGGATAATCTTTCCCTATGCCCAGAAAGAGAGGAAAAACAGATATGATTAGGAATTTCTACCTAAGATTTTTCTTTTCTCCATCAACAAGAAAGGACTATGTTTCTAGCTTTAAGGCAGAGTAGTCTTAGCCAAACCTGTCAAGGCCTGTGGCCTTCTTCCGCTAAATGTATTGCAACTGTTACTCTGTAATGACAGAGTCAACTCCTTTTTAGATAAAATGGGCCCCAGGTTTTTTCTGATATCAGGCTGTGCTAGTCTCAACATGTTGCCAAAACCAACTATAATAAGTTCAATGAATTCAGGGAGGGAGGGAAATGGGCCTGATAGTTTTGACAAGGTGTACAATAAATAACTGGTTGATTATCTGCAACATTCAATTTCCAGTACATCAGTGAACACTGTGAGAAATGCTTTTTGGTCTTGGCCTTTTCTTCATGCAATTTTGGAGAGCCTAGAGAACAGTAGAAGCAGGAAAGACTGAGGGTCATTGTACCCCCATGGGTTACAACTTTGTGCTTAGGACCAGATTGCAGTCTCCTGCAAATATGATTTTGGCCTCCTCCCACGTTGATCTTACACCACCTAGTCAACTTGTTTAATGAATCGGCCAGTAAATAAGCCTGTGTATAGGCCTACCTAAAAGAGAACAACTTGAGTGACTTTGTCCAAAACACAGTGATGGGGTTCTTAATCTGGTGTTTATCATTGTGAGATATATGTAAGAATTATCCCAGTAACTTCTAAAATTCAACTTTCAGGTCACCACCCTCAGAAATTTTGAATCATTGTTGTAGAGCCTAAGAAATCATACTTTAGACAGAAATCTCAGTTGATTCTGATGCTTGCTAACATACAGGCCACATTTTAAGAAACACCGAACTAAGTAAAAAAAAATAAGGATTGGTGGGAAATGGTCAGAACCTTGTGAATTCTGAGCAACCCTCAACAATATGTGTATTGTCATGTAATTTGTTCAATATTCTATACAAAGGGCTTGGAAAACAGTTTGCATAGTAAAAGCACAATAGGCTTTCCAAAGACTTGACTACTAGAGACTGCTGTAAATTTCCTAAATAATCTGTACAATGGTTTTAGGCATTTCTTATAGTTAATATTGAGGGCTTTCCACCCACTTCATTTACTGGTGCCCTTTAGGATTGTAGAAAAGAATGGCCGGCTCTCGATGAGGACAATGGAAAGCAAGTTGAATGAATCCCAAAATGGCATTTTTTCTTGAAAAACATGCATTATGCTCTTTTCCAAGTAAACTGCACAGAAAAATGTAAATGAAGCATAAAGCTCTTACGAATTAGGCCCCAAGCGTTTTTCTTTTTAGCATATAAACTGCCACTAAGGATGTGATAGGAATGCATTTTCTACTATTTTTCAAACTGTAATTACGTTTCCCTAGTAAAACTCAAACACTTGATATGGTCCTGTTGCAACTGTACCAGACAGGTAATAATTGGAAAATTTAACGCAGAGCTTTATCTCTTAAATGCTAAAAGGTAGGGCTACAGCATACAGAAGAGTTGGCATTAAATATAAAAAGTGTGAGACTGTTGTTTCTCTGTGATGTTAATTTTGCATCTGGAAGTGTGTTCCAAAGCTGTAGCACCCTTTGAAATATGTAAGAATAAGAGACAATTCCTACCCAAACCTTCACCTAAAAGAGCCTATAACCTCTATCTAGCATTCAATCATTCCACTTACTATTTTCCCCACATTTACTATATTACAGGTTAGGATGTGATGCATGTAAGTCCCAGAGCAGTAAATTAACTTATTTAAGTAGCAATGGAATGAAATGAAGCAAAAAGAAGGGAAATTCTCTGGAGACCACTGTTCAATTGTGTATCTAGACCATCAGAAAAGGGCACACAATAAAATTCATAGAAAGAATTAAAAAGGTTTGAGCAATGCTCTTCCCATTTATCATTATGGTGGACTTTGTAGCCAACTTTATTTTATTATTGTCTTTTTTTTATTCAGCAATTCTAAGACTTATACTACATTAAAGATGCATGAACTTACACAGATACGGAAAGTTTCCTCAAGCCTTCTATGTGAATTGATAATACTTTTTTTTGCAGATAATGCAAGTTAAATACTTCCCAGATGGGCACATCGTATGTAGTTTCTATGGGAAAACCATAGAGTCAGAACTTTAGGACAAAGCCCATCAGTGTTTGGAATGTGATCTTACATTGTAAGATGCCCAGAAGAGCAAAAGCTCTGAAATAATTTCTGATAAGATTTCTTGCAAAATTTACATCCTGGGAAAATGTTGATGTTTTCTAGTGCTTGTGAAATCAAATTCCACAGCCCTTTGACAATTGTTCATCTGTACTTGAATTCTTAAGGGCTTCATCCAGACCTGACACATCTTGTTTTTGTGTCTATCAAAAGAAATATTAATTTATTTCTACATGCCACCTTTCATCACTCCCATTACTGCCCGATTTGGTTACAAGAGACTTGCTGTCATACAACTTTGTAACCCTGAATTCAGGTTATGATTTCTGAAATCATTGATCAACTTTTCTGAAATCATTGTCAGCTTTTCTGAAAGCATTTCTCACCAGTATAACTTTAATCCCCAAACTAGAGGTTGTATTTGGCAGTAAATCAGGCTGGAAATCGTCAGATACAGTGGAACAGGTAGCTTTTGACAGCTGGGGGAGCAACAGAGCATAAGGATCAATAACTCAGGCTTTGGAATTAGACAGGTTTGAAATATCTGCTGTAACGTTCACCAGTAGTCTTGACTTTGAGCTTGTGCTCTTTGAGCTCAGTTTCTCCCATGTATAAAGTGGGTAAAGTAGTAGGTATAATATTGAGGATGGGCTAACTGCTATATCAGTTGAACTTTCATATATTTAATGGTTCAAACACAATAAAATTACATTTTTGCTCATTAATGGTACTTAGTAGTGACCAGGGTACCTCTCCTCCAGTTAGTCATTAGAAACCTAGTCTGAGAGAAGGTCTACCATTTTCAATATGTAGCTTCTACAAGGTTACTTTAGAGCACAGTTTCTCAAATGTTTTCTTTTTCATCCCCCCTCAGGAGAAAAATTAAAGTAATTAAAATCCAATTAACTAACATTAATATAATGAAGTGTAAATTCTCCCTAACAAGAAGAATTAAATACTAAGAAATAAGATATTTATTGGGTACATTTGAGCATTGAAGAGTCACCAACTATTATATCTAAGAGTTTTTGCCCCTCCCCACCCCAAGCAACAATTTTCACTTCCTGGAAGCAATATTATATGCTAGAAAGGGCAAGGAGAATGCAGGAGCAAACCTGGGAGATTTTTCTGGGTCAGGCCTGGAAATGCCACACATCACTTCTATTTATATCCCACTGGCTAGAACTCAGTTATATATGTGGTCACTCATAATCATAAGGGAAAGGAGGAAGTATAATATAGATGGAAAATACCACATTTTTATGTATTTAAGATGTTTTGAATCTGTTTAGGAAAAAAGAAAAAAAGAGATGAGAAATCTCTTCATTATTTAATCTATCAGAGAATGAAAAAAAAAATCTTAGAGTTGGATGAAAAAAATCATTGATTGGGAGATAAGACACTTTAAGTAAAGTGTCTGAACACTAAGTGGAGGCAGTACATTTCCTTATCATATCTCAAGTTACATGAAAAATTTCATTCCAGGCAAAAATCCATATCCTCAGACTTCCAACTATCCCATCCTACCCATTAGTATTTGCTTTGCCTACTGAATTTTTACTAATTAACTCATTCAACATCTGTTTATTGAATGCTTATGTATATCTGATAGTGTGCTGGGCTCTGGAGATTCTCCTTGCCTTCAAATACTGGAAACATTTTACCCTTCAAAAACCATAGGAACATTATAAACTGTTGAACAAAAAGATAGATACAGAGGCAGAAAGCATCAAACAGTCTGTAAAATTACAGCAGGAAGGTTAGGAAGAGGTGGGGAAGATAAGAGATCAACCGAAGGATTTGTATGCATGCATGTAAGCATAACCAATGGACGCAAAACTCTGGGGGGTGAGGGCATATATGGGAGTGGGGTGGGGGGGGCAATGGTAAGATATGTACACATATAATACCTTAATAATAATAATAAAAAAACACATAGGAACAAAACCAATGGACACAGACAGTAGCGGGGGGTGGAAGGGGGGAATGGAGGGGTGAGGAGGGGGGAGGGCTTGTGCTTGGAGGAGGGGGTGGCGGGGAGAGGTCAATGGGGGGAAAAGGAGACTAATGTAATACTTCAAACAATAAAGAATTAAAAAAATTTAGTAAATGTGGATTTGAAAGAAAAAAACACACACAAAAAACCCAAAACTACCCCCAGGGTCTTGTCTTAGCTTTATTGTGGCCCCAGCCCCTAGCATAGTGCAGGCACTTAGCAAGTGCTCAGTCAGTAGTTGTTAAATAAGTGGGTATGATGGTGGAGACAGAAAATGAAAACAGGCAGGGTAGGTATAGTGAAATGAATGATATTGAGGAGGCAATGACTGAGCCCCGAGGGACAGCCAGGAAGGGCAACTCACCCAGATCAGGAAGGCAGCTGAGAGGAAGTGGTATCTGAGCTGAGTGTTGAAGGATATGAGAATGTGCTGTGGTAAAGAATGGGGGAGGGGAATTTTTAGAGAAAGAAATAGCATGTTTCAGGCCTAGAGGGGAAAGGACTTGTCAAAATGTGGTATACCAGGCTAAATAATGTTCACCAAATATTGTGTCCATCAGGAACCTAAGAATGTGATTTTTTTTGAAAGTAGGGTATTTGCAGATGTAATTAGTTAAGTTAAAATGAGGTCAAATGGTATTAAGGTGGGTCCTAACTCCACTGACTGGTGTTCCTGTAAGAAGGCCATTGAAGACTCGCACACAAAGATAGAGGGAAGATGACTATGTGAAGATAGAGGCAGAAGTTGGAGTTATGGTGCCACAGCTAAGGAACTCCAAGGATTACTGGGAGCCCAGAAGTTAAAAGAGGCAAAGAAGGATCCTTTCTTTGAGTTTTCAGAGGAAGCAGGGCCCTATTGACACCTTGATTTTGGATTTCTGGTCTCTGCAACAGTGAGGGAATAAATTTCTTTGGTTTAAGCAGTCCAGTTTGTGATAACTTGTCATGGTATTCCTCAGAAACTAAGTCTTATCAAAGTACAGTCAATAGAGTTGGGGAGAGGGGTCAGCAGTCAGCAGTGCTAGCCTATGAGGCTCATGAAGGCTTTATTGATGCAAATACTGGAGGAACTTTTGAAAACTGTTTCACCAGATGAACTGACACTCTCCATGTCCTCTGCACAGGATGCTTGGCTGGACACTCCTAGTTAGTAGCTTGCTCTGTAATTTGTCCAAGTCCTTCTGTTCTCAGGAGTTGAGCTGTGTGCTTGCCAAGAATCAGCTTGTTTGTTTCCAAATCTGTTTCTGTCCATTGTACCTGTAATTATGCAATATTATTTTGTTATATATGTTATGGGTAAATAATGAGCATGGAGAAGAGTTATTATTTCTTTGAAAAATAATATCTTTTGAAAAGACTGAAAAATCAGGAAGGCTTATGCAGTCAGATTGCTTTCAAGTATCTTAATGTTTTGGATGTTAAAGAAATTGAAACTACCCATTGGAAGGAGGCATTTCGGGAATGGTTTATAGAAAAAGAACTTTGAGGAAATTCAGGTAATGTTTATACAAGGTGTCCACAAAAAATGTATATACAATTTTAGAGCTGATAGTTCAATTGTGAAAATGAAATGTATTTTAATAAACACTGCCTTTTATAATTATTCAAAGTGCATGGATGCATTTTTGGAGACACCCTATATATCAGAGATGGACACATGAATATATACTTGCATATTTGAATTTAAGTTAAAATATTTAAAATATGGTTTTTTTAAATGTTCTGCTGGAACCAATTTTTATGTTTAATTTTCCTGATTGCATTGGATAAGGAAGTTCCTATTATACATTGGCAAAGTGACTTGTGTAGAAATGCTAGCAGGTGCTGGCTTCAGACTTACTGAGGGTTTTCTTTCAATCACAATGATTAAAAAGAGAATTGCCCTCTCACCTGGCAAATGGCTGGTTTAGGAACTGGAATTTGAGTTCCTGGTGCCCTGCATTCTGAAGTGGGACTGATGTCCCCTATATAAATAGTACCATAAATGATGTCTTATTTCTCAGGCCCAGGAATCTATTTAACTCAAGGTCATAGATGCAATTACAGGTAGAGTCAGAAATGGAAGTAATTTTTTCTTTTAATCTATGTCATGTTCTTCACAATGTACCTCACAAACACGTAGGGCATATTATGCCAGTAACTTTTTAGTGGAAACAATATTTTATTTTTATTTTGTTGTCCTTTTCTCCTCCCTTTTATTGTTTCTTGAGAATAATATTTTTTCAGGTTCTAATCCCTAATTCACATATACTTTCTCAGAATCATACCCATTTGCAAGTTGGAATAGTTTTGTATGTATATATTTGTTTTGCATATTTACATTTAAAATTATATTTTATTTGCATGAACATTAGTACTTAAGTTCCATGACCATAAATCAATTGATTATTGGGCATGTGATCTAGAAATAGGAAAAAGGCCCAATGGTTGGGGGACTTAGTCTGCGTTTGAATTTTTGTCATGAATTCATCAATGAATAATTGCAGAGTTATTAATTAGTCAGAAACTATTGTTTAAATGTCTAGCATTTGCCAGGAACTGTGCTAAGTGCTGGCATATGATAAGCAAAAAGAAGAAAGACTCTATTTAGGTTCTGGAGATTCTATGTTGACATGATCTCTGTCTTCTGAGATCAAGACTAAAATTGCCAAGGACAGTAGCTATAAGCCTTAAAACCCGTTGGAATATTTAGTACCACATAAATGCTATCAGGAGGAGAGAGTGCTAAAATTTAGGTCCCAAGATTTAAGAAGGCACTTTCCATGTTTTAAAACCCCCAGTTAATTACTCAGGCGCAGACAAAGTGCTTGGTGTGCTATTCCCTTGGGCGAGTGTGGTATGTTGTAAAGAACATGATATAGAGAAAAACAAAGGCACATTTTCCAGTTTTAGCTCGCCAAGAACAGGCTATGACCTTGGGCAGTTCTCTTTGATTCTTGGGTCCCTCCTTGGTACTGATTGAATGAGGTGATGTCTACAGTCTTTTCCTGTTATAAAATTCTCACTTACTGTAGAATTTCAAGGCTGTTTGAAAGACCTAGAGCATCCATGATAGAATTTTTGAACTACTTCATTGCCCTCACCACACAGCATGATATTAGAAAGTATAGTTTTTGTCACAGAGACATTATATGATCCAATCTGCTTTCTTTCACCCCATTAGTATTTCTGTTGGAGGGAGGAGGCAAGAAGAGGCCAATATCTACTTGGTGATTTGAGGAATAGTTGAGGACTTGAAAATGTTTAGTCTGGAGTAGAACAACCACAGGGGATAGAAAAGCCAATTGGAGTATTTGAAAGGGTGTCATCAAATGCAGGCACTCACGACACAAAGAAGAATGAGATATGCTTTTTGTCCTCTAGAAACTCATTTGGTGGTGGAGACAGACACACTAAAAACATGTGATCAGTCCTATTGTCAAGGCAGGAATTGTTGGATACTAGAGAATCTTGGTAGAGATACAGTGGAAGTACAAAGGGACAAATGTGTTGTTTTTTTGTGTGTGTTTCCCCAGAGAGCAGAACAATAATATGTTGTTAAAAGGTACAGAGGGACAAATTGGCTCAATATAAGACAGGGCTTTCTAATAATCAGAGCAATCCATCATTGAATGGTACACCCGAGGAAGGAGCGGAAGACTCTATTTGCTTTGCACTAATCAAAATGATTCTAGACACATCTATCGGACACCCGCACCAGGTGGGGGGTTGGATTAGATAATCTTTAACTTGCCTTTAGCCACTCACACTTTGTGAGATGCCTCTCAATGGATCAAACAGCTTTCTTCCATTGGAGTCATCTTATAAGAATCCATAGGGAAGGTTTCCTGTTGTCGAATGAAGACACCCTCAGAAAAAGGAGATTGCTCTAATGAAGAGGAGAACCATTATTTCCATCACTATCCCTATCTCCATTAAATAGCTCTTATTAGCTAGAATGCATGAGCCCAACCAGGATGATGGATGCAGAAAAATCCAAGAAAGCCTCATCCTTAGCAAGTAGTGGATTCCGTAACTTTTGAAGTGAGGGATTGCTGGAATTTGGCTTGCATAGAAGGTGGCTGTGATAGGATTTACTCCAAAGTGCTAAGATAAGATTTCCTTTGAGTCTGCTGCCTTTAAGCTGCATGACTCACCGGCAAATTCACAAAACAAAAATATGATCACCGTGGATTATGTTGCCATTGCTGGTAACATGCTGGCAATGATTGCAACAAGACTTGCCAAGCACACATTGACCCTCTGAGTCACATTGGTTCCTATGGAGATTAACACCATCAACGGTGAGAACAACAGCCCAGAAGTGCGATTGGAGTTAGACAGGGAGGAGAAAAATGGCTGTATGATCCTCTAGAAATGAAGCAATTGGAATGAAAAAGGAGCATGGGGTGGCACAACGCAGGAGAGAAAATGACCTGTAATGGCATAGCAACCTACTTCTCTCGCTCTTCCTGCAAATGGCTGGGGAAATAGTGTGGTTCCTGGCAGAGAGGATACAATTTACTTGTATTTATTTCCATCTGGCATTTCCTGCAAGTTCTCTTATCATCCCAGATAGCTTATCTCTTCAGAGGAGTCTGTCCAACGTGACCTCATCACAGACCAAGTGTTCCTGACGCGGAAGCCACAAGTCCGATGGACATGTTGGGGTTCAGTGGTGGGAAGGATGCAGATTACTTAGCTATAGCTGTGTAGGTTTTAATTTTCTTTCTGGATAAAAAGATTTTTACTTCCATTCAAAGAAAACCATGACTAGAGGTGTTTCATGTATTTTAATAGAGCAGTTGGATTTCTGAGTATTAGTGTTTTCATTGGAAGTTGTGGGAGGGTTTGAGCTGTGCTGACCTCCCACATTCCTTGTCCCTTGCAGCCAGATCTGCCTGGGTACCACCATGAGCAGCTTTATGCACAGATTTATCATTCTGGTGCCGAGTTCCATCCCCTATCCCATAAAGACAGGGGGAAATCTGGAGACCTGCATATTTTCCAAATTCAAGATATGTGAATCCTGTCCAGCTCAGATGAATTAGGGTATATAAGGAGCTGTGCTTTTTCTTGTCTTTCTCATATCAGCAGTTGTGGAAAGTGCCTATTAGTTGCTGAATGATGAAACAGATGTAAGAAGAATAACTGGTTTCTAGCAAAATCAGATTAAATTGCATCAAAAGTAACCAAGCTGAAATGACAACATGTCATCTGGAAAAGAAAGAAGATAATGGTTTTCAAAGAAATGACAGAGCATTTTTGGAGGAAATGAGTGTTAATAAGGAAGTTGGAAATGGAAAACATGACATTATTCTCCCAAATGTTACTTGTTGATGACTGTTTTATCTAGAGGAAGGAGCTGCCCTGGGCTGTGCATGGCCATAGAATTAGCTGTACCACTGCCTATTAGTGGAGCTTTAGGCAAGTCTCCAAAGTGTGCTGGCCTCAGTTTACTCATCTGTAAAATAAGGGTTTGTACTATGTAACCTCAACATAGAGAACACAGTGCCCGACGCAGTCACTCAATAAATGCTACTGATGACAATGAAGATGATTTTGACAGTGGCAGCAGTGATGATGGTGATGATGATGATGATAAAATTATTATGATTATCAAGGGATCCTGTCCTTTGGTTCCAAATTCTGTGATTCTGAAAATGGAACTTTATTTGTTAGAAAAGTGATTTTCAAAAAGTTGTTTCTTGTAAAGGTTATGTCTCATGGGAAGGAAGTGGAAAGAGTCATAGTTCCCTGCTTGGGGAAGCCATTTGAACTCACTGTCTTAGGCTCTAGGAA
Organism: Cnephaeus nilssonii; assembly: GCF_951640355.1. Lineage (NCBI taxonomy): Eukaryota > Metazoa > Chordata > Mammalia > Chiroptera > Vespertilionidae > Cnephaeus > Cnephaeus nilssonii. The sequence continues at coordinate 83,592,533 of NC_137072.1, read as the reverse complement.
CATGCTTTTCAACATCTATGACGCCTGATCTTACTTAATGACATCTAGTCTCATTGTGCTACATTGTATGCTTCAGAGAAGCAGCCCAACATGGTGCTTAAGGGCTCAAGATCATGGTTATATTCCTGCTCTGCCACCTACCAGCTGTGTTACTTGGACAAGTTCTTGAAATGTTCTGTGTTTCACTTTCCTCACCTGTATAATCTATATATATAATAGGGAAATATTCTAATTAACAGGGACGCCGTAATGGGTCGACCGGACAGGAGGAGGTTGTGTGCTCAGCATCGGGGGCGGGGCGGCAGGGGCCTCTGCCCACCTGCGCTGAGGGAGGGCCTGATCAGCAGTGGCCACAGCTGGTTCAAGGGCTGAAGAGGGAGGCAGGGCTGGACCAGCAGCGGCTGCAGCTGTTGTAGGGCCCAGGGAGCGAGGCAGGGCCGGACTGGATTTCGAATCGCGTGCTGGGCTCCTAGTGTGATAATAATAGGCTTATCTCAGAGGGTGAGGATGGCATAAGTACTCAGGTACTAGATCAGTACCTACCTGGCATGGAGTCCACATTCAATAACTATCAGGTATTATTACTATATTTTTTCCTGAAAAATTAAGGAGCTAGAAAGACATCACATTTTAGTCCTTTTCACTTATAAATTAATTTGTTGTGAAACTTACTAGAGAATGTCTTAATTGATTATACTTTTGTAGTTGTCAACTCAGCATTGGATTTTATTCTTAAGTCTTCCTTGAAGAAAACAAGTAACAAGTGTGTGTGTGTGTGTGTGTGTGTGTGTGTGTGTGTGTGTAAAGAAAAAAAAGCCTGGCAAATGAATGCTGATGCCCCCAATCTCCCCACAAGGTGGTGCAACACTCCTGTTGGTCCAATCTTCAGCTACCCTGAGGGAGGTGGGGAATTTTGATCAGCGTCCAAAGGATCACTTCATCTCTCCTGGCAGAGAGCACAGAGCACAACACTTCAGGTTCTGTCAAGTACATGTCCCTGGGTCTTGCTTGGGATTTCATAGAAACTACAGAAAAGCTAAAGCCACTTTAGCTTTTAGTCCCCTCCCCCATATTTTATTCCAGTCAAATTTGACCTTTAAAGAACATGTTTTGCCTATTACCCCTAACATCTGAAGGGTGGCATTAGAGTGAGAAATAAGGTAGAGTCTGTCTCCTGCCTGTCTAGATTGATCTCTTACTGAAAAAAGACAATAACCAAACAAGAAACCACAGAAAACAAGAGCTTGTTGATGTACTGGAGGTAGTGAATGGGTGGGAATACCTCTGTACAAAATGTTAATAGAGGTGAGCTTTGCCTTCAGTGTCCCCTGTCCCTCCTCTCTCTGTCTCAGTCTCTCTCTGTGACCTTCAGGCACCAACTGGGCTGCTTGACATTGATGCTCATGCCTCCGTGTCACCTACCTTTGCCTGCTCCTTATTGTCCCCTCATCAAAGCTTATCTCTTCTGAGATTCATCCCTTCAGAGCTCTTCTAATGCACTGAAACTAGTCTGTAAAAGAATCCAGTTTTCTAACAGATTATTGTGCAGAAGTCTTATTCTGACAAAGAAACACATTTAATTGTTGTTCAAAATACTGATAATCCCAGAAATTGAGGGTGGGGTTCTCTGTTAACTTTATCATGGGTTATCTATATAGATAAGAGCCCAGCGACCCAACGGTGGAACGACCGGTCGACCAGTTGCTATGATGCACACTGAACACCAGGGGGCAGATGCTCAATGCAGGAGCTGCCCCCTGGTGGTCAGTGTGCTCCCACAGTGGGAGCGCCGCTTGGCTGACCTGGATGAGCAGCACTCCCATAGCAGGCCAATCCCCACAGGCCACGCCCCCCACCAGTGCATGAATCAGTGCAGGGGGCCTCTAGTGATATTATATTTGCAAGAAATTTGTATTTAAAATGATTAAATACATGTTTTTAAAAATATGTTTTTATTGATTATATAGAGAGAGGAAGGGATAGAGAGAAACATCAATCAGTTGCCTCTGGCATGCACCCTGATGGGAGACCGAACCCACAACCTGGGTATGTGTCCTGACTGGGAATTGAACCAGCAATGTTTTGGTGCACAGGGTAATACTCAACCAACTGAGCCACACTTGCTAGGTCAGAAATTTGTATTTTAGAAAAATCACTTATAGCAGTGGTCAGCAAACCACGGCTCGCGAGCCACATGCAGCTCTTTGGCCCCTTGAGTGTGGCTCTTCCACAAAATACCACACGCGGGCGCGCACGTACAGTGTGATTGAAACTTCATGGCCCATGTGCAGAAGTCGGTTTTCGGCCTGGGCGAGTCTATTTTGAAGAAGTGGCGTTAGAACACTCAAGGGGCCAAAGAGCCGCATGTGGCTCGAGAGCCGCGGTTTGTCAACCACTGACTTATAGAACTAATGAACCCACTTGAAAATTGCTAAGAAAATAGATCTTAAAATTTCTCATCACAAGAAAGAGAAATTTTGTAACAATGTGAGGTGATGGATATTAACTAAACACTGTGGTGATCATTTAGCAATATATACATATATCAAATAATTATGTTGACACCTGGATCTTATACAATGTTATATTTCAATTTTAGCTCAATAAAACTTGAGGGGGGCATAAAACAAATGAAGCAAATGAATTTGATCATGTATATGCATCACATATGTATCATATATGTGTGTGTATACAGATTCATAGGTCTAACATAGTTTTTTTTCTATCTACCACATCTCTTTCATGAAAGCCCAACTCACAAAGAGCAGGAACCTCCTCAGATTGTGTCAAATTGCCTCTGAGGTGGAGAGACTAACATGGTGCTCATGGAAATCAAATGGCCGCGCTTGGCTTTCCGGTAGGAGCTGGTGTTGGCTCCTTCCTTATAGAAGACCTGGCTGGCATCGTTCGCTCGCTTCCCCTCCTCTGCCATCTGAAATCTGTGCCCTGAGCCTGCTGGCAGCTTTCTAAATCTCTTTATTTCACATTTGGCACAACCTGGCTTCATCTGCGACCTCGGAGTCTTGTGTTGTATTACTCCACAGTTCAGGCTGGAGAGGAGAACGGTTTCATTAATGTACCAGTTCCTATAATAAACAACTTTTATTTTTACTCCCAAAGAATCTGAAAGACACACCCCTTGCACATGGAAATTGTTAATTTATCATTTGGAACACTATTTTTGCAGCTAGTGAAGGCTACCATTATGCCTTCCTCTTGTAGTGGAGCAGAGTGACTTTTATTTGCCCATTTTCACATTTGCAACCATCTAATCCAGCTGCTCCAGACTGTCACAGTGACCTGTTAGAAATACCAATTAGGCAACTTCTGTGCTCAAAACACTTCACAGGCCTCCCATGCTCTATTCCTACCCTCTTTTACGCATGTACTTCAGAGTACCAATGACAATTTGTAATACTACCACCTGACTCATTTGTTTCCTTGTTTATTTTCTATCTTATGTTGAAAAGACATAACAACGGAGGCTCTATGAACAGGAACCTTGTGGCTTTTGTTCTCTATTGTAAACTAATGAGCTAACACAGGGTGACATATAGGAGACATTCAATAACAGGGGAGTATTATTCTTTAGACGTCAGTCACTTTTCATGACCCAGAGCTCTCCAAGTCCATAATCAAAGACAGTTACAGAGGGATGATAATGGGGGAGGGGGGTAGTACTTATTGAGCACCTGCTAACTGGCAGGCATTTTATGCACAGTAACTCCGTATCTTGGATTTGCAGGGTTGATGTTTTATGGAAGACAAAGGTGAGGCGAAGGGATGGACCCACAGGCCCGCTGAGCTGGAATAAAACCCACATCTGTTTGGTTTCAGAGCCAATACTTATTCTGTTATCCCAGGCTTTGTCTTTATCACACAGCCTTTACATTTCCCCTGACCCTGGAGAAATTATTCTTTACAACTCAGGGTACAGTGACACTTCGATAGATATGGTGTTTACTTGCATATTTTCTACCCTGATTGTAGAGACAGATATATTAGGGAGAAAGTATTTTTTAAAGTAATAAAGCAACTGTAATACTCTCAAAAATTTTCAATGTAATTTACCCTGTAGGCTAGACCAGTTGTTAAACCCGAGGATCCAGAGGGAAGGGAAATCCCTTGAGCCCTAGTCCATGTTCATTGTAAACGAAGCCTGTCTGTTTCAGAAGGAAGACTGGTTTTCTGCTCTTTGCAGGGGGAATGTTGCTGTGCTTGTGGCTGATTGATGCATTGTATGATGACAGTCCAGCTGAAAAGACCATCATGTTGACACATTTAATATTACATTTGGTCCACCGAGGGCTGGGTTGATATTGATAAACACTTAACTGAAAGGGAAAGTCTAGCTCTTGATAGGGCAGTTGCGGAAGTTTCTGGAAACAAGAAAGCAGGTGGTCTTAGTGGAGTAAAGATCAGAACTGCGTACTATCCCCACAGGTCTAGTTTGTTCCCTTTAAGTGCTGTGAAGTACCACATTTAACAACCTGCTGGGGTGGGACTTGGTATCTATTTCCACTAGAGAGGAAAGGAAGAAAAAAAGGAAAAATGTTCCAGGAGATTCCATCTTATTTACTCTTTACAACAACACTAAAAGATCATCATTTCTAATATGTTTATAACGCTTCAGAAAGTTCAAGGAAGTTGCCCAAAGCCACACAGCTAGCTGTACTGTGGAAAAGCTGCGATTAGGAATGGGTGGGTTTAACCTTAAACATAATCAGCAAGCTCCTATCAACGTGCAGTATAGTGCTTGCTTTTCTAGGCAAGATTGTTAACTGTGATACCATGGCTTATTGAAGTGGCTAGCAAAGAGGAAAATCGGCATACTTCCAGGTGGGAGAAGTCCCTCTGAAGTTCTGGCTGGTGGTGCAGTTCATGTGCAAGACATCAAGTTCATCAGGGCAACACATCTCTTTGAATCCCAAATTGTCTGTCAGCCTCCGATGGGTTTTTGAGGTGGCTTGTACATTGATCGACTGGAGTTGCATTGCATAGGTGTGTTTTGTGATCAAAGGTAAGGTACCAACATACCACAGCTGCTGTTAGTGGTGCCAGAAGACAGCATATTCAGACTAAGAAAATCATTATCTGTTCTTTATTGCAGAGAAAACTGCCTTCACTCTGGGCTGCCTCCTTCTGGTTGGGTTAAGAACCCATCCATCCAGAGACATTAATAGAATGTGACTTTTTTTTTCTGATTTGGTATTAATATTCCAGGAGTTCTGGGCACGATATGTCTTAAAAATCCAAAGTGTACAAGGAGTATATGGTTTTATTTTCTAAAGATATAGCACATCTACCGCTAGCCCTCTGAGAAAGCAGAGGGCTTAACTGGTATTATTGACCTTAACCTCTCAGAATCCTCTGAGGCCACGGTGGAGAAAAGGGCATCATTCATTCTGGATCAGAATCGTCTCTGTGAGTCTTCGAGGGCACCTTGATGTTCCTGAGGCCTCAGTTCGCCACATGGGGTGAGAAAAACCTCTGTATGTCATGGGGACAGGGGCTAGATAAACAATGCAAGCAGTGTGTTTACAGATATGCAAATAAGCATGCAAATTAGATTCCTGTTGGCTTCATTTAGAATGTAATTTAAAATTAATTAAAAATTAAGAGGTAAATTAGAAGCTCATATTCAACACCATATGGGACAACATACATATTTGTCAGACTGGCATATATGTACACAGTGTAGATGGGAGCTAATTGTAGTGTGGGCAAATTCCTCCATTTTGGTATTGCATAAAATCAAGGTGGGGAACCTCAATATGTTGCAAGGATTACTTTTTTTTTTAGCACTCTATGAATTAAGATTCACTTTAATTTATGCATTAAATAAATACATTTAAAATACATTAACTTCTCTGTAAACTTATACTAAAGGACACAGAGTTTTATGACTGGAAATTAGAATGATAAATCAGGTATACAGTTTACCTCCATATGCTATAAAATATTCGTGAAACTCATTTTTCTCAAATGGGGTCATTGAGCACATTTACCCTGGCAGGCCTTTTGCATGTTGTTAATATTCGATCTATACTTGGAAAGTAATGATTTCCCTCTCTCAGCCACTCAGGAGTTCTGGGTGATTAATGAGTTAATGGCTGCATCCACACAAGGCCAAAACAACTCATTGAAAAGTGAAAAATTCAATCACTCCACAGACTGTTTTGTCTACAAAACAACCAAACAACCTCTGTGATTGATTTTCTTTTCACGGAATTGATTGCTATTTTTTGGCAACTTTATTGAATTAACCAGTTGTTTGATATAACCAGAGAATGTACCTACTCCTTATTGACTGTTGTATAGTGTTTTTATATCAACCTGTCATCCCTAAAAATACATATAAGCAAGGATTCAATTCACAGTACCTGAGTAAGAATATTAGAATTATTCCACACTTTGAGTATCTTGGACAAAAACCTTTGTTTTGAAATGTAGGTAGTTCTTTTAATATAATGACAAGTAATGCAAAGGGCATCTTTTTATTTTTTTTGAGGACGGATCTGAAGTCAGTCAGAATACAGTGACTGTGGAATATATCTATAATAGTAAAAGCGTAATATGCTAATTAGACCAGACGTCCTTCTGGACGACTTGCTGGATGAAGCCGGCGCTGCCAGGGAAACCCGGCTCCCAGGTGCCTGCCAACGGCCGGAGGGAAGCCTGGGTCCCGGGTGCTAGGGGGAAGCTCGTGCCGGCAGCAAGGGGAAGGAAGGCCTACACTTGCATGAATTTCATGCATCGGGCCTCTAGTATGTTATAAAGAAAAAGAGGGGAAATTGACATAAATAGTGAGAGCAAATAATTAACACAGTTCCCACAAAGTCTGCAGGAAGTTTCAGGAGACAGTGCAACCAGTGAGCAAATCAGGAAATTGGAAGCATGTCTGAGAGCTAGAATGTCAGTGTTGAACTTGGAAAACAGGTGTGGAAGTAGAAAAGAAAAAAGAAGTGTGTATTCTTAGCTTGTATACAGATGTACTGGTACACACTGTCCTAATATATTGAACATTGAATAAAAATAGTTTCTGTATTCATTTATCTCTGTTAACTTTGATTTATCTTTAATAATGTGACAGGCTCTGGCTAATGTGATGAAAAATATTATTATTCTTTAAAATGTTGGAGGTGAAACATACCTGCTAAAGAGTCAATTAACATTTGGGAAGGGAAGACAGAAAGTTATGTTTTTAGGAAGCTTTACTTCTTATTTGTCCTAATTTAATGCTAGAGCATGTGTGCAAAGAGGAAAGGAAAGTTCTCATTGTAATTTGCCTCAACTGAATTCAAAAGAATCATGTTTAAGGAAGGTAGACATTTATTAAACTAATGGCACCACAGAGCAGAAATAAGCCTGGTGATCAGTTACTCCAACAACCTCTCTTAACCTACAGATGAATCCACTGAGGCTGTTAAAGGTGAGAACACCTTTCAAGGGCACAGAACCCACTCAAGGCTGGTTTGTGCTGGAGTCAGAAGTTTCCAGAGTTCCTAACTCTTGGGTTAGGGAATAATCTGTGTGTGTCATAGATGATCTAGCAAGGTAAATTTTTTAAAAGTTGGAAGAAAAGGTACAAATTCATTCGAAAACTGCATTTGAATAGAGATTGCAGTAGATGAAAGGGCTCATACTGAGACCTAAGAAGGTTGAGGTCATCCCAGTGTCCCCTTTCTGGGTTGAAAGAGTTAGTGTCACAAGCAGTTGCAAAGTGCTCTCTAAATGGGCCTTCCAGGTTCCAGGAAAGTAAATGGTCTGGGAGGATGTCTGGAGGTCTTCTGACTGATCTGAGAGGAAGAGACACTGAGGAATAGAGAGGGAAAGGTTGAGATGAACTTCTGAGTTTGAAATTTTCATTGATGGTGGAGCCAGTCTCACAGTAGTGTAAGAGAATTGTCATTTTGGGAGAACAAAGAATGGTAAGAGAGGAATTTTTAAAAGCTTCAAATATTAAAAATATAAAATATTACATATAAAAAACTCACTACAAATAGTAAGTCTTACTGAACAATAAAATAATTGCCTTGCTGAATTCAACTACTTAAAGAAAACCTTATATTCTAGAGAATATTACGTTAAGTGAAATAAGTCAGAGAAAGACAAATGCCATATTATTTCACATATATATGGATTCTAAAAAACAAGAAACAAATGAACAAACAAAACAGAAATAGACTCATAGATACAGAGAGCAATCTGATAGTTGCCATTGGGGAAGGGGGTGGAGAGAAGGGTGAAAAAGGCGAAGGGGAATAAGAGGCCCAAACTTTAAGTGCTTTAAGTGCTGTAGTGCAGAGAAGGTCAAGACAGATCATGCTCAGATGAATCCAGGCAGCGGCAGAAAGCTCAGACTGCGTGAGAGGTCCAGTCGAATTTGTGATAGACAAGAGAGGAAAGGTTAGATGTGCATTTGACTCAAATGCATTTTAACAAAGTGTCCATATAACTCTGATGCGTCTCCTGGGAAAATTGACAGCTTGTCACTAGACATCGTCGTTCTGTTGTGGCATGATTCATTCACATTCAGTAGACACGGCTGAGGTGTTTGCCCACCATCAGCCTGAACCAACGGTAAACTAAAACAAGGCTGGCATGATTTTTCAAGGAAGAGCTGCTTCTAATAAGAGCTCTGAGTTGATGGCCACAGGCTCCCAGGTCTCATGAAGTTCCAAATTTTCACAGGATCATTACATGGTTTATGTATGGATAGGAGGATGAATCGAAGTGAATAAAGGCATGGTAGGCTAGGGAGGGGCTTAAAGATGGGGGCTGGCTTAGCAGTTCACTTAAGGCTTTCCATTACCAGAGTTGGGAAGAGGTAGGACAAAAGAGAGGAAAAAGTAAGTTATCTATTTCTTCTCTCTCTCTCTCTCTCTCTCTCTCTCTCTCTCTCTCTCTCTCTCTCTCTCCCTCCCTCCCTCCCTCCCTCCCTCCCTCCCTCCCTCTTTCTCTCTTTTGTTTGCCTGGGAATAGGCACTCTGTAAGGAAAAAAAAAATTTTTTTTAACTCTGGGAGGGGCCAACACCATTCAGGAGAGCCAGGGATGGCCACAGTTAAGAGCTGAGAGGATCTATTGGCTCTCATTAGGGCCTCCAGTTTCCTGGTCCTGAGAATGCTGAGTTCATAGCCAATAGGCCTGATGTAGTGGTTGGGTTGAGGGACATTTAGCTGCCTTTCACCACTCCCCCACCCCCCAGCTCCCCACCCCTACCCATCACCCCTATAGAGAGAGAAGTAGAGGGAGGGGAAGGCTGTTTGAAAGACAGAGAAACTTTATTCAGGAGAGACTGAGTATTCCCTAAAGTGACTGTTTAAATTATTGGATCAAACTAAATTTAAACCAGGTTAGACATTTAGTTAATTTATTTTTCTCTAACCAGCAGGTGGAAGTTTGGAGGAAGACAAGATTATAGACGAAATAAAGAAACTACATTTTCTCTGATAAAATATCTCTTATCATTTTCATATCCTGTTGGTTTTCCAGGATACATAGAAATCACCTCAAAATTGATGTGATGGGTCAAAGATAGGAAAACATGCCCTGGAATGCCTAATAGGAGCATTTGTCTACATCTACACTCACAGATCCACGTGGCTGCTGAATATAGTTTTTTTTTTCATATTAAAAAAACCTATTTTGGAAATTTTTTTCATGTTTTAAAACTTAAAATATAGTTTACATTCAATATTATATTAGTTTCAGGTGTACAACATGGTGATTCTATATTTATGTACCTTGTGATCACCACCATGTGTTACCATACTAAGTAGTTACAATATTACTGACTATATTCCCTGTGCTGTATACTACATTCTCTTGACTTACTTATTATATAACTGAAAGTTTGTACCTCTCATTCCTGTTCACCTTTTTCACCCATCTTCGTATATCTTCCCTGTGGCAACCATCAGTTCTCGGTATTTATGAGTCTATTTGTTCATTTTTCTTAAGTTTTTTTTTTTTTTAGAGTCCACATGTAAGTGAAATAATACAGCATTTGTCTTTCTCTGACTTATTTCACTTAACAAATACCCTCTAGAATATAGAGTATAGTTTATTTTAAAGCAGTTGAATTCAGCAAGGAGATTATTTTATTGTTTAATAATACTTAATATTTGGATTGAGTGATTTTCTTTTGCCCTTTATTTTGGAGGTCTATGTTCACAGTCTCAATATGAGAGTGAAATTTTTCTCACAGAAACATTCCATAGTATTGAGAGTTAGATTTAAGGCATTATTTATCTGGAAATACTAGTACTCAAGGGACTGGTTAAACAAGGTTACTATGTGATAGACGTAAGCCCAGCTCAATTTAACAAAGGTCGTCTGTACCCTTATTCCATGAAGAGTGCTAGATTGGCTTCCATTGAATGTGAGAAGAGCCATTAGTGCAGGAGCAGTGCCACGTGGAAATAGGAGACACAGAGAATAGTTTTGGTTGAGGGAGTAAAGAGATGACCTTTGTCCTGGGCCTTGAAGAAAGACTATGATTTTCCATAGGTGGAGATATTTCATGGGAAGGGCATTTGAGCTGAAGAAATGTGGATAAAGGAGCAAAAATGAGGAAATGCTCCGTAGTGGGCAGTACAGTAGTTTCATGTGCCTAGCCATTACTGGATGGTCTCTAGGGAAGATAGAGGAGTGGACATAGGGTAGTGTAATTGGGATGGGATGGGGAGGGGAGGTCAGGAGATAATGTTAGAAAGGAAGGCTGTTAGAAACTGCCTTGTAATTTAAAAGTACATGGTCTTGGGAGATTTAAAAACAAGGCCAGCACAGCCTACCTGAACTGACACTGTCTACATGGTCTAGGTCAGTGTCTCCGTGACGGGGGCAGAATGGAAAGATTCAGAGCTTGTGATTCTCTAGGACCTGCCATGTATAGCAGGATCTTCAGGTCTGTGCTCCGCCGGCTCCATTGGATTAGACTGACTGGCTCTCTCTGACATTGTCAATTCTGCTGAGGAGACACCTGAGTCACCACCCAGGGACCATGCACAGCTGCCCTTGGCCTGAAGATCAGAAGACACATGAAGGCTTAGTAAAAAGGAAATATGCCCTGGCCTGTGTGGCTCAAAGGCTGAACATCAGACCACGAACCAGGAGGTCACAGTTTGATTCCCAGTCAGGACACATGCCCAGGTTGTGGGCTCAATCCCCAGTAGGGGGTGTGCAGGAAGCAGCTGATCAATGTTTTTCTCTCATTGATGTTTCTAACCTCTTCCTTCTTCTCTCTAAAATCAATAAAAAATATATTTTAAAAAAGGAAATGTGGCTGATAACAAGAGTACAATTCACATATTGGATAATGAAAAGAGGAGGTAAAATCTCAAAATAGCCCTGGCTGGGTAGCTCAGTTGGTTAGAGCATTGTCCCTACCCGCCAAGATTACAGGTTTGGTCCCCAGTCAGGGCATATACAAGAAACAATCAATGAATGCATAAATAATTGGAACAACGAATTGATGTTTTTTTCTCTCTCCTTCTCCCCACCCCCCGTCTCTACAATCAATAATAATAATAAATTTCAAAATAACCTCAAATTCTACTTATCTATGAGATTCAAGCAAAGCAGCAAACTGTTGTGGATATATTATAAAACCTCTCTGTAGACTGGTGTTTTTAATTTGTTATTTGAGTGTAACACCTGTGTTTGTTCATTCTTACACAAATTCCTGAGGTAATTAATTTCATAGAATATTGCTGGGTTAGCATATTTCCCTTGCTCCCATCACTCCTGGGACTATTGAAACTAGAATACAGATACTCTTATCACAGAGTTATATTAATAAATTTAATTAACATAAAACAACATTAATTCAATGGCTGGCACCTGAGGCTACAGATCTTTTGCTTCTCTCATACTACCAAATTGCCAATCTTGTGAGTATCTGCCAACTAGCATTATTTTTTATGTCAGGTTCATCGAGGTGTACTTTACCTATAGTAAAATCTCCTCCTTTTTGAGTGTGGTTCTATGAGTTTTGACAAATGTATACACAATCAAGATAGAGAGTATTTTTATTACCCCCAAATTTCCTTGTGTCCCTTTACAGTTAAATTCTATCCCTTCACTCCAGCCCCTGGTAACCACTGGTTCCTATTACTATAGTTTTGTTTTTCTGTACTTTGCCATTTCCTAAATGCCTTTTGAGTATGACTTCTTCCACTGAGCATAATTGTTTTCCAGATTCATTCATGTTATTGAATGTGTCATTTTGTCCCTCTATTGCTGAGTAGTTTTCCAACACATGGATGTGCTTGAATTTGTTTATCCAGTTACTATCTAATGATCTTGATGATCTAGAAGTAGGATTGCTAGGTCCTATGGGCAAGTGTATGTTTAACTTTATAAGAAACTTCCAAACTCTTTTTGCAAGTCGTGACACCCTACCAGCAAAATGTACTTTAGGTACATTCTCCCCAGCCTTTGCACTTTTATTTTAGTTACTAGAGGCCTGGTGCACGAAATTCGTGCACGGGGGGGGGGGGGGAGTTTCCCCTCAGCCCAACCTGCACCCTCTCCAATCTGGGACCCCTCGTGGTATGCCCGACTGCCAGTTTAGGCCCTATCCCTGGCAGTCAGACATCCCTTTCACAATCCAGGACTGCTGGCTCCCAACTGCTTGCCTGCATGCCTGATTGCCCCTAACCACTTCCGCCTGCCAGCCTGATCACCCCCTAACCACTCCTCTGGCAGCCTGATTGACGCCTAACTGTTCCCCTGCCAGCCTGATAGTCCCCAACTGCCCTCCCCTGACAGTCCGGTCACCCCCAAATTCCCTCCCCTGCATATTCCCTCTTCATTAGATAGGGTTTTTTCTTTAACATATTGGACAGTGTACCTGCCGTGGTCTTGACAAACCAGTAAAAATGTAAACCCAAACTAAAGTGTCATAAAATAAACTCGTTAAACAGGAATTTTATGAGACCTTGGAAAGGTGATATCAAGTGGTTGTTTCTTCCTTTTTTCCTTCTCTTTCTTTTTCTTGATGTTTCATCTTTTGTCCTTTCTTTCTTTTCTCCATTTATTCCTTTTCTGTCTCTAATCACTCTGCTGGGGGCAAGGGAAATTCCAAGGCTATAGGTGTGTGTGGGGGGATCACTCCATGGGGGCGAAGGCCTTTTGGAGGCTGACACCCCAGGCTGCCCCAGGGAAGAGATAGCTCTTGGGGGCACAGCTGCCTCCCAGGCTTACACCCCCCGGCTGTGGATAGGAGCTGATCCCTGGGGGTAGGGGGGGATAGGGAGGGAATAGGCGGTTGTGGGCACCTCCCAGGCCCACAGCCCAGGCTAAGGCTAGGAGCAGATCGCTGGCAGCAGTGGGGGGGGGGGGTAGGGAGGTGAGAGGGATGGGGGGGAGAGCCCAGCCACTGCCTAGGCCACTGTTAGGGTCACTGCTGAAGAGGATTGTGAGGGGGTGCGCTGCCTCCCAGGCCTATGGCCCAGGTTGCAGCTGGGAGCTGATTATGCCAGGGGTGCATGGCCGCCTCCGAGGGCACTGCCCAGGTCGCCACTGCGACCTGATTGTGCCAGGGTGTGTGCCACCTCCCAGGCCTACGGCCCAGATCGGGGCTGGGAGTAGATGGGCGGGGGGGCGCCTTCCAGGCCGACAGCCCAGGTTACAGCTGGGGGCTGATTGCGCCAGTGGTGTGCACTGCCTCCCAGGCCACTGCCCGGGTCGCGGCTGGGAGCTGATTGCGCCAGGGGTGCGCGCCGACTCCCAGGCCTACTGCCCGGGTCACGGCTGGGAGCTGATCATTCCATCGGTGCGAAGGCACCTCCCAGGCCTACGGCCCGGTCGATGCTGGGAGCTGATCGCGCCAGGGGTGCACGCCGGCTCCCAGGCCACTGCCCGAGTTTTGGCTAGGAGTTGATCGCGCTGGGGGTGCGTGCCGACTCCCAGGCCACTGCCCGGGTCACGGCTGGGAGCTGATCATGCCGGGGTGCACGCCACCTCCCAGACCTATGGCCCTGGTTGCGGCTGAGAGCTGATCGTGCAGGGGAGTGCAAAGGCGCCTACCAGGCCTAAGGCCCGGGTCGCGGCTGGGAGCTGATCGCACTGGGGGGTGCGAAGGCGCCTCCCAGGCCTGTGGCCCAAGTTGTGGCTGGGAGCTGATCATTCTGGCAGTGCTAAGGCACCTACCAGGCCTACGGCCCTGGTCGCGGCTGGGAGCTGATCGTGCCTGGGGTGCGAAAGTGCCTCCCAGGCCAACAGCTGGGCCCTCATGCTGCCTGCTCTCAGCGGCAGCCCTCCCCGGGCCTGAGAGGACTGGGCGCCGCCATCTTGTGTTTATGGGCGCCGCGATTTTTGTTGCGGAGTGATGGTTAATTTGCATATTACTCTTTTATTAGATAGGATTATAATAGGTGTGTAGTCATATCACATTGTAAATTTGTTTCCCTACTGATTAATGATGTTGAAGGTATTTTCTTGTGGTTATTTTTCATTCATACATTTTCTTTGGCGAAATAACTCTGGCATTGGTGAAAGAATAGGCATAAAGATCAATGGAATAGAATAAAGAATCCAGAAATAGCCCACACTTACATAGTCAGTTGATTTTCTACAAAGGTACCAAGGTAATTTAATAGAGAAAAGGTACTTTTTTCAACATGTGGTGCTGAAACAATTCAACATCAGTATACAAAAACACACAAAACCCCCCATAAACATAACAGAACAAAACAAAAAAAGGACTCATACCTAATACCACATTAAAAAAATAGTTCAAAATGGTTCATAGACCTAAAGTGTAAAACCCAACACTATACAAATGCAAGAAAACATAGGCCAACATCTCTGTGATGGCAGGTTAAAAAAATTATTCTTAGAGAAGGACTAAAAAAACACAGACCATGAAAGAAAATATTTCTAAATGGGACTCCACAAACTCAAAAACTTCTGCTCTTCAAAGACACTATTAAGAAAATGGAAAGACAAATCACAGACTCAGAGAAAACATTCACAAAGAATGTACCCAATAAAATACTTATAGTACTATATATAAAGGACTCTCACAACAAAATAAGAATAAAAGCAACCCAAAGAAAAAATGGGCACAAGTTGAGAGCAGAGACTTCACCAGCTAGCCTTTGAAGGATGACTACATGACACATTTCCTTTCAGGCTTCCTCATGATGATCTTGAGCCCAATGCAGCTATTCTCACCTACTTGCTGCTCTTCTGAGATCTGAAAGGCACATATGTTATCTCTGCCCACCTGTGTTGTGTGCTGGTCAGCAACACTTTTTCACCTCCAAACATGAATTCTCCCAGGTCACAGAACTCATTGCCTGTTTTCCCTCCCACCTTCCCTCCCCCTCCTGTTTCATTTACTATATCTGACAGAGAAAGCATCGTTTTAGCTCTAATAGCTTTCTGTCATACCACGTAAGAAACTTTTTCTTATATTGTGAAATTTTAGTACAACCAGGAAGATTGTTGAGTTTCAGTTTTTGGAGCCGAGTGTAACATACTCTGTGAGGAGATAGGACTCTTCTAATGTTACCC
This sequence comes from Cnephaeus nilssonii, assembly GCF_951640355.1. Lineage (NCBI taxonomy): Eukaryota > Metazoa > Chordata > Mammalia > Chiroptera > Vespertilionidae > Cnephaeus > Cnephaeus nilssonii. The sequence continues at coordinate 83,577,007 of NC_137072.1, read as the reverse complement.
CAGTTATTTTATTAGACCCGGAACCAATGTGGATAGAACTCAGTGTTTCAGATTGGTAGACCTTTAGGCTGTATGGTCTCACTAAAAAGATCTCTTCATGTCTCCATGGGAAGGATAAAGGGAAGAACTGGCAAAGACACGAGGGGCTTCACGCTGCAACTCCGAGTGGCACGGCTTCCAGCACACCTCTTGGAGTGAGTTGTGGGGTTCTGTGGGATTGTCCCTGTCCCTCCTGCAGCAGTGTGGGCAGGAAAGCCAAAGGAGACCGAGCAGAGCTGGGCCCAGGAGGATGCTGCCCCGCGAGACTCTCCTGCCTGCAGGAGAGGGGTAGTTTTGCACGATAGGCAGGACTCACTACTATCAGTCATCTCACCCCATGTGTCAGTGGCCTAGAATGAGGGCTGCTGCCCGCCTTTTCTTACAGCAGGAACTAGTGTGGAGCTGTGGTTCTTCTCCCCAACCGCGCTCAGGGCAGAAGCCAAGGAAAGTGCGTTGGAGTTGACTGAACCATAGTATGGGCTGATTAAAGGAAGGGGACTTTGCTTTTTTGTAAAACACATCCTTCACACAAATGAGAGGGGCGAGTGAGGGAGAGAAGCGTATTGTGTGGTGGTCAGGCAGGGACACAGACTCCACAGTGACAGCATCTAACTCACACTTGGGTGTTTCAGGAGCTTATCCAGCGAGAGTGGCTGATTGTGGTGACGGGTTTTCCTCCTCAGCAATTAGAAATGTCCCAGTGTCAGCTGGCTCATCTCTGCAGCCCATTGTACAGGTTCTTTGCTCTACATTGAATGCTGTTTGCTTTTCATACTGAATTTCACATAGAGTTGGAGAGAGAGAGGAATGCTTTCATCTGAGATCTTTATTGGCAGGGAGTTTTGGAATTAATCCTTGAACTAGAGAGCAGAGATTTCCAATTCTTTCAGTTAAGGATTTTAAAAAAAATTGAATGTTTCCTTCAATCGCTACCTGCTAATAATTGTGATTCTGGTCTCTGTTAACTAAGAAAATACAAAAGGGTACCATGACTTCAGTACGTTGGTAAATAACTTTTAAAAATCATACCAGCAAATAAACACAATACAGAGATGTGTGAGGCAGGACCGCAGACCCTTTTGTTGTAAATCTAAGGACCCTCAGGTGGGTGAGCCCATGGGCTGTAGAAAATGGATGGGCTGGCATGACATCCTTTTTTTATTTTTTCCTTTGCTTCATTTATTTCTTTCACAGCACTTAAGCTGCTGGCTCAGAGTACAGAATAAAAGTCATGGATCATAACATGTCTCAGCTGGAAGGAATCTCAGGCATCCTTCCGCGCACACACCTCATTTTACGGATGAAAAAACTGAGTCCAAGAGCGGAGAGTGCACTGCCCAATTTCAGGCAGCTAATCTTGTAATGGAGCTAGGAGTGTCCTCCTGCCTTTTGACTGTCACTTTAAAGAGTTTTCATTGATTTTTAGAGATGGGTCGGGGAGGAGAAAGAGAGAGACACATTCATCAGCTGCCTCCTGCATGCCCCCTCCAAGGGATCGAGCCTGCAACCCATGCATGTGCCCGAACCAGTGACCTCTCAGTCCATGGGATGCTGCTCAACCAACTGAGCCACAGGGCCAGGGTTTGACAGTCATTTTTATGTGTTTCTTCTCTAGCACTATCTACTGCTCTCTCCCTAGTCCAGTAATGCATTGGAAGCAGCCACAGTTTGTGTAGCAGCCTAATGCATCTATTTTGAAATTCTTTCAGTGTTAAAAAGCTGGTCCCTCAAGTTCAATTTGTTTGAAATCATATATATTTTTAAAAAGCCTTTGTTTTTATGACAAGTCAGCCGAGTTGACCAGCATACACAAGGATGCTTTTTCCTGGTTGGGTGCTTATATCCTACTGTCCTGGGGTCTGGAAGAATATTGGTCAAGGCCAAGCTCTCAGGTGGTGTCTACCTGAAAGCAGATGAGACTTTCCAGCTCGGATCCTTTAACCTGAGCGCCTTGAGTGGTTGTCATTCACACAGTGCCCTGCAGAGGGCAGCCTTTACTTTCCTGTGTTTTACTGTTGCTGGAAAAAGCCCTGGCCTTTACCTGGAAGGGAAGGGGCTTGATTGTCACCTAAGTGCAAATGTCATCTTAGCACTTCACTGGTCACAACACCCTTTCTGGCCTTTACAGGCGATGACATATTCCTGTGTTCTTTGTCTCCAACACATGCTGCAGGAAGGCGAGGGCAGTTATTATGCTTTAAAAGGTTGGAGAGAAAATGCAGAGACCTGTAGGCTAAATACCAGGGAGCAGAGCGAACACAAATCCATTCAGTGTCACCTGGGTCTTGTGGAAATTAAAGAAAAGCAAGGATTGGCTTTGTGTCCTATTGCTATTAACAAGCTTTCCACTGTCATTTCTCTTTCCTGGGTCAGAGGGATATTAAAGCAAGATTGCCAGTCTCTGGGCCAGGTTGGCTCTTTTTTTTTCCATCTCTCTCAGCTTCCTTTGCCTCTAGCCCGCCACTTTGCTTTCCACTGCCTTGCTCCCAGCCCCGGTGGTGTGCCCCTGGCCCCTCAGTCTCTTTTTCAGTCCACGAGCTGTTCTTGGCTCGGATGCAGCGGCTGAGAGGTGCTGCTGACAGCGCTCCCAAATGACCAGCACTGCCAGCTAGCTGCCAGGGAGCCATCGATCTGGTGGCAAGTGACAACATAGGGAAGGAAGGTTAGAGCAATTTTATGGCCAATTACAGCACTGTTTTTTCTCAAGGTGCAAACTGAAAAGTGGTTCCAATCTATCTGGGTCTCAGACATTGAAACTTGCTTTTAATTACAGTCATTATTGTTCCCGGCCAGGCCTCGCCCACAATGGCCAGAGACACAGGGAGCTTTCTTCATCAGTGGGTGTGGTATTCACAGATGTTTTCTCTTTCCATCCAACATCCTACTCATATACTATTGTTATCAAATACTCACCTAGCACATCCCAAGTGCCAAGTGTGCCCTACATGCTGTATACATATTAGCTCATTTACTCCTCATCTCCCAGCATTCCTTTGAGGTAGGTCCTATTGCAAATGTCATTTTTCAGATCAGGATCTGGAGACACAGAGGGGTTAAATACCTGCCCAAGGTCATGTACGTAGGCCCAAGGTCTCTGCGTAGACTATGCGATTGGCAGAGCTGGGCTGAGCTTCCACACAGGCTGTCTGGCTTCCTGCCCTACCTCTCAGTACCACACTCTATTTTTCCACAGACATCATTGAGCTCACTTTCTGTGAGCAGAGAGGAAAGTTTTCCTTTAAGAAAGTATGAGAATGTTGTGCTGCCTCCATTTCTCCAAGATGGTATGTATTGAGATGCAAAATGGATTGACTGCCATGGATGGCAGCAAGCATGGTGTTACAGCTGCCTCTTCCAGCAGAATCATCAAATTCACCACGGCAGTCTCAGTGTGTGCTGACCATTACAATGCACACACTGAGTCATTGTGTGTCATTGGTTCATTATCCTCGGAAACAAAAATGCCCATCCTCAGCTTGCTAAAGGGTTTCAAAGAGCCAAGTCCTTACCTTTAAGTTAATTAAATATTCAAAGACTGATTGTGTGTCTATGACATGCCAGCACTGAGCTCAGTTCTGGGGATATGGAGATTCATAGACACGGTCTTGCCATCTGGTTACATCATGGTCCAGAGTGGGGATGGGTAAGTCAGCAGTGCCAGAAAGCCCATCTCCCACCCTAGCACCACACTGAAGGAGGTAGAAGCAAAACCCCTCTGCAGGGTTCTCATAAATGGGGTGTGACCCAGAATCTTAGTAAGTCCTAGATTGGAGGAATTGCTCCCCTCTGTCAAGGAAGCTAGCTGGCACAGAGCAAACAGCACCTCACAGTAAACTCCTGACAGAGCAAGCAGAGTGACTTATGACCCATGTATGGACTGGAAAGGTGAAGCTTTGATTTCAGAAGCATTTTCTGCTGCTCATTTATCATTACTACCCAGAAAGTATCTCCAGGAAACATTTCTGCTACACTCAAGTTTCATTAGCTCAATCTTGTAAGTAGAAATCTATGCCCCAGTTTGGAATCTTGACATTTTGAGGAATGTGCACCTCATTGTCTTGTCACAGCTCACACTGCCCAAAAGAAGGAAGAGAAGAAAGACACAGCACCACCACTGCATTTGAACATGGAGGTGAAAGTGAGGAAGAGGGAAGAGGAGGAGCCACAAGAGGAATTGTGATAGAAACGAATGTACTGCTGACTCTGGCCCTGGGCTGCTCTGAAGCCTCATGTTCTACCGTTTGTCGTAAGCCTGGAAGGGAAGAACTAGGATCATCCTCATTTCATAGATGAGCAAACCGAGGCACAGAGAGGCTAAGGAGTTTTTCCAGGGTCTATAGTAAGCACATAGCAGAACTAGGACTTGAACCCAGCAGTTTGGTTGTAGAGAGGGCTTCTCACCCTGCCTCTAGAAGTAAAAGTTACTCTGTACAGTGGCATGACATTTTCTGCTCAAGAGAACATTTTTGTGTAGGCAACGGATAATGATTTAGTCCACTGTTTTGATGTTCAGCTTCAAATTTGACCAAATGCTGGGACAGCCAGCTGGTTGGGAAGCAGGCAGGTTCTCTTGGATCTTAGGTAAGTGGGACTGGGTTCTATCCAGGTCTACTGGCATCAGGCACATCAGTCGGGGACAGCTCCCTAGTTTTAGTCCATGATATAAAGGGCTCATGCATAAATCCTGTCAGGAATATCTGTCCAGGTAGGAAGTGGTATTTAGAAAAAGAGCTAATAGTTCCTAGAGCCACACAGTGCTGGGCTGGAGAGCTGGGCTCTAAGGACACTGCAGGCTGATTAGCACAGAAGAGGAGGGAACGGACTCCCCCCACCACCGAGCGCCCTCCCCCTCGCCCCCCACAGGTAAGGATCTGTTCTCTGTGGTACAGTAGTAGTTACTGTGTCTGTCTCCTTAGCCAGCCTGTGAATTCTGAAGTAGGTGGCTGTTTTTTATTCACCTTAATATTTCCAGAGCTCAGGATGGTGTCTCTCTGGTATTAGGGACTTCAAAATATTTATTACATGAATTGATTAAGGAATAAGTTTATCGGCTAGTCCAAAAAGTAAAATGTAAAGCAAAGCACCATGTTGATCACAAAGAGAAACTTCATATTTTTCAGTAAATATCCTGCCATTCTTGGAGAAGAGAGAAGCAGAGGTGGGGTGGGGGAGGCGTAGACTATGCGTAATAGGCACCTGACACACGAATGTAGTACTCGAGCTCATTCTTGTGCCATTTGGAATCTGACATTCCTGTAAGAGAATGTCACGTCAGACAATTGTGCTTTTGAGCGTTCTCTATTCAGGAAGCCTGACACATTTGCAAACAGTTTGCATAAAACCTTGTTCATTAAGACCCATAAATTAGCACTGTTTTAGTTGATTCCTTAGAGGCAGTAAATAAAATGACACAAGATGACATGGAAGGGGGGAAATGATACTAGGTGGGTGATTTTCTTTTTCCCCTCCCTGGATTCCCTGAGATCTGACAACCCTTCCCCGTCACATACTCCCTGGCAGGCTTTTGTTCCGGGCCATTCAAGAAAAGACCAATATCATGAACAGGTTCCAGGGCTCCAAGAGCCTCACCTTCTTGGTTTGGTGTCATGAGTTGCCAGGGCAGCCTGTGAGCTCAAAGGGAATAGGTACAGTCAGACCTCAAATGAGGGGTAGCAATTTTGCTAACAACTCCAATTGTGAAATCAAAGTCTTGATCCCTTACCTGCTGGTGTCATTAGAGTCACCCTAGCTTGCTCCCTGGTTTTTGGCTATAAGCCAGGCCACTTTGGGGAATGGCAAGGAAACTGATGTTTATGAAGTTTCCTCTATGCCAGATCTCACTTAGGGTGTTACTCCTGTGGTATCACACCACAATCACAATGAATTGGGATGGATTTTTCTATTTCTGCAGATGAAAGAATATGGATTCAGAGAACTTAACTATTTGGCTGAAAAACACACAGCTTGCAAGTAAATCTGTGTCTGTATAACTACAAAGTGTGTCTTCTTTCTACAAAATGATGTTGTTGTAAAAGCTTTTGTGATTTGATCATAGGAGAAACAGAAAGAGGCCACAACTTCTTAAATTGACCCCTCTCCTCTCTACCTACTGATGTATGACTTTGAAAGAGAAATTTGATGGCATACATGAATAATTCAGTGTTTCTATAAACCTATGTGTTACTTCTCAGCAACATTTGCATTTAAAGGGAGTTCCAATTGTAGAATAAAAATGTTTGCTACATATTTTTTATGTTTTGTTTATTACTCTATCCACAGTGCCTAGAACTGTGCCTTTTACATAGTAGATAATCAATATGTCTTTATTGAATCAAAGTAATTTCAGTCATCAGAGGTAGTTTTAGATAATTTTTGGGGGATAAGGGATTGCATAACTGGGATGTATTGTTTCCAGAACCTCTGAAATCACACACCACAGGCAGTGGCTCACTCAACTCATAGAGCTGGATTGTATCTTTAAGTAATGCACAGGGTAGGCTGAAGACAATGACAGGGGTATGCAAAAACTAAAGTATTGAAGACAAAATAAGTAGTAAGAGGGAGGAGAATGTGTAGGAGAGGGATGGGAAAAGGATGCAGAACTGTGAAGAGCAGGAGCATGTCACAGTGTTTTGTGGTCTGTCCATATTCTGCAATATTGATCATATTCCCTTCCAACCTTCTTCCAGGGCATGAAGGGCCCAAAAAAGATTAGTGCAATGCAAGTATGGAGGCTGTAGGGCTTCCAGGATGGTATGCTTTTCAGGTCAATGTTGGATGTGACAACCAAAGGGTAACAGAGACCCAGCCTTACAGCGCCTTCATCCTCCATTTCCTGGGGCAGTAATTCAGGAGAGATGCCAGGGAGAGGGGCGGGGAAAGGGAGGGAACTGGCAGTAGTGGGAGGAGTGTGTCAGGGTTGAAGGTGGAGAGGAACTCTGGGGGAGAAGAGGAATACCCCTGGTGATTGTGGAGGGCAATAGGGCTTGATGGAGATTTGTGGTTAAACTACTTGTAGTTCTTAAACAGATCCAGTGCCATGGACACAGTTTGACACAAACAACTCATAGTCTAGATCCATGAAGGCAAGTAATGTTGGCCTACTTCACTGTTTAACCCTAATGTGCAGTAACTAATCATGTTAGTTGATTAGTAAAGATATTTCAATCACTTTAGATCAAGAGTCCTGTCATTTATGGAAAACATCCCCCATTTTACTCAGTTGTGGGGGCTGTGTGTGTGTGTGGGGGGGCTCATGTGAATTTCTCAGGGAAGAGGGACTTTAGCTTTCGCTAGATTTTTCAAAGAGAATAATCGAGCCATTGTTTGGCTAAAGCCTTTCAATTGCTATGATCAAAACTCCATAAAAGTTTCCAGGTCCCTCATCAAACAATTACCTCCTGTATTAGTTAGCATAGCATTAGTTGCTATAACAGACACACCTCCAAAATGCATATTGGGTTAAATAAATATCATATACAATAGAAGTTTATCTCTCACTCAAATAATAATCGAAGGCAGTGTTCCTTGTCAGCAGCAGTCATTGAGGGACCAGGATTTCTATGTCTCTGCCATCTCCAGTGTATGGTTTTCAATGTTATCCTAGAGGTTGACATCACAGCCAGAAAGGGAAGGGTGCCAGTGCATGAAGGAGGCATTTAAGAATTGAACCTGAAAATGGCACATATTACCTCCTCCCATAATCAGTTGAGCTCAGTCACTCAAACGTAATGTTTGCAATGGAAGCTGGGAAGGGTAGACCAGTTGTACCCAGATGGCAGAGACTAAGAATTTTGGTGAGCAACTATACACCTCACCACATCTCCTCCTCTGTTTATAATGAAGCAAATTTGCAGGAATACTCTTTAAGTGGTAGTACAATGCAAAATTCTGATGATTGATGATCTGACTCTCTCCTGAGACTCAAGCCAATTTTTAAATCCTTGATAATTAAGGATAGTGCTGCTTTCTGCTTTCAGTGACTTAGATTATTTTTACAGAGTTTGTGCCTACTATGACAAAGTGGACTTTTCCAGGGACAAGATGAAGTCTCACACATTTCCACATCTAAAGTGGTCCCTGTAGTCAGGATATTAGATACTTTAGGAGATACACAGGCTCTGGCACACCTAGTTATCTTATAGGGAGCAATAAGCATAGCAGGTAAGAGCTTACCTGATTCAGACTGCCCGCAGTAAATGTTTGATCTGGGTCAGCCAGTATCCTTACTGTCTTTTGTTGATCTGAGAGTATAATGGCTTCTGTCCCTCTTGCTGATAACAAGGATATGATCAGGTTGAGAAGCAGCACAATAGAAGCAATAGATTTTTAATTGGTAGGGGAAGGGATTTCAAGAAAGAAGAAAATAATGTAGTGGGTAGATGAAAAGTTGAAGAGGGAGGAAAGTCAGAAAATTGAAGGAAGGAAAAGATAAAGGAAGAGAAAGATGTACTGTATAATATGTTTCAATGCCGTGGAACATTCCTGATAATGCAGAATTCTATGGCCTGTATTTCTGCGCACTACTTTTGTTCCCCTTTTTGGATACTCATTTGTACTTAGTCCCGATTTATTCATCTTTTGAGCAGTCTTGAAGTATTATTCTTATTTTCGTAATCCACCTGAAGTCTGAAGCAAGGGTATTGCTATATAAATAAAATAGAGTTGCCCTAGGAACCTAATTTATTATTATAACTTGCCATTTTTCAGCATTAGCTATTCTTAGCCAGCAATAATGCTAATATGTACAGATTACTTATTTGAACATCACTCATTAATCCCTGTTCCTTTTTTTTTTTTTTTTTTTTTTTTTTTTTTTTTTTTTTGGGCAGATACAATATGCATTGTTATCCCAGCAGGGAATGGATGTCCAAGGAATAACACTACAATGCTGAAACACATCATTTGCCTGAGAGGTGGATCTATTTGTTAATGCATTTTTGCACTAATTAATTAATTAGCTAACTATTTTAATAAATGTTTTCTGAGGCCCTATTGTGTGAGAGATACTAGAACAGATGCAGAGAATAAAAGACAACTCTTTCCTTTAAGAGGGACCTGACAATTGAATGCCTACCATGTGCCAAGGGTTATGCTAGATGAGTCCTATGCATTAAATTCTCACACCCACTCTTCAAAGCAGGATTCTCATAATTTCTCAGATAAGGAAGCTCAGAGAATTTATATAATATGCTTAAGGTCACATAGGAAGTTAAATGGAAGAGCTGGGATTTGAACTCAGGTATCACCGGGCCCAAGTCTATCTTTCTTCTACATTATGTTGCTTTTTGGTAGCAATGGGCTAATCTTACACCTATAAAAATTGAATTAACAAACCAAGTCCACTACACATGTTAGTCAGGCCTTTGGTATTAGTGAAGGGAATTTGGAATAAATAAATAAAAAGATCTTATTGGAATTGATACCACTCCTCCTGGATTGCAAACAAAGCGCTTGTCCCAATTACATCAATGGCTTCTATAAGGGAAGCTTGGCTCAGGAAAGAGCCAAAATGTCCAGTCCTGAAGTATCAGGATTCTTGTTTCACAAAGGTTGGCACCCCGGTCATGTTGACAGGAGGGATGTCTTTTCTTCATAAATGATTGATATGATATTGTTCAGAGAAACATTAGTGCTTACCTTGACATTGCTGGTTTCTTAGATAAAATGGTGAGAAAAACAGTTACAGACCTTCCAGATGGAAAGGAAACACCATTGGAAACAATGAAGGAAACATCATTGGAGCAACAATCTTGGCTTTTATTTGTGGCATGAGATCTCCCCTTTGCTATTTCCTCTCCTTTCCTGAATTTGCAACTGAGCACCTCATTGCACTTCACTTAGTTGAAGGTGGAGGACCTAGTGCTTAACCCATACAAGAATCTATCAAGAAGTCTGCTTTTTTCAGAGAGGTAGAGGAGTTTCCTGAGGGAGGGAGAAAGAGCAGAGTCTGGCTTGATGAAGGGAGGGATTATTTGAGAGAAAGAAGGGTTTGAAAAATGATGAACATTCACATACTATAGTCTTTTATTCAGAAGCTAGAGACTGTAAACCTTCTTCCTAGGGACCCAGGAAAGATGAAGCTGATATAAAGGAAAGATCCTCTGTTCCTCCCAAATCACCTTGCTCTTTGGAGAGAGAGCCAGTAAGGAGTCTGTGTATCTCCATCCAGTCAGGTGAAGCTGAGCAGGTGAGGTGGGAGGTGCTCAGGAAGGTGTCACCACTGGAATGCTTCTCAGTCATTTCCTAGGAAGTTGGGAGGCTCAGGGCTGAAGGGCAGATTGCCTCTACCCTCTCGCCCCCTTCTCTTCCTCACCTCCCCTCATCCTCCAACTCTAGGGATTCCTAGGGGAAGTTACACAAAACAGTTTCTGGACCAAGTCCTTGTTGCTAGCATAGGAGGGACCTGTGAGCTGGCAGTGGCCCTATTTCAAAGCACAAGGAATAATGTGATTAAATCCCCTAATAGCTCTCTTTAGGGCAGTGTTCCCAAAGTGGAAGCCTTGCCACTTTTGGAATGTTTATCTCTGGAATGAGTATGTGGCATGAATAATTAAAAATATAAGTTTTAAGTCTGGCTTTGAGTCTGAGTGTGCAGGGGCATGTCAAGCAGAGGAATTAAATTTATGTTCAAAAGGTAACCTTAAAGATGCACTGGTAGAAACCCCTTATTTTATTTTGCTTTGTGTATTTGTTATCACAGATGTAGCTAGTTATCATGTAGGAGAAAGAGATGTTCTATTTTTTCAATATGTTCTCATTTGTTTCCTGCCAATTTTTTGCAATATTGTGAACACATTTGTTGCATGTATGTTTTAATTAACTATGCCTTTGTCAGGCCAGCAAGTCTCTCATTATTGGCAAATAAGGACATACTAAAATAATGTGTTATTTATTGACATAAAAAGTTAAGGAATACAGTTTTTTGTTTTTTTTTTTATGGGGGACAAAACTCAATGTATAATCTTCAGGAAGAAACTTGTTGAAGAAACTTAAAACGGAAAGGACAGGTTTTACAGAGAAATTAAAAAAGAAAGAAAAAGAAAACAGCCATACACAAACTTCTTTAACTTAAATAAACACAGATTGAAGGAGCAACCCACAAGAATTATCTTCATTGTTCCACAGCCAACAGGAAAGGCTTTATCCCATTACAGTAATGAGCAAACCTTTGAACTTTGCATTGTACACTGCCAGGCAGAAGCACTTAAGACTCAGGCAAACAATGTTTACAATTGCTTTAGGGAGTTGCTAGGATAATACCTCCGCTTGTATTTCTGAGTAGGCTTGATCCTTCCTTCCCAGTCTGCATTTCCCCAAAGCAGAGGCTGGAAAGGCCTAACACTGGATGAAAAAGTACACTGTCAGGAGTAACACATCAAGGAAGATTTCTCCCTGTGCCTGCGTCCTTCCCCTGGTTGCTAAGTAGTGGGTGTGTATAGAGGGAAATCGGGTCCTGCCAGTGCTATTTATGTGTAAATCTGGGCAAACCCTTTTGAGCTCATTTTCAAAATCTCTTAATACTCAGGCTCAATTTACATGCATTTCATCTAAACATTTGAAGGAACTGACTGGGAAGCAGTGAACCACAATGGATACCCTGGGGCAGTGGTCAGCAAACTCATTAGTCAGCAGAGCCAAATATCAACAGTACAACAATTGAAATTTCTTTTGAGAGCCAAATTTTTTAAACTTAAACTTCTTCTAACGCCACTTCTTCAAAATAGACTCGCCCAGGCCATGGCATTTTGAGCCACCACACTCAAGGGGCCAAAGAGCTGCATGTGGCTCTCGAGCCGCAGTTTGCCGACCACGGCCCTGGGGCTTGAAATCAGGTGGACCTGGGTTAGTCTCAACCCTGTAATTTACCTTGAACAAATCACTAATCTTTTAGCTTCTGGTTTCCCATCTGCAAAGTGGGAGACATAATAGGGCGGGAAGTATCACATCTCATTGGGTCTGTATCTGATGAAGAGTGTGGATGTTTGGTAGATGGAAGCTTCTAGGGAAATTGGTCAATTCAATCAAAAGGATGGTTTCAATGACTAATTGAATATTGCCATAAGCAAGGGAGTATCCCCAGAGGGAGCCACTCACACACATTTGTGTTTTTCTACATGCCAGCTTCATTAGGGGAGATTGTCTGAATAATACAGTAGAGTTACATTCAGGCTACACACAGAGAGGGGGTGCTTACACGATAGAAGTGAGCAGAGCCAGCATCTAGGGCGAAGTTCCTATCATTGGCCGTGTCACAGGTAGATAGGTGGGCGTTGGTCTTAAGCCAGGAGGCTAGACTGAGGGCACATGTCCAGTGGAGTGGAAGTCCGGCAGGGCTCTGGCATGACCCGTGGTACAGCCAAGCCTGAGGGTTGGGTGGTTGGAGCTCTCTGAGTTCTATAGCCCACAAGCGTTGGAGGTCCAGCTTTTATCAGTGTCCACATGAAGTCTCTATCTCAGTGTTCAGATCTGTGGGTTTGGGTGTTCTGGGCCCCTCCTAAGGGTATTCTGCTACCCCTCATTATCTCATTCTTTTCTTCCTTCCTTCCTTCCTTCCTTCTTCTTTTTTTTTAATCCTCAGCCAAGGATATTTATTCTTTTTGTTGTTGTTAATCCTTACCTGAGAATACTTTTTTCCATTGAATTTTAAAGAGAGTAGAAGGGAGCAGTAGAGACAGAGAGAAACATCGATGTGAGAGAGACACATCAATTGGTTGCCTCCTGCACATACCCTGACCAGGGCCAGGAGGAGCCTGCAACAGAGGTATGTGCAACCGAGGCAGGAGCCCTTGACTGGAATTGAACCTGAGACCCTTCAGTCTGTGGGCCGATGCTCTAACCACTGAGCAACTAGCTAGGGGTCACTATCTCATTCTTGACATAGCACTTGACATAGCTGTCATGACTGAGAGTGACTCCATAGTGGATTGTCAAAGTCTTCAAAAAGTCTGCTCTGCTCTTTCTCTATACAAATATGTTTCATTTTAAAAGCTGAACTAACTGAAAAGTTTGATTAAAAGCCTGCTTGGATATGTACAGATATGCAGTGTTAGTGGAAAAATATCAGTCAAAGCAATGATTTGCCACCATGAGCTATAATGTTCACCACAAATACTTGGTTATTGGCTGTATTTCTCATTTATTCATTTACGGCAGTAACTACGTCTTTAATCTTAAAAGTCCTTAGTTGGCTTGAAAGAAGCAATGTGGTTCTCTGATTTCTAACCTTATAACCGTGGAAGAATATGAGTGAAAATAAGATTAAGTCAACCTTCTCTCAGAAGAACTATTTAGAAGAAGGACAGCTTACTAATTTATTCATTACCTGGTACCATTAAGTGAGTAAGAAATAAACTTTTGTTATATTAGAGCCAGTATGCATTTTGGGGGCCATTTATAACAGCTAACCTACCCTAATATGCATACTCTACTTTCATGAACTAGAATTTCCATGGGAATGCCTCTAAGTTTTATCTATCCAAATATTATGCCTTTGTCAGTAACAAGATGCGTACTGGGTTTCACGAAGAAATCAAGATTGAGGAAAGGCAGACATGGGCATAAAAGGATACTTAAGATATTTTATGACCAGTTTTCTCAGCTGACACTATTCATAATGTTAAGATTCCTTTTCAAGTTCATCGAGATTGTTTCCCTTTGTGCCTGGTATAGAACTTAAAAAATTATTCCTATAAGTGAAAATTACCATTGTGGTTGCTTTTGCCCATTTTTCAGGACATAAAGAACAGTCACCAATGTCCAGGTAGAGTTTCCTGGCTGAGGGAAAGGTGATGCAGAGAAAGGGAGAGAAAGCGCAAGTGGAAGCTCATTGTTGACTTAGTGCTAAGGTAGTGACAACGGAATAAGAGTCAGCGTTAAAAAAAATGCTTTCACCCTAACTGGTTTGGCTCAGTGGATAGAGCGTCAGCCTGTGGACTGAAGGGTTCCAGGTTTGATTCTGGTCAAGGGCATGTACCTTGGTTGCGGGCACATCCCCAGTAGGGAATGTGCAGGAGGCAGCTGAATCGATGTTTCTCTCTCATCGATGTTTCTAACTCTCGATCCCTCTCCCTTCCTCTCTGTAAAAAGTCAATAAAATATATTAAAATATATATATATTGGGAAAAAAAGTGCTTTCATGATGCAGGGTGCATTGTCAGGGGAGAAGAGTGAAGCCTTGTCTCAGATCAGATATGTGAACGGCAAGTCAATAAGACCCTCTGGGTTCATTTTTTAATCATGAAAAAATATCTGACCAAATGATATTGAAGTTATTTTAACTCTAAATATTAGATTCCAAGTCACAAAAGGTTAGGACTTACTGGTAATGTGTTTATTGCCTTACAGTAATTCTCCCCTTATCCTTGGAGGGGATACATTCTGAGAAGCCCAGTGGATGCCTGAAACTGAAGATAGCACCAAGCCCTGCAAGTGCACTGTTTTCTTCTATACATACACACCTATGACAAAGCTTGATTTAAATTAAGCACCGTAAGCAATAAGCATTAGCTAGTAATAAAGTAGAACAGTTATAACAATATACTCTAATAAAAGTTGTGTGGATGTGGCATTATTAAGTAAAATAAGGGTTACTTGAACACAGTACTACGATACCACCACAGTCCATCTGATATTGAGACAACTTCCAAGGGACTAACAGGCAGGTGGCATATACAGTGTGAACACGCTGGACAAAGGGATGATTTGTATCTGGGTGGGACGGGGCCAGGGATGTAAGAAATTTCGCCATGCTACTCAGCACAGCACATAATTTAATACTTTTGAATTATTTATTTCTGGAATCTTTTATTTAATATTTTTGGACCATGGTTGACCACGCATAACTGAAACTGTGAAAAGCGAAACCCAGATAAGGGGGGCACTAGAGAACATTGGTGCTGTAGTATAACAAATGTCAGAATCCCCCTCTTCTCCCTGCTGCTCCCCAAACACCCCATGGCTCATTAGCATACATGCATAATACCATTTTCCAGGGCTTTGTGGTGATGCTCAGTGACATCTCATGCAGCTCCACATGGGCAGGGCATCTGGGGCAGCTACATTCAGCTTTAATTGAAACAAAGCAAAGGAGCAGCTGTTTGGCATTAGAGGGAATTTTGAGCCTATATTCCAATTCCAGCAAGGGAAGGAGCAAACAAAAGTCAGAAACATTTTAAGCCAGCCAGTCTAAGATATTTAAGGCCATCTGCATTCTCTCTGTAAGTGCCCATCACCTGGAATATGCTCTCATTTTCTTTTAAAAACAGAACTGACAATGATTTATGGTAGAATAAAAGATGCGCTGGCATTTAAAATACTGAATTCTTAGCTCATTGTCAGTGCCCCTGCCATAATTATGAGTTATTTGTCTAAGACTGATTTTCCATTATAGCTAAAGTATCATAATAAGAGATTCAAGTTTTACGTGGTGAGAGCAAAAGTGGGCCTTGTTTTTCCATAGCAACATGTTTGGGCTTTCTCGTGAGGTCTGAACCTGAAAGCATTCACATGTCATTCCCCGGGCATTTCAGCTCTAATGCAGTGGAGAGGGAGCATGCTGTGTGATACTGTGCAGCATGCCATCCTTCCTGACTTCTGTGTCTCAGACCCAAAGGAGTGATGTATAGTTGCCTTATGCCAATGTACTCCTTAAAGTTAGGTAGCAATGGTTTAGTAAGATGCTCACGTTTATCCTGAACTCTTGAGTCCCAGTACCATTTGCCCTCTTTGCTTGGCTGCCCCATTATTCCTTTTGCTATTTCCTAACCCATTCATTCATTCTTGGAATACATATTTCTTGAGAGACAGCTATGTGCTAGGCATTTTAATGGGTGCTGGAGATACAGGGGCAAGTAAGAGAGATTTATTCTCTGACTTTACCATCTAGTGGGGAAAACAGACACTGAGCAAGTAATTACAGGTACAGTAAGTGAAGTTTGGGAAGCAAGACAGGGTGAGCTGAGCCTTAATGAATGAGTGGAAGTTGGCCAGTTGAGGAGTACAGAGGAGGCATTTCAAGGGTTGAGGGCAGCTTCAGCGAGTAAATTGATGCTGAATTTATTCAGCAAAAATACGTATGATCCCATTGGGGCCTTTGGTGTTTGTGTGTCACGGGAGTGTGACAGTAAGTCAGGGAGGTGCAGGACACGGGGCAGGAATGCTCGGCACGGTCTGATCCCAGAAGCTCTCAGGGGCTGTTTTGGGAGTGTGCATTCTATCCTGTAGGTAAAAGTCACTGAGGATTAAAACAGGTAGATTAGATGGTTTTATATTTTAGAAGGATCAGCAGTGTGAGAAGGGGATGGGAGAGAATGGAAAAGAACAAGGCGTTCATCAGAAGCATTATCTCTGCCGTGGTGGCAGCCACAGCAAGGAAGAGACCCCACCGGATTCTTTCCGATGAAAGGGCCTGCCCACGAGCCTCCTCCCATTGGTGCTTATTGGTATGCAACCATATTTCAGTGCCCAACCCAAATCCCACCGCCTTTGTGGACCCTCTCTTCCTCATTACCAGAAATTGCCTCTTCCTTTGAATTTTTCTACTTCTTGTCTGTTCTCTTATTGGGAAAGGAATACATCCCGCTTGTAATGTGATTTATTCTTTTTCTCTGTGAATCTCTTTTTTTCCTATGAAACTCCTGAAGAATAGGGAAATATCTATGTTTCTGTAAATCTGTAGTATCTAAGACAGTGCCTTGAAAAAATCCTGACTCTTAAAGTTGGAAGGAACCTCAGAGATCACTCAATCCTTTTTAGTTAATGGGTAAAGAACGTGAGGCCCAGAGAAATGAGTGCCTTCTTAGATATCTCAGCTTTCAGTTTATTATCCTTTCAGTTACCCAGCAAGATGAGTATTTTTATGGATGATGAATTAGATACATATGGCTTTATTAGAGAAACATCTTCCTATTATTAGAGTTTAATGGGTGACATGATTCTTTGAAGATTAAAGGATAAGTATTGTATACTAATACCACTTTTCATTGATAACAAAAGGCCAGGTTAATATATTTTGTTTTCTTCCCATGAAAAAGCTCAGGAAAGTCTATGAAATATTTGAGCCTCAAGATGAGGTCAAGTATTCAGTATAATAGCAGCTGCTAATTAGATGAGAGATTCCCCCCATCCTCTGAGAACATAACATAGGTGGACCAGTTCTCAGTTGGAAAATAAAATAAATAATTCTTCCTAAGTCATGGGTGTCCTCAGGACCTATGACCTATCAAGATACCACCACAGATACCACCACAGTCCTTTTTCCTCTTTTCCCATAAATGATAAAGACCATCACAGTGCCTTGAAATTCGAGGACATGAAGAATGCAAGTATGTGTCCACTCAGGGACAAATGGGAATTTGGAGTTGACACATCTTTTATTAAGAGCTTAATGCTTAAAACAGTTTGCAAACTGCCTATATACAGAGGCCACACAGATAATATAAGTGAATAAAAGTGGCTGGGTAGGTGACTTAGACAATGAGAGATTAAGAGCTGACATGACAGCTCTTTGTTAACGCCAGTCATTTGTTGCCATGAGAGAATTTGTATGAGTTCTGCCAGGTTGTCTGATTTTTCAAGGCAGGGCAGAAATCTGGATTTTTATGTGAAATATTTAAAATCTGAATTAATGGTCATGGCTTTAAAAAGTTAAAAATAGGCAAAACATTCTTGTAGACTGGCCTTAAGTCCTCCTAGCTAACAACCTCTGGCTTTAAAAGTTCCAGAAGCTTACTTCTAGTTATCAGATATACAAACTCTTCCAATGTACTAGGGATAATTTTGGGGTACTTTGTATATGTGTATGTCAAATACTGGGAAATATGAAAACATTTAGCAGCTTAAATTACTGTTTAAACTCAAAGTGAGGCAACTTATAAGTTAAGAGTCCCTAGACCTTACCCCTTGAGGCCAATTTAGTGTACTACCTATGAATTTGATAGTATGTTATGAAAACCCATATATCTATGAATTCATATACTATGATTCAGCTCATTATAGTATAATTAAGAATTAAAAATCTACTTAATCCTGTTAAAATTTAAAACCTTGAGGTCATGACATATAATTTATATTTATACCATCTACATTTACCATAGTGTCTATACTTGATAGTTGTGAATTAAATGTTTGTTGACTGAATTGATAACAAATTGGAGCCATAGGAATAATTGATCATTCAAAAAAACCCACACTACTTGTTTAATAAATGAATGCATTTATTAAATGGTAAAAAAATGGCACCAGATGGTAAAGAAAGACTTTTTTTTTTTTAAGTTGGACTTTGATGTGAGTAAATAAGATTTCCATATGTGGAGAGCCATATGAAGGGCATTTTAAGTGGTGAACAGTTTGAATGAGTTTATGATGAAAGTAATTAGACTGATTTAGAATACAAAATTCCATTTTTATACCGTAATTTTATTTGAGTATGTTTTTGACATGGTTCAAATATTGTATATTGGTGGTCTGTGTATATACTTTTAAAAACATTTATCTTTATTGTTGAAAGTATTACAGATGTCTCCTCCCCCCCATTGATCCCTTCCATCCCCTTCACTACACTATTGTCTGTGTCCATGGGTTATGCATATATGTATATAAATTCTTTGGTTAATCTCTTCCCACCAACCACGCCCTACTAACCCCATTCCCTCTGAGATTCACCTCAGTACTTAACACATTTAGGACTAAGCCTATAATCCTCCAGGGAGATGAGGCTGAAGAAGTGTCATGTGCCATTATAATTATAAGTCTTTCTTTCATCCACTTGTTTGATTAGGACATGAATACTGAGCGAGAGGAACACCTGTAAATTACTGTTACTCACTATGGTGTTGAGAGGGAATAATTCTTAGAGCTGTCTAGTGTGGGAAACCAATGACTTTGGGGGATTGGGTTTTATTCTTTTAAGTATTTTTCTAATTTTTTTTTCTGTACTCTGGTTAATTGGATATGCTCAAGAGGATTCAGGGGAGAAATTCTTCCCTGGACACAGTGCCCCTTCTACATAACATGCCCTGTATAGAACTAGAATGAGAGATTGGGGACTGAGCTTCTATGCATTTCTGGGTGCTGTGGTAACCCGTAGACCTTGTCCATGAAATTCCCTGTTCCTGAAATTTTATCTGGCCAATCTCTGATATCACAGACTTATTCTAGAAGGTTGTTGAAGTTCTTTGAAGAGCAAAAGGATATTTACATGTCAAAGGCAATATGATTTTTTTTGTTATAGGATTTTTCATAGAGATTATAATAAAAATAGTTTAAGAATCCCTCAAAAGTAAATTTATCAGTCAGTCTAAAGGCTTATTTTTTACTATAATTTTATATATTCATGTGTATTGCAAGTGATTAATCATTCTGCCAAGCATCTTGTACTAAATGTGCTAATGAGCTAGCAAATCAAATATTTTGAAAGTATGGACATATGTAACATTGATTTTCAATATTTGGATCACATCAATAATCCGCTAAAAGAAAACAACTTTATTAGGGTGAATTTCCATATACCTTATGAATAGTTGACAGGCAAAATAACACTTGTTACACTCATTGTTGATTTATTTCCTATAACTCTCTGTACTCTTAGTCCCCTGAGTCCTTAGCAACAATATTAATTATTACAGAATTGTAATGTTCATTATCTACTTGGGATGTCTTGCTTTTGGCTTACATGAATTTTTTCCTTTAAGTAATGCAAATGTTTCTCAGGTTATTTTAGGAAATAGACTGTAGATACCAGCTGAATGTAAGTAAGAAACAAATAACAATCACCACCAATAGTGAAGAGAAGAGTTACAAGGGGAAGAGGCACAAGGCAGAGTGCCGTGGTGGAGATGGGTTGTCACTTCACCCCATCTGAGTCTAAGGTTCTTCATCTCTAAACCAGGGATAACAAGACTTACTTCTCATAGGAATGTGAACAATTAAGTGCATAGAAATATTGTGAAGGCACTCAGCCCAGTTTAGCCCAAGATAATTTAATTTTATTTATCTTCCTGCTTCTCCTCACCCTATAATCTCTCCTCTGTCTCTTTTTATCACTGCTCATTTTTCTAAAATAAAAGATAAGTCTGACTCATTCATATAAAAAAATGAATGTATTTATTGTATCAAATGACAATATTTTAAGAGAATGATAATATTAATGCAATATACTAGCAAGAATAGGAAGTCAGTTTTGTCTGACACCATGTTTTCTTATTTTCTGTGACAGGGAGAGAGAGAAATAGCATTTATGGATTACTTATGATGCACATGTCATAAGTATAGTTCACATCTAATTTAATATCACGATAACCCCATAAGATATCAGTGTTATATTTTACAGAGTAGGAAGTGAGGTAAAGAAAGGGTATTTATTGGCCTGATATCACAGATAATGAATGAGTGGCATCAGTTATTATTTAAATCACTTTGGCTACTACTATTAAACCACAGTGACTACCTCTGTCATTCTTCCTGGGGAGAGGAATGCATCTGGATTATCGGGGCGGGGGGGGGGGGGGAGGGATGGTGCATATGGGGGGTTTGAAAATTTCCCTCAGTAATTCTGAGAGGCCCTTCTCTAGGTGAGAATCTTGACCTGTGACCTGTGACCCTTGGGTTTTCTTGGAGGTAGAGATGCTGGCATTCTGCTGGCTCTGCTCCCAGAATGTACTCAGCGATCACAATTTGCAAATCTCAAACAGCGTTATTTCCATCGTAGTGGATTTTGAGTCTTTTATAGATGTTTTTCTACACAATATTTATCAAAGCAAATACAATAAGAATCAAAACTTGAATGTGGTCTCTTTGCATCTCTTTTAGAACCGTGTACCATTAAAAATAGGGAATAATGTTTAAATATTTTTTAAGGTCAAAGAAGCCTCTTTCTTACAGCTTGGCAGGAGAGACGTGGAAGTGATCACGGGCATTGGTGCTGTTGTTTACTAGCGGAGGTGCCAAAGACATCCATCTGTCAAGACAATGTGTAGGATGCTGATCAAGCCTGGAGCCTCTGACACCGAACACCCCGCTGGGGACTGAAGATGCCACTCCAATGAGAGTGCGCCTGCCTGATGGCACATCACCTCTGCGTGAAGGGTTCCATCCATCTTTTCACTGCAAAAAAGGCTTTCGTTACAGCTGAAAAGCAGGCATGGGAAAGTTGCTTTGATTTTTTCACAACAAGAAATGCAACCCAGGTGTTACATGTATCAGAAACTTGGAAAGATCATTTCATTTTGAACTTTGACAAATGAAAGCAACCGCTGATATTTTAATACAATAAAAATAACCAGGCTTCTTCCCAACCACTATTGCGAGTGGATCTGAAAAGGAAGATATTTGAATGGAGCAGACATGGCTTCCACCTTTCCTGGCCTACATTTCCTTCTCCATTTTCCTCTCTGGTCAATGCTGTAAGTTCTCTCTATCTTCTCATCGATAAAGAGAGCTATCTGGTGATAAGTATATAATAGTTAGATAATTTATATTCTCTTTTTATTATTGATATTGGACGTTGGGAAGAACACTTGAAATCAAAGGATATCAACTTCTCAGGAGCTCCTGAATCCACCGAGACTTTTGTCGTGCTCCTGTGTGGGTACCACGTGTCAATTATCCCCAGAGCCGATAAGAGAATGACAGGGATATGAGCATCTCCTCTGGAGATAAGAATCCTCCCTTCCCTATGAGGTGAAGGCAACATTCCTTTAGCTCGTTCTTCATCCTTTTACTATGTGAAAAACAAAAATACTTTCCCTATTTTTTTTTTGGGAAATGTGCCAACATGGTGACAGTAGTAAAAGTGCTGAATGGGCAAGGAACGGAGAAAATATGAGAAAGGGCTTTACCTCTGCAACTCTGTCACGGTCTCTTGTGGCTGAGCCTAAGACACTGCATTACCCACACCCATGTTGTCAGCAGGCATCTTGGGGTTAGTAAGGGATGCTAATCAATGGCAAGTCATTCAGGTAGCCTCTGATTCCAGAATAGCTAAAGTTCCTGAAGACAAGGATTGGGCAGCCTCTTAAGAATAAGAACACAGATAAGGAAGTTACTTGGTACCTTTTGGGTAGAGTAACTAGTAATAAATTAATCTCTTTTCATCTAATTTTTTTGGTATTATGGAGTTGTATCATTATTCCTTTCCACTCACCACCCTTCTCATACTTCTCCATTTCTTTTTCTTGACTCTTTTTGGAGGCAGCGAGATGATCATTTGAAAGATGTGCTTCTGGAAAACATAAAGGCTTTTGTATAAACTTTCTTTTAGCTGCTCACCCACCTCCCTCTTCACCTAATCAACACTTACTGAAGCTTTGGATCTCATTTCAAATGCTAGTTGTTCAGGGAAGCCTTCTTTGACATCTCCACCACCTACCTTGTATTTTTCCTTCAGAATATTTATAACTAGAGGCCCGATGCACAAAATTCATGCAAGGGGCTCAGCCCTCGTGGCCTTGGCTCCTCGTGGCCCTGCCCACTGGCCATTCCAGAAGGTCATTCCAGAAGGTTGTTCTGGAAGGTCATTCTGCCATTTGGCCTAATTAGCATATTAGCTCTTTATTATATAGGGTTACTATATATAATTAAAAAAAACACACACAGTCCTTCTCATAAGAATACAGGCTCCATGAGGGCAGAGACTGACAACCCAGCATCTATAGCAGTGTCTTCCTCATTGTAGGCTCCAGAAATTTTTACTGAAGGAGTCAGTGAAATGCTGCATTACACTTATTAACCACTATTCACTGAAAGCCCTGTATGGCATTCTGGGCCATGTAGGGAATTTAAAACAAACAGAAGCACAGATCATATTCCTAAAGAGTTTGTAAACTAGTTTGTTTTGGGAAAACTAGGTCATCAGAGAGCTGTCTTGTGATTTTTAAAAGTACATTGATTTTTTTAGACCACACTGCCTCAAAAATCTTAAGTATCAATAGAAATACAGTAATGAAGAGCAGAATTTTATCAAGTATGTAGACAAATCTCTATAACCTATCGTTTTACATTTATTTTTTCATATTTGATTATCTTCTTTGGACCTTTTATGGATACGACTATATTATCTTCTTCCTTTTTTATTCTTCTTATCACCATCACTTCCTTGCTTATATTCTGGTCTTTTCTGTAGTATTTTGATAGGTGATTTGAAAAGTAGCTAACAACTTGGGGGAAATTATTCATGTGACAATTAACATTATACACAAAGATAAAATATATAGAGTTTACAAAGACAAATACTTAAAGGCAGAGAAAAGCAGAATTGGATATTTGTTAAAATCTGAAAAAAAGATTTACTTTCTCTGATTTGAAGTGAGAGAAGAAATTATAAGGAACAGACTTATAGATTTGATCTGATAAAATCCTTAGTTCCCTTAGCAGCAAAATGTTAATATTATTGACACAGAGTAAATATCCCAAATGTTAATTATTATTATTTTATTATTATACTACGGTGTAGCCAAAATAAAATAAGAAGTGCAATTTAGAGAAACTTTTCTTAAACAGAAAATATGACAAAGTATGAAGTTAATAGTGTTAATAGTTTCATTAAAGAGTTCATATAATTAATAAATGGGTAGCCCTAGATAGTTTGGCTCAGTGGATAGAGCATCGGCCTGTGGATTGAATGGTTCTGGGTTTGATTCTGGTCAAGGGCACGTACCTTGGTTGCAGGCTTGGTCTCCTCTCTGGCCCTGGTTGGGGCTTGTGTGGGAGGCAACCAATTGATGTGTCTCTTTCACATTGATGTTTCTCTGTCTCTGTCTCTCCCCCTCCCTTCTACTCTCTCTAAAAATCAATGGAAAAATATCCTCGGGTGAGGATTAACAACAACAACAAAGATAATAAAATAAATGGGTAAAAGACCCCATGGACATAATATACAAAAGAAGATATTCTAGAAAACACATATAGAAAAAAAATTCAACCTCCCTACACCTATGTATTTAACAAATAGGACAAATTAAAATATAATTGTTAATACTATAGTAAAATTGGAAAAGAATTCAGAAGTATGCACAAATGATAAACCATGGTAAGAAATCATCATTTAAACATTGAAAACCCATATTCCCAGAGTATTTTAACTCAGCATTTTTTCTTATTGGTGTAAAACTAGAAGCCATCTAAAATTTAACAACAGAGAAATGACTGAATAAATAGAGTGTTTTACCTATGTGCTCAGTGTTAAAGGCAGGATACATAATTTTAAGATAACATAGTAAAAAAAATGTTAGTTTTGACAGGTAATGTGGCTGTATTTCATCATAATTTAAAAGATCCCTTGGCCCACTACTTTCATTTTTAGATACCTGTTCTATGGAGCATGTGCACAAAGATGTATGTACAATATATAAGCTGCTTGTAGGAGTATTGATTTTAAAGAAAAAAGTAGAAACAACCCAAATATCTAGCAATAAGGATGTGGTTAAATTAATTTTTTATTTTAGTGTGATGGACTATTATGTAACTAATCAAAAGAATGATGTGCTAGTATGGAAACATTCCTAAAATAGATTAAGTTAAAAATTAAGTTGCCAAATAATATATACAATATGGTATAATTTTATTAAAACAAAATAAGCTATATATGTATAGTTCAAACATACGGCTATATATAAATCTATAGAGTAAATTTGAGGATAACACATACTGAGATGTTAATTGTTCTGACTTCTGGGAATGTGTGGCAGTAGGACTGAAGGAGGAGAATGATGGGGACTTCATTTATTACTCTCTAGACACTTCTGTATTGAGCTTTTTAAAAACAATGAACTTATAATAATGTATTGCTTGTATAATGTTAAAAATAATGTAAGAACAAAGATAAAACATTGCGAAGTAAAAGAGCAAAATACTCAAAAACTATACTTGTTATTGTAGGTCATAAGATTTTGGGTGATTCTCCCCCCCCCCCCCTTATAACCACTATAATATGGTTAGACTCTTTTTATATTTAAAATTCAGAAGGAAAGTTTTTGTTAGACACGACTTTTCTTCTGAGACAATGGCTTGGAACCTGGACTTGATAACCTGTAGCGGGAAGAAGATGGAATGAAATCCCTGGTTATCCCAGCTGGGATTGTAAAATTCCTCTAAATCAGAATCATTTTAAGTAAAATGAAAGTTCACATAATTTCAAACTTCCCAATCTTCCTCTTTATTTATTTATTTTTTTTGGGGGGGGGATTGTTTTTGTGTGTATATGAGATGAGAGGCTGGGGTAAGGCAGTTGTCATATAACAAACAATTGGGATATTCAATTCTCTAATGGTTGGGGGTCACTGCTTTAAGAACTAACCATCTAAGATAGATGACATGTGACACAGACAGTTATGAAAAAAAAAAGACATGCAGACAACTGTGCAAGTATTGAAAAAATGAGGTATTTACATTATGCATGAATAATATATCTTTGTGCATGTCTCATGGGTGAACTTGTCAAGTTCTCTTTCTCCTGTCCGCTTTGGTGTTTATTTTCAAACCATTTATACCCTGGAAAATCTTTTTGTATTGCCTTGGACCTCTGGAAATGGCTGACTATGACATACACTTTGCTCCTATCCACTGTAGGTAGCACTTATTTCCCCCATAATTTTTACTTTCTGATTTGTTAGTTTAATTTAAGCTAGCCGCTGACTGGATAAAGATGATTCCAGCCACCTTAATGTTCTTTGTGTCGTCGCCACTACATTCTGGCATCTAATAATGGTTAAATAATTTATCACCACTACAGGAAATATTTTCTGAGACTTCCCACATAAACTGGTTTGAAAACTCTCCTCAGTAAAACCTAAATGGTTGAATTCACTCCTAATCATATTATTTTCAAATAACAAGAACAACAGCTAAACCAGTAAGAAGTAAAAGAACAAAAGAGTAAAAAACAGTAATGGTTATTTTAGGTCATGAGATGAAGGGTAATTCTCTCCTTCCCCTCTCCCCCCTCAACTAATATAATATGATTAGACTGCTTTTATATTTAAAATCCAGAAGGAAAGATCCAGAAATAAAACAACCAGCAGTTGTTTGCTTTAAGAATAATAGTGGCAGACGGATCAACCCCCAGAGCCTTTCCCTGGCCTCTGGTTCATGTTGCAGAAACTGCCTTAGAGTTGTGTTGTGTTTCTTTTTCCACATTAATATTTTTCAAACTGTATGGAAATTCTAGCAAGGGTTTTAATAATTCAACATAAGGGAAGAACAATACTATAGTTGAAAATTAGCCTGAAAAAAAGAGAATATAACCTTTTTACATGAGACAATAAGAAGGGTGAGAAGAAGCCAAATTAGCTGAACAAAGAGCTTCCTAATGAGCTGATACACAAATAGGAATGTCACATAAATTGGAAACTGGGGAGCTCACTGAAGAGGAATGTGGAAACAGTTGCTTTTAAGTGGAAAATCAGAAGAGTTAGGGCAAGAGACAAGATGCTACCAGCAAAATATTAAAAAGGAATAATGTTTCAGAGGCGTATTCTCTTCACATCTCTTTTAAGCTTAGATACACAGGGGCCACCAGAATGTCTGGGCATAATGAGAGTGCTTGAAGCCATTTTCTTCACTGTCACTATTGATACCAGAGGAAGTGGATAGGTCACTTTTGGGGACCTATGTGCTGGGGACCCAGCCTGTCTTCTGATCTTGAGTTGCTGCTGCTGCTAACTGTGAGCATTCACAGCAGCACCATAGCCAATGCCAGATCCATGGCACCTCTTCTGGGAACCTGAACCTGATCCTTGGCAAAGCCAATCCTTCCACCCCCCATGCTTGGTTCCTGAGTGTATAAAAGAAAGGAAAATAGTGAGTGAAAATCCCATCTATTCCTAAAGGCTAAAGTTAACATAGAGTTTACCTCCTCCCTTTCTCTCTGCAAGAGTGGACCATTACAGGTGAGTTTCATATTTGGAATTTCAGATTCTGCTGTAGTTTTTGCACTTCCCCCATGGTAGGCATTTCCTATCTTACCCTCAGTGGTACTGGCTCTATCTTCTCTCTCCCTAAACACACACACACACACACACACACACACACACACACACACACACAGAGAGAGAGAGAGAGAGAGAGATAAAGATCTGATAAACTCACTAACTCTAAGGTAAATTATCAATAAGGTTTAAATTATGATTACTCATTTCTGATGTGTTTGCAATTGGCTTGAAAGCAAGTCAAGCAAGTGTCTAACATCAGAATTTTCACAGTGGTTTGTACAGTGATCCTAAAACTATTCACAACAAATCACTGATTTTATTAAGACTGCCCCACATATAAACCATATACATTTAAAAACATTTCTTATTGAAATAAACTTATTGTTTGCCCCCGAATGATCTTATGGGTTGGTATAGTTTTCATGAAAAACAGACATTTAAGTTAGAATATGTAGTTTTATGTTGATCTGGTTTGTTTGTCAAGACCGATATGGTTGGATGAGAGGAAATGCCATTAAGGAGAAGAGAAATGCTCCCAT
The DNA here is from genome assembly GCF_951640355.1 of Cnephaeus nilssonii. Lineage (NCBI taxonomy): Eukaryota > Metazoa > Chordata > Mammalia > Chiroptera > Vespertilionidae > Cnephaeus > Cnephaeus nilssonii. The sequence continues at coordinate 83,549,505 of NC_137072.1, read as the reverse complement.
GGGAGATGTTTCCCTTGTTACCTACATCTTATCAATCACCAGATCTGTAAATTCTACTTCTAAAATATATCCCACATTTTACTGCTCCTCACTAATTCCATAGTTCAAACATTACCCAAAGACAATGCAATTCCTTACCTGGATTACTACTGCAGGCTCCTAATTATTTTCCCTGCATCCATACTTGCCCCGCCCCCCCTCCCCCCCATTCTTTATTCAGCAGCCAGAGTAATGGGCTCAAAGCATTATTCACGTCACATCACTCCTTGCTTCAACCCCTCAATGGCTCTCAAATCCAATTAAAGTGAAATGTGAAGTCTTTTCCAAAACACAGAAGGCCCTAAGTGATTTGTCTCAGATTTTCTTGCTGATCTCACCTTCTGCTAACCCCTTCCCTCATCCCCTGGATTTAGACCATAGTAGTTAAACAGGGAAAGTTTATTCCTAGCTCAAGACTTTTGCCCCGTTGTCTGCCCTATCTGACTACCCTTCCCTCAGACCTTCATGTGACTACTGTTTACTTAGTACTTACGTTTTAATTCAGTGTCCCCTTCTCAGACAGATGGTTTTCTCTAACCCAACCTTCCCAATCCTCCCCCCGTCACCCTTCGCATCTCCACTCACCTTACCTCAGTGCTCACATGATTTTCAGTGCATTATCTGGAATCATCTCCTTCACCTGTTTATTTACTTTGCTTATAGTTTGTCTTCTCCCACCTGATCATATGCTTTATGAAAGCAGGGACTTTGGCTTTCTTGGTTATTGCTGCAATCCCAGAACCTAGAATGCCTGTCATTCAGTGGTCAATAAATATTTGTTAAATTTGAAGAAAAGCACCAGAGGTCATATCAGCTTAATTTGCACAGTCACAAAGTATTAGACCACTTCATCAGATGCCATTTAGAAACAATGAGTAAAACAGTGCGGTGTCTGAGAGCAAGATGTTTTGATGAAATGATTAGTTCTAATGAAATGAGGGGCATTTATTTTAACAGCCTAAGAGTGAATGGGCTTAATCATGGATGGTTGGATTGGGCTGGTTATCAAGTAGCAAAATAAACATCAGTCATATTGGAGGTTTTAGTATGTTGTGTTCTCTTTATTAAAACAGCAGTATTTTTAAATGACTTGAAGCTTACAGTTCTGTTAAAACGACTCGTCAACTTGAAATATGGGTTTCTTCAGGGTGGGAGGAGAGTTTTAAATTCATAATTCATTTCTTGCAATGCTCACTTATTAAGACACAGCCATATTCTCTCACACTCTTTCCTTTTGTGATGTTATGCCTTTTTCCCTCTCTTTTTTTGTATTTTACATATGAATGTGCATACATATAAATAAGAAATAATGAAATGCAGTTTATGTTAGTAGGAAAAGCAGTTTGAATATTTTCATGTGTAGAGTAGAGCATTCTTTCTTATATTTCATTATAATTTGCCTTGTAATTTTAAGTGTGGAGAGAATATGAACACAAAGAGCATATACTTCTTTTCCTTTCCTATTTATGGCTCCAAACAAGGATTTCATCAAGTTTCTGTTTGAAACTATGACTGAAACAAATCAGGGAATAAAGCTCACAGAGATCTCTGAATTAAATGAATGATTCAGTTTCATACAACCCAAGGAAACAACGGATCCCCTGTGGGTAGAGTATATAATCTATGCATTCATTTCTGTACACTACCACCCTTTTCACTACAGTTCTATTCAATCATCGCAATCATCAAGCTAGTGTGCAAAGCACCAAATTAAACAAAGAGGCCATTTTTACAGAAGGCGGTGGGAGGCAAGGCAAAACATTTTTTTAAATAAAAAATGACTTTTCCTCAAAGCCCAGAACAGTAGCAGAAGGCTTTAAGAACATAAACATAACCAATCTGTCTATTCTGGGGGATAAAGGCTGTATTTCTTAAACATAAAAGAACAAAATTTCTAAGTAGCAAGCAAGTTGGATGCATTTGCATAATGGATTCTATTTACATAAATTACGTTTCTTACAGCACTTATAGCACTTATCTGATAAGACTTGGCACAGGTGAAAGGCAGAGGGTGGAGTGGAATGAACAGAGGGGAACCCCTTTCAGTACTTTTTGACTTTTCCCCATTCTCCGAAGTCTGTGCTTCTTTAGGGGTAAATATGCACATTTGCTCCAAACTTTAGAACCATGGATGTCAAGAAGAATTAGATTTGGACATTCCTGAACTTTCTGTATCCCCTACCCTGCTTTATTTTCTTTTACGAAGGTAAAAATGAGTGTATCTGTCAACTACTGGAGCATGTTAACTCTTGTGTGTTGGGATTTGACAGCCACTGGCTGTGAATTTTCTTGCCACAACAACCAAATGAAAATGTCAGCAATGACTCCTGCTGCTAAGTGCCAGATTTTCTCTTTCTCATATGCACCATTTCCTTTGGCCCAAGTAGAAAATTTCAGTTGTTTTACATAGCTCCAAAGCAAGACGCTCATTTTCAATGGTATAACATGATAGCTCACAAGGTACAGTCCTTCCAAGAATGGATAAGTGTTGGGGGTGTTTGGTGGAACCTTAGGTACATTTTTATCAGGATATGAAGTTCAAGAAATACATTCTGGCCTCATAGATGTCTAAATGTAGAGGGCCATTTCCTATGAATATTTTGGTTTTCTGTCCCAGATCTCCAGAACCAATGATGCTTTAGCTGAGGGAAGGTTGTGAATGAGGGAGGGGGCTAGCTGTTCACATTCTTCCCTACCTTCCTAACTCAAGGTCTTTTATCTGACGAGAATTGGACAGAACAGAATTTATTTACTAGGTGTACCAGTTAATAATGCATATTTTTCAATAGATGGAGTTACACATATGTTGATATATATGAGATTTGAGATGTATGCTATTTTGTTGTATTGACAGAAAGCTTCAAAACTTCATATGTCAAATTTGCTGAAGGTGTTAACATCATAGATATTTTTATGCTTAAAAATGTGGAATTTTGTGCCAAAAAAGAGCATTCGTGGGAAGTTTTAATTCATTACTTTATTTTGAAGAAAAAGTTATTGTATACTTCAGGAAGCTTATGGTGAACATGCTCCATCTCAAGATACTTGTGAATGCTGGTTTAAATGCTTTAAAAGTGATGGTTTCTATGTGAAAGACAAAGAACACCCAGGTCAACCAAAAAGTTTGAAGACCAACAATTACAAGCATTATTGGATGAAAATGCTTGTCAAACTCAAAAACAACTTGCAGAAAGATTAAACGTTGCTCAGAAAACAATTTCCAATCATTTACAAGCAATGGGAAAGATTTTAAAGGAAGGAAAATGGGTGCCACATCAACTGAACAAAAGACAAATGGAAAAACCGAAAAGTCATCAGTAAAATATTGCTTCAACAACAGAAAAGAAAGTCTTTTTTGCATTGAATTGTGTCTGGCAATGAAAAGTGGATTATTTTGAGAATCCCAAACGTACAAAATCATGGGTTGATCCAGATCAAACATCAACATCGACTGCAAGGCCAAATCGATTTGGAAGGAAGACAATGCTCTGCGTTTGGTGGGATCAGTAAGGTGTGGTGTATTATGAGCTTCTAAAACTAGGTGAAACTGTTAATACTGATCGCTACCGACAATAAATAATCAATTTGAACCACTCTTTGATCGTGAAACAACCAGAATATGCCAGAAGACATGGCAAAGTAATTTTGCCTCATGATAACACATTATCACATACTTCAAAACCAGCTTAAAACAAGTTAAAACAGGTTAAAAGATCTTGCCTGGGAAGTATTAACCCACCCACTCTATTCACCAGACCCTGCTCCTTCAGATGACCGCTTGTTCTGATCGATGGTACATACACTTTCTGAGCAGCACTTCAAAACATACGAAGAAGTGGAAAATTGGGTCTCTGAATGGTTTGCCTCAAAACAAGAAAAGTTCTATTGTGACAGTATCCACAAATTACCTGAAAGATGGGGGAAATGTGTAGCTAGCGATGGACATTACTTTGAATAAAGCACTTTTGATGCTTCTCTTGAAATTATCGTGTTTTCTTTGATTACAAAAATCCACCACTATTAACTGGTACACCTAGTATTCCTCAAGTTCCAGACTTCAGAAGTATATATTGATATACACTCATTTATCTACAGTGAGATTGGTCTTTGTAAATGCATAAACCTTTGCTCAAGCTTATGGGAGAATTGGGAATATATTTGGCTGTAACTAACAGCATATCCAACTAATGGTGGCTTAAGAAAATGTGTATTTATTATTATACCATGAGGAAAACTCTAGAATTGTACAGTTTCTGGCATTGGTTCCACTGCTCAATGATGTGGTGAGAGACGCAAGTCTTCCTTTTCTATATTTCCACTCTAACATCCCTAGTGTGCTCGCTTTAATCCCCATACTTGTTGCTTCATAGTTGTAAGATGGTTGCCACAGTTTCATATGTGGAAACTTCATTTGATGTAGCAAGAAGGGTATATGGAGAAACTGGACTAGGCCAGTAGTATCTGCCATCTTTCATGAGAAAAGAGACAATTTCCCCTCACAGGTCATCCCCTGCCCCCCCCCCCCCCAAATATCCTCTCAAGGTTTATTTTGTTTTATTTCTGCATTGGCTTATGTTTCATAGTCTAGAATGCATCTAATCACTTTTATCAGTTAATGAGGCTGGAAAAGTAAATATTTAGCTTTTATAGGTATCTAATAAAAAAGCAGACAAGGGATATATACCTAAGTGAGCTCAGGCCACAAGGTCGGCCACAATTACCAAGGAATTATACTACTTTGGAAAGGTGATTCTACAGTCAAAGTCATAAGCTGATGTTCTTTTGTGTATTCCAGGGCCAGTTATAACTTTTCCCTCTCCACTAATTTCTACTTGCCTTTTAGAATGATGCATGTAATTCGATTCTTCCTCTGTTGCCTTCTCAGAAGGATGGCTGAGGTTCTTGATGGGTTATTTTCTCCAGAAAGCCCAAATGTGGTTTAAATACTATTAACTGAAGGGATATGGGACACAATTTTGAGTATAAAAAAGGAGATAATTGTTTTGAGTACTTAAACAAGTTTTGTTTTCATGATTGTAGTCATTGAAAATCTGAAAGGATGAATGTTTCCTACTCTATAAACTGCTTCTTTAAGGTATTGATTTAACAGCAAAATTCCCATAATTTCTCCTGCCTCATCCAGAACATCAGAGTAGACAAATTTTGAAAATATTTATTCTCTTAAAATGAAGAATGCATAAGAGGAAGTCCCTCATTTGAAGTTTCACTGAAGTCATGTGGCAAACCACATGCAAAGCCTTCCCAACCAGTGCTGCAAAGACAAAAACAATGCATCTTGGAGTGAAAAGACATTTAAATATTTCTCCGTCCTCCTTGGCATGAAGCAGGCAGCTGCCAAGTTAAGGTAGCTGGCAGGATTCCCAGGGACAGGGCTTGGGCCATGGGTTGGACAGAGGAGCAGTTGCCATGTCATTATTTCATTGTCGTGTGGTTTCTGGGGACACAAGCTGACATGAAGAATCAGAGTAAAAATTACTACTGCCAGGAAAATGATACTAACGACAGTGACTCCATTCAGTCCTTCAGTGTTTTCCAGGGGCAATCACCTCAATTTAGTAGACCCAGTTCCCGCTGCATTAACCCACTAGGAAGGTGGCTGGGATATGCTTCCTGAACTAGTGGTGCTGGGTGATTTGTTTTAATAATGGCTTGAGGGCCGGATGAATTAGTCACTGTCACTCAAGGGAAGAGGAGGAAAGCATATACCATATGATGCCAGCAAAGAGAAAACAAAAATAAGGCTTAAAGTGAAAAACCCAAAATCCTTTTAGCCCTTTAGAGAATGCATGGGAAACATACAACTTTGGGGGGGACTCCAATGCAGAAACACTAGAGAAGTGAAAATTCACTCATCATTATGTTAAACAGTAGGAAGTCAATATTTGGGCAATTGGTGCTTATGCTTATTAGTCTCAGCGTCCCTTCCCTGTTTATCTCTCCTTTTTAATCCTTCTTTTATTAGGAATACTGATTGTTTGGGAACATCTGAAATCTCTCAAGGCTGTAGTGACAAAATGAACAGAGATAACCCGACCGCAGGCAGTGACTATTTCTCTATCCCTGCAGGTCGGATGCTGTGCTAGAGAGAGGAGTGTTGCACATCCCCCCAGCCCTCCCTTGTTATCTCACATAATAACACACCTGCAGCCTTGAGCACACAATCTTGTTTTGGTTTGTGAGTCTGTCCTTACTCGAGTGCCATTGTATTATAAACAGACATTAAGAGTGTCATCAAACACTGAGCAACTTCCCCCAATATGTATATGCATGTATATATGTTTGTAGCTTTATATGCATAACTTATCTTATTACATAAATCCAAACTTAAAGTGCATGAGTATATAGGACCACAAGATTTTATCTACAAGGGGGAATAAAAGTGACGTCAGAATGAAGGAAAAACTAATGGTAGAATAACAAGGTAAATCCCTAGAAAAAGAGTATCTATACTAATAAAGGGGTAATATGCTAATTAGACCAGACATCTTCCAGACATCTTCTGGAGTTCTTCTGGACAAAGCCATGGTGGCAGGGGCCGAGGCAGAGGTGGTTAGGGGTGATCATGCCGACAGAGGGGAACAGTTAGGGGGCGATCAGGATGGCAGGGGGGAGCAGTTAGGGGGCAATCAGGCCAGCAGGGGAGGGCAGTTAGGGGGTAATCAGGCCAGCAGGGGAGGGCAGTTAGGGGCTGCAGGGGCCTGATGCATCAGGGGCCAGACATGGCGGGGATCTCCCTTTTCCACATCCCGCGCGGAAAGAGAGATGAACGAACCGGTTCTAAATGGAGGTGGCCAGGGATTGAGAAAATAATAGAAATAAAGAAAACAAGACGCAGAAATCGGTTCATGAAGCTGGGAGCCTGGGTGATCTTTCTGTGCCTGGCTGAGGCCACAGAACCGATCCAGACTGCAAAGCTGAGGCTTTATTTATAATCAGGGATAAACAAGGCAATTGACAATGTTTTTGTAAGTTTCACTTGTTTTGGCAGCACTTGCTGCCCCTCCCACAGTCCACTAGCTACCCAGGAAAGATCTAGGGATCAGTTATAGGATCAAGCTTAATTATGCTTAGAGGACTGTGCCCTTCCAAGCTTGGGACTTGTTTGTGACTTTGCCATCAGGTCAGTCCAAGGCTTAACCCTATAACCACTTCCTACAAGGGGCGATAAGGCTGGCAGGCAGAGGCGGTTAGGGGTGGTCAGGCCGGCAGGCACGTGAGCAGTTAGGAGCCAGCAGTCCCAGATTGTGAGAGGGATGTCTGACTGCCGGTTCCCCTGAGGGGTCCTGGATTGGAGAGGATGCAGGCCGGGTTGAGGGACCCCCTGCACCCCATGCACGATTTTGTGCACCGGGCCTCTAGTATATAATAAATGGCCTGAAATCTAAATTATTCACTTGGGTTAGGCTACAAATTTGACTCTGAGTTTCTTGGCAGCCAAACAAAAGAGAGAAACTTGATATTCTCAGTCTTATATAATGGAAACAAATCAGTTGCTAAAAAGGAACAAAAAGCTCTGTCCTACCATGAAATCTGAGCTAATTATTTTTAATAGGTTTCACTTCATGTGCCTAAGCATTCTGTGTTAAACAATGTGTTATGTATAAAGCACTGAGGGTGTATGGTAGATAGTGTGACAAACAAATAAAACTAGTTTTATCCCTTTCTTCAAAATGTTGAATTGTCATCAACCGGGTACTTGGGGCTATGAAGAGGGAAGTAAACACCATTAACAGGAGAGATTCCACTAATGTTTTAAAGAGATTAGATGGCTTAAAAAGTGCATATTTTTATTTTCAGAGAATTGAGATGATTTAGGGAACAGAACTGAGTCACTGAAAATCGTTAAAAGACAGAACACACTTACTAGACCCAAAGAGAATCAAGTAACACAAATGTCCCCTGTCTCTAAAAGATGTTCTGATGACCTCCAGAGAGTGGCCACTGGATGTGCTATGGTCACTGAGTCACCAGCCAGAGCCCTGAGCCAGGGGCATGTGCTCCAGGGTGGATGGTTATGGTCTGTGGATTGGAGGCTGGCTGGTAACAGGTGCTACAATCGGCTCCTCTGCACTTAAGAGTCCGGCAGGCATGCAGCATTCTACCTCCAAAGGGCAGCACATAATGCTGTCACTGGGAATGCCTCCCAGGATGCAAGTGCACTGCCAGTGAATGTTGCTCTTTGGAGATTATACCTGTTCCCTTTGCTGGAGGAATAGAAGGATCTTCTAATGTTTTCAAATGTAAAACATTTTAACTGAGTGTTTGGATTTCTTCCCATGTTTAGCATCACTACATCCTAACAGATAAGGCTAACCACTTGTGGAAATAACCTAGACTTGAGTGTACTGAGGCCTTTAGAAAAATCTTGACTTTGATTATTTGAAATAATGTGACATGGAGAGACCCATAAAATGAACAGAGTTTAAGAGATAGGACAGGTCAAATAGTGAAAATAGCTGTATATACACACAAACACACATCTTGGGCAGAGTTGAACAAATTACAGAAAGTAACTTCAGTTAATATATACATACATACTTTTGTGCATGTGTGTGTGTGTGTATGTGTTTAAGATAATCTTTAAAAATTACTAGAATGTTACCTCAAAGCAGGCCAAGATATATAGATGTTTAGGTTTATCAAGGTAAAAACAAAGGACAGTATGAGAATCACTTTTACACCAAGACTATTAACCAATCAGCAAGTAAAATAATTTAATAAAACAACTATTTGTGGAAGACACAGTCTTTAATTCTATACCCAGACAGTGGTAAAGGGAAATATTTTAGCCACAAACTAAGGGAAAAAAGAGACATATTAGGAGACAAATGGCTCATTGATGCTCTATATCTATATTATCGCCTTTACAACTGACAGAATAAACACAAACAGACCTGTAAAGGTCTTTGGAGACAACGTGGCTATCCTTACAGGTAGAATAATTTCTTTCTGAATGTGAAGGTAACCATGCATGCTTTGTAAAAATTGTAAGAGAATATGTAAAGTCTTATATTGAAGAAAAGAGATAGAATGGAAAAATTATGAAATGGAACCAGTTTTATATTACAAAATGTCCATTTCTGGTTTGTATGCATTTTCTCCCCATTTCCAAGTTGGTCCCTCCTTCTCCCCCACTCTCTCTTTTTTATATATTTTTATTGAGTTCAGAGAGGAAGAGTGTAGAGAGCGCCTTGGAAGGCACATGGGCATTTCTTTAATTATTGTCAGCTGAATCCAGTGGCGTTGGCAAAGCCAAGTCCTGGAAACATGCTTTGCCAAAAGGCAGGAGTGTTGTCAGCTTGACCTTCAGCCCAGGTACCAGGGGGTGGGTTTTGTTATTTAAATCCAGCCAAGCACCAGGAATGAATACTACTCGGGACCACCCAAGAATGCACATAATTTCCTTTGTCTTGACTTTTAGTAAAACTTCCTGTTTTTTTTTGCTGTATAAAATAAACATGCTGTATTGGCTCAGGGTCTCTGTCCCTGTCAGAGGACAGTGGTCCCACCCAGCCCCAGCTTTTTCCTTCTATCTCTGTGTCTGTCTCTTTCTTTAATTTTCTCAATCCCCAGCTGCCTCTACTCAGGAACCGGACCGCTCTCTAGCCCGTGCTGGACGTGAAGAGAGAAATATTTACAGAAGGGAGAGGGAGAGATAGAAACATCAATGATGAGAGAGAATCATTGGTTGGCTGCCTCCTATGCCCTGCACTGGGGACTGAGCCCACAACAGGCATGTGCCCTTGACTGGAATCAAACCCGGGACCCTTAATTCTGCAGGCTTAAGCTCTGTTCACTGAGCCAAACTGGCTAGGGCCCCCCACTTTCTCTTGATTTCACTCAGCAGAGTTAGAGATGAATAGATATTGCTTTAATGAACAGTCCTTTGTTGTGTTAGTGTAAAGCAAAGGAAATAAGGGAATTGGACCAATTAGGGGGTCAAGCTAGGTCAGTGTTGGATAGGCCAGGGTAATTCAGCTCTTTAAATGTGTTGATCGAGGGGAGTTTTCAAAGGCAATTACTGGGACATATCAAGTGGATAATTTGAGGGGGAGAATTTTATTGTATTCTGCATATGTGACAATACTGTAAAATGAATTAGCAGTATATACTTATTACTTGGTGAACTGTTGAAGTTTAGGAATTAAATTTTTTTGTCTGACAGTGTTTATCAAAAGATGTTCAATTGTATGAAGGAAGGCAGAACACTAATGATGGATATAAAACACCATCTTATTACTTTTTTTATTGTATCCAAATTTAAAATATAAAGCTTTCTTTATGTATCATGGTTAGGAAATTTTGGGTTTCAAGGAAGAGAGCCACTCAGATGACCTCCAAGACTGGGAGGGAAGTTGTGGTTGTTATAGGGCGCAGGGAGGATAAGTCTGGCAGGAGTCTGAGCCATGATGTGTTGGCGTACAGGGGCCCAGGAAATCCTCACAACCAGTGCTCACAGGAAAAACAAGAACACAGAGAGCAGGAATGCTTGCAGGCTAAGAGCTCCCTTGGAAGTTGAACTACTGCCTGAAAATATTAAGAAAACAAATAAATAACCAACCCTGAAGCCAGTCTATTAACTTCTGATAGATAATATCCATATTTGAGTTCTTTCCTATCACGGTTAATAATCAAGGGAAGGCCAGTAGCCTTTCGTATTTTAAGGGCTGCAATTTGCACATTATCTAAGCTAACAGATGACAGGTGCTAGTTTAGTTACACAAGAGCAGGTACATTCATTCAACAACAAACCTTCACATGTTTGTCTACCATGTGTCAGACACGGGCCTGCATCCTGGGGATACAGCCTGTGCACCTGGGGTGGAGATCCTTGGACAGAGTTGAACAAATCACAGAAAGTAAGTTCAATTAATACCTGACTTTTGTTATCTCTTGCTGTGGGCATTTTCAGGGGCTTAATTCCTTACTTGCTTATTTGGAACGTGAAGTAACTCAAAGGCAAGTTTTGTAGTTTGCACAGTTTTTCTGTTCTCAGTGTGTCATTGTCTGTCAAGTATTGCTCTGAGTGTCCTTACACAGGCACCGTAGATAGCTTCTCAGCTTCCGGGCATCATGCTGTGTCTTTTTATTCTTTACTGGTATTGCTTTAAATTGTGGGCATCCTCGGAATGGGTTCTCATTTCTTCTGACCCTTAAAGAAAAGCCCGATATAATTTGCTGAACTCTGGTCCCATTATCTTGACAGTTTAGTTTTGAAAGGTCAAGGTGTTATAGTCATTGCTTTTCTTAATCTTAGAAATAGATGAGGTCAGCTTCATTCTTTGCCCCAAAAGGTACATGTTAGTCAAGGCAGTAGAAAGTTTGATTTTTAAACCACTTACAATGGACAACTAGTTTAACTTGAGTATCCATTAAATTGATGATCATATACTTTATCATAAGCATTTCTGAATAGTTCTAAGTTCAGTGCTGGATGAGATGGAGGCCAAGGTCATTGCAGCTTTGTATATATCTCAGACACTGTGCTAGGCACTGGAAGAGCAAAATGAATTTAACTCAAGTATAACAAAATAAGTTCTCAAAGAACTTTGAATATGTTTTTAATATGAAGAGTTGAAAGGACTGCCCGGCCAGTGTGGCTCACTGGTTGATCGTTGACCTATGAACTAGGAGGTCGTGGTTTGATTCCCTGTCAGGGTACATGTCTGGGCTGTGGGCTAGATCCTCAGTGTGGGACATGCAGGGGACAGTTGATCATTGATTCTCTGTCATCATTGATGTTTCTGTCTCTCTCTCCCTCTCTTTTCCTCTCTGAAATCAATAAACATATATTTTTAAAAAATAGTTGAAAGGACTAATAAATGGCCAAGAGTTTGCTTTTTGAGGGTTAAAATAATTATGAAAAGCTCTTCCCAGAGAGGTATGAACATTTGTCGGAAACATAATGTGGAATAAATATAACGACTTGATGAAGAAGAGAGAGATAAGGGTAGGTCAAACAAAAAGCTTGTATATATCACTTATGAGAATCATTTCCTCCTACAAGACTGGTATTAAAAAAAAAATACCCACACCAAACGCAACTATGGAAATGAACATTTGAAGGTTCTGTAATTTGTAGAAACCCTACATTTACATAATGCTCAATTGGAAGCTAACAAGGAAAAAAACATTAGGCAACTGAATTATCTTTACAGGTTAATAAGACTGCCAGAAAGCAACTGAGAAAGTACTTTCAAGAAGGAAATTATTTAACATAATGACATTTCTTTTCATGCAAACCAAATTAATTTCTGGAAGTACATTAGGATACACTCACCCCCCCACCCCCCTTTACAAGTTTTCAAGCTAAATTGGGTTTCATCTAAAAAACACCAAGTAGCCCCCCTGCCTATCTTCAGGAGCCTTTAAAATGAAAATGGGTGAATGAGAGTAGAAAGAGCGATGGCACGAACCAAGAGAGTCAATCCATATCAAGGAGCAAGCATAAGGTCTGCACTGTCAGTAATTAGCATTCATACTGGGAAAGAAATTACATATTAATATACTGTGTGTTATTTTATTAGGTGGCTCATTTTTTAACGGTGACATGCCTGTGGACAGAAATGTAATTCTTCAGAGAGATTTAAAAGGTTGGGACTACATGCAATTCACCACATTAATCATTAGTTAGATAAAAAAAAACACAGCCCACCCATTGTGGGTATTTTGGTATTCATTAAGAGTTCAGAAGCAGGAACATGTCCTGTTCCAAAACTATGGAGAAATAAAATCTGAATTAAAAAATAAGGGGAGCCATGAAGGACCCGGAGAATCAAGGAATGTTTCTTATTTATTTCCCAAACCCATCTTCGAGTTCCATAATTGAGGTAAAACTTCATACTAATCTTAGGGTCATCCATCTGGCTGATCTGAGTGGTTTTTTGTTATTAATTAGTGGAGGAAATAGGATGAACCAGACTGTGTAACAATTTTGGGAAATAATTTTAACTATTTCCTGCTATTTAATCAGTGTTTGAAAGACATTTTAATGCCAGTTCAATTCTTGCTCCTCTGTGTTGTATAATGCCTGGCAGTGGCAGAGAGGGAGAGAGCCTTTGTTTCTGATTATAAAACACATTCCCATAGAAGCTTATGGTGCATGCAGTAAGAGTGTATCAGGCTAATCACCTTTAAATGCTGCAATGCATTTCACAGAATTGGAACATATAAGGGCATAGAACTTATAATTTATCCTTTAAAAGATACCAACAGTGGAAATAGATTTTAAACCATTGTTCATAAATCCACATTGTGGTATTGTTTAAAATAACATGATGTGAAGCATGAATTCCATTCATACATGAGAATGAAATCTGAATGCATTCTGTTAATGGAAGGCTGAAGTCAATTGTCATTTAGGTCACTGTGTGACAGCAGGAAATCATTTTAATGAAGCTAGCCCTGTACAAAACAGTTTGGACCTCAGCATATAAAAGAATATGAATTATCAAACAGTATTTCACTGGAGGCAAATACTATCAAGTAAGCAACTCAAGTGTACAGTAAAAGCTCCCACTAGCAAAAGGTTGAATAAGCTTGAATCAACAAAATAGATTGTTTTAAGTGTTTTATTCTCCACATTTTTTATGCTTTTCAAAGTAGTACCCAGCTGTCTGCACTGTGTGAACTTTGGGGGCAGAACTATGCTCATTGCAACCCTTACAGTAGTTAAAGACTGTGCTCCATTTAATTAAAATTATGCACAAAGATAAACAACAGGGAGCATAGAATCTTCACTGGAGAAAACAGAAGCTGAAGTGTATTAATTATGTCATTACTCATCAAGGTTCTCCTCCTCCTTTTCCTCTTCTTTTCCCCACTCAGAATCTTTTCATCAATTCTCAATTCTACTTTTCCTCTCTCCTCCTTCAAAACTGGCAATCAGACTATTAAGAAATGAAATCCTCAGCAAGCCGTTCAGTTAAAGGTACTCTTTGTGGAAGATTTAATGGTAATAGCAACTGCAAGTTCCTACATTTACAATCTTTTTCAAAAGACAGCGAATTTTGGCAAGGAGCTAAGCAAGTACAGTCCTTAGTACAATCTGCATTTATTCAAGGCTGTGCCATATGCCCTAGGGCAATCAAGAGTTTTGGAATGTGTACCAAATGTCATGTCATTGAACTTGCTGCTGCCATCATCTTCTCTCATCCAGAAAGGCTGTGGAAAATATGACGACCCTAGGGAAATCAGGTCAAGTTTATTTAGTGTTTAGTCTCAGGCTATTGGTTAAGGAGACAATGGGAGTTCTGGATACAAAGACCCTCATTCCTGTCTCCCCCTTTTCTCCACTTGGAGAGAGAGGCAATTGAGTCTGTGTGGTCAGATTTATTAATATATGAAAATAAAGAGGGAGAAAATATGTCCACAATAAGCCCGTGTCTCAAAACTTTCCAATTCTCTCTTATTACATACATTCTTTAGATATGTGTTTTTGTTTAGGAATGGAGAGGAGAAAAATGTATTCAAACCATAGATTAGTAATAAGTAAAAACTTGGGGCATTGCTAGGAATCCTGTCCCGCTAGTGCTTCTATGGCGTTTTGGACTTTGGAGTTAAAATATCTATGTTAGCAAACAAGTTAAAGAATTGTTATAAACAAAGACAACTGATATGTAGTGTAATGGAGTTATTGCTGTTAGGTGGAGCTGTCTGATCTTGGCAAATGATTTGCTGTTAGGCAAATGACTCTTATTCCTCTAAGTCTCAGTTTTCTCATCTGTGAAATGGAGGTAGTAAAATTAATGGCATGTAATTGGATGGAGTGAAATGATGTATTAAAGATATTAGAATGCTGTCTGGAACAAGTTAAGTGTTGGTTAATAACAGTGCTAAAATAATATCATACAAATTCAAGCAATTAATCTTCATCTAGGTATTCAGTTGAAGTTAGTCATTATTTTGCAATAAAACCTTTACAATTCTTTCTTCTGTTTGTCAGTTTGTCTGTCTTTCTCTGTAGGAAGGTATTTCCTGTTGCCTAGGAATTTGCATTAGGACCCATAGGAGAAAATAATAAGTATTAAGTATACTACATTGAAATAAAGCCCTTCCACTTATGTCTACAGGCTTTAATAAGGGGTATAGAATTATAATGAGCCATCATTACCATCACCCCTTTCTCCGTCCGTATAAAAAGATTGGAGTGGGAATAAAGAGGCTTCAGGGTCAGCCTGGGGACAGAGTTTGCAGTGGGAGTGCTTAACATTTGCTGAAAGTCAAGTGAAGGGAGTCCAAGAGAATCACTTGCAGAATTTGAGAACATCTGCATTAAGGGAGGTGGCAGAGTTCCCATAGGCACTTTGAGGAGGACTGCATCCCCCAGACTGGGTGATGCAGTGATACTCTAGTTTCCCATGTACCAAGTAAGTCACATGGGAGATTCCTGAGCTTGAACCACCTGAAGCACTTTTAAGGGAGCCACGCAGCAAGTGAGGATGGACTGTACCACAAATGGAGGGTGCTGAGGTTTGAGTGGGAGAGATTAAACTGGACCCTGGTCTCTCACACTAGGGAACTGGGAGGTGAGGCAGCCCTGGGTGACTCACTGAAGAATGTCTAGGTGTGTTTCACAAGTGAACCGGTATCTGGATGCCTACCACATGGAGGTCTTGACTAAGGGGAGCTATGACACCAAGGGAAGGACTCTAACCACAGGAGATGAAGCATAGGAGCATTTGCTGTTTACACCCATTTTGCTCCCTGCCCCAGCTGTGGGTGAGATTAGACCTAGAAGAAGGAGGAGGACTTCTAGAAGTTTTCATCTGTCTCCAAGGTATGCTAGAGTTACAAAAGTGAAAGATCAGATGTTTTTCTTCCCATTCTAGGTGCCTTGCACCAGATGTCTGGTCTGTATGAGAGGATGGCAAGAGTTGGAAGTTTTTACTTGGACTGTTTTCTCTATCTTAATACACAGTTAGTACCCAGAAGAAGTGTGCTTTTACTCAGTAGAAATAACTATAGGCCCTCATCACCTTTACTGTAGTTATATCAACTCTCCAGCTCTGTGCCACAATCTAATTTGCAGGGACTTGCATTATCCCACTGTCCCATGGGAAATCATGTTGCTAAACTATATTGATGGCATGATGCTGGTAGGATCTGTAGAGCAGATACCTTTAAAGATACAAAATTGCCAGAGGGTGGGGAATAAATCTCTCAAAATACAAGGTTCTACAATTTCAGTGAAATTTTCAAAGTTCCACTGGTCTAAGCAATTGGAAAGACAAGCTACTAGACTTTTTCCTCTCTATCAATAGGGTAGAGGTAATGCTTGAAGGGCTTCTTTGCATTTTGGAATCAATACAGGGATGGGAAAATGTAGGATTATAGTTATTCATTTGGAAAATAATACAATAATCCTATATAATAAAAGCCTAGGTGGCGTCACACACTTGTGTGATGCCATCAAAAGATGGCCGCCACAAGATGGCCGCCACAAGATGGCGACATGCACAGCAGAGGTAGGGCCTGGTGGCTGCTCCGCACAGTGAGGCCTGGGGGTCCCGCAGCTCTGCATGGCACAGAGGAGGCCAGTCCCGGCAACTCTGCTGCCTCATGCAGAGGATGCAGGTCCTGGCGGAGGAGGCAGATTGCAGCAGGGGAGGGCAGTTGTGGGAGATCAGGCCGGCAGGGGAGGGCAGTTGTGGGAGATCAGGCCGGCAGGGGAGGGCAGTTGTGGGCAATCAGGCTGGCAGGGGAGGGCAGTTATGGGCAATCAGCCTGGCAGGGGAGGGCAGTTGGGAGTGATCAGGCCCCAGCAGGGAAGGGCAGTTGGGGGTCATCAGGCCAGCAGGGGAGCAGTTAGGCATCAATCAGGCCAGCAGGGGAGTGGTTAGGGGATCAGGCTGGCAGCCAGAAGCAGTTAGGGGCAATCAGGCAGGCAGGCAGGTGAGCAGTTAGGAGCCAGTGGTCCCGGATTGTGAGAGGGATGTCCGACTGCCGGTTTAGGACCTAAACCGGCAGTCAGACATCCTCGAGGGATCCCAGATTGGAGAGGGTGCAGGTCGGGCTGAAGGACATCCTGCCCCCGTGCACAAATTTCATGCACCGGGTCTCTAGTTAATAAATAATTATACAAGAATAAACTCTGTGTTTCGTATACCCACAACTGTAAATCTACTTTGCCTTCCCTGTACATATCATATGTGACCCATTTACAAAACTGTTGTGTCTAGAGCAAAAGATGCTTCTTCAGTTGGTCTTAACTGTAGTAAAAGCAACTCTTTCAACTCTTACTAGTTGGTGATCCAATTACTAGTGGTCAAAGTGTCTGAAATAAATGGAAATGTTTGTTGGAGTCTATGGCAGACAGGAGAATCAGAGTGGAAATAACTAGGGTTTTGGAGCAAAGCCAGGTTCTTTTCAGTAAGTAATTGTTCTCTGAAAAACATATCTTGCTTTGGTAATGGACCCTGATAAAGACTAAATTCTGACCAAAGATATAAGATGATCAAGCCATACAAGTTGCCTCTTGTGAATTATGTGTTACTTGAGTCACAGCCGAACTGGGCCTCAGCAAGTAGTGAAAGAAAACTAAGATGCATGATCAGGTAGCTTATACTTCCAGTGTGCTTGTCAGGTAGCTCAGCCTCCTTTTTATCAATCTATATTTATAGCATCATTGTGGGTTCCAGTTGGTTGAAAAAGGAAATACTTTAACCTAATTTATAGATGACTCTAATCAATATGCTGGCACTAGTCATGTGTAGTGATATTTTCATGCAGTAGTGAAAGACAGTGAAAGGGGAAATTTCTTAGAGAATAGAACTTAATAATGCACACCATTATCTAATTTATCTGAAAGGGCAGATGGCCTGAGATAAATTTGTATATTCGTAGATAGTAGCAAATGGTTTGGCTAAATGATCAGAGATTTAGAAGGAATGAAATTGAGGATTAGTGACAAGGAAATTTGAAGAAGTATGTAGATTAACCTCTTGGAATTGGTTTATAATATCTCTATCTATCTATCTATCTATCTATCTATCTATCTATCTATCTATTTATCTATCTATATCATCTATCTAACATCTATCATCTATATATCTATCTATCTGCCTATCATCTATCTTTCTATCTATCTGCCGATCTAATCTAGCATGTGCATGCTCATAAAAAGAACTTCATTGAAAGGAGGGCTCTTAATAATCAAGACAAAATGATTTACCTTGTGCCTGTCAGCAGCCTTCTTCCCTAGCCACTTTGATATACTTTTTTATTGGGCTCTTGAAAAAAGTTGCCATGAGTGAAGAGGATAGTAGCTATGCCTGAGCTGAAATCAACAAGATTGATTACCCTTCATCAAATCTGACTTGGATACTCTTACTGCTTGTGTCAGGGTTTAGTTGTGAGTCATTTAAGATATGTACCAGTGGCCCTACTATATCATTAAAGGGAAGAGATATGTCTTTTTTGGAATAGACACATATTGTGGATTTTTATTTTTCTTTCTATTATGACATGTTCTTCCAACTAACACCCATAGACTTTCTTAAAACTTTAATAATGCTTCTCACCAGGTGAGTCCATCACAGTGAAAGAACAAAGTCATTCTTTTTTCAGTAATCATCCACAGTGAAAGAACTAATATATTATATTAATGCCTGTGATATTTATTACTAGTAGTCTTAGTATATTTCCCCATCACCTAGAACCATGAAATGACCTACTGGGGACTCAGTTACAGCACCATCTAGGAGATAACATAAGTTTAAGGTACTCTGTACAGATTGTACTTTGTCCACTGAAGCCACCAAACATGAAGTTTTTTCTTCAATAGCCAGAATACCCAGATCTAAACACAAGGAGTAAAAGAGGGAGGGGGTGCATCTTTCAATTATGGCTATTGATCCATCCTATCTAATAAAAGAGTAATATGCAAATTGACCATCACTCCAACACACAAGATAGCTGCCCCCATGTGGTCAAAGATGGCTGCTCCCATGTGGACACAAGATGGCCACCACAAGATGGCCAGCAGGGAGAGCAGTTGGGAGGGACCAGGCCTACAAGGGAGGGAAGTTGGGGGTGACCAGGCCTGCAGGGAAGGGCAGTTGGGGGGGACCCAGGCCTGCAGGTGAGAGCAGTTGGGGAGGACCAGGCCTGCAGGGGAGGGCAGTTAGGGGTGACCAGGCCTTCAGGGTAGGGCAGTTAAGGGTGACCAGGCCTGCAGGGAGGGCAGTTAGAGGCCATCAGGCTGGCAGGGGAGCAGTTAGGCATCAATCAGGCTGGCAGGGGAGTGGTTAGGGGGTGATCAGGTTGGAAGACAGAAGCAGTTAGGGGCAATCAGGAAGGCAGGCAGGCGAGCAGTTGGGAGCCAGCAGTCCTGTATTGTGAGAGGGATCCCAGATTGGAGAGGTGCAGGCTGGGCTGAGGGACACACACCCCCCGTGCACAAATTTCGTGCACCAGGCCTCTAGTTTTTAAATAATGTGCTAATTATCACTGAGACTTTGGATTTTATTGGTTTAGAGATTTTCTACGCATATAGGGAAACTTTCCACTTGGGCTTATTACTGTAGTTTTAATACTTTTAAAACTAAGGTATTAACCACTGGTGCCACTGGTGAATAGACAGAAAAGGGGCATAGTGTTGGCTGTGATGATTGATTATGATTGTTAAGTTTAAAGCTACCCAGTGGAAGTAAGGGAACAATGGAGGAACTCAGACTTTCTGCTGGGTTCTTTAAAGAATCTTAATAATCTGAAGTGTCGGTTGTGGGCAAAGCAATGATGGAGTGGGGAGTGGGCAGAGGAAGTAATAAATACAAACTATGGTCTTAAGATCATATGCAGGAACATCCATTTCCTCTTCCTTGCTGTGACCAGGATTTAAAATTGTAGGTATGGCAGATTGTATTGTTGTTCCCAAATACTTGCTACTTGTCCCTACGGAGAGAAAATATATTTTCCACCCCAATATCTTTAGACTTAACTATTAATATCTTTGACCAGTGAAGAGTGAGCAGAAGTGATGTGAATTAATACTAGCAGAAATTTAAGTCAGTGTCGGTGAATGGTTCTTTGTACTTTCTGTTCGTTTGGCCATGAGATCAGTGACATTCCAGATAGAAGTTGCTCTATTAACATGAGTTTCAAAGTACAGACTATTTGGAGAGAGTTGAGGCTGACCCACAATTGACAGGTACTGAGAGTGAGAACTAAATCTTTGTTGTTAGTACCACTGACGTTTTGGGGTTTACTATAGTGAAATCTAGGCTTTCCTGACTTATACAGTATATTTTTACTAATATTAACAAAATTTTCTGTCTTTCCCACTCATTTTCTCCCAGTCTTCTATAAGAAGTATTTTTGTAGTGGTTAACTATGCAGTTAAGCTCGTGGGTTATAGAATAATAAAATTGGACCAAATATACCTAGATGAGGAATGGATCTCACCCAGCAATTCTGGCCTGGATGCTGAATACAGTAACTGATACTGTTGGTGTAGATAGCTGATACAGCTATTTTTTGGTTATATAATAGTTGTAGTGTGTTAGGAGGTATACTTACAAATATGGAAAGGAAGGTATATGTTGGTGTTGGGAAACCAAAAAGGCAGACTGGTAGACATTTACTTTTTGTTTTCTGTTGTCTACATCTGAGTGTACTTTCTTTGTTTGTAATTCCCATGGGCATAATTGAGAGGCAGAGCTAGTCTCTTACCAAGAAAAGTGAAAATGACAGATAACAGCTCTCCAAGCATCTCTCAAACCCATGTCATGACCACATGACCTAGGCACCAGTTAGATGCATAGTGCCAGGGTTTTCTTTTTGTGTTTTTGTTTTTTTAATTTCTTTCTTCTCAGAGTAAGGATTTGAAGATTCAGGAGATGAACTTAGGTTTTTGGGATTCTAAACCCACGGTGACTCTTTAAATAAGGTATGTCATTAACAAATGGGAGTTAAGTGGCTCCACCACCTACTGGCTTTGTGATCCTGGGCAAGTCACTGACCCTGTCTGAACCTCAGCTCCTTGTCTGGAAATTGAAGATAGTAAGAGTGCACGTTCATAGAGCCCCTGTGAGGACTAAATGTGATAATGCATACAAAATACATGAAAGGAGACCATGTGTAAATCAAGGACTAAGTTACTGGGAGCTTAATCTTGCAGACAAGCAGGGACTGTGGGGAACACCTTTGGGAGTAGTGGTGACAGCCGTGAGCCTGAGCTCTTAGCACGTCTGTAGCAGTGATGTCAGCCCAGTGTCTAGGGCCCTGCCGGTTGCGGTGGTAGCTGTTCCTCCCTGGATGAGTTCTGTGGTACGATGAGGCATGGCCTCTGTCTGGGAAGCTCCAGCGTAGTCCTCCAGCCTGCCCAGTGATTCTGTGAACTGCTCAGTAGTCTTCTAGTATAGTCCTGGTCTGCTTTGTCTGCCAAGTCTGGTGTTTGTAGCTTGGAACCAGGAACTTTTGCTCTATTAATAGGCCTGGCTTTATTCCTGTGATAAGGAATACATGAATTTTAGAAATCAGACAAATCTGGTTTGAATGCCACTGTATCATTTACCAGCCTAAGTAACTTGTTCAGATATCTTAAACATTTTGAGCTTCCAGCTTCCTATCTTTAAATGGAGAGATTACTACTTACTTTATAGAGTAATCACAAAGATAAACTGAGTCAATCTGTATTAAAATGCCTATTACTGAATCTCAGCTCTAATAAGCATACAGGACAGGTTAATTTCCTTCCCCCAAACCAGTATGCTGTCCTGTCTCCTTTAAGATGTTAGACAAATAACTATTGGCCTTGATATTGAGAGGTTGAACCTGAGGGAGAGATATGCCTTTGAGAGGACATAGAAAATAGAAAAGGGAATTTCTCTAGCTCTAAGCCTATCTTTACTCAGTAGAAGAAATCGGGATATCATAGAATGAAACATGTAACATCTTTGACTGCCTTCTGCCTGCATGTAGTGGTAATTGAGTCTGCATTATTTGTAATTTTCTGCATTATTTGTGTCGAATCTATTAGGCAACTGCATCATTAGTATCATATTCACAAGTCTTATCATGCAGTTACAGCCCAAGTCATTTAATGATAAAATCCACTTTGAATCATGTGGGTGTTTTCTTTCTTTCCTCCCTATTTTCTTCACACACACCTATAAAGCGTATTGCATATGCCGAGCTCTCCTATTTACGATAAAGGATCTAGCTACTAAGTGTACCCAGGATAATGATTCAGTAAAGGCACATTAACTCACTCACTTCAGGTATTAGAGATATTTTATTTGCTGTTTTATTGCAATTCTTAAAAGCATTACACTAGAGCAATGGGTTTTAAACTTCAGTGCGTGTAAAAATCATGAAGAAGACCGCTAAACTTGCAGATTCCATGGCCCACTCAAATGAGGTAGGTATTATTATAGCTTTGCCTCCACCGTATGAAAACAGGGACAGAAAGGTTAAATGGCTTGGCCGCATCATTCAAGGAGTCCACATTTGCCCCCTGGGTATTCCTTATTCTGACTCCATACCACATGGAGCAAAAACGGAGAGTACTATGCCCTCTGATAGCCAACTCAGAAGAACAAGTTTCGTTTTCGTATCTTTTCTTTTTTTTTTTTTTTTTTTTTTTTAGCTCAATGACCCAGGTCAAATTTTTTGTCTTTTTTTTTTTATAGCAATTACATTTTTACCAGTTTTCAATAGTGGATGGCAATCCACATTCTCTTATTTCTGTTTCTTCTATCTATACCTTTTCTTAATTGAGTGAAAATAGATATCAAATAAGTGTACACCAAAGCAAAACACCTGAAAGAGTAATCACTTAAAAGTACTTGCTTATTTTTCATGATCTGTCAAATCTTTCCATGCATTAGGATTTAGGATTGAGAAACAGATCCTTTGGGACTGTTAGGGGATTATGATTTTTGGAAATCAATCCACGGTAAAAATGTGTTGACAGTGCTTGGACTTTCTTAAACCTTCATCTACAGAAAATTCATGACTCTTCCCCCCCACCACCCCATTTCCAATTTTTTTTCATGACCATTTGCTAAATGCTTTCTGTACACAATAACTTTCTATATTGCTATCCTCTCTAATCCTTTCAGCAACCTTCAAGGTAGATCTTATTCTTCCCCTTGTATAGAGGAACAAAAAGAAGCTTAGAGTGACTGGCTTCTCTAATACCACACAGCTAACAATTAGCAGAGCTAATTTATTATTATGGACTCCAGTTCAATGTCACTCTGAAATCGGTGCCCTTCCCTGTCAACACTCTCTGTCTAGCCAACAGAATCATAGGTGTTCATGTTCTCAGGATAAGCCAGTAGTAAATCCAACAATAGCAACCACAACAAAACTAAACAAAC
Source organism: Cnephaeus nilssonii (assembly GCF_951640355.1). Taxonomy (NCBI): domain Eukaryota; kingdom Metazoa; phylum Chordata; class Mammalia; order Chiroptera; family Vespertilionidae; genus Cnephaeus; species Cnephaeus nilssonii. Next base: position 83,526,121 of record NC_137072.1, on the reverse strand, counting down.
AACAGGTCCTATCTTCTCCACATGCTATGGAATTGCTCTAAAGAGTAGAGAGTTAGACTTCAGTGGAAGGAGAGGAGCTCGGGATCTTTGTATGACACAGTAGCTTTTCTCATGTCAATGACAAAATGGCAGAAGACAGCACGCAGGTGACAGGCGCCCAGCACAGCACTCTGTTTGTGCGACCTTTATTAAATGGAGCCGCTGGCTACCACCTGTGGTTTTGTAGTTGTGCCTCCCACTGAGCACACATTTGATCTTCCCATTAATTAGGTGCACCTTGGCTAGAAGCCCATGACCAAGCTGACATATTTCAAAGCGTAAACTGGTTTCCTCCAAAGATGAAAGCAGAATGTTTCAGAGTGCAGCATAAATCCTCATGTCATCTTCCTGGAAAATGAATGACATTAACAATATTAATTTATTGGTAAAATAAAAAACATTATACGGAAACAATGCTCTTCAACTTTTTACGCAATTTGTATTTTTATGACAAATTTGAAGAAAAGTGGCGGTGGTCTTTTGGAGGAGATCTTTAAGTAGAACAGATTAATTCCATCCCTTTGGCATTAAGAAGACAAAAAATTGGACTCCCAAAGATATTGTCTCTGAAATGCTTAAAAGTCTACCCACATTCTTTCTGAGATGGATATGTTGCATTGCTTTTAGTGTTTTTTTTTTTTTAAATGACTCAATATTCTATAGGACAAGTAACATTTCCCTATTTAATTGCTATTGTATCTAAGAACAGTGTCACCAAGATCCTTTTTTTAAAAAAAAGAGGTTCTAATTGAGTTGCTTATTTTTTCTCCCTTTCTTTGACTTTCTTCCAAAATTGTGTCTTTCATCTCTATAGCGAGCAACACATCACCAGCCAAGAAAGTCTCCCCCATCTTATGCCCTTTCTCTGAGCTAAGGTAGTCTCGGTGTGTGTGTGTGTTTCCTTTCTCCACAGTGGCTAGTGTACTGCCAGCACTGAGATATCAACAACTCATTTGTTATTGCCAGCCATGTAATTAACAGCAAAGGTGAATAGATTGAACAAGCATTCATTTGCACAGTCTTGGTGGCTCTCTTTGTGTATTATCTAAAATGAACGATCTACATTTTTATTTTCCTGCTCATTTTCTTACCTTAATAAGGTGCCCTGATAATTGTGTAGTCGCAACCAGACATTTGCTAATCAGATCATTCTTTGTTTAAACTAGTGTGTGTGATGCTGTTAGATCAAATGGAGGTTAGCAAAAGGAGCCATGCAGAATATATTTGAATTGTCCTTTATATATCATCCCTTATTATTTGTCTTTAATAAATCTTCTAGATTTTTACCTTTATAGTTTTTGTTATTATATTGGAAAAAACTTACTAATGTAAATGCACTCTTCTCATTATAAGTAAAAAAACAAAACAAAACAAAAACAGGCACTAGGGGGGTGAGGACATGAGTGGGAAGAGGGTGGGGGGGGAGCAATGGGGGGATAAGGACACATATGTAATACCTTAATCAATAAAGGAAAAAAAAAGCCTTTGTAAAGGGAGTTAATAATTCTCTCTGCTTCCCATTTCCTTAAATAGAATGTCAATGCTAATAGTTAAGAATGTATGTTTACATTCCATGGATACATACATATATTTTTATATATGTATGTATGTGTATGTATATCCATGTTTTAATACTTTTACAAAACTGAAGTAATATATGTTGTTTTCACAGTTAATTTTGTTTGAAATATATCTGTTCAAAAGTAGTCATTGCACATCTCTATGTGCCAGGCAATATTCTAGACCCTGGGAATCTGACGGTCAGTGAGGTGAATAACCTACTAACCTCATAAAACATACATGTTAGTGACTCATGACTATCCCTCAGGCAAACAGAAATAGAACCAGTTGATTTAACAAATGGCTTTATAATCTTGTAAATTTTTTCCCCACTGATAATCATTTATGTATTTTCCACTTTTATTGTTATTGCCAACAATGCTATATTAAGCATCTTCATATATATATATATATATATATATATATATATATATATATACACACACACACACAGACACTATCTAATAAAAGAGTAATATGCAAATTAACCACCACTCTGCTATACCTGCAAACCACGCCCACCAGCCAATCAGGAGCAAGTATGCAAATTAACCCCAACCAAGATGGCTGCGGCCACTGAACGAGCAGGAGGGAGGCTTGGGTTTCCCCGGTGATGAAGGAAGTCAACCTTTCCACACACTCTGGCAGGCCTACTTAAGGCTACAAAGTTTCAATTATAGAAGATAAATGAATCCCAACAGAAATGGCTGCTGCCAGGAAGCAAGCAGAAGGCTTGGCTCCACTCCAGGCTACACAGTTTCAATTGTAGAAGATAAATAAATCCCAGATACCAGAGCCTCCGCTTGGGTTGCCGGGGGCCATGGCCAGCCTGCAAACCACCACAGGCCCCTCACCCAGGCCTCCCCATGCCCCAAGGGAACCCCCACCCTGATCCGGGACACCCTTCAGGGCAAACCAGCTGGCCCCCACCCATGCACCAGGCCTCAATCCTATCTAATAAAAGAGTAATATGCAAATTGACCATCACTCTAACACACAAGATGGCAGCCCCCATGTGGTCAAAGATCCTAACCCCATGTGGACACAAGATGGCCACCACAAGATGGCCAGCAGGGGAGGGCAGTTGGGAGGGACCAGGCCTGCAAGGGAGGGAAGTTGTGGGCGATCAGGCCAGCAGGGGAGGGCAGTTGGGAGGATCAGGCCTGAAAGGGAGGGCAGTTGGGGGTGATCAAGCCTGCAGGGGAGGGCAGTTAGGGGTGACCAGGCCTGCAGGGGAGGGCAGTTAGGGGCAAACAGGCTGGCAGGGGAGCAGTTAGGCATCAATCAGGCTGGCAGGGGAGTGGTTAGGGGGTGATCATGCTGGCAGGCAGAAGTGGTTAGGGGCAATCAGGAAGGCAGGCAGGCGAGCAGTTGGGAGCCAGCAGTCCTGGATTGTGAGAGGGATGTCTGACTGCCCGTTTAGGCCCGATCTCACTGGGATCGGGCCTAAACGGGCAGTCGGACATTCCTCAAGGGGTCCCAGATTGGAGAGGGTGCAGGCTGGGCTGAGGGACCCCCCCCCCCACCCGTGCATGAATTTCATGCACCGGGCCTCTAGTGTGTGTGTGTGTGTGTGTGTGTGTGTGTGTGTGTATACACACACACATATATATATATATGTATATATATATATATATATATATATATATATATATATATATATATATATATATATATATTCTAATATACCAGTGCTTTTTTCTTTTTTCTTTAATAGGGTCAGGGTAGATTTCTTAAAACTAGAATATGTGGGAGGAAATAAACACATGCTTTCAATTTTAATGAACATTGTAGATAACTTTCTAAAAGTTTGTAGCATCCTTAGATGCACCACATCCACACATTAACCAAAAATGTAGAATTTCTTTTTTATCTTGGATATCCCTCTTCCACAATTCACAATTGCTACTTGTGAAAAAAGAAGTGCTATTTTGAATATAATTTACATTTTCCTAATTACTAGTGAGATGGAATACTTCTTTTTATTAGCCATTTTTATTCCTCTAGACTCTTGTTGTATTTTTTCAGTTTCTTTTACATATATGCATATATATATTACATTATATATATGTAAGTATATAATGTAATATATAAATATATGAATAAGAGATACAAGCCCTGTGTGTCTTTTATGTGTTGCCAATGTTTCCCTAAGTTCATCATTGTCTTTTTGGCCTATTTTTCCCACATAAAATTCTAAATTATTTATGTAGTCAAATGTTTTCATTTTCCCTCTATGACTTCTAGGTTTTCTCTTGCACTTAAGAAATTCTTTCCTATCCCAAGATTATTTAGGCATTATCCTAAAATTTCTTCTAAATTTTTTGTTTCATTTTTAGATTTAGATACTTATTTTATTAAGCTTTTGTTTATGTAAAGGATGGAGGATTGGGTTTGAGCTCCATTGTCTTCCAGATTGGCAGCTAATGGTGCCAAGTTTCAGCCATCATATAATCACCCACTTCTCCAGAACAGAGTCACTACCTTACCTTACCATATAGATTCCCATGCATAATGGCTTGCACCTCCTGTTAGGTTTTATGGACCTTCTAGATTTCTCCAAATTCTATATAATGCAACCAAAGGAGGATAGTGGTGAATTTATCGCTATCAATTTCTCATTAGTGAATGAGGCCTCAAATGCTATTGCCTCAAGACTAATAAATGATGATATAAGTGTCATTTCTTTACTTTCTTCTGATGAAATTTTTGTATTAACAAACATAGTTTTTGTAAAAATCTAAATTTCCTATAGTTTGTTCCACATATAATAAAGTAAGCTTACATTTTCTCATATTACAAGGCTATATTGCTTTATAATCAAGTTAACATTATCCAGGGGGCATTAAAAGGTTACAATTTGTTTCTAACATGCCTTGCAATTGGTTACATTGACATTCACTTTTTCAAGCCTATCCTATCTAATAAAACAGTAATATGCAAATTGACCGCACCTTCGCTACACCCATAAGCCACGCCCACCGGCCACGCCCACCGGCCACGCCCACCGGCCACGCCCACCGGCCAACCAGGAGCAAATATACACGTTAAACCAGCAAAGATGGCGGGGGGGGAAAGGGCAGCACCCATGTCAGTGAGATCCAAGCCATGATGGTGGACCAGGGCAGGCGGCGTGGGTTAAGGCCGGCAGCCGCCTGCCCAGGTCCGCCATCCCCGATCGCGGACCTGGGCAGGCGGCGTGGGTTCACGCCGGCAGCCGCCTGCCCAGGTCCGCCATCCCCGATCGCGGACCTGGGCAGGCGGCGTGGGTTAAGGCCGGCAGCCGCCTGCCCAGGTCCGCCATCCCCGATCGCGGACCTGGGCAGGCGGCGTGGGTTCACGCCCGCTGCCGCCTGCCCAGGTCCGCCATCCCCGATCGCGGACCTGGGCAGGCGGCGTGGGTTAAGGCCGGCAGCCGCCTGCCCAGGTCCGCCATCCCCGATCGCGGACCTGGGCAGGTGGCGTGGGTTCACGCCCGCTGCCGCCTGCCCAGGTCCACGATCACAGATCACGGACCAGGACAGCTGCCTGCCCAGGTCCATCACTGATCTCAGAGCTGGGCAGGCAGCGTGGGTTAAGGCCTGTAGCCGCCTGCCCAGGTCCATGATGAGGGATCACGGACCAGGGAAGGCGGCGAGGGTTAGCGCCCGTAGCTGCCTGCCCAGGTCCGCCATCACCGATCTCGGACGAGGGCAGGCAGCTTGGGTTAGCGGCCCACAGCTGCCTGACCAGGTCCTGGATAAGGGCTTCGAGTCAGCCATTGCCAGTGGCAGCTGACTTAAAGCCCCTATCAGGGATCATGGACCAGGTCAGGCAGCGTGGGTTAAAGCCCACAGCCGGCTGCCCAGGTCCGTGATCACCGATCTCAGAGCAGGGCAGGCAGCGTGGGTTAAAGCCTGCAGCAGGCTGCCCAGGTCCACGATCATGGATCACAGACCATGGCAGGCGTCATGGGTTAGCACCCGCAGAGGCCTGCCCAGGTACCGGATCACGGATCCAGGTGGCGTGGGTTAGCACCCACAGCCGCCTGACCAAGTCCCCGATAGGGACTTGGAGTCTAGCATAAGGAAAAGAATAGTCAGCAAAAGCAGGAGACAAGGTTTCATAAGTTCTCCCCCAGGTCACCACTGTTCTTTTATACATTTTAAGTATCCCAGACTTTGCATGATGGGATTTGATTTGAATTATGCCTGATAGAGATTTCATGACATGAACTGTAGGCTCATTCTTTCTTTTTGTGGTTGCCTGACTGAGAAAGGCCTTGGAATGAGAGAAGGCACTTTTATTTTCCTTTTTCATTCTTTAGAGGCTGAGGAATTACAGTTATATGAAGAAGTTAGTGAGAGAATGAAAGTCTCATGCTGTATTATTCTGTAAGTTTTATCATGTGGACTATCAAAAACTTGGTGAGATCCTTTTCAAGAGGTGTTACAAAAATTATGTTGAAATTAACATTCAAGAGTAAAAGGAGAGAAGTGAGTGGTGGGTAAAGGAAAGAACTTTGTCCTAGAAACCAAATAGAAGCCACATAAACCTTCAGATTCTTACTCATTGTGCTTTGGAGGTATCCTATCTAATGAAAGAGTAATATACAGATTGATCATCACTGCAACACACAATATAGCTGCCCCCATGTGGTCAAAGATCCTGCCCCCATGTGGACACAAGATGGCCACCACAAGATGGCCAGCAGGAGAGGGCAGTTGGGAGGCACCCAGCCTGCAAGGGAGGGCAGTTGAGAAGGACTAGGCCTGCAAGGGAGGGCAGTTGGAGGTGATCAACCCTGCAGGAGAGGGCAGTTAGGGGTGACCAGGCCGGCAGAGGAGGGAAGTTGGGGGCAAACAGGCTGGCAGCAGAGTGGTTAGGGGCAATCAGGAAGGCAGGCAGGCAAGCAGTTGGGAGCCAGCAGTCCTGGATTGTGAGAGGGATGTTCGACTGCCCGTTTAGGCCCGATCCCATCGGGCCTAAACGGGCAGTCGGACATCCCTTGAGGGGTCCCATATTGGAGAGGGTACAGGCTGGGCTGAGGGACAACCCCCCTCCGTGCACGAATTTCGTGCACCTGGCCTCTAGTGAAACTATAAAAATCACGAAGCTAGACACCAGAAAGAGTGAAACCAAGACAAATGCTTCCTTGCAAACATTAGCAAGCTCTGTACCTCAAAACCCTTTAGTTCAGTATTTCTCAAACTCTGTGCTATGGAATAGTAGATCCATAAGATGTAAATTTTATATACAAAAGAGGTTCTGTGTAAAAAAATTTAGTAAGTGTTAGATCAAACATATTTAATAAGGTTTTGACTGCAGGACCTCTCAGAATTTCTAGTATACTCTTGTGGACTCTAGGTCTCCAATAGGGGCATATTGAATACGGTGTTTCCTCAACTTGACTTTAATTATCCTCTCTCCACCACTATGGTGGATTTACAGAGCTGATGTCTCATTGAATGTACTTAAAAAATGATGGCCAAGTTCATCCTTGTTGGTCAGCATAAGCTTCCATTGTCCCACAAAAGGAGAAATGTAAATATGAAAATATAAGAATGAAACAATTATCTATATTGGATTAGTTTGGTCTTATACATGAGAAAAGTTGCAGATAAAAATTCCTGATCCATTCCTGGTTTTTGCATGACATCTCAATCAAAACTTTATGCTTTCCTGGGCCTTTCCATTATACCCATTCTACTTTCATAGCCATCATGAAATAGTGCCTTAATGATGGACTTTACTTTGTTGCTAACCTTCCCAAACACGAAAATAAATAAATCTCTTCCCTTCTAATGTTGTACTCCCTTCAGGTTTTTTTCCTCCCTAGGGTATCATTCCAAACACATTATGAGCATTGAGTGGTTGTGGGAGCAATTGCTTATTAAGGTTTGTATTCTGCTATTTGAAACCTATTTGTGTTATAGTAGGGGAAACTACTGTAGGAATCTATACATAAAGGGTTCACTTGGCTTCTTTATTCTCTTAAATCAATATTAAAATCACTTCTGTTATCTTTTGAAATTCCTCTAACTCAATTCTGTAGTACTGGCAGTCAGTTGGTTAAAAGTCAGTGCTTTTCTGGTGGGGGTATTCCCTGGTTTGGCAATTCAGCACTTACTATTTTTTTCTCTAGAGAGATGGTGACAAGAATGCTCCAATAATGAACCTGCCTATCTTGGTTGTCTTATATGATGGCAACAGCGTGTTCTCAAGGAGAAGGTGGGCTGACTCTTGATTCTCTCACCAAAAAACATTAAAATTAAGTTTTAATATTTCTATGAAAATAAGAACTGAGATTTAGAAAACCAGTAAACATATTTTTTCCTTTCCTGCCTCCCCTCTCCTCTCACTCTCCCCCTCTCTTCCTCCTTTCTTCCATCCTCGTCCCACCCTTTTCTCCAATTTTCCTTGAATTGTGTTCCTCATTGATACAAGACTTGTATTGTAACTTCAACAGAGGAGCTGCAAGAGAGAGCGAGTGCAACATTAGGGAAGCAGTAGGTTATGCATATAAAATTTAAGACACAGGTGTTGATCTCTCATTTCATTGTACAAGAAAAGAATTGACTATGGTAAACAGCATTATTTCATATGTATTCTCAATAGGGTTATGTAGAAAGAGAAAGGTTCCACACTATTTTCTTTTTATGTGCTGCTACTCATAAGAATATTTGTTTGCTTTCCTGGCAACATGTAATTGTTGTCATTGAAAAAAGCTTTCTAAGTATTCTTAACTATCTTAGTTTTTCTTATCCATAGGTATTGTCTATTAGACTATTTTCCTCCTTTATTTTAGTTATTTTTTTAATTGCTCCTGTAAAGAATTTTTTTAAACAAGAATACCTATTTCTATTTCAGTCACAATTTGCCCTGTGATTTGTTTTCTTTCCCAAGTTTGGGGGTGGCAGAATATAGGTATGATAGCATCTATGAATAAAATAGATACTTTATATTATCCTATATGATAAAAGCCTAAGTGACCGTTATGGTGAAATGACCAGAATGACAGGTCACTATGATGCACACTGACCACCAGGGGGCAGACGATCAATGCAGGAGCTGCCCCCTGGTGGTCAGTGCACTCCACAGGGGGAGCACCACTCAGCCAGAGGCCGGGCTCACAGCTGGCGAGCACAGCGGTGGTGGCAGAAGCCTTTCCTGCCTCCCCGGCAGCGCTAAGGAGCAGTGAGCCGAGTGCTAAGGAGCAGCGAGCAGGCACCCGGTAAGGAGTGAGGGGTCCAGGACTGCGAGAGGGTGAAGGCCAGGCTGAGGGACCTCCCCCGGCAAGTGTATGAATTCCGTGCACTGGGCCTCTAGTTATAATGATAGGCCAGGAATCAGGAAACTTGGATTTTTATTCCTGGCTCTGCCTGGTACTTGCTTGCTTTTTCTTTTTAAAAAGTGATGGACAATAATAATTTTTGGTCTATACAGCTCACAGGTAAAAAACATGGGATGTTGAATATAAAAGAAAGGGCTTAAAATAAAAAAGTTATAATAAAATACTAATAAATATCTTACATGCATGTTGCTTTCTGGAATCATATTATTTATTCATTAATTATTCATTCATGCGAATTCAGTACATAGAATGTGCCAGGAATTATACTACATGATGTGGATGCATTGATTAATAATATACATTTTTGTCTCAGGACAAGCTATATACATCATCAGGATTTGCTGATCCATCAACTTATAATTGTTATAAGAATTTTCCTGACTAATTTTGAGTTCACCTGAAATTTAATAGTTTACAAGTTGTTTATGTCCATTTTCTTTTTTTGTATGTGTGTTGAGAGGAGAGTAGAGGTTACAAAATTTTAATAAGGGGCTCAATATCCAGGTAGTGTCTGGATTTCTGTAACTTCTTCATGCTCTACCTCATTGCTAATAACAATCCCAATTTTATTACGTATTGAGCACTACTCCTTTTTCTCTTGGCTTGGTTGTTTTGTGTTTTGGACATACTCTTTAAATGTGTTTTCTTTTTTTTACACTCTTCGATACCTTTGGCTCAAATCATCTTGTTATTGACTTTATTTTCTCCCTATCAAAAATTAGAGATTTTATCTGTCCTTAGCTTTTGTTTTCAGTGGAGAATTTTAGTTTCCACTCAGTGTCAAATGTTTATTGAGGAAACAATTATGCATTGTTTTATTTTTTTCAAGGTATATGATAAAACAGTTAAATGTTTATGGAGCTGAAGAAGAGGCCATGTAATCGGCCTTCATTTCTCTGTGCATTAGTGAGTTTGTGGAGTTTCCAACCTCCATTTACCAATATAATCTTGTGATAGATATTTTCTAAAGGTCATGAAGCACATATAAATTAAATACATCTATCATGGCCTTATTTTATTTGAAGAAACTCATTGAAGACACTTAGAAGAATGTCCATGGATACTTTGAAAATTGTTGCTTTAGGATATGTATTCATTTAACAGTCTTCTAGAATTATTTACTTCTCAAGAGATCATTGGCTTAGACAGGGTCTACCATTAGAATTGGGAAATTATTCTTAGTTTGTTAAATATCTTTGTTAGGAAATTTCCACAATCATTCATGCAATAAAAGCTTAAACTTGTGAGCCTGACAATAGAGAAAAGCATCTCTTTATGGGAAGAACAACTGGATATTGATGTTAGATCTTATAGCATTCAGAAATCTTTTGGTTGCAACTGACAGAAACCCAAGTGGAACTAAATTAAGCAAGTTGATTATTTATTTAAAAATGGTGATAAAATTCTGAAGTTATTATAATTGAAGAATAAGCAAGGTTTAGAAAGCAGGAATTTGAGAAACTCCTTCAGGAATTTTATTAATTATGTAATAAGTTCAGCTCTTTTCGTACCATGGGAATAAGATGAAAGATTTATTTATCTCAAATAAAAGCATGGCCCTAACCGGTTTGGCTCAGTGGATAGAGCGTCGGCCTGTAGACTGAAGGGTCCCAGGTTCGATTCTGGTCAAGGGCATGTACCTTGGTTGTGGGCACATCCTCAGTAGGGGGTGTGCAGGAGGCAGCTGATTGATGTTTCTCTGTCATTGATGTTTCTAACTCTCTATCCCTCTTCCTTCCTCTCTGTAAAAAAATCAATAAAATATATTAAAAAATAAAATAAAAGCATGAGTGAGTAGATAGTCTAGGGGGAGGAGGTAACCTGATTCATATCATTCAAAGTCCAAGGTTTCTTCTATCTGATTGTTCTACCACCTCTAAATTTGTTATACTTTCTGAATAATTTATTCTGGATTAATTCCTATTGGGTCTAAATTCCAGCCCCTGGGGTTGGGAAAAATGGGGGAGAGCATGCTGTTTCCTTCTAAGAATATAACACAGAGGTTACTCACATCACTTCTGCTCACATGTCTGTCTGAACTTAGTCATGTTGCTGCAGAAGAGGCTGAGAAATATAATCTTTAGCTGGTAAGTTCTGCACTCCACTAAAACCAGAGGGTTCTATTACCAAAGGGAAGAATGGGAGAAAGGATATTAAGGAAAAATTCCAGTCTTCACAACATAACAACCCTGGAACAGTCAAGGTTCTATTTTTGCCACTTGCCTCTCCTTCACTTCCCCAAAGGGCTTCACTCTAATCTGCTACAGGACACAGAGCAGGATATATGGTTATCAGTGGCTCTGTGTCTATGTTTCCTCAGCATCAAGATTAATATAATATCCAACAAGTAGACACAATGTTGTTGTTTTTTTCTTTTTTGTCCCTGGTCCATTGCCCAGGGAAGCCATAATTAGAGAGGAGGCATGGGTTCTAGGTAAGGATAGTATTCATTCATTAAGCACCCAAGTGTCAGGCAATGTTTTAGACCAGGGTTAAATCTGACCTGCCACCTGATTTTGTAAATAAAATTTTGTCAAAACACAGTCATATCCATTAGTGTGCATATTGTCTATGACTACTTTTGTACTACAATGGCAGAGTTGAGTAGTTGTGACAGAAATAGTAGGTTCTCCATTTTATGAACTTGACCCCAAAGGCAAGGGAGGTAAAGGCAAAAATAAATGAATGGGACTATATCAAACTAAAAAGCTTCTACACAGCAAAAGAAACTGACAGCAGAACAAAGAGACAGCCAATAAGATGGGAGATGATATTTTCAAACAGTGACTCCGACAAAGTTTAATTTCCAAAATGTATAAAGAACTTATAAAACTCAACACCAAACAAACAACCCAATCAAAAAGTGGGCAGAGGACCTGAAAATACACGTTTCCCAAGAAGACATATGAACAGCCAAAAGATGTATAAAAAAGATGTTCAACCACACTGGCAATTAGAGAAATGCAAATAAAAACTACAGTGATCTAGTACTACCTCACACCTCTTAGAGTGGCCATTACCAACAAGATAAGCAATAACAAGTGTTGGAGAGGTTGTGGAGAAAAGGGAACCCTCATTCACTGCTGGTGGGGATGTAGACTGGTACAACCACTATGGAAAGCAGTCTGGCAATTTCTCAAAAAATTTAGAATAGAGCTGCCATACAACCCAGCAATCCTTCTCCTGGGTATATATCTGAAAACCTCAAAATCATGTATTCCCAAAGAGGACTGAATAAAGAAGATGTGGTACATCTACATGGTGGAATACTACTCAGCCATAAGAAAAGATGAAATAGTGCCATTTGCAACAAGGTGAATGGACTTTGAGAACATTATGCTAAGTGAAATAAGTCAGTCAAAAAAAAGCTAAGAACCATATGATTTCACTCACGTGGGATATAAAACTGAAACTCATGAACACAAATAGCAGTGTGGTGGTTGCCAGAGTGAAGGGATTGCGGGGGAAAAGGAGGTCCTAATATATGGTGATAGGAAAAGATTTGACTTTGAGTGGTGAGCACATGGTGTAATATACAAATCTTATAACATAGAAACCCACACCTGAAACCTAAATATTCATGTTGACCAATGTCACCCCAATAAATTTAATTAAAAAAAAGAAATAGTATGTTCTCAAAGCCAAAGGTATTTAATATGTGGGCCTTTACAGAAAATTTTCAACCACTGTTCTAGGTATTAAGGATATGTTGGGAAAAAAGATATGCAAGATCTCCATCCTTTTGAAGAAAATATACATAGGATTTTCATTCTCAGGTCCAGTTTTTGGATGATTCCTCCCTCTTACTAGGGTGTCTGGTGGAGCAAATGATTTTTTATCACCTGCATCGGCTCTCAGGTCTCTTTGGGATAGCTCCACATATCATAGTGTGCTCATACAAGGAAGTGCTCATTTCATTCCTAGTTCAGTGTCCGTATGAATTTATAGAAGAGATTTCACAATCATTAAAATGACCTTGGACCTTTGGTTATGCCCTGTACTTAGCTCCTGGTCCTTTCTGAGCCATGGATAATTCAAGCTATCATTTTGTTGGGTTGTCTGTTCGCATTACTATTTCCTTGCTTCTGGCCATTTTCCACATGACTTGTTCCATTTTTATTGAGCTGTAGTCTCATGGTGTTTATATTGTTTTTAAAATGGGAGTGTCACCTGTGGCTGAAAGTGATATCCTGTTTCTCTCTCATTTAAATATCTCCATCCTCTCCATTTTGTCCTTAATTTTTTTTTCTTAAAACTTTATAGAGGTGATTCAGAATGTAGGAATTCTTTCAGTTAGATTGAGGTTAGTCATTATAGGTCTCACTCAATCTGCAAAGTAATGTGGCCCATTAGTTTATCACACATGAGCCCTCTGCTGCAGGATGACATTCACCAACATCTGATTATGAGTATCAAGGTTAGAGCCATTGGGAGTTCAGAACTTGACTGCCTAGAAATATGCTGCCATCAGTATGTGGACAATTAATATAAAGGGAAGTAATGAAGTAGTGGGTAAAGGTACAAGAGCCTCATGGCAGGAGAGATTTATGATGGGGAGAACTTTATAATGAGAACAATGTGTACATTAGTAAATTTATCAAAAGGTTGAAATTGAAAATCTATTGAGTATGGTATGTGCTCATTGACTTCATCTTTATTCCAATCCATACTGAGCGACTTACTTCAGCTTCATTTAGTTTATTAGCCACCAGCTTACTCTTCTTGACTTTGTACCACTTGCCTTCTTTCCTCTCGCCCTCCCTCTTTTGATTTGTTTTCCTTTCCCCTTCCTTCCTTCCTTCCTTCCTTCCTTCCTTCCTTCCTTCCTTCCTTCCTTCCTTCCTTCCTTCCTTCCTTCCCTCCTTCCTGCCAGCCTCCCTTCCTCCTCTCCTCTGTCCCTTCTCTCCCTTCTTTTCTTCCACAAATGATTATGTAGTACTTATTATGTGACAGGTTCTGAGCAAAATACTGGGAATGTAACTCTGATCAGTAGAGACAGTCCTTATCCTCATGGAGCTCATGGCCTCACAAGGAAGACAGACAATAAAGACAGTTATTGCAGGGGACTGTGGAAGCTCATTGTAAGAACTAATAGATACATTTTTTTGCTAGTTAAAATGCATTAGTAATTATATAGCAACTTTTACTAAATGAATTTAAATTTTTATTTCTATAAATGCCAATATATTTTCTAAATGACTAGCCAAGTACTTAATAGCATCCAAGAAATGTAAAATGATAACTTGACTGTATAATCATGTCCTAGTTTCATTAGACTGATGCTTTGACACCACTAACTACTGATGAAAACAGTTTCCTTTTTAAAGGCTACACTGGTTAGTTTTGCATTATTGTGTGTAATAAACCTGCATTTCTTTAAAACATCCTGTAACTCAAAATTATTATTAGGCTTCTCTGAGATTCATTTTTTTTGTTTGTTTTTTAATTTTTGGCAGTTACCTTTGAGGAACATTTCTCATACTTTCCTAGGAAGCTGAAAGTCTAGTGAAAGTATCCTAGCTTGTGGACAGGTTTCTAGAAATTGTTATCCCTGATTACTTACACCTAAGCAGGGGTGATGATTGTTAATATAATAATAGCAACAGTGACAGTGATAAATAGCTAAGACTCCTATAGTGCTAAGTTATGTTTTACATGTACTAACTCATTAACCTTCACAGCAACTCTATCATTAGCTCCATTTTACAGAGGACATTATTGAGGCCCACAGCTGGTAAGTGACTGAACTGGGGGAGTCCAACCCAGGCTCTGAGATACACACTTGTAAATACTATGCTCTATCCTCTTTCATAGCCGCATAACTCAGGACAGCTTTCTGGTATTGAGAGGATAGTTTTTGTCATTGACTGACCTGAGTTTTTCATACTGACTCTCCATCAACATGCCTTTTGCCTTGGTTTATGACTAAATGGAGGGATTGCATTTTATTGATATTCCACAAAGAATGTTCCTAGACATGTTCTATAAAAATAAATGTTTAAGAGATGCTCCAAAGTACATTCCTATATTAGAAAGGTACAGCGTTCCAAAAAGTCCTGCAGTAAAGACACAGAACTTTGCTTGACCCAATTCTTCTTAAACTTTTGACCAAGAGATGACCTTTTGGAAAACAGTTGTGGGGATAACACATTTTAACACCATGGCAAACTAGTGATTTATGAAACTACTAGGGGCCCGGTGCATGAAATTTGTGCACTGGGGAGGGGTCCCTCAGCCCAGCCTGCCCCCTCTCACATACTGGGAGCCCTCAGGGGACGTCCTACTGATGGCTTAAACCGCAGTCTGACCTCCCTTTGCGGAGGTGACCGGGCTGATCAGGGGAAGGCGCCAGCCCCATCACCCCACTGCTGCAGCCACTGCCAGTCACCGCAGCCGCCAAGATGTTTTCATCAACATGGACTCCAGTCCCTTCACCATGAAAAAATGACAACTTTCTTTAGGCATTTTCAAGATGTGTCTTTCATAGGATATGACATTTCTTTCTTTCTTTTTCTTTTTATCCTCACCTGAGGATATGTTTCCATTGATTTTTTCCCCTTTCCTCCGATCCTAGGCTCTGCCCCTGCCCAAGCCTAAAGCCTCTGCCTGAGGCTTTAGGCTTGGGCAGGGCTGCCCCCCCCTCTTATCGCCAGCTCGGGCCGCCCAGGCTTTAAGCTTGGGCAGGGCCCCCCCACCCCCCCACCACTCCGATGGCCGGCTGGGAGTGACCTGGGTGCCCAGGAGGTTCCTGGGACCCAGGTATGTATGCAAATTAACCTCCATTTTTGTTGGGTTAATTTGCATACTCTGGCTGTGGGTGTAGCAGAGGTACGGTCAATTTACATGTTTCTCTATTATTAGGTAAGATTTTCAGGAACTTTTAACCATAAAATGTTTAATGTCTTTTTCACCTTCAAAATTCCTGTGATTATAAGTATCAGTCATATGTCTACATGCATTTGCCAAGCTATTTGTATTGACCTTCAGTATTGACACCTAACTGACTTGAGAGTTTGAGGAATCCATATATGTGTAATACCGTGGGTGGAAAGTATACTTTATATTCTTTACAAACAAACATAGCCCAGTAGTATCAAATTTGTGGTTTGAGGCCTTCCAACTGGTTTTCTGGCAGTTATAACTTACGTTCCCCTTCAAGCTAATGTAAAACCTGCTTTAACCATAGCTTATTAGAAGGTTTAATGACAATAATTTTCTGTTGAAGTTAACTGGATTATAGTTTTACCTTACATTGTGACACCCGTAAAGTCTTGGTTTTAGTAATAGAAAGTAGTGTTCACCATGTTTGTTTCATGGTTCAGTTCTTTGCAAAGATCTGCCTCTCGCACAATGTTTTTGTTACTTTATTCCCAGCTGTTTCAGGGGAGTTAGTTTAGAGCTTCGGCTTTAGTTCTGTGGATGCAAATGAGTTTGAACTAACTGTTCTGTGTGTATTTGTGAAAGCACATGCAGAGAGGGCTTTCCTGATTTAGCTTGTGCAGCCACAATGCAAGGCCATACACAGTATACCGAAATACCGAATTGTTTTAGAGCAAGTACACGAATGCCACTTATTATATATATATATATATATATATATATATATATATATATATATATATATATATATTTTTAAATTTCTTTATTGATTAAGGTATTACATATGTGTCCTTATTCCCCCATTACCCCCCATCCCCCCTCATGCCCTCACCCCCCTGTTGTCTGTGTCCATTGGTTAGGCTTATATGCATGCATACAAGTCCTTTGGTTGATCTCTCCCCCTTACCCCCACCCTCCCCTACCTTCCCTCTGAGGTTTAATGGTCTGATCCATGTTTCTCTGTCTCTGGATCTGTTTTTGTTCATCAGTTTATGTTGTTCATTATATTCCATAAATGAGTGAGATCATGTAATATAATATAGATATTAAAGGATATGAGAACCTTTCCCAATTTCCACCCACTATCAAGAAATAAAAAATGAGACTTGGTAGAGGGGTTCTTCATCAGCATTTAGGGTGGTGAAATTGAACTTATACAACATATTATCCCCAAGTTTTACCCACGATCAAGAAGTAAGAAATTAGCCTTGCTAAGTAAAAAGATGTCTTCCTGCAAAACTGAACAAATGGCCAATTTGACAAAGTGCCACTGTAATATGACAGGTTAGCTAAGACTTCAGAAATGAGACACTTAGTAGTACGAATGAACTCTATGAGAAAAAATGGAAAAAAAATATCTTGTGCAGAAATACTGAACCAGGTCCTTCTCTCACATAAAAGTTTTTGTTGGTTCTAATAAGCATTCAATAGACGAAGTTGGCCTTTTTTTTAAATGGAATTTTCAGTTGGCGCACCCATCTAGCTTTCAGTCAAAAATATAACCAACAGTGGCTTAAACTGAAATGCTTGATAGAACTTTCACCAAGTATCTTCTTCCTTTTGGTTAAAGACAGAGTACAGGAGAGGCTCCTTTCCTTTCAGGAGGTGCTTTTCATTCATTGCAGGTCTTCCTAGGTGGTGATTATGCACCTGGCCCTGTGGAGGGTTAGGGCATTAAATTGGTCTGAGAAAGATTAGTCAGTTAATATTGTAATCTGAAAGTAAGAGGACGCCGAAACTTTCCACAAAACTTACTCTCAAGGTCATTATTTAGTATGGTGATGCAAATAATCAGAACTCCATTTTCTAGTTTTATCACTTTAATTTTTTTTTAAATTGAATTTACTGGGATGCCATTGGTTAATAAAATGATGTAGGTTTCAGGTGTACAATTCTATAATACGTCTTGTGTATATTGTACTGTGTCAAGTCTCCTTCTGTCACCATTTATCCCCCCTTTACCCTCTTCTACCTCCCCCCAGCCCCCTTTCCCTCTGGTAATCATACTGTTGTCTGTCTATGAGGGGTTTTCTTGGTGTTTTTTTTTTTTTCTTAATCTCTTCACATTTTTCACTCATCCCCCCAACCCCCTCCCCTCTAACAGCTGTCAGTCTGTTCTCTATATCTATGTGTCTGTTTCTGTTTTGATAGTTAGCTTATTTTGGTATTTTGTCCTTTGGAGAAGTGAAATCATATGGTATTTGTCTTTCTCTGACTGACTTATTTCATTTAGCATAATACTCTCCAGGTCTATCTATGCTGTTCCAAAAGGCAATATTTCCTTCTTTTATTACAGCTCAGCATTCCATTGTGTAAATGTACCACAGCTTTTTTATCCACTCATCTATGGATGGGCACTTGGGCTGCTTTCAAATCTTGGCTGTTGTAAATAATGCAGCAATGAACAAAGGGGTGCATGTATTCTATCATGTTCTAATTGCATAATCTCAAGCCAATTGATTCACTTTCCTTAACTTTAATTTTCTCATCTATACGGTGGGGATTACAAAAATCCCCCCCTGGCAGGGGTGTTTTCAACATCCAAAGAGGCAGCATATATAAAGCACTAGACGAACAATTGCCACTTAGAAATGTTAGGTATGATTATCAGTGGCTGCAGAGATTCAAATGGTTTTCATCAAGCTTATTAAATCTGGGAAGTATGTACAGTTGGTTCATCAGCAGTACCTCAGTAGGCCCTTGAAATAAAATGCCACATTGTTTCTCAAAGATAAAGCCAATACAATTGTTCAAATTGCAGCAAGAACAATTCTCTTCATGGTTATAATGTTTCATTGCACCTCGGTTCTTAAATATATCTTTTAGTTTCAGCTTATTATGGTTTAAGAATATCAGGAAGAGGAAGAAGAATCAGCATGAGGTTGATGGTTGAGTGGCAACTGTAATTTTCTATATAACAGAATCTTTGCCAATATAAAAAGCCATCTTCTGGTTATGCACAAGTTTAATGAAATGTGGGCACAAAGTGGTGTTTTCTATCCAACAAAGAACAAGTGCAGTCACAGAATTCAGCATGTTGAGTTATTTTTCCAAAATCAACTACCTAAGGACCAAAGGTTATGATTTAAAACAGAATTTCTTTGTGTTCTTTTTCTGAGTGAACAAAACAGCTTATATAGCTGCTGCGTAATTTGGTAATGTTTTTATTTGTTGAAGAAATGCTGAATATTTTGTAGGCATGGCAAAAAGCAAAACACAGCCCTCATCTGTATGCAACATAGTCATAACATAAAATTATGAGCTCATAGATATGATTTCTGAAAAGATTGAATTAACATTGTGAAAATTAGAGCCCCCTCATTTGCATGAAATCTGGGGAATGCCATTGCATGACAAAGCTAGTAATTTATTTGGCAGTAATGAAGAGTGTATTCTCCCAGCATTCCACAGCTCTGGCTCTCTAGTTGAAGTCAGTAGTGGGAGTTTATTCTTTGTAGAATGGCCTGGCAATCAGTATAGTTCAGATATCATCTTCAACTCAAAGTTCACCTGAAATAAAAAGAAGTACCTTACAAATGTTGCTTAAAAACCAATGAGTAAGTTTTGCCCTAGCTGGTTTGGGTCAGTAGATAGAGCATCAGCCTGTGGACTGAAGGGTCCCGGGTTCGATTCCAGTCAAGGGCACATACCTGGGTTGTGGGCTCAATCCCTAGTAGGGGGCATGCAGGAGATGGCTGATTAATGATTCTCTCTCATCATTGATGTTTCTATCTCTCTCTTCCTCTCCCTCTCTGAAATCAATAAAAAACAAACAAAACACAAGACAAAACAAAAAACCAATGAGGAAGTTTTGTTATGTAGTTACTTGTGGTGAAATTTCTATGGGAGAAGAGACTGTAATTATCTGCTCAAAGGAAACCCTTGTAGCCTTTTTACCCCCAGGTGACCCTGATTCTTTGAGCTTTAAAAAAGGAGAACCAGACCTGGAGGGAATCAAAGCTTTTATTTGGAAACCAGAAACCTAGTGAAGTGTTCCTGGGGTCATGTGTTCATTTTTATCGAGAACATAATAACTAGAAAAAAAATCTTGGATATTCACAGAGCTGGCAAGATGGTGTTTCTTCTCAGGTGACTGATAAGTTACACTCAGAACTGAAACTTTTCCTGTATTATAGCTCTTTTGTTTCTTAACAAATGTGTATTAACTGTTAAGGGAGCAGGAGTGGAGGAACAGAGTCATTGGTGTGGCATGTGGAAGATGAAATGGCAATCACAGTGTTTCACTATGGTAAAGTGGGATAAAGGGAGTAGATACAAGAATAAAAGTTCAGATGGATGTTTTCCTCTGCTTTTAAGATGCGGGGCTGGGATGCATTGTACATAAGACATATGATATATCCCAGTGCATGACAAGAAGAGTTTAATATAGGATGGTGATGTCCGACAAGCCAAAATAGGTTGATCCCAGTGGGAAAAGGGCCGTTGGAATGAAAAACATTGAGGTGGAAAGATTCTGTTTTCTGCCTGCTGAGATGGTAGCTCCTGCTTTCACTTCAGGCAATTGCTGCTGCCATCTCACAGTTCTGTTCTACACTGAACCTTCTTGCATAATGAGGACTGTGTTTCTCCATGGATTGTTTTATTGCCCAGAGAATGAGCCAGTGTCTCAGTTAGAAACAAAAACTAAAATCAAAGTTAACAACGTGGGCAAAAATTTCTCTCTCTCTTACCAAAGCAATCCCCCCCCCTCATTAAATTAGCAAGCAAACAATCATCAAAACACAATAGTATGCAATTTACAAAGATTCTCAAAACCATAGAATGGAGGTAGAAATGGCTGATTTGTTCATTATATACCAGGTAAAATTGATTCTCAAGCTCTGAAAAATTCAGTCTCACATCTTATGGAGCATGTAATTTATAACTAAGACATTAAGTGCTGAAAAAAGCCCAAAGTGCTATGTATATGGATGGAGCAGTTAATTTTTAGCTGGAGGAAGGGACAACAGGAAAAACTCTACATAGAAGGGGATATTAGAGCTGGACATTTAGTAATGAGTATGATTCTCTTTGTGAGAAAGAAAAGAAGTGATAGACATCCTAGGAGATAGGCCAGAATAAGTAGGGGTAATATTTAGTGAACATTCATGACATGTTCTTGGAAAATTAAGTAGGTCAATGTGACTAGAGTAGAGGACATGAGTAGATAAAGGGGCTAGGGATATGTAGTTGGAAGGTAAGTTGGAGTTATTGTAAAAGGTGCTTATAAATAAGTCACACTGTTGGTTTTGGATTTCATTAAACACTCAAAGGGTTGCAGAGCAGTTCTGATTGGTGTCTGCAGAATATCCTATATAATAAAAAGCTAATATGCAAATCGACCGAATGGTGGAACGACCAGCTGCTATGACACGCACTGACCACCAGGGGGAAGATGCTCAATGCAGGACTGCCCCCTGGTGGTCAGTGCGCTCCCACAGGGGTAGCTCAACTCAGCCAGAAGCTGAACTCATGGCTGGCAAGCACAGCAGTGGTGGCGGGAGCCTCTCCTGCCTCTGCAGCAGTGGTAAGGATATCTGACTGCCGGCTTAGGCCCATGGGGAGCTGGCCTAAGCCATCGGTCAGACATCCCCTGAGGGCTCCTGGACTGCAAGAGGGCACAGGCCGGGCTGAGGGACCCACCCCCCCCCCCAGGTGCACAAATTTCGTGCACTGGGTCTCTAGTAGGATATATCTGAGATGATGCAGTCTGGAGAAAGTGAAATGGATTAAAAAGCTATTGTTATAGCTTAGATAAGATAATATCCCAGCTGGTGTGGCTCAGTGGTTGAGCATAGTCCCAGGAACCAAGAGGTCACTGGTTCAATTCCTGATCAGGGCTTATGCCCAGATTGTGGGTTTGATCCCCAGTAGGAAGTGTGCAGGAGGCAATCTATCAATGATGTTTCTCTCTCATTGACATTTCTATCTCTCTCTGTCCCTCTTACTTCCTCTCTCTCTCAAGACCAGAAAAAGAAAAAAAAAAAAAAAGGTAGTATGAAGGCACAGTAAAGTGAGAGGAGGGCATGGATTTGAAAAATATTTTAGTGGAATAATCAGTAGGGCTTGGTCATTGATTGGTTGAAAGTAGTTAAAGAAATTAATCCAAAATGACCTTGAAGTTTCTATCTTGGAGTTTTAGATGATTGTGCATGTTGTTCATGAAGACAGGGTTAACATAAGCAGAGGGAAATGGGGATTTAGGGAAGTGTTGAATTCTGTTTTGGACATGAAATTTTTATTTTTATGGGGTGGTTAGGTGAAAATGTCTAGCAGGCACATGTAAAGTGGATTTGGAACCCAGGGGAAATCAGAGGGGGAGAAATAGATTTGGATGCCACTGACATAATATACAGTTGAGACAGTGAGACATAATGAAACCACCTAGAGAGAAGGTATAGAGAGGAAAAGAAAGTGCATCAGGGAGGGACCCTGGGAAATTTAAGGAAGAGGAACCAAAGAAGAAAATTTAAAAAAGGCCAGAAAGGCAATTAAAGAGCCAGAATAAAGTAGTTTTGGAGAGTAAAATAGACAAGAGTTCCAAGAACATTGCAATAGGTACAGATATTGCAAAGAAATCATATTGGATAAAAACATCTTAATTTTTTTTCCAGTTGTGCTTAGTTACCCAATGGCCATACTATTGATATCTGTGAAATAGAAAAAGGGCTTTAGAAGCAAGTTACCTTTGTGTGTATTAGACAAACGAGCTCCTCCCTCCAGTTGAAGGCAGCACTTAGAGCTTGGCAAATAAAACTTTTCTTACCTCCTTTCCTGAATCATCTTGTGCAGGGCACAAATGGCAAAACCATATGATATTCTGGCTAACCAGGGGCAGGGACAGTCAAGAAATAATTGTGGGTCAGCACAAGCGTCCAGGAGAAGGAGATGGAGAAATTGAGGTGATACTGAATATTTATTTTAAGTGGTTGCCCTTGAGGACAAGAAGGAAAGGGAATGATGTAAAGAGACTAGCTGATTTTAGGAAACGAGGTAGGAAGTCAATAGAGACCCTGATGAAATCAATAGCAGAGTTTCTAAAGGTTGGTGGGGATGAAAGAATTGATTACAAGATCAATGGGAATGGATTCTGGAGCAGAAGTAAGGATTTGAAGCGGAGGTTATCATGCAATGATGGGTGTTGATGGTTCATCAAAATGCATGTTGAAATCACTCAGGGTGACAGCAGGCAATTGAGTGGAAAAGATAACTGTGATCCTTAGAGAATGTGAGGAGATCATGTGTGGGGGTGTGTGTCAGTAAATGATGAGGTTGGAAAAAGGGTAGTATAACCTGATGTCATAGATTTCAGCTGGTGGCTGAAGCAGGAAAAGCAGAAAAAGAACTTGTTTTTTGTATGACTGGTTCAGTTTATAATTTGATAACTCTTTGCATAACCACAAATTCTTACTCTGGCTGTTTTGCTTGGGTACAATAAGTAAAACACATTAGACAAGAGAAAGACAATAGTAGGAGATATGGATTTAAACATGACATCAAGAAAAGTGGGTGGTTTCAGGAGAAATTAAAAATTTTATTGCTATAAATAAGAATAACCAGTCCAAAGCACCTCTCCCTCCCCAGCCAGGTGGTGAAACTGAGAGAAATACTCTTATACATTTCTCTTTAGAGGGTATTTCAGCTCAACTAGACCTGACCAAAATGTCCCATCTATAAGAAGATCTGGGATAATGCTGAAGTTTATTGTTGGAAAGACTTGGTATTCCATTAACATTATGCTCTAACCCAGTGGTCGGCAAACTGCAGCTCGTGAGCCACATGCGGCTCTTTGGCCCCTTGAGTGTGGCTCTTCCACAAAATACCATGGCCTGGGCGAGTCTATTTTGAAGAAATGGCATTAGAAGAAGTTTAAGTTTAAAAAATTTGGCTCTCAAAAGAAATTTCAATCGTTGTACTGTTGATATTTGGCTCTGTTGACTAATGAGTTTGCCGACCACTGCCCTAACCCATTAACTCAATACTTGAGGACTTTGAATATCACTTTGCAATTCCTCTTTGGTCAATACCTTCAAACCAGATCATTAGTTTATTTGAGAGAGCTGAAAGCCTTGAGCTTATCTTGTTTTCAAAATAGTGCACAGCTGAACAATGTATTTATATAAGAGGAAAAGAAGGAATATGAACATATTTTTATAATGGAATAAAATATAATTTGAAATTCTTTGCCCCTCTCTGCTTCTAAGGTCTTAAGAATAAAAGTTCTGCCCTATTTGGTTTGGCTCAGTGGATAGAGCATTGGCCTGTGGACTGAAGGATCCCAAGTTTGATTCTAGTCATGGGCGCATGCCCAGGTTGCAAGCTCGATCCCCAGTAGGGGATATACAGGATGCAGCCAATCAATGATTCTCTCTCATCATTGATCTTTCTCTCTCTTCCTCTCTGAAATCAATAAAAATATACTTAAAAAAAGTTTCAATGACAAAACAACAATAACAAAAGAAGTATCAACAACCTCAATTATTCACTTATTTGTGTTCTCTAATATTCAGTGGTATAGCTAGTAAAATGGTTCTGATACAAAATTTAATGTGGTCCTCCATTGTTGTATACCTCTGTACACAACAAAAATTCCTCTCTTTTTTCCTCATTGTGGAGGAAATGGTTAGATTTGGCTACGTAAGGTGTGGGCCATGGTTGGGTGGTGAGGAGCCAGAACTTTGGAGAAGCCATTGCCCAACTGGGGTTGGGAAGAGAATTGGAGAAAATCCTTTCCAGGAACATAACCTCTGTCAAAACCGGGCTGATCAGAAACGGTCCTAAGGCCTACCTTGAACTGCATTGCCTTTATTCCATTAGTTTTTACTTAGTGGGTAAAAGCAGAGTATAGGTAGCCTTTCCAAATTACTTACTAGTATATTTATTATAGAACTAGTTAACATAATGCAATATGTTATAATGACAGTCATAAAATCTAGTTAAACCAAACCTTCCTGTTCATGCTGACACTGAACACTTATATACAGTGACATATTTCTTTGGGATTAAGACATTTTAAAGTTAAGGTACCACCTGTGTAAGTGGGTGAGTGTTTGCAGGGGTCCATTAATTGCCATGTACTTTGGACATCACAATGGAGGAAATTTCCTAAGAGCTTCTTAGAGTGAGATTCAGAGCCTCTGTCCACAGACTTGACCTTCAAACATTTAGAGAGTGAAGAGAAATCTGTGAAAACCCAGGGTTCATAGTTTTGGTGAACCCTAGTAGGTGGTACCTAGATATGGTTAGTGCATTTGCTGGCTCTGTTATCGCCACTCATCTGGCTGCATATTTTTCACATATGCAAATTAGGCAATCTTAATCTCCTGGGTCTTAGAATTATAATATTGTCTCTCTTCCCTCCTTGTCTTCCCAATCTCACATATCACAGCTTCGGAGGGCTAGGGAGTGATGGTCATTTTCTATGGCCAGGATGGGATGGGAGGAAGTTTCCTTCAGGTCTGGCTCTTCCAGCCTCTAGGGAGAGACCTCAAGGTTCCAAAAACATACAAGGGATTTTCCAGGAGTTCCTCATCCAGTTTATGCTGCTTGTCCTGCACAGCCTGGTTACTGGGATGCATGTATTACCGTTTTTGATGTTAACATATGGAGTGCACTTATTTACTTACTGAGAGCACCTTGAGAGCAGGCATTGATTCATCTGTGTCTTTTTTTTTTTACCACATATTATAGTGCTTGGTACCAATATGTTTAGTAATTTTGCTGAATTAAATTTAATATCATACCCCATTCTTTGAGAAGATAGAACTGAGGCAGAGATGCTAATGATGATAAACTGTTGAATGTTTGCTATGCTGTAGGTATTATTTCAATTATATTTATATTGACTTATTTGAGCATCTAGCCTTTAAAGTAGGTAACTATTTCTCCATTTTACAGATGAGAAACCAGAGGCGAGTTAACCTAAGTTCATTTATCTAATAAGTGATAAATCTGGTCTGGCTCAGATGTCTGGCTTCAAAATCCAAGCTCCAAACAATATCCTAAATCACCTCTCAAGAAGTGGGAAGATTGGTTGGAGGAAGTATATAAACAACTTCAGTTTTTAACACTTTTCTCTCCACCTGGATGATATGTCCCAACTCCCTTTTTTTCCTCCTATATCTAGTTTTTCTCCTTCAGTATGTGGCATTCAGCAAATCCATCCTACTTTAAACAAACAAACTTCTCTTAACCATATACCTTTCTATAGTTTCACATGCTCATGAGAAAAACAAAACCTATTGCTTCTGGGCAATTGGTTTTCCTGAGCTGAGACCTAGATCAATCTTCATAAGGGGAGACTGTGTGAGATGGCAGGCAACTACTGGGAGGACAAGACCATAGTGAACAAATTGTAGAGCTGTTTCCTATAGCGTCCCTTAATGTGGTCTTAAGTTATAAAGATACATAGTATTGTTCATTAAAAACAATTTTAAGGTGGAATAAAAACAAGGTGTTCTGAATTTGTAACTCCCTGATGGCCGCTTGGACTGAATACCTAGTTCTATGTTGACTATCAGGACCTATATTGCTCTGAATGGCTGGAACATTTATTACTTTACTATTGTTTGGCATTACCATGTAAATGCTAATACAGGCCTTAAAGTGTCTGGTTTTAATTATGATAGACATCAACTTAGAGATTCTGTTGGCTATGTGGCATCATCCATGCAATGGAATCGAAAAGTGTATTAGGCAAATATGATTCAAAAGTAGGACTTTTCTTTTTTTATATCCTCCAATAAAATAGCAAATTAAATGTCCTTTTATCAGTTTCCTCTTTTTCCAAACAGTGCCAAAGCTATACATCTGTATGTCCAAGGAAGAAGGGATAGGGTGAGGAGGACTCATCATAAGATATTTCTTGCTGCTATGACCTTCAAAGGCTTAAGCAAGTAAAGGATTTATTATTATTTTTTAAATAAGAAGGGTAGATGTAGCTGATGTGGCATGAAATTGCTAGAGAAATAAGCTCTGGTGATTCTAATTTTAATATATTGTTTCATTTTTAAAGAAATATATAAAGGGTGGGCATGATTTGGACATCCATCTACTTCTCTTAGACTCCTAAGTCTATAAGTCTTGCATTTAATGATTTATCTTTATTTTTTCTCAAATAGGATAGATAAGTGTCTGGGAGGAAACTTTTATGAACCCTGTCCAGAAAGGTTCACTAAACTCCATTTTGCTTACTGACATGGAGAGAGGAAAAATATAGCTTTTCCCTGGTAATGATTTCCCCAATAGAAAGCTGACTTAAATAAGAAAAATTCCAAAGTGTCATCCCAACTGGGACAAAGAAGGTAGATTGGAATGAGGTTGATGGAAATTTTCCTTGAACCTATAAAGGAATCTATATTAATAACTTGTTTGGAAGAATGTTATATGAAAATTGAAAACATTAAGTGATTTGTTTAGCTAAAAGGCATAAAGAAAGCAGCTACATGTCAACCAAAAACTAACGTGTCAACTCAGTGTCAATCTACTGAAAACAATTATCAATTAAGAGACAACGTGATATAGAGAGAGAAACTCTGAATTCAGAATACCTAGGTTTTAGCCTTAATTGTACTATGACTTTATGAGGTTGAAAAGATTATTTAATTTTTCTTGGATTGAGTTTCTTTGTTTGTAAAATAAGGTGTTGAATTAGATAATTTCCAATTTAAAAATCTCACGCTTTTCACTGAGACAGAGATTATAATAACTTCTAGTTAAGTAGTTTATACTTCAATAATTCAATCTGTAAAAATAAAAAAATTATAATAACTTAGTTTCAAAAGGCAAAATTAGGTAAATTATATGCAGTATAAATAAACTGTAATAAGTTGGAAACCAATCTTGTATTACCCAGCTAGAGACTCTGCCACCCATATGTTCATAAAAACACTGTGGTTGTTTTATTGTTCTCTCAGGCAGTGCCAATCATAGTTAGCACTAATTAATGAAATTCCAGGGCGCTGTTTGCCAGGAGGTTCAAGCAATGGGTGAAGCAAACTACAGTGGCAAAGTTTCCATCATTTATATTGCTGTGACAATATTGGCTCAAGTTTCAGAAACAGTAATTCCAGCTCCTAGTCCCTGTGAGAACAAATGTAGATTGATTTATGTTCTGAGCCTCTCTAGCATATTGTTGACACTGAGATGGCTGCCAGAGCTCATCATACAAGGTGCTGACATTTTCTGGGAATCCACTTGCCTTTACACATATTCTCTCTAGTGCCTCATATTTGCACATATTTCTGGGTTTTTAAATTTTTTGTTTCAAAGTCTAAGGCATGGATTATTGACATTAAAATCAGTCTAACATTATTAAACTAGTTTATGCCAACATAAAATTCTTTAGGATCAAGTCATGCTCAGAAAAGACCATAACGTTTATTTAAACCATGTTGGAATTACCATCAACAGCATTTGAACTTGGTGGCTTTCCTTAGAATTGCTCTTCCTTTTTAGTAAACAACTCCCTCCTCCCCCCACACCTTTTCTCTGGCTTGATTTTCCACCTACATTCATCAATTACTGAACCTTTTTATTCAGGTCCATTTCTACCACCCCAACCGTCATTATCATTCCTGCAAAGCCTAGGTATTTGGGGCTTTGTGGTTGCTTTCTGGTTTCAGTCATAGACATAGACAGCCATACATATTGATTTTTTTAAAAAAAATTATCTCTTGAGAAGAAGAAGAGCCAAATATGATAATTGATTTTTGCAGTAAGAGATAAACACATCAGCTCAATAATGAAGTATCTTTGAATGGGTTTGATCAAATAAATTGAGTAGCTCCCTCAGTTGTGTTGTGGGAAATCAAAGGTTCTGATGTTACAGATTTCCAGCACATTTTCCTCTCTAGAAATGTAAGACATTTCAGTGCTTCTTCAAACAAATCGTTGAGATAAATTATGGACTCAATATGATTAGTTTTATGTTCCATGTTTCTGAATGGAAAAATCATTTCTTTCCATTTTTGAGAAATTGAGATGTAACTTAGGTAAAGTTGAATTTTAGATGTGCAGACTGATAAATTTTTACAACCGGACTCCCACCCTGACCAAAATGTGTACTATTTCTCACTCCCTGAAAGGATTCCCCATCCCCTTCCCAATCTGTAGGTCCATCCCTGCTTCTGCAGAGGGGTAACAGGAATTATTCTTTCTTAAATGAAAATGATTGAATGTTTAAAAATGTTATTATCTATTTTTCCTTTCATTTTTTTTGTGATTGCAGAATTGCTTTATCTTTAAAAATTCCCTTTTACATTTTTCTCAGGAAAGATAGGGTAGAAAATGCCCCTGAGCATTGTGACTTTTGTTACTTAGATGCTGGAAGCATTTCTAGGGCTGAATATTTCTTGTTGTCTCTTATTAAGTTATTAATAGAGAGGTAGAAGATTTTTTAAGAATTTCTGAAATATTGCTTTTATCTATGAAAGGTTAACATAGTTTTCCATTTGCCCATTGGTGGAGATTTTTCTCATTCACATGGTTTATGATATTGCTTAGTCTTTGGAGAGGACCTATTTTCACCATCTTTTCCTTTGGATTTATTTTGTTTGCAGTCAGCAACATTAAACTTTAAGTTCCACTCAGACACACAGGAGAGAATGAAGTGAGAGAGCAGTATTGCATTACTGGACCTTAGAAGAGGTGATTCAAGCATCTCCCAGGGTTCTACCAAAGAATGAGATACACCAATAGCTGGAGCTATGGTATTACAGCAGGCAGGGCCATGGCTTATTTGCCTCTGAATTCTGACTTCCCTCAGTCCTCAATGCAGAGCTCCTGGCTCCGCATATTAAATCCCAGGTGGATTCAAATCCTGGTTGCCCCATGTGTCACCAATAACCTGGACAATATTAATACTGAACATTTGTATTATACTTTTATAGTTTATAAAATCCATCTCCCTATTTTACCTTATTATTCTTTAGGGCAGCTTGGTATAATATTATAAGCCTGTTACCTTTTTTTTTTTTTTTTTTTTTTTTTTTTTTTTTTTACTGTTATGAAACTGAGACTTAAAGAGATGAAATGTCTTCCCCAAAGAGTATGTCTTCCATAAGTAGTTTGGTTCCTCACAATCTGACTCTACAGTTAGGAGCCTTGGGGATTTCTAGTTTTATTAATGACTCCGAAGCACATGTTAGTTACATCCATATATTCAGAGAATAAGGGAAGGCATGTAAAACATGCACACGATCCTCCATGGCTTGCGCTCTGTTACTGTACTCAGAAATGGGACTTAGTAGGACAGTCCAATCCTGGACAGGTTTCTGTCTATCCAATTTTTAAAATATAATTAGTTTTGAATCACTTCAGTCAATGGTTTCAGAAATAACTTTTTCATGTAGATATTACTTTGGCTTAGCTCTTACAGCACCCCAGGCTAAGAGAATCTATAAAATCATGAGCTTGTCAAATGGGATGCTATTAGGATTTAAGATGTGCTGGAGCCTGGATTAAGATAGTATTGGCTATGGTGAGTGACTGATAAATATTTATTGAACAATTGACTGGCTCTAAGTATAGCTCATCATTATTAATTATTACTCTATAACAAAAATAAAAGCCTTGTTAATTTTATAATGCCGTTAACACAACAGTGGGATTTGCATGTTCACAGTTTTGCTCCAATATTCTGGATATGATCAGTAACTACAGCCCTTCTGCATTGTCCTGAAATTTTAGAATAAACAAACAAAGGCCTGTGTTGACAGCAAAACCTATAGGTGTGATATTTCCTTTGTTGTTAGAGTATCATAAACTATTAAAAATCTTAGCAAATAAAGAATGAAAATTGCTGCTTAACTCATTTTTGCTTTATCCATTTTAGGGAAATATCATACTTGATTTTTTTTCTCCTAGCCACTGGGTGTTAAGAACTGTAGATGGCAATCCAAGCACAAAAATGATTGGGTTTGCTAAATTTTGTCATGCATTTTGCTTTCCTAGCAGCACAAAATTATGTTGCTCTAGGAGGGCAGCATATCAGGAAAAATAATCATAAAAACAAAAGCAAATTTCACAGAAATAGAAAACAAGATAATTTTTTTTGCAGGCTTTTCTTTATAAGTTTCACTACACGTAAGTTTACAAAATACAATTTTGGTCTCACAAGTTAATCAAGAAATACTGTGAAGGCATTTTTGAACTATGGATAGTACAAAATTTCAGTTGCCATGGAAACAGGATATCATATATGAGAACAGGCCACATCATATAGGAGATTTAATTATAATGAAATGATAAATGAATAAAGGCATTTTTAGCCCACTTATGGCTAAAATCCATTAGAAGTCCAGTTTCCAAGGAAACCCATATCTTAAAACAGTAATAAGAAAAATTATGGAATAAGATAAACTGCATTTTTAAAAATATTTGAAAAGAGTACAGCAGCCCCATCAATTAAGAACATTTCTAATTTTAAAGAATTACTTAGGATGAACATATATTTTTTGTGAGAATCATGAACTATCCATAATGACAATAGCACATGCGCTTTCTACACAGAATAATAAAATACTGGTTTGATTGACAAGGTTTATGAATCTAATGTTTAGAATATGATTAGAATGGCATATATAGACTTATTTTTATTTTGAAGTGAGTTTCGCTGATTTATAAGATCAAAGCATGGCCAGGAAAAAGCATGGTCACATCAGTGGATCATTTTGATTCCAAATGTTGAGTCCTATTACCAAATTTGTTTCTGATTTATGCATGTGTGTTTGGGCTGAGCCAATAAGAAATAGACCATCTGGAGGGCACCTCAGATGTAAGAGTCTGAGTACAAAATATTCACAATCCAATGTAGTCCTGCTGAGAAGTGGATTTAAGTTTAGGTGGCCCAGAAAGTCCTTAAACTGCACAGTATGTTTCCAGTTTTTGGCTACCAGCAGTAAGCACACTAGCAGGGGCATTGGGGTGGTAGTGAGCATTCATTAAAGGCATTGGCATTTTAAAGGAGCACAAAACTACCTCCACCTCTCTCCCATTGTGGGATATGAATAGACACAAAACTGGAGCAGACGACACAAAAGAGAAACAAGTCCGGTGGGCTAATCCCAGGGCTACCATTTCAGAGAGCAGTTGTTTGAGCACAGCAGTCAGTTCCTGCACATTCTATGCTGTGGCACCTACTTTTACACATTCACAACAACGGTCTCTGTTGATTTGGACTCTTAAACATTTTTTTTTTCTTAATTTATTTCAGAAAGGAAAAGAGAGGGAGAGAGATATGGCAACATCAATGATGAGAGAGAATCATGCCCCCTATTAAGGACAGATCTCTCAACCTGGGCATATGCCCTGACCAGTAATCAAATCTGGCAATATCTCGGTTCCTGGGTCGATGTTCAACGGCTGAGCCACATGCAGATGGGCTGATTTGGACTCTTGTAAAAACAAACAAACTACAATTTGAAGGCCATGGGTTTGGAGTGAGACCAACATGGATTTGAATCCCAGCTCTTCTCTACTAGATGCATGGGATTGGGCAAGTTGTTTAAATGCTTTTATCTCAGTTTCTTCACTAGGAAAAATATCTACTGTTGGAATATATCACTGTCAGTATCTGTAAAGCAGGGTTTCTCAGCCTCGGCACTGTTGACATTTTGCGTCATATAATTCTTCTTTGGGAGGGCTGTCTGATGCATGGTAGGATAGTATCTGTGGCTTCTACCCACTGATGCCAGTAGCAACCCTTCTCTCCACCACCCTCATCCCCTACTAGTTACAACCAAAAAATGGTCTCCAGACATTGCCAAATGTCTCCTGGGAGTCAAAATTGTCACCAGTTGAGAAGCATTGAGGTAAGTGATCTTCTAATAGTAAATGATAAATAACCAATAAGGGATACATTCATTAAAGTTTCTGTGAGGATGCGATCCTTTATAATAAAGCGGTAATAAGCAAATTGAATCGCATGCCCTCAAAAGATGGCTGCCTACAACCAGGCCGGCACGGGGGTTAGTGAGGGATGACTAAACGACTGAACAGCAGGCTGCGTGGGGCGACCAGGCCGGCAGGGAGGCCGTGAGGGGTGACCAGGCCAACAGGGGGGGCAATTGGGGGCAATCAGGCCAGCAGGGGGGGTGAGTTGGGGGTGACCAGGCTGGCAGAGGGGTGCAGTTGGTGGTGACTAGGCTGGCAGGGGGGGCAGTTGGGGGCAATTAGGCTGGCAGGGAGGCAGTGAGGGGCGACTAGGCTGGCAGGGGGGGGGGGCAGTAAGGGGTGACTAGAAAGGCAGGCAGGTGAGTGATTAGGAGCCAGCAGTCCAGGATTGTGAGAGGAACATTGGACTGCCGGTTTAGGCCCGATCCCGGGCCTAAACCAGCAGTCAAACATCCCCCAAGGGGTCCCAGATTGGAGAGTGTGCAGGCTGGGCTGAGTGGACCTTCCCCCCTTCCCCCCCCCATCCCCATGCACGAATTCCATGCACTGGGCCTCTAGTATATAACATAATGGTTAGCTTCAGGTTTGATTATTTAAATTCTCTGATGACCCTTGCTTTCCCACATCTTTTTTCCAGTTCTGAAAATTTCTCAACCAACATCTTTTCAAATATTTACTCTGTTAATGTGCTCTCATTTTCCCCCCTCTAGTATGCCTACTAAATGAATGTCGAAATTTCTTTTTTGATCTTCCACATTTCTTAACCTCTCAGATTTCTCTCTCTGTATTCTCTGAACTATGTTCTGGATGATTACTACAGAGCTGTATTCCACTCAGGGTTTATCTTCCCAGGGAAATCTTTTGTTTATTTTAGCTGAGTTTTTAAAATTAATTTTACTGACCATACTTTTCATTAAAAATTTTTCTGTTTTACATATCCACCTTTAATAATACTCTTTTTTCTTTATAGTTTTATTTCTTTTTTCTCTTTATTGGATATTATAAAATAACTAGGTTATTATTTTAGTCTCTTTGTTTGCTCTGTTGCTGGTGATTCTTTAGCCTCTGCTGACCACTCATGTGACAATGTATTTTCTTATACACTTTATAAATTTTGTCAGCTCACTTTTGATAGAACTATATATTATTGGGGTTTCATCTTTCCTTTGATTTATGGATGTGAACCTATTGATAATTTCATGGTTGCCTCTGATGTAGTCCTATATGTTCACTCACTCTGGGCGTGTGTGTGTGTGTGTGTGTGTGTGTGTGTGTGTGTGTGTGTTTAGCTTGAGGACTCCATATAAGTAATGAAAGACCTTGGCTCTCACACATTTGCTAGATGTAGGCTGAGGCATCATATTTCTTGAGGTAGAATTTTTCCAATCAAGATTTAGGGAAAATGGCTCATATTCATGTCATGTCCTGAGTAGGTGGAGCTTTGACAAAGGGGTTTTTCTGACTTCTGACTTTATTTAGAGACTCTAATTTCAGTTTCTTGTTTCCTGTTGGAGTATTAATGCCTCAGACCCCAAGGATTCCATCACAACCATTTTATTACAATGTCCTGTTACCACTATGTATTTCCTTTTCATTTCTGGCACTTTCAGAATTACATTTCTTGCTTTGAATTTTTACTATTAAGTTAAAAACTGTTTGTTTTTTTTTCTAAACCTAGCATTTCCATGTTTTTTGTATTCATAGATAGAGTTGGTTTCCTATGGTAGTTTGCCTACTGTTTGGATGAGAAGTTCCAATTTAACTTTTCTAAACTTCCTCAGTTTTCTTATCTGCAACACTAGAATAAATATAACGTCTGCACTGTAGGGTTGTTGGGAGAATTAAATGAGATAATGAATGTAAAATACTTATTTACTGGACACATGGTAATTTCTCAGAGTGTACCACTACAATGTAAATCAGCTGCTGCTCTTCCTGCCAAATTTCAGATATTCAATAATTAATGGCTTTAATTTATAATCATTCATTACTTGCATGTGTCCTCATCTCAGATCCATTCATGACTGGGAACCTTATCAAGAATTGAAAAGTCCTAGCAAATAATGCCAGAACTATTCAAATATCTCTATAATCTGCAAGTCACAGTTGTTTTGACAAATATGCCTATGTCAATATCTGGAGACTTTTTGATAGACACAACTTGAAGGGCAAAATGCTGCTGCTATACATGGGTAGAAGCCAGAGCTGCTGCTAAACATCCTACACAGGAAAGCTCCCACAATTACCTGGCCCAAAATTTCAATGGTGTTGAGCTTTAGAAACCCTGAATTTGGTTATTAAACCTTTTTATATTTCAAATTCAATTTATTTTTAAACTATTTGTCTCAGAAAGTTAGTAATAGGATGTTGATTGTAAATTAGTGACTAAGGTCTGATTCATGGGGAATTTTTCATATAACCGAGGATTTCTTTGAAAGTACATGGTGAAGAGCTGTTACCAACTTCACGTATCTATGTAGCAAAGAACAAAAAGAAAAATAGTAACAAAAATAATACAATATCAATAATACAACAACAACAACTTATAAGCAGACACCTATACACATAAATACATAGCCATACACAAAAGCCAATGGGGTTTGGATGAGGCTTTAGGGGGAATGTGAAATCAGCAAGATATGTCTTCAGATCCTGGAGTAGATAGCACCTAACACTTATACAGCTAAAATTCTTATATTTGTTATGAATATGAAATTGAGTTCCTCTAGGTCTGTCTGTCCTTCCTCCTTCCTTCCCTGAATGCTCTTTGCTTTAAAGCCTTGTTCTCTGTATTTTATTTTTCTTGTTTCGGTGACTGTTTCCTTTTCTAGACATCTTTCAGGGCAAATATCTTGCTTTAATTAGTTTTGTATCTACAGCATCAAGCACGGGGCTC
Source organism: Cnephaeus nilssonii (assembly GCF_951640355.1). Classification (NCBI taxonomy): domain Eukaryota; kingdom Metazoa; phylum Chordata; class Mammalia; order Chiroptera; family Vespertilionidae; genus Cnephaeus; species Cnephaeus nilssonii. The sequence goes on along the minus strand of NC_137072.1, from coordinate 83,490,521 downwards.
CAAAATAAGAAGGAAGTTAAGTGTTCGAATTAAAGAATGAATGCGTGAATGACAAAATCCAGTGCCTAGGTTTACCAACATGTCTAGTGATATTTAAGAATGTACACCACAACTAAGCCAGGCATTGGAGTATCTACAAAGTGGAAGAGAAAATCTGAGGACAAAATGAAAAGCCAGCCTCAAACGTCATGACAGTTGTGCAGGGCTGGAAATCAATGTCTGCAAACCAAAACACTTGATTCATGTACAGCAATCCAAGCTGAAATTTGAACAAAGCCTGAGTAATTCCTGTTGTCTTGGAACCAGGCAAACATCACTAGTCTCTGCAAATAGCCATGGCAGCTCCAAAGCCAAGAACACACTTCGCTTGTGTGTGTGCCAGTGGTGTCTTGGGTTTATGATGGTTTGAGTCTACCGGCGAGGCTTTCCTCAGACAGAGATTTGCATGGCATCCAGCCTATTGTGCTTTTCATAAATTAGACATATTCAAATAACAGCATCAAACCTCCAATGAACAAAGGCTCTACTGCCACTACTTGCATACTCAATTTAGGAGAAGTTTAAACATCAACCCAGAGAACTACACATCATGGGTGAAATTCCTCTCTGAATAACTTTCAACCTTTTCAAGCAATTATTTCTAAAATCCTGATATATTGTGCTCTCTTTAATGACAACCATTTAATGTAGTCTCACTTAAGATGTCAGATTTTCATCTGGAGATCTTTTCCCTATTTTATAGATGAGGAAACGGAGTCTTTGAAAGATGAAGCAACTTGCCCAACTAGTAAGTGCTGGAGCAGAATTTTAGGGCCAGTTCTCTTTGGCTCAGTGTCTTGGCCTCATTGCCTCATATGACCAGTGTATAGCAAATATCCAATCCTTTGACAAACTTCTACAATAGGGACTTTGTATTTCTTATTTTTAATTCTTCACCACGAAACACATTTGGATAGAAAAGTTTCTGTTTTAAATTAGAATTATTTAGAAATTACTTCTTGCTGTATAACACTGTGCTAAACACTACATGATTTGAAAGAGAATAGTACTTTGTTAAGAAAAAAATTTATTTCTTTCATGAAAATATATGCCAAATATAAAGTTATTTCACTTGATAAGCAAACTAGAGCCTCTCTTACTTTATTAAAAAATTATAAAATTTCAAGTAAAATGCAGGTATATTCCTGTAACATAATCAAATGACAGAAAAAGCAAAGCTCTCCCCCGTTTTTAGTTCCTTCTCCAGATGTAGCCACCTGAGCTAGTTATTCTCCAGATTCTTTAGCAGTTAATTTGCCTCCCCTTACTCTGTTTGTGATGCTGCAGCTGGGGCTGTGACTCTGCCAATATCTCCCACACTGCTTTACCAGATGGCTTCCTGGAAGGTTTTATCCAGGAGGCGGGAGGAGGGACTTCTCAGTTTTCCTCATTCCATTTAGTATCAGTCCCATCAGTGGCAATTTGCCCCAGTCTCCATGTTCTTTTGGCAACTCTGGAACCAGCCTCAGGGACTCCTCAGAAGTACAGTGGGACAGATGGGGTTCCCACAATGTCTGAGCACATTTCTCTAGGCCCATCCTTTATGTGTCTGGATTCTTATAACCCTGTCTCTTTTTTGTCTTCCCAGACTGAGGATGGTAGTGCTTTCTTGTATTTATTATCTCTGGCTTCCTTTAGTGTTTCCTCTGGATTTTCTTAGACTTCTAAGTCTTGTGTTAAATAATTTCTCCATTTACAATGTATTAAATTGGTTTTCTATTTTTCTGACTGTACTCTGAAAGATGTACCACTATGATCAGATTGATCTATATCCCTACAAATTGATCTATATCCTTTTCTCTTTATTCTCAATTTAATATTGTATTTTTTTTATCAATGATTATTTCCATAGAAAAAGAATGTGAAAGGTAATAATATAAAAAAGAGCAGTGCCTACAAACCTAGCTATGAAGGAGAGGATAATTTTTGCTTTCAGAAAAAACAACAACAAAACAAAACAAAACCCCCCCAAAACCCAACAACACTGAATAGAGTTTCTAGCTTATGGTCTGGCTTCTGCTTCCCTGAGAATTAATAGATATTCCTGGAGAATATAATGGGGCAAACTGTGAATTAGTCTTTGGAGTTGAAAGGCTCACTATAATGGGCTATCAGCAGGGTTATATTGAGCCCAGTACTGGTTATTTAATAGGAATATGGTCCTGCTAATGGGCTGATAATGTATTTTCTGATTCCATGTTTACCTTATCCAGCTTTCAGTTTCCAAAAGCAGAACTTCTCTGAGGGTGCACTGAGTGTCCTCAGAACATGGTTCATTTATGTCCTGTTGGTAATGACAGCACAACGCTCAGCAAGGTTAACTTTGGAGTACACTCCTCAAGCCTGGATAGGTTGCCCTCTACACAGCTGGTATGCTGCTGTCTTCCTGGGGGTCTTCATTCACCATTACCTTGGGATTACCATTGCCTCTCTTTGGTGTTGTTTTCTATTTCCTGTATTCCATAACTTCCATTTTCTTGGATTACTCCCTCTATTTGGTGGAGAATCATCTAGTAGCTTTCTGAGAAGTAGTGCATGGGAAGTAAATATTTTTTCAGACCTTGAATATCTAAAAATAATCTTATTCTACAATCTCATTTGACTGATAGTTTGCCTAGGTATAGAACTATAGATTGGAAATAATTTTCTTTCATAATCTTAAAGACATTTTCTAGTTTCCAGTATTGTTGTGAGAAGTCTGAGGTATTTTGATTTCTATCCTTTTCACATAAGTTGTACTTTCCTCTCAGAAAGCTTGTAGAATCTTCTCATTTCTCCATGTTTTGAAATTGCATGATGATGTCTCTCAGAGTGATTCTGTGTATATGATGGGACCTTAAAGTCTGGAGATTCATGTCCTTGATTTTTGAGAAATGTTCTTGAATATTTATTTAATGATTTTTCTCCTCTCCATTTTTTTTTCAGTTTCCCTTGTTTGGAACTTTTATTACAGTATACTTGTTCTTTAATTTCCTACTATTTCTCCCTCTTATTTAAAAATTTTTGTTATTCTATGAGATTTTCTCTAACTTCTGAGTCATTATTCTTTTTTCATCTCTATCATTGGCTATTTCTGAAGAGAGCATTAGAATATGCCAGTTTTGGTGTCTGAGCAGCTTCTCAGCTTGTTTCTTGCCTCTACAAAGCTGGGGGCCCTGAGTTGTTATATCTTGAACAGCTCACTCCTTTTTAGTCTAGGTGGTGAGCGAGCATCTTGCCAAATCAGCTTTCACAAATACTCAATTGGATTTTCATGTATTTGATTTAATTTTAATCCACATGACACAAGCTATAACCATAATTATTTGTCAGACATGCCTCTCCTTCTAGATTTAACACGTACTGTCCAGTCAAGCTTGTGTGGGACCACAGCCTTAAGATTGTCTTTAGACTTTCAGTGATGTTTGTAAGATATCTAAAGCCATTATGATTCCTAATTATTTACTTAAGAGCTTTTTTCTTTCTTCTCTAGAAGCTTTTAAAATCTCTTTGTCCATCACGTTATACAAATTTGCATTTCCTACTCCTCACTAAGAATGAGGCCAAAAAACAAAAAACAAAAACATTTTTGTTGGCCATTCAGGGATGTTCCACAGGCAGGTTAAACATTACATGTCAAAAACATGTCTTCTTCGTCTTCTCTTTTCTCCCCATTCTATCTTTTCTTCCTGTATTCCCAATGCCTTCTATTTTTACAGCCATGTACCTGTTGCTCTAGGTCTAGTATTCAGGTTTCATGCTAGATTCCTCTGTAGCCCCTTCATTGCACGCACAGTAATCACCACAATCTGATTATTTTTATCTTTCTACAAAATTGTTTAATTTTTGTCTCCTCTGGTTTATACTACGACAAGCTGTAGACACCTCTCTCCTTGACTAAGTGCAACAGCCTCTTCATGGGTGGCTCTGCTGTATGACTCCTGCTTGCTCTCATCAAAGTTGTCAGAGTTACTTGTCTAAATAAAACTCTAACCTTGATCTTTGCGTACAGCCTTTAATGACTTATAAAATAAAATGAAAGCTCCTCAAGACATTTGGGGCCTTTCATGAACTCATTCCTACTTTTCTTTTCAGTTCCGCTTGGGCTGCTATAACAAAATACCATAGACTTGGTGGCTTAAACAACAGACATTTATTTCTCACAGTTCTGGAGGCTGAAAATTCGAAGATTAGGGTGCTAGCACATATGACTCCTTGTGAGAGGCCTCTTCCTGACTTGCAGATGGCAACCTTTTTGCTCTGTTCTCACATGTTGAAGAGGGGAAGCTCTGGTGTCTCTTCCTCTACTTATATGGACACTAATCTGATCCAAGGGCTGTACCCTGATGACCTCACCTAACCCTAATTACCCCTGGAAGGCTCCACACCCTAATACAATCACATTAGGGCTTAGGGTTTCAACATATAAATTTCAGGGGGACATGACATTCAGTCCATGATACCACCTCTTCATGATACCATATCTCCCCTAACTTTATGCCTTATTTACACTTAGGACATTTGGAACTGTGCATTTGTCTCAACATACCTCATGCTGTTTCATTTGTTTTTCCTTCTGCCATGAATGTCTGTCCTACTTTCCTTCATATGGATATTCTTACCTCTTTTTTAGAACTTAATTTGGACATTATAATTTTTAGGAAACCAATGCTTAATCTCCAAACTGGATAAATTTTCTTTTCTCTGTCCCTTAGTACCTTGAGTACACCTCTAGCTCAAAAAATGTCCTATTATATTGCCACTATGAATGTTGTTCTTCTCTAAATATTAGTGCCTCAAGTACAGAGATTATATTATTTCTATTTTTATGGTTAGTGACAAGCACAGTGCCTATTTCATGGCAGGCACTCAAAAATATTTGTTATTAAACTAATTAAATATATAATTTTACTCAATCTGTTAATCTGTATAAATTTCCCAAAACATCCTGAACATGTTGCTGGTATCTATGCCCGTGGTTTATTTTAATTTTCTGTGTTGAGATAGTTCATGTAAACATTATAAATTTAAAACAGTTTTGACATCACTTTTTCTTTTTTATGGCCTCAACCTTAAATTTATAGCATGCATGAGTTTATATGCTGGGACTAATGGGTCCCATTTCAGACATTTAAAAAATTGTACTTAAGCTTTATCACTAGGGTTTTGCCCCAGTGTCTTCTTAAACATTGACCAATGGCTCTGAGAGAGTAGCTTTAGATGTGAGAGGTCTGCAATATTGAGTTAAAAGGCAGTTGCTGAGATTAAGGCTAAACTGTGTAGCTTCTGGAGTGTTCATATTACCCATATCCTATAAAACTGGTTTGGAGAAGTGAAACATTCTAATCAATATTTCTTAGAGTAAATCTTTGAAGAGATGACAGCAAGTGAGAGGCCATCTTCTGGCAAATGAAAGGAAAAAGAATCATTTTATAAAGGAAGTAATGTGTGAAATATGTTTTTTCAATTGTAAGTGGTACATAATTGTTTGCTCTTGAAATCACTGTGATTGTTCTTAGGGCCTGTCTTAGCTCAGCCAAACTACTAGGTCTGCCATGTTGTTCCATGATTCAAGACAAACAAGTTCCATATGTCATTTGGAATAGACTCTAGTAGCTGTTGTTTCTAGCTAACGGAGTTGCTATTTTTGTCTTATCCCTCTTCCCTTCTCTGTTTTATTTTATTTTTAATTTACGTTTATTGTTGAAAGTATTACAGATGTCCCCTTTTTTTCCTCATTGACCCCCTTCACCCTGAAGTTTCCCCTCCCCACAGGGGCTTCTACATTATTATCTGTGTCCATTAGTTATATATATATATAACTAATGGACACAGATATATATAGTTATATTTATATATATATACAAATTAGGCTGGGATGCCATAATGGGTCAATGGGACAGGAGGAGGTTGTGTGCGCAGGTGAGGCCCAGAGCAGAGACAGAGACAGAGAGGGAGGCCGGCGAGCCGCCGCGCCCTGGCTCGGGCCAGCCCCCCGGAGCCGGAGTGGACATGGACAGGGAAAGGGGGGCCAGCCCGCAGCCTCTGTGGCCAAGCGCAGGGCCAGAGAGGAGATGGCGGGCCCACCTCCCACAGAAGCAGCATGGCTCCCTCCTGCCTCCTGTGGAATTGGCGCGAGTCCCTCCCGGCACCTGCGGAAGCAGCGCGGCTCCCTCCCGGCTCCCATGGGCACTGGTGGCTCGCTTCCACCTCCCACAGAAGCTGCACGGCTCCCATGAAAGCAGCGTGGCTCCCAGCGGTGAGCTTCGGTTCCCGCAGGCTCCCACAGAAGTGGCGGGCGGTCTACTGCGCGTGATATTGTGTGATGGGCTACTAGTCTATATATATAAAACCCTAATATGCAAATAGACTGAAAGGTGGAACAATTGAACAACCTAACAATCGGTCGCCATGATATGCATTGACCACCAGGGGGCACGCATGGAACATGGTGGGCGTCAGCAGCAGGAGGAAGAGTACGGAACATGGCGGGCATCGGCTGTGGTGGGATGGTGGAACAGGTGAGTGGGGGCGCCAGACCAAGGTGGGGCGCAGGTCGCTGTCATCAGGGAAAACCTCTGGTGGTTACTGAAAATTCTTTGCTCCTGCGTGCCACAGTCCTGCCTGGTGCTCGTACCTGTTGCCAGCACTGGAGCCGCCACTTGCACTCGCTGCCAGTGCTGGAGCCACTGCTCGCACCTGCCGCCATTGCCCGGTGCTGGCCCCGATCACTTGGCACTGTCAATGGGTGTGAGCAGCAGCTGCGGGCCCTGATCACCCCTCAGGGCTTCTCCACTTCCCCCTGCTCCTGAGGGGCGACTAGGGCCGGCAGCCATCTCTTGCACTTGCTGCCAGCAATGGCCTCACTCGCATCCGCTGCCAGTGCCAGACTCGCAGCTCATACCCACTGCCGGTGCCGGCCCCACTCACACCCGCGACTGGCAGCCAGCACCAGTCCTGATTGCTCAGTGTCATTAGCGGGCGTGAGCAGCAACTGCCGGCCCCGCTCGCCCCTCAGGGCTTCTCCACCTCTCCCTGATCCTGAGGGGCAATCAGGGCAGCAGCCACCTCTTGCACCTGCTGATGGTGCTGGCCTCACTCCTACCCACTGCTGCCACCAGCCCCAATCACTCCACACCATCAGAGTGTGGGAGCGGTGGCAGTGGGAGCAGGGCTGCCAGCAGACAGGGGACTGGGGGCCACAGTGGGAGGGACTGGGTGGGGGTGTAGAGGATGGGCCAAGACCTGTCCCTGTGCTCACCACAGCCTTGTGGCCCACAGTTCCTTTCAAGGTGCATGAATTCATGCACTGGGCCCCTAGTATGCATATAAGTTCTTTGGTTAACTTTTCCTTCCTTTTTAAACAGATCCCACCTCTGGCTATAAGTGTAACGAGGCCTGGCCAAACTTGATTCTCCATTTTTCTGATCAGAATAATTTGTTTGAGGGGATCCAGGCAGAGACATTTATAATCCTTCCCTGAGAAGTATATGGTTGTTGGAAAGAGACATTCTCCTCTATAGGTTTTACAAATGGGGCACTATCAACATTTGATGGGTGTTTTGAGTAGCCCCTGGCCAATTTCCTTGCCTGCATTAAGGAAATCCATAGATAATTTTGTAATAAAAATTATAATAGTACACAGAGAAAATAAAAGCTGAGAGACAGGGCGGGAGAGAGACAAAGGGATAGGAAGAGGGAGGGAGAGGAGGGGAGGATGGGGGAGAACTGAGGAGAAAGAGCTAATTACATACCATATTTTTCGGCGTATAAGACGACTGGGCATATAGAAGATTTTCCTGGGTTAAAAAGTCGTCTTATACACTGGAAAATACGTTAGTTTTTTTTTTTAATATTACTTGATCCAATGGTGTCTCAATCTAGCAACTTCTGAACTTATTAATTACATGAATTAATTCATCTTTTTTTGGTTGTTGTTAAACGATTTTTATTTGGTTTCCTTTCCTTACATTAAGAGTGTTCTGGCAAATATATAAGTCTTATATAACGTGCTTGGGCCACCAATCCCCCTGACCTCATTCTTTTTACTGGACCCTATTCCACTTCCTAATTGCATGATGGTTTGGTGGTTAAGCATAAGGACACTGAACCAGACTACCTGAGCTTGAATATTGGCTCTTCTACTTATCCTATATAATAAAACCCTAATATGCAAATCAACTGAACAGCGGAACAACTGGTGGAACAACCAGTTGCTATGACATGCACTGAACACCAGGGGGCAGACGCTCAATGCAGGAGCTGCAGAGGGAAGCGTCCTATGGTAGTGATTGGGGGCCGGGGCTGGCCAGCGGGCAGCGCCAGGCCGCCAGCAAAGGTGGGTGCCAGTGGGGGCTGCCCTGATCACCCGGCCCGCCGGTCACCCCACAGATGGCCCTGATTGCCGGCCAGGCCTAGGGACCCTACCCTATATATTGGGAACAATCTCTTAGATTTAAAAAATTAAAACCTTGCAAGGCTACTCTAACACTAAAAAGAATAGGATGATGCGGTGATGACATGCATGGACTCTGGCTTGCACATTTTGTGGTCAGCCCCGATTTTGACACTTATAACTGTATGATAATGCCAATTACTTAACTTCTCTCTGCTTCATTTTTTCCAGCCATAAGCTGGGGAAAATGGTACTACTGCCTCAGAAGAAATGATTCTACTTTTTATAATCAGGGCAAAAAAATGTAGCTGCCCATACAACAGCAAGATGCCTTTCATCTGTATGAAAAGTATGGTCACTGGTGCATGCATCATCCCAGATTGTGAGAGGGATGTCCAACTGCTGGTTTAGACCCAGTCCCCACAGGCATCACCTGAGGGTGCAGGCTGGGCTCAGAGACACCCCCCGTGCATGAATTTCATGTACCAGGCCTCTAGTTAGCTATATAATCTTGGATGACCTATGTAACCTTTTGGGATTATTTCTGTATCAGTAAAATGAGACAGTTAATTGTATCCACTTTTTGTAAGGATTAAATGAGTTCTGTAAGGTAAGTAGATTATAAACGGTTTGGAGCCAGTGTAATGATTTTGGCTTTACTCTAATTTAGAGGGGAGGCCATTGTAGGGTAATGAATAGAGAAGGGATCATATGGTTATTGTTTTTAGTATAGACTGGGTGGGGTACATTCTAGTCACAAGTAGAAAAATGGCAGTCTAGAAAGCTAGTTAGGAAGCAATTGCAGAATTCAGGGAAATTGATATGGTCTCGTAGGCCAGGGTGGTGAAGTATCAATGATTTCAAGATGGTGGCATCAGAGCAAATACTCAGATTGTATGTCCATGAAGATGCCCCTGATTCAGGTCTTGGCTGCCACAGAAACATGCAGACTGCTGGAGGCCAAAACTTGGCAGAAGGGGGTGAGCAAGAGTTGATTTTGTAGGAGAAGCCTGCTGAGTTCCAAGAGACCTGCTGAAAGGTGTGGGTAAGCTGGGATTTCTCTATAGGAAATAACTGTAGAAGTTTTCTGGAGTTTCAAGAGTCCAGAGCTGATTTTCAGAACGTTGCTCTGTGGTACACATAAAACTTCCTGGGCAGTGAGAGCCACTATGGCCTCCCAAGCACTACTATAACTGTAACACAGGAGGGAGCAGAAGCCCAGGCTGGAATTAGGATGGAAGTTCCTTTCTCTTGCAATGTCCTTCTACCATGGCAACAGCTTGACAAAGGAGAAATGCTTACACGTGTCATTACAATGTTACAAAGTATGCATAAAAAGGTGGATTTGGAGCAATAAAATATAACTGGCACAGGTAAGTATTGGTATTATTCCCTTGATATAGAGTAAAACAACTGTATTTCAGAAAATTAGTCTCTTGCTTGAAAACTTATTTGTAATTCCAGACATCAACACTGTACCACTTTGCTATATTGCACCCTTGAAAGTCACATTCATGAGCTTGACTGCCTTAATGGAGAACTGTACTCTCCTGAAACAATGTGGGGTGGAGGGAGCTCAGGGAATAAGAAACGTATCAAGTATTGGGAGGCAAGTGCACAACTGTAGCAGATTCACAGAGAGGACATCTTACAAGAAACAATAGGAAAATGAAAGATTTCCTACTGGTCCATCTTACAAGGAATAAACAGTAGGAAAATGAAAGATTTCTTTTTATTGTTCCCATAGATGACCAAATATGTAATTAGTGAGATAAAGCTTCTTTTCATAGAAGACTTTCATCTTCTATATGAAAAGGGATTGCATAGAATTAAAATTTTTATCATTTTACTACCCATCCTATCTAATAAAATAGTAATATGCAAATTAACCATCGCTCTGCTACACTCACAAGCCACCCCCACCAGCCAATCAGGAGCAAGTATGCAAATTAACCCAACTAAGATGGCTGCGACCACGGAGCGAACAGGAGGCTTGGGTTGCCGCTGGCGATGGAGGAAGCCAAGCTTTCTGCACACCCTGGACAGCCCAGGCCTCCACTCAAGGCTACAAAGTTTCAATTATAGAATATAAATAAATACCAACGAAAATGGCTGTGGCCACAGAGCAAGTAGGAGTCTTGGCTCCGCTCAAGGCTACAAAGTTTCAATTATAGAAGATAATAAATTCCAGATACCAGGGCCTCTGCTTGGGTTGCCGTGGGGCATGGCCGGCCTGCAAACCACCACAGGCCCATCACCTAGGCCACCCCATGCCCCAAGGGAACCCCCACCCTGATCCAGGACACCCTTCAGGGCAAACCAGCTGACCCCCACCTGTGCACCAGGCCTCTATCCTATCTAATAAAAGAGTGATATGCAAATTGACTATCATTCCAACTCACAAGATGGCTGCCCCCATGAGGACACAAGAGGGCCGCCACAAGATGGCCAGCAGGGGAGGGCAGTTGGGAGGGACCAGACCTGCAAGGGAGGGCATTTGGGGGCAATCAAGCCTGCAGGGGAGAGCAGTTAGGCGTGACCAGGCTGGCAGAGGAGGGAAGTTGGGGGCAACCGGGCCTGCAGGGAAGGGCAGTTTGCGGGGGACCCAGGCTTGCAGTGGAGAGCAGTTGGGGGGAACCAGGCCTGCAGGGGAGGGCAGTTAGGGGTGACCAGGCCTGCAGGGGAGGGCAGTTAGGGGTGACCAGGCCTGCAGGGGAGGGCAATTATGGGCAAACAGGCTGGCAGGGAAGCGGTTAGGCATCAATCAGGCTGGCAGGGGAGTGGTTAGGGGGTGATCAGGCTGGCTGGCAGAAGCAGTTAGGGGCAATTAGGAAGGCAGGCAGGTGAGTAGTTGAAGCCAGTAGTCCTGGATTGTGAGAGGGATGTCCGACTGCCCGGGCGTCGGACATCCCTCTCTAGTAGGATTGGGCATAAACGGGCAGTTGGACATCCCTTGAGGGGTCCCAGATTGGAGAGGGTGCAGGCTGGGCTGAGGGACACACACGCCCATGCACATATTTTGTGCACTGGGCCTCTAGTCATAATAATAAAAGGCCAAGAGGCGTCACGACCAAAACAACTACACAACCTGTCACCAGGAGGTGAATGGAGCACCTCTCGGCCATAACGACCTAACAACCGGTCACTATGATGGCCACTGTGGCCAGTGAACTGGCCAGATCGGGGTGGGGCTGGCTGCCAACCTTGCGGCCCCTACCCACTGCTAGCTTGCCCCTGATCTGACTCTCCCACCTGGATTAAGAGCCGGGCCTGCCAGCCAAATGCCCCCTTCCTTCCCCTCCACCAGCCACACCCCCATCAGCCCACCCCACCATGATAGGCCTGCAGTCCCTCCCCCCAGCCTGCTGGCCCTGATCGCAACCCTGACCCAAATAGGGGGCAGAGCTGGCCGCAAACCTCCTGCAGGCCTGAGCAAAGACTGAAGACTGAAGACTAAAGACAACTGAAGACTGAAGAGGTTTGGCTTCTTAACGGCGGCTGGAGTGAAGGCCTGGGTCCCGGGTGCCGGAGGAAAACCAGGGCCGGCAGCCAGGGGAAGGAAGGCCTATTGCACGAATCTTTATGCAATGGGCCTCTAGTTGTATATAAAAGGATAACCTAAAAGTTTTTGTGAAAAAACCTGTGAATCTGATGAAGCTTCTAGATTTAACTACCAATTTACAGAAAATCCAAGGGCCAAGAAAAATGTTAAAGGAAACTAAAAGCATAAAGTCAGCAAAATCCAGAGTGTGAAAAACTTCAGGACAAATGATCCAGATTTTTCAATAAATAAATAATAAAAATAAAAGAGATGAAGGAAGAAACTAGAAACTCCAGATACATATAGACCAAGTGCAATAAATAGGCCTCATTTTTAAATTTTTATTTTTAATCCTCACCTGAGGATATTTTTCCATTGATTTTTAGAGAGAGTGGAAGAGAGAGGGAGAGAAAAGATAAATATTGATGTGAGAGAAAAACATCCATTGGTTGCTTCCTATACGAGCCCTGACCAGGGCCCAGGCAGAGGAGGAGCCTGCAACTGAGGTATGTACCCTTGTCTGGAATTGAACTCAGGACCCTTCAGTCCGCAGGCCGACACTCTTATCCACTAAGCCAAACCAGCTAGGGCAAGCCTTATTTTCTTAAATTATATTTTTTCAATAAAAGTTTACACTTAATATTAATTTGTATTAGTTTCATATGTACGGTATTCAGGTTAGACAATCATGTACTTTACAAAGTGTTCCCTCTGATAGTTACAGTACTCACCTGGCACCGTACATAGTTATTACAATATTAGTGGCCCAATGCATGGATTCCTGCACATTGAAAGGAAATTAATTAGAAGAATTATTTTAATATTGCTATTCGCCCTTTCTCTATAATAGAAGTGTCAACCAAATTCAGGATCGACGATGACAAATTAAAACACACCCGTGTAATTGGTGCCAGTGAGAACTTTATATGTATCGCATATGTGTGAGTCAACTTAGCCTTTTATCCTATACTAGAGGCCCGTTGAGTGAAATTCATGCACTAAGGGGAGGTTTCCCTCAGCCCAGCCTGCACCTTCTCCAATCTGGGACCCCTCAGGGGATGTCTGACTGCCGGTTTAGGCCCGATCCCTGTGGGATGGGGCCTAAACCGGCAGTCAGCCATCCCTCTCACAATCCAGGACTGCTGGCTCCTAACCACTTGCTTGCCTGCCAGCCTGATAGCCCCCTAACCACTCCCCTGCTGGCCTGATTGATGCCTAACCGCTCCCCTACCGGCATGATTGACACCTAACTTCTCCCCTGCCTGCCTAATTTCCCCCAACTGCCCTCCCCTGCCAGCAGTTGGACACCCCCCCAAGGGGTCTCAAATTGGAGAGGGTGCAGGCCAGGCTAAGGGACATCCCCCCTGACACCGTGCATGAATTTCATGCACGGAGCCTCTAGTATATATAGAATAAACTTGCTTAATTAGACTTGCTTTCTGATGTAGCTAAACTTTTTCCAGCCCAGTGAAGCACCCCAACTTCTTTTTCAGGTAATTGTCAGCAACACAGCAGTAAATATCAACCCAAAGCAGATTATTATTGTAGATCATGCAGGGAGAACAAAGGATAAAATATTTAACTGCAGCAGTTTTTGACTATATTCTTAGCAGTGAGAAAACCTGAAGTCATTTTCAAGGTCCACCATTTCTTACTTCTTTTCAGTCAAGTCAAGTTTCTAAGCTTTCTAAATTTCTGTTTTCTGGCCAATGAAAAGAAGATAAGATTCCACCAAGTCTCCTATCTACCTACTCTAGTACTTCTGTGAGAATCAAATGAGATGAGGCATGGGAAAACCTTCACAGACATTTGGTTAAAGTGTAATTGTTTCCACCTGGCTATAAAGCAAGTCATATTTCTGGGCTGAAGAAACTGCAAGAAGGCTAGTCACTAGGGAAAGAAAGCGGGATGTTGCTACGTGATGTCATTACCAGGAGCCCACAGCCATCATTTCCGGGCTGGGCTGGGCTGGGCTGTGGGCCGCATTTTGTGCCATGGGGATATTGGCATCATTGGCTGCGATTTGGTGGGCTGTCACTCTGGGGTTGTGGCGGGGCCTGTGTCCCACTTGGGGGAAGCCACGTATTGCTTTGTGGGTGCCAGGTCAGTGCTGCCGTTTCTCTGTAAATGGCCAGTGCATGTCACAGAGCTCCTGCATTGGGCGTCTGCCCCCTGGTGGTCAGTGCATGTAATAGTGACTGGTTGGAGGGGTGGAGGGACACTTAGAATATTAGCCTTTTATATATATAGATTATTGACTACATTCCCTATGCTGTACACTACATTCTCATGACTATTTTATGACTTCCAATTTGTAATTCTTAATCCCTTCACCTCTTTCACCGAATTCCCCATTTCCTTCCCCTCTGACAGCTGCCAGTCTGTTCTGTTTGTTCTCTGTATCTATGAGTCTATTTCTGTTTTGTTTGTTCATTTATTTTGCTCTTTAGATTCCACATATAAGTGAAATCCATAAGGCATTTATCTTCCTCTGTCTGACTTATTTCACTTAGCATAATATCCTCTAGGTACATGCATGCTGTTGCAATTGGTAAGATTTTATTCCTATTTATGGTGAATAATATTCCATTGTATATATGTACCACAACTTTATTATCTACTCATTAAATAGGCCTTATTTGAATTGTTATTGGACAACAACAGCAAGACCAAAAAACTATAAAAAGCAAAATAAAACAAACTTGGAATATAGTTGAATATTTATAAAATTATAGAATAATTTTTAATATTTTCAATGTAATAATTTTGTTTACTTTGTTTATATTTTGAAAAGATACATACTAAAATGTATATGATAAATAATGTCTGGAATTTTCTTCGGAATAATGTGTGTGTGGAGAGGTTTTAGGTGAGGGTATAGAACAAAACAAAATAGCTATTATTTGATAATTATTGAAACAGTATGATGGGGTTCATTTTAACCATTTTAACATTTACTTTATATCCTTATGTTTGAAAATTACCATAATTAAAAAAAACTTTCCTTCTGTCAAAATAATCTGATGTTTTATGAAATCTTGTAACTTGCAAGTTAGTGGCTATTTTCTACTGTGGCAGAGAGATAAAATGTGTCATTTTTCAATGTACTAGAGCCATAATAACCCTGTTTTTATAAGAGGGAATTAATTGTCTAAGGGAATTAATGTTTTCTTTTTTGTTATTAAGCACTTAGTTTATACTCTATGTATTAGTTATTTTGTTTAATTAAAAAAAATCAAATAAGGGAAACCCTCATCTTTAAAATGGAGCACTTGACAAGATTTTCTCATTAAAGTGATGAAGAGATCCCTCTCCTTTCACTTCAAAGCGATTCTTAGGCAGGCCTAATGTTAGCAGAGCTGATGGACCAGTGTTTAATGAGATTTCATAGTAGTGTCTAGACGTGGTTTTTTACCCTAGGTGACTTGAAACAGAGAAGAAAATATGTACATTTTTTTATTAATCAATGGATGGACCTGGAGAGCGTTATGCTAAGGGAAATAAGCCAGTCTGAGAAAGATAAAGATCACATGATCTCACTCATTTGTGGAATATAATCTACACTAATATAAGAGAAATATGCAAATTGACCGTACCTCCATGACACCCACCAGCCAATCAGGAGTGAGTATGCAAATTAACCCAACAAAGATGGCGGGTTAATTTGCATACACAGGCACGGAGCAAAGACTGAAGGCTCTGGCCTGAGCGAAGAATGAAGATTGAAGACTGAAGACTACTGAAGACTGAAGACGACTGAAGACTGAAGACTGAAAAGGCTTGGCTTCTCCACTGCGGCTGGAGCGAAGGCCTGGGTTCCAGGTGCCAGAGGAAACCGGTGCAGGCAGCTAGGGGAAGGAAGGCCTATTGCATGAATCTTCGTGCAATGGGCCTGTACTGAACATTATAAACTGATGAGCAAAAATAGATCCAGAGACATAAAAGTGTTGAACACACAGTCAAACCTCAGAGGGAAAGCAGGGGAGGGTGGGCGGAGGCGGGTAAGAGATCAACAAAAGGACTTGTATGCATGCATATGAGCATAACCAATGGACACAGACAGTAGGGGGTGAGGGCTTTTGCTGCAAGGGGTGGTGGGAGTGGGCAGGGAGAGGGCAATGGGGGAAAAAGAGACATATGTAATATTTTCAACAATAAAGAATTTAAATTCAAAACAAAACAAAACAAAAAAATTAAAAAAAAAAGATTAGACATTAGCATGAGCAAAAAAAAGAAATGTTTCAACAACAAAGCTTTTAGGGTATCCTTGGGTTACCAAAGTTGTCTTCCATTTTGCTCCTCAATACACATTTCTGAAAATAGGGCAGCAAAAAGCAACATCAGGAGATTCCCATTCATCAAGTCCCCAGGGCTATTTTAAACTTCAGTTACACTTTTTCTTTTTTTTTTACTCCTCTCAGGGTACTGTGGGCCTAGAATAGTTTCTAGTTTCTTATACTTCGTAGACATACATATGGTGTTGGTTGAGTTGAATTACATTCCTAAGAGGCAGCAAGGTGTCATGAGAATAATTGGCTTTTAGCTTGAGACTCACCATTAAGCTGTTATGGGACCTGCCATGAGTTGTCACCTCTCTGGGTCTTACTGTCTTCATCCACAAGAGTATGACAATGAAGTAGTAAGTACTATGAGTCTTTCCAACTCTGACATTTGACAGATAAAAAGGGTCAAACATCACCTCTGCTTTATGCATACTATGTGAAATATTAAATTATGTTTTCTTCCATATTTCCTCCTTTCCTCTTCAAGCCTGAGTCCAAGAGAGGTTTGCATCAGGGCCAAGAACCTGAGAGGATGAGGAGCTTCGTAGGTGAAGATTGACCTGGAATCAGATGCCTCTACCCAGACTCCCTGATGCCTTGGTCCTGCCTAAATTTTGGCAGAATGTTCATGCTGCTCCATGGAAATGGAGGACAGGGGAAAATCCTAGAAGTGCCCTTGTGCTATCAGACAGGAATGCATACAGAAATGAGCAGATATTAAAAGAGGAAAAGGAAATTACAGCTTGAGTAGTGTGTCCACTGCATATATTATTCAAAACATCCGGTTTAACTCCTTTCTTCTTTGTATGTTAGCTGATTGCTTTGGCGACTTATAGACACAGCCTTATATGACATTAAATAAATTTGACATTTTTGTCATGTAAAGAGTTATGGATTAAATTGTGTCCCTCCAAAATCCATATGTTGAAGCCAAACCCTCCATGTGACTATATTTGGAGGTAAGGACTATGAAGAGGTGATCAAGGTTAAATGAGATCACAGGGTGGGGCCCTAACCCCAATCTCTCTCTGCCATGTGAGGGCACAGCAAGAAGGTGGCTTTATTCAAGCCAGGGAGTGAGACCTAACCAGAAACTGATCATGCTAGCACCCTGACCTCTAGATCAGCCTCCAGAACTGTGAGAAAATAAATTTATGTTGTTTAAACCACCCAGTCTGTGGTATTTTGTTATGGCAGCCTGAGCAGACTAATACATAAAGTCTCAGGGAAATCAATGCACAGATCTATAGTGAGCTTTGTTGACAACAGAATGTCCTCAAAGGTAAGCTATGGCAGGATGAGAGAGGTCTTACTTCCAATCATTCAAAATCATTAAGGATAAAATGCAGGCTCTGATCAATGTTCCCAAAATGAATGAAATCAGAGTAGCAAGCTGCTGGGAGAATTAATAATTACATCTAATAGCCCAAACCGGTTTGGCACAGTGGATAGAGCGTCGGCCTGCGGACTCAAGGGTCCCGGGTTCGATTCCGGTCGGGGGCATGTGCCTTGGTTGCGGGCGCATCCCCAGTAGGGGGTGTGCAGGAGGCAGCTGATCGATGTTTCTCTCTCATCGATGTTTCTAACTCTCTATCCCTCTCTCTTCCTCTCTGTAAAAAATCAATAAGATATATTAAAAAAAAAAACAAGAATTACATCTAATGGACTATAAGTAAAATTATAAGTGTTCATTGCCTTTGATTTTGGTATTAACTTCCTTCCTCTTATTTCAAACCTGTGAATTTTAGATGAGGATAAAGGTAGTTACATCAGATGTACCGTCGAGGGGGCAAAACTGAAGAACAGTGAGAACAAGTGGTGCTTGTATAGCAATTTTGTAGGGAGTTCTGCCTACTCAGTTTAAAAACCAGAGAATACCCTTTGACAGTCCTTCTAGGCCACAGAACTTTCCTCATTTAAACTTCTCCATTTAATTCCTGCCAGCAGCGCACAAGCAGAGATCAAGAAACATCTACTGGATTTTAAAGCAAGAGCCTCTCCTTTATTTATTTATTTATTTATTTATTTATTTATTTATTTATTTTTAAATATGTTTTATTGATTTTTTTACAGAGAGGAAGGGAGAGGGATAGAGAGTTAGAAACATCAATGAGAGAGAAACATCTATCAGCTGCCTCCTGCACACCCCCTACTGGGGATGTGCCCGCAACCAAGGTACATACCCTTGACAGGAATCGAACCTGGGACCCTTCAGTCCGCAGGCCAACGCTCTACCCACTGAGCCAAACCAGTCAGGGCTCTCCTCTATCTATGACCACCTTCATTACTTACCAAATGAAAAAGAATGAATGTGGCTAAACCATCCACAGAATTTTGAGAAATGACTTGTAATTTGTTTGAATTACTATTTGGTAACTTTATTTTTGGTTGCATACATATCTTTTTCATCTAGTTTGTTTAGATTGTATTAAAATTCTGTCTTCCCATGACTAGACCCAGGACAGGGGAAAAAAGTCAGCTGGCCAATAATAGAAGCTGATCTGTTATTAAAATCCAGCCTGGGAGAAACCACAATAAGCTTAATTTGCATGTAGGAAATCAGTTCTACATAAAGCCTGTAGAAATTTGAGATCTGATTTCCCCCTTTCCCCCTGCCCCACTTTATCTTTATTTTTCCAATAAGCAATAATTAAGTTTCATCTTGGTTATGTATTCCTTGTGGCCTACCCTGTGAAATGACCATGCTATCACCTCTGATCCTCGTCTTCAGGAAACCACAGAGGGTGGCAGGGTTTTCTCGGGTTTTGTTCACTGGACCTTTGTCCCTGACCCTTCTGTGTAATAGCACAGCTCAGTGCGTGGCAGTATTTACATTGAAACCTAGGGAAAGAGCTTTAGTTTCTTACACTCACTCCCAGGATGATTTTCATGGCCCCGCCTCTTTGTGGGCCCCTCAGTGCCCTGGTATTTTAAAGGAAGATCAGATGGCATGGTATTGGCTATGATGATAAAGGTTACTAAAAATGACAAATAACTGACCATTTAATAAGATTTAAAACAGGTTTATTGAACTGCGAGGTTATCAGTGGTAATGAGATTTTATTCTCATTTTCTCATCTCTCTTTTAATTTACAGTAGATTGGAAAAAAATTGTTTTTTAGGGCTACCAAAATATGATTCATGGCTTCTGCTCATGGATATCTTAAACTCATTAGAAAATTATGAAGATGCATAATGCCCAGGGTAAACTTAAGACCCATAAAACATTTTGCTTAAGGTAAAATTGATTTCAAATGTGCTGGGGGAGTGACTATTAGTTAGCCTCAGATTAATTCCCTTTAGCTCGGAGACCACATTGTACGGGGCAAGGTAGTTCTTTAAATTAAAGATGGCATAATTAAAAGTGCAATAAATTGAAAGAATTACTTTATTTGATATAATTTCTATGCAGTCTGGTCTCACTGTCTGCTTCTGTTATGGCATTGCCAATGAGTGGTGACTAGGTACTGATTTTCAACTATATTATTCTTCACTGTAATCACCTTTTATTATAACACTTATCTGCAAGGGTATATTGATTAGAAAATGCTCATTAATTACACTGTTAATGGTCAGCAAGTGAGAGGATTGTGCTAGGATGATTAAGGAAGGAGCTGGAAGTGCCCCTGGGCTAGCCACTGTAACTACAGCAGAGGCAGGATGGGCGATGCTGAATTGGTAGGCAAAGCTGCCAGCCTGGAGCCAGCAGGTAGCATGCATTACTGACCTTTCATTTACTCGGAAAACTGCAGGAGCCTGAAACCTAATATTAACCGGTGATACTCAGAGTTTCTGAGGCAAGGCAGGGGAATGAAGTCCCCTGATAAGCCACAGAGATGAAGATGTTTCTGAAGGACATGGTTTGATGCAATTTCAGGTGTTTGAATGTTTCTGTTCTGAAGAATAGTGAAATTTGAAACATAAGCCACAATGTTTATACCTGAATGTAAAATATGACAATACTAACTTTTAGATAAATTCTTTCCAGATATCTAGTAGGTTAATGGGTGCATTTGTTTAGTATACTTATATATTGATTTTTCTTCTAATAATTTCATATACTTTAGAATTATTATTATAATGTTTACTAATATAGACATCTGTGTTAGTCTTAATCTAGTAGTGTCTAACTTTGAACCCCTTGGTATTAAAATTACATTTTACTGTATATACGTATACAGTGTCTATAGTTGAAGTTATATAAATTTCCAATTATAGAATAAATAAGGTACAATAATTGAAGTTATTAATTTATATCAAGTAACTATAATTGAAGTTATTCATTTATATCAAGAGTAAAGAAAAAAGGGAAGGGATTAAGACATACAAATTTCCAGTTATAAAAACAGTAATGAGGATGTAAAGTACAGCAAAAGAAATACAGTTAATAATCTTGTAATAAATAGGCATAGTGTCAGATAGTTATTAGATTTATTGTGGTGATCACTTTGTAAGTTATGTAAATATCTAACCACTATGCTATACACCTGAAACTAACATATTATTTTATGTCAAATGTTATTTCAAAAGTGTTTAATAAGGCATTTGATGTAATATTTATTTGTTATTGAGATATAATTGACATAACATGAGTTTCAGGTGTACAATATAATGATTCAATATTTGTGTACATTGGGCAATGATAACCACAATTAGGCTAGTTACCATCTGTCACCATACATAGTTACACACTTTTTCTTGTGATGATAACTTTTAAGATTTAGTCTCAGCCAGAACCGGTTTGGGTCAGTGGATAGAGCGTCAGCCTGCGGACTGAAGGGTTCCGGGTTCGATTCCGGTCAAGGGCATGTACCTTGGTTGTGGGCACATCCCCAGTAGGGGGTGTGCAGGAGGCAGCTGATCGATGTTTCTCTCTCATCGATGTTTCTAGCTCTCTATCCCTCTCTCTTCCTCTCTGTAAAAAATCAATAAAATATATTTTAAAAAAAAGATTTAGTCTCATAGCAACTTTCAAATATGCAATACAGTATTATTAACAACTAGAGGCCCGGTGCATGAAATTCTGTGCACGAGGGGGGGTGTCCCTCAGCCCAGCCTGCACCCTCTCCAATCTGAGACCCCTTGAGGGATGTCCGACAGCCCGTTTAGGCCCGATCCCGTCCGGGCCTAAACGGGAGGTCAAATATCCCTCTCACAATCCAGGACTGCTGGCTCGCAACCGCTTGCCTGCCTGCCTGGCTGATTGCCTCTAACCACTTCTGCCTGCCAGCCTGATAACCCCCTAACCACTCCCCTGCCAGCCTCATCGATGCCTAACTGCTCCCCTGCTGGCCCGATTGCCCCTAACTGCCCTCCCCTGCTGGCCCAGTAACTCCAAACTGCCCTCCCTTGCCAGCCTGGTCACCCCTAACTGCCCTCCCCTGCAGGCCTGGTCCCCCCACAACTGCCCTCCCCTGAAGGACTGGTCACCCCCAACTGCTCTTCCCTGCAGGCCTGGTCCCCCCCGCAACTTCCCTCCCCTGCAGGCCTGGTCACCCCTAACTGCCCTCCACTGCAGGCCTGATCACCCCCAACTGCCCTCCCTTGCAGGCCTGGTCCCTCTCAACTGCCCTCCTCTGCTGGTCTGATCTCCCATAACTGCCCTCCCCTGCTGGCCATCTTGTGGTGGCCATCTTGTGTCCACATGGGAGCAGCCATCTTTGACCACATGGGGGCGGCTATCTTGTGTGTTGGAGTGATGGTCAATTTGCATATTACTCTTATATTAGATCGGATAGTCACCATGCTGTATATTACATCTCCTTGACTTACTTATTTTATGATTGGAAATTTGTACCTTTTGACCCTTTACCCATTTTTCTCACCACCCACCCCACTGCCTCATGTGGTAACTACTGTTCTGTCTATTATAAGTATGGTTGTTTTGTTTGTCTTGTTTCTTACCTTCTACATATATACAAGATCATATGGTATTTGTCATTCTCTGTCTGACTTATTTCACTTAGCATAATGTTCTCAAGTTCCATCCATGTTGTTGTAAATGGGTGGCTGAATAGTATTTCACTGTACACACACACACACACACACACACACACACACGATGCACACGTATTTAGTTTGTTTCTATATCTTGGCTATTGCAAATAATGCTGTAGTGAACATGTGAGTGCATATCTCTTTTTAAATTAGTGTTTTATTTTTCTTCATATAAATACCCAGAAGTAGAATTGCAGGGTCATATGGTAGTTCTATTTTTAATTTTTTGAGCAATCTCCATACTATTTTCCATAGTGATTACAACAGTTTACATTACCACCACAATGCTCCACATTCTTGAAAAATTTGATAGTAGCCATTCTAACAGGTGTGAAGTGATATCTCATTGTGGTTTGACTTGCATTTCCTGCCATGACCTGCACAGCTGGGTTCAGGATCTGAAATAGGGGCTGATGCACAAATGAAAACACTAGATAAGAAATATGAATTATTAAGGGGTGGGGACCAGGTGGTGTCTCTTTTTTGAAGAGCACACTGACCTCTGGCTGGTCCGCTTTTTATTTACTTGAATACACATTTTCCCTTTAGCAATGCATACAGGCATATCAAAGGTAAAGTTTGGTAAACAGTAAAAGGATTATCAGGATAGGGAATTTGCCTTGAGCCACCACTATCTCAACATGAACAATAGGTGCATGGCATCAGCCCTGCCAACACCCAATGTCCATTGGCCTTCCGTGTTCCTTGGTGCACTTTCATGATAGTATTGGCAGTGGGTGGCTTCCCACAAGTTCCCTGATGATTAGCAATGTGAGCACCTTTTCATGTGCCTGTGGGCCATTTGTAATTCTTTGGAAACTGTCTATTTATATTGTCAGCCCATTTTTTTTTTTTAGTTGAAAAAATATTTTTTGCTATTGATTGTAAGAGTTCTTTAGATATTTTGGAAATTAATCCCTTATCAGATGTATGATTTGAAAATATTTTCTCCCATTCAGTAGGCTGCCTTTTCATTTTGTTGATGTCCTTTGCTGTGCAGAGCTTTTGAGCTTTTATAGTTCCACTTGTTTATTTTTGCTTTTGGTGCCTGTGTTTTTGGAGTCAGATCCAAAAAAAGTCATTGTCAAGACTGATGTCAAGGAGCTCGCCACTTATGTTTTCTTCTTGGAGTTTTATGGTTTCAGATCTTACATTTGATTCTTTAATTCATTTTGAGTTAATTTTTCTGTATGGTAGAGATAGTTTTATTCTCACACCTATTTTCATTCCTTTGCATGTGCTGTCCAGTTTTCAACTTTTTTTCTTTATCCAACTCTACTGCTAATATGGAAGAGTTAGAAGATTTTGTGACTATTCTTGAGGTCAGTCAGAAGCAGCACCCATCAGAAAAAAGAAGCATCACAAAATGAATAAATAAAGAAACAAGTAACTAAATGTTGAATTTTTTAATATCACTGTTCTTCACAGGTCTCTTGATTGAAATGCAAGAAAAATAAAAAATAACAATACTATGAAAATTAAGTTTTTAATTTTTTAAAATGAAACACTCAAATTTTCAATTCATCCCTTTGCAATATTTGCCAAACAACTTTAATTTGCTTTTATTTTTCATTTTGGGTGAATGTACTGCTTGCTTTGGCACTGATGAGACAATGCTTTTGTCTCCTGTGGATGCCCAATATAGGGAAAATTAATATTCAGCATACCTCTTGCTTGGAAATTAAAATACTACCACATTTCTTCAGAATGATTTCTTTTATTACAAAGATATATTTAATTAGGCATTTAAAAATGAAGTGTTCCTTGAAATTTGGAAGTAATTTTATTATTTCCATAATTCTCTTGCCAAATTAATTAAACATTGTGGGCCAAATGTGTAGTTTAAAATCATCAGATTAATGCAAATGACATTTTATAATATAAAGTTAAGTAGGAGACTTTTAGAGATTACTTAATTTAATCTGACAAGCAATTGTGAAAACAGTTCTCTATATAAAAATTAAAGATGTTATTTAAAATTAATTCTAAAGCTAAAGGACAAACATTACTGTAGATTAAATGCTAAAGGATAGAGATTAATGGTGAAAAATCTTTAATTAGTAGGAAGGAATTGAGTGGAAAATTATTAACTTGTCCCTTCATAAATCTTTAATATTAATTGATTAATGCTTTGTATTTAAAGATAGAATCACTAGAGTATAAATAAGCAGCGTAAGCTTTCTTAATAGTGGCTAAAATACTCCATCAGACATCTGAAAGGCACTTCCTTACCGAATAGTTAGAATATTCTATTCCAAGAATATTGGAGTTGTTTTATTAGAAAAAAAAATTCTTGTGAACTTTAGAATCATTTTCTAAACTTTGAATATCTCTGTCTCTGCCAGCAACATCACACTAGCTATGTCAGAAATACTAAATTTACCTCTATCATTAAAAAATGTGATTTTTACTCTCATTAGGGAGTCATTTCAAAGCATCCTTAAGAATTTATTTTTAATCTCTTAACAAGTATAATTGCTTTATAGAACTGTCAATGCCTGTCCATCCTCAGAATGGTCAAAACATAGGCTTTTGTTGTTGTTGTTGTTGTTAATCCTCATTGGAGGATATTTTTCCATTGATTATTATAATTTTCTATATGTAAACTGTGCCATTATATTGCTTATTTTGTCGAGTGCTTATCTATAGATCAAGCCCAATATAAACATCTTCAAGTCCTTCCTTCTTCCCACAAAAACAACAGTTTAACTGGATAGGCAATCAGAGGCATGCTTAAGATTTTTTGAGATTTGCCAGTTTTAAATAGTATAATTTAATTGTTAGCTATTCTAAAGCAATGGTGAACTTAGTCTACTTGCACATTTATCCCCCTTTTAGTGTTATTTTTAATATTATTTGTACTTTTCAAACTACATTGTATTTTTTCATTTGATCACTTTTAGCTGTTTGCTCTTATCTTAGACGTGCCTTAAATATATTAACTATATTGAATATTAAATACATTTAACCTCACCACCCATTCTTTCCCTGCTATTTTCCTATAATATTTTAGTTAGCTGAATTTTATCTTTTTCCATTGATTTTTAGGGAGAGTGGGAGAGAGAGGAAGAGACAGAGAGAAACATTGATTGGTTGTCTCCTGCCTGAGCCCTGATTAGGGCCTGGGCCATGGTGAGCCTGCAACCAGAGTACATTCCTAATTGAGCCTGGGACCCTTTGTCCACAAACTGATGCTCTAGCCACTGAGCCAAACCAGCCAGGGCAAAACATAGGGCTTTTAAAACTACCTGCTTTGTTAATAAACATAAATGGGTGTGGTTTTCTTATTTTCAATAGTGATGGGCAGGTCCAAATAGTAAGGACAAAATGCAAATGCAAATATGCTTTTATTATCATGTAAGGATTTGAAGAAAATTTATTCATTAGAATTTCTTTTGGGACAAGCATTATCTGAAAGAAGTATTTTGATAAAACAATTATGGTATTCAGTGACACCACAAGAGCTTGTGCAAATAATAAAAAATGGTCCCTAATCTTCGGGGAATGAGATAAGAATAATAATTTGCATTGCTTCCAGAAAAAGAGGTAGTTGGGAGGGGAGTAACAAGATGAGAACACTGAAGCTGTCTGAATGCTGTGTGTTACATGATCTGACCAATCCTTGTGAGCCCCACAAATGCTTAGTGTAAGTGCATTTTTTGAAAAGGCTTGAGAAGGTGCTGGATTTTGCAACACCTATTGATATAAGGTAATGGAGAGATTGTGTGTACAGAAATAGAAACCAAGGGCATATTCTAGACCTAGAGATGAAATCTGAGATGACATAAAATTAAATAAAGGCATCACATCAGCTCTGTAATGAAAAATATCCAACATATAGTCTTTAGGAACCATGAATGAGATCGAGGAGGGAAGCTGTTTACATTGGCTGGGCTGCCATAACAAATACCATAGACTGGGTGGCTTAAAAAGCAGACATGTATTTCTTACAGTTCTGGGAACTGGGATGTCTACAAGGCAAAAGCTGGTTCAGTTGTTGCTGAGGGTTCTATTGCAGAGGACTGTCTCTAAGCTGTATCCTTACACGGTGGAGAGATCATCTCTCTGTGTCTCTTCTTATAAGGACACTAATCCCATTTATGAGGTTGGTATTAAACTCACCCTTATGAAGTAATCACCTCCCAAAGGCCTCACTCTCAAATGCCATCACATTTTAAGTTAGGGCTTTCAACATATGAATTTTGGAGGGACCCAAACATTCAGTCCATACAGAAGCATTTCCAGTTGTTTGCTGGAAATGGAAACACGTTAATTTCATTATAATTTATGGAAGAAATAAATTTGATAATGCAGTGTTTTTGATAATCTCTTTTTAGGAAAAAAAGAGGCTTTTTAGAGATCATTTCCAATAAGAATGTGGTCACTTATTTTTAGAAAAAAAAATAAAGCTTTTTAAGAGATCATTTTCATTAAGAATGTGGTCACCTCTTCAACTCAGATATTATTGTCATTTCTTTATTTTTTCAGGACTGTTAAGCAAAATGGTACTCATGTTAGGAATAATTTCCGGTAAAGTGTTCAACTGTGATTGAAAGTGTCAGATTTATTCAAGCACTCAATAACATTGATTAAAGGGAGTTCAGGCTAAGGACAGAATACCTGAAGGAAAAGGAAAATAGTACAGGGTCCCTTGTTGGCTGGTGGACACCTTTAAGGAGTTGCCATTTGGTGAAGTGTAACTTTACTTTCTTAGTGGACATTGCCTCTCAGTCAAAAAACCATTTAGAGATGCTACATTATAGTATCTAGCCCAATAATTTCCAAAGTGGGCTGTGGCTCCTCCAGTGGATACACAATATGGAAGGAGAAAAAAAAAGTTCCATTGACGGCAGCCATTGGTTAGCTGTTTTTCAAAACTATTCATTTTTCCCCCCTGGCATTGACTACATTTCCCAAAGTCCCTTGCAGTTAGCACCCACATTACTGGTTCCAGCTACCATTATGTGAGCTGAGTGATGTATTCTATTTCCAGACCTGACCCATAAAAGCTCACTTGTGCAATCAAGTGTAAAATTCCTTTCCACTTTTGCTGGTTTGATTATGTAAGCATGGTGACAGTAGGGCCACTTATGAGACAGTTGTTATAGATCAGTGATCAGTAATATTTCTTTTGGAATTTATATGAGGAATAAACTTCTGTTCCTTTTTCATTCTTTCCCTCATATTCTCTCTCTCTCTCTCTCTCTCTCTCTCTCTCTCTCTCTCTCTCTCTCTCTCTCTCTCTCATATTAGCAGCTAATGTTATTTTAGCTAATGATATTTTGGTAGGTGTTTTATACCATCATAAATCAGTGCTATAGTTTATGTATTACTTATAAAGAAACATGGACATACAGTGGCGCAGGAGAATATAGCAAACATATATGGACCCTTGTCTTTATAGAATCTTCATTCTATAGGTAACACAGTTAAGAAGAAGGAAAAAGTAAATAAATATAATGGTTGTTAGTGGATAAT
Organism: Cnephaeus nilssonii; assembly: GCF_951640355.1. Lineage (NCBI taxonomy): Eukaryota > Metazoa > Chordata > Mammalia > Chiroptera > Vespertilionidae > Cnephaeus > Cnephaeus nilssonii. The sequence continues at coordinate 83,462,809 of NC_137072.1, read as the reverse complement.
TTTTATGGGAAATCAAGTAAAGAGCTGAAACTAGAAAATGATGGTGAGGTTGTATACTTATTTTATGCAGGGTAGTCAGGAAAAATCCTCCTTGAAGAAGTGACACCTATGATGAAACTAATAGTTAAGTGAAGGTTAAGGTTCAGAAGAGAATTCCAGGCAGTAAGAGTAGTATATGCATAGGTTTGTTCTTGGAATTGAGGACCAATGTGACTGAGACAACATGATTAAGGGGAAGAATAGTACAAATGCAGTTATAGGAGCACACAGGCAGCACTATATTAGAGGGATTGTGAAATTACTGCCAGTGGCTAAATTTGGCCAAATTCTGCTAGCTCAGTGTTTGGCAAACTGCGGCTCTCGAGCCACATGCGGCTCTTTGGCCCCTGGAGTGTGGCTCTTCCACAAAATACCATGGCCTGGGCGAGTCTATTTTGAAGAAGTGGCGTTAGAAGAAGTTTAAGTTGTCTATCTCTGATATAAACATGGAAATATTTTGGATTTCAATCTAAGAACAATGAGAAGCTATCGATGAGTTTTAAGCAAGAAAATAAGATTATTTTGATGTACTAGTATATCTTAAAGAAGACCCCTGTGATAAATAAGATTGGGGAGGGCTAAGAATGGAACTAGGGCTGTTTTAGGAGTTATTTACTGTAGCTTAGATGAGGAATGATGTGGCAAGTCCAACAATTGAATACATAAGATTTACTTTTGAATTGGATATAAAGGATTGAGGAAAAGATAGAGGCGAGGGTGACTCTTGAAATTTTAGCTTTAGTAATTGAGAGTTTTGTCAGCCTTTTACCATGATGGGAAGAATAGGTTTGGTGGGGTTGTGTAGAAATAAGTTGTAGAAGAAATAAAGAGTTTTCCTTTGCATATATCAGTTTGAGGTGTAAGGAAGAGGCCAGATATAGGAGTCCAGAACTCAGAGGAGAGATCTTGGCAGGGGACATGAATTTGGGAATCACAGACATTATAATTTCATTTAAACCATGGCATTTCATAAGCTCACACCGTACAGAGAGAAGATAAGAAACCCACTCCTAAGAGACCTCAAGATATCAGAAGAAGAGTATAAGTCAGCCAACAAAACCGAGAGAGAATAGCAGAGATAAATGCATAACCAGTGGTATCCCTAAGGTTAAGAAAAAAAAAAAAAGAGTGTTTCCAGAGAGGAGTGGTCAAATTTATTGAAAGCTTCTGAGAAATCAAGTGAGAGATAAGGAAAGAACATTCCTGTTGAATCTGGCAACATGGATTTGACCTTGGAGACTTGAATAGAACAACAGTTCGTGTGCAATAGGAAGAAGAAACCAGTTTGTGGAGGACTTGATGAACAAGAAGTTAGGAAGTGGGGAGTGTTGTAAAGTCAACCCATTGGGGAGTTTGATCATGGAGAGGAGCAAAAAAGCAAGGCCATAGCTAACTAAAGCAGTATATGGTGTTATGGGAATTAAACAAATGAATTATTTATTATAAATTATTTATTTAAACATTCATGGTAGTTACTATAGCCTATTTGTAAATAATGAAAATGCAACAGTAGAAAGAAAAAGATTGATGGTGCAGGAAATTGGAAGTTAAATAATGAATTAAGGTTTTGAGAAGAGGGATTGGTACTAAAGCATATGGAATGACCTTTTTTAGGGAGAGGGACACTATAATGGGATAGAAGAGAAGGGTCAAGTTCAATTAGCTTTTAGGATGAGTTTTGAGAATAGGAAGGATTTGTATATAATGCCTCCGATTTTCTAGTTGTAGTAAGATGCAAGCAGCTTCACTAGGAAATAGTATGGAAGGAAGAGGAAGCATTGTATGAAAGAGAGAAAAATATGTGGTGTGTTAACGTAAAAAACCATTGAAACCTGTAAAGAATTTTTGTGAGTTTATTTGAGCCAAACTGTCGACATATGCTGGGAAGCAGAACCTCAACGAATTGAGATAATGCTCCAGAGAATGGTGGGATACATTGCAATCAAAGGAAGGGACATAGGTGGGTTACATGAAATCCATTGGTGGTAGATTAGAGAGGCGGGAGAAAGCAAAGCTGGTAGGAAGGGGGGACCCTTAGATTGGATAAAAAGCAAAATGATGGACACATACTTAGGTGGGTGGAGGAATAATTAACATGATAATGAAGGAATTTGTGGTATCCTATATAATAAAAGCCTAATATACTAATATGCTAAGTGTCTGGTCTACCAGTTGGCCATTCAACCAATCAAAGCATAATATGCTAGTGATATACTAAGGCTGCTCAACTGCTTGCAATGATGTGCACTGACCACCAGAGGACAGACACTCCGACCGGTAGGTTAGCTTGCTGCTAGGGTCCAGCACTGGAGCCCTCCCTCAGTCCCTTTCTGGTTGGCCAACCTCCTGCATCTCTCCCAGCCCAGATCATGCACTGGTGGGATCCCTTGGCCTGGCCTGCACCCTCTCGCAATTTGGGAACCCTCCGGGGATGTTGGAGAGCCGGTTTCGGGGGATGGTTTTGGGGGATCTGCCTAAGCTGGCAGTCAGACATCCCCCTAAGGGTCCTGAACTGTGAGAGGGCGCAGGCCAGGCTGAGAGGACCCCCTCTCCCTCCGTGCATGGATTTTGTGCACTGGGCCTCTCTCTAGTCTGTCCTGGCACCAAGCACATTTGGTTGTGCTCCAGGGGGTCCAGAAAAAGGGAAGTTACAAGTTACTCAGACACTTCAAGGGTATGTTACCATAGATGCAAAAAGACAGATAGGCTCAGTTAAGGTAAAGGTTGACCTTGTCAGTGAAGATAGCAGCCTAGGACGTAACTGCCCACCATAACTACTTTAGTTAAAGTTTGATTTCAGACCATCCTTTGTGGTTACTTTAGGTCTCTGAGTTTGCAAGACTGCCGTGCAGGCCTCCCCTGAGCTTGTCAGGTTAGCATGTGGCCCCTTTCATCCACAGGTGGTATCAAATACCAATTGATAAAATGAAATTAATCAGCTCAGGTGTGGAATTATTTCCCCCCAGGGAAAACTCGACCCAAATATTATAAATGCTGTTAGGAATTAGTGACAGTAACTTGGTAGTTTAAGACATAGATTTTGGAGTAAGGACAAACCTGGATTCAAAATCTATATATTCCTAGCTGAGTTACCTTAGGCAACTTATTTTACTTCTCTGACAATCAATTTTCTTCTTTGTAACATGAGTGCGACGATACTTATCTTGTTTATAATATGAATGAAATGAATAGTGTTTATAAAGTTTTTTGCAAAAATAAAATAAGGTCCTTAGTAAATGGTAGTAAATGGTAGCTGTTGTTATTACACATGAATATTTCTCTTATAAATGAGTAAGGGAACTTTGTTCATTTGGACTTTTTATAGTTTCTTTTATTTGCAAGATATTTTCTTTATTATTAATTTGGATCAAGCTATTTGTAAATTTGGCTCCCAAATAACATGCATTGCCCACCTCTTCATGTCCCTAACTCTCCACTCTTAACAATTCTAGAGGATAAAGGACAAGAGGAATCCCGTACTTGGTTGCAATTAAGTAAGAAGGAATTTCTGAAGAAATGAGTAATGAACAGAATTCTGAAGAGAAGCACAATATTGATGGGAGGAGCAGAAATGAATTTGTAAGTCAGTGGGGGGGGGAGAGGGGGGGTTGGTATGAAGAAAGATACAGAGATGAAAATGAGCAAATCACATATGGAAGATGGCAGACAGATACTGCTGGTTAGAGCCGAGAGGCTGCAGTGAGAGGTAATGAGAAAGGAAGGTGGGATAGGGTCCTGGGGGGGTGTAATATTAGTGGGAAGCCTCAAAGGCCAGAAAGCCAGAGAGGACTTGGGTTGTGCATAAATAAGTGACACTGAAGCACCGGAGATTGCTGAGCAGCCAAAGGACTGGAAGAAAATGAAGTTAGAGGAAAATCACTGTAGTGTCTGGGAGGAGGTGGAATCTGAGGAAAAGAGACTGGAAGCAGAGAGCTCTGCTCAGAAGCCATCGCAATAAACCTGACACGAGCTGATGAGGACCCTGGACTGGGTGGCTATGGGGGCAGAGAGGAGAGGGTAGATTCAAATGACAGAATTTCAGTGTTTGTGGGAGGTTGTATGAAGAAGAGTGAAAAGAGCAGTTGACAATTACTTTAAACTTAAAAACTTAGAGTCCTGACAGAATGTGAAAATGATAGTGTTATAATAATTTGAGGGGAGGAGAGGAGGAGGTAATGGCAGAAGAGAAGGAAAGTGTTTATATAGGATGTAGGATAAGAAGACCAATGTACAGTTTCTAAAACTTACATTTGAATTACAATAATAAAAACTAGAATTATCTTAAAGAAGGAAAATAATAGTAATGAAGAATATTTGGAACACTCTCCAGAAATTTTTACCTTGAGCAATCTCAGGCCACATAATGTTTTTGTTTGATATTTGCCTATGGATGTAAAACAATGTGTAAAAGAGATGGTGAGTAAGTTATGTGGTCCTCGGGTCCATTTTTCTAATTCTCAGTCTTCCTTCCACAGCATCAACCTTAAGCACTTGCATTTTAGGTCTAGAAATGCAAGAAGGGAATTTTCCATGAGAGTCGGTAATCAGTGAAATACCCCAGAAGTCCTCACAGCCTCTCTGCAGCTTGGGAAGACAAGATGTTGAGAGCTGGAATTTGTTGAGGAGTTGTCTTAGGTGGCACTGGATCATGATGTGTCTCTAATGACTGGAGTCTCTAATGATTGACATGTGATGAGCACTTACACGACTGACATATGATGAGCACTATGCTCAGTCCTTTGCAGACAGTTGTATTTCAGTCATCATTTAAACATGGCTGTCTTTGCAATTTATGCAAATAGAAGTCAGTGATAGAGTAAAATGTTTTTTTTTAATTTTATTTATTAAAAATACCCTCAGTTTGAAATGTCTTTCTCAACTTTGTGCAAAAGGAGAGGAAAGACAGTACCCTTTCCTGTTTGATCTGATTATAAAATTACTGTTATCTTTAACACTTGTAAGGTGCCTTTAACTGTGAAGTAAAGTGTAAATTGGCAGTAGAAGCATGTTAGGTTTCCTAAGATGGGGAAGTTTTAACAGTTGACATCTGGTGGGTTTTTGGCTTTACATGTTCTGTGTTTTTAATAGTGCTGACAAAACTTTTAAAAATGAGGAATACATAGTGGATGTAAAGTGCAAGTCCCTGTCTTAAAAGAATCTTGTCATACTGATTTCACATAAAATATACATACACACTATATTTTTATATATAATCTGTAACATTGTGTATCTCATGTTTCTTTTATGTATTGTGGAGATACACTACCTCTGTAACATCTGCATCTTTTCCAAGTTTAATCTCCCAGTTGAGTGGACTTCAATATATTTTAATATGCCAACTTATTTTTACTCAAAACATAGTAAATTGTAGTTACTTTGCTCCATTTTCAAAACTATTTTCAGATGGCCTAAAGATTTAAATTAAATGTGCATGTTACACTGATGTTTAATTACAGGCTTGAGATTCCTGTCATGAGTGAAAATATTTTACTTTCTTCAGAAATATCTTTTACATCTTCATATTTATAGCTTAATAAAGTAGTATATACTTAGGTGTAATGTGTGAAATGAGGGCATTAATCTATTTTGAATTTGAAATGGTAAAGGATGCTCCTTTAAAAAATTAACCCAACAATATAAATATATTAATACATATAGCTGAGGAAAAATTGGTTTAAAATGGAAAAAGTGAATGTATTTTTTAAAAGCAAATGTTTCACCTATTTGCCTGTCTATAGGATTGGACAGGGATAAGAGTACATGGCCTGTATGTGGGCAAAAGAAAAGTCTTCATCCTCAACCACATTGAATCACCAGAAAGCACATTCCATCTTCTCTGTTCATTCAATGGCCACGTGGGCAGGAAAAAGTGTTTTTCAAATTGCATTCCACAGTTTTCTGAAGCATCTTTGGATGTAGTAGCTATTTGAAATTAAGTGTGATTTTGAGAGACAGGTTTTGGTAGAGCCAGGTGGGAACTTCTTAAGCGTGAATTGAAAATAGACTTCTCTTCAAATCACTTTGTAAAGTTTTCTATGCTTGTGCTTGAAAGGACAGTTCCTCCTTTAAGTGGCCTCATAGCTTCAGTGGAGCCTGCACGAAGCCCAGTGGCTGCAGGCTGTCTCTCCACTCCTGCTGGTTGTCCCAGACCTTCCTCGGCATCAGGTGCTGTCTTTCTTCTGGGAACTTTGCTGGGACTCCCACAATGGAGCGAGGTGGGCAAAATAAAACATTTGCTTTCTGCACACATATTCCCATGCCCCAACTCCCAAAATCTTTCTGGTGTGCTATTCAGAAAGGAGTTTTCTTCCCTAAAATGTTGGGAAATATACAAAATTAAGACTCTGAACTTAAAAATCTCATTTAGGAGATGGGGTTAGAGGGACACAGGAAGGAAGACGACTCTTTAGTAGAGTTCAGTTTTTTTCAAAGTTGGAGGAAGGGTGGCTGGTGGGCAAATTGAATACAGAGTACACCTAAGAAGATTAGGAAAATCGTGGAAATGGGGATTTGAGACTGTTGACAAATTGAACATGCTTCAGAATTATGATCTTCAAATCTGATCTTAGACATTTTATATTAAAGCAAGAAGGAAAACATGTTAGACTTGCTCATCAAAAGTAAGTCCAACTAGGAATATGTCCATTTCCTCCAGGTTGTCTAGTTTGTTGGAATAGAGTTGTTCATAGTATTTTTTAACAATCCTTTGTATTTCTGTGGGGTCTGTTGTTATTTTGCCTCTTCCATTTCTGATTTTGTTTATTTGGGTCCTCTCTCTTTGCTTCTTGGTGAGCCTGGCTAGAGGTTCATCAATCTTGTTTATCCTTTCAAAGAACCAAATAAGCCAGTCAGAGAAAGGTAAATATCACATGACCTTACTCCTTTGTGGAATATAATGAACAACATAAACTGATGAACAAAAACAGATCCAGAGACAGAGAAGTGTCAATCAGATCATCAAACCTCAGAGGGAAGGTAGGGGAGGGTGGGGGTTAGGGTGAGATATCAACCAAAGGACTTGTATGCATGCATATAAGCCTAATCAATGGACACAGACACCAGGGGGGTGAGGGCATGAGTGGGGTTGGGAGTGGGGGGGGATGGGAGGATAAGGACACACATGTAATTCCTTAGTCAATAAAGAAAAAAAATTAAAAATAAGTAAGTCCAACTTTTGACTTACATATTTAAAGACTAGTTTCTTTCATTTTAAACGTTTTTCAAAGCCTATTCACTAAGCCAAGACCAGTCCAGTGTTTCTTTATTATGATCACTTTTACTGGAGTAAGTGGACCAAATTAATCATCAGTCAACTTACACAAGGAAATTCACCATCTCCTTTAAAATCTAGCACCAAAGGTGCTGTTCTTCTAAGACTGACACTAAAGGCTGTATGCACATGATAAAGGATGGAACATTAATTCCCAACCACTATACCTGCATATTCCCCTTCATTTTAGTGTCTTCTCACAAATGTTCATTCCTCCCACACAATGGCTACTTACAGAATTTGGGGACAGTATGTCCTCACTTAAGGTCTACATAGCTTCTGTGACTTTAAGCATAACAACATATAGTCAAACTAATTTTATCAGAGGCTAATTGATATAAACAAGAGTTAAGTTCTTATGACACCTCAGCAACATTCCTTATATCTTCCTGAAGGTTAATGAAATTAAGGGGAAGCTGTGAAAGAAAACTGGTCAGACATATTTCAGGAATGGAGTTCTCTGCTATAATCTGTGTTCTTGGGAGTTTCCTACACTATAGGGATAGAGACTTGAGATTTCTGGGTGGAGGTGTATGAAAACATGAGAGTTTTTTTTACCTTCTATGTGTCTGTTAGGGTCATGGGAAAGCAAGAGTCATCAATTTTTGTATCAGGACTTTTTAAATGGCAAGTGAAAGATTCCCCAATTCAAACTGATTTAAAGAGTATTTAACTCATAAAAATGAAAAGATTAGGAATAAGTTTGAGACAGGAATCAAATGATTTACACCAGGATTAGATTCTCTCTCTTCATTTCTTCACACAACCTTTTTGGCATTGGCTTCATTCAGCTACAGGCTCTGCCTTTATGGTTCAACACCAACCTCATACCTTATTAGATTCAAGTGTCTCATACTTTACTAGATTCAAGTATCTATTTAAGTATGCCATCATTCAGCCTATGTTTATGAGCCTAGCCCTGCTTGGGCCTGACTGGCTGAACTTAAACCCTGTGCTCATCACTGAACCAATCCATCACTGGAGGAAGGAGATGATCTGATTGACCAGGCTGAGATCATGTCAGCCCAGAAGCTGGAAGCAAACTTAACTCCACAGCAACCATGTATGTGGTCTATGATTGAAGGAAGGGTGAGTCCCCAGATGAAGACAAGGGTGCTGCTAGCAAAGTAGGATGAATGGATGCTGGATATTCAAAAACAATAGTTGTCTACTTTGACTCTGCAGTACTTTCTCTTGCAAGTATGTTTAGACAGGTAGTTAATATTTCACAAGACCAAGGTAACTGAGTAATGAAGTTATGTAATGAAAAACAGCTTCTACCAACTTCCTTCTCATTTGGAAATGTCTAAAAACTTTTTAATATACTACACTGCACAGCTCAAATCTACCTTAGATTTACTAACAACAATAATACAACTATCAATAGTATATTGTGTATTTGGAGCAATTGTTGGAAAAGTGTGTTTATAACTCTATTTACAGCTAACATGAAAAGACAACAGAGAGCACTGAAAATTTTGAAATACTTTGAGTGACTACACATAATCTTAAGAAATGAAAACTGCTGGTAAAATTTCAAGAAATACAGAAAGGACATGAGAAGGCAGTGAAGGAAACAAAAAATTACAGTAGATGCTAAAGTTATACAACCTTATGTATCAATTTTGTCTTATCCTGAGAATCCTGCTATTAATTTTTTTCACGCCTAAAGAATATTGTGATATTATTTCTTAATACAAGCCTAGAGACCCCCAAAAAAGAGAGTGAGAGAGAGAAAGAAATTGTAGATTCTGTTGACATCTTATTTATTCTTTTGTTTTTTTTCTATCTTAAATAAAAATCTTAACTGTTAGGTTTCATCCTTTGTTCTTTTCTTTCTCAACTTCTCTGAATATTAGATCAGGCTTTTATCTTCCCTGTGAATGAGATATGTTTTGTAAACAATCAGCATAGCATTGCTGACAGCTCAGACAAGCCTTAAAGATTCAGAGAGAAAAAGGAATAGAAAATCATTGGCAAAATGGGTTCAAAAGTGTGCATTTATTTCATGGTGATGTTTTGGATTAAATTTTGTTTTTATTTAGTCATTTAAGTAGGATACACATATGTACATGTGTGGAGGGCATATGTGCTTGATGGAGGGGCATTAACATTTGAATAATCAGTATATATACTTTCTACACAGTGCTTCTGTGTAGAGCATTTGGATAGAATTAAGTTAATTCAGCCAAATGATCAGTTTTATTTTTTAATCCACAGAATCACTGTGCTATTGCCTGAAACAACTTAATTGGCCAGTTATTTGGAGTCATCTAGAGGGACATCATACTCATTTTCTATAAAATTGGGTTGATACTTTCACCATTTAAAGAACAGTTTCTCAGATTTATAGTTCTTATTAGGGATAGTTGGGGCAAATTTAGTAAAAGTGATTTCAAGCCAAGACATCATGGCATTGTGGTACCTTAAGTGCAAGGGTACAAGGGAGATGGAAAAGCACTTCTGGAAAATACTCAAGTAGGTATGAGCATATGACCCATTATTATTTATTTATTAAAATGTTTTTATTGATTTTACAGAGAGGGGAAGGGAGAGGAATAGACTGAGAGAAATATTGATGTGCTGCCTCCTGCACGCCCCCTACTGGGGATGGAGCCTTCAACCCTGGTATGTGCCCTGACCAGCAATCCAAACAGTGACCTCTTATTTCATGGGTCCGCACAACTGAGCCATCCAGCAGGGAATGGCCAACTAATTTTTTAAATGAAAGAGCAAATAACATTTTTCTGCAGTTAAAATTGTAGTTAATATAGTATGTTGTTTATTACCCCAGTTGGCCCAGGAGAATACATGTGTTCACCTATTCCTATTTATAGAGGTAGCATCAGAATCACTAACAAACATCTACTGCGTATTAACTATGTGAGAAATCAGCCATGGTAGTCCAGAGCACTAGAAAGCAGCAGATAGTATTCTATTTTTGAGGGGCTTTAAAAAAAAGTTGGGAAAATAGGAAATATAAATAAAGCAGAAATATTAATACTAAGCAGAATGAGTTAAGTACCTAATTCATGGTATACTGTTCAAAGGTCAATGAATGCTTTTTTAAAGACCAGATAGTAAATAATTTAGGCTTTGTGGGCCATACAGTCTCTGTTGTAACTATTCTATTCTATTGTTGTAGCATAAAAGCAGCTCTGTAAATGAATGAGCATGGTTGTGTTCCAATAAAACTTTATTTACTGACACTGGAGTTTGAAATTTATACAATGTTCATGTGCCATGACGTATTATGCTTCATTTCATCTTTTCCCCAACAATTTAAAACCCATTCGTAGCCTGCAGACTATACAAAAACAGCATGATCCAGATTTGATCTGTGGGCTATAATTTGCTGAGTCACAGTACAGATAATAAGTACTCTGTCTTATTGGGGAATGAATATGTAATATATTCATTGTTGATATTTTTCTCTTAGAGGTAAAAAAAATGCACTCGATTTTTAAATAACTAGGTTCAATCTCCAATGTTTTTGCAATTAACTAATTGGTTCCTTACGTGGCTTGGGGCTAGAGCTCTGGTGTATTTGTGTATGCTATTGGGCAATGGTTTACTTTGGCTCAGCATAAAGGTTGTATATAAGACAGCAGTGAGAGAAAATTGAGGAGGTGATTGGAAACTAGAGACTTGGGAATGTTGGGCTGAATGATCCACATTTTAGAAAAGAGGTTCTGTGGAAGTTTGGAGCAAGGGGATATTCTGGTCAGAATTGTGCTTTAGGTGGTACAGAATTTAGGCCATAAAGATGAAAGGAAAGCAGGATAAGGGAAATAACATTACTGAATTTCATGTCAGATACTTTCTAGAGGTTTGTTAAATAATTTATCCATTTAGTAGAATGAAGAGGAAGTTCAATGAGTAAAGTATTGCAGAAATGAGAAGAGAATGAAAAGGTCCTAGAAAACCCCCACAGTGTTCTGCTTTAGATTGAATGTACAAAATAAAGGAAAGAATCAACAAGAACTCAAAGATTTGAAGCCCAGGTGATGGAAAAGAATGGTAATAGGGAATCAGAAGGAGTTAGTTTTTGGAAAGAAGTTTGGGTTGAGAAACATGTACACAGCCAAGTAAATGAGCATGGGACAACGGACTTGAGTTCCAAGAGATTCAGCTAAAAATTATTGCTCTTGTGAAATACTGTCTAAAGATGATTTAAAAACAGTTACTCTATGACTTAAATTACTAACAGTTGCTTCTATTGGTCTTTGTCATTTCTTTGACAGCAGTGGACATGGAAGGATTTTATAGATTAGTAAAAATGTTTGAATAGCTAAAAATGTTTGATATTATGGAAGATGAATACACATACACACAGAAATTGTCGTACTGAATTTAGTAGTTCCAGAAATTGGATGTATATTATAACCAGTAACTGTTTTAGTTCAGATTTAAATATGTCAAAATCCATATGGTTTAAAAACCTTTGCTTAACATATGCCTCAAATGTATCTTGCTTTTTATTCCCATAACATGTGGTTTATAAATAGTAAAACAAAGAAGTTAGAGATTTGATTCATAGAGGTGTCATTGCTTAAGTTTGCTGACCTATATCACTTACTCCTTTTTTCAGAATATAAAATATTCAAAAGCACAGCGTCTTTTCATTTTTTTTGGCAGATCCATGCCATTGCTCTTAAGTTCCTTGTGTGGATGTTCTCACTGCTCTACCAGTCTTTTCTCTGAGGGACTCAACTATTCTTTTGGCTCCAATTACTGATCTGCCAACATGTTCACATTTTCTAATTTAGAGAATTAGCAACTATTTCCTGTGATGCCGATCTTCACTGATTTGCATTATTGGCATCCATGGATACTGAGGAAGACTGACTTTGAGTCACAGTTCCTGACATTTTAATATTTCCAAAGGATGGAAGAACTCACACTCCTCTGAGCATGTAGAATGCACATGGAATTAAGAATGAGGTTTACCCCTGGTTCTACTTAGCTGTATACTAGTAAAACTAAGGAGCCAATTTCATATCTTTCTTCTCTTTCTCCCTCTCTTCTTCCTTTCCTCCTTTATTTCCCATCTTCCTTTCTTCTTTCCACTACAGTGATCATTCCAGGAAGACTAAGATGAGGAAAACAGAAGTAGCTTTAAGTGTTCCAAATAGGAAGGAAGGGTTTTAATATAGGAAAAGAGGCTTTCAGAATTTTTGGATGAGCAGGGGAGTGAATAAAGGTCAGAGAATCTATTACCAAAGTAGAAGATTCTCAAGCAGTTTCCTCACTAAGATGCCAGAATAATGACTTAGTTTGCCAAGATATTTGCGAATTCCTCTCTGGTCGATTTTAGCCAGAACAATATGGGGAAAGGAATTCTGGGAAATTTCATCTCAGTCCCCCACCCCTGCAATGCAGAGAATAATATAGATGGGGTTGACAATAACATCAAGTTGTCAGCACTGACATATTTGCTGAGCCTCTAGCAAGCCAGATAAAGATGAATGTGGTTAATTTCTCTCAAGATGCTCACAGTCTGATTCAGTTGACCATATGTTAGTTTTTCAAGATGGTAAATTTTGCTGTGCAACTACATCAGGACAAATCCTCCCAGTAGAGCCCTGTTACAAAATGGATTATTAATCAGGAAGGTTGGTTATACCATAGCTCATACCAAGTCTCCAGATGCTAACAACTACTTACAGTGAAAGTGTGACATAAAATAATTACTAGAAATAACAACACTGTCCCTCAACAGAAGTATATGATGCCCCTAAATGTCCAAGGTGCTTTAGATATTAATATGATTATTAAATTATTTTAAAATAATTATCTCATGATAAATTAATTTCAGATTACAATATGGTCTTTGGATAAAATTTCTCATTTACATGTAGGATAAAATGATAAATGAGGACAGCTTCATAAACCTTCAGAGCAGCTTTGCTCATTACAGAGATGATCTCAAGTGGGATTACATTTCTAGAGATTACTGAGGATTCCATGATCAAATTTCAGTCTTAGGTCTGCCAAGTATGAACTACCTTGCCACAGGGGCAGATGATATGATGGAGATGGGCATCAAGTGCAATGAGAAGTTAGCTGTGTAAATTTAAGTTATCTCAGTAAATTATATATTGTGTCTTCCAGACTTAGTTTTCTCAGAAAGACCCCACTGAATCATAAGGGAGAGAGAACTCAGTAGTGGAAAGTTATATTCAAGTGTTGTGCTTGCGACAATAATGAATGAGCACACAACCGTCCTCAGAGGCTCCCAATGCCCAGTGCAGAATAAAATCTTAGTCCCACTTCATGGCCCAAAGTCCAGCCTCTCCTTTACATCAGCCTTCTTTTCTTAGTCCTTCCATAAATCTGTCTTATCGCACACCTGGGTGACTTTGTAAGTGGAGTTTGCTCAAATTGAAACTCTATCATTCTCCTCTTCTCCTCTCCTTTATCTACCTTGGCACCCCAAATCAGCCTGATTTCTGTTCATTTTTAGTACCCTGAGCCCTGCCCAGTGCTATGTCCTCTGTATGCCCCTGAGACTCAGTGCTTACCAGTATCTCTATCTTTCTACTTAAATTTTTACTTTGGTGATTTCATTGCTTGTAAGTTTTCCGTATCAAATGAAAGCTCCTCAAAGGCAGAGACTGTTCTTATGCAACTTGGCATCCTTAGAGCGGGCCACAGCTCCCATCTACCTAATAATAGGGTAATATGCAGGCTGCGTGTACAGGAGGCGCCGGTGGGTGGGCACTTGCAGCTTCGGGTTCAGGGGCAGGGGTGGCGGGGCCCGGCAGAGGATGGCCTGTACTCCCCACATGGCGGCGGTGGCTGTGAGCGCTCCCGATGGCCGCTGCTACTTGCCCGGGGCCAGCCTGGGGCTCTGGCAAGCTGCTGATGGCCGCTGCCACTTCAAGGGCCCGGCAAGGCTCAGGCAAGCCACAGTGGCTGCGGTGGCCGAGGCTCAGGCAGCCTCATGGCCAGCAGTGGCAGCAGTAAAGGCGTGATGGGGGCATTGCCTTCCCCTGATTGCAGGGTCGCCTCCCGCAGAGGGAGGCCAGACTGCAGCTTAAGGGAGTGGGTCTAAGCCATCAGTAGGACATCCCTTGAGGACTCCTGGACTGTGAGAAGGGGCAGGCCAGGCTGAGGGCCCCCACCCCCAGTGCACAAATTTCGTGCACCAGGCCTGTAATATATATATATATATATATATATATATATATATATATATATATATATATATAAAAGCCTAAGTGACCCTTTGACCATTCTACGGTAGCTATGACATGCACTGACCACCAATGGGCAGCCACTCAATGCACAGGCATGGAAACATGGAACAGACTGATGAATCTCAGAGGGAAGGGGGACGGGGGAGGGTGGGAAGAGATTAACCAAAGATCTTATATGCAAACTAGAGGCCTGGTGCATGGATTCGTGCACCGGTGGGGTCCCTCAGCCTGCCTGCAGGGATCAGGCCAAAACCAGCAGTCCGACATTTCCCAAGGGGTCCCTGATTGCGAGAGGGCACAGGCCAGGCTGAGGGACCCCACTGGTGCAAGAATCTGTGCACTGGGCCTCTAGTTAATTGATAAATGAATGAATGAACAAAGCTTGGGAGCAGGAAACTTCTAATCACAATGATAAAATGAATAAAACAGAACTAACCTTACATTTATCCCCATTTAATTATTTTATAACTATAACAGTATTAATAACCGTTTAAACCATAATTCTACAAAAAAGCTAGGAATTATAGATCTTTTATGTTTTGCCCAGAGCCAATTATTCCACTGAGGCCCTCTGTATAATCAGCAATGCCCATAATAATGAAGTAAACTGGCCAATATATATATTTTTCCTTTAAATTAATTCACCCTCCCTAGTTTACCTTGCAAATCCAGTTGCTGAGAGAAGCTCTGAGGGTATGGGGTTAAAGAGGAAATGGTCATGATTTTTATTTAGTGTTTTCCATATAAATGCACCTCATTATCTGCTGTACCTCATTATATATGATCTATTTTATGACCATTTAGTTCTCCTTAGCAGTCCTGTTTTTATTCCGTTATGCTTGCTGTCTAAACTCTCAATTTTATGACTCCATTACCCAGCTTGCTGTTGCCTGCTGTCCCACTCCCACCGCAGAGGTGGATAATGTAGCTTTCCTGTTGCCAGGCCAGCGTTTCAAATAAGGTCCTCACATACAGACAGACAGCAGTGCAGGGCATAGCAGCTCCATGTCATGCTTTCATATCACATCGCTGGACTCTCATTAGATACTTGTGAGGGAAATTACCACTGAGGCTTCTTCAGACACAATAGCATTAATGAAGTTAGGAAATGACTCCCACAGATGTTTGACACTCAATCAATCCTACTTAATTTAATTACACTCCTGAATGAAAGCAAAAGAGATGCTCTTTAGTCCAACCCTTGCTTTTTATTTTCCTCATATGCCCTTTTTTCCCCACTTCTGATTTACTTAATCCTTGCTGAGAAATGTCAATGTAATTAGCTTAAGTTGTTACTTAAAAGTGGACTTTGTTATAATACCTTGTATCATCTTCCACTTCTCTCCCCCTACCACACTACAAGTACATGAGAGCTCTACTATGTAAATGAAGTGGTGGAGTGGGGAGAAATTGGCTCTTATAACCTTGAGAATTCATCCACTTGTTACACCTCCATAATTAAGGATACTGATGACACTGGTGCTTACTTTATCTTAAAATTTTGTTCAATAAGATATTTTTGAGGCCTTATTCTCAAGGTTAACTAGATACTGGGACAATATCTTTTTTACAAGTTTTAAAATTGAAGAAGTTTATAAAGTACCAAAATAACAATTGACAATATACTGTACTTTATTTGTTACAAAGTCCATTCACATATATGACCTCTTTTAATGCTCACAATTGCTTAATAAGATATTATTTTATTTAAATTCTTACTTAGGAGATGAAGGACTTAAGGCAGAGAAATGATTACATTGTCCAAGATTTTGCATTCAGTAAACAGTGATCTTAAAACTTTGACTTTTATTCACTTAGTTGTTGATTCAACTAATAAATAACTAAACATGTGCTAAGCACTATTCCTAGCACTGATGAAGTTGCCAAATAAGTAGATGGCCTCAGAACTGTGATGTACTGCTTGGACAGAGCCATGCAAAGGAGACAGTGGGAGTGAGTGGAGGGAACTATCTAGGGCATGCAGGTAGTGGTGGAAGGAGAGCCAGGGATCCTAAGGAGCCTGGAATATGTATCAAAATAAAAAGGAATCATTGAAGGATTTTTTCCCCCTGATGTGTAATGTGATCAATTTGAATTTTAGAAAGAGTCAATCTAGTTTTAATATGGGTTATGTCAAGAATGCCACACAGGATGAATGCTGCTGCCTTACACCAAGGTAGTGAACTAAAGAAAAGAAGAAAATGTGGGGGAAGATTATAATTTTCACTTGGAGTATAGTTTTCTTGTCCATGGATATATCGTAGGAAGATCTGAGCATCCACCTGGATATATCGTAGGAAGATCTGAGCAGGAGACACTGGGGGGAACTATCACTGTAGAGATGAGGGTTAATGAGCTCTCTCATTGAGAATGTGTGGAGTGGGAAGCAGAGAGCGATAATGTAAGGATGACCTTGATCCCTTGAGAGGAGACATGTCACTCAGGTCACCCTTCCACACCCTGACCCTGTGCCTTTGGGGAAGTAGCAGGATAAGTTGGAATGGCTACTGGATTGGCTTCAAAATGCTGAGATCTCTTTCTTCCTCAATTAATAACTTCCTTATGGGACCTAGAGGAGGGGACTCCTTTCCATTCTGGGTCTCAGTTGTCCTATCTCTGGAAGTGAGGTGTGATTGTAGGTTCCTCTCTCAACTTTCTCACCTCTATAATTCTGTGACAGAGTTCCAGTGACTGAAGCATTAAGATAAAAGATAAAGACTGAAATAGAGGTGAGCACAGTGACTCTGCATTTAGATCAGAACCAGCTCTTCTCTGCATGGGAATGGCTCGCAGGGACCAATTTACTCACCAATAATCCAGAGCTCAGGCACTTTCTAAGGATAGTATGTTGGGACCTGCTCATTACCTTCCCCCTGGATCTCATTTAACAATACTTCCTGGATTGATCTTTTTCTTCAATTGGTCAATGAAGTGACCAAAACAACCAGCATTAGACCCTTACAAAATGATCGAGTATATGCAAGTATATGTAAAAATTATACACATATCTATATCTAAATCTACATTTATGTCTATGTCTATATAGCAAACCATCATTTATAGATACAGATATAAATGTAGATATAGACATTATTGAGCACTTACTGTATATTAGTATACCTATAGTATACCTATAGTAGCTCATTTATTCCTCAAATAACCATGTGAATTAGGAATTATTTAATTCTAAGGTTAAAACCAAGTTTGAAAACATGCAGAAGCTTTCCAAAAAGTCCATGGCAACATGGAAGAACCAAGATAAAAATCAAGCCTCACTCCAAAATCTGTGTTCTTTACCACTATATTATATTGTCTTTAATAATGTTTGTGTTAATATTAACTTATTTGTGCTTTAGGAAAATAAATTCAAGGAAACCCTATTACTGAGTATCTCACTTTTATGGAAAATGGCAGTAATAAAAACAACACCCATATAGCTTATCTAAGGATTTTTGACTTTTTGCTTTAAAAAGTTTGTGTAGTCTTTTATATGATGCCGTATTTCATCTTTTCATCTTTTACTTTGCTAAGGAGGCTGTGATTTTGATCTGAAACTTTGTCAGGGTTTGTCAGGCTATATTTATGATACTTGTTTGCAGTCTTTGAAAATAGTGTAGCATGATTTATCTAACCATTTTCCTCTCTAACCCGAAGTTACTGTTTCTTGTCCTATGTTTTGTCTCCATGTGTGAAAAAACAAAAGACTCCATGGGGGATCATTTTTACTTAAAATATTCCTTTATAAAGGTGGTAACTTGCGCTATACCAGGAATAGTTTCCCCTCAATAATTTACACGGAGACTAGTGTTGGCAGATAAAATATGGGAGGCCTAGTTAAATTTGAATTTCACTTGCCCCTGGGGCATGTAGAACTTAGGATTCCTTCCATACCAAGTAGAAGGCCCAGCACATGAATTTGGACCCTTCCTCAGCCTCAGAAGAACATTAGCCATTTCTATTCTACCCAGTGACAGTCTCACCCCAGAGTCTCAGACAGGAGCAGAGCAAGCTGCTGTTTTCAACCTTGTACTCAAATTCTGTAATATTTTTTCACCCCTTCAAACCTGGCTTTTATCTTAGAATGGGTTCTGTTCCCACCTTTGTCTCCTTTCCCACTTATACTCACGTCTTCTTCTGTCCTGGAGAGAATTAGCCTTCATTTTCCAGGAGGTTTTCACCCTCTCCACTTTCTTACCATTTGTTGACCAAATAGCTGTAGGAGGAGGTGAAAAATACGTGGGCTCAGTACTTTACATTTAATTTCTATTATAAAGCCACGCTGATTCAATTAATGTGACGAGCCCGATGCTGAAAGCTTTAGAAACATCATCTAACTTGAGAGGTGAGTTAAAAATGGAAAGCTAATTAAAGAATGCAGGCTTTGGAACCAAACTGCTATGTTGAAATCTTGGCCATGCCACCTACTAGTCATATAACTTGGACAAATCACTTAGTCACTGTACCTCAGTTTTTTTCATCTGCAAAGTGGGGCTAATAATAGTATTTATCATATATAGTTTTTGCAAGGATTAAATGAGGTAATAGAAGTAAAGTACCAAAAACTGCCTAGCATGCCATGAAAACTCTATTATTATAGTTTAATTCTTTCAAAAAATTCTATGAGTTATTTATCATTATTTCCCCCATAAACTGAGGCTTAAAAAGTGTTCCTTATTCAAAGTTGTATATCTAGTGTAAGTGGTAGAACAGAATCCATGTGCTGAATTACCAAGTTATCATGCCAGGTTGAAATGGGGGTTGAATAATTATTCACTGCTCTTTAATATCTCACAACTTACTTAAGATTGGTCTGATTTGGGAGAAATACTACCTAAGAGAGCTATAAAGTTTCTGATATTTGCAGGTCAGATTTGTAAAGTTCTCCCAACTCCCAGAGGATAGGCATGTGGGTTATATGGCTGTTCATTATATTATTGCCTCATGGTATTTTATCATAGTCATTTGTATACAAGCTTGTCTTCTTCAGTAGACAAGAGGATGTGAGCTCTTGAGGGCCTAGACCACTGTCTTCCTCAACTTGGTATTCCTGACCGGCAGATGTTTGTTGAATTGAATCAGAATATCTTCAAATTTGTTTCTTTGAAGTTACTCTTTGAATCCCCCAATATTTCCTAACTTCAAATACTATTAGCTCCATGATATCTGAATACAGCCCTCTTGCCGATTCCATCTTCCGACTTCCTCTGGGGCACCTAAAGGAGATTGGAGCTGGAGGATGCATGTTTTTTATAGACGCATTGAACATTGCAGCCGCTGCCTCTGAGACCTGCAGACAGTCAGAGCAGGATGCAAACCTGGCTCAGCCATGTGCAGGCTCTCTAGTCTTTGGGGAGTCTCTTAACTGATCTTAATTTCCTTTTCCATAGTGTAAGGATACTAATTATTACAGCACTTTTAATTAATTAAACAAATATTTATTGGATACTGATCATATGTTGAGGACTGTATTAGTAGGATGATCTGTGTATCTATCTCTTTTAGTATTCCGGGGACTCCCAATATCTTTTCTGCCAATCAGTAGTTATTTGGGAGACAGCCTCAAAAGCAGCCCTTTCCTCTGAGGAGAGGTGGACAACTTGGGATAGTGAGCTTTGGATTGATTTTGGGACCAACAGAGCCATTTATGCCACCATAAATTTCATTAATAAACTGCTTTGTTTCACTATTACCGCAGTTACATTATGAAATACACCTAAAGTTTAGATGGAAGATTTTGAACTGTATCCTTGTCCATTCCCCCATGCAACCTCCAGAATGGAGAATATACAAGATTTAATACAAGGAGACAAGAGAGAAGGTATTGTATTTTCCCAGGGAAAGTTTATATTGATTTGGACTAAGGTGATGGCAGTGGGATGTAGAGAAAAGGGTGATCAGGAAATATTTAGAAAATATAATCAAATGTATTTGGAAATAGGTTGTATATAGAAGGGGGTTAAGGGAAAAGGAGTTACTTTAAAAATGTTACTCTTGAGCAACTGAATGATAGGCAGACCTATTTGTTCAGGTAACACAAAAGGAAGAGCAAGTTTACTGGGAAGATCATGAGTTTGATTTGAATAAGAATATTTTTTTGTGTGTCTAAGATATGTGTAAGTGGAGATATTAGGAAGCAGGATTTGTGTCTGGATTAATTCTATAATGTTCCAGTTTCCCAAAGAGCCTGTATATCACTGGGACAGCTTGATGAACTTATAAAGCCTAAGGAAAACCAGGTATCCACAAGGAGGACTGGAGCCCTAAAGATTGCTGATTTCAACCCTTCCATTGCTCTTGCTTGGGCTGATGGGTGACTGAGTTATCATGTACTTGCCTGATCACACACAGTGACCACTAGACTGTGGATTGGCCTACCCAGCTGGTTTTTCTGCCTCCAACTTCAAAATCCAGGACAACAGATGGAAATTTTAACTTGGATAATCTGGAATTCCAGTGGCACAAGAGCTTAACCTGGAAAGAAATAAGCTATTTGATTTAATGATCATAATAGAATTAACATTTAGGCACATTATGTCCTATACATCATTATGTGGCATGAGTATGTCTTACCAATCTTCAAAAGGGATTTCTTGTGCTTTTATGCTTCCTTTCTTTGCCATATGTATTGTAAACCTCCTAGATTATAATAAAAGAATACTGGAGATGAAACACTCTGGTCTTTATGTGTTTGATTAATATTATATATTTGGCTATTCCTAGTATTCACATTTGTAGGATTGACTAATTTGAGAAGACAAAATGTGCAATCAGACTTTAAAAATGGTGATAATTACTCCTCTTGCGTAGGAGTAAAGCACTATCCTGAAAATTGAGTGAAATTACACAGCAGTATCAGGGGACAAATCTGTCCTGTTTATAAATCAGAAGTTGATAGGTAGGCCTTTAGCACCTGCATTGAATATTAATAAGTAAGGCTTAATGTCTGAGCACTAGGCCATTATTGTATTACCGCATTTCCTGGCATAAGCAGACCTACTCTTTTTATTTTTTTTATTTTTTCTTTATTCATTAAGGTACTACATATGTGTCCTTATCCCCCCATTGCCCCCCCTCCACTCATGCCCTCACCCCTCTGGTGTCTGTGTCCATTGGTTAGGCTTATATGCATGCATACAAGTCCTTTGGTTGATCTCTCCCCTTTACCCCCATCCTCCCCTACCTTCCATCTGAGGTTTGACAATCTGATTGATGCTTCTTTGCCTCTGGATCTATATTTGTTCATCAGTTTATGTTGTTGATTATATTCCACAAATGAGTGAGATCACGTGATATTTATCTTTGTCTAACTGGTTTATTTTACTTAGCTCTCCAGTTCCATCCATGCTATTGCAATGGTAAGAATCCCTTCTTTTTTACCATAGCATAGTATTCCATTGTGTAGATATACCACAGTTTTTTAATCTACTCATCTATTGATGGGCACTTAGGCTGTTTCCAAATCTTAGCTATTGTAAATTGTGCCGCTATGAACATAGGGGTGCATATGTCCTTTCTAATTGGTGTTTCTAGTTTCTTGGGATATATTCCTAGAAGTGGGATCACTGGGTCAAATGGGAGTTCCATTTTTAGTTTTTTTGAGGAAACTCCATACTGTTCTCCACAGTGGCTGTACCCGTCTGCATTCCCACCAGCAGTGCATGAGGGTTCCTTTTTCTCTGCATCCTCGCCAGCACTTGTAATTTGTTGATTTGTTGATAATAGCCATTCAGACAGGTGTGAGATGGTACAGCATTGTCGTTTTGATTCGTATCTCTCAAATGATTAGTGACTTTGAGCATGTTTTCATATGTCTCTTGGCCTTCCTTAAGTCCTCTTTCAAAAAGTATCTATTTAGGTCCATTGCCCATTTTTTGATTGGGTTGTTTATCTTCCTTTTGTTAAGTTGTATGAGTTCCCTATAAATGTTGGAGATTAAACCCTTATCAGTGATAAAATTGGCAAATAGGTTCTCCCATGCAGTGGGCTTTCTTGTTGTTTTGTTGATGGTTTCTTTGCTGTACAGAAGCTTTTGATTTTGTGTAGTCCCATTTATTTTCTCTTTAGCTTTCATTGCCCTAGGAGCTGTATCGGTGAAGAAATTGCTTCAACATATGTCTGAGATTTTGCTGCCTGTGGATTCCTCTAGTATTTTTATGATTTCCCGTCTTATGTTTAAGTCCTTTATCCACTTTGAGTTTATTTTTGTGTATGGTGTAAGTTGGTAGTCTAGTTTCATTTTTTTTTTGCATGTATCTGTCCAATTTTCCCAACACCACTTATTGAAGAGACTGTCTTAACTCCATTGTATGATCTTGCCTCCTTTGTCAAATATTAATTGAGCATAGTGTTTTGGGTCAATTTCTGGGTTCTCTTTTCTATTCCATTGGTCTATATGTCTGTTCTTGTGCCAGTACCAGGCAGTTTTTAGAACAATAATGTGATACATCACATAAATTGAGAGATAAAAATCACAAAAATCACATAATCATATCAATTGATGCAGAAAAAGCATTTGACAAAATCCAACACTGTTTCTTGATAAAAACCCTCAGCAAAATAGGAATAGAGAGATCATACCTCAACATAATAAAAGTCTTATATGACAAATTTACAGCCAACATCATACTCAATGGGCAAAAACTAAAACCATTTCACCTAAGAACAGCAACGAGACAGGGATGACCACTTTCACCATTCATGTTCGACATAGTACTAGAAGTGCTAGCCATGGCAATTAGACAAGAAGAAGACATAAAAGGTATGCAAATTGAAAAGAAGATGTAAAACTGTCATTATTTGCAGATGACATGATACTGTACATAGAAAGCCCTAAAGACTCCATCAAAAAGTTATTGGACTTAATAAATGAATTTGGCAATGTAGCAGGATACAAAATTAATGCCAAGAAATCTATGGAATTTTTATATACCAATAGTGAACTTATAGAAAGAGAGATTAAAAATAAATGCCATTTACTATCGTCACCAAAAAAATTTAAGATACCTAGGAATAAACTTAACTAAGGATGTAAAAGACCTGTACTCGGAAAACTACAGAACACTGAAAAAAGAGAGGAAGACATAAACAGATGGAAGAACATACCGTGTTCATGGATTGGTAGACTCATCATTAAAATGTCCATACTACCCAATGCAACCTATAGATTCCGTGCACTCCCCATTAAAATACCAATGGCATATTTCACAGACCTACAATGAACTCTCCAAAACGTTATCTGGCATAAAAAAGACCCCGAATAGCTGCAGCAATCCTGAGCAAGAAGAACATAGTAGGAGGGATCTCAATGCCAGATATCAGACCTACTCTTAAAAGCACATCTGTGAGACTCAGGGGACTAAGAAAAAAATTGGAAATAGTGATAATTTAATTGGGGCATGAAGTAGATTACAATGGCTCCACTTCCTTATTCCTCTTTGTAACCACACCCTTGCCTTCTCACCCTTATGTGACTTTGCCCACATGATTTGCTTTGGTCAATGGCATGTTAGCAGGTGTGACATAACCGTGAAGACTTAAAAAGTATTGATCAATTATAACATGTCTTGCTTAGTTCTGTGGTCTTGGCAGGATGAGAGGCAGATGTAATCACAGATCAATGAATCCTGGCAAGCCCCACTCAGAGCAGCAATCCTCTGCTGACCCTCAGATCCATGACAACAAATGATTACTGTTTTCAACCACTGAGTTTTTGTGTGGTTTATGATATGACAATTATGTGACATTAGCTAACTAATAATGAGGATTTGCAGACTCAAGAAAAAAAACCCTAGATAATGTTAGTAACCAGTAACCTGGGGGGAAACGAGAGAGAGAGAGAGAGAGGAGAGAAATTGCCATTTGATCAATACATAAGTCAGGACAGTGGTTTGAGGTTATAGTGTAAACATCGAGGAAAGTCAAAGGTTTGGCACATGAGGAATTGAAACACGAATACAATTAGAAGAAAAGATTCAAGAGGATTTCAGGTCAAGGAAAATAATCAGTCACCGATTTGTGAATGGCCTGGACATCAGGAGTCACGGAGGGAGGATTTTTTCCCTCCAAAGGTGAATCTTCTTCCTTTTCTTTGCCCTCTCTCACTGCAGCTCCTGAGATAGTTGTTTTCCTGGTGTAATTTAGCTCCTCCCCTTCCCCTAGGAGACTTCTGTCAATGACTGGGGACATAAAAATTTCATGACTTGGGGGATCTGTGCTACTGGCTTTTGGTGGGTAGAGGTCAGCAATGCTGCTAAACATTCTACAGTGCACAGGGCAGCCAGCCCCCAACAGTTCAAAATGTCAATAGTGCCAAGGCTGAGAAATATAAGATGTAACTGGTATGGCCTGGCCCTGTGGCATTCCAAAAGCCTAACCAAGAAAGGAAGCTGAGCAGAAGTCAGACAGAATGTGTTTTTGAGGACTTTCCATGCACCAGACCAAACGTCTTTCCCCATCACCTCCTTTCTTCTCGGTGGGGGGGCCTCATGCTCCCCTATCCCCTTTCCTCCATTTCTCTAGGTAACTTATTTTCTATATAGTCCTCAGGCCAATTTATTTAAGTTAACAGATGTTAAGAAACTACTATTGCCTAAGGTAACCATCCATATTCAGTGTCTGTTTCACTAGCGACAGGACTTTGGTAAATTCCTTTACTGATTCTCAGCCTCAGTTTCCTCATCTGATAATACTACTACTGCCTCAAAAGGTTGTTGTGAGCATTAAATAAATTTATTCATGTAAAAACAGTGCCTGCTGAATATTCTTATAATTATTTGTTGAGTACTAGAAATAGAAGGATGACTACAAATGATGCCTGTCCTCAGTGAATGTGCAGCATAGTAGAGGAGACAGAGCGTAACCCTATAATTTCAATAATGTGACTGATATGACGATAGACATGGTGCAGCTTGCTGTAGACGTGCAGGAGAAATGCATCTTTGACAGGGGTCTCTATCTCAGTTCAGGTCATTCTGCTGAGCTCTTGACCTATACATCAATCTGCTTAGTGGCTATCACCCGTGGATGTTCCAAAGGAAACTCAGGCACCATTATTTATCCTGTTACCTGAGGGAGATATTTGCCTGTCATTCTAGTGCCTCAACCTCACTGTTGCCCAATCAATCACCCAAGTCTGGCAGCTTCTACCTCCCTAATCTCTTTCACAGCCAGCTGCTTCTCTCCATCCTCACTGCCATCAACTCTGTTCATAACAACTTCATCTTCCCCTAGATTAGTGCAATTGCCTCCCAATTGGACTTCCTTCCTCCAATATTGCGCCTTCTAACTTGTGTTTACTCTGCAGCCTGAGGGATCTTTCTAGAGCGTGGAGCTGATTGAATTATTCCCTTAGTGAAAACTCTTAAATGGCTCTCCGTTGCTTTAGTATAAAGTCCAAGCCTCAGAGGCACCATGGGATGCTTGTTATGCCCATGGCTTCTCCTGTGGCCGCCCTCTTTTCCACAGACAGGCCCTGCATGCTGAGCAGCAGGCAGTCCTGGAACATGGCAAGGCCCTGCCTCTCTCACCTTTGCAAAAGTTCCTCTGATCCTTTTCTTTCTGATTGGACAGGGACTTAGTAATGGCTTCATTACTTTAGACTTGGAAACCTGTGGGAACAAGCAAAATACAATAAGTTACTTGTAGCATTCTCGTTTTTTAAAAATATGGAACGCTTCACGAATTTGTGTGCCATCCTTGCCCAGGGGCCCATGCTAATCTTCTCTGTATCATTGCAATTTTAGTATATGTGCTGCCGAAGCGAGCACTCATTTCTAAAGAGTATACACAGGGACCATTTTTCTGTTCATGTTTTCCCTCTCCTTTTGGTGTGGATGTGGGCATCCAATCACCTGAAGTAGTAACATTTGAACTTTAAGACTATGAATAAATGTTAAGGTAATTATGGAAGAGCCTGACCTAGACCCCTTTTCTTACAAAAATACATAATTTCAGTTTATTAATTTTTTTTAATTATAGGAAGAATATGACATGTCTTGAATCTGTATTTCTTATTTTGAAAATATTGTACTAATAAATTCTAATGCCACTTTACAAAGGGTTTCAGCAAGACTATAATCACTATAATCTCTCTGAAGGAGAATATGTAAGTGCCAGTCATTCCTTATTAACCCACTCTTTGATTATCTCAAATACAGTACCCTTTATTTTTATTACAGGTCCATTATCTAGGATAAGTGATGTGTTTTTTATCTCTGGTTCTCTTTCACGGTGGATTATTAACTGTCTCTGTGACATGTGTATGTGACCTCAACTGATTTTTTTTTTTTTTTTGCTTATCTCTCAGAGACTAGAATGATTATAGGTTATTTTGGTTTTCTAAATTTGAAAGAGGACTTTCTCTCAAAGCAAATCTACTTTAGAGAGTATCTCAACTAATAATCTGCCTAGCTATAAATGTTTCAAAAATAGTTATGTTAAGATGCTTGACCTTTATTTTTTGGAGTTAAGCCAATAGTCTGATTTGATTTATTAAATAAGGACCTTTGACCAAACAATATTAAATCATACTACTTGCTAAAATTTTGATGAAGTGCTTAATGGAAAAAAATTAAAGCACCTGAAAATAAATGCTAAAACTCCTCTATGGGTCAGAAATCTAGTTAATGAGAAACAGAGTCCTTTCTCTAAAGGACACTTATCCTTAAGTAGCTTAGCTAAGTAATGATCATGGGAATAATACACTGGCCTATAAAAAGGAGTTAATTGCATTTTTTCACCTTCAACTGAGCAGATACACATATAAAATCTACCACTGTATTCTTTTCCAGTGTTAAATTTCAAGTACTAGGTGTACCAGTTAATAATGGCAGATTTTGTAATCAAAGAAAACACGATAATTTCAAGAGAAACATCAGAAGTGCCTTATTCAAAGTAATGCCCATCGCTAGCTACACATTTCCCCCATCTTTCAGGTAATTTGTGGATACCGTCCCAATAGAACTTTTCTTGTTTTGAGGCAAACCATTCAGAGACCCAATTTTCCACTTCTTTGTATGTTTTGAAGTGCTGCTCAGAAAGTGCGTGTGCCATCGATCCGAACAAGTGGTAATTTGAAGGAGCAAAGTCTGGTGAATACAGCGGGTGGGTTAATACTTCCCAGGCAATATCTTTTAACATGTCTTTTAACTGGTTTTGAAGTGTGTGATGGTGCGTCATCATGAAGCAAAATTACTTTGCCGTGCCTTCTGGTACATTCTGGTGGTTTCACGATCAAAGCGTGGTTCAAATTGATTATTTGTTGTCGGTAGCGATCAGTATGAATGGTTCACCTGGTTTTAGAAGCTCATAATACACCACACCTTCCTGATCCCACCAAACACAGAGCACTGTCTTCTTTCCAAAGAGATTTGGCCTTGCAGTCCATGTTGATGGTTGACGTGCATCAATCAATGATTTTGTGCATCTGGGATTCTCAAAATAAATCCACTTTTCATCGCCAGTCACAATTTGATGCAAAAAAGACTTTCTTTTGTGCCATTGAAGCAGCATTTTACTGATGACTTTTCGGCTTTCTATTTGTCTTTTGTTCAGTTGATGTGGCACCCATTTTCCTTCCTTTAACATCTTTCCCATTGCTTGTAAACAATAGGAAATTGTTTGCTGAGCAATGTTTAATCTTTCTGCAAATTGTTTTTGAGTTTGACATGCATCTTCATCCAATTATGCTTGTAATTGCTGGTCTTCAAACTTTTTTGGTTGACCTGGACATTCTTTGTCTTTCACATCAAAATCATCACTTTTAAAGTGTATACCAGTGTTCACAAGTATCTTGAGATGGAGCATGTTTACCATAAGCTTCCGAAGTATATGATAACTTTTTCTTCAAAATAAAGTAATGAATTAAAACTTCCCGCAAATGCTCTTTTTTGGCAAGAAATACAACATTTTTAAGCGCAAAAATATCTATGATGTTAACACCTTCAGCAAATTTAACATATGAAGTTTTGAAGCTTGCTGTCAATACAACAAAATAGCATACATATGAAATCGCATATATATCAACATATGTGTAACTCCATCTATTGAAAAACATTCGCATTATTAACTGGTACACCTAGTATCTTGGTTAAGAATTCTGTGTGACTTATGTTTGGATGTGATTATTGATGATTAGCGTGAAGTTCATATTGTCATGCAGTTATTTATAATTGCTTCCACCAATTTTTTGTGTGCTATAATTATACTTTAGCCATGTTAAGGAGATAGAGCTCTAACAGGATTTTAGTAAAATCACAGAAGTTATATTTTCATAGTAATGTAACCCAGGTGGCTGAGGGCAGATGCAGTTATGGTAGTACTTACTGTCTAATGGCTCTGGGAGAGGGAGTACACAGGGCAGAAGAGACGGGAAATCTGTAGGTGGAGATAGGTGTATGTGTGGAGGGAAGGAAAATGGTGGGTCCTACCAGTGGGTTTTATTTCGTTTCCTCCTGAAAGAGGACATAAATGATTAATGAGCATTATTGTTTTTCCCCCAAAACCATTTTCTCTCATATACATGAGTAATTTGTATTCTGATTACCTGACCTAGACCCCTTATCTTATGAAACACTGTTCCTGTTCTTACGTTAATAGTAAATTTGCCCATTATTGCTTAGTGTTACATTACCAAGGTCACCTACATTAGCCGACACCACATACCACTGTGCCCAGATAGCTTTTCTTTGCATCACACCTCTCTCCAGGTTTCATAGAGGTACAGGAAATTTTTCAGTTTTCCCCGACACAATAAAAAGAAATGAAGAAGAGGGAGGCTATTGCAGGAAGTATTTCTCCTTCCCTGTGAAGTTTGTCTTTGCCCTCCACTATGTTCCTAGCTGCATTTAACCAATTTTTTTTTTTACCGTGTTTACTATTATGATGTTAATTCATTTCAATTGTAATTATTATCACACTGATGATTAATCTTACTAATGTTTGAAAGTTCAGTGCTTGGAAATAGCATATGATATATATGAGATACTCAATACATTTTTTTGACTGAACAGGCCAGATATTTTTGGTACTAGAGATATTGTTGGTACTCAACAAATACTTTAAAAATAATAACAATAAAAATAACAGCAGCTAATTTTTTTCCAACATTTACTACGTGACAGGCCCTGTGCTAAAAATTAAAATGATTTTCTCACTTACATCTCATTATTAAACCTCTGAGTTGGGTATCAAATTATCCCCTTATTGCAGATTCAGAAACTGAACCTTGAAGAGGTTAAAAAAAAAACAACCCCCCCTTTCCCCCTCCTTTCCCCCCCACCCGCCCCATAATATACAGCTTGTCAGTTGTTCGTATTGGAGCCCCAGTGCCCATACACCAGATAAATGGATATCATTGTAATAATTGTAATCTTATGATTAATTACAATGATAGATCCATGTACTTGGCCCAGTTGTGGCACAAAAGATAAATGATCAGATTTACTCGAACAGACAGGGAAGGTTTCCCAGAAAGGGTGAAAAATATTGGCGGGCATGCACCATGGTCAGAACACTTGGCCTAGTTCTTTTTGGTGTTGCCACCAAGTTTTAATAATTAGGCTGACCTCATGCAAAACATCACTAAACACACTTGTTTCTGTTTTCTTATCTGGAAAAGAAGGTTAGATTAGATGACTATTCTCATCTTAAATATTGTGATTCAAATGAATTCTTTTACTGAAGTGTGTGAGTTGTTTGCATACAATATAGACTCAATGAACATCTACTGAATTGAATTACTTTGAACTAGAGGAAATGCATCCAGTGGATGGTATTGCTGCAGTTAAAACCATCATCTATCTAGACTGTTCTTTCATTATCTTTATAGCTGTTGTCCATCAGTGGAATTTGCCTGTGCCAATTAACTTACTAGACTCAACATGGAGCTGCTCCTGCCAGGGGTGCTACATCAGCAAACAGAAACTTAGACAGCTTTCATGTCCCTGTAAATGCTCTGCTTGACCACAAATGCAGTATATCCAGTCAGCCAATCCCTAAATGCCAAGCCAACTCTGGGCTTTATACTTCCTTGTTCCTCTCACACTATGTAGCCTCTACCAATCAGATATTTTCTATCTTTGCTTCCTTATTCTTTAAATGTTTTTTTAATTAAATATATTTGGCTGACATCCTATATAATAAAAGCCTAATATGCAAATCGACCGAATGGTGGAATGACAGGTCACTATGACACGCACTGACCACCAGGGGACAGATGCTCAATGCAGGAGCTTCCCCCAGCCTGCAGGCCCCAGGCCAGCCAAGGCGGGTGCCAGCAAGGCCCCCCAATTGCCCCACCAGTGGTCCCACAGATCAGCCCTGATCACCTGCCAGGCCTAGGAACCCTACCCATGCACGAATTTTGTGCATCAGTCCTCTAGTTGGTTAATAAAATTAGGTAGGTTAGCCCTAACTGGTTTGGCTCAGTGGATAGAGCGTTGGCCTGCGGACTCAAGGGTCCCAGGTTTGATTTTGGTCAAGGGCATGTACCTTGGTTGCGGGCACATACCCAGTAGGGAGTGTGCAGGAGGCAGCTGAAGATGTTTCTCTCTCATCGATGTTTTTAACTCTATCACTCTCCCTTCCTTTCTGTAAAAAAAATCAATAAAATATATTTAAAAAATTAGATAGGTTATAAGTGTAAAATTCTATAATACATAATCTATATTGTGTGTTTACCACCCAAAGTCAAATCTCCATCTATTACCATATATTTGACCTCCCCTTAACCTTTATATCCTCCTAACCCTCTTCTCTGTGGTAACCACCATACTGTTGTCTGTGTCTTTGAGCTTTTGGTTGTTGTTTGTTCATTTTTTGCTTTCAATTTTTTAATTTTGTTTTCTTTTTAAAGATTTTTAATTGATTTTTTAGAGAGAGAGGAAGGGAGAGGGAGAGAGAGAAAAACACCGATGTGAGTGAAACATCCATTGGCTGCCTCCTGCATACCCCGTACTGGGGATTGAGGCCACAATCTAGCATGTGCCCTGATGAGGAATTGAACCTACAACCTTTTGGTGCACTGGACAATATCCAACCAACTGAGCCACTCCGGCCCGGGCTGTTGCTTTCAGTTTTATATCCCACATATGAATGAAATCTTATGGTTCTTGACTTTTCTGTTTG
This sequence comes from Cnephaeus nilssonii, assembly GCF_951640355.1. NCBI lineage: Eukaryota > Metazoa > Chordata > Mammalia > Chiroptera > Vespertilionidae > Cnephaeus > Cnephaeus nilssonii. Next base: position 83,431,174 of record NC_137072.1, on the reverse strand, counting down.
ACTTATTTCACTTAACATGATATTCTCAAGATCCATCCATGTTGTTGCAAATAGCAGCATTTTAATAATTCTTTATCTTATAAAAGGTTCTTGCCTTCCACTCTGTTTTATAGTTCTCTCAATGGAGACTCTGTTTTATGAAATGATAAATAAAGTTTGTTTGTATCACTAAATTGTTTTCTTTAATTTTTAACAGTTTCTGGCAAAGAGGAATGGGGCCCAAAGCTGCTCAATGACCTGCAGAGCAAGGAATCACACAGTCCAGGTGTCTGCTGAAGCTATGAATGCACTGTTCCTCTCATTATTCAAGGGCTGTAGGGTGAGTCCTATAAGATGTGAGCTTTGCTCCATGTGGGCAGCTCTCCAATCAAAACAAACTTTATTAACATATATATGTATATGTAAAATGAAACATTTATATAAATCAAGTATGTTCTCAGAATTATAGAAATGAACCCAAATGTTTTTCAAGTTCACATAATCTAGAATAAGCATTAAATATAATAATTTTATTCTAGTTTACATTTATTAAAAGCCTAATAAGCTCATGTTATCTATGTCACAGAATTTTTATCATTAAAAATTTAATGATAAGATTTTAAGAATGATAAGATGATGGTTATCTGTTTAATATCTCAAATATTTTTCATGAGTAATATAAGAATAATTTTTAAGAACAAGTAAATTAATAGATGTAAGGTAGAAGTTTATAAATGCAATTTTTAACAATAATTATGCTTTATAGTATTTCTGTTTAGTTTCTAAAATCTTTTTGGTAATTGAAACCTTAAACTTATACTGAGGTAAGTTAAAAGATAGATATTCATAAATATTTAGAATATTTCTGAATAAGATAAAATGCTAAATATTAATTACTGAATATAGGTTTATCCATTTTGTCTTCCTTTGAGTAAACATGTTTTGTGCAACATTAAAAAATTCACTAAAAGGAGTAATATACTTCTAGAAATTATGAATTGTACTTACAAGTTTGCCAATCCACAGAATGCTAGTGTAACAGTCTATAATTTCTTACTTCTTACTTCTTAGTTTTCACTAGAAATTAAGGATTCTAAGGGTTAAGAATCTAATTAAAATATATAATTGAAATTGCTAGAAATAATAAGGGAAATATCTCTATGCAAGGAAAGTAGGATGTATTTTTAGTAAGAAAAGTTATTTTGTTAATGGAAAAGAGAGTGAAAATAAGTGATTGTACCAGAATGAGAAAGATAAAAATAAATAGGATAAAATCTAAGTGGATATAAAATAGTCATGGAAGGATTGTGGAAAAGGAATCTTGGGAAAATAATTTTACTTTGGAAGAGGTTTATTATTATGTCAAGCTGGCTGAGATTAGAATATATTCTTTTAAGTTTTTTAAAAAGTTTTTATATCAAAAGTATACTGAGGCAAAATTAGAATTTATTTTTCTCTCTGTTAAAAAGAAAGTTTTCTTGGACTATTGGTCTGCTCTCGAAAAGAGATTGTTATAGGTTTTGTTTTGTTTTGGTTGTTTGTTTCACCTTTTGGGTAATTTACAATTTACTGTGCTTCACACTCATTATTAGGACTTTTATTCCTGGGGAAAACCTAGTGTTTTTAATATTAAGAGATCAAAGTTTGTTCACAACTATGTAAACTTATGCATTTGCCTTTAAAATCTTCTGCTGTCACTATGGTTAAATACATGATTAAATATTATTTCATAATGACTTGTGATCTTATTTAATAAAATGCCTAAACTTTTGACATTTTCCCAAAATCAAACTCTAAAGAGAGTCTTTATGACTTCAAACTAACTGAAATTTCCCATGGGGCCATGGAAAATCTCAAAGGATTTCTCTCTTGCCTGGTAAGATGTTAAACTAACTAGGAATATTTGGTATGTAAAATTAGATGGGAAGCATCTATGTATAATAATAAAATTGTAATATGCTAATTAGACCGGATGTCCTTCTGGATGACCTTCCAGAATAAGCTGGGGCTGCGAGGAAAGCCCGGTTCCTTTGGGTTCCTTTGATGTCTGCTGGCGGCCTGAGGGCAGCCTGGGTCCTTGGTGCCTGCTGGTGGCCAGAGGGCAGCCTGGGTCCTGGGTGCCAGAGGGAAGCCGATGCCGGCAGCTGGGGAAGGAAGGCCTGCTCTTGCATAAATTACGTGGATCGAGCCTCTAGTCCTATATAATAAAAGGCTAATGTGCAAATAGACAGAACGGCAGAACAACCAAACAACTAAACAACCAAACAACCGGTTGCTATGACGGGTGCTGACCACCGGAGGATGCACGCAGAACATGGCAGGCATCAGTTGTAGTGGGATGGTGGAGCAGGTGAGTGGGGGTCCCCGACCAAGGCGGGGTGCTGGTCGCTGTCATCAAGGCGAGCCTCTGGTGGTTACTGAAAATTCTTTGCTCCCTTGCACTGCAGTCCCGCCTGGTGCTCGCACCTGCTGCTAGCACCAGAGCCGCCACTCGCACCCACTGCCGGCGCCCGGTGTCAGCACCCGATCGCTTGGTGCCATCAGCAGGTGCGAGTGGTGGCTGCCGGTCCTGATCGCCCCTCAGGGCTTCTCCACCTCCCCCTGTTCCTGAGGGGCAATCAGCCAGCAGCTGCCGCTTGCACCCGCTGATGGCGTCGGCCCCATTGCTCTGCACCATCAGCGGGTGCGAGTGGGGCTGGCGCCATCAGCACGTGGGAGCAGTGGCAGCGGGAGCAGGGCTGCAGGCAGACAGGGACAGATGGCTGTGGTGGGAGGGGCTGGGCGGGGGCGTGGAGGATGGGCCGAAACCTGCCCCCCTGCCCACTGCAGCCTTGTGGCCCACAGTTCCTTTCAAGGTGCACGAATTTTGTACTAGGTTCCTAGTATATATATATATAAAAGCCTAAGCGGCCAAAGGCCCAAACGACCTGTTGATCAGTCACTATGATGTGCACTGACCACCAGGGGACAGACACTCAACACACAGGATTGGGCTCCCTCCTGTGTGAATCGGGCCTGTGGAAATAGGGCCCAAACCAATATCCCCCTAAGGGTCCCAGACTGTGAGAGGGCCACAGGCCAGGCCGAGGGACCCCACCAGTGCACAAATCCATGCACCGGGCCTCTAGTTATCAAATTTGTAGTGATGCTGAATCATGTTTGGTTATACTTGTATGAATGCATGTCATTAATATGACTAATAACATTATACCAGGGCATAACAGAATTCTAGGAAGTTCATGCAATTTTTAGAAATCTATATGCCCTGGTATAATGTTATTAGTCATATTTCCAGTTATTATCTTAAATGTTTTATGTCACAGAAGTAACCAGTGTTCTTATCAATTCCATTATAATAAACTCTCATCAGATCTTTACCATGGGGCATTTTAAGTCTTTTGTTATTTACATACAGTTAGTGTTTTATTCTGATGCTTTTGCAAAAGTGAGATTCAATGCAAGGATCCTAATGATACACTCTTTTTTTTTCATATCTAAAACATCTATTTGATCTAAAATCTATCTTCCTAGTACTCCTACAGGGCAGGGAGAATTCATTATAAATTTTGTTTTGGAACATTCTCCTGGAATTCCTGTAGTTCTTTCAAGAAGATATTAAAGTAATTCTAACATTGGGAAGCATGCATATTCAGGGTGGGACAAAAATAGGTTTACAGTTTTTCATATGGAAAATAGTATATTAATTAATAAATAATAACGTAAGAACAAACTCTGTGTTTCATGTACTCAGAACTGTAAACCCACTTTCCCCCCATGCTGTACATCTAGCAGTATGTGAATAGCTATCTAGATATATTCCTGTGCTTCAATATTTGTATTAAACTTAAAACATTTATTCCAGATATTTTGCCTTTTTGCTGTTTTCATTTTTGAGAGGATTTTTAATTTGCATTTTTACTTTTTAATTTTTACATTATATTTATTGGGGTGATATTGGTTAATAAAATTACATAGGTCTTAAGTGTACAATTCTATAATACATCATTTATATATTGCATTATGTGTTTACCACCCAAAGTCAAATCTTCTGTCACCATATATTTGACCCCCTTTACACTTTACTGTTTCCCCCATACCAAGTACTTTTCACCACTGACACCACGGCCAGATTACAGGTTGTCAAACCTTGGGTGTGTATTTTACAACTGAAGAAGGATCCACCTGACATCTGGTCCTATATAAATGCTAGAAACCTCAAAATCAAAGTGAGTAGGAAGAGAAGTAGCCAACATCAGGGTAGATTGCTTCCTCCCAAGGCATCAGGTCAAGAAAATTTCTTTGTATTCCTTCCCTCTCTGCCCATTCTTTTCTTAATTCTTATATCATGGGGTTCTTTATGATTGTTTTGTTCACTTTTTCCTTGCCTTGACCTGAAGAGGTGATGCCACTGTTCACACATCTCAGGTCATTACAAAGGAGGGTCACCCAGCCTCCAATGAACTGTTTGTTAGGTTTGCCATGATACTGGTGATCCAAGCAGTTCTTTCTGCTCATTACAAACTTCTCCCTGATTTCCATTATTCAGTTTTTCTGAAACAAGCTCACAGGATAGACACTTCTGGTGATACAGGTACATAAAATACATAAAGAGACCAAATGGCTTAAAGAAGTAAGTTTCCCTCTCTTTGGGATAATTTCTGAACTTAATTCTAGTGGCTAAATAGTGTCTTTATCACCCTGGCATAGCAAGGATGGTGTTTGAGTGGTGCTGGTGTGGTATGAGCTTTTTAGGATGCAACTTGGGAGAAGCTGAGAGTCCAGGTGGGAAACGTTTCATATTTTTATTCTTGATATATGTTGTGTGCTTACTTAATGTCTGTCTCTCTCACTAGACTGAAAACTTTGTCATGGTACAGAATATGTCACGTATGCTCACCCTTTATCCTCAGGACCTAGCAGAATGGCTGACAATCAGTAGGCCCTCAAAATGTTTGTGAATAAATGAATAAATCATACTTTGGAAGTGGTTTATTATTATGTTATTTTGATACTGTATTAATCTGGGTTAAATTAAAAATTGCTTTTAAAATATATATAACAGCTCCTATAACTTTTCTTTAAATACTGTTCCCCAATTTTTTATTTCCCAAATGTATGGATTCCAGTATTGTATGTGTTTTAAAATTCATCTGGAGGTTTTTAACTGGGCTATACTATGCCTAAGGTATCATACTTGGGCTTTTGGGACCTATGTATATGTGTGTGCATATAATTTTCTGGGGAATAGACTCTTAGGTCATTAAATATTCAAATAGGTCACTAACTATGCTTTCTCTAAATGTTAAAAATAATTAGATTAGCCAGTGCTGGGCATATTTGAAATGTTATTTTTTAGTTTTTAGAATTGTACGAAGTAAAGATTTAGGGACCTAGGAAACCTAAGTTCTGTTGCCTTCTTAAAGTTCGTAATCAGATTGGTCCCCAATATTATAAAATGCAGATTGAAAATATTAAAGTTGTAAAAAATGACCTCTACAGGCCTTTGTAACTTGGATGTTCTTATGTTTTACAGTCTGAATAACTGATCTCCCAATAAGCTTGTGAAACCTTGTGTTTGTTAATTTGAAGCAAATCTCCACTGTTAATTGAAGTTAAATTTCAGGTCTTTTATGAGCAGTAAATCATTATCCACTACACTTAAAAAAGTTATCTGTCAAGTTGTATTCCTGCAGGTACTTTTAAATTTTTCCCTTTCAATGGAAGAGATAGTTTGTCTCTGACTTCCTTGTTCTATGATAGGTAATTTGAATTCTCAATCTTATTTCCATGGTACTGAATTTTGTGTAAAGCAGTGGTTCTCCAAGTGGTTCAGTGACCATTGACGGTCCCAGAGATCCCTGCAGAGGGTTTACGAGGTCAAAACTATATTTATAATAACACTAAGACCTTATTTGCCCGTTTCACTCTCATTTTTTTATGCGTTTGATATCACAACAGATGGAATGCAGAAACACATTTAAGGATCCAACTGTCCTTTGTTAAACCAGACATTAAAGAAATTTGCAAAAATGTAAACCAATACTATTCTTTTAAGTATTTTTTTGGGGGAGATTGTTATTTTTCATAAAAATATGTAACTTATATTGATATGCAATGGGCTTATTATAGTTTTTAAGAATATAAAGAAGTCCTGTATAAAAAGGTGATATGGAGAAAGTAGAGTTATGTAAGAGCACTATTTCCACTCCAGGCTTTTATCTTACTCGTGCTTCCATTCAGAAGAGAAATACCATGACCCCATTTCCCTATTTAGGTCTCAGGAAGATAGTGGGGATCAGAAAGTTGCCATGGTCAAGTTAGCAGAGGAATGTTTCAGGTAGACAGCTTGCTGGAAACTCACCTTATACATTTGAGGGTGTAATGTCTGCTCTTCCCAACTCTCTTTTCTCTCAGAGATGATGAGTGTGTCCCATTAAAAAATGGACTCTGTGGAAATCAGAATATCAAGTAGCTCACCCATAGAATATCGTGTGCTACCATGAAGTAAGTCTAAGGCACCACCTTTCTAGAACAGTTACCAGCCCCAAAGGGTTTACACCATGAAATTCTAAACAGAATACTCTCTCCCACGCCCTCCTGAAACAGCAGCTTGTCTCCTGAGGTAGTTTCTCTGAACAGGAAATATACCTGGTCTTTTCACAAACATTTTATTAAGTAATATTTGAACCATTTTTATGTAATCATTTAAGAAGGAAAAAAAAATGTCCTAGAGGCTTTCCTGCAAGGCCAGCCCCATCTATGAGCAATTACTTTCAGGTTCTGAGAACTAGCAATACCCAAGTGCTTGTTGGAAGCAACAGTTCTATTATTGTTAATGATGAAAATGTTTGGCTAGGGAGTATATCCATTTCCCCCTTTGTCATTTATAATAGATTACTCACGGAAACCCTAAGTGGAGAGTATATTTTTATGACAGTTGTGCTTCAGAGAGAGAACAGAAATCCTGAGTTATTGGTTATTAAGCTTTGCCTGTCTATAACCTGCTCATTTTCAAGGCAACCCTGAAAGTAGGAGGTATGTTTTAAAAGTCATTTAGTCTTTCTGTCAAATTATTTTTACTGTATCATAAAATAAATGGAAGGAAAATATGGCAAAATATGTTACTACTAGATATTGGAAACTCAAAGCTGCAATATGCTAGGTATACACATATATGTATACATATAGTATATTGAACCATGAATTTAAAAATTAGGCATGTTTTAGGTGATATTATTTCCTTTTGGAGCTCTGCTTAAGGAAAGTACAGAAACTTACAACTACCTTTTCTGTCTTTTCAAGAACATTAAAAAGAAAGGTTTGAAAAATGAATGTATTTCTTTTCCCTTATTGGTTTGACATTTCAAATTCTTGAACTCAAAGGTTCAATTAGAATTTTTTTTATGTGTGAAGAAATTAATAACCATATGACTCTTACAGAGCACAGGTAAAATTAAACTATAAAAAGAACAAAAGGAATACAAACAAATATAGGAAGTAAAATCTGGAAGCAGCCTATGTTTTATTTGAGTAGAAGATAAGGAAAGTGAAGGTGTATAATATAATTTTGAAAAACATCATCATTCAACATTTTTATTGAATTTATTGGGGTGACATTGGTTAATAAAATTATATAGGTTTCAGGTATTCAATTCTATAACACATCATCTGTATATTATTTTGTGTTCTCCACTTTACCCTCTTCTAACTTCCCCACCCCCCTTTCCTTCTGGTAATTACCATACAGATGTCTGTATCTATGAGGTTTTTTTTGTTTAATCCCTTCACCTTTTCACCCAGCCTCTCAACCCCTCTCCCATCTTACAGCGGTCAGTCTGTTCTCTGTATCTATGAGTCTATTTCCACATTGTTTGTTACCTTATTTTGTTTATTAGATTTCACATGTAAATGAAATCATATGGTGTTTGTCGTTCTCTGACTTGCTTATTTCATTTAGTATAATACTCTCCCGGGTCATCCATGTTGTTGCAAATGTAAGATTTCCTTCTTCTTTTTTTTTTTTTTTTTTTTTTTACAACCGAGTAGTAAACCATTGTGTAAATGTACCACAGTGATTTTATCCACTCATCTACTAAAGGGCACTTGGGCTGCTTCTAAAACTTGAATATTATAAACGATGCTGCAATGAACATAGGGATGTATATATTCTTTTGAATTAGTGTTTTTGTGTTCTTCAGATATTGTCCTAGAGGTGGAATTGCTGAGTCATAAAGCAGTTCTATTTTTAATTTTTTGAGGTAACTCCATACTGCTTTTCACAGTGGCAGGACCAAATCTGCATTCCCACCAACAGTGCACGAGGGTTCCTTTTCTCCACATTCTCATCAACACTTGCTATTTGGTGATTTATTGATGCTAACCATTCTGACAGTTGTGAGGTGATATCTCATTGTGGTTTTAATGTGCATATCTCTGATGATTAGTGATGTTGAGCATCTTTTTATATATCTCTTGACCATCTGTATGTTTATTCTGGAGAAATGTCTATTCAGGCCATTTGCCCATTTTTTTACTTGAAGTTTTTTTTTTTTGGTGTTGAATTTTATAAATTCTTTGTAAATTTTGGATATGAACCCCTTATCAGATGTATCATTGGCAAATATAGTCTCCCTTTCAGCAAGCTGTCTTTTCATTTTGTTGATTGTTTCCTTTGCTGTGCAAAACCTTTTTAGTTTGATGTAGTTCCATTTGTTTAGTTTGTTTGTTTCCTTTGCCTGAGGTGATATATCAGAAAAAATATTGCTACCAGAAATGTCCAATATTTCACTGCCTATGTATTCTAGGATTTTTACGGTTTTTAGTCTTACATTTACGTCTTTAATCCATTTTGAATTTATTCTTGTGTATGGTGTAATAAGGTAGTCTAGTTTTGTTTTTTTTTTTGTACCTATCTATCTAATTTTCTCAATATCATTTATTGAATAGACTGTCTTTACCCCACAATATGTTCTTGCCTACTTTGTCAAATATTAATTGAACATAAAGGCAGTAATTTATTTCTGACCTTTCTAGTCTGTTCCACTGATCTTTATGTTTGTTTTTAGGCCAGTACCATGTTGTTTGGATTACTATGGCCTTGTAGTACAGTTTGATATCAAGTAGCATGATTCCTCCAATTTTATTCTCCTTTCTCAAGATTGCTGTGATTATTCTGAGTCTTTTGTGGTTCCATTTAAATTTTTGGAATATTTTTTCTAGTTCTGTGAAATATACCATTGGTATCTTGATAGGAATTGCATTGAATCTACAGATTGCTTTGGGTAGTACGGACATTTTAACAATGTTAATTCTTCCTATTCATGAACACAGTATATGCTTCCACTTGTTTGTGTTTTCTTCAGTATCTTTCTTCACTGTCTTATAAATTACCAAGTACGGGTCTTTTTCATCCTTGGTTAAATTTATTCCTTGTTATTTCATTTTATTTATTTATTTTTAATTCTTACCTGGGGATATTTTTTACATTGCTTATCAGAGAGAGTAGATGGGAGGAAGGAAGGGCAAGAGAAAGAGAAACATCAATATGAGAAAAACACATCAATTGATTGACTCCCACACATGCTCTAGATACAGTGAGTGCCCTTAACTTGAAATCAAACCCGAGACCCTTCTGTGCACAGACTGACACTCTGACCACTGAGCCACGTCTGCCAGGGCTATTTTATTTTTGATGCAATTGTAAATTGGATTGTTTTCTTAGTTTCCCTTCCTGGTAGTTCATTATTGATATATAAAAATTCAACTGATTTTGGGATTTTTTTTTTTTTGTATCCTGCTACTTTACTGACTTGATTTACCAGTTCTCATAGCCCTTTTCATGTCTCTGCCCTTTCTAAGGGTCTTGATGTGGTTTCTTCTGTAAATCCTTGATTATAAGACTTTGGATCAGCTAGTCTTCAGTTGGTTATTCAGGTTGATTTTTCTATATTTTAGTTGTAATTCAAATTTGGTCCTGGGAGGAGGTGAGTGTAGCTTCCACCTACTTTGCCATCATCTTGGATAACTTTATCATTAAAATTTGACATAGAATTTCTTGGAGATTTGAGGTATGAAAGTGCATAAAAAGAAAACTTTAAACATTGAGTGTTTAATCAGTATGATGAAAGTTGACTTTAGCTGAAATGAGATTGAAATGTAAAGGAAGAACTCCCTTGTTAATACCCTGTTAGGGGTAGAATTATCATTTCAATATGGTGTGTGCTAAAAAAGCAAAATCAAAACACTGTTACAAAGAAAGAAAACCTGGGAGAGGAAATATAGACATTTGAATGTTAACCTAATTAGTAATATTGCTGAATTTGGAAAATCAATCCTATTTTTCTAAGTTTTTTGCTTTTAAATGTGTATGTGTGTGTGTGTGTGTGTGTGTGTGTGTGTGTGTGTGTGATTATTCTTATGAACTCTAGTGTCAATACTAATAGTAAACTTGGAATCTGACAATGGTTGACTAGTTATCACTAATATCCAATTATAGGCCTTTGTAGCAAACATAATCCCTGTTAGAAATGATAAAATAGTGAAATAGCCAAAAAAAGAAATATTTATGTAATCAATAAAGATAATTTTGTTTTTATACTTATATTAATTTATATTTATAGAAACATAACTTTGAGAAGAGTTAACAATATCTTTTCTAATGGCCAAAACTGGTTTGGCTCATTGGATAGAGTGTCGGCCTGCGGACTGAAAGGTCCCGGGTTCGATTCCGGTCAAGGGCATGTACCTTGGTTGCGGGCGCATCCCCAGTGGGGGGTGTGCAGGAGGCAACTGATCGATGTTTCTCTCTCATCAGTGTTTCTGACTCTCTATCCCTCTCTCTTCCTCTCTGTAAAAAATCAATAAAATATATTAAAAATTATATTTTCTAACGAATGATGAATAAATGAAACTAAAAATACTCTACAACTTTAAAGCAGTTTCCAAAAACTTGGAGAAAATATTGGAAGGTGTTTATGGGCTGATATAATAAATAGAAATGAAAGATCCTAAATCAGATTTTTGAATGCACAATTCACAGACAATCTCAGGAAGGCAGCTGAGAAAACATTGCAAGAGATCAATGTGTCTATAACAGAGAGATCTTTGAGCTCAGACATAAAAAGATCATGTACAAAAGAGGCACATGTCACAGACAAACAAAAAAGAGTGGCACATAGCTAAAAAATAGGGTCAGCAAGGCTAAAGTCCAGAATGATTTTGTGAGAAATGATAACGATTACCAAAGTCCAGAAAGCTTTCTTTGGAGCAAGGTGACAAACAAGAAAGAGAGATTCAATCTATGGGAAAATAATATAATGTCAAGAGATGGCAGAGAGAAAGAAAAATTGTTCATTTTTTTTCTCTGCCTCTCTATCAAAGACTAAATTTCATTTGTTTGTCATCAATTTAATGAGCATAGACAAAGTTATTTCAGAGACCAAATGAAAGGATTTATGAATGGTGCTCTAACCTATAAAATTACTATAAAAGTATTAATGGCTATGTATATTATTATTAGCTAAGGTTATTAGTCTACATAAGGATCTTCATATGTGCTAATGCTTAGTTAGACTCATATCACTCATTGAAGAGTAATACTACTCATCCCATTAGAATTCTTTATTATCATATGTGCTAATGCTTAGTTCTTTATCTTCATATGTGCTAATGCTTAGTTAGACTCCTATCACTCATTGAAGAGTAATACTATGCATCCCATTTAGAATTCTTTATTAGAGTATCACAAACATCGCACCATTCATTTGATCAATCAGCATGTCCTTTAGCTTTATCTTCAACATATATTCACATTTTGACTACTTCACACCATTTCTGTTATCACTTCTCACTGTGCCCATTGATAACACCCTAGTCCCAATTGCCATTATCTTTAACCGGTCATCCTCATACATTCAATGCAGGAGCTGCCCAGCTGCAGTGACTTGGCAGCTGTGGTTCTCAGGTGACGAACCCGGAATCAGAGAGGAGGGAGCCAGATTCTGGGGTGTGTCAGCCGAGAACCACCCTTTCTCAATCCGGGACCCCTTGAGGGATGTCAGAGAGCCGGTTTTGGCCAGATCTCCGCAGGCTAGGCCGAGGGTCCCCACCGGTGCACTGGGCCTCTAGTATTTTTATAAGTTTCCTTTAGATCTTTTCTGGTAGCAACTCCTAAGATGTGACAAGGGGTTGGGATTCACAACATATCTCTAGAGAAGTCTGGCCTTACCAGATTATTCACATTTACCTTTTAATCCTTAAAAAAAGTATCATATTCCTTTCCTGTGTTTTTATTTATATGATTTTATACTTATATCATGACTAGAAGCCTGGTGCATGAAATTCGTGCATGGGGGTGTGTGTCCCTCAGCCCAGCCTGCACCCTCTCCAATCTGGGACCGTACCTGGATCAGGCCTAAACAGGCAGTCGGACATCCCTCTCACAATCCAGGACTACTGGCTCCCAACTGCGCGCCTGCCTGCCTTCCTGATTGCCCCTAACTGCTTCTGTCTGCCAGCCTGATCACCCCCTAACCACTCCCCTGCCAGCCTGATATATGCCTAACTGTTCCCCTGCCAGCCTGTTTGTCCCTAACTGCCCTCCCCTGCAGACCTGGTCACCCCTAACTGCCCTCCCCTGCAGGCCTGTTCCCCCCCAACTGCCCTTCCCTGCAGACCCAGTTGCCTCCAACTTCCCTCCTCTGCAGGCCTGGTCCCTCCCAACTGCCCTCCCCTGCTGGCCATCTTGTGGCAGCCATCTTGTATCCACATGGGGACAGACAACTTTGACCACATGGGGGCAGCAATCTTGTGTTTTGGAGTGATGGTCAATTTGCATATTACTCTTTTATTAGATAGGATAGAGGCCTGGTACATGGGTGGGGGCCAGCTGGTGCATGGGTGGTTTGCCCTGAAGGGTGTCCCGGATCAGGTTGGGGGCTCCCTTGAGGCATGGGGCGGCCTGGGCGAGGGGCCTGTGGTGGTTTGCAGGCTTGCCACGCCCCCCAGCGACCCAAGTGGAGGCCCTGGTATCTGGGATTTATTTTTCTTCTATAATTGAAACTTTGTAGCCTTGAGCAGAGCCACGCCTCCTGCTTGCTCCGTGGCCACAGCCATTTTTGTTGGGATTTATTTATCTTCTAAAATTGAAACTTTGCAGCCTTAAGTGGAGGCCAAGGCAGGCCAGGGAAGACGGAAAGCTTGGCTTCCTCCATTGCTGGGGAAACCCAAGCCTCCTGCTCTCTCCATGGCTACAGTTATCTTGGTTGGATTAATTTGCATACTCGCTCCTGATTGGCTGGTGGGCGTGACTTGTGGTTGTAGCGGAGGTATAGTCAATTTGCATATTACTTTTCTTCTGTATTGTTGACATTTTATTCATCTTTTAAAAAAAATTTTTTTATTGATTAAGGTATCGCATATTTGTCCTCATCCCCCCATTCCCATCCCACACCCCTCCCCAAGCTTGCCCCCACCCCTCTGTTGTCCTTAACCACTGGTTAGGCTCATATGCATGCACACAAGTCCTTTGGTTGATCTCTCCCCTTTACCCCCACCCTTCCCTACCCTCCCTCTGAGGCCCGACAGTCTGATCCATGCCTCCTTGTTTCTGGGTCTATTCTTGTTCATCAGTCTATGTTGTTCATTATTTCCCCTAGATGAGTGAGATCATGTGCTATTAGAAATACACTTATAAGAACCGAAAATGAGAAAAGCAATAATGGTTATGCTGACAGGCAAATGAATCAGTCTGTAGTGAGTTTCTTTCTGGGCCAACAGTTCTTTTGAGACCCAATTTCAATGTCAAACAATTCCTTATGTGTACATGTCAGCAATGACATTTCAGTTCTGGATGGTGGACAAATGGTGGTAATGCAGGTCCGACTCTCTCTGGTTTGGTCCTGGGCAACCTGGAGTGATGCACAGCTGCTAACTGCTAGTATGGCAAGGCGACGTTGGCGTCTTCCATCTCTGGACTGCTTCTCTTCTGTCTTCATGGCTGGAGTAGTCCTGTCGATTCCTCTCTGTTGCTGGAATCCACATGGTTTCGGAGTTGTTTTCCTGCATATTACTTTTTTGTTAGATAGGATTAGTTGTGTAGAAATCTTTCTACAACTAAATTTTGAGTTTTTTAAAGGCAGGGCATATTTTCTTTACTTCAAAATTAAAGGAAAAAACTATTTTGGGCTCTCAAAAACATAACATGTAATGGTTAAATTTACACAATGGAATACTATACAGCTGTAAACAAGAAGGATCTCTTAACTTTTGCAACAACATGGATATACTTGGAGATTATTATGCTAAGTGAAATAAACCAGTCTGAGAAAGACAAATATCGCATGATCTCACTTATATGTGGAATCTAATGAACAAAATAAACTGATGAACAAAATAAGTCCAGAAGCATGGATAAAAGGAACAGACTGACATATCTCAGAGGGGAGGGTGGTGGGAGGATGGGAAGAGATTAACCAAGATATTTACTAGTATATGCATATATGCATAGTACATGGATATAGACAATAGTCTAGTGAAGGCCAAGGGTGGGGCAGGGGCTGGGTGGAGGAGGGGGGGTCAACAGTGATTGGAAATGAGGGACATCTCTAACACTATCAACAATAAAAATAAGTTAAAAAAATAGCAACAAAATCGTAATGGTCAATTTCAATAATCAATAATCTCCTTGAGAGAAGGTCTCTTTGGGAGGTGCTACAATTGTCCTTGTGATTTTCTCTTCTAAAATCTCATTTTCTAAAGTCAGAGTTGAACCTTAAGTGATAAGATAAAAAACAGAATTTTTTTTTTTATCCTAAGAAAAAGTCACTACATACATGGTATCCCAAAAAATGTATAGGCACTTTGAATGATTATAAAGTCAGTGTTTGTTAACATAAAGTTAATTTAATTTTCAAAATTTAGAAGTGAATATTTTTTGTCAATGCCTGTTGTCCAACTGATGACCGTTGTGATCCAGGCACTGCTGATAACATGAAGCAGTGGAATCGCAAACATCATGAATCATTTTGTTTGGTAATTCTTTGCCCTCAATTCATTGACAGTTGCTGGTTTTGTACTGTAAACTTTACCTTTTATGTATCCCCATAGAAAGAAATCTAGTGGCACTTTAGGATGCATTTTCTTTGTTCAAAACTTAGTCTGGCTTCCCTCATTATTTCAAATCAGTTAAACCTAAAAAGGAGTGAAAATTAAGTGAGTTAGCAACTGTTAAAGTGTATATATACTTTTTGGGGGAACCCTATATATAAGTTAGTTGTTATATCTAAAAACCTCTGTATCATTCTTCTTAACACTGATGGGATTTTCATTCCCATTTTCTTTGCTATGTGCAAATATATTACAAAACTTCTGAGACTTCATTGTAATTATTGTTCATTTATTTTTTTTTCTATTAGATTTGGAAATCCTTAAGGGAAGGAACCATGTTTTATTGTCCTAGTATGGTGTCAGAGTAAATTGCTCGAAAACTTTTGTTGAATAGGTGAATGGATGAGTGAATGATTAAATTCCCAAGGAATATTTCTTTTAATTAAATCTATTAAAACCACATGTTTAGTTAATATGTTGAAATTTCTTTGTGCTCTAAATGTTAAACAAGTGAAAAAATGAGCTATTTTAGATGACAAACATTTTACAACTAGAGGCCCGGTGCATGAATTTGTGTACCAGTGGGGTCCTTTGGACTGGCCTGCTGGATCAGACCGAAACCAGCTCTCCAACATCCCCCAAGGGGTCCTGGATTGCAAGAGGGTGCAGGCCAGGCCAAGGGACCCCACTGGTGCACAATCAGGACTGGGGAGGGATGCAGGGGATTGGCCAGCCAGGGAGGGACCTCGAGAGGGCTCCAGGGCGTGTCAGGCCCATCTTGCTCAGTCCCGATTGGCCTGACCCCAGCAGCTGGACCTACCAGTTGCAGTGTCTGCCCCCTGTGGTCAGTGCATATCATAGCCAGTGGTTGAGCGGCCTTACCATATCATTAACATATTACCCTTTGATTGGTTGAATGGACAACTGGACACTTAGCATATTTGACTTTTATTATATTGGATATTATTTCAGATTAAGAATAGCTTTAAAAAATATCCTGGAAACTAAACAAAAAGCAATAAAGGAAAGCAATTGATATGTGCAGTTGAATCACTAGAGAAATAATGAGAAATAATGGGAGAATTATTTTATGCACATTGATGTTTAATGCATAAATGGCAATCTGTGCCAATAACTTACCATTCTGTTCAACTTAGAGCACTTGTGATATTGAGAAGTACAAGATGTTGGGGAAGCATAAGAGACAGATGAATTCCTGATTGTGGTTTCAGAGTAATGTTTTCAGATTAACCAGATGTAAAACTTTAATTATGATTAGTCCTGTTCACATTTAACAGAAATAATGCATGCTTCACATATGCCTATTAAAAATATACTTGCCATTTTTTCCCTTATGAAAGGCTAAATGTTAATATTCTATGTAATTCAATCCATAAAATATTATTTTTGGCCATAAATGTCATTAAAAAAAATTTCCCCCCAAGTATATGCTGGCCTTTAATCCATGTCTTTAATAAGTCAGTTTTTCCTTAAGTAAATATTAGATAATACTATGATACAACTGTTACCCATTAAAGACTTTTAAATGCTCACTGTGTTTTAGTAGCATAGGAATTTCAATAAGTATGCTTTTATAAAATTTGTGATAACTATTTTAAACAACTTGAAAAAAGATTATTTGCTACTCTTCCTTTGTCCTTTAGTAGAGGTTGTCGTTCCTCAAGTTTAGAAAGTTAGCCTTTCTAAATCAGATATTATTAGCAATTCTTGAATGTTTTGGTGTTTGATATAATTTATTCCAGGCAATATGTGCCATTAAAGTTTATTTTTCAAAAGAATTACAAAAAAATCCCACGTAGCATTTTGGATATCAAATGGTACTCACTAAAAACAAACAAACAAACAAACAAACAACGACAAAGAAAAATTCCCACATAGAAGCCAAAATTGTTTGATAAGCACACAGGAGAAATTTTAATAAACGATTCTTTATAATGATCAAGTGATACAATTATTTCATGGATAAACAGAACGGTAAGGTATAAACTGGATATGGAAACTCATGCCTCACTTACCCACTCAGTGTTCTGCTGAACAGCATGCCATCGCCTTGTAACTGAAGCTACATCAAAAGCATTGAAAACACTATTTATTCTCTCAGAAAACTGAAGAGCGACCTTGTCCAGTCTTTCAGGTAGCTCCACGCAGGTGACTGTCATCATGATCAAGGAGCTGAAATTCCATGTCAAAGGTTGAGGTTGGCATAATTAGAGCGGGAGAGAACAAAATGCCCTGGGAGCTCTCCACAGAGATTGCTAACACTTATACAGTGACTTGCTCTGTCAAAGTACCATACAAACACTAACTCTTTGATCCTTATCCTATCTTAATAAGTAATTATATTTTCCTTTTTAAGAATTGTAAGGAACTGTGGTGTGGATACTAAACTATTTTTCAAGGTTTCTTAAGGAGTCATTGTAAAAACTATAGGCCTTCTAGTGTTAGGTTCAAGTACGTATTCTTAAATGTATTTAGGAAAACAGTAAGAACAAGCTATTTTTTAAAATTAAATGGCCAGGGTTTTTCTCAAATTGTCTCAAATTCAACCTCCTCCTCCCCCACTCCCGCCCAAGTGGTTGCTATAAAAATGTTTGGCACAAATGTGTTGAAGAAATAATGATGTTGTTCACAAGGAACTGTAGATAATTATAACTGAAATTGAAAAACAATCATAAACTTTAAGGCTGGTCAAGGACAAACTTGTGAAAGGTATAAAGGTATAATTTCAGTATCTTCCCACGTCTCCTCCTACCTCCCTTCTATCTCCTCCTTTAGCAATCTTCTTCCTACATTAGATCAGTATTTCTACCCTCGTGAATCCTGACCTACCCTCAGATACTTCTCATGCTAAGCAATGTACAGTAGTGGTTAGGAGTCTGGATCAAGGGGCGGACACATCAAAGTCTAAAAGTATCTGGTTCTCACAAGCTAGGTAAACTTCAGCTTCCTTCCTTGACCTCTCCAGGTCTCAGTTTCCTCATCTGTCAACTAGGGCTAATAATAGTATTTACCTCAGATCATGCATGTGAAAGCCCAAAATACCTGGACAATTTTAAGTACAAATAAATTCTAGTAATGTTTTTCCCTCTTCTCTCTTTTCCTCTCCCCCCCGCCCCATTGCTATATTGTCAGGTTTTCACAACTTGCTCTGATAATTAATGAATATTTAATGGCAAATATACAAAGACTAGAGGCCCAGTGCGCAATATCACGTGAGACCCAGACTGACTCCTGCCATACCGGGCAGGACGTGGGACCCAGACTGCCTGCTGCCGCACTGGGTGGGATGCAGAACCCAGAGTCAAGTCCCTGCCCACCCACGTGTGCCTCTTTGCACACGCAACCTCGCCCACGCGCACGTGCCTCGCCACGCACGCAGCCTCCTGGTGACCAGTCTTTGGTTGTTCTGCCATTATGGCGTCAGGCCTCTTATGATATAGATGCCTTGATTTTGAAAGAAAAGCTTGATGATCTATATTGACTTAACCCAGTAGTCCTTCTTGAGCTTTAAGCACAAATGTTTAATTTAATTATATTTAAATGATTACATGTTCAGTGTCTCCCGTTTATTTGTTTTTTTAGTCTTTTTCCACTTCTATTTTCCACACTCCAATAGTAAACACTTTAATATATTTGATATATACCTTTCGGTTTATATTCTTGTAAATTATGTATTTTTTTACTTGCATATATTTTAATTTATGTAAATTGTATACTATGTACTATATCTCATTTGTTTTCATACCCCTTTCACTTGCATGATGTTTTTAAGATCCAGCTAGGTTGTTATGAATATTCTAGTACCTCATCTTTAACTGCTGTGTTATAATCAAAGGTAGACATCAATCCAAAACTTTTCTAAGGTTTTCACAAAAGAACTCCTTGAGGTGGAGGAGAGTGAACTTAGATCCTCATAGTTCCTCAAAATGGAGATCAATGCTCTAGGGTTGAGTCCATATTTCTTTGAAATAATTTGATTTATCATTTAAAAAGAAATCATGTGGCATTTGCATTTTGTCTCATATCCATGCCTATCTATTATAAAAATTACATTTTGGATTAAATTGTTTAATTTTTATTTTCACTAAATCAATAAAATTGAGGCTCTAGGAAGATGCACCATCCCTCCCCCCGTCCCCCCCCCCCCCCCCCCGCCGTATTGGCAGACTCTGCAAATGCCATGTACTAGTATTCCAAGTTTGAAAAGCATGGTCTTAATCTAAAATAAGTCACTTCACAAAGTGGGATTTTAGGAAAAATTTGCTTGACTGACAGAGAGTAACAGTTAAATCACATCTTACTAGGAAAGGCAACCCAAATAAACATGCGTAACACTGAAAATTTGAAGCATGTCATTTCCCATAGTAAACTGCTGAAGCTATTGGTTCTGATCCAACTCAACCATAATAATGTAGGATAACTAAATGTGTTCCTAAAGGAACACTCTTTAAAGAAGCCAAACCTTTGGGAGAGTTGCTATGAAGTACCTATGGAGAGGCACCAAGAGATGTCTTATTTAGAGGTTTCCTGAATCTCCCCTTCATTTCCATGAATGGTTCCCCAAACCACTCAAAATAAACGTAACAAATAAGTAATAACTTCAGATGCCACTCCTTCCAATCAGATGGCTTCCTGCACCTACTTTCTTGCTAAAATCTCTAGAGCCACCACTGCATTTCTGCTTTCATAGCTTTGCTAATGTCTTAAGTCTTTCTTCTCTCATTTATTCTTTGTGGGTCAGGTCAAGGGTTATCTGTCTATTCTCCCATGCTTGCCAGATTTCATTATTCTGTTTCTGTGAACTCTCTTATTACTTAATGTCTCTTTAGTTAGCCCTTTTTATTTATTCTTGTTTCATGGGTATTTATCTTGACTGCAAGCAGCTCCACGTTGGAAAGGATTTTATTTTAATATATTTCTGACTCTCCCTTGGCACCTAGCACAGAAGTGGTCATATAGTAGACTCTCAATAAATACTTATTATTTGAATAAATTGCCTTACCTTAAAATATTTGGTTGAATTTTAATTGTTCATTCTCTAAGCCTTGCCACCCAAAGTGTGGATCACAGACCACAGCATGGGCCTCACTCAGGAAACTTGTTAGAAATGCAGAATCTAGGTCCCACCCAGACTTACTGAATCAGAATCTGCATTTTAAGGAGAGCACCTGGGTGATTCAAGCTGAGACATATCTAGTGTTTCTCCATGCTCTAGATGTCAGTAAGCTAACCAAATCTATAAACACTCAGCTTCCAGTATCATTTAATGTTATCTAAAGTGTGGAGAGTTTGAAACAACAAGATGATGGTTCAGAATATCTTATTAATTAATTAATTTAAATTTATTGGAGTGACATTCATTAATAAGATTATATGTTTCAAGTGCACAATTCTGTAATACATCATCTGTTATTGCATTGTGTGCTCACTACTCAAAGTCTGGCTTTCTCCTGCCACCATATATTTGACCCCACTACCTTCTTCATTCTTCTCCCACCCCCTTCTTCTCTGGTAACCATTGTATTGTAGTCTGTGTCTATGAGTTTTTTTGTTTTGTTTGTATTGTTTCTCTACAACCTCTTCAACACTTGTTTTTGTCTTTTTTATAAGAGCCATTCTAACCGGTGTGAGGTGGCATCTCATTCTGGTTTTGATTTGCACTTCCCTCCCTTAGAGCTAGTGAAGTTCAGCGTCCTTTCACATATCAATTTGCTGTTTGTATGTCTTCTTGGGAAAAGTGTCTGTTCAGGTCCTCTGCCCATTTTTTAATTGGCTTGTTTATTTTGTTGATGTTGAGTTGTGCAAGTTCTTCATATATTTTGGATATTAGTCCCTTATCAGAAGTATTGTTTGCAAATATCCTCCCATTTGGTTGATTTTTTTTTGTTTTGTTGATGTTTTCTTTTGCTGTGCAGAAGCTTTTTAGTTTGATATAGTCCCTTTTTTTTTTTTACTTTTATTTCCCTGGCCTTGGAGTCAAATTTATAAAATCCTCTTTGAGACCTAGGTATATAAGTTTAGTACCTATGCTTTCCTCTATGCATTTTATTGTTTCAGGTCTTATATTTAGGTCTTTGATCCATTTTGAGTTAATTTTTGTGTATGATGTCAAATAGCAGTCTAGTTTCATTGTTTTGCATAGTTTTCCAGTTTTTCCAGCACCATTTATTGAAGAGGCTTTCTTTCCTCCACTGTAATTTTTAAAAATATGTTTTTATTGATTTTAGAGACAAGGGGAGGGAGAGGGATAAAAAAAATAGAAACATCAATCATGAGACAGAATCATTTATTGGCTGCCTCCTGCACATC
This sequence comes from Cnephaeus nilssonii, assembly GCF_951640355.1. Classification (NCBI taxonomy): domain Eukaryota; kingdom Metazoa; phylum Chordata; class Mammalia; order Chiroptera; family Vespertilionidae; genus Cnephaeus; species Cnephaeus nilssonii. The sequence goes on along the minus strand of NC_137072.1, from coordinate 83,409,760 downwards.
CCCACTAGGGATTGAGCCCACAACCTGGGCATGTGCCCTGACTGGGTATCGAACTGGTGACCTCTTAGTTCATGGGCCCATGTCCTGTTTTTGTTCAGCCTGAGTTAAGAAGTGGTTGAAAAAAATCAAAAGAAGAATATTTCATGACACATGAGTATTACATAAAATGAAATTTGAGTGTCTATAAAGTTTATTGGAACATAGACATACCTATTTATTTACATAATGTCCAGGACTATTTTTATGCTACAGAGAAGATCTGAGTGGTTGAAGCAGTGACATTATGGCCTGCAAAGCTGACACTATCTACTCTCTGATCCTTTACAGAAGTTTGCTGGTCCTTGATCTAGATGCATGATGCTCGGTTATATAGAAAGAGCTCCAGATAAATTCTAGTTAATTCTATCTCCATAAACTTTATACAATGGTTGGCTACAGTGTTCTATGCACATCCAATGTAGAGGGAGGCACACAGCTCAAATGTAAAATTATGTGCTGCCCTAGCTGGTTTGATCAGTGGTTAGAGCATCAGTATGCGGGCTGTAGGGTATAGGGTTCAATTCCAGTCAAGGGCACTTGGTTACAGGCTAGAGGCAACCAGTTGATGTGTCTCTCTCACATTGCTATTTCTCTCTCTGTCTCTCCCTTTTCCTTCCATTATCTCTAAAAAGTTAATAGGGAAAAAATAAAATTATGTGCTGTGAAAAAATTATTTTGAAATGTTGCAGGATTATTATTTTGTGGGATAACAGCTTTCTTTTCTAACCAGTCACAGTAAGTAAGAAAAATAAAAGTGCTTGAAAATACCCAGTATGTCATTGTCATTTGGAACTCAATAAGCTATTACGGTTTTGTCAGGTCCAATCCCTAAGGAAGTGAATGAAAATACATATCTTAGGCGATCTGACCCCTATCAACATCATGCATCCTGGTTACCCTGACATCTGAAGAAGAGCAATTCTGCTCTGTCAACTTGGAGTCTCAAAGTTACTGGCAGAGGTCACTCACTCCTTCACCTTTAGCTACTGGTTATCAGATTAAAATGAAAGTGAGGAGGCATGGAGAAGGTGTCTTACACCTTCTGTCGAATTAGACTAATCCTCATTAAGCTGTGCTGCTAATTCAGCATGTTCTAAGGGCTCCTGACACTATGAGAAATGTCACCCTATGACTTTAAAGGACTTAAAGGCTCTGAGGCTTCCTGGTTGGAGTCAATTCCTCCCTGATACATCCTGGAGCTGCGAGGGTGTGTGTCTGTCTTTGCTGCCTTCAGGATTGTTGTACATCTTTGTATTTTAGGAATACAGAATGGCAGCCATGTTGATGGACTGAATAAAACATGAGGCAGGAGGAGTCCGAAGGCTGCCTGAGGTACTTGTGCTCTTACCTCCTTCATATTCAAGACTTGTTAGAGCACATGCATGAAACTGTAAAATAAATCTAATGTAAAAGGTAATAAATTACCAGAGGTTGCACCCTCAAAGTTAACAAACAAAATCCCACCAGGAAGAGCTAATTGCTGAGTTTTAAGCTCCTGCCTAAAAATACTCATTTTGAAATGCTGTGCTGTTCAGTTGACAGCTTGCTGAATGATCATCAAAAAAGTGTGGGTTATGCTCTTCTCACTAGTAAAATATTTTGCAAGCCACTCCATTTCTTGATCATTCAGATTCTTTGCTGAATAAAGTAGACTGTGAATACCTGACTTTTTTAAAAGAAACAAAATTTGATGATGAGAAATAATCACAACGGAGTTTGGGTTAATTTAGATGAAAGGCTAGACATTTAATTAGCCATGTAAATAAAAACTCAAAAAAGGAAAGAAAAAGGAAACCTCAACTACTTCAGTTTTCCTCTGTACGCTCCCCCACCCCCACCCCTAGGGGGAAGAATTAGATTGAGTGAAAGAAGGGAGAAATGACAGTGGATATAATATCAACCTTGAAGTGTACTGGAAAACATAACCACATTTCCTTGAACTTCACCACCTGGGGCTAGGCAGGGGACCACAATAACAACCATGATAGGCAGAATGTCATTATTTCTTCCTCTACCCTTCCTTCTAATATAGAAGCTCCAGGCAAAGGCGAAGTCCTTAGCAGGCATCACTGCCCTCCTGTTCAGCTCTGCTGCCTTTCTGACTCTAGGGTCTCGGGAGGTGCTGCCACCGCAGGGTAAGGCACTGTGACGGATGCACTACAGGCCTCAAAGACACCAAATTGGGCAGGGTCCATGGTGAAATAGGAGGGAATGTCTCTCTCTTCTTTGTTGGACTGTTTCAGAGGTTTCAGTATTGTGCTGCTGTTCATCAATATTTTATGATGTGAATAAACTCTTGCAAGATTTGCTTATAGATTTTTATCTCTGTGAACTAGAACCCAGACATGTCCATGGGTCCAATCCATAGGTAAGTTGGACTGATAGCTGCAGTGAATCAACACTCCCGTCCCTGGCTTTGTTACCAGGTCAGTTCTCTGTGCTCTCTTCATTTACCAGCTGTGACTTCCTTCCGCTTCCATGCAAGTTGACTTGAAGAGCCCTCATTTGCTAAGTCACAATGCATGCTTATCCCCAGTCTCATGAGGCCTCAGCAGTGAAGCTACTAGGATTCAAACAAACATATCTTGGTTGGGCCACCTTTCTGGTCCACTAGACATGCCCAGATATATCTGACTCTCAGCAGAGGACAAAAGCTTAGCTCAAGCCCGTTGGTTTGTGTGGACCAGAGAATTTCCTACTGCTGCATATTTGCACACCATTCTCAGAAGGAAAGTAGGGTCAGTGTTTGCTTCCTCTCCCCAGGAAACCTGGGAAGCATCAAATAATATATTAAGCTGAAGCAGACAGTACACCTATTTGAAGTGGCTGTGCGAGGGTCCTCTTGCTCATTAAGTACAAAATATATATAGGCACTATGCTATGTGTTACTTAATTTAACAGTCTGCTTTGTTTTACAGTTTACAAGATTAAACTAAAACAAAGAAACAAATAAAAAAAAATCCCCTGAGACTCAGAGTTTCAATAACTTGCCCAAATTTATATAATTAGAAAGTGGCAGGGTTCTCAAACCATGGCAAATCAGACTCCAGAGATATATCCTTCCTATTTACTTTTTAAATTCATGAGATTCTTCTCTATATTTGGATTCCCTTTGTGCGTTTCCCCCATTCATTACTCTGAAAGATGTGCTCCTCCTTTTATTTTTTTCCCCAGAAACTTTTTGTAGTTATCATTTTGCAGGAGAGTTGTTGTAGTCTATTAGCACAAAAGAGAAGGAACTGCTATTAAAGCAAACAAGTCTAAACAATACTATCGTGCTCAACACCTTGAAGCTGACAAAAAGTAGCTACTCATATTACTGGAAGGGTAGGCCTGGACATCTGCCATTTCCATTAGCAAAGATGCTTCTGCCCAGTGATAAATGGGTTCCCGTTGTCTTACAGCATTCAGGCATTTACCATGTTCAGCCAGGAGACCATCAGCCCTTTATCAAATCAAGAAGTAAGAGGAAAGTTAATGCCAAAAGAGAACAACTGGGTGTGCAATTTGGTTCACTGGACTCAGTCTGTGGACCAGTAGGATTGTGTCATAAATATGCTCCTGAGAGGCGCTGCCTGGAACTTCAATTATAGAGACAATGGCTACATCTCCAGCACAACTGCTTTGTGTATTTCAGTTTTGTTCTATAGGTGGTAACAAAGAAAATAAGTAATTAGTGGCTTCTGGTGTTAAGTGCTTTAGTTTGCAGTTTGGTTGTTATTTTTGAAATTTAATTGTTTCAGTGTTAATAATGCATTTTAGGTAAGCAATGCTTTATCAGCTAGGGAGACTCCCACTGGTTGAATGGATGATTCTATTCCATGTTTTCTTTGTAGCTGTGAATATTTTCTAATTTATGTGTGATCAGTGTTAAGATACTAAATATTAGACTCTTAAAATATAATTTGTCAAGATCAAATGCATGAAATCAGTTAATATGATTGGTAAGAAAATGGAAGGGTTTTATTAAATATAAAAAAGATTTTAAAGTTGTGTCACTGTACATGCTTGTCTCTGGAAATTTCTATTGATATATATACCTACTGAAATTACACTTTTCCATGAAAATTACTCCCTTCCATGCTCTGCTCTATTTAAGCAGAGCAACACTTTTACTTGCTCTGCTTAAATAGACATAATTAAGAAATAAAGTAAGCAAAGCATATGGTATTAGTAGTTTTCTTATATGAATATGTACATGGTAAAAGATGACCAGAGTTTTTTTATATCTTTAATATACAGTGTGAAATAGTTTACATTATTCTTTGATGTCATGTGTGAGAAATATTGATAATTATTTGGTGGTCTCTTCTTCTGCTATGGAAATGTAATTTACATTGATCTATTGTTAGAAAAGCACATTAAATTATAATTTCCTAATAGTTTATTTCACCCAGAAGAATTTCATTGTGTGCCTCTAAAATGAGAAAATATTTAGTTGTCCAAAGTACTTTCATAGTATGCTGCATATAAACTATCTTAAACTATAGGATCCACATTTCCATAATCTCTGTTCTTAAAAATTATTAATAAATGATGCACATTTTCACACCAAAGACAGAGAGAGGGAAACATCAATGTGAGAGACACATTGATTGGTTGCCTCCCACACATGCCCCCACTGGGGATGGGGATTGAGCCTGCAACCAAAGTCTATGCCCTTCACTGGAATTGAACCCAGTCTGTAGGCCAAAGCTCTATCCAAGTGCCAAACACGCTAGGGCAGAGAGCATGGTTTTTATATTTATGGGGAAAAATTATTTCCTTATTATTAAGGAAGTTGGATTTTTATGTATTCTACTTTAAATGACCAGGGTCTCTCTAAAATCTCAGACAACCGTGCTTCTCCCACCTGGCATTAATAATTTTGTATTTGGAAATTTGATTTTTTAAAACCTTTTTGCTTATATGAGACAGAAAATGTGAGACAGACGAGCCACTCATGATACCAACCCTTTTGAGAAATATAAAAATCTCTTTCTGAATCATTAAATGAATGCATGTATCTTAAGAAATCAAACTATCTCTGCTATAAAATTTTATTTTTTAAGAAAATATACAGATCAAAGCATTTCATTTAGTAAAGCATGCATGAATGACCACTGTGATTATAAAAAAAGAATTCAAACCACTGTGTCTTTGCCCTTGACTGCTTACAAAGGACCGCTTTTTATGATGTGTTTCTCTCAGGAATCTGGAATACAATCAGTAATTGATTTTGCTGAGAGATCTAATTGTTTGATAAAAGCATTATTTCATCCTTTAGAATTGTAACCTTGAGGGAAGAGGTCTTGACTCTTCTTCTTTTGCAGTCTTGAAGTGATATGCTTCTAGATTGAATAGTTGACTGTTTTGAATTAATTGATTGGTCAATTCAGCCAAGTAGCCAGTTTATCTCCACCGCCCCCAACTTTCATTTGAGTTTTTTTTTTGTCTGAGCAGACTGAAGAACTAGGTTTCAAGTAGACCAAACCAGAGTTTCCAATCTGCCCAGGTGAGAGCCTTAGAAACTCTTGATCAGAACTTTTTTCATAAAGACATATTTTTGAGGGGATGTAAACTCCCTTAAAAACCATCCTTAATTTAGCATGTCCTAAAGTAAACTTCTTTTCATCTTCAAAGGCTCCTTCCATGATATTTTATCATCCAGGACCCTCTTGGAACTGAGCTATGATTCTGTTACTCTTCTGCACAAAAATACTCATTGGCTACCCATTGGTTATGAATTATGATTAGGATCTTTGAAATCTGGTGAGGATTTGCTTATTATCCACTGAGAAGATACTTGATGTTCTTTCCACAGCCACCCATCTAGACTCCTACCTCTTTTCTGAAATTTTCCTCCTTTATGTCCTTGGTTACCTGTTCCATTGATGCAAATACAGGTCTATGAATCATCCTGATGCTTAACTCTGTTTATACTCCTAATTATGTATTTGAAGAGCGACTCCAGGCCACTCTTGGAGGGGATCCCTTTTCCTTGTCTCTTTCCTTTTCTCCTTCCCCCCACTTTACCTCCAATTATCAGTCTATGTCATAACCTTTTTCACACAGGGATTCAGGGTTGCTGCCTGTGTTTAATCTTCTGGGTGTTTGGTAGGAAAGACTTAACTAACCGTGCACTCATGTCACTATTTCTTCTCTACAGGACTGAGTACTGTTGCATTGCTTAGAACCCTGTTGGTATGTGTCAAATGTTAAGTACTCACATGAGTAACAATACCAAAGGAATGCAGGGATGGAAATTCTCTCCTGCAAACCATACAAGTTCTCAGGAATACTAGCCTGAAAATAAATTGAGATGCAATTATCATCACTGCTAAGATAAGAAATCTACAATGGTTGTTATCTTAGACATAAATGAACTAATTTTCCTGAATTGTTTATACCGCTGGGACACAGTCTAGAGAATAGAGGGATATTGAATATCTGCAGAGATCAGAAGCATGCCTACCATTTAGGGGAAAAAAAAAGGACTGTTTACTTCAGTGCATCATGTCACCTTGACTCAATGTTAGATTAACTTCAGATCCACAAATGTCCAGCAGTCTTGTGTTCAACTGCCTTTTGATAATTTGTTTCTCAAAGGGGAAAATACCTGTCTCTGCACCATAGTTTGCTTATGCCCAAATCTCAGTCTTACCTGTTGAATATACATGGTGTTCCCCCAAAAAGGTATACACACTTTAACAGTTAATAGCTCAATTTTGGAAATGAAATGTATATTATTTTTTAAAAAGTATTTTTATTGATTTCAAAAGGGCAGGGAGAGGGAGAGGGAGAGATAGAAACATCAATGATGAGAGAGAATCATTGATTGGCTGCCTCCTGCATGTCCCCCAGTGAGGACCGAGCCGGAAACCTGGGCATGTACCCTGCCAGGAATTGAACCATGACCTTCCGGTTGATAGGTTGATGCTTAACCACTGAGCAACACTGGCCAGGCTGAAAATAAAATGTATTTTTAATAAACACTGCCTTTATAATTATTCAAAGTGTGTGTATACATTTTTTGGGAAACCTTATATACTTAACCCTCTGCATCCAAAGACTGGAAATATTTCCCTGTTACCCCAGTAACACATTATTGAGGCTTCCCTCTTCAAGTGACTTAACCAGTTTGAGGATGGTAAGATCTAATTCCTCAGACAAGATTGATCTCACGATAATTAACCTGGATTTAAATCAGTTATTACTTCTTATGAGACTATATAAGATAATGTTATTTTTAGTGTTAAGTAAAAATGTCTCCAACCTATTATCCTAGGGTTAACTTGGTGATCTAGAACAGTTGGCTACTATGGAAAAAACTTGATCCAGGCAGAAGTTTCCATTACTGTAGATTCCATCACCTTTGGAGCAGCAAAAAAAAAAAAAAAAAAAAAAAAAAAAAAAAAATGAGCCACTGAGCATTTGCTTATTAGGCTTACACTAAAAGGATAGTGAATTGCACTGAGTTGATAGGATTTTTTGTGTGACGTTAGAGGAGACATTTTCCCCCAATTATTCATAACTTCCAGACCGCAAGTTTCAGAATTTTTTCAGGTTTACATGAGGATATTTGGATATTCTAAGTTTGGGTGAACTGGACTTTCCTTGGTGCATTGGGGAGAATTACTTTCTCAACTTGGTTCCCACTTATTTCATATGCATATCATTTTAGCTGAAAATTATCAAAGAAATTTAATTCTGCAGTCATGAGAAAGTAAAAGGTGATTTATAATCACAAGGCCATAAACAATGTGAGGAGTCAAATTCTGAATTTTAAAAACCCCAAAGCATTATTTTGATCTATTTGACTTGTTGCATAGAAACAGAAGTTTGTTACTTGAGAAAATGTCAGACTCATCTGAATAAGAAGTTTATAGCAAACTCTGTTTACCCTTCAATAGCTGTTGTGTATTGAGGGGCTTTATCTTGTCAGTGGGTTAAATGTCAGAGGAATACCTCATGGTATTTGGGTAATTTAGGTTGCTTAGAAGGTAGAAGTTCTTGTCCACTTTGAAACAGTTCATGAAATGACATATAAAAGTCAAAATGCATTGAGAATTGCAACACACTATAGTAATTTGAAATGTGATTCTTTTAATGGACATTTATGATTTTACTATGCATAGTGGTAATATACTTTTCCCATAGTTTCTATTGCCTTGGTAGAAAAGAATCTATATTTATGATAAACATAAGCCCAGGAGGTTCTTATTTGCATAAAACATGGTATAGAACTAGAACTCATGATTCAAAGTGTCAAAAACTGTAAATAAAAACAATCACAGAGTGCTGTGGCCAATTTCACTAGTCATCCATCTACATACCCGAAAATAATACTATGTGCATTAGAGGATTTTCCAGTTTCCTCTGAGGTTTGACAGTAATATGCTGTCACCACTTTCTCACTTTCCACTCTCGCCTCCACCCTCACAGTCTTGCTTGTGTCCCTGTGATTGGAGTGACATTGCTCTTATTTTAGCTTCCAGACATTTCCTCTTGCTCATTCCAAGACGTTTGACTTCTCTGCCCCATTTTACACAGAGCCTTGTCTTGAACCCCTGTGATCCCCCAGGCTTCACCACAACATATTCTCCTATGAATGTCCTCATTTGTTTTTATTTTCACCTGCCTCCTATCCCTTTGGTGGTTCTTTTTCAGTCGTCATCAAGACCACCTTTTGTTTTGTCATTCCTGTTAGACATTAAAGCTCTTTTTCTTTGGCCTTCTCTTCCATCTCTACACATTTTCCCTAAATGATCTCCATTTCTACCCATGGCATCATTACCATCCATGTGCTGATGGTTGCCATGCCTGAACTCTCTCCTGAGCTCAGACTTAGATGTCTTGAATAAACATCCAAGGGATCATCTGATGAGGGCCTATTTTCTTGGAATGGCCTCCCTTTCTACCCATATGTGGATGTCATGCTATCATGTGACCCTTTCCTATACCACAGTTTGTCCAAGGATGGGTGCTTGATCCAAAGTTGGCCAATAAATTTGTGTCCTGAGATGTTTGGGTTGAGACTGGGTGTCAGGGCAACCTCTCTTTGAGATCCTGGGCTGGAATCATGGTGGTTGAATGCATTAGTGTCATGTAAGGTTTCCATCAATTCTGGTTGGTTGTTAAATATTTTAGACATCACTTCCAATTGTAGGGTACAAAGCTGGGATTTGCAGACAACCATGTGTACTCTCATGTAGACTACATAAACAGAGAAGAACAGTCTGTAAATCAGAGATGATAAATTTTATGCTGTGTTAATTATGTATTAATCAATAATAATAATTTTTAAAGAGAGGGGCAAGCTGAGAAATGACAAGAGTCCTGAAGGCATTAGGTCCCAAATCCTCTGGCTCTAAGGTACAGTTACATCCTTATCTCAGTACATTTATAATAAAGTCTGACCTTCCTAAAGCTAGCTTGATAGTAAACCCCTCACTTTTAACAAAATAAATAATAATAAAACACCCTACTACCTACTGGACATTTCCACTTCTATGTCATGTACCTCTAATTCTCCCCTCGACCCCCACCGCACCCTCACCTCTGAGCCTGCTTCTCCTTCCGTAGCTCAGTCAATGACATCTTTACTTAGTCAAGCCACTGAGTTGGTCATTAGTTTTTACTCTTCCCATCCAATTAGTCAGATCCTGTTATCTGTTCCTTTATGTCCATTGCCATTCTAACACATTAGTCCCCCCCCCTGAAGTTTATTTTATTTGATTTGATCACCTTGTAGCTGGTCTTTCTGATTCTATCCATGCCATCCCTAAAGGAATCTCTTTCCAGAGAAATCTTCTTTAGATTCACAAGAAAGCCCAATATATTTTAATTCACATTCAGAACTCTTTATTATCAAGTTTAAGGCTGCCTCTGCAGCTTTATGTCCTGCTATTGCCTTTGTTCATAATGCTCAGGATGCATGAATCACACTGAAATGTTCCTCAATATTAATCTCTTTTTCTGACATGACCTTCCTTCCTCTATCGCTATCAGACCACACTGAACTGTACCACCCTGTTTACCACTAGTCCGTAAGCTCCTTGAAGGCAAGGGTGATGTTCTGCATTCCATTATTATTGTATCTTAACAGAGTGTCTGTTTCATGATAGATGTTCTGTACATATTCATTGATCAAATGCATTTGTTAGAAAAATTAACTACTGCTAGATACAAGTACAGAGCATAGAAACAGAAATATGAACTTGCGATCAAGGACAAAGTCCCTTTCCATGAATTGAATGTTGGGAGGGAAGCAAGACTGTAACTCTGAGTTCAGTGTCTCGTGAATTATCACTTAGCAATCTTAATAATCTTGAACACTCAGCTCTTCACGCACTAGTTCATGTCCATCTCTTGGGATAAGCATTGATTCTTTGACATGTAGCTAGTCAGGTAGAATAGATTTTACTGTCTACAGCTGGTGGCATTTTTTTCCTGTGCTTTCAGGTTTTGGTTCCTTTGCAATTTTTAGATATTACTGCTTTTCCTGGACACTGAAGTATGAGCTGTGTACATCCTAGAAAAAGTACTTAATTGCATTAATATGAGCCTCTTGAGACTTAATTCTGGGTTCATATTAGAGTGATTAGATGGGCCTGATAATAATATAAATGTGGTAGATCATTAGAGATTTACTATTGATTTTGAACCACTCAAACTTATAAATAGGAGGGTGCACAGAGATGTTTGAAAGCAGATGGTTAGAACTATAGAAAATCTCAAATATTGATAAGGCTCATAAGTCTTTGGCTATGCTAGTTACATAGCATTTGTAACTGAGATGTGAGCTGGGGTCACCTTGTCCCTTAGGATATAGTAAGACTGGCTTATCTCCTCATACTTCGTCTTATGGCAAGTCCATCACTTTTCCTAAGATTTCTGTCAAGTCCCAAAAGGCTTATGCTTTTATACTCACCTGTCTTTAACATTGTGCTTAAGCTGACTTTTTAAAAAATATCTTGACCCAAGAATCTTTTTTCACTGGTTTTTAGAAAGGAAGAGGAAGGGAGAGAGAGAAAAGCATCGATGTGAGATAAAAACATTGATTGGTTAGTTGCCTCCCCTAGGCACCTGGACCAAACCTGGGAATCGAACCGACAACCTTTTGGTGTACCGGATGACACTCCAACCAGCTAAGCCATGCAGCCAGGGCTGTACGGACTTCTTCTTCTTTTATTTTCATCCACTTTTTTAATTTAATTTTTTCTTTATTGATTAAGGTATTACATATATGTCTTTACCCCCCAAAGTCCCCCCCACCCCACCCCCACTCATGCCCTCACCCACCCTGGTGTCTGTGTCCATTGGTTAGGCTTATATGCATGCATACAAGTCCTTCGGTTGATCTCTCTCCCTTACCCCCACCCTCCCCTACCTTCCCTCTGAGGTTTGACGGTCTGATCGATGCTTTTCTGCCTCTGGATCTGTTTTTGTTAATCAGTTTATGTTCATTATATTCCACAAATGAGTGAGGTCATGTGATATATTTATCTTTCTCTGACTGACTTATTTCACTTAGCATAATGCTCTCCAGTTCCATCCATGCTGTTGCAAATGGTAAGAATTCCTTCTTTTTTACCGCAGTGTAGTATTTCATTGTTGTACTGACTTTTTGTTGTTGACTCTCTTATAGTTGTGCCTTTATCTCTGACCTGCCATTGTTGCCACTGATCCCAATGGGCACACATACGCTTCTCTATTCCCTTTCACGGTAACTAAGGATACAAGACGGAACTAAGTTACTGAAAGTGTATTGTTACAAGTTAGAAGCCCACATTAGTCATGCTTGACCTTCATTCACTGTGGGGCATTCTTACTGGCCACATTGCCTGCTGATAGTCCCACTTTTATCATTTTGTGATGCTTCTCACCCTCTTCTGGATTGCCCCTGCAAATTTGGAATTCTCATTCAATTGTGCATCACAGTTCACATCTCTCTTCTCTGCAAATCAACCTCCTTTGCATACCTAAAACCCATCTGTATACTTACTCATTTCTTTAGAATGTAGTTTTGGAATTACTAACCTGGACCACTTGAGAAACAAACCTATGCACCCACTATCAAGGTACAGAACATGGCCACCACCCTTGGAAATCCCACTGTAAACTTTATTTCTTAGTACATTTCGGCACACTTTCTTGCTCAGGAAAGGTTCTTTGCATCTGGGTAATTCCCAAAATTGCTTCACATTGAGCTAGTGCAGAATTCTAGATCAAACCAATCTTCAAAATTGAGAGACATTCTATAAAATACCTGACCAATACTCCTAAAAATTGTTGGAATTACAAAAAATAAGGAAAGCCTGAGAAACTGCCATAGCCCAGAGGAAACAAAGGACACATGATGACTAAATGCAGTGTGTTGTCCCGGGTGGGATCCTGGAACAGAAAAAGGATATTAGTGGAGAAACTGGTAAAATCTGAATAATGTCTAGTGTTGAGTTAATAATACTGTACCAATGTGGCTCCTTAGATTTGTCAGATATGAAATTACAACATTAAGAGAAAATGAAAGCAGGCAAGGAGTATACTTTTGCAACTATTTTGTAAATAAAAAATTATTCCAAATAAAAGATTTATGAAAATTATTCAAAACATTGGATACATAAAAGGTTCACATAGATTTTGGAGGCTCATATAGAACTCAGGGCCTGAATCAGATACATCTAAAGTGAAATATCAGCTCTGTCCAAGACTTGCAACCATAATTAGGGCGGATTTTTACTAAGGTTATAATCATCTGCTTTCAAATACTTCTCTGCACCTTTTTAGTAGCAATAGCAGTTTTAAATCAAGCATAGCAGGACACATACAAGCTGGGATATCCTGAACATATTAAGCTCTATGAGCTGTTGCTTTCACATATGTGAAATACAATGATAATTCTTATTTCATTAGATTGATTTGAGGGCTAAATGGAGAAAATTCATGCAGAGTGCTTAGCCAAGAACTGGATACATAGCAACTGTTCAATTAACAATAGCCAATATTATTATTATTAGTTGGAAGGTGCCACAATGTGTCACATACACATCTGGATCCCAGTATTTACCACAGTTTATTGTTTAATTACCCATCTCCCTCAGTAACCCTTGAGCTTCTTAGGGCCAAGGGTGCTTTCTTGTCCACTATTGTATCTCTCTAACAGCAAGACTGCCTATAGTAAATATATTATGAAAGTTTGTTGCTAAATAAACTTTTATCCATATGAAATGAAAATATCTCACAAGTTACTTTTTTTTCTTTTTCTTTTTGTTAATCCTCACCCGAGGATATTTTTCCATTGATTTTCAGAAAGAGTTGAAGGGAGGGGGAGAGACAGAGAGAGAGAGAGAGAGAGAGAGAGAGAGAGAGAGAGAGAGATACATTGACTGGTTGCCTCCCACATGTGCCCCAACCAGGGCCGGGGATCAAGTCTGCAATCGAGTTACATGCCCTTAACTGTAATAAAACCCATGAACCTTCAGTCTGCAAGTTGATGATCTATCCACTGAGCTGAACAGGCTAGGGTCACGTTATTTTTCTATAATCCATTGTCATTATGATTATTCTCTTCTGATTGTGGCATCTCAGAGTGCCATGGTATTTGTGGGCTATTGGATTCTGCATTATTTTGACCTCCTTGAGACATAAATGCAGCTATGTTGTGTATCAGGATGTCATTTCATAGGCTCTGGAGGCAGCTTCCTGACAACATCACCTTCATCCTCACTTTCGTGAGGCAGGATGAGTCTGCTATGCCTTCTTAATGACAAAGGTCATTTGGGCCCATGATTGGGGACATTTTAAAGTTACTGTGTCTCTCTTTAAAGTTTAGGCTTGAAAACATTAAAACAGATGGTGGTACTTGGAGGGTAATTAATTTTCCTTTGGAGAAATAATCACTTTCCTTAAAAATAAATTAATGCCTCCCTCTTTTTCCAAGAGGTAATGGTTTAGTAAATTGAGCAATGAACTAGGCTGCCCTTGACCAGGATTTACAGGGAAAGGAGAAATCTTTTGTAATTCTGCCTCTATCTGGTGTGGATTTGGGAGCCTCACTTCCTTGGGTAATTGGGAAGATTAAAGAAAACAACATTTTAAGCACTTAGCATGTGCCTGATGCAGGGTAAAGCTTCAGAGCTGTTAGCCAATATAATTATTAGAGGGAGAAAGGGGACAATATTAATGGATCTTGTTGACTTTGTATGGACACCAAGAGTCTTATCAGAGCACTAAACTAAAGCAGCATCGATGCTGGTATACAGGCCCCATTTGCATAGGTGGTACTTGTTAATTATTGATTAATGACCAAATTCTTCTCCTTTTTCATGTTATAATAAGTCAATTGGGAAATAGTTGAATTTTCCTCTTCTTTCTGGACAGCAATGTACAGACTATCGCTGGCTAACATGTCATAAAATACAATCTTACCAGGAACCCATGTTTTAATAGTCAGATAAAGTTCTTAATATATTTCTAAAGGTTTCTTGAAATAAAACTTTCATTTGTTTATATTTTAGATTTTTATATTCTCCACTTTGAACTTCCAGCAAGTCTTTGGTACCGGCTATTCTGTGAAATGAAAACATCTTGTCTTTTGTTTATATCCATGAACATACATGTAGTTGTTTGCTGTTTGAATTGCCCATTACTTAAGAAAGTGTGCTCTAAGCACGCTGCGCAGAAAGTTTTGCAGGAAGATTCTCAGGAGCTTCTTCTGGGTTAAGCTTCTGCCAGGGGCATATTTATGGAGTAGAAATTATCATGGTATCCATACTTCAGCATAATGGGAGATGTATTTTAATATTTCATTCAAAATAAAAAGTGATTATTTCTGCAAAAGTGCATTTTAAACTCACTTTCTATTACTACAATGTGTAGGCTACTGGCCCCTACAGAGGGGATTGCACTGGTAAAGTACCACAGAGAAATGCGCGTGGCACGCAGCCCGGATTGCCCACGGCTACAAGAGCAGCAGTCCTAATTTGATTCTTGCAGAGTATTCAAGGAGAAATAATGCATTCTTTCGAAATTGTCTGACAAAGACTGTTTAAAGATTTGCTCAATCAGGTATATAAGAGAAGGCAGACTTAGGGAACCAAAACCAAGAAGCAGAGCTTTCCGTATAATACCTCCTGGACCGGATAGCAGTATCAAACTCTGACATGGAGGAGAGGTCCCAGGGGGAAGCCAAACTATAACTGTCAACACATCGATGAAAGTGTATCTTCCCTATGAGGAAGAATTGGAGATTGATAGAAGATCCCATTGAATATTCTTTCAAGCTCATTTGTATATTGGTCTTTAGAATAAACTGAATCTAATTCTCATTTTCTTCTTCCAAACTGTGGGGCAGTAATTCTCAACCAATAGCACATCAATATCATTTGTCATCTTAATGAAGTTATGAATCAAGGAACCCTTTCACAGATATTGTCTTATGAGTTAACTAGTACCCTGACCAATGGAAACTTGTAGAAACAGTCAAAATTTAATTGTTTATTTGTTTTGTTTTAATTTCTCCTAGTTCGTTAAAATGTATTCTGTGAGGAAAGGTCTTGCTAGGCCTCTGAATGAGATGTTAGTCAGTCCCAGGATGTTTCTGAATATTTGTAGATAACAAATCCTATGATCAATTTAAGATGGAAAACACAGCCATAGAAATGAGAATTTAGAAAACTCTAAATTAGAATTTTAATCCTATATACATATTGATTAACTCTTCAATCTTCATTCAAAGGTAAGACTTTTTTTTTTTTGAGCCCCTTCCCCAGAGAGAGTCCACTGCAGTTGATGACTATGGCCTTTGGAAAAAGGCAGAGTGCATGGACCTTTGTCTCTTCTCTCAATGGAGCAGGGGAGGGAGGAAGAGATAGGGGATCCCAGAACATCTTCTTGACTAGGAGGTTAATAAGCTGGCTTTGTTCATTCATGCCTGGTTAATGTTTCATGTTGACACTTTTTCTCTTGGGTGGTTCTTTTGGGAAGCTCCACATCTTAGCCAGTCACTGACTGCTCAGAAAGATACTCCGTAGAGCCTTTGGTGGGAACACAACTGTGTTGACACCTTGATTTTTAGACTTCTGGCTTCCAGAATTGTGAGAGTATAAGTTTCTGTTGCTTTAAGCAACCGGCTTGTAGTAGTTTGTTATGACAGCCCTAGGAAATTAATAGACACATTTTAGCAGAACATTATCAGGTCTTGTACAGTTATGCTCAGATACAACCTTCTACTCTGCTCACATTGGCTGCTTTAGCCAGCCTCTCCACTAGGCATTCCCCAAGCTGGCATCTGACACCATAACGCACACCCCACACTCCCAGGAGCATATCTCAAACTCTCCAAGTGGTTTCCTTTGAACATCATCTCACCGAACTTGAGGAAAAAGGAGAGACAGCCCTCTTCACCAAATCCATTTCCTTGGGATGTTGGAGTGGAGTTTACAGCACAGTTTCATCCCATGAACTCCTCTCCAAATCTTTTTTCCATCTCTCCTTTCCCAACTATTAATTCATCTGTTGTTTATGCTTTCCTTGAAATGTCATCTAGAATTGTCATGCCAGTTCTAGGTTGCTAACTTTAAAATTGAATTTCATTTCAGTTGCCTGTTAGTCCGTTAAAACTACCATTTTAATATCCTGGATTACATGTAGATAACTGGAGTGCATGAATTCACTTCCTTATCAAAACTCCAGTACTAAAGCAGGTAAAACTAGTCAACAAGAGTGCTTACAGAATTCTATTTTAAAGAGGCCTTTATCTTAGTGTTGTACATATTGTAATTCTTCAGAGGAACTCTCTTCTTTGGTGTTTGTCCTGACTTTTCCATGCAGCACTGATGCTCTGACTGCAGACTGCCAGGTGCTTATGGGAACCTGCCATCTCCTTGTCCCAGGAGCATGCACTGTGGCCTAAACATTTTCCCTCAGAGAGTCTCTCCACAGTTAAACCACAAGTCCTGGCTCCTTCAGCAGAAGCATTTGTGCCTTCTTTCCCAGGTTTCCCTGTATCTCAGCCTGCCCCCAGGCTGGGCCATGCTAATCTGTGGTTGTGCAGGAAGCATGCACAGCCTCTGGAGCAGCTGGAGGAAGACAGTGAAAACCTCCACTGCTTGCCAAGCTTTCTTTCTTCTCTGTTGGCAGGGGAAGCAAGTAGCAGTTTCCTATGAGAAAAGGAACCACAGGAGGAAGAGCTCATGGAAAGTAGAAGAATCGTGGCTACACGGAGGTGTGAAGTGCTCTTACACAGCTTGACTTATTCCTAAATCCAGGGTCAAATTTAAAATATGAAAATCCATAGTAAAATAGCTTGGAATTGCTCTCCATTGCCAACTTTTGCTGGCTTTCTTTCCAGGTATATAAACTCATGCTGCCATTTAAAACTGTGTTAACATTGCACTAACAGTCTTACACATTCGTAGGCCTTTGGAAATCTTACCACCTCCCATCTCTCTTGGAGGTTTCCTACCAAAAATCTACAAGTGTGAAAAACAATATGCAAGTCCAGACAAAGTTACATCTTGGATCTGCCAACATTGCCTACTTAGGCTCATGCTTTCCATAACTTTCTCCAAATCTAAATGGCAAGCCATTCTAGGATAAGTTTATCACATGGAGGCAGGAGTGCAAAAGAGAAAGATGGTCAGAATTCATCAAATTGCAGAGCAGATTTAACCATATCACTTTACAAACCTAGTCCAATGAAAGTTTTGTGTTTTGACCAATAATATTACCAATTCATTGGGATAGAGTAAGGGCATTTTGCTATGGATAGGAGAGGATATATGGGTAAAAGTATGAGAAGGAAAATACTTGCTTTCTTTCACAATTATTAATGCTATTCCCCCAAATCTGAGTGCTCATGTTCCCTAGAATCATGAAGATATAATTTGTTAGAGATTTCACCTGCTAAGGTAGAAAGATTAATTCTTACTAACAGAGATATCATCATGGTGTAATGTGAAGCATCAGCTTGGGTTTAGCCTGGCCACAGCATGAATCCCCCTCATCCACTCTACACAGGGGGCCTGGATGAAATTTCTTAACCTGTGAAGAGTCTCGGGTTCTTCTCCATAGTAAAGCAGGGATAATGTATGGTAGAGTTGAGTTGATAGTTGCCTGGTGTGATTATGCATGAAAAATGCATGCAGATTGCTTGGCATGAAGTAATGACTCAATCCATGATCACACTGTAACTATAACTTTCTAATAGATGTTGGAATGCACAACCTTCATGTCCCTGATTATCTTCTGTGCTACTTCTGAGAAGCTCAGGTCTTTCATTCTCACACCTTAGGGGTAGATTTCTCATTATGATATTTGGTCCTTATTAGCCCTCTCTCTACCTTCCTGGCAACTATCTTTTCCCCTTTCTTACACACACTCATCATTTCTTTACCTCCTTTTATGCAGGAAGAGTCTGCATAATATCTATGGACTGAGGCTATAACCCTGGGGAAACCATAATGTTTAAGAGGTAGGGGAGAAAAAACATCTCATGAGGGATTCAGAGATGGACCCAGAAGTAAGAAAATGATTCAGAAACCAAAAACAAAAGAGAGCAATGTTTTAAAAAGGGGTCTGTAGTAAAAAGCAAAATGTAGCCGAAGGGTCTAGAATGAGAAATAAAATAAAGTTCACTGAGACCCAGGGAAGCTCTCCTGCCCCAGCCTTCTGAGACCAGTCACACACATTTATGTGCCAGCTGGCTGGGGCTGGAGGAGCCTTATTCACAGCAGAGAACACATTTAAATCATCCCCTGAGATGAGATCACCTGTGGGAGCACAGTGAGGGTAATGGCTCAGGCCTCCTGGACTGGTCCATGAAATATTCATATCCAGTGTATTTAAGATTAGGGTATTTGTGGCATGTGTAGAAGGGCACAGACAATTCCCATATATAGACTTCTTGCAAACAGTTCCCTGGGGCTCAGGATTTTAGGGGCCACAGACCTTATGGGAAACCATTCATTAAGGTCCCTGTAAAAGATAAGTAGATTGCTCTTGGATTGTTCTCTAAAGACCCCCGGTTCAAACTCATTTATTCTCCTCTGCAGAAAGTCATGTACCAGTTATCCTAAGCCAGTGCTATAAGCGAGGCATCTCTCTTCCATGTAACGGTAGGTTTACGAACTTGCATTTGGACACACGTTCTGCTTTTTTGGGCCATAGTCTCCACACTTCCTACCCAATTTACATTACTCATTAATGGCCCCTGTTTGGCCCCTATAAGCATCTAATCAACTTGTAAAGCTTAATGTTGTCTAGTGATTTTCAACTGCAAGAGTTTTTAAAACATGCAGTACCTGACTATTTAGTTGGGGGCCCTGACCTCTTTTCCTTTAGATTATCAAATCAAATCAAATTAAAAAAAAAAAAAAAAAAGACAACAGCCAACACAACAGTTGCCGTCCAGTGTGAATGAGTCAAAATTATACCTATTTTTGTAAGATCAGCAAAAACCTATATTTTTTAGTATGCTACAGAATTTTAGTAATTAGTTTATTTGTGCAATGGGATGAGAAAAATTGAAAATCACCAATGTATTCTAATTGCATTGCATATGTTTGCTTCTGCAAGCTGCAAGGAAAGGTCTTTCCTTATACCCTTTACTCTTCAAGGCTTCTGCAGATATCCATTTTAACCTCATTTCACCCAGATAAAATGTTTGCTCCTGTAAATTGTGATTGGCCTCAAGTGGTGACATTTCCTCCCCTCAGGGAGCATTCAGCGCGCGGGGGAGGGGGGGGGCTCTAGTGCTTCCTTCTCTTAGACAAAAGCCCCACTACCAAATCCTTTTCCATGAAAACATGTTGGCACAAGAATTCCTTCTGTTTTAACAAGAACCTTGCCTGCACTCTCTGTGCTGCTTTCTTTCTTTTCCCTTTTCTCATAAATGCCATGGTAACGTGAGGCTATTTCTCGCATTACGTTATGAAATGGTTTTCTTGACCTACTGCTTTTTGTAGGAGGTAGTGCTTATAACCCAATTTTGATTTACACAGAGTCCGCAGGAAAATGGAGCCAAACTTAACAAACGCTATTTGTTAAGCAGTGAACCATACCACATCCACTGTTGGCTGGGAGGGGCTGGGCTAAGAAAGCTTCAGGAGAGGCATCTCTGGGCTTCCCATTTCTGAAGCAGGATGAGAGAGGAAGTAGGACTTATTTCTCTAGATACCAACCTTCAATTAATGCTGGAGCTCTATGCTGGGCAGGGTGGTGCTGCCTCACATTGGTATTGAAAGCCTGGAGCTCCTAGTGTAGGAAGATGAAACAATTTAAGGTGGGGACATGAGGGAGGCTCTTTTGCTATTCCCCTAAAAGACTTCCTCCTCGCCATCTCTTCCTCCTCTTTTCCCACTTCTGCTTAGTTTATTTTTTTTTTCTGAATTGTTGATACTTAGTTTAAATTGTCTTCATCAGTGGGAACCTCTTACATCTTAAAAATTGTGCTTCCATTGTAAAAAAAAAAAAAAAAGCAACATATGATAAAGCTACTGTGCTCTTAGATAAGTGCTTCTATGACCCATCTATCCTTCTTATGTCTATACTATTCGATAAATAGCTATCCTGCCAGTAAAATATTTCTCTGTAGCAGGATAGATGTGTGTGTGTGTGTGTGTGTGTGTGTGTGTGTGAGAGAGAGAGAGAGAGAGAGAGAGAGAGAGAGAGAGAGAGAGAAAGAGAGAATGAAAGAGTGAGGACATAACATTTATTATAGGGTAAGCATTAGCAGAATTACATGCATGTAAGGTAGCATGAAAGTGACTACTAAATCTGGGGATAAAATTTCACATAAATATATATAATGAAGTAGAGGAAAGAACAATGAAATGTAGGGAGCGGCTATAGGGTTAAGCCTCGGACTGACCTGTTGGCAAAGCCACAAACAAGTCACAGCTTAGAAGGCAGAGCCCTCTTTGTATAATTAAGCTTGACCTTCTGACACTCCCTAGATCCTTCCTGGGTAGCTAATGGGCTTTGGGAGGTGGAGTAAGAGCTGCCCAAACAAGTGAAACTCACAAGAACATTGTAACTATGGTGACCACCACCTTGTTTACCTCTGACTATAAAATAAATCATCAGCTTGCTGGCTGGATCTCTCTCTGTGGCCTCAGCCAGGCACAGGAGATCCACCAAGACCCAGCTTTATTCTCTTTGTCTTTTCTTCAATCCTTCACCGCCCTCACTCAGGGTCACAGAACCCTTGGCTGTGCTGGCCCAGCACAATGAAAACTTCTCTTTTCTCCTTGAGAGGTAAATGGATGCCCCTGTGTTTCTCGTGTAACCTCTGAAAGAGTTAACATTGAAGGTACATGTGTATCGTTTCAAGGGTCAGAAGGCCTGTGACCTTACACTATAAAACCAAAAGATAGGGCCTCTGACTGAGTCTATTGTGATTTCATGAAGCACCTTTAGGCAGCTGCTTCTTTCTTCAAAGAAAATGTTACAGGTTTACTCTTACAAGGCCCACATTATGTTTGCAAGGTACTTCTTTCAAGTGGCTCTCATTAGCCACCAAGGTAAACCTTGGTACAAGTGGGATGATTTAGAGAATTCCCACATACTATATAACATGAGTTTCAGTTGAACTAATTGGTGATGGTGTGTGTCTGCAGGATATGTGGGGTTCAGAGATCTCAATTGAGTGTTATGTTGACAACAATTTAAGAAAAAAGATTAAAGCAGTGTTAGACTCAAATCTGATCTCAGTTCTATTAGGCTGCAACATGTATAGGTTCATCTAGTTATTCACCTACTGAAGTCTTCTTGGCAGAAGTTTACTTCTTGTTATTGCTGTAGGACCATTTTTTATTGAGATCACTGACTAGACCAGTAATTACATTGCTATTAAGTCTCAGGGAACTCAGGGCCTGTCAGAGTGTCAGGATTTATCTAGGAAGATGCAGGCCAAATAATCTAATCAGAAAAATAAAAAATAAAAGATCTTATAGGAATGGGCATATGCAATTATAGGTAGAAACTTTCTTTGGCTTACAGATGAAAGTAAGGAGATGGTAGCATGCATTCATTCATCAAGCTCTTTGTAAGATGTTGTAATGATGGAGTGTAAAGATGAAATGTAATTTATTACAATTTAATAGTGAATATGTTCCATACACAAATAAGTATGATACAAGAAAGTCTGTCAAAGATGAACACCTCAGTAATGCTCCATGAGTGGTCAGATGATGAAAAGATGACATTTGCTTGGATATTGGGAAAGGCTCTGTGGAGAAGGAGGCACATGGGCACTGAACAATGAGTTCTCCATAGGTGATGGCAGTCGCTATGGGAGGAATCACAAGGTACAGCCAAGGAATGGCATCTAGTCATTTTGTCTGGAGCATGTTCTGGGAGCCCGGAAGGCGAGGCTGCAGATGTATGTTAGAGCTGTGTTAGGAAGAGTTATAGTATAGACTAAGATGAAATATCATACATCAGTGTCATCTGAAGAAAGACAGTGGGGGGGGGGGGTAAGCATGGTCTTTGGCAGCCAGAAAGCCCTAAATACAATTTTTTTTTCATTTTCTATCTATGCAGCCTTGAGCATTACTGTGTCATAGCTTCATCATCTTCAAAATTGAGGTGAAAATGCCTACCTTATCTCTTTCCATAAATTTAGAAATTATAGTAATTTAGAGAATACCATATAAAATATGTTATAATATTTAGACGTTACCTATCTAGGAGTTCCTAACACAGAGACTCATTTCTGTTTTTATCTGAGAGAGTAGTGCTCGTCCAATTTATTGATTTGTAATGAATCATATCAACACGTAGCAGAGATCACTTAATGGTGTCTCTTAGGAAACAAAATTACTTTTGACATGTTTCCCCATCTCCGTGAACATCTTACATTGGTCCAGGCTATTTTTTGATGTTTTTTAATACTGTTCTCACTATGGCTCAACTAATTTTACTTCTCACCATTAACACCAATGTGGTGTTACTTTTTGCTTTTCTGATGAGTAGCTGTTTGAATGAATTGATTTTGGACTGTGCCCAATTCCTTTATTTAACTTGTAATCCTTTCATGTCACTCTGGAAGTATTGCTTTGAGACAAGTCCCCGCAGAGATGGCATTTCAAGAAGCCAATGAGGATTAGCTGTGGGTTTTTTTGTGTGTTTGTTTTTTTCCCAGCACACAAACTAATTTAGGGAATTATCACCTCAGGCATAAGGATGGTGGTTCTGGAAATGTCAGAAAGGCATGTGGAAGAGTCCAGCTCCCTTTTACAAATAGTTTGGTGGGGAGCAAAATATCAACTCCATCAACTAGTCAGTGGGTGGACAGACCTTTGGAAATGTCTGCACAACCCTCGGCTAGCTGCTAATCTTCTCTTTGTAATTTTACTGACATAAGCAATAAACCTTGTAATTAGATTGCACTAATCAAGAACACTGACAATAATGGAATAGCAATCGCAGCGCTCATATGTAAACCCTGTTAAGTTCTGAGCCTAGTGTTGGCATCACGTGTAGTTTCAGTTATATCCTGATGGAACGGAGCTGATGCATCCAAACTGGCTGAATCACTTGTAGCTTAACTGTTTCTCTGACCTGTCCTACACATGCTTTTCAAAATGCATCATTCACGAAGTGAAATTCCTTGTGCTGCTGTTTGAGCCTGTGCAGTTTTCTTCATTTAAGAGTTTATAACATCCTCAGCACAGGGCATTTGCTGAGGATTGATGGCCAGCTGGGGTTAATGGCTGAAGGTAGAGCCAACGACCATCAATTCCTTCCCTCCAGTCATTAATTCTTAGGAGATGACCTGTCCTTTCATCATTATTGCTTGAGTCTGACCTTTATATGAAGTGATGTGGCACCATCGCAATTAATCCTGACTTGGGGACTGCAAAAGACACACTCGCCAAGTTGGAAGCTTCTTTCCCCGCCCCCCCCCCCCGGCCCCCACCTAAACTTGTTCTTAGGACAAATGCCATTTACCCACCTACCAAAGTACATCATGTCATGCTCCAAGCCTGTGTGTATCCCATAAGCACTTTGTTTGGAATCAGCCACAAATTTTTTCAAGCTTCTAATGAACTCATATTCATGGGATTTCCCTATTTGCTCCTTTCTAAAATGTTTGTCTCAGCCAGGCAGCTCTTTTTTTTAGAGAAATGCCTCATGGCATTTGGTTTTCATCATTGTGTGGTAACTGTTACATGTTCTCCTCAGAACCCTTCATTCAAATGCACACAGCCGCTCCTCTGGGGTTCCTGGGTGTGTGTTTGTGCTGAGGAGGCGGAGGGAGTGGGCCTGCAAGGAGTGAAAGGCTGTGTAAGGGGGACCCTGCACCCACCAGTGCTCTGGGAAGAGGTTCTTATTTGCAGGGACAAGGAGGCTTCTTTCCAATCAGCTCTTCATTATTGTTTCCCTAATTATTACAGCCACTGAAGATGGTCATTGTTGTATTTTCCCTGAAAGAATAATAATGGATAAATTATTTAATAATACTGCTTTGTCTTTTATCTGGTCTTTCACCCAGGAATCTCCAGGTGGTTTACAAAGATTAATTACAATGTTCAAGGCTCACAAGATGGATCTAAATTTAAAGCGTTTTGAAAGTTGTGAGGCCTCAATAAATTAAGGATATAGAAGAGGAAACCTGAAGTTGGAGTTCATTTGTTTCATTATAGAAGAAAGAGATTTCCTTCTCAATAACCCTGTGACATTTTTTTTTTTTGGCTCCAGAATTAGAATAAAGGATGTAAGGTTAGATCCATGAAAATGAGTTAACTTTCAGGGAACAGTGCTGCTTGTTTAGAGTAGTGAATTAATCTGGATTTTTTGGGTCAGAAGTAATCAAACCCAACTAATAATGTTCTAAGTAAAAAGAAAAAATGGCAAGTATAACTGAAAAAAATCTAACCATCGTCTCCACTCAATGACTCAAATGCTTTCATGAGGACTCTGCCTTGTGGCTCTGCTTTCCTGGATGGGTTTCTTTTTAAGGCCTGCCTTATCAATTGGCGTGCACAGCAGCTTCAGGCTTATATCATGTAAGTCTAGCAAACTGTGTTCAGTAGGACAAAATACGTTGATTTGCTGGGCTCATTCATGGGACCACTCTTGAAGTCAAGGGTAGGATCAACCATGTCTAAACCAGGTAGATTGATTTAGTGGGTAGAGATGGCTTCCAAAGGAAAATCAAGGAATTATTTCAAGAAAGAGGGATGGGTATTGTGAAGGTAGAGATAATAGATATCTACAAAAGGTAGCATAATCTCAGCATTTACATTTGCTTTCAGCAGAGATAATTGAAGACCTTAGAGATAAAATTCAAAATATCTGTTCTTTATTAGTATTATTTTCCATTAACATACTGCTTCCAAAGCTTGTACTCTGGACACAAATCCCATGAGATCTTTCTTGAAAATAATTATGATTATGTAAATTTAAGAAACATAGAAAATATAGCCATCCTTGGGTATATATTATTAAATAAGCCAGAATTCCCTTATAACTCATATAAATTTTACCATATTTATACAGTCAACAAACTCCACATTCATATATGTATATGTATGTGCATGTGTGTGTTTACTTTCAAAATTTGTAATGTCAGAGATCAAATGTGTAATGTAAGGTATGATGGTCTCTTGAGGCAGAATGTTACTCCAAGAGCGAAGAAAGGACCAATGAAGGTGGTCTACGGATGAAGAACTAGTTATGGAGAACTGTTCCAATTACAGAAACTAACATTGGAGGGTTCAGTTGACTGTGCCAGGAAATGACCTGGACAGCCACACTTTCTAAAATGGTTAGCACTGGATTTCCCACTGGGAAGAGAACACAGCAGTGAGGAATCTGTGGATCAGTCTTTGGTTGTCTGACAGGGGAGAATGTACTCAGTAACTGTGAGCTATGGAAAAAAAAAGTCTGTCTGAGAATACCTCAGGTTAAGTTCAGGGTCCCAATTCCAGGGAATTGGATTAGCATGAATTAAGAGCAGCAGGACCCTCTGCCACCAGTTAGATGTCCAGGGCAGGTTTCCAGATCTGGAACTAGACTTGGAGGGCAACAGTAGCTGGGGGGACAGAAATGGGAATAGGTGAGAAAGAAGCCAAGAAAAAATCTACTGGCAGTATCTGCTCTGGGTGTGTGTATATCAGGAGAAACTCAAGAGAATATATGTTTTTCTGGGAATCTAGCCTGGAACAAAGATGGGACTGAAAACTAGTTGATAATATTGCCATGATATAGTAGATGAACCTTGGAACAAGAAACAACTGAGTATGAATCTCAAATCACAGAAATTACAAGCTGAGCAAGTTGTTTAATTATATGGGAACTTGGTATCATTTTTAGTGAAAATAATATTTCCCTTGGAAGCATATTGTAAATATAGTAGGTATAACATTTCACCATTGCAGTATGGGGTATGCAAAAGACATCTTGTTCTTTCTTTATTACTGGACGTAACTTAAGAATGTGTGTTTCTGCTGGTGAAAAATATAATCAACTTTATCAATTCACAATAACTCAGCTTCTTGTAGTTTAAAACTGTATATTTTAAGTAAATGTTTAGGTCAAAAAATATTTTCTTCTTCCCTCTTTTCCATCTTCCTGGGTGATCCTATATTTGAGAGAAACTTATGTAATATAAAGGCATGCTGTTGATGGAAAGTGAAATGTCTTGTTGGTGGCCTTGCTGGCATATATTGGGGTATAATTTGCCTCTTCAGGTATTAGGGGTTGTCTTCTGGTCCTCCTCTATTTGCCTTTGTGTTTGGACATCCCATAGCTTCTAGTTTTGGAGTATACTCCCTCATTATGCTAACTAAGAGGGTCTTTCTGTTACACCAGTTCTTTTCTCTACTTCTGTGTCTATCTCAGAGGTTTAGGAGTCCTCAGTTTCTTTTCTAGTTTCTTTTTATGAGGTTTTCATCAGGTTTTTCTTTTTTCCTATTTCCTTTCATTCTTCCCTCCTTTCTTTCTTATTTTCTTTCTTGATTCATTCATCCAGCTTTATTGAGATATAACTGACATATAACATTGTGTAAGTTTAAACTATGCAGAATTTCCTTATTATTAAAGGGTGAATAACATTTATTGTATGCAAATATCACATTATCTTGGTCCATTCATCCTTTCATAGAGATTTAGGTTGCTTCCATGACTTAGTTACTGTGAGTAATGCTGCAATAAACATGGGAATGCAGATTTTAGTTCCTTTGGGTAAAAACGCAGATGTGGGATGGCTAGATCACATGGTATTCTACTTTTAATATTTTGAGGAACCTGCATACTGTTTTTCATGGTAGCATTTATACCCTCACCAACAGTGTACAATGGTTCCCTTTGTCTACATGCTCACCAACACTTACCTTCTTAGACACCTTTCTTAGCCATTGCTATTCTTACTGCTATGTCAGATATATGCATCCATACAAGGCTTATATCCTCCTGGAAAATCAAAGAATTTTTTTTAAATGTTTTAATTGTATAAAATACACATAACATAGAATTAGCATCCTAATAATTTTTAAGTGTACAGTTTTGTATTAAGTACATTTATGTTCTTACTAGAGGCCTGATCCATGAAAATTCATGCAAGAGTAGGCCTTCCTTCCCCTGGCTACTGGCACTGGCTTCCCTCCTCCGGCCACTTGCAGGCACCCAGGCCCCAGGCTGGCTTCCCTTCGGCCCTGGCTTTGATAGGAAGGTTGTCCGAAATGATGCCCAGAAGACCTCCTGTCTAATTAGCATATTATCCTTTTATTATTATAGACACAACCATTCTTCAGAACTTTTTTTATCTTCCAAAACTAAAATTATATACCCATTAAACAACTCCCCATTTTCCCTTCTGCCAGCCACTGGAAATCATCATTTTAATTTCTGTCTCTATGAATTTGACTATTCTGAGTACCTCACATGAGTAAAACAATATAGTATTTGCATTTTTCATGACTGGCCTATTTTAGTTAGCATAATGTTTTCAAGGTTCATTCATGTTGTAGCTTGTGTCAGAATTTCTTTTCTTTTAAAGAATGAATGATACTCCATTAGATGTATATACACGTTTTGTTTATCAGGTAATTATCTTTTGTACTCTGACCTCTTTTAAAACATATCTGATCATCTGTTGCTATCATTTCACCATATTTCCCACCTGAAATTAATTTCTGAGTGTGGTGAAGGGGTCAGGGAACTGAATTTCCTACCTCATCTTAATCCTACCTCATCTCAGTCATAGGCATATGGCCCTAGTGAAATAAGGCATTTATACCATCCTATATTTTATTTCCCTTCTAAACAATCTATGATTAATGAGTAAATTCTCAGCTGTTAATGCTCTTGGATTTGGCCCTTGGTAAATAAAGCCAAATGATTAGAATGTATAAATAAAGAGAGGGGGGCAAGGAGAGAGACTGGAGCTTTCAATATTATTACCTATCTATATAATGAAGAGCCAGGGTCGTAACTACCAAAGGCTCGACCAGACTGGAAGTCAGTGCTGGGTTGCCGTGGTGACCCAGCACTGACTGGGGCCACTGCAGGCGCCCCAACCCAGCACTGACTGCTTAGGGGGCTGTGGATCAGACCCAGAGAGAGGCCTGCAGAGAGAGAGGCAGGGTCTGATCCGTAGCCTCTGTGGCAGCTGTTGATCAGAACTTGCCTCTCTTTCTCTCCCAGCCTGGCCAGCAGTTGCCTTCATTTCTCTCCAGGCCTCCACAGGGGCTGCTGATCAGCCCCAACTTTCTGATCAGGCCCAGTTGATAGGCCCAGAAACACTGACTTGTATAGAAACTGACCAATCAGAACCAAATCTGGGTCAATTGTAAGGAACCAATGGCTGCCTAGGAGGTGGAGCTTTTGATGCTGACTGGCATAGAAACTGACCAATCAGAATAAAATTGGCTGGCAGAGGAGGGCAGTTGGGGGCAGATCAGGCCTGCAGGGGAGGGCAGTTGGGAGTGAGATCATGCAGGCAGGGGAGGGCAGTTAGGGATTATCAGGCAGGCAGAGGCAGTTATGGGCTATTAGGCTAGCAGGGAAGGGCAGTTGGGGATGAGATCAGACCAGCAAGGGAGGGCAGTTAGAGGTGATCAGGCAGGCAGAGACAGTTAGGGACAATCAGGCCAGCAGGGGACAGCAGTTAGGGGCGAGCTCAGGCCGGCAGGTGAGGACAGTTAGGGGTGAGATCAGACCGGCAGGGGAGCACAGTTAGGGGCGATCAGGCTGGTAGGGGAGGGCAGTTAGGAGTGATCCGGCAGGCAGAGGCATTTGGGGGTGAGAACAGGCCAGCAGGGCAGAGCAGTTGGGAGCTCGATCAGGCCAGCAGGGGAGGGCAGTTAGGGGCAATCAGGCAGGCAGGCAGAGGCAGTTAGGAGTGATCAGGCAGGCAGGCAGAGAGGTTAGGGGTGATCATGCAGGCAGGGAGAGGCAGTTAGGGGCGATCAGGCAGGCAGGCAGGCAGGCAGGCAGGTAGGTGAGTGGTTAGAAGCCAGTAGTTTCAAATTGTGAGAGGCGTGTCCGACCGCTGGTTGGACACCCCCTGAAAGGTCCCCAATTAGAGTGTGTGCAGGCTGGGCTGAGGGAACCCCCCGCCCCCCATGCATGAATTTTGTGCACCGGGCCTCTAGTGTTATATATTTATCAAGGTCTGTGGAAGTGCTTGAAAGCCATGAATCTAACTTATTTTCCCTCTGTATCAAACACACTGCTGCTGTCTGAATGGTAAGGGGAAGGTTATGGGTAAAAGGGATTAAAATAAATAAAAACAAAACAACCAACATGTATCAATGTCTAGTATTGTCCTATTATATAAGAATTGCAGCTAATTCACACAGTGTAGTACACATAATAAACACTCAAGAAATGGTGGCTATAATTATAGTATATTCATTCTTTTGGGTGATATTTTGAGTAAGTTTTGACAATAAATTTTGACTTGGTTCAAGGTTATATCCTCAAGTGCAGGCCTGATGATTTGGAATTTTGAGCTGATGCCTTAAGAATGTTTCTGTGCTTTGAATAACAGATATGTTAATGAAAAGGCAGTGCATTATTTTGAAAGTTGAGAGAATGGACACTCTATTCTTACAAAAAGAAAGGACTAGCCAATTCCACTCTATCTGAAAATTATTAGAATTATAGTTTCATGCAAAATATCCATGTTTACATATATATGATTAGTCATGTTTAGTTGTATATTCAAAACTTAAATTCCCCTATATAAAGGTAATACCATTATGTTCATCTTTTCCTTGTCTAGATGGAACACAGGCTGTGCTTAAGAGGCCATAAGTGTACAGGTTGAAGGTATGGGCTTTGTGATCAGAGACCTCTGGATTCAAACCATGCTTTGCTGTGTATTAGCTGTATGACCTAGGGGACATTATTTAATCTCTTGCTCAATTTTCTTACTTGTAAATAGGGATAAAATGGGATCTACCTTCTGGAGTTCATGTGAGGAATAAATGAAATAATAATAAAGTATTTACTGCAGTACATGGCACGTGGTAAAGGCCAGACAAAGTTGGCTTTTATTATTTATAACTTGTCTGCCCTCGCTATGCAGTCAGTTCCACATTGCAGTTAAAAAAATATACGTATTTTCTTTCTTGGAGCTTTGCTATTTTGAGTATTATGGGAGTTCTTATTTCCTGCTACAAGAGCCATCCTCAGTGTCTCCGGTATAGGTCATCCTTAGTCCATGGCTGAAGTTTCCTATCCTTTTTATAAGACACCATCTTCAGGGTCGAGCTTGAAGGACCATAAGGTACTCCTGTGGTGAGGAGTAAGCCAAGGTGATGCTGACAGCACATGTATTACCTGAATTGATTTGTTTCTAAAGTCATTCCTAACCCGGGTGCAGTTGTCTTAGTTATGATCACTCAAGGGTATGTCTTCTACTAGAGAGTCCTAGCTCTCTGAATAGCTTCCTCACTAGAATCCTTTTCTCAAACAAGAGGAGCATTATGTGCTAGTGCTTTGCAATGTGGCTTGTTGTTACTTGACTAGTTTAATTGGAAGCTGCATTTTAGAATCTATCCTTTAAAAAAAAATGAATTTCTTCCTTCCTCCAAACATTTAAAGATAATCAGACAAAACAAATGGAACAACAATGATAGTTAATTTCTAACAGGTTCTTACCAGAAAAGGAAAGGGTATTAAGGATCATATACAATTTATTAATTCTATTTTTTATTTTTTGGGAACCATTCTCTGATATTTTTAAGTAAGTTAGGTATCGTGGCAATTCATCAGATGAAGAGCAAAAATAGCCTGGTAATTCAAGCTTTTAATAGGTACACTTTATCTGTATTTTTTTTAGTTTGGGAGCCAAATCCACTTTGCTTAGGTAGACAGCTGCTACTCTTAAGAGTACCAAAATAAAAATGAAGCAACTGGATTATAAATCTAGTACAGTTCAATTTGGAATAACACATTTTGAAAAAAAAACTACTTGAGAAGAGAAATATGAAAATATCTGGAAAGTTTCAAACAAGATCTAATAAGGGAAGATGGCAGAAAAAAATTGGCCATAGGGTATAGAGGCAAGGTAGAAAGGAAGACCCTTCTGATCCTAATGTTTTCTTTACTTGTAGAGGCAGCATTATTAAATGAAGCCATAGTGATGACCAGAATGGTATTTTACCTTTTTAAAGTATGTTTTTATTGATTTTTAGAGAGAGAGGAAGGGAGAGGGACACAGAGACAGAAACATGGATGAGACACGACCCCTAACTGTGATTAAACCCACAACCTGAGCTTGTGCCCCGAGGGGGAATCAAACCGGGACCTCTTGTTTTTTGGGTTGACACTCAACTGCTGAGCCACACTGACCAGATCAGAGTAATATTTTTTAAGACACTTGTTCCACACTAGTTATTGCTTTTATGAAGTGAAATTCATGCTTCTTGGTTTGAGTTCAGTTTATTAACTTGTTGTTATATCGCTCTATATATAATGATTTTCAGATATATTGATTCAAAAGCAGTTGCTTAATTTGGTGTATTTGATACATAGCCTGACGTCGATCTAGAAAAGCAGTTTATTCTAGGAAAATCCTTTTGTAGGTGGAAAGCTAGTTTATTTTAAAATGACCTGTAGGTGAGGATTAGGTTTTCAAAGATGTGGAGAGATATAGTTATCTCAGCTTAATTGGAAGTTGGCATTTTTCACCGTATACTTAATCATGCCTTGTTTTAAGGGAGCACAATGACAAGGAAGAGAGAATGGGGTATATGACTGAGACTTAAGAATTGAATACAAAAATCTGTCTCAATGATTACCATGTGTATGATCTGGGAAAAAACATTTGATACCTGTGATGGTTTGATTGCAAACTGTTCTCAATTCTCCATTCTATCCATGTGACTCTGCAACTCCTCCAATTAAGAAAATATGTCTACCATTATTTATTCAAACAGGTTCTCTATCCCTTGCTGGTACTCCTATAGATACAGAGACATGGAAGCATGCAACAAACTGACAAATCTCAGAGGGAAGGGGATTGGCAGGAAGAGATTAATCAAAGAACTTATATGCATACTAGAGGCCTGGTGGACGAAATTTGTGCACGGGGGGTGGGTCCCCTCAGCCCAGCCTGCACCCTCTCCAATCCAGGACCCCTTGGGGAATGTCTGACTGCCGGTTTAGTCCCAATCCCTGGACATCCCTCCTACGGAGTTGGACATCCCTCTCACAATCCTGGACCACTGGCTCTTAATCGCTCACCTGTCTGCCTGCCTGATTGCCCCTAACTGCTCCTCCCCACCAGCCTGATCACCTCTCACTGCCTCTGGGTGCCGGCCTGATTGCCCCTAACTGCCCCCCTCCTGCTGGCCTGGTCACCCCTAACTTCCCCCCGTGGCCGGCCAGGTCACCCCCAACTGCCTTCTCCCTGCTGACCTGGTCCCTCCTACCCACCCCCCTGCTGCCTATTCATCCCTTACTGCTCCTCCCCCCCCCCACTGGGCTGGTCACCCCTAACTGCCCCCCCCAACCGGCCTAGTCACCCCTCACTATCCCCCCTGCCAGCCTAATCACCCTCAACTTCCTCCCCTGCTGGCTTGGTCACCCACAACTGCACCCCCTTGCCAGCCTGGTTGCCCCCAACTGCCCCCCTCTGCCGGCCTGGTCGCCCCATGCAGCCTGCTGTTCAATCGTTTGGTCATCCCTCACTATCCCCCCTACCGGCCTGGTTGCCCCACTCAGCCTGCTGTTCAGTCGTTTGGTTGTCCCTTACTAACGCCCCTGCTGGCCTGGTTGTAGGCAGCCATCTTGTGAGGGTGTGAGGGTCAATTTGCATATTACCTCTTTATTATATAGGATATGCATAACCCATGGACACAGACAATAATGAAATGAAGACCTGGGGCAGGGGGCAGGAGTACTGTTGCGGGGGTCAATGGGGAGAAATGGGGACATCTGTAATACTTTTAACAATAAATATATATTTTTTAAAAAGAAAGAAAAGTGGGTGAAAAAGAAAGAAAGGAAAAGGTGTCTATTTTCTCATCCCTTGACTCTGAATTTGGCCTTGCAATTGCTTTGCCAACAGAATGAAGTGCCAACAGAATGAGTGGCTATGTGGCACCTAGACCTCTCACCACCAGTGAAGAGACCATGTGTAGGAGAGGGGTCCCCAGCTGATAAGTGGCCATTTCCTAGAACCAGGGTCTCTTAGTTGACCTACAATGGCAATGGATACTTGAGGGAGCCCTGCAGAGACCAGACATTCTCTCAGCTGAACCCAGCCTCATTATTGACTTGTAGAATTGTATAATAGATAAATGATTAATGATTATTGTTTTAAACCAAGTTGATTTAGTGAATCTCTGAGATTCACTTATCCCATCTGTAAAATGGAGATGATTACACTTGTCTTGGAAGGTTGTTATTGGGACTACATGATGAGAAATGTTACAAGACTATTACCATGGCTGGCACATAGCATGTGTCTAATTAATGTCACTTTCTTATGCCCCTTTTATGAGCTCCACCCTCCTTTTCACCCCTTTTCTCCCTGCAGCATTTCCCTTTGAGTCAAGAAAGCAAATAGTCAATCTTTTGCATAATCTACTGCCACCTAGATGGCTAAGGTGCTGTGACTAGGTAATTAAAAATGATGAATGCTCAGCTCACATTAAAATAACAGGCATAGTGAGTGCACCAGAACACATCTTGATTAAGCTGTTTGAGCCACGTGCTTTGTCACTGGCTGCAGACCAAATACTGAGTGAGGTTGACTGACATGCTCTGCATGACGCAGAGAGGGATGATGCTGGAGAGGCTGGTTTCATTAAATGTCACCCATTCACATTTGGTGTTTCTAAATCAGTTAATTATTGAAATTTGTTTCATAGCGCCACTTTTATTAATTTGCAAGTATTATATGTTTGAGCTAACTTGGGTATTTTTTGAAAGTGAATTAACACTAATTGATTCTATCAATAATTGTGTCTTGAGAGCCCAATATGTATTACGGCTAGAGATACATTATAGACATAGAACTTTTCTTAGGAAACTGTTCCTAAATCCCTTTCCAAATGCAAATCTCTTCATCTGGGATCAAGTTTTTCCTTGGAAAGAAAGACTGAAGTTCATTCATTCAACATTGACTCAGTCTGGTTTTTAGATCTGTTAAAACCATATAACCAGAGTTGAAAGTAACTGGGTCTAGTCTTCTTGGGACTAAATTACAATGTGATTGAATAGCGCCTCCTGGGCTGAATAATATGCATTGTCCAATGACTTCATTATACTTATATCTGCTGTTAGATAATTCATGTGCCTGCACTGCCTGCTGTTTGGAATTTTCTCAGATGCCCTGGATCTCTGATTTATTTTTACTCATTTATTTCCATAGTCATCCATTTAATCATTCATTACCTTATCAAACATATGCACCTTTGATGTGTCAGACATGTGGTTCTTGTTGTATAGGAAATTCTGGTCTAGTGAATTGAGGCAGACATGTAAAGAAATAACTAGAATAAACTGTTTTATCAGCTGGAAGCTTTACACATTACCTGAGGGCAGAGACATCTCCCCTGCCTGAGAAAAGTTATCATCACCCCAGGAAACTAACTCTATAGCCTCTTCTTTATTATTTCTATATCCCAATCCTGGAATTTTCATGTTGCCGTATAGTGCCTGGGGTTCCTGAATGTACCAGTTCTGTCCCTGGGAGGCTGTGATGGCTATAAAGGTATGAAACACTTGGCCAGACTTATAAAGATGACACATATACAACAACAGATTGTTACTTCCACTTTATAAGAAACTCTCTCAGTTATATTTCCATTTAATTATAGGTGACATTTTTGGAAAAGTGATCTTCATCATAATACCAGTATTAGTATTTAGGAAGTGCTTATTGCCCTGCATATAGGAAATTTGTCCTGCTGACATTACACAGTATCACAGACTAGGGAGCTTAAACAATAGAAATTTATTTTCTCACAATTCTGGAGGTTAGAAGTTTATCATTGTGTTAGCAGAGTTGGTTTTGCCTGAGGCCTCTCTCCTTGGCTTGTAGATGGCTGACTTCCCCCTGTGTCTTTACCTGGCCTTCTCTGTGTGTATATGTCCTAATTAATTTTTCTCTTTTTAGAAGGACATCAATCATATTGGATTAGGGCCCACCCTAATTACCTTTGTAAAGACTCTATCTTTAATTGCAGCTACATTTTGAGGTCCGAGGGACTAAGACTTCAGCATATGAATTGGGGGGAAATATACAACTGAGTACATATCAGTAGTTTTCACCAAAGTATTCATTAAAATATGAACATTCACATGTAACAAATAAACTGCCATTTTATTTCTTAACACGGTTCATAAAGAAAGTAGGACCTGCTGATTTGATGTGTGTTTATGTACAAGCTTGAGTGGCTCAAGCGTGAAGGAGAAAGGAATCTGAAGTTTTGGAGAACATCAGAAACAGTAGAAAAACCTTCTGCATATTCTTTTTTTTTTTTTTTTTGTCCAGAAAGAAAAATTATGGCATATGATTTGAAAATAATTACCTAAAGATTTTTTCTTTTTTTTAAGTTGGCAATTAGCCAATTTTTTCTTTGTATGCTGTCAAGAGCATTTTATCTTCTCTTTGCTCTATGAGCTCTCAGTTTGATTTTGTTCTAGCAATGCATCCATTAACTTATGGTATTTCTCTCTGCCTGTGTCATGCGTATGTGTGTGTGCGCGCGTGTGTATATGAGAGAGAGAATAGCAGGAAAGAAAGCACATTTGCTTTAGACCAACACATACCAACTCTTGTTCTCAATCTGGAAATTTAGAGAGAGAGAATTATCTAAGAGAAAAAAAGGAGGACTTTTATTGAATTCATACATAATATCAATAATATTTATTTCATGCTCTTTTAAAATTTGAAATTATACTAGCATTACTAACATTTGGAAGAAACCAGCAGCGCTTCAGTCAAAGGCAATGTTAATG
Source organism: Cnephaeus nilssonii (assembly GCF_951640355.1). NCBI lineage: Eukaryota > Metazoa > Chordata > Mammalia > Chiroptera > Vespertilionidae > Cnephaeus > Cnephaeus nilssonii. The sequence continues at coordinate 83,373,313 of NC_137072.1, read as the reverse complement.
CATATAAAATGATCTTGTTTGAAGAATTAGTTACATCTTATTTCACTTTTAGTGAAGCTAATTTTTTAGGTTTGGGCATACATAAACATGTTACAGATGCACATGACCACTCTTGAAACTTACCTATGATTATTGTTACAACTTTTTAAACAAAAGGGGTACCATAGAGGAGATGTCTTATAATCAACTCAATTTGGATGTTGAAAGGCATTTACCTTCTTTTGATAACCATATTCCCAGTCTATTGAACTTTCTTTCTGTTGTTCATCCCTCCACGTAGCCTTGTATATGCAAACCTCTTTTTCTTCATCTGGGGTCATGGAATCACAAAATGGTCCTGACCTCTATCTGGGTCTTAGTTCTTTTAGACAAGGTATCATAATTTTACTGGCATTTCATTCAGCTACTGTCACCAACACTGAAATGAAGAAGTCCCTCTAAATGGCTCCAGTAATTCCCACATTTTGTAGCATCACTGATGCTGGTTCTTCATTGCCTTCAAGGAGGTTTCCTATGAAAAGAAACAACATTCTATACTTCAAAATACCTTTCGTACCATAACTTACCATTATCAAGAGTTGTACTGTTAATTTAAGGTAGATTTTCTGACATGATATCTCTTTTTACAGTAGATCCACAGATCATGGTTAGGCTCCTGGTGTTGGCAAACCTAACAGAATTGCCAGGGGCTCAGAGCTGCTGCATTGGTTTTTACCTTTCTCTTTTATGTTAAGGATACCAGCTATTGAATTCATCAGTGCAATAGGTTCAATAGGGTTAAAATCCAAAGTGCTGGTGCCATTTTCTCTTTATCTCTATAGAATTTTTATTTTTTTTGCAAAGATGGCTTGAGAAAATTGGATTACTGCCACATCATATAGGGGTAGAGAAATGAAAGAATGCCATTTGGTGGATTATATTTACTTAAATATCTTAGATAAATTTAGGAAGAGACAAATCTTTGATCTGGTCACCATAATTGGATTTATTTGACAGAAATTGGTATAGTTAAAATTTCATTAATTTAGTACCTTAATTTTTTGCATAGGAATATGTGCACTTGTAGCATTGGCATTAGCTGATGCAAAACATCAAAGTTTCAGGAGCACGGAAGGACTGATAAAATGCTCAGGAGGGGTCTATTGATTTGAATGACTGTATAATGCAAAAGACAATTGAGGCTCACTGCTTGGTTCAAGGAAGTAGGTCAAGGCTAGATTACATGTCTCAATATCTACATTTCTTTGCCTTCAAAACTCTCTCGTATTGGCCAATATTCCTTGGGCTAATAATCTACTTCCACTTTTGTCTTCCTTCAGTCTATTCTCCTTCATTCTTACCCCAGTAGCTAGGTTAATATTTCTAAAAGTTAAGTAGTGTCACATAATTCCCTTGCTAGCTGCCATTTGCTACCCATTGCACATCTAGTGCAAATTTTCTTTCCTGCATGATTTACTCCCTGCTAATTTGTCTAACTTCACCCAATTCATTCATGCCAAAGTTCACTACAAGTTCTTTGGCCTCCTTTCAGCTCCTAGGACAGACCAAATTCTTTTTAACCTCAGGATCTTTGGACACACTGTTTCCTCTGCCAAGAAATATTTTTTACTGCATATTTTTGTTTGTTTGTTTTGTGTCATAGTTTTGAATTCAGCTAAAGTGTCACCTTCGCAAAAAAGGCTGTCCCTAGCCTCTAAGAAAGGGAGGAAGGTATATCTCCCTCATTTTGTTCTATCCAAGCATTCTGGTGTTTTATAGCTTATCACTACTTACAGTTATTTCCTTTATGCATTAGTTTTTAGTCTGCCTGCAGGTTTTATGAAAGCAGAATTCTTGTCCTCATGTTTTCCATTGCACACCAGTGATGAGGACAGTGCCATGAAATAAATAAATATTTGTTGGAGGAATGAATGAGATAATGTAAGACTATTTCATTTAAATTAATGTAGAGTATTAAAGGTGTGCCAATAGGGTAATTATCACCAAATACAGGGTGTCCCCCCTCAAAATGTATACACACCTTAGCATCTGATAGCTCAATTAATGTTCCTTTCTTTCCAGATTTTACCCATTGGAATTAATAATGGCAGCCAAAATGTGTATATTTTTTTGGACACCATGTATTTGTTCTGATATGAGAAGGTTCAAAAGACATTGGGCTTGACTTAATCAGTACCACTTGTGAACATCATAGCATCCTCAACATTCTGCAACGAACAGAATTAGCAAACCTGTGGTGAGTTTCAGGGGCAAAGCTACTCCTGGCAGCACTGGTCACAGCACGAAATAGTACTTTAGCAACTGAAGTGCTAAAGGATAAAACACCTATGTCCTGTGGAGTTGTGAAAAGAACCCATCTGATTAGAGTCAGTCTCTGGTGATCTTTAAAACTATCTGGATGGACATGAGGATAGGTGTGGCTAGAGGGCCCAGACCAAGAGATATTTTGCTTAAAAAATTATGACCTTGTTTTTTCAATGTAAAATAATGTACTTTAGAAACTATATGTATTATCTGTGGGAATAAGTATTATCTAAGCATTGCATAAATGTTTAGGATCCCAACATTTTCTCTAGTTGTTTCAGTTGTCTCTTACTATACTGGACAGTGAGAGATGAAGAGAAGTAACAGGTAACTTGAGTAAATGGAGCATAGGTCCTATGGTAGGGGAACAACAATGTGTTACAGGGGCACATGGGATGGGTGTCTAGCCTGAAGAATAAGCAACTCACTTTTTTGACTTACTGACAACAACCATTTAACCTACTCAGTATTTTATGGGTCAGGATACTGAGAAGGGCATTTCTGAGCAGTTCTGCTTCATGTGGAACTACATGAGGTGATGGGATGGCTGGAGGTCTAAATGACCTCACTCACATGCTGATAGTTGGTGCTCCCTGTCAGCTGGGAGCTCAGTGTCAGCTGTCAGCCATGAGCCTGAGTTTTCCAAGTGATTCTCTCCACAGGTCTGCTTGTGTTTCCTCACAGCATGATGATTGGGTTTCCAAAAACAGCATTATAATCAGTAAAGGTGGAAACTGTGTAGATCCTTAAAGGTCTTGTAAGAGAAGTTATATAGCATCACTTCTAACACATTTTATAGTTCAAAACAGATCACAGGACCTATCCATACTCAAGGAGAGAGGAAACAGATTCTACCTGTTGAGGGAGAAATGATAAGACCATGTTTAAAGGAACATGTTGAATGGCAGATATTGCTGTAGCCACTTTTGGAGACACTATTTAAACCTTCTACAATGGTTTAAATTCTTTTGGTATTTAGTTTATTTTTTTGACCTTGAATCTGGAAGGCAACTGACTTTCCTCTCAATAATGCCCTTTCACATCCTCAAAGAAAGTTATGAAAAAATTATCTATCTTCTTTTATGTTCTCTTTCAACTCTGTCCTTCCAGGAATATTTTATTAAATCTTATTTTGTAACTTAAATTAGTTCTTTTCTATGTTTGGAAGATGGCCAATTTCTTTAGTATCTTTTTAATCAGCACATTATATGGGATACCTGACTCTCAATAGGAATTGATAAATATTAAGGAAATGCCAAAGGACACAATCCCTCTCCAGTTTATGCTCGTAAATTCATCCCACTGTCAATATGATGCCTTAAAATGAATAACATTGGTGTAGTTTTGGACCTGATTCTAGTACTTTTTTTTTGATTACCACCCTGTTATTACCTTGGGTAAGTCACATATCTTTGGGTTTCAGTTTCCTCTTGTGTAAAGCAAATGCTTTTGACTTGATAATAGCAAAAACCCATTCTAACCCTAAAATTATTTATTTATTTTTTCAGGGGAATTTGGTATTAACCATTTCTGAAAACTACTTAAAAGAGTTTGTTTAGTAATTCAAGTTGGAAAGAAGTTACCTACTTCTTGTGTCTGTTTTAGTAAAATAACACAAATATTCAAAATATCTCTTTTACCATTAATATTCAGCAGTCAATGATTTCTAGCAAATGTTAAATTTATGAGAGAGTTTGGTTGTTGTTGTTTTTTAATTGTTGCTATTAAGTGTGAAGCACATTGATGTTTCAAACTACAAGTCAGATCCCTTGCTTTTGTTTGCTAGTTGAGTTTGCGTTTAGTCAAGGAAGCATTGTAATGGCATATGCAGGTGATAGAAGCTCTTAGAGTTTCTAGGTCATTACAGTAGAAACACATTCATGTGAATGTCACACCGTTTATATCAGCCATTTGTTTTTGTCCTCATCCATGGATTTATTATGTGACATTATTTAATAGTCATTGCATGATTTATTTCTCCCAGAAACGATATGAGGTAGGTGATATTATCTTTGTTTTACAGATGAGGAAACAGAAGCAGACTTAAGATTTAGCAAGTTGCCCAAGGTCACATATCTTATACTTGGTATAGCTGGGAATTAAATCTAGGTTGTTTTTTGTTTTGTTTTGTTTTGTTTTTAATTTCAGAGTATATTTATTAACCCAGGTGGCATGCATTCCTTTCTAATTTTGAATTTTAATGTTTTGTTTTTTTTCAGAATTTTAGATACAAATTCAATACGGTGATTCCAGGAATGAGGCTCTAACACTAGGACACTAACTCTAATGCATCTTGGAGGTACTGAACCATTTGTGTAATGAATCCCAGGCTGACTGATGAGACAGACATCACGAGGTTTGGGGGCTTAATGGGCTTCATCTCCTACATGTTTAAGAACTTTCCCTTGTACATCTGTCATCCTTTCATAGTCCTCTTAAAACATCATTATTCTACTTCTATTCCTACCCACTGCCTGGCCAGAAGCTTTTCTTTATTTCAGTTTTTCATACTCAGTGTTGCTTCAAAGAAGAAGGATGATAAAATAACTTAACTCATATTAAAAAAAAACAAAAAACTACCCATAACAGACTATTAAAAATAGTGCAAATTGCATAGAACTGAAGACATGTTTTATCTTGAAAATTTATCTGGGACATTTGCTTAACTAGAACAATTTTGCATATTCACTTCCATCTGCCTATGAAATATTCACTTGGGTAAAACTATTCCTTCTTCTGAATATTCAATGTTAACTTTTTTCCTTGACTCTTTAATAAATTCACATGTTTATTACAAACACAAATCAGGCATTTTAGGTACTATAAATATTAACCATTTATATGTGTGTGTGAATAAAATCTTTTATTACATTTTTGAGTTTACTCTGCCATATTAACATACATTGAAGCTGCCTATAATAACTCACCCAAAAGCAATTTCCAAAGCAGTGCAACCAATATACTTAATCATCCGTGATGTTGTTTCGAAGGTTTGCTGTGTCTCACAATGTGGCAGCTAGTGTAACATCCTTTAAAGGTGCTATTGATTGGAACTTTTTCTGGGGTGATTCATAGTCTGAAGACTGAGGTTTTAGTTTCTTATATATCCCCTTTAGTTTATGTTTGTGACATGAAGTCACATTTGTCTAAGTTGTAGAGATGTAGTGGGGTTCAAATAAGATATTGCTTGGGAAGGTAATTTCACAATTGTCCGGCCTTCTTTGTATCTGTAACAGCTCCTCTAACCCCCAAACGTGAAACAAGAGCTGCTCTCAGTCAGGTCAAGGTTACTGAAACTCGGATTCCTAGAAAAAGAGTTTCAGATTCTGCTTCCAGTTCTCTGATATAATCCACTTGCTCTAGCCTTGACTTTCTCCTCTCTCTCCTCCTGTCTGTGCCTGGCATTCACGTGCCCCTGTGCCAACACCTTGGATTGAACTGTCAACTGAATAGCTCTGGACTGTGTGGTCGAATAATCAATTTTGGTTTGTTTCTGATGCTCCCCTTTGGCCCTATATTTTCTTTACCTTTAATTATTGTAGCTTTGTCCCAAACCACCAGTGCCCTGCATCTTAGAAACTGCTGAAATGCCAGGAACTGTTTATCTTAGAAAGAAGTGGGCAAGCACTGTGTTTAGAGTGCTGGTGCTACAGAGACTAGAGCTAGTCTCTGTCCTGAAAAACTTGTTCTCCTGTTGCAGTTGAAGGGAACAGAAATATAGGCTTTTTTTTTGATGTGATAAATGGGGTACAAGTCCATGCATGAATTTTCTGAGAGCACAGAATAAGGCCATGAAATTAAGCTTCACATTAGAAAAGATTGTTTGAAAGACTTGTCACTTGAAATGATGGTTAATGATGTGAAGGCAGCAGCTAGGTAGAACGTATATCTGAAAGGGAAGCTGTTTTTGTTTTAAGGCAAATCATGGAGTACAGAAACAACAAAGTGTTAATAAAGAAATACACGAGTTTGCTTATTGCCAGAAAGTACAATGTAAAAGGCCCAAAAATGATGGTGAAGAAGACAGAGGTCAGATCGTGAAAACTCTGATGGTAGAGTAAAAACATGGGCTTATCCTATAGAAAACCAGTGTTTGTAATACTTTGCTATTTTATCTAATTATATGCCAAATGGCATCCATTTACTCTTATGCTAGAACTAGCACTATAATTTGGTTTTGGAGTCCCCACCACGTTCTCATTTCCTGGTTGGGTGATGTTGGATCCACTCCAAATTTTGGCAATTTATGCAGAACAGACTGGTAAGAACATCCCTTCTGTTTCACCAGAGCTGGCCACTTCTTCAGGCCTCTTTCCCCTGAACACTCAATACTGTTTGTGGTTACAATGGTATGTATGTGTTCAGGACATGGAATAGGGATAGCTGAGCTGGAAGAGATGGAAGGAAATAACTACCATGTTTTTCCGTGTATAAGACGCCTCCCACTTTTCCAATCTAAAATTAAGAAATCAATATTTTAAACATTTTGCTGGTTTTCCTCTTAAGGCCTTCTTTTTTGGCATCCTAAAGAGTTGTTCTTCCTGTTTTCTCCATACACTCAGTGGGAGGAGGTCCAAATTGTCTCTCTGCAGCTCTAATTCCATGCTCTTCTGCATAGCTGATTACATCCAGTTGGAATTTTGCAGAGTAAGACAATTGCTTACCAGTATTTATCCTTTTTATTTTTTGACATCTTTATGGGTTCAGGATGCTCCAGTCCCTATTGCATCTGTGCACTTTCCACCACCACCTCCAATTATGGCATCAGCTGACATCAGTAATAATAAGGCTCGTGATTGGAGGAAGCCTGTTTGACAAAGTGTGGCCAGCTATGCACCCACATCGGCTCCCTCCTCAGCTGATTTCCATGTATAAGACGCCCCTCGATTTTCAGTCTAATGATTTTAGAAAAAAATAGTGTCTTATACACAGAAAACTACGGTATCCTCTAGCCAGCTTGAAAATAATTTTCACAGGAGAAGCAAAATCCCCAACACCTGGCTGGTGGTGTTTCTGTGGCTCTAAGCAAGTAAGAATCTTTTCAGCTATTTCCAAATTTCTTTCAGAATTGCAGGTTTGTTTTGTTTCAGTTGGCTAAGTATGGATAGATCATCAAAATTGTGTATTTTTTTTTATCCTGGCTCTATTCCTCTTATAATTATTGCTAATTGTTCCAATGTTCTGACAATATTGGAATTATGTCTTATTTTATAATTATTTTCCTGGGGTGGTAGGCGTATCCAGGATATCTACATAGTTCCTCTCTGAAATATTTCTCATCTAACTCAAGGGCAGTAATCTAACATTTATAGTAGCAATTCAGTTGCAAATCAGGTTTCCCATACAAGATTTATTTCATTTGTATGTTAATTCTGTGCACTAGGTATTATAAGAATTTTCATCTTATGGGTGATGACAAAATGAAGCTGCTCTGTAACTAAATGATTGTCCCTAGTCCACACAGCAGGTTGACTCTTGACAAGAAGAAGACTTCAGAGTCTGGAGTCTTTCTCTATATGTGCCATGCTGCCTCTCTTCACACAAACACTACCTTTGGAAGATGCTTCTGAGAAGATGTTAACTTCCTCCCTTTGCTAATAAGGGAGCTGAAGCACGAGAGAAAACAAAATAGTGGGTGGAATTGCAACAAGAGACAAGTGCAGATCTTTTAACTTGCGAGCTGTCAACTTACCTTTATCGATGACTTTTTTATGCATAACTGTGTGGCTGCTTTCTTAACATACACATAACACAACTTGGTTTTATTACCGCTGGGCTAGCCACCTCTTATCTAAGACTGGGATGCAGGAATGCAGTTTGCAGTGTCTTATCAGCCAGAATATGAATATGACCTCCTTATTCACAGAAGAAAAATGATAGCTATTTATCCGACTCGAATCTGTATATTCAAACGGCATTTTATCTGCAAGGTGGTTGTGATGAGCACCCACAATACACAGAGTGGCACATATAATGGTAGCAATTTGACCAATAATTCACATATATGAAGCTTCTAAAAGGGCCTTAAGTGGAAATGGTTTTGAAACTGTAATTATAAGCAGAGGCTTCCTTCGCTTTCCGTTCACCTTGGGGTCATCATTTTATCTTTTGAACATTCTCTCATCCGGGTATTTACTGCCAAATGGGCTTTCTTACCAGCTTTCCTGTTGAACTCTGGTGGGTCCAGAGTATGTCAGGAAAATGTTTTAACTTGATCTTATTTCTGCTTGGGCAGAAAAAGCATTTAATCTGTGCAAGCTCACATTTTGTAAATGTATCTTATAAAACTAGTTTCTTTAAGAGAAAAAGAGACCATTGCTTACTAAACATGAAAAAAAAAATTATATGGCTTAGATACAATTGACACTTTTATGTCAACACACCCATCTCTGGAAAGTTCTTACTGTTTATGGAACACTGTGTCTCATCCCAGGTTCAATATGCAGGATCAATAAATAGATGTCAGAATGTTGTGTACAATCACACTGAATGTTCTTTTTAAAAAAGACCTAGCCCAGCCAGCATGGCTCTGATTGAGTGTCAGCCTATGAACCCGGAGGTCAGGGCACATAGTGGGTTGATGCCCAATAGGGGGCATGCAGGAGGCAGCCGATCAGTGATTCTCTTACATCATTGATATGTCTATCTCTCTCTCCCTCTCCTTTCCTCTTTGGAATCAATGAAAATATATTTAAAAAAGACCTAGTGGAAATTCTAAATATTTAGAGAATCAAAATAAATATATTAATGCTTATGATCTTGATGTTGGGGGGTATACCATATAACGAGAGGCCAATAAGGTGTTATGATCTTTGGAGAACACAATCATGATATGTTGCAAACAAAGAATAATTCTACCTTTCCTGTTTCTTTGTTAGATACTATGTGGTGTTGATCTTGATTTATTTATAAAGTATTTTTATATTATAGTTTCATGTTTATTTTCAAGTTACTATTTTTTCTTTGTACATAGGAGCATTTCAAAAGGCAAGTGATAACAGCTGGCTTTGAATTTGAATTATTTTGTTGAAATCATTACATTGTCCCACTGGATGGTGTTTTTAATTGAAGAAAAGATCTCTTTAATTACGCTATCTTGGTTAACAATAAGAGACATAGAATCCTAGAATGTTAGGTGGGGACTTTAGGAATTGTCTAATCACTAACCACAACTCATAGAAAAAATACATTTTATTATTTTTTAATTTTAATTTTTTATTTAATTCTTTATTGTTTAAAGTATTACATATGTCTCCTTTATCACCCATTGACTTCTCTCCGGTTGTTTCCACCCCCCTAGTACATGCCCTCACCCCCCACCCCTACAGTCTATGTCCATGAGTTATGCTTATATGCATGCATACAAGCCCTTTGATTGATCTCTCACCTCCCCTCCCCTGCCTTCCCTCTGAGGTTGGGTGGTCTGTTCAATGCTTCTATATCTCTGGATCTATTTTAGTTCATTAGTTTATGTTGTTCATTATATTCCACAAATGAGTGAGATCATGTGATATTTACTTTCTTTGACTGGATTATTTCGCTTAGCATAATGCTCTCCAGGTCCATCCATACTGTTGCAAATGGTAAGAGTTCCTTCTTTTTTACACCAGCATAGTATTCCATTGTATAGATGTACCAAGGTTTTTAATCCACCCATCTGCTGATGGGCACTTAGGCTGTTTCCAAGTCTTAGCTATTGTAAATTGTGCTGCTATGAACATAGGGGTGCATATATCCTTTCTGATTGGTGTTTCTGTTTTCTTGGGATATATTCATAGAAGTGGGATCACTGGGTCAAATGGGAGTTCCATTTTTAATTTTTTTGAGGAAACTCCATACTGTTCTCCACAGTGGCTGCACCAGTCTGCATTCCCACCAGCAGTGCACAAGTGTTCCTTTTTCTCCACACCCTCGCCAACACTTGTTGTTGGTATGTTGATAATAGCCATTCTGACAGGTGTGAGATGAGACCTCATTGTTGTTTTGATTTGCATATCTTGGATGATTAGTGACTTGAGGATGTTTTCATATGTCTCTTGACCTTCTGTATGTCCTCTTTCTAAAGGTGTCGATTTAGGTCCTATGCCCATTTTTTTGATTGGATTATTTATCTTCCTTTTTTAAAAGTTGTATGAGTTCCGTATAAATTTTAGAAATTAAACCCTTTTCAGACATAACATTGTCAAATATGTTCCCCCATGCTATGGACTCTCTTGTTGTTTTGTTGATGGTTTCTTTTGCTGTACAGAAGCATTCTATTTTTATGTAATCCCATTTGTTTATTTTCTTCTTAGTTTCCATTGTCCTAGGAGAGGTATTGGTAAAGATACTGCTATGACATATGTCTGATATTTTGCTGCCTATAGATTCTTCTAAGATTTTTATCCTTTCCCATCTTACATTTAAGTCCTTTATCCATTTTTAGTTTATTTTGTGAGTGGTGTAAGTCAGTGGTCTAGTTTTTCTTTTCTTTTCTTTTTTTTTACATGTATCTGTTCAATTTTCCCAACACCATTTATTGAAGAGATTATCTTGACTCCATTGTATGCTCTTGCCACCTGTGTCAAATATTAATTGAGCATACTGGCTTGGGTCGATTTCTGGATTCTCTATTCTGTTCCATTGGTCTATATGTCTGTTCTTGTGCCAGTACCAGGCAGTTTTGAGAATAGTAACTTTGTAATATAGCTTGATATCTAGTATTGTGATTCTTCCCACTTTGTTCTTCTTTCTCAGGATTTCTGTGGCTATTCAGGGTCTTTTTTTATTCCATTTGAATTTTTAGAGAGTTTGTTCTAGGTCTGTGAAATATGGTGTTGGTAATTTAATGAGGATTGCATTGACTCTAGAGATTGCTTTGGGTAGTATGGACATTTTAATGATGTTGATTTTACCAATCCATGAACATAGTATATTCTTCCATTTGTTTATGTCTTCCTCTATCTCTTTTTTCAATGTCCTGTAGTTTTCTGAGTACAGGTCTTTTACCTCCTTAGTTAAGGTTATTCCTAGGTATCTTAATTTTTTTTTGTTGTTGCAATGGTAAATGGGATTGTATTTTTAGTTTCTCTTTCTGTGAGTTCATTATTGGTGTGTAAAAAAGTCAGATTTCTGGGCATTAATATATTCTGCTACATTGCCAAATTCATTTATTAAGTCTAGTAGTTTTTGATGGAGTCTTTAGGGTTTTCTATGTGCAGTATCATGTCATCTGTGAATAATAATAGTTTTACTTCCTCTTTTCCAAATTGGATGCCTTTTATTTCTTCTTGTCTGATCACTATGGCTAGCACTTCTAGTACTATGTCAAACAGAAGTGGTGAAAGTGAGCATCCTTGTCTTGTTCCTGTTCTTAGGGGAAATGGTTGTTTTTTGTCCATTGAGTATGATTTTGACTGTAGGTTTGTTGAGATATGATCCCTCTATTTCTACCTTGCTGAGAGTTTTTATCAAGAAAGGGTGTTGGATTTTGTCAAATACTTTTTCTACATTAATTGATATGATTATGTGATTTTTTTTCTCTTAATTTGTTTATGTGATGAATCACATTTATTGATTTGCAGATAGTGTACAAACCTTTTATCCCCAGAATAAATCCTACTTGGTCATGGTGTATGATCTTTTTAATGTATTGCTGGATCCAATTTGCTAGAATTTTTTTGAAGATTTTAGTATCTATGTTCATCAGGGATATTGGCCTGTAATTCTCTTTCTTTGTAGTGTCTTTATCTGGGATTAGGGTAATACTGGCTTCATAGAAAGAGCTTGGAAGTGTGCCTTCCTCTTGATTTTTTGGAATGGTCTGAGGATGACAGATTTTAGTACTTATTTAAAAATTTTGTAAAACTCCTCTGTGAAGCCATCTGGACCAGGGCTTTTATTTGCTGGAAGTTTTTTGATTACTGCTTTAATTTCCTCCATAGTTATCAGCTTATTCAGGTTTTATAATTCTTCATGATTGAGTTTTAGAAGGCCATATTTTTCTAGAAATATATTCATTTTGTCTAGGTTGTCCAGTTTGTTGGCGTAGAGTTGTCCATAGTATTTTTTACAGTCCTTTGTATGTCTGTGTGGGGTTGTTGTTACTTCACCTCTTTCATGTCTGATTTTGTTTATTTGGGTCCTCTCTCTTTGTTTCTTGGGGAACCTGGCTAGAGGTTCATCAATCTTGTTTATCCTCTCAAAGAACCAGCTCTTGGTTTTATTTATCTTTTGTATTTTATTCTTTTTTTGGTCTTTATATTATTTATTTCTTCTCTGATCTTTATTATTTTCTTCATCCAGCTTACTCTGGGCTTTTCTTGATGCTATCTTTCTAATTCTTTAAGATGCAGAGTTTGATAATTTATTACCATTTTTTCTTGTTTTTTGAGGTAGTCTTGTAGAACTGTGAACTTCCCTCTCAGGACTGCTTTCACTGTGTCCCATAGATTTTGGATTGTTGTGTTTTCATTGTCATTTGTTTCCAAGATGCTTTTTATTTTCCTTTTATCTCATTGGTAACCCAATCATTGTTTAATAGCATGCTATTTAGCCTCCAAGTGCTTGATTTTTTTTCCATTGTTTTTATTGTAGTTGATTTCTAAATTATGCCATTGTGATCTGAGAAGATGCTTGAATTTAAAGAGTCTTTGCCTGTGTCCCAATATGTGGTCTATCTTTAAAAATGTCCCATGTGCATTTGAGAAGCATGTATAATTTGTTGCTTTGAGATGAAATATTCTGATGATGTCAATTAATTCCATCTGATCTAGTGAGTCATTTAGGATTGCTGTTTCTTTGCTGATTTTTTGTTTATAGAGGATTTATCCATTGGTGTCAATGGGGTATTAACGTCCCCTACTATGACTGTATTGCTGTTGACCTCTCCTTTGATATCTTCCAGAAGTTGGTTTTTTTTTTTGCTTTTTTTTAAATGTATTTGGATGCTCCTATATTGGGTACACATATGTTATCAGAGTTATATCCTCTTATTGAATTGCTCCCTTTTTTATATGAAAGTGGTCCTCCTTATCTTTGTTATGGCCTTCAATTTTAGGTCTATTTTGGCAGATATAAGTATTGCAACCCCAGTGTTGTTTTTCATTTCCATTTGCCTGAAAAAAAATTTCCATCCCTTCACTCTCAGTCTGTATGAGTCCTTTGTTCTGAGTGAGTCTCTTATAGACAGAAAATATATGAGTCATGTTTTCTTATCCATTCAGCTATTCTATGTCTTTTGATTGGAGCATTTAGTCTATTTATGTTTAAGTTTATTATTGAGAGGTACTTGTTTTGTCGCCTTTGTTCCTTCTTTCCTTCCCATTTCTTCTTTTTACAGCAGTCCCTTTAGCATTTCTTGCATTGCTGGTTTTGTGGTAATAAATTCCCTTAGCCATTTTTTTTGTCTGTGAAGCTCCTGATTTCAATTTTGAATGATAGCCTTGCTTGGTATAATATTCTTGGATTCAGTCCCTTGCTTTGCATCACTTTGTATATTTCATTCCATTCCCTCTGGCCTGACGTGTTTCTGTTGAGAAGTCAGTTGGTAGTCTAATAGGAGATCCCTTGTAAGTAACTTTCTGTCTCTGGCAGCCTTTAAGATTCTTACTTTGTCACTGATGTTTGCCAATTTAATTATGATGTGTCTTGGTGTTGGACTTTTTGGGTTCATCTTGTTTGGGACTCTGTGTGCTTCTTGGACTTGTGTGACTTTTTTTCTTCTCCAAACCAGGGCAGTTTTCTGACATTCTTTCTTCAAACAAGTTTTCTATCCTCGCTCAACTTCCTCTCCTTCTGACACCCATATTATGCGGATGTTATTTTGTTTTATGTTGTCCCAAAGCTCCCTATGCTCATCTCCTGCTTTTTAATTATTTTTTCCAGTTGCTGCTCTGTTTGGGTGGTGTGGCTGCCAGGTCCTGGGTAGCATCCAAGGCAAGTATGGGTAGTGGTTAGGCTAGGTTCCTAGTCAAGGCCACTCTCTCCTTTAAGATTGTGTGAGCTCCTTTCCCTAGCCCAGCAGCCTGGGGAGTGCCTGCAGTGGTGGCAGGGAGTCCATGACCAGGAGAGCCTGGTCTGCCAGCCCCTGAGACTCTTGCTAAATCTAACTGTCCCTCACTCACACACGCATACACCACACACACCCACACACACCCCTTTTACTCCCTCCCTCACTCACACCCTGTCCCTCAGCGCCAAATTGTCAATCAAAATAGATTTTATCTTAAAGCAAAATGCACACAAATAGACATACAATCCCCCACCGTCTCCACACACAAATATATGCATTCATAAAGATAAAACTGGAGCAAGACATTTGTGAAAATATTTGTGCTCTGTGTGATATGCCCTTTTATTTTCTCTTTTCAACTAGTTCATTAAGAATAAATGCTGATCTCTGCCTATCAAACGGATCTCATTACTAGGACCAGCTACATACTTTGCATGGCCCAATAAAAACTTTATTAAAAATTTCAATATGGCAATAGCAGATCATTAATCCATGGGTGGAGCCCTACTGAGTATGAGGCCTTCTGAGAATGCACAGGTTTTTATACCAGTGAAACCATCCCTGCTCACTACTTATGAATAGATTGTAGTGAGCAGTTAAATACACAATGCTAGAGCAACTCTTATTTTACAGATGTGAAGACTGAGGTCATCTGAAGTTTAGGGATTTAAGATTAAAAAATGATTAAGTCCAATAGAATGGCAGTTCCCTAATTTCTATTACAGTGTTCTTACCAGTAATCTTAGCTCTGGGAATGGGATAATGAAGTTATAAAATTTTTGGCTTTTTGTCAGTTTTTAATCACAAGTTAAAAAAATTGCTATTAATTCAGATGTTGTTGAAATTTTTTCTAATACCACTTAATCTATTTTTATATCTTAGTGAGAGTGAATAATAATTTTGTTTTTACTTTGAGGTTTTCTAAATCATCAACTACTATGATATACTATTGTAGTTGTCTGAAGGTTTAAGGGAGAGAACCAGATACAAGTTTTAGATTTGGAGTCAAGGAAGAATGTCATAAAAAACAGGCCAAGTAATGCCCTACAGAAATTGAAGAGAGGTATGGATGAGGGGTTATTATATTTAGAGAGGGAGGGAAACATTTATTTCTCTCAGCCTGAAGGTAAGGGTAAGAGGGCAACTGTGTACATAGGATATTGCTTTCAAGTATATAGAGGAGAAATGTGTACATTTTTTTTTCTACGAAGAAATGACACCCAGGGTGATATGCAGGGAGTCAAGTAAAATGGAGAGGTTAGTTAGGGCAGCCTGAGGGATCTTGGTTATTCTATAAAGGAGCTACAGCATGTAGTTAAATATGTATTCAAAGTCACATATCTATATATTCAACTAAATTGAATAAGATATATTATTGAATTATAATGATAAAGATAAAATAGCAATTATTAATAATTGCATTTAATTGATTATTATGCTGAATCCAGATTGTTTTAAAGCAAAGATGAATCTGAGCCAGTTAAATAAAATGGGCTATTTAAAATATGTTTCCTAATCTTAAACCACAATACGATGAATTAAACTGTTTTTGTGTTTGGACCTAGTGTTTAATTTGATGCTTAGTTTGGCAACACAAATTAGGGTTTCTTTTTTTTGTTTATTTTTAATTGAAATATACTTGACATATGACATTATATTAGTTTTAGTTATATAAGATAACGGTTTGATATTTGTACATATTGCAAAGTAATCACAATTAGTCTAGTTATAATCCACATGTGTCATCATTGCAACAGGAATTTTTAAGATCTACTTTCTTAGCAACTTTAAAATATACAGTAGAGTATTAACTTTCACCTTTATGCTACATATTACATCACCAGCACTTATTTTATAACTAGAAGTTTGTACCTTTTCACTACCTTCACCCATTTCCATTTTGCCCGCCCACCGCCCCCCCCACACACACCTCTGGTAATGTATTCTCTGTATCTGTGAGTTTGATTTTATTTTATTTGTTTAGATTCCACATATGCTTGGTGTACCGGTTAATAATGCATTTTTTTCAATAGATGGAGTTACACATATGTTGATATATATGCAATTTGATATGTATACTATTTTGGTGTATTGACAGCAAACTTCAAAACTTCATATGTCAAAATTGCTGAAGTTGTTAACATCATAGATATATTTTTTACACTTAAAAATTTCAAATTTCATGCCAAAAAAAGAGTGTTTGCATGAAGTTTTAATTCATTACTTTATTTTGAAGAAAAAAGTTATCGTATACTTCGGGAAGCTTATGGTGAACATAATCCATCCCAAATACTTGTGAATGCTGGTTTAAACACTTTAAAAGTGATGATTTCGATGTGAAAGACAAAGAATGTCCAGGTCAACCAAAAAAGTTTGAAGACCAACAATTACAACATTATTGGATGAAGATGCGTATCAAACTCAAAAACAACTCGCAGAAAGATTAAACATTGCTCAGGAAACAATTTCCTATTGTTTACAAGCAATGGGAAAGATTTTAAAGGAAGGAAAATGGGTGCTACATCAACTAACCAAAAGACAAATGGAAAGCCGAAAAGTCATCAGTAAAATGTTTCTTCAACGGCATAAAAGAAAGTATTTTTTTGCATCGAATTGTAACTGACGATGAAAAGTGAATTTATTTTGAAAATCCCAAATGCACAAAATTATGGGTTGATCCAGGTCTGCATCGACCGCAAGGCCAAATCGCTTCGGAAAGAAGACAATGCTCTGCGTTTGGTGGGATCAGGAAGGTGTGGTGTTATGAGCTTCTAAAACCAGGTGAAACCGTTAATACTGATCGCTGCTGACAACAAATAATCAATTTGAACCATGCTTTGATGGTGAAACCACCAGAATGTGCCAGAAGACACAGCAAAGTAATTTTGCTTCACGATTACGCACCATCACATACTTCAAATCAAGTTAAAGACACACTAAAAAATCTTGCCTGGGAAGTATTAACCCACCCGCTTGCTCCTTGAGATTACCACTTGTTCTGATGGATGGCACATGCACTTTCTGAGCAGCACTTCAAAATAAACAAAGAAGTGGAAAATTGGGTCTCTGAATGGTTTGCCTCAAAACAAAAGTTCTATTGGGATGGTATCCACAAATTACCTGAAAGATGGGGGAAATGTGTAACTAGTGATGGACATTACTTTGAATAAAGCACTTTTGATGTTTCTCTTGAAATTATCGTGTTTTCTTTGATTACAGAATCCTCCATTATTAACCAGTACACCTAGTAAATAGTGAGATCATACGGTATTTGTCTTTACCTGTCTGACTTATTTCATTTAGCCAAATTCCCTTGGGGTCTATCAATACTATTGCAAATGACAGGATTTCCTTCTTTTTGTGGCTTAATAATATCCCATTTTCTTTACCCATTCATGCATTGATTGGGTGTTCTTGACACATGTATCTTGCATGTCATGGCTATTATAAATAGTGCTGCAATTGAAATGAAATTTTTGGACTAGAACCTGGATTCTTTGTCCACCGGAATTGAAGAATGAATCCACGGATAGAAAGTATTATAGCAAAGGTAGAAATTTATTGAAGAACAAGTATAGACTCCCACATAGGGAGAGGGAAAGAGTCCCACAGAATGGACTCTCACATAGGGAGGGAGAAAAGGGTCCCTCTGAGTTCCTTTTCCCTATGGCTTATAAAGGCTACAAATGCTGGTGCCTTGATATCCCCTCTGATTGGTCACTATTTCCTTAGATTGGTTACTATAGTAACTCCTGGGCTCAAAGGTCAAAGCTCACGTGGGACATGTGAGGTTCTCCCCCCCTCTTTCCTTATTGTTTTTCTATTCCCTTTGGGCTTTCTTCCTCTCTCCTTCTGGATGAAGGGCTTCCTTCTCTTTATTTTGTAAACTAGAGGCCTGGTGAATGAAATTTGTGCACTGGAGGGGGTGGGGTGTTCCTCAGCCCAGCCTGCACTTTCTCCAATCTGGGACACCTCAGGGGATGCTGGACTGCCGGTTTAGGCCTTGTGGGATCAGGCCTAAACTGGCAGTTGGACATCCCTATCAAAATCCGGGACTGCTGGCTCCTAACTGCTCACCTGCCTGCCTGATTAACACCTAACTGTTCCCCTGCCAGCCCTATGAAACCCATAGTGTTTGATAATGTACAAACATGGGGGAACACCACTCAAAAAATGTGAATGAATGTTAAGCATTCCTCATCAGACTTCAGGTATAATTCTTTACTACAGGGACATTCATCCTATCTAATAAAAGATAATATGCAAATTAACCATCACTCTGTCACAAAGATGGCGGTGCCCATAGCCACAAGATGGCAGTGCCCAGTCCTCTCAGCCCTGCTCTAGTCCCCCAGTCCCAGGAGGTGGCCGCTGAGAGCGGGCAACATGAGCAGCCTGACAGAATGCAGGCTTCGTCGTTGTGGCAACGAGGTAAGCGTTCCACCCAGCCACAGAGGACCTCTTGGCAGCGGGCATGGAGCGGCTGAGGGGTGGGGGGAGGGAAGGGAGGCGGGGGAGTGCTTGCATTGTCGTCTCAACGAGGAAGCAAGCGTTCTGCGCCCAGCTGCGGATGGGCCTCTGGCCAGGCCGTGGCATGGGTGGGCCTCTGGGCTGCAGAGAGCCTCTGGGCAGCGGGCGCAGAGCGGCCAGGCCCCGCAGAGAGCTACTGGCACACGGATCCGTGTGCAGGGCTACTAGATTTTTAATAAAAAATCTTGGAAAAAGATATCAACAAACTCTTTCAGATTTCAGAGTGCTATAGTATTTTCATCCACATGCTAAGTTTCTTCCTCTTACCCCATACTTACCTCTCTTACACATTTTTTCCCCTTTAAGTGCTTGTGTCCTAGTTTTAGGCAGGGCCTGCTTTAGAGGCTGATTGGAGCTTTGTCTTTTCACCTAATGTGATGCTGCAGGGCTTCAGTAACAGACCCTATTAAACCAACACAGTTGATCTTTTTTTTTTTTTTTTTCCATTTCTAGTTACTGGTTTTAGAGAATTTCTAATCTTTTTGCAGAAACAGATAATTATGAGTTCCTGACACATGTATCTTAAAAACCATACTTACTTCAACTTGAACGAGAAACTATTATGTGTTTGTATCTCCCTCAGGTTCAAGAGAAGATCAAAAGTTGTCATGTCTTAGGAAGGCATTTTATTCATTTTGATGCCCCTTTTCATGATAAACTTTTAGTGGCTTTCAATTGTGTGATGATTAAAGGCTCTTAGAATCTCTTTATGGAGCCTTTCAAATATCAAATGGCCTGGCCTCCAGTGTGTATAAAATGTCTTTTCTAATGATCAGAGCAAAATGTAAAAATAATAAATTGAAAGTTTCCTTCTGATGGCCCTACTGTAATTTTAAGACAGCTACAGTTACCCCAATAGTTTGCATATTAATACCATGATATATTCACTATATTAAGTTTTAAATTAAATTCTAATCACCTATGATAATTTGTTTCAGTGATTTTAGGAATAGCGATCTCTTAAAAAAGATCAATGGTGAAAAACATTTAAGATCTAAATGACTGCCTTCAATCTCTTGAACTATTTTTTAGTAGTTTACTTAATCTAAAAAATAATTCAATGGTCCTCAATGCCTTGATTAACATTTAGATGAGTCAAATTTCTAGAACATTATTTCCTTGGTATGGTATTTGTTATTTGTAATACTAAAAAGTTTTGTTATTAAGAAAACCTTCTGAGTGAAACAGTTTAATATGTTTCTTTTTGATGGGATTTCTAAGCATTTCTTTAAAATGCTGGTATTCATTGTAAATCTCTAAGGGCAGGGTGCATTTTCTACATTTGTTTGATTAGTTTTGAGAAAAGACACCTCAGGGGACTATTCTATAGAATATGTTTTGGCAAAAACTGATATAGAGGATGTTTTAGTTTCTGTTTACATATTCAAAGACATAGTCATTGAGTATATATAAAAAGTGTCAAATATTTCTAGGTTATGAAAGAATGTGTTATCTTAGGGTGAAGCAATCTCATGTGAAATAGACAGATGTGAGATGTTTCCAAGTTTGAAATAAGAACAGAACCTCTGCCCTAAGTTTCTGTTAGCTTGTGAGGTGATTGTTTAACAGATTTATCTTTGAACAAAGTTCCTTTGTAAGTACTTTATGTAGCCTAGAGGCTGGAAATGGAGATTCTAGTCATTTTAGCCTGGGAAAACTTGAAGTGACTCAGGAAGATGAATGTGCATGGGGAAGGGGACTGGTGTTGGACATCGAGGGAAGAGCTGTACTTTGGGATCCACATGTTGCGGCACATGGCCTCTAAATCACTGGGTGGCACCTGACCTTGAAAAGATATGGGTTTCCCAAGCTAGACTGAGATTTTACCAAAATCATTTTCCCACAGAGGGAAGAGAAGATAGAAGACCTCCAGTATGATGCCGATGGATAATATCAAAAGTAACACAAATAGTAATCATATCTCACTCTTTGCCTTCCGGTTGTGTTTTAGCATCAGTAATAAAGTTTCTAATAAGGAAGCATGGCTTTGTCAGGTTCCTTCTTTATTAAATAGAGGACCTCTGTGGCTAGAGATGTCCCATGTTTGTTGGACACTTACTGTTTGCTAGTTATTGTCTGAATATGGAATTTCCTTCCATTCTCTTATCTTCTAAGATATGCCACTGTAACTTGTCTAAGGTTCAGGGGGTAAGGTATAATCTTAGGTAAGGGGACAGAAAAAGCTTGTTAGGAAGAAAGTGAAGCCTCTTTGGAATAAAGCTGAGAGAAAAGTGTGAAAAATTAAATATATTTTAACAAATTCCAAGACACGCAAAATAGCACAGTGGAATAAATGTTGGAATGTTGTTGATGTAGTATGTGATTTTAAAATTAAGTCATGGATGAGGAAAAAAAACCCACAACAAAACACACCTACATATATACAGTTAACAGTGTGGTGATAGCCAGAGGGATGGGGGTGGCGGCTAGGTGGAGATGGGGAAAGGGGGATGAATGGTGATAGAAAGAGACTTTACTTTGGGCAATGGACATACAATATAGTATGCAGGTACTGTTTTGTTGAGTTGTACACTTGAAGCCTGTATAGTTTTATGAACCAGTGTTACCCCAATACATTCAATTAAAAAATACAACACAACATGACTTGGAGAAGCTTGTGGATAGAGTGAATGATACATTTAAGGTTTCAGAGGCACGGAAGTTCCTGGTAAATAAAGGTTTTGGGTGTGGCCCTAACAATAAGTTAATACATACTACCAGGTGTGTGCCGTGCCAGGACGGCCAAGGGTGAATCTAAGGAGGGGCGGTGAAGGATTAAAGAAGACAGTCAAGAGAATACAGCTGGGGCCTTGTGGATCTCCCGTGCCTGGATGAGGACACAGAAAGACCCAGCCTTAAAGCTGAAGCTTTATTTTATAGTCAGAGCACACAAAGCAAAACAAGGAGGTGGTCAACATAGTTACACTATTCTTGTGAGTTTCACCTTGTTTTGGCAGCACTTGTTGCACCTCCCACAGCCCATTAGCTACCTCGGAAGGAACTAGGGAGGGCTATAAGGTTAAGTTTAATTATGCTAGAAGGGCTCTGCCCTCCAAGCTGGGACTTGTTTGTGGCCCTGCTCTAGGCATAACTCTAGAGCTGCTCCCTACATTCCATGTGTGTGTTTATATTGGACTTAATATTGTTGGCTTTTAAACCTAGCATTGCTTATCATAATATTTAATCATGTAATCAACTCATTAAAGGTAAGTCTGGGTGAATACAGAAAAATACATAAATAAATAAAATTAAGTCAAAGACTATGTGGGTGGTCTTGGGTAGTTGAATCCATTCCGCAGATGGTGGCAGAATAAGTTTGCATCTGCTGCAGGACCTCTCAGTTCTTAGGCTCCTGGAGACATGATTCAGCAGAGTTAATGGAGGTGTCATTTCTGCTGTGATCAGATCAGTTACTGTGGGTGATTTCTAATGGGTTCAGAGCTCAGCATTCTTTACTAATTTCTCATTTCTATCCCCACTGTCATGGTTCAGGACCTTATCACATCTTGTCTGAACTACCAGCTGGTCTGATTACCTTTGGTGTGACATCTCTCAAAATCAACCCACAGAGTTCAAGGTTCTTGAGGCTTGATTTTTATTGTGTCATTCCTGTAATCTAAAGTCTCCAGTGGGTTCCATCACCTCCTGAATGGAGAGCAGACTTTTTACTCTGGCATCTAAGAGTCTCCTGAACTGGCTGAAATCTACCTGTCCAGCCTTATCCCCTTATTAACTTACCCATTCCTTTATCTGTGCCGAACATCAGGTGCCTGTTGCCTCTGTTTCTTCAGGCCATCCCCTTTGCTTTTTTTTGTTTTGTTTTTGTCAACTAAAATACCCTTCTCCTCCCTTTTCTCTATCAGCACTCTACATAGGCACTTTACAAATTTTTTTTAACTGTTTTACTGAGGTATGATTGACACATAAGCAGTACATAGTTAATGTATACAACTCGGTGAATTGAGGGTAAGTGCATATCCATGAAGTTTCATCACCAAGGCTGTGGACATATCTATCACCTTCCAGAGTTTCCTCCCAGTCCCTGTATTATTATTACTATCATCTTTATTTTTTGTGTGTGTTGTAAGAATACTAAACATAAGATCTACCCTCATAACACATTTTAAGTATACAATACATTATTGTTAGCTATAGGCACTGTGCTCTGTAGGTCTCTAGAACTTATATATTTTGCACAGCAGAAACTTTATACCTTTTGATCATTATCTCTCCATTTACCCTTCCCTCTAGACCTTGGCAACCACCATTCTACTCTCTACTTTTATGAGTTTGACTATTTTAGATTTTCATATACAGTGTAAATGAAATCACACAGTATTTCTTTCTCTGTGTCTGGCTTATTCACTTAGCATAATGTCCTCCAGGTCCATGCATGTTGTCAGGATGGCAGGATTTCCTTCTTTTTTATGGTTTAATAGTATTCCACTACATATTTATGTACCACAATTCCTTTATCCATTCATCAGTCGATGGACATTTGGGTTGCTTCTTGTATGTGTTGTTTAATGTCCATTACAAATGTCTCTTCCTTTATAAAGCTCTCTGATCATTTCAGAAGTCCTCTGAATTTGGTGAATATATTTGTGATCTATCTTTTATGCAGCTAAATATTTTTTGTTAGATTATATCTAGAATACATGTTTATTACTGGGTTTTAAGGTTATTAAGTGCAGAGGCTGCATCTTAGTCATCTATGTGCCCCACAGTGACTAACCCAGGGCCACAGCACAGTAACTGCTCAAGAAGTAATTGCTATACTCCCTTGACCTGGCTCCCACCATTCCTGAGAATATTATCCACAAATTCTAAACCCCCAAAGGCAAGTGGTTACAACACCGTATTTTCCGGCGTATAAGACCACTGGGCGTATAGAAGATTTTCCTGGGTTAAAAGGTCGTCTTATACGCCGGAAAATATGGTATTTTTTTTCCTATTTGCTTTTCTAGTGCCCTCTGTTTGTCTCTTGCAAAATTATCACAATTTGAATTAAGGCTTTAATTTGTGTAATTATTTATTGTTGGTTTTTGTAAAGACAGAGACTAAGTTTGCCTAGCTCATCATTGTATCCTTAGAATTAGCATGATAGCTGGAACCCTGAGGTTGTATAATAAATATTGATTGGATAAATGAATGAGTCTTTTAATAATCTATTTCCAAAACACCTGAATAATAGCTACTCATTCAAAAATATTTATTGGGCATTTATTATATTGAGTTCATTGCTAGGGCTAGGGAAATAAAAATTGACAAGGAATTTATTCATATTCAAATGTGTGAGCCTTTATTTCTAGTCAATTGGCAAAATAAATTTAGCCGGCCATTTTCGTTTAAGAGACACCAAAAAGTCAACCTCTGCCCTAGCTGTCCATGTAGGAATCACAGAAGCTCTCTAAGCCTGATGTATGTTCCTGGTAAACCAATACAGCCTGCCTTCCTTGTGAGAGCTATTTGACACCTTTAACTTACACCTGGTGTTTTAGATACTTGGAACCATTTCATCTATGTAGTAGATTTAAGCCCATTGTGAATATTGTCAGTGGACTGTGTCTAGAGTGCAGGACTCAGTCAACAATACAGAATGTATAACCTTTAAATGCTTGGCAGCATCCCCATATTTAAATGATCTGTTTCAGTGTCTTGCCAAAATTTCAGTTGAGACACTTAATATACAAGTGGGTATTCTAAGAGCCTCACCATTCATATAATGCTCCTGATTCTAAGCTTGCAATCTGTATCAGGTTAGGGCAGTATATTCTGGGCTATGTACTAAAGAACAACATTATCAAAGTGTCCTTGAATTTTATTGGAGTCATATAATAAAGGTCTTATGTAGAAGATCACATTTTTAAATAAAAATAATTAAGAATATTATGCATAAATTTATGTAATATTTCTTTTATGAGGACCTATTTTCTCATATATATATATATATATATATATATATATATATATATATATATATATATATATGCATTCTAGGATTAAGATAAACTTTGTTCACCACTATGCTACCTTTCAGTAGTTAATGAAAGGTTTGCAACTCATTATATTTAGTATTTGCATATAATAGTCAGGAAGGCCAAAGCTAAGTTTTTGCTTGGGTTTCTTTACCTTGGGTTTTATTCTAAAATTACTTTCCTTTTCCTCTCCCTTCCCATTTACTGTCTGACTCATTTTTATTTTCTGTGCTTTTGAAAACAGTTTTATTGTATTGATTACTTGCATTGTGGTTTGAATCAATTATTTTTGATGTAGTTGGAGGCATAAATAAATAATGCCTAAGTAAATAATAGACTTGTCTTTAGGCATCCAGAGTCTCTCTTACAAACATTCATTGCAGGAGTTAATTGGAAATGGAACAAATATTACTTTGATTAATTAGTCTTCATTAAGTTCTCTTGGTGTACGTTACAGAATCCATGAAGCTCCTGGAGTCTGCCCTAAAACAGTGTGAATGGTATTTTTGGGCAGACAGCTTTGAATTCTTTCTGTATTTTAATGAGCATTATATATACAGATTAAATTTTTTGTTCAGCATTCCATAGTGTTCCTTCTGCTTTGAAGTGAAAATTGCAAGTGCTTAAATAAATTAATTGAACAGTTGTTTACCATCGCTGTAACTCATATACATTTTTCTGTCCTCTGCTGAAATGCAATTTTCTAATGCCTGACACAGGTAATACTGCTTAATGAATCACAGCCAAGTTCACTTTTAGCTTCTTTAAACTAGGGAAAAGAAGAACAAAACTCTTGTCCATTCTTCACTTATATGAATACAAAAAATGTGGAAATGTGCAAGCTGCTCATGATCCAGAAAACAATCTGAGACTTCCTGGCACATCTGTTCTTCACATTACCATTAGTGGAGCATGCAATTCCTCAGAATCATAAATGTCAGTCCCATCTTACAGCGGATCAACAGTGTCCTACTAATAGAAAGGGATATTTGAATATACAGACATGGCTAGTCATGGACAAAAAACTTGACCTCTTCTGTTTTTTGGGCACTTGGCTCTCATAAAAATTTATCATCTTTGAGTTGTATTTCCTGGACAGCATTTAGCAAAAATTCTTTTCCTGAAAGATACACTGTAGGAATGGGAATTCTTGATCAAATACATGTGGAAAGCTCAACATATTATACCTCCATTTTCTTAAAGCCACAATTTCTATTAGTAGTAAGGCTCTGAAAACTCTTGCAGGAAGGAAATATGTTATCTTGTTAAATGTAGCATTTTCCTAAAAGAAATATTTTTTCTACTCAGAGCAAGCAAAGAAACAACACCCTGAGGAATTATTCAAGTTGCTATTGTTATTGTTGTTTTCATGATCAGTGAAGTATAGTTGTAATGGATGCTCTAGGAATTCTCTTTTGCAACCTGGGGCTTACTTCTGTGCTGTTTCTTATAGAATCATATAGTATTGGAAGGGCCTCAGAAGATCATGTAGCCCAATGTTTTTCAAACTGTAGTGTGCATGATAATGACATACAAAAGGTTTGTTAAAACAGATTGCTAGGCTCCAAAACCCTAGAGTTTTGGGGTCAGTAGTTCTGAATTGGGAGCATAAAAATTGCGTTCTAACAAGTTCCTAGGTGATTTTGGGGCTACTGGTCTGGTAGTAGTGGCTTGATGAATAGTAGTTCACATATCTTCCCCTCTTCCAGTGTTTGACACTTCCTTAGACATTTTTTACTCTAAATTTCCTCAAGTATCCTTAATTGTCTAGGACATATTACTTATTCCCAAATCACTAGGCTTGAAAATATAAACCAGGTGTCACTCATTAGCTCTGGAGTTATTTCTGGAAAGAGCAACAGCTTGCTCTCTCAATGATGTCCACTGTCCCTGGCTGCCTCTTTATTTGTTTATTAATCTGGATGTTCATTTACTTACTTTTTAAATAAATGCTCACTGGGCACATACTATATATTGGGTAATCTTTTAGGTGCTGGGCATACAGTGGAAAACAAAACAGACAGTGGTTCCTACTCTCATGGAGCTTAGGTTTTAGGAGAGGAAACAAAATATACAAGTAATCACATAAATGATCAGATAGTGATAAATGAAAACAAACAAAAACAAAACATAGCGATGCTAGAGAGAATGTTTACGAGGGGCTAATGAATATTATGGTCAGGAAAGGGCCTCTCTGAGAAAGTAGCAGCCAAAGGTGAATCCTCAGTGGCTTGTCTTTCTTTTTAGGATACTATCCTTTGGATTTGACCACCTTATAGCGGCATTGGTTCACTGTCGGCCTCACTGCTTCTTTGGACTTTGAGGTTGTAGGGACTACCTTCTTCCAGCACTGCTGCTTTGCTAAAGGCTATGAATCAGAGGTGTTTCTACTCAAGAGGACCTCCACTTCATAAGCTTTGCCACTGCTGCTCATTTCTCACTTAACACCCCCCAACTCTCCATTCACCTCTGTGACCCTACCTGCAAGAACAAGTAAGATAGCTGTCTCCTTCTCCAGCTCTATCCTTGAACCCTTCCTGTAAATGAATGCCACACATTTTGAGGCAGGCTCAAATTTCATAAATTTTCTTTAAGAAAACTTTTCAACATATAATGAGCTGAATTTAGTTTTCCTTTAAATTCTCCATTTAATTGTATGCATTGGAGTATTAAAGATGTAATCTAATCCCTCTTCACATGACAATTTTTCAGATGTCTGATGACAGCCATCATGTCCTCCACATCTCCTGTGACATTCTTCTTTTTTTAGGCTGAACTTCCCTATTGCCCTTGAATCAATTTTTATTGAATATGGCTTTGAATATCATCTCTCTCTTGCTTTTGCTCCTTAATATGCCTTCTACCTGATCTTTAACTAATCCTTCAAATCTGGTTCATACATTTATTTACAAGTGATGGTGCTAGAATTTGAACCCTGACAGCCTTGCTCCAGAGTTTGTGCTCTGAGCCACTAAGCTGTATATTCTTAATCCTATTGCAATAAAATATAAGAGCTTTTATAATTCCTGTGAAATTTTAGGTCATCAGATTTACTCTAGTCTTTGAAGTCTGTCAATATTCTTTTGTGAACTGCCTGTATCATCTAATGTATTCTTTGTCCCGAATGAGTTCATGTCTCCATAAATATAAAAATAATCTGATAAAATTATCTATCTATCATCTATCTATCTATCTATCTATCTATCTATCTATCTATCATCTATCTATCATCATCATCTACCAGTCATCAATCTATTTAGAAATGACATATTCTCCATCATCTATTCACATGTTCTGAGAACCATTGCTGATGAGAATTTTACTACATCTCCAGTTAAGTGCATTCTGTCTGTGTTTTCCCTTCTTGTCCTTTATTTCATGTTCTGGTGATGAACTTTAACCCATGATGACTGGCAGAAGGTGCCTGGATAGATCTCTTACAAAGAAACAAAGAAAATGTATTGAGCTGATGTTAAAAGGCAAGTTGTGTGGATTTAGGTTTCCTTTAGGCAACGATCATGAAAACAGAGGGTAAAGCTTGGTGGGCAGTTAAGGTTGGTGCAAGTCCTTTGACATTAAAAAGGACATGGGAAATATCATTACATTTGGAGAGATGTGGCCAAAAATTGTGTAGAAGGTAGCTGGAAAAAACGAGCTAGAGTCAGGCCCTAATATACAAGATTGGGAAAAAAAATGTAAAAACAATTGCCAGTGTAGGATGCTGGGATTGTCATTTCATAAGGACTCTGCCATGATGACCTGAAAAGGTGCTGATCCAGTTAGAAAGAAATGTATACACTGTGCTGCAAGAAGTATGAATCCTCATAATATGTTACCTTGTGAAGCATTTGGCCAAAACAGGTGATCAATAACTGTCAGTTTCTTTAACTTTCTATTAAGTCAAGTATTAATATACCTACCAGTTGTGGATTTCCATAGGATATAATATGGCAGCTAGACAATCATTTAAACTATTCTATTATAGCAATAGTGGGAGATAACCAATATAGAAAAAATTACTCATCTTCTTTACTATCTCATCCCTAGAGCATGGCTTCTAACAGCAGCACTACTGACATCTGGGTCTGGATAATTCTTTGTTGTGGGAGGCTGACCTGTACATTGGAGGATATCAGCATGGTCTCTACTAACTAGATGCCAATAGCATGCTGTCAGTTGTAATAACCAAAAATGTGGTCAGACATTGTCAAATGTCCCCTGGGGGGCAAAATTATCCCCTAAACTAGAATCACTGAGCAAAAAAAAAAAAAATCAAGCATAACAGACACTCAAGTATTTATTAAATGAATAACAAATGGAATGAATGAAATGCTTCTTGCTGTCCGCATTCATATTAATTCTTCATTGTCTAGCACATTAATAACTTAAGAAAGGGCCTAGAAACCAGGCTATGAGAGAAAACATTTTTGTTAAATACTATCTATCTATCATCTATCTATAAAATTATCTATCTATCATCTATCTATCTATCTATCTATCTATCTATCTATCTATCTATTATCTATCTATCATCATCATCTACCAGTCATCAATCTATTTAGAAATGACATATTCTCCATCATCTATTCACATATTCTGAGAACCATTGCTGATGAGAATTTTACTACATCTCCAGTTAATTTTACTACATCTCCAACTAAAAGGAACATGCATTTGGGTTCAATCCTACTTATAACCAGAAGAAACTTTTCTCTTGTCTGGTGAACCTTTGGATTACTCACCTATCCAACTTTTTCTCCTGTTGGTATTTAAAATTCTGCCATGCACAACTTACTCCTTTACTCTGTTTTTCCTCTTCCTGAAGAACTCCTTAAAAAATATCCTAGAACACATTGCTTAATCCATATTGTTAATGAAAATGAAATCATGCATTTGATGTTTTTTCCTACACAATAAAATATGAGTATTCAGAAAGCCCTTGAGCCTTTGAAAGTTTTAGAGGTCACAGTGGAAAGAGGAGGTAGTTAAGGCAAACTTCTCCAACTCCTAAATTCTTCAAGCAATTTCACCAATGATATTTGTTTATTAAATACACATGCACAGCTCAGCTGGCGTGGTTTAGCAGTTGAGCTTTGACCCAGGAATCAAGAGGTCACAGATTTAAAAATATATATATTTTTTACTTATTTTTTACAGAGAGGAAGGGAGAGGGATAGTGAGTTAGAAACATCAATGAGAGAGAAACATTGATCAGCTGCCTCTTGCACACCCCCTACTTGGGGATGTGCTTGAAACCAAGGTACATGCCCTTGACCGGAATCGAACCTGGGACCCTTCAGTCTGCAGGCGATGCTCTATCCACTGAGCCAAACCGGTTAGGGCAAGAGGTCACAGATTTGATTCTGGTCAGGACACTTGCCTGGATTGCTGACTTAATCTCCAGTAGGAGACATACAGGAAGCAGCTGATCGATGATGTTTCTTTCTTATCAATCTTTCTATCTCTCTATTCCTCTCCCTTCCTCTCTCTCTCTAAAAAAAAAAAAAAAATCAATAAAACATATTTTTAAAAATACAAATGCACAGTCTCTAGGATGCTGTCTTTGTGTATTTCTTCTTCAAGGACATTCAGCAAACATTAAATACCCAAATATCCATATCATGATACCCAGAAACTTAAGTCTGCTGTTCTAATTGCTACTCTCATAGTCATCATTGAATACTTTTCTTAAATATTAGTTAATTTGAAGATTACATTCTCCCATTTCATATTTCCAAAGTTGTTGATATCTGTGAAGAACAAGTGCTAAAGCCTTTCAGATTTAATTGTCACAAGAATTTCCAGCCATGCCAGTCCTTGAGCATAGGCTGCTAAGATGCTTTCTTCAGAACAGGCACTGGTATTTGTTATTCAAGTCCTCATTTGAGTTAAATTCTGCTTATTATTTTTTAAAATACATTTGTTGAAATATATTCATGCATGCCTTGAAATCTAAATGATGGATAATATTTTTATGCTTTATTGACTGATAAAAATAATGAGCTTGAATCTCCCACTAGAGGCTGTCACTGTCATCTTCTAAGCACTTGCAGTAATGATACCTATGGGAGAGTAACAGTATCTCTTGACCAATACAAATTACCACAGCAGGAATATTCCTCATAGAAAAATATCACATGAAGCAAATTGAGCTGCTTGCACAAGTAGATGGGTAACTTCAAACTATCCCTGGGATAGTGTGTTCAGTTCAATATTTATATATTGTATTCTTATTGATAATTAAGAGAGAAGAGTCAATTATATGAAGTTACTTGCTGGGAAAAGGTGTAGATTTCCTTTCTAGACACTTAAATATCATGGGTTATTCTTTTGCATGTTCACTTGAAGCATCCATCTTATATAAAAACGGCTGTTTGAAATTTTAACCCTTCTATTTGGCTTCTGTAAATGCTTGCTTGCTTAAATAATAAGGGAAATAAGACTACTCCCACTTCAGAGAGGCCATTAAACCTTCCCCGGACAAAGTTATCAGTGCTGGCACCAGGCCAGGCCTTTGGTTGAGGTCTCAAGGCCCCAGCACATAGGGGCTCTTTAAGAACTTGCAAAGGGGGCTGGAAACACCCCATATTTGGGAGACAAAGAAGGTAAAAACATACAAATAGGGAAAACTCCTCCATGTTGGGGCCCAGAATTTGAGAGACATTTTCCTCTGGACCTGCACGTAATAAATGTAACTCCATCTCTCTAAGTATTGCTTGGTTCTTCTCCTGTTTTCTGAAACACACTCACTCACCTACACCTTAACAAAATAAAAAGGAATGATGACAGTGTTAGGAAAAATTTCACAATCTGAGTCATCTACATCTCTGTGACTCTTTGGGATGTGGGCTACATTGGTCCCTGCTCTGATATTTCCAGAAAATTATCATTGATCTCTGTGAGAAATTTTTCTGATGAATGATCTGGTACTCAACATGTTGATATTCTCAATAAATATCCTTGCCTATATAGCTGGTCCCTTTTACAACCTGGGTTTGTTTTGTGAGAAGAAAGTTCAATTTGTAACTTCTTTCTTATTCATATCTGGGCTTGCATAAAGTGTCTACAGGCTTTTGTTTCTTATTTACATCCCCAAACAATGCTATGGATTGTCCACAGGAAACTGCTGGATCATGATCATGTTTATTCTGAGAATCTCAGGATCTGCTTTTGCAAGAACATAGTCAGCTTTGTGTGGAGGAGTTACATATTGCAATGACCAAAATTCTGACTGTTGTGTTGTGATTTTTTACACATATATTTCTTCACTCACTTAAAGTGTTCTATTTTCTAGTCTTGCTATTCCAGAGGGAACAGACTTTGGTGATAAAGCTTTAAGAACTTCTATACCCTATTTTCTTTCTTGTTAGAGTTTATTTTTTTTATTGAAGGGAAAAAGGTATTTTGAAAATGTGATAAGTGATATATCTGTTAAAAAGCATGGAGACTAACTCTGCCTTGGAGAGTCTTTCAACTAAATTTCTTCAGGGAAAAGACTGTTGTCTTTTTTAATATTTTTATCTAAAGAGTCGGATATTTGTCAAATGGTAGACATAAACTCACAGAAACAGTTTCCTTTTCAATGGATAACAGAAGTGACTTACATGTTCCATGAACTAGAGTGCAGCTCCTAGACCATGATTCCTTAAAGATAAGCTACCAACCGTGTTCCCAAGATGTAGAGAGCACCTGGGAAGGCACATGGGCATTCTTCCTTAATAATTGTTAGCTGAACCCAAGGTGACAGGCAAAGCCAATTCTTGGATACACATCTTACCAAAAAGGCAGATGTGTTCTCAGCATTAACTCTTATCTTTGCCCATGTGTTGGGAAGTAGGTTTTGATATGTTAATTCAGTCAAGCACCAGGAATGAATAGGATTCTGGCCCACTCAAGAATGCAGATAATTTCCTTTGTCTTGACTTTTGGTGAAACTTCCTAGTGTTTGGGGGTATAAAATAAACACACTACATAGGCTCTGGGTCACTATCTCTCTCTCAGAAGAGGACTGTGGTCCTACCCGGTCCCAGCTTTTTCCTTATATCTCTGTGTCTTGTCTCTTTCTTTTATTTCTCAATCCCCAGCCCCTCTACTCGAAGAACCGGATCATCTCTCTTTCCGTGCTGGACGTGGAAAAGAGAGACCCCGCCATACCAAAAACTTTTATGGGTTTTTCGTACACACCCAAGGGGCAAACAACTTCCCAGGCAGAGGGAAAACGTGGCTCATGTCTTCAACCTTGTTCCTCTCTTTGTGAACTTCTGTTTCTGCCCAAGTGCATAATACGTATTTTTGGTTACTTCTGAAAATGAAGAATTCAAGAGAAAGTCTTTGGTTATACCAAATTATGCCTGAGGCATGGACCAGTCATTGATTCCTGTTCATCAGAGCTGAGTTATACCAATGTGATCAATGTTTTTTTAACATGTGGGCTCCTGTCCCCTGGGAAATGACTCAATGGGGACGTTCATTTACATTTTTAGGAGCAGAGAAAAAGACCAGAACACTTGCATTTTCTGCAGAAAATTTTATCTTGTATCATCTTACTTAGAAATTTTTACCTCTTTTAGTGGAGTGGAAATACAGTTAAAGGCTGATTTTAGTCTGGCCAGATTTGTGTTTGGAAACAAAGTTTGCTTGTGGACAAAGTGTGTGTGCAACTGGGAATGTATGCTTTCAGTGGGTTTTTAAAAAATTACATCTACAGTGCAGTTAGGATAAACTCTCCAGTGAGTACATTAAATGTAACCCAAGAGGAAGCAGTTTTTCCTGTGAGTCTTGTGACACACGTCAATGTGAAGCCCATACATTGAGTGAGATTGTTTTCTGTATTTTCAGTAAATGAATGTCAAACCTGCAGCCTTTCTCTCTCTTTCTCTCTCTCTTTTTTTCCCCCAAAATAGGCTCATAGTATTAAATCATGTATGGATCATGACATTCATTCCACAGCCTAAGAGCTTGTTTTGAAAGAGCAGAGTGTGTATTCTGTACCTGAACCCTAGCTTGCCTGTTATACACCACACTTTCACAAGAACAAGCCAAGGTAAACATCATTTCATTGTAACCTTTTAAAATTCTTCAGCATAATGACTAGCTATGACATGAATAAGTATGCAAAAAAAATTTCAACAAACCTATTCTCTTGCTTCATTTACATTAGTCCCAGAACACAAATAGTGAGATATTAAAACGGGGTAAGACTGTCAAGTGAGATTCACTCACCTGACAGTTCTGTTACTTTAAATCGCTTTGTTGTTTATGCCACGGTTGCAATCTCAGCCCTGTTACTTGTTAATTGCTTAGTCAATGCAATTGTTTCACAACAAATTTGTCAGAATTTTAAGAGAAGAACTGTCTCTTGGCTTGGATATGAAATTACTTTGATGGGTTGAAGGTGATTATTATCATTAAATGTGACAAGCACAAAATAAAAATTCTAGTTTTAAATTCCTCTGTGGTAAAGACACAATAAAATTCTATGTGGAGCCTTCTGATAAAGGAATGAAATGTCAGATGATCATCAAATCACATCAAATGAAATATTTATTGAATAATTAAGAAACACAAAGCACTTTAAATATTGGCAGTTAAAAACAAAACCCATTGTAGTTATTTGCATATAACTTGTGAATGTGCCTTGGCTTGCGCGTGTGTGTGTGCATGTGTGTGTGCATGTGTGTGTGTGTATGTGGTCAGATTTGGTGAAAGTTTACTTGGGCATTGGCACTGGATTCATGACATTGAAGGATTCTTTAGACCCTGGCAATGGAATTATCCTGCTCTTCATTTTGAATTCAGCTTTTGCCTTATACAAATTCTTCTACCATTTTGTATCTATGTTTGCATTGTCTTCTTTTATTTAAAATCAAATCCAAAAGAATTTATACCTTTTGCAGGTAGCAGAGTATAGCAGAAAGGGTACCAAATTGTATCTAAAACTAAAGTTATAATCTGACCATATTCCCTCCTCCTGCATTCTCTCAAAGCCTCTTTCTTTTCTTAAATATGCATGCTACTTCTAAATATTCCATTACTAGATTACTGACCAACCCCCAAACCTCGTCTTTTATTTGTCTCTCTCCCTTATTGCATCTGTGCAACTCATCACTAGATCTGCGCTATTCTACCGCGTGTTTCCGATGCTCCCTCTCAATACCCACTGTTGTTTCAGTTCATGTCCTCCCATCATCACTTATTGTCTGGACTAGTTTCTTGATCTTCTTCAACATCCAACTTAGCTTCCATGTTGCAAAACGAAAGGAAAGTCCATAGAGCTGTTGCAACACCAAAATTTGTTTCTGAATTACATATCTGATCATGTTACTCTTCTTGCTTAAATTCACCAATGGTTTTTTATTAACTACAGGGTCAAATAAAAATTTATCTCAGAATAGCAGGTTCTTCTTTATATTGGCCCATTCCTTTGTACCTTCATTTGTCCCTGTTATAATAATATTCACATACTTATGGTTCCTTGAGCTAATCATTGATTTCATGACATGCTTTAAGTTTGTTTCTTCTCCCTTCTTGTATGGTTGTTAATCTATGGGTTCCTCTAGTAACACAAGGTACTCTTATAATTAATCATTTCATCCACTTCATCTTGAAGATCTACCTTTCAGCATTTATAGTAGCAGCTGATGTTTAGTAAGTACATACTATGTAACAGAAATGGTTATATGTGCCTCATTTAATCTTTATAATTAACTAATAAAGCTGATTGTATTCTGTATATTTTTGAAATAACTAGGAAAATTGAAACACAGAGAGGGCCAGTAACTTGCTAAGGATAGGTACAGAACTGGAAAACATTGATAATAGAATTTAAACCAACTGGTTTGGCACTGGAACCTGGGATATTAGCCCCGGCATTATGTGTTCAACCTATTGGAAATGATTTTGAGACATATATTTCCTCTACTGGAATTTAAGCCCCTTATATTTGGGGACTGTTCATTATATTTTTAGTCTTTGAGTCTAGGATAGTGCTGGACTTAGAGGATACATTCAGTTTATATGTGCTGAATAAATGATTAGGAATTAAACATGGGCCCACCTTTTGCTTTTTGCATCATTGGAAAAACGCATTCAACCTTCTTGAAATGTTGTTCTTAATCATATGCAAATTTGGAATTATAACACCTACCAAGTGATTTTAGAGTTCCGATGTGAGAAAAAAATGAAGTAATGACCATGTTTTAAAATATCAGTGGTCATACAAATGAAAGGGAATCCTATATAATAAAAGCCTAATATGCAAATTATCCCCTCGACTGGGAGTTCAACCACTCACTGTGACTTGTGCTGATCACCAGGGGGTGGTGTGGGACATGGTGAGCATGGGTGATGCAGCACTGGAAGCAGCCAGCAGTGGAGGCTCTGCCTGCCCCGATGGGCCCTGATGAGAGCCGGGACCATGGTGGAATGGTGGAGCAGGTGAGTGGGCAGTGCCAGGCTAATGCAGGTGCAAGCAGGGCCCGACTACCCCGCCAATCACCCCACAGATGGTGACCAGTGGCGGCGGTGGGGGTGGAGCCTCCACCCAGCTCCCAGGCACTGAGGGAGCCAGGCAGGGTCCTGATGATGCAGGTGGAGGGGTTGTGCAGGGGCTCAGGTGCTGCCCAGGGTGCAGAGGTCAGCTGGGACCTGCCCTTCCAACCCAGATGCTCATGCTTAGATCGCCGGCCAGGTCTAGGGACCCCACCCATGCACGAACATTGTGCACTGGGCCTCTAGTAACACTTTATAATTAGCAATTCGATAAGTTGGACCCTATATAAAGGACTACTATGTGCAAGAGATATACAGTGAATATAATATAGTTCTTACTCTGCAGGTACTTAAAATTGAGAATCATCACCTAACAATTATAAATAACTTTTCTAGTTACACAGTTTTCAATCTTCACTGGAGGATATGTTTTCATTGATTTTAGGGAGAAAGGAAAAGAGAGAGAGATTGAGTGAGAAACATCGATATGAGAAACATTGATCAGTTGCCTCTTGTAGGCACCTCCACTTGGGATCACACCCACAACATAGGTGTGTGCCCTGACTGGGAATCAAACCCACAACCTTTTTGGTGTACAGAACAGCGCTCTTAATTAACTGAGCCACCTGGCCAGAGCTCTAATTACACAGTCTTAGCAGAGGCTGTGGATCACCTAAGCCAATAGTAATTTGATTCGGTCATTTTTATTTTCATCCATTTAAGAAGTAAATGTCTGTGTCCACAATGTGACAGGCATTTCCTATGACCTAAAGATACAGTGATGAGGAAGTTAGACAAAGCCCCTACTGTACGTAGGGGAAAGATAACAGAAATTATAAACTCACTATGTAGGGGGAAAAAATAAAGTACAAAGACAGAGAGTAATGGGATAGGTGGGACTATTTTACTTAGATTATCTCTTCTTTGAGAAGACAGTTAAGGTTAAATTCTTAGGTAAACATTCCTAGACTCTATAATATAATATCCTTTTGGCATGACCATTGGCCTAACAAGGTATAGTAGATACTGTCAGTGCTCTGCCAGTATTCCCTTTTAGCTATTTACCACTTCTGTTCATGCCAACTTGGTCTGAAATGGCCAATATCTATAACATTGGGCTGGTGGAACACACTTTGCTGGCTCATACTACAGACCAGAAACACCTGGCCATTGATGTCCCTCCAAGGCAACCCTTAATCACATAGGTATGGGGGTATAAAATCCCTTGTACCTTGGCTAGATAACTCTGAAGCATGCAATTTACACCATTTCCCAGATGTAAAGCCTTAGTTCCCCACTGTGGCAGCTGCCTTTACAATGTATCCCTTGGTTGCATCAAGCAGTCAAGCAATCCCTAAGCAGTAATATGGTGTTAACTGCTAGGTTGGCTTGCTAAATTTCCATAGATTCAGCTGCTTAGGAGAAAATAAGCCCGAATTGATTTAGAGAGTTCATTACTTACACAGGCAGCAAAAGCAAAACCAATGTGGTATCAGCTCCCCACATCCCAGGGCATTACAGGACAGCTTAGAACAAGAGTAGCAAGTCACAGTGTCATTGAGGAGCCAACTCTAAATTATAGCCAAGCTGTTTATATTCTGAGGCTGTCCTCAAATGGAGAGCAACGTAGGAAGTTTCATGCCTCATCAGAACCAGAGAAGCAGATGAGAAACTTCTTCACAGCAGCCTTCCACAAAGTAGGGTTCCTTCCCCAAAGTAGGCACGTGGATGCATTGGTCTCATGGCAGTTTTTCACAAGCCTGCTTACCTTGTCATGTTCCAGGGTAGACCATAGTACGGTCCACTAAGACTTGGGTCAGACCGTTCCTGAGCCTTGCCTGTGTATCCTATGTGGAGACATCCAAAGTCACCATAGCACCATGGGGAGCCATTCCCCTACAATTTGCTAAGTTCTTCCTGTGTTAGTTAACTTCATGTGCCAACTTGACCGGGCTAAGGGATGCCAAGATAGCTGTTAAAACATTATTTCTGGGTGTGACTCTGAGGGTGTTTCCAGAAGAGATCAGCATCTGCATTGGTGGATTGCGTAAAGCTGATTGCCCTTCCTAATGTGAGTGGGCATCAGCCAATTTGTTGAGAGCTTGAATAGAACAAACAGCAGAGGAAAGGTGAATTTGTTCTATTTGAGCTGAGATATTTTTCTTCTGTCCACATGACAGGAACTTTCCATCTTGCTCTCCCTTTGGATACAGGTGCAAACTATAAAACTGCTTGGCTGTAATGTAGAGTTGGTTCCTCAATGATATTGTGACTCACTAATCATGTGACATTGATGCTACTGGTTCTCAGATTCTGGGATTCTCAGTCCTTCACACTTGGACTGAATTCCACCACTGGCTTTTCTGATTCTCTAGATTGCAGATGACAGGTTGTGGAATTTGTTGGTATCTATAATTGTATGCACCAATTCCTATAGTAACTCTTCTTTGATCTCTCTCTCTCTTCCCCTCATCTCTATCTCTTTATACTATATCTATATCATCTACCATTGATATCATCTATTCTATTTATATTTCTATATCTACCATCTGTTTTTCTGAAGAACCCTAATATAACCTCCACCCCCCAACTCCACATCAACTCTTTACCCACTCCTTGTATTTCTGCACCTCCCAAATACCCTTCTTTCACTCAGCCTTAGTCTTGTGTCAGGTGATCCAACCACAACACAAAATTACATCTATAACCACATTCAAGAGAGCTGAGGGTACACAACTGTCAGAATGATGTTGTTATGGTACAGTTCTGAGCTTGGGCATAGAGGTTGCAAGATTCACCTTGGTTTCAGCTATGGAATGCACATTTGTCTTAGAAAGACTAAACAATAAGAAAAATAACTCCATTTCACAAGATATGTATTTTGAGAAAGAAATACTTCTTTTTTTCTGAAAGAAGAGCATGACTTTTGGTATAGAGATTTCAATGAGTGGACAAGGGGAGATGGCCTCACTTAATAAAAAGCAGATGTGCAGGTATCAGTGTAGACATGTATAAAAGGATTGTGTGTGCAAAGTTGTGCAGCAGGGCTCTTGAAAAATCTATGGTAGGAACAAATCTTTTTTAAAGCAGAGGATGTAATTTATTTTCTAGCATTGAAACACCTGCTACACATAGGTGGGTTTGGCAGCAGGAAGTTCTTATATATAAACTAGAGGCCCAGTGCACAAAATTCATGCATGGTAGGGTCCCTAGTCCTGGCCAGCAATCAGGGCTGATCAGGGCCTTCCGGCTGCCGGCCGGGGCCTTCCTCCGTTTCACACCACCCCCTGGTGGTCAGTGCACATCATAGAAAGCAATAGAACTCCTGGTCTCCCAGTCAAACTCCCAAGGGGACACTTTGCATATTAGCCTTTTATATATATAGATACTATTTTTCAGATCCAACTTTAAGCATATAGATTTTACATCTCCTAAGGGTTCTAGTATTTGAACCTATGTAGTTTTAACTTCCAGGGACCTACCCTTTGTATTTCACTATACTTCTTTCTGCTCTCTATCTTCAGAACAAAATAATGATAATAGCTAACATCTATTATACATTTACTTTGTGTTGGCAAATTTCCAAGTGCTTTATGTAGATCAGTTCTTTTAATTCTCATACCAGCCTATCCAGGATCTATTGTTACTTCATTTTTCATCTTAGGAAACTGGAGAATAGAAAGATTAAGCTACCTGCCTATGATGAAAGATCTAATAAATGGTGAAGACAGTATTTAAATTCATACAATTTGACACAGTCTTTGATTTTAAACACTAACTTATATTTCACCAGTTTCTTTTAAATGATGTATTAAAAATACAGTTTAAAAACTAAATTTGATAGTTGTAGAAAGTCTTTCTCCAGGGTGTATGTGAAAAAGTTTTAAATTTAAGATCCATGTCTAAAACTCAAAAGGCAAGATCATTTAAAATAGCTTTACTTAATGTAAATTAATATTTACATGCAGAAATCTTATTATTTGAGAATTAACTTCAAATGATAGGACCTGAATTAATACTGACAAAATTATATTGTAATGATTGAAAGCAATGAAAACTAAATTTTAAAAAACCACCATTTCTTTTGAGATCAAAAAAGAATTACTAAAAACTCAACTTTTAAAAAAAATTAAAATGTATTTATTTTCCCCACATTGATAATAACTCGGTGTTTAAAAAGTAATAACTTTCAGATATCTGTTTGAAC
Source organism: Cnephaeus nilssonii (assembly GCF_951640355.1). Lineage (NCBI taxonomy): Eukaryota > Metazoa > Chordata > Mammalia > Chiroptera > Vespertilionidae > Cnephaeus > Cnephaeus nilssonii. Next base: position 83,332,812 of record NC_137072.1, on the reverse strand, counting down.
TCAAAGTTGTTAATTATAAAATTATTAATTAAAATCCATATTTTGTCTGGCTTTGGTGAGATTAAGATTACTGATTTAAATAGATGGACCCCTTAATATAAGAGCATATTTTTGCAAGTAAATGCCTAAACATTAAAATCAAATAATGGCCATGATTCAGGTCTGGATAGGGGTGGAGGGAGGAAGGCCAGCATACAGTTATTAAGTTATGATAATGTAGGTAATATGGATATTGTTAATATAGATAATAAAGAGAAAAAGGTTAGCTAGATGTCAGTGTTCCTGAACCCAATAACCTGACCTCAGAAACATTCTCCTTGAAACTGCAGAAAGGTGATTTGTAGCTGATTCTCACGGTGCCAGTGTGCAAGATTGAGGGCTGATCATTAGCTTAATCAATTTTCTTGGATCCACTTTAACACCTATGATCCTTAGGATCCATATGTTCCAGTAAGCAACATATAGATAGGTTGGGACATATTGAAACAATTATTTTAGTATAACTTAATTCATCATAAAAATAGAGCAATATTAGAAGGAAGAAGCAGATGGTCTGAATCTAACTCATGATAAAAGGAAGAGAAAGTCAACAGGAATAGAACTGGAAAAAGATCTTTGAGATTGTGAGTACTGACTAGTGCTAATTACTAGAGTTAACATTACTTAATAGGTATAGACATTAAACAAATGATCAGTTTGACATTCCTCTTCTGATTCAATAATAACTCTTCTCCATTGCTGTCTGTTAGCAAAAAGCTTCCTATTGGTCCTCTTGTAAAATAGAGACAGAATTTTGAATCAAGAGCTTTCCAGGAGCACACAACAGAAATAAACTGCAGACAATTTTAGTAGAATGGAAATTGGTTCGGAGATATTAGGGAGCTCTCAGCACAGTTGGGAGACTGGAGTACTAGGCTAAGTGCTTAAAAGTAGGTCTTATACCCAAGCTACGCTTCAACACTGGCCTGATGATGAAACTGTTGCTGCCTTCATTGAGTACCAGCTGCCACAGTTCAGATTCTGCCAACTTCTCAACCTTATAGCAATTGCTAATGCTGCCAATTTGAGAGACTAGCTTCTGAATTAGAGTCTGATTTGGATGTATGTGATCAGCAGAGCCTGGGTCCTTATACCCTACCTTCAAGGGAGACCGGGAAATGAATGTCTTACATTTTCCCACTTCTGGGATGGGAATCTACTTCTGCTATGAAGCCTTATAAAGTGTGGAATTGCCCCACATAAAAAAGATGCTGAGCTGCTAAAAAAGATGCTTATCTTTTTATAAGGATAAAAAGAATGATGATTGTCTTGTCCATGACATCTTTATGTAAAGCCCTTTTGCAGAGCTCTGGCCTCTAGTTTTGTCAGAAAACCAAGTTAAGTAGTCTCTAAATTTGCTCCAAGGATTCTGACTGAGAGTATAATTCTGTTGTTTAATTAATGGATCTCTCAGACATACTGACATTATCTTGAATGAAAATGTCCTATACTTATTCATATAGAGGTGAATATCAGTAACTATCAATATAGAGAAAAATCAATAACAGTATGTTTGACACTAGTTCTTGATGCCAGTATCAACATGAAGGATGTTGATACTGACATCAAAATTAGCTAAGGCTAATTTTTATAAAGAAAATGGGTGGTACTTTTTCTTTGTATATTTTATCTGTAGTCCTGAGTTCTCCAGGTTTTTTTTAAAGTTGTGTTTCTAAAATGTTCTCAAAGTAATAAGAAGAAAAGAAAATATTCAGTTGACCAATGCATTACATTTTCTGTATAGATGGAATATACTTGATTTGCAAAAAAATTCATGAACAATGAATTGTCATCAATTATAATGTCTGAAATTATATAAACATACTCTCAAATTTGTTCTGGAAGCAGTAATTATTTCTTTAAGTGATATAGTCCATAATATTGACATGGGAAAATGGCCCATTCAACAAAGTTTATACAAAATAGTAGTTGGTTTTATACTGTTGTTGCTTCTGGAGTTTCTTTTGTATCCTTTAATAAATAAAATTCACATAAAGCAAGCTTGTGAAGACAAGGCCTTAGTGAGTAAAGACTGTAGAGTTTAGAATTAGATTTGATTTCCAACCCTGGATCTTCTGTTTAACAGCTTCCTTACTTAATTTATTTTACCACTTTAAGTTTATTTTCTTGCCAGAAAAAGTAAGAATGATAAGTGTTATGGACTGAATGTTTGTATCCTTCCAAAATTTACATGTTGAAATGGAACTAAAATTGAAGCAGGCGCTAAGGCAGATAACCATGGGGTTAGAAATGGTCAGTTATAAACAGTACTAGAGACCCAATGCACAAAATGTGTGCAAGAGTAGGCCTTTCACCTGGCTGCCTGTACTGGTTTCCCTCTAGCACCAGGGACCCGGGCTTCCCTCTGGCTACTGGCAGGCACCCGGGACTGGGACTTCTCTCTGGTCATTGGCAGGCACCTGGGACCAGGGCAGCCCCGGCTTCGTCCAAAAAGTCATCTGGAAGGACATCCAGTCTAATTAGCATATTATGCTTTTATTATTATAGACTAGAGGGCCTGTGTACAATATTCGTGCATGGAGGGTGGGGAGGGGTTCCTTACCCTCTCTAATTGGGGACCCCTTGGGGGATGTCTGACTGCCGGTTTAGGCCCGATCCCTCTCGCAATCTGGGGCCGCTGGCTCCTAACTGCACACCTGCCTGCCTGCCTGATTGCCCCAACCCCTCTGCCTTCCTGCCTGCCTGATCGCCCCTAACCTCTCCTCCTGCCTGCCTGTTCACCCCTAACTGCCTCTGCCTGCCTGTCTGATTGCCCCAACCTCTCTGCCTGCCTACCTGATCACCCATAACTGCTCCCCTGCTGGCCTGATTGTCCCAACAGCCCTCCCCTGCGGGCCTGGTCACTCCCAACGACCCTCCTCTGCCAGCCTGATGACTTCCAACTTCCCTCCCCTTCTGGCCTGATCTTGCCCCCAACTGCCCTCCCCTGCTGGCCTGGTTGCCCCCAATTGCTCTCCCCTGCTGGCCTGATCTCATCCCCAACTGCCCTTCCCTGCTGGCCTGGTTGCCCCCAACTACCCTCCCCTGCCAGCGTGATAGCCCCTAACTGCCTCTGCCTCAACCCACACCACCATGGCTTTGTCTGGAAGGAAGTTGGATGTCCAGAAGATGGCTTGTTGACCCAGTCTAATTAGCATGTTACCCTTTTGTTAGTATAGATAGATTATATAGCATAGGATTGAGTAAATGGGGGTGGGTAGAAGCCTTTTTCAATAGGAGGAGATGCTCTTGGCAGACAAAAATACATAATCCCTATATCTGGACTGATAGCCAGCCATATGCACTATACTGCCAAACTGGTCATTAAAAATTGAACCACTTTCTTACTATACCTTACACCAAACAGCTGTTGCCCTTAAAACCCCTCCTTAGCCCCACCTTAGGTTCTGCCTTTGCAGTTCACCCAGATTAGGTTCTGATTGGTCGGTTTCTATGCCAGTCAACATCAAAAGTTCCGCTTCCTAGGAAGTCATTGGCTCCTTGTAGTTTACCCAGATTTGGTTCTGATTGGTCGGTTTCTATGCCAAACAGTGTCTCGGGCCTATCTCCAGGCCTATCTCCAGGCCTGATCTGCAGCCTCCAGGGCAGCTGCTGATCAGGCCCTGCCTCTGTCTCTCTCCGGGCCTCACCAGCAGCCATGGTGGCTGCAGATCAGGCCCTGCCTCTCTCTCCAGGCTTCTCTCTGGGCCTGATCCACGGCTGCTGCGGCAGTGGCGTGGTCATTAAGCCTCCAGCCTGGAGGTGGGCCGGAGGCTAATGACCTCACCGCTTCCGCCTCATGACACCCACCCCCCCACTGCCTGCCCACCCGCCAGCCACCAGCCTTGCTGTAATAGGAGCCTGTGAGTCACAGAGGAGGGACTGAGAGGTGCTCCATGCACTTCCTGGTGACTGGTCATCTGTCTGGTCGTTTAGGTTGTGACAGCCCCTGGCGTTTTATAATGTAGATAGTTATCACAATTGCTGAATAATTATCCGAAACTCAGGTAGCCAGGCCAATGGAATTCCTGGGATTTTGTGTGGCACTGATCTGATGCACAAAATGTCTTAATTTTCATATCAGAAATTTGGTAAACAGTAGTTAACCATGCACTTCAGAAGATGGTACTATTTAATAATTTCAGCACAAGAGGCAGCAGGTGCTAAGATTAAAGAGACTTTGAAACTTTTGTGTGTTTGAACATACACGTGTCTGTGTGCTTGTGCGTGTGTGTGTGTGTGTGTGTGTGAGAGAGAGAGAGGGGGGGGGGAGGGAATGGAAGGAAAGGGAAGGGAAGAGAAGGGAAGAGATTGAAGTTCACATTAAGGAGCTTGACTTGAAAATCTCTCTCCCACTTACTAGCTAGATTTTACCCTTTTCACTATAATTAAAGCAATGATAAAAATACTTTTTAGGAACATCACAATAAGGATGAATTGTATTTAGGCACCTGTACTTATGCCAGGTAAATACTGGGTGTTCAATAAATGCTGAATCTTGAAATGCTATGTTAGTATATATAGTTGTTATATATCTCTTCTGATTGATCAGTGCCTGTGATGAACAGGTGGCTAATATCACCTGATTATTGAAATAAATTATAGCATTTTGCTGGATGTTTAGTTCTAATATTTAATGCATTCCAAAAGATGTTAAGAGCCAGTGCCAAAAATCAATGAATTTTTTCTAGAAAACCCCCAAATGCTTTTCTCCCAACAGGCTGTGTTCCTCTTTTCCCCTGTTCTCACAGTACATTTGTCCTGGTACCTAGATACTACGTTTGAGCTCTTCCGGAAAGCCCAGCTGTTTCCACAGAGGTTCCCTTTGCGAGCACCATTTCTCCTCCTGACCTCCTCTGTGAAATGCAGTTGAATTATTTATGGGTGCCATGCTTCACAAAGTAGAGAGCAACAAGGGCCACTAACACTCATTCCCCAATTGGTAGAAGTCAGTAGGGGGAAAAAAAAAGATAGCCCAAATAAATTACTTAGTAGAATGAAAATCAATGACATCTTTTATCAAATGCCATTAGCTCAGGCCTCCAAGTGTCAGGAAAAAGACATCTAAAACATTGGCTCGCTCAAGTGAAGGACAAAAAGTGTTCTGTCCAGGGGCACCAAGGCCAAGGAATCGCTGGTTAAATAAAAGCAGGTGTAAGGAGCTGACCGGAGTTGAAGGCCTGCAATTCCTTTGATTATTCACATGGATGAGCCCAATGAGAACCCAGCTCCTGATGACAGAGCCTGTTAGTCAGCCTGTTTGCTTTTGGAGGTAATAGGTAGAAAGCTGATGAAGTCCAAGAAATTAACAACACTACTAAGGTGATTTTGTCCATCTGTGGTAGAGTCAGGAGGGGGGAAATTGTCTTCTCTGATGGATCCTGACTTCTTTCTTTCTCCTGTGTCATTTATTTTCTTATTATGGAATAGAAACCTAATTAGAAAATATAGTCATTTTTAAAAATAGACCTGAAGATTCTCTATAATGCAAGAATTTACAGTCATTCATAGCCAATGCCTCAAGCAAATAGGAGTGGGGAATTTTTAGTTTCTACTTGCTTCCTGTGAGATTTTGAAATATAACTTCAAAGTATTAATTACAGTCAGGTTTGACAAAACCAAAAGGCAAACTATTGTGCTGATTTAATTTCATAAGGGACTAAGGTTTCAGTGAGAATTTAATTAATTTTCTTTCTTCTGTAGGTTAAATTACTGTAGACATACAGTGGATTCAGGTAACATGGACCTTTTTTTTTTTTTTTCCCTTGAATGAGTTTTACAAAGTTGCCTCAGAGGATTTCCAAATTGAGAAGTACAGATGTGGATTGGTCAGTTTTCTAAACAGAGTGCTCCTAAATACAGAAATTGTGGCTGGATCAACATCAACACAATCTTTTGCCACACATGGGGAATAATTAAAAAGTGCACACTTGACCAATAGTGGGTCAGGAGCATTATCTTCATAAGAAAAATAGCATCTTATGCTTATTTCACTGTTAATTCTTTGTTCCCTTAGGCAAGTCATCTGGAGAAGGCATTTAATAATAAAAAGAAGTATGAACCTAGAGGGTATTGTGCTGAGAGAAATAAGTCAGACAGAGTGATTTCACTTACATTTGGAATCTAAGAAACAAAATAAACAAGCAGAACAGAAGCAGACTCAGCAATACAAAGAACATTTTGACAGTTAGCTAGTGGGAAGGAGGTTGGGGGGCTGATGAAAAAGGTGATGGGATTAAGAATTAGAAATTGTAGTATCCCCATGTAATATAAAGTACAGCACAGGGAATATACTCAGTAATATTGTAATGTCTATATATGGTGTCAGATGGACTCCAGATTTATTGGGGTGATCACTTCATAACTTATATAAATGTCTAATCACTGGGTAGTATACCTGAAACTAATATCCTATCTAATAAAAGAGTAATATGCAAATTGACCATTACTCCAACACAAAAGATGGCTACGCCCATGTGGTCAAAGATTGCTGCCCCCATGTGGGCACAAGATGGCCACCACAAGATGGCCAGCAGGGGAGGGCAGTTGGGAGGGACCAGGCTGCAAGGGAGGGCAGTTGGGGGCGATCAAGCCTGCAGGGGAGGGCAATTAGGGGTGACCAGGCCAGCAGAGGAGTGAAGTTTGGGGCAACCGGACCTGCAGGGAAGGGCAATTGGGGGGGACCCAGGCCTGCAGGGGAGAGCAGTTGGGTGGGACCAGGCCTGCAGGGGAGGGCCGTTAGGGGCGACCAGGCCTGCAGGGGAGGGCAGTTAGGGGTAAACAGGCTGGCAGGGGAGAAGTTAGGCATTAATCAGGCTGGCAGGGGAGTGGTTAGGGGGTGATCAGGCTGGCAGGCAGAAGCGGTTAAGGGCAGGACATCCCTCTCACAATCAGGAAGGCAGGCAGGCGAGCAGTTGGGAGCCAGCAGTCCTGGATTGTGAGAGGGATGTCCGACTGCCCGTTTAGGCCCGATCCCGGTAGGGCCTAAACGGGCAGTCGGACATCCCTCGAGGGGTCCCAGATTGGAGAGGGTGCAGGCTGGGCTGAGGGACACACCTCCCCATGCACGAATTTTGTGCACTGGGTCTCTAGTTGATATTATATATCAACTAGAGGCCCGATGCAAGAAATTCATGCAAGAGTAGGCCTTCCTTCCCCCAGCTGCCAGCACTGGCTTCCCTCCGGCACCTGGGATCCGGGATTCCATCCAGCTGTCAGCAGGCACCCAGAACCCAGGCTTCCCTCGTAGCCCTGGCTTCGTCTGGAAGGTCTCCCGGAAGGACGTCCGGAAGGACGTTAGGTCTAATTAGCATATTATGCTTTTATTATTATAGATTATTATAGATTATAAATAAAGATAAAATATTTTTAAATGCTGCCTATTACCCTCCTCTCCCCCCGCCACCAAAAAAAAAAAAAAAAAAAAAAAATAGAAAGAGGTGTGTGTCCTTCCTTTCCTAAGCTGGCCAAAGGCACATTTCACTGCTTGACTTACTCTACCTACTGAAAAACATTCAAACCCTGTGCTCCTTCCTAGTTTATGTTGTGCTGGGAACCAGAGTGAAAAGGATCTATTTGCTATGCTCACTTTAATTTGTGCATGATATTTGGAGGCCTGAATTTATGCAATTATAATTTTAAGCTTATAACCTTATAGATAAAACATTTCTTAATATATATTTCACCATATACATATTCTATGTATCATAATGTGTTAATGTGGGGTATATGCATTCCTTAATAGTGTTTTATTTGCTTTGCATGATTTGGAATTCCCTAAAAGTACTTATAAAATAATTGCTGTACATTTTTTTTCTTATGGAGAGAGTATCCAACATTTTTTTGGTTTTTCAAAACAGAGGATAACTTCCTCCTCTCATGCTTTAGAACCGTTGCTTTTTAATATTCCCTTTCAGGCCAGTCCATCCTTTCCACACTCTCAGTTAACAACTAATGTCTATGACTCTCAAATTTAAATCTTTAGATTTTTCTTCTGAGCTCCAGACCTTTATATAAAAGACATTTCTATCAGCAAGCTCAAAACTAAATTTGTTTTTGTTTCTTCCTCATCTGTCTTCCCCCAAAACATCGTCAAACTTGTAACCCAAACAAAACTGTCAACTTTTCCTGTTTCCCTACCCCTATGTCTATTTACCACTTTCCCTGGAGTCTGCAAAGAGGGGCATACACACAATTGAGGATTGTCCATGAGAATCAGAAAACATTTTGAATGTCTATGCCTGTTTATTTTTGTATTCTTTTAATTTCTATAGGCACTTTACATATACTTTACATGAATATGTCAATACATGTTATGAGATATGCATAAAATAGAGAGTGCATGTTCAGTTTTTTTATTGATAAGACTTTATGATTAAAAAGGTTTGGAGGATACTGACCATTGCTGGAAACTTCAACCCAATTGCCTTGTCCCTGTATTTACTGCATTCTTCAATTGATTTGTAGTTATTAAAAATACTTCTTACCCTTACCAGTGTGGCTCTGTTGGTTGCACATCTTCCCGCGCACCCAAAGGTTGCTAGTTTAATTCCTGGTCAGGGCACATCTGCGGTTTGTGGGTTCAATCCCCAGTTGGGGTGCATAAAGGGAGGCAACCGATCTATGTTTCTTTCACATTGATGTTTCTCTCTCTTCCTCTCTCAAATTAATAAAAACATATTTTAAAAAATACTTCCCACCCAATTGAATAGGATCAGATTTTATTTTTGACAAGATAAGCTATACCCTTCATTATCTACTCTTAGCATACTCTTCTAGTTTCATGTCTGACCATTTTCTCCATCGTGTATCCTTTGTGGAGACAAGGGGAGTGAATATTAGTGTTCTTTCCATTATTTCCTCACTGCATGACTTGGCTCTATCTGCTCTTCTCTCCATGGGGGTAGACTGGAGCCTTCTGTTCCTCACCTAGTAAACTCCTGCTCCTTCAGACCCTGGTTGAAATAATTTCTCAAACCAGTGCTAGCAATGTCCTTTCTTGTATACATAAAGCAGTTTACCACAGTGCTATCATTGCATGAGTTGGATTTTATTTTATGTGTCTGTTCAACATTTTTCTCTCTTCCTCTAGACCCCTGGTCAGCAACCTGCGGCTTGCGAGCCACATGCGGCTCTTTGGCCCCTTGAGTTTTTAGCAAAGGCCAGCTTAGGAGTACCCTAATTAAGTCAATAACAATGTACCTACCTATATAGTTTAAGTTTAAAAAATTTGGCTCTCAAAAGAAATTTCAATGGTTGTACAGTTGATATTTGGCTCTGTTGACTAATACGTTTGCTGACCACTGCTCTAGACTGTCTTTAGATTCAATTTTATTCATATTTATAGTCTTCAACATTCTTAGTTTACATGTGATAGTGGAGAAAAATAAGAGCTATGGTATCATAGTATTTTTAGAACTTTCATATTATTTTGATATATCAGCGAAGCATTAGAAGAGATTAGATTTTATGTTAAGACTTGAGGCCCGATGCACGAAATTTGTGCAAGAGGCTCAGCCCTTGCAGCTGTGGCGGCATGCCTTGGCCCTCACAGCTGCAGCTTCATCTGGAAGGTCATCTGGAAGGACGTCCAGAAGGTCATTCGGCTGTCCGGTCTAATTGGCATTATTATGCTTTTATTATTATAGATTAATGAAATAATCCAGTGGTGCCATCTTATAATGATAAATCTTTTTTAGGATATTAATGAGTAAGTCCTAATTTTCTATTTTAGGGTGACTTTAGAAGAGCCTTTTACCTCTTGATGAGTGGGCCTTTTCACAGAGATGCCTACCTATATACGATAAAATGTTATGTATTTTTATTTTATTTTGCTATGTAAAAAAAAACACTAAACCTGAGACCTACCCTCAATGCCTTTTTAAGTGTACATTATTGACTATTGGTACAATGTTGTATTACAGATCTCTAAAGTCTGTTCAGTTGCTTAACTGAAACATCATGCACATCATGACTAATAACTCCCCCTTCCTACGCAGACCTTCACAATCACTCTTTGATTCTATGCGTTTGACTATTTTAGACGGTTCATCTGAGTGGAATCATGTGATATTTGTCTTTCTGTGCCTGGCATATTTCACTTAGTATAATGTCCTTAAGGTTCATCCATGTTGTTATGTACAGTAGAATTATATCGTTTTTAAAGGATCAATAGTATTCTATTGCATGAACATACCACACTTTCTTTATCCATTCATCAATCTATGTACATTTAGATTATTTCCATGTTTTGGCTATTATGATGAATAGTACTGCAGCAGATAAAGGACTGCTAATATTTCTTTGAGATGCTGAATTCAATTCTTTTCATAAATACCAAGAAATAAATTTGCTGGATTATATGGCGATTTTATTTTTAATTTTCTGAGGAAACTTTATACTGTTTTCCATAGAGGCTAAACCATTTTGCATTCCCACCGACAGCGTGCAAGAGTTCAAATTTCTCTATATCCTCACCAATACTTATTGTCTTTTGTTTTTATTTCAAAAAATATAGAAGGAATTCCTTCAATCCAATAGTAAAAATAGTAACAAAAGCTAATCATACGATTATAAAAAAGTATGATATTTAAGCAAACATTGATACTGTTCCCTATTGTACCAAGACTCAATGGGGAAGCAAGAGGTGGGTGAAAGAGGTAAACTGAGGGATTTTCACTTTCCCAAGTACAATGAACTGACGGTAAAGAAGGAGTTCCTATAGGTACAGACCATTCTTCAAAAGCCATGAGTTCTCATAGTATTTGGTCTTTTCCTCTCCAGAATAGATTCAGCTGTACGTTGACAATCCCAACAAATGTAGTGAACAAGAAGCATGTTCTGCTTCCTTAGGATATCCCAGGCACTGAGTGTTATAGGGCTGGATCTGTGTAGACAAGAGTCACCAGCACAGCAAGCAGACCAAGGGTGGTCAAGTATTCATAAAACCCCTCGTTTATTTTAAAACACAGGACTGAGAGTTATTTAACCACTTAATCTTTCAATTTTAGCAGCAATATTCAAAGTACTCTCAGCAGATTTTATAAGTACTGTGAGAGATGGTATGGAAGCCAGGGAAAGTCTCACTGCAAAGTATTATTTGCTTGGAATGTATTAGTACCAGGTCCCAGGTAAGGCAGGGGATATATAAATAATAATCAAGAAAATTAATGAGAAACAGTCATTTTGGTTTGTCTCTCACAGTAGAATTTTTGTTGAAAGATGAGGGAAGGGTATTAGTTTGCATTTTAAATGTTTTAAATCTTTATTGTATTTCCATGACATCTCATCTCTTCCTTTTTTTTTTCACTTTCTGTCCATCACTATACCTCATATATTCTTTACTTTTCCTAATAGTTAGATAAGGCATTTTATTATGGGAAGCTGTTCTTTTTGGTAATAAAAATATCACTATTTCAACTAATAAATTCTTGTGAATCACTAAGATTTTTTTCTTTTTAATCTACTTTAATTTTTATAATAAAGAATTTAAGTGCATTTGCTAAAGTTGCAGCTAATAGCCATTTCTTATTCTGAAGCCTTTCCTGAACTCCAAGGCAGAAGTGATTATTCCAAACATGATAGTTCAGAGCTTTACAAATATGTCTATTAGGGCACTTACTACCTCCATTATAGTTAATTCTTATGTTTGACATCACAATCCTAATGTAATCTTCATAAAGATAGATAATGTATTTTATTTATTCTATATTTTCTCAGTGTCTGACACCCAGTATGTATTCAATAAATGTTTATTGAACAAATAAATAGGTAATTAAATACATAAGCATGAAAATGTGATTTCTATATTTCCTAGAGCATCATGAAAATTATAAGCACTCAATAAATATATGATAAATTATTTAGGTATTTCATGGGTAAGCCTTAACTTTTATTGATTGAAATCCTACCTGAAATGATTGTTTCTTGATCCTCTTATTTATAGACAGAGGGAGGCAATAGACAAAGCGCTGAATTAAGAATTGATTTTTTTTCTCTTGTCCTAGAATTTTTTTGTGTGTATATGATTTTGGGCAATTTATTTTTACTTTTGCAACACTTAGTACCCTCATGTGTTAAATTAATATAAGACTGGCCCGGCACTCATACTGTGTTGTACTGGGAATGAAATGGGCTGCTCTGATTTCTAAATAGAGGAGCCCTGTACAAATTCAAGCATATTGAGTCTGTAATTGTGTTCCCCCAAATTAACTTTCTTCATTGAAAAAATGATTTGAAAGACATTTTTTTTGTGAGTGTGTGGTACTCAAATCAGTTAGGAGTGTAGATAAAACCTTTGTTTAAGGTATGAAAGTGCATGTTGTTTAATATTATCCTCTCTAATAAAATGGTAATATGCAAATTAACCATCACCCCGCTACATAAGCCACGCCCACCAGCCAAGCCACGCCCACCAGCCAATCAGGGCGAGTATGCAAATTAACCCCAATCCAAGATGGCTACAGCCACAGAGAGCAAGGTTTCCCAGGTAACAGAGCAAGCCAAGCTTTCCATAGCCGTTGCAGGCCTAAGCCTCCACTCAAGCTACAAAGTTTCAATTGTAGAAGGTAAACAAATTGAAACAAATGGCGGCAGAATGGAGCTTGAGAGAGCAGGCCAGGGTTGCCGGCGGCAATAGGGGAAGCAAAGCTTTCTGCACACCCTGGCCGGGCTCACCCGCTTAAGGCTACAAAGTTTCAATTGTAGAAGGTGAATTAACTGCCGCAGAAATGGCTGCCGCCCCAGAAATGGCTGCCGCCCCAGGCTACAAAGTTTCAATTGTAGAAGGAAAATAAATTCCAGATACCAGGGCCTCCCCTTGGGTTGCCAGGGGGCGTGGCCGGCCTGCAAACCACCACAGGCCCCTCGCTCAGGCCGCCCCACACCCCAAGGGAACCCCCACCCTTATCTGTGACACCCTTCAGGGCAAACCAGCTGGCCCCCACCCGTGCACCAGGCCTCTATCCTATCTGATAAAAGAGTAATATACAGATTGATCATCACTGCAACACACAATATAGCTGCCCCCATGTGGTCAAAGATCCTGCCCCCATGTGGACACAAGATGGCCACTACAAGATGGCCAGCAGGAGAGGGCAGTTGGGAGGCACCCGGCCTGCAAGGGAGGGCAGTTGTGAGGGACCAGGCCTGCAAGGGAGGGCAGTTGAGAGGGACCAGGCTTGCAAGGGAGGGCAGTTGTGAGGGACCAGGCCTGCAAGGGAGGGCAGTTGAGAGGGACCAGGCTTGCAAGGGAGGGCAGTTGGAGGTGATCAACCCTGCAGGAGAGGGCAGTTAGGGGTGACCAGGCTGGCAGAGGAGGGAAGTTGGGGGCAAACAGGCTGGCAGGGGAGCAGTTAAGCATCAACCAGGCTGGCAGCGGAGTGGTTAGGGGGTGATCAGGCTGGCAGGCAGAAGCGGTTAGGGACAATCAGGAAGGCAGGCAGGCAAGCAGTTGGGAGCCAGCAGTCCTGGATTGTGAGAGGGATGTCTGACTGCCCGTTTAGGCCCGATCCCACCAGGATCGGGCCTAAACGGGCAGTCGGACATCCCTCCAGGAGTCCCAGATTGGAGAGGGTACAGGCTGGGCTGAGGGACAACCCCCCGCCGTGCACGAATTTCGTGCACCGGGCTTCTAGTCTTAAATATTTTAATACATTTAAGAAAAAGGACATGCTAAAAATTAAAATTCTAATCCTTGGTAAATTATGCATTTCCAGAAAGTGTTATAAAAATTAAATGTGTCACCCAGTTGGCATGGTTCAGTGGTTGAGCAGTGACCTATGAACCAGGAGGTCATGTTTCAATTTCTGGTCAGGGCACATGCCCGGGTTGCGGGCTCAATCCTCAGTGTGGGACATGCAGGAGCAATCAATGATTTTTTCTCATCATTGATGTTTCTGTCTCTCGCTTCCTCTCCCTTCCTCTCTGAAAGTAATAAAAATATATTTTAAAAAATTAGATGTGTCTTGTTTGCCCTGGCTAGTGTGGCTCAGTTGGTTAGAATGTTGTTCCATGCACTGAAAGCTTGCCAGTTCGGTTTCTTTCCTTTCTGGTCAGGGCACATACCTACGTGGCGGTTTGATCCCCAGTGGGGATGTGTACTGGAGGCAACCCATTGATATTTCTCTCTCACATCAATGTTTCTCTCACTCTTCCTTCCACTCTCTCTAAAAGTCAGTAAAACATATCCTCGGGTGAGGACTAAACATAAAACTAGATGTGTCCAAGTATTTGTTTTCTAGCCACAAGTGATAATTAGGGGTCCTTACATATTTTATTTTATTTTTCACTGGAAGAAAAGTCACAATCTTAAATTCCAGTTTCATAGCAATATGGGAGGTAATTAGGTTGTTGGCAAAATATAAGCACCAAAGTCCAGATCCAGGAATTGACCATGTCAGAATTTCCCAGTTTCCTCAGCAACTTTAACCCTTTATGGGCATTTTGAATGCTCATATTTAAAGTTGTCTTCAAGTCATCAAAGCAGCTCTCAATGAACTTAGTAAATTATATTCATAAATTATTTCAATATTAAAATTTAATTAAAGATTTAAATAAAATTAATACAATATTTTGAAGCAGATATCTAAGTGTATGTTTCCCTAGGAATATCTGAAAGGCCAAGCTTGAGAGCAGCAGTATCTAAAGACTCATTAGCAATCTGTTTGAATGTGTGCATTAGTACGTTCTTTAATTTAGGTTATGATTTAACACAACTACTCTTGAACTGGCTATTAAATGTATATCCATTCATTATTAAAAATTATATTTGAAGATTAGCTTAGTCATTTTAATGAAATATATGCTATATTCAAGTAGATATTTCCCCCAAATATGTTGAAATGTGAATTTAGTAAAAGCTCCCATATTCTTAGAAAGGTCATATTTTATACTTGTATGTTCAGTAAATTAAGGAAATTTGCTGATGTGATAGAAAGTATAGTAGCAATTATAAAGTATGCTTTTGAAAAGAGTTAGTATTTCAATTAGTATTTAAGTATTCAGTCATATTTTAATTAGTTTCAGGGGATATATTGCAACTCTAATAAATGCCAGTTTGAGCAGTCGGTATTTATTGGACACCTATTGGATACTCCTATATTAAAGGCATACACTAAAAATATCATGGAGGATTCAATAATGTAAAATGTATTTTATTTGCTTTCAAATGCTTACACTAAAATATGAAGAATGCAAAGTAGAAAGTATTGAGAACCAAAATAAGTCCGTTAGAATACTAAGGTTGTTTAAAAAATGCAAAAATTATATCTGATTGTAGTGACTAAAGGAGATTCTATGAAAGAGCAGTTTAACTATTTCCTTAAAAGATAAAATGTTAGAACATATGAAAATTGGAAAGAAAAAGTAAACTAGTTGTAGAGTTAAAAACAAAGTTAAAGCAATGTATAAATTTGAATTTATAAAGTGAATTAATGGAGTTATTAATTAAAAGCAGAAGGAATCTTTCTCCTAGTAAAATATTTATCACTAGAGGCCCAGTGCATGAAATTTGTGCACGGGGGTGGGGGGTGTCCCTCAGCCCAGCCTGCACCCTCTCCAATCTGGGACCCCTCAAGGAATTGGGACTAAATGGGCAGTTGGACATCCCTCTCACAATTCAGGACTGCTGGCTCCCAACTGCTCGCCTGCCTGCCTTCCTGATTGCCCCTAACCGCTTCTGCCTGCCAGCCTGATCACCCCCTAACCATTCCCCTGCCAGCCTGATTGATGCCTAACTGCTCCCCTACCAGCCTGATTGCCCCTAACTGCCCTCCCCTGAAGGCCTGGTCACCCCTAACTGCCTTCCCCTGCAGGCCTGGTCACCCCTAACTGCCCTTCCATGCAGGCCCTGTTGCCCCCAAATTCCCTCCTCTGCCGGCCTGGTCACCCCTAACTGCCCTCCCCTGTAGGCTTGATCACCCCCAACTGCCCTCTCTTGCAGGCCTGGTCCCTCCCAACTGACCTCCCCTGCTGGCCATCTTGTGTTCACATGGGGGCAGCCATCTTTGACCACATGGGGGCAGCCATCTTGTGTGTTGGAGTGATGGTCAATTTGCATATTACTCTTTTATTAGATATGATAGAGGCCTGGTGCATGGGTGGGGGCCGGATGGTTTGCCTTGAAGTGTGTCCCGGATCAGGGTGGGGGTTCTCTTGGGGCATGGGGTGGCCTGGGTGAGGGGCCTGTGGTGGTTTGCATAGACACTTAAAGAATATCTATTTTGGAAAATGAGGACAGGTATACAATTAACATTAAAGGAACTATACCACCTACTTCTTCCATTTAGTTTGGGTTTATGAAAATATAATTTTTGTGTCAATGCTCTTCACTGAATAGCCTCATCCAATGTTAGTTTTTAGCAAAACCTAGAATCTAAATCACAAAAGGTAAGATAAAAGGCAAACTTTGAAAATGTAAAGTCTTACAAAAAATGGGAAGAAATTAACAATGAAAGGAACAAGGACAATGATATGCAACCCAGTGACCCAAGTGGAGGCCCTGGTGTCTGGGATTTATTTATCTTCTATAATTAAAACTTTGTAGCCTTGAGTGGAGGCCAGGGCAGGCCAGAGTCGGTGGGAAGCTTGGCTTTCTCCATCGCCAGGGGCAACCTAAGCCTCCTGCTCTCTCCAGCTCTGTGGCTGCCGCCATTTTTGTTGGGCTTTATTTATCTTCTATAATTGAAACTTTGTAGCCTTGAGCGGAGGCCAGGGCCGGCCAGGGCGGGTGGGAAGCTTGGCTTCCTTCATCGCCGGGGGCAGCCCAAGCCTCCAGGCTGGCTCCAGCTCTGTGGCCGCCACCATATTTGTTGGGTTAATTTGCATACTCGCTCCTGATTGGCTATTGGGCATGGCTTGTGGGAGTAGCAGAGGTATGGTCAATTTGCATGTTTCTCTTTTATTAGATAGGGTAGGTTTGTTTTTTTAAAGCATCCAGGTAAACTTAAAATGTTTATCAATTTATAAGGTATAGACACTTAAAGAATATCTATTTTGGAAAATGAGGACAGGTATACAATTAACATTAAAGGAACTATACCACCTACTTTTTCCATTTAGTTTGGGTTTATGAAAATATAATTTTTGTGTCAATGCTCTTCACTGAATAGCCTCATCCAATGTTAGTTTTTAGCAAAACCTAGAATCTAAATCACAAAAGGTAAGATAAAAGGTAAACTTTGAAAATGTAAAGTCTTACAAAAAATGGGAAGAAATTAACAATGAAAGGAACAAGGACAATGATATCAACTATATGCTCTATAGCAGGGGTCCTCAAACTTTTTAAACAGGGGGACAGTTCACTGTCCCTCAGACCGTTGGAGGGCCGGACTATAGTTTAAAAAAAACTATGAACAAATTCCTATGCACACTGCACATATCTTATTTTGAAGTAAAAAAACAAAACGGCAAAAACACCCTCATGTGGCCTGCGGGCCGTAGTTTGAGGACGCCTGCTCTATAGTTTCAAAGAGATGTGTATAGAGAAAGGAGCATAGATTTGAAGTCAGATAGTAGGTTTCTACCATTTCTATAGCTATCATTGTGGCCATATGTAATTTAGTTAAATTTTCTGTTATTTTTTCCTCAGCTGTAAAACAGAAATCTCAGTGCCTACTTTACAAGGTAGAATGTGTTCACAACATGCAAAGTAATATATTTAGTGCATGATAGGGGCAAAACATAGGTTACTTTCTCTTGTCTATTTTTCATAAACATTATCTCATAGCAACCTGGTAAAGTAGGTATTATTCATTCAACCATTTTTTTAAGCTCCTACTCCAATGGGTATTTTACTGAGCTAGGAGAGAATACAGTAGAGAACAAAAGGTGAACTTTCTCACCTTTCAGAGTGGAGAGAATCACTTAAATTTGCCAATACTGTAACATTGAGGGCAAAAAATACTCAGCAAAATCCTCTTTATTTTTTTTCAGTTTGTAAAAAAATTAATGGGTCATTTATAATGTATAACTTTTAAAACAAAAACATTTCATCTGAAATTCAGCATTTCATTTTCACTTCTATTTTCATTTTTAAACTTCAAGAGAGTAAATTCTCTGCTTTTTAAATACAGTATGGTACTATATTTTAATTTGAATGCAAATATCTCTGTGTACCTTCTGTATATATATTTGATACAAAGATAAAAAATTGCAGCCTAAATATTCTTTTTCTTTAACATATACCCAACCCTCACACCTCCATTCCCAGAAGAGGAGAGGAGAAGAGAAGAGAGGAGAAGAGAGAAGAGGAGAAGAGAGGAGAGGGAGGAGAAGAGAGAAGAGAAGGAGAGAAGAGGGAGGAGAAGAAAGAACAGAAATAAAATTGAGGATAAATTAAGGGTTTTTAATACTTATACCGTATGTTCCTTCTGACTCTGTGGTAATTCAATTTGAATTCTCTCTACAGATGTGTGCATGTTTGTACACATATAGATACATATAATTTAAACTTTAAATCTGGATTTGTTTTTACAGCCTTTATCTGTATAAGGTTATAGGTACTGGAAGTCAGGATATATATTTTAGACTAATTTGTTTTAGAGTACCTTTATTAAACATAGCAGTTTTATTAAATATCTTGATTTGAAATATTACTGAATTATTCTGTAATCTTCATTCTTAGGTGAAGAGACAAAAATCCTATCAAGCTAAGGAGATGGGAATCTAATTCCATAGAACAAAATGTGCTTTTAATAATGTAAGAAGAGAGGAAAGAGGAAAACAAAGGTTTAGGAGGCAAAATATCTGAGTCTCAGACTAATGAAAACATTCAATCCACATGTCACAAACAAATAAAATAGAAAAGAATATGGTGAGTGAGCATTGACCTTCAAGAACACATCTTCTCTATACCATAGCAACTCACCTAGAACAGCAGTGAATCCCTAATAAACATTCATCTTACAAAGAAATAACATAAAATTGTTTAAAAAAATAAACTTTCAATGCAACATCACAAGGAAACCAACCTAGCTAGAGGGATATATTTCACACAATACAAATATAATACCTGTTGAATTTTAAATCACATCTGTGCATGTGTAGGCAGCATAGAGATGCTTTGATTATAGACTGAAAAATAATATTTCTGATTATAAGTAATTTATAAATAATGTTTACACATTATAGAAAAATTGCCAAAACATAGAATTAAGAAAAAAAGGATTTACATATCTTAAATAATCACTGTTAATATTTTTGTGCATTCACTTTATATTCTTTTTATTTTGCTAGCATTTTTGAATAATTAAACTAATACTTTTATCTAATTTGTAACCTTTTCTTTTTACTTAACTGAACATAGAAGTTTTCAATCACATTAAAATCATAAGTTTAAGTTAGTGCTTGATTTTCTAATAGGTCTATAAGACTTCAGTATCTAAATATACCTTAATTGTGGACATTTGAAACATTTTTTTCTAAATAATATTATAGTAAATATCTTTGTCTATACAATATTTTCTCTTTTTCACTGTCTTTCCCTTGTATAATTTCTATGCATGTAATTTTTGAGGCCAAATCAAGAACACTTTGGCTTATATTACCAATTGCACCAATGTATACAGCGTTGCATGGGAGGCAATCCTTACTCTGTGATTGAGCTGGTATTGGTTATAATTTTAATTTTTTTTAATAATATGTAAGGCTTTAAAAGTTTCTATTCAATTTTTGTTCATTCTTGATATTATATTTAAATTGACAATTTCATGTGTAATGTATTTTTTTGCATATTGTCAACTATTTTCTTTTGATGATTTACTTTTTGTTATCTGTTGTGCTTTTTATATAGGGAGGCTAATGATTTTTGTCACTTTTTAAACTTTATTTCTTTATCTGATAGTAAGTATGTTATTCTAACCATGCACATATTATCTCTTTGTTTAGATTCTTTTTTAGCTGTTAAAAATTGAAAGTGGTCTATTTAAGTTTCCATCCACGGGTCTGTTTTTATTTCTCATAGCATCGATAATAATGCTGCTGCTGATGGCTGGCATGTATGTAGCACTTTCTGTGTGTTTAATACTGTTTGACATACTTACTATATTAGATATTTGATCCTCACAAAAATCCAATGAGGAAGGCTCTACTATTAAATCCACTTTTCAGATGAGAAAATAGAGGCACTTGCTCAGTGTTACTCATCAGAATTCTAACCCAGGCAGTATTGCCCTAGAGTCCATGTTTTTGCTTATGGAATTTTAATACTATTGCATTCAGTATCTAAAGGTTTATTAGTCCATTTTCATTATATATGGAATCTTGAATCAATTTAACTTTACTCTATATTACCATTGAAACCAGTTTAGGGTGATGAAACAGGCTAAACTCTGTAAAGTACTAATAAGTACATATTCCATTTTCTCCTATCATTGACTTCAGTCATGCTCTATTGAATCTCCCCTTTTCTTTTCTTGCTGACACTTAATATTATTATCTCAAATGGATCCCATAGCAGTCCCAGAAAGATTACTTCTGGTTATTGTGATATTAAAAAGCCCACCCACTGCACAGGCTATTTATATAAGAGAGGTGTATTAACTCAAATTCTTCCAAATCTCCCTCCTCTCTCTACTGTCCTCTCTCAGTACATCCCATGGACTCTTGCTGCTGAGCTCTGTAGCCCAGTAGGTGACTCAGTCCGTGCTACCTCTGTTCTGTCCATTGGACTTGCTGCAAACTCACACATTCTTTCTCCAGACACCAGGTGGATGTGCAGGGCTGTTCTGTTGCATCTCCCTGTTCTGCTCTCTGCCTCCGAGTTTCTTTCAATCAAATTCTTTCCCCTTTGTTCTGTGTCTGTCTGACTCTTGCTCTCTCACTCTCCTTCCCTCACTTCGTCTCTGGCTTTTGTTTTTACAGACTGACAAACTGAGGAATGGACCAGGTTGGATAATAGTTGAGGACAGCAAATCAGTTTCACTGCCTCTCATAATAATCCCTAGAAATAATGTCTGTCTGCTGCTATTTACTTTGCTCTTTTTGGAATGTGATATATGTATTATCTCTCTGCTTTGGCTTTGGGTTCTAATTGTCAGTTTTGGGTTAACCAGAGAAGTCCTGTTACACATTTAGTCCTGTTACTCATTTTTTGTCAGAAGCCTAGTTTGGTTTTATTTTTGCCAGCCCCGAATATTTCTGTATTTTATTAGTGTGGTTCATTGGTATATGCCCAAATTTTACTTTACTTTTTAAAGGTATGTTTCTTATAAACAAGTAAGGTTTATTTTGTAAGTCAGCTGAAACACTTTGCCTTTTATGGATCAACAAGGTAAATGACATGCCTAGAGTAACACCATTAGTGAGAAAAGATATTGGCATTCTATTCTAGGCATCCTCTAATCACGACATTTCTTATTTTTCTCCAGTAATGTGGAAAATATCATCTGGAACTCAATTTCACTGATTATTGTAATGTTTTTCAAAATTCACTGCTGAAGCTTTAATTATCTAATTTGAGGATAATACCATACGTTTTGATTAGATGAGAATACTAATATACTTCATTTCCTGCCAATTCTGCCCACACCGTTCCCAGTCTCTCTTGATCTTTGCTTTGCTAATTGGTTTAGTGGTTAAACTCATGAGTCTTGGAGTCAAAGAAGCTTCGGTTTAAATTTCAGATGTGACACAATCTCATCTGAAAAATGAGGATTAAAGACCAAAACCACCAACGTAGAAATTATAGTGTGTCTTGTATTGGCCAATTGATGGAATTTAAACACTTTTGCCATGCCTGGAAAACTGGTAACACAAGCCTAATGAAAGTCTATTTGCATTTTGAGGCTAAAGATGCTTCTGGGAAAGAACTTGACCTGCACCACTGGGGTTTACCCTTACCTGGATATCTAATAGTGATATTTATAGTTGGTGATCGAGTCTAACACATTTTTATCTACATGCATGGGACATGTTGTTTACCTCTTTGGGGAACAGCTGAATTTGACCTAAAATAAGGCCCAATGATTGCGATGTTGAGTATAGGTTGGTGCTCTTATTCATACCTCGTTTTAGCTCAGTCTGCTGAGAATATTTGATCCTGGAGAAAGGGCTGAGGAGCTGTTTTGGGAAACTGAATTTTGGAGCACAAGGAACACTATTTTTGATCTCTTAAAATATGCCTCTTGTGTTCTTGATGATAGCCATTATGAATGTTTTAAAGTGAAAGTCAGCTCATGTCCTTCTTCTATCCAAATCATCCAGATGGTTCCCAATCTCACTCAGAGTAATTTACAGTTCTTACAATGAGTTATAAGACTTTACATGATTTGCTTTCTCTTCATAATCTCTCTGACCTCACCACTTATGATTATATTAATATACTAGAAGCCCGGTGCACGAAATTCGTGCATGGCAGGGGGTTGTCCCTCAGCCCAGCCTGTACCCTCTCCAATCTGGGACTCCTGGAGGGATGTCTGACTGCCCGTTTAGGCCCGATCCTGGTGGGATCGGGCCTAAACGGGCAGTCGGACATCCCTCTCACAATCCAGGACTGCTGGCTCCCAACTGCTTGCCTGCCTGCCTTCCTGATTGCCCCTAACCGCTTCTGCCTGCCAGCCTGATCACACCCTAACCACTCCCCTGCCAGCCTGGTTGATGCTTAACTGCTCCCCTGCCAGCCTGTTTGCCCCCAACTTCCCTCCTCTGCCAGCCTGGTCACCCCTAACTGCCCTCTCCTGCAGGGTTGATCACCTCCAACTGCCCTCCCTTGCAAGCCTGGTCCCTCTCAACTGCCCTCCCTTGTAGGCCGGGTGCCTCCCAACTGCCCTCTCCTGCTGGCCATCTTGTGGTGGCCATCTTGTGTCCACATGGGGGCAGGATCTTTGACCACATGGGGGCAGCTATATTGTGTGTTGCAGTGATGATCAATCTGTATATTATTCTTTTATTAGATAGGATAGAGGCCTGGTACAGGGGTGGGGGCCAGCTGGTTTGCCCTGAAGGGTGTCCCGGATCAGGGTGGGGTTCCCTTGGGGTGTGGGGCGGCCTGAGCGAGGGGCCTGTGGTGGTTTGCAGGCCGGCCACGCCCCCTGGCAACCCAAGGAGAGGCCCTGGTATCTGGAATTTATTTTCCTTCTACAATTGAAACTTTGTAGCCTGGGGCGGCAGCCATTTCTGGGGCGGCAGCCATTTCTGTGGCAGTTAATTCACCTTCTACAATTGAAACTTTGTAGCCTTAAGTGGGTGAGCCCAGCCAGGGTGTGCAGAAAGTTTTGCTTCCCCTGTTGCCACCGGCAACCCTGGCCTGCTCTCTCAAGCTCCATTCTGCCGCCATTTGTTTGAATTTGTTTACCTTCTATAATTGAAAATTTGTAGCTTGAGTGGAGGCTTAGGCCTGCTACGGCTATGGAAAGCTTGGCTTGCTCTGTTACCTGGGAAACCTTGCTCTCTGTGGCTGTAGCCATCTTGGATTGGGGTTAATTTGCATACTCGCTCTGATTGGCTGGTGGGCGTGTCTTGGCTGGTGGGCGTGGCTTATGTAGCAGAGTGATGGTTAATTTGCATATTACCATTTTATTAGAGAGGATAATATGCAACATGTCACATGTAATAGTTACTAAATATGATGCAGACCACATGCAAGATATAACTAATAGGGTTGTTAAGAGTATTATATAAATTAATACATATAAAATGCTTAGAAGAGTATCTGATACATAGTAAATGCTCAATAAGTTTAACTTATACCTATTACTGCATCCTTTTAGTAACCAGGAAAGTGGAATCATTGCAAAACAAAAAGGTCCCCAAATTAGGGATTAATAATAGCTCAAGAAAATTGAGAAACTTGCTGAGAGGCATTGCTAGAATGTGGTAGACCAGAGAGCCTATCTCATATCTCTTGACTAACTCAGCTCCCCCTCTCTCTTTTCAAAAAATAATTAGTAGTATCCACTTTAGAAAATGATGCACCAACTTCATCTTTTATTTCACATTTTCACTTTCCAGAATAAGGATATTGAAATAGTCCTTAATTGCATTTACCCAGTATTTCTTACTGTAATATACCTGTGCTCATATATTTATAAATAAATGCTTCCATGTCTCCTAAATATTAGACTCTTTGAGACAAAGTACTAGGAAATTGTAATTTTTGATTCCATAAGATTATAAATTCAGGTCCAAGAAAATAAATAAACAAATACAGAGCATTGTTGATGAGTATTAATATATATTTATACAGGTATTGATCTATGAATATTGTTTTAAATATACTGACCAATAACCTAAATTGAAATCAGTGTCCTATAATTTGTCTTTTGTCATTATTTCTCTTTGTTTCCCTGCGGGTTGTTTGTGAATCTTTTTGAGTTGTGATTCACATTTAGTTATACTATAGTACTTTATCAAACAAATTCCTGGACTTTACATTAAAATTTGCATCTCACAAAAGTGTAGTTATTTCTTTCACAGCTTGACTTTCATATGAGTAAAAAACAAACAAACAAACACTAACTCAGTTTAAGAGCTGTGTTCAAACTAATAAAAACAAGATTTATATACTTTTTGGCCCAAACTGTTTCTCAACTGCTAGAAATTAGAATAAAACACCACTAGCAAATAGAACCAAAGTGATCAACTCAATGTAAGCAACTCTTAGGAGCAAGTCTTTTTAGAAAGTCCACTCCAGTTACCTATATACCTTTGAGTGTGCTGAAGTATTAAGCAGGCATTTGCATTAATTTAAAAACACTGGTGTGCTGGTAGGTTGGGATTACAGTATTACAGTGCCCCTTTCTCCTCAGTTTTAAATTTGCTATATTCAGTGACCTAGCTATAAGGGATAATGGTTATACTAGTTAAGGTGAGTGACTATTTTTCAAGGGATGAATGTTTGCATTTTTTTTCACTGAGAGCATCGCAGATGAGCATAGGTATTAAACTGTAAAGGCCTTTGCTGGCTGCTCCTGATTGCCAGTCAGAGGCACTGTGACAGAGCATGGATGACAAGAAGGAGAACAGGTATAGGTTGGTGCTGTGTTTTTCTCCAGGGTTCCTCCATGCCAACACAAGTAGTTATAGCCTCAGGTTTCAAGAGATTAGAATATTATTATACTTTCATTTGTTTGCTTAAGTCCAGACAATGCTTTATTTCCATCCTGCCTAAATGGCAGAGAAGAATTTTTACCTCCAGAATCTTAAATGGTAGGGGAAGGTTTTGCCTAAGATTGTCTCATGTCTGAAGATCTGAATAGCATGGGAGATTTTATGATTTTAAATTATTAGAAATATCTTCCATCAAGAACACATTAGACAGTTATAACATGGTAAGTCTAAAGTAGCAGATTTTTTATTTTTTGTAAAAATATATTCATTTGTGTAAAAATAAAATTATTTTCAGTTGCTTATCTTCCACCAGCATTTACCCTAAAACATTAAAAATCACTTTTCTCCATTTTGTTTTCCACCCAATTTTGAGACATCCCACAATCTCTACCTATCATTGCCTCTAACTTTTCTTTCCATGGTCTATTTATCACGTATCATTATTTAGTATCAATTATTTCTCAGACCTTCTATGCTTTGATCTCTATCTCTTCCAGTACCCAAATTATTAATTTGCTGTGATTTTTAATGTATTCCTAAATGCCAAAAGGGTAAGAAAAATATCCAGCCTCAATTTTTGAAGGTTAAAAATTTACACCATCTCCCATTAGAGGCTCCTTTAGAGGAACCAAATAGACAAATGATCTCTGTGGAAAATCCCAGGTTTTTTATTTTATGGGTTTTTGCTATAAGTTCCTTGAAGTTTCTTGAAGTATGTGCCCATTTGACTGTAGTGATTAAAATCAGTTTGCATTTATCACTTGGGAATTGATGTGACATTGGGAAGGAGGCAATGGTGAGCAAAAATATGCTGCTTCATCAATTTCATGTTGAAACAATGTGACAGCTACTTTCCCAGGGACTTGCAGGTACTTGTGGGTGGAGTATGCCTTAAATGTGTGACAGATTGATATTGGGAAGGGCTTTACAAATTTAAATATGGAAATTGTAGCCAAACTAACCTGTTGGGAAGTTTACACGTATATCTATCCTAGAAGTTAATTTTATAAGGCTAGGTTTTACTTTTTATTTTTCTGCTTACGATCATCCTGAAGGCATATTTTCTTCCTCTTATTATAATGTTTGGAAAAGTAGTCCTTGATATTTTTTTTAAAGTTAAAATAAATATATTTATGAATATAATGTAATATAATATAATCTATAATAATAAAAGGGGTAATATGCTAATTAGACCAGACATCTTCTGGACATCATTCCAGACATCTTTCCTGACAAAGCTGAGGCTGGAGGGAAGCCAGCCCAGGTCCTGGGTGCGTGCGGGCGGCCGGAAGAGGGAAGCAGCCTGGGTCCCAGGTGCTGGAGGGAAGCCGGTGCTGGCAGCCAGGGGAAGGAAGGCCTACTCTTGCACGAATTATTGTGCACCAGGCCTCTAGTCCAATATAATAAAAGGCTAATATGCAAATAGACCTAATGGCAGGACAACCAAACAACCAATCAAAGCATAATATGCTAATGATATGCTAAGGCTGCTCAACCACTCACTATGATGTGCACTGACCACCAGGGGGCAGATGCTCTGACTGGTAGGTTAGTTTGCTGCTGGGGTCCGGCCGATCGGGACTTAGTGAGATGGGCCAGACATGCCCTGGAGCCCTCCCGCCATCCCTCCCTGGCCTGATAGTGCACCAGTGGGGTCCCTCAACCTGGCCTGCACCCTCTCACAATCAGGGACCCCTCAGGGGATGTCAGAGAGCTGGTTTCAGCCTGATCCCACAGGCCACTCCCCTTGGGAGGGCGCCAGATGCAGGGCTCATGGCTGGCGAGCACTGCTGTGGCAGCACAACCCTCTCCCAATTGGGACTGATTGGGCGTGAGCCCACTGCAGGCACACTGGGGCCGGGATGAACAGGAGTGGCAGGTAGGAGCTGCAGGCAGCATTGCAGGTTTTGGCCTGATCCCTGCAGGCCACCCAGAAGGACCCCTCCCATGCACGAATTTGTGCACTGGGCCTCTAGTATAATATGATATGATATGATATGATATGATATGATATGATATGATATATTGTGATATCAGGAACCCAGAATTCTAAACAACTGATTCTATTCTGTGACTGTCACTCACACCCTCATGACACTTGAGAGACAGAAGTAGGTTAGGTCACACATTTTATTACTATTATGCTTCAAAGTTGATCTTAGACAAGGCCAGTGGAAGGGCTCAATTTAACTAACATGTGGAAAGTTTTACTCTATTATTTTTCCCCAAGTTCATATTTAAGACTGGGGTTTAACATTTCAATTGTGATGAAAAATAAGTTTAGACAGCTGGCAAGAAGAGGAGTTCAAAAGCATTAGAGCTGGATGAAAACAGATGGTAGACCTCATTCAATGACAACCTAGCCTATACCCAGTCTTCCTTCCGTAGCTTTATGGAAGGAGGTATATCCAAAGAGAATGTCAGCCATGTAGAGTCTGACCTTCACTTGGTACCATCAAAATTCCCTTTCTCACCCACCCTTGCCCCTTGGAATTGTGATCCAATAAAATATCAGTATATGTTACCTATTTCTCATATATCTCCCCATCTATGTGAGCAAAAGAGTGAATTTTAAAACTCCTGTTTAGGCTAATGAGGTATATTGAATTAGTCAGTATAGAGTTTCTTTTATTTTATCTTGGGTACAACTTAAAAAAATTAACTCTTAAAACAAATTTCTCAAAATTGAAGCAACTGATAGGAATCCTAGGATTTGACCTTTAGAACTAATGATCAGGACAGATTTTGGGAGATAATTACCAATGATATAATTTCATTAGGAGAATTAGACAGAGCTTGGTTGTCTATTAATATTGGGAAGCTTCTTTTTCTCAGATTTACAACCTTAAGTAATCACTTCTAACCTTGTAGATACTATGTTCATTTTAGGCAGGGATCAGTAACTCTTCTTTTCCTAACTCATCAGAAAAAATACAGCTGAACTTATAAAAAATGAATTAGGTTAAGACCATTGTCCACTGATTTTGATTGATGGTCTCTAATTATAGTAATCTGCTTTACTTAATACTTCAGGTATGTTCTTTTTTGGAATGGACTGAAACTTGAAAGTGCCTTATTTTTATAAAGGTCAAGTCTTTATTGCATCAAAATTACAGACCTGTTTATGCTTATTTTTTAACTAGTAGAGGCCCAGTGCACGTATTCATGCACCAGTGGGGTCCCTCGGCCTGGCCTGCGGGATTGGGCTGAAACCGGCTCTCTGACATCACCCAAGGGGTCCCGGATTGCAAGAAAGCACAGGCCCGGCTGAGGGACCCCACTAGTGCACAATCGGGGCCAGGGAGGGACCATGGGAGGGCTCCAGGGTGTGTCAGGCCAGTCTCACTCAGTCCTGATCAGCTGGACCCCAGCAGCAAGCTAACCTACTGGTCGGAGTGACTGCCCCCTGGTGGCCAGTGCATGTCATAGTGAGCAGTTGAGCGACCTTACCATATCATTAGTATATTACTCTTTGAGTGGTTGAACAGCCAACCAGTCGACCTGACACTTAACATATTAGGTTTTTATTATATAGGATAATACCTGGGAATTTCAAATCTGGATGATTTGATAGAAAATCAAGTGAAGGGTATGCAATCCACCTGCTCTTGTTGGGATTACAAATGCTGTTGTTAAGCTGGAGCACCAGGATATGCATCCATGCACTATGTAATCTTAGCTCATCATAGAATAATATTTACCAATTTGCATTTTATCATTATACTGCTGGCCTTTACAAAATATCGCATACAGGCTACGGCCCAATTTGTGTGTTCACCAAGTGCTACTTCCTTTTCTTCCTGGAACACAGCTGGCCTTTTCTACTTATTTTCTATTTAGTGGGTCATCTGACTGGGTTCTGGCTAAATAGAGTATGGGCAAAAGTGATGTGTTCCTAGGTCTGGTCCAATCTCAGGCTTTTCCTCTCCCCTTCTCTGCCAGCCACATCTAGGGGATTCCATGGAAACCCTAGGGATCCTAGAATAGGTAGATAGAAGTAGCTGAGGCCCCTAATGATTGTGTGGAACACAAAGTAACCCCAGATCTACAGTATTTTTTAGACAGTTACATAAGTGAGAAATACAATGGGAGGAGTAAAAACAAGAGAAAGTCATGAATATAAGAGCAGTTCACAAAATAAAAGCCAACGTTCCTGTGATGTGAGACCAAAAGCTATATAAGAAACATGATCTGAACTAGCTTGCTACTAAAAATATATCTAAATCAGGAGTGTAAAAGAAAAAAAATAACTCAAATAAGATATTTTTATAATTGTTAGTTTTGAGGGGAGAGATATAAGTGAGAGATGTTGGAATAAAGGTGGTATTTCTGAAGCTTTGGTTTAAGACTGCTTATATTCTGTTAGGAAGGTACCAAGGGGCAAATGAGTTACATCAGAGTGGCTGGCTAGGTTTTGCTTTGTAGAATTCAGTATGTAGTTATTTGGGTAGCAGAGTTAAAGCTGTATAATAGGGTGGCCAACTAATTTGTTATCCAACTGGTAACCTTTGAGAGTAAAAAAGCTTACTAAATTATCCTGGGAAATTCAGCATAAAACTGTCCCAGGCAAACAAAATAGGTGTATTAGAGTTTTCCAGAGAAATAGAACCAATAAGAGGTATATCTATGTCTATGTCTATGTCTATGTCTATGTCTATGTCTATGTCTATGTCTATGTCTATGTCTATGTCTATGTCTATGTCTATATCCGTGTGTATATCTATATATTAAAAAATACAGAAATAGAAAAATTAAAAACCACCAAATCAGTAAATGGTATTTAGTAAGATTTTATTGTATATATAAGAGTAAGAGTTTATTGTATATAGAAGAGTTTATTGTGTATGTAACTACTTCATCTGCTCCAGGGAGTTCGCAGCTATTTTAGAGGGGGACCCATGTTCCTAACACAAATATTTAGAATAAGTAACCTACTACACTGAACACTTAATTTACCTGGGAGACTTTGACAATAAAAGCAATAAAAGGGAAGTCTTTCTTTTTGTAGTGTTCATTGTCCAAGGAAAGCCATCTTATTTGTTTATCTTGCCTGTAGCTATACTTATATAGCAATTTTAATGGACTATATAATAGAAACTCTAAGATAACTCATCTGGAAAAATAAAAGTATTGACTAGTTCTCTTTTAAATTGGCATTCATTTTTTTTATTCTAACGGAGACCTTTATAAGAAAGGTGAATGGAAATGCATCTGTGTGTTATAGGGAAAATATGGCTTCTAACGTTTTGACAGTCTAAAATTTCTTAATAATGAGATTCACAATTGATCTGTGGTGCATTTCCTTAGCCATATATGTGAGCAAATATGAACTTATTTTTATGGGCCACTGCTTTCTGTGACCCTGTTCTAACACCCTTTTAAGAAGGTTCTTTTGGATTGGCAGAAAATATAAAGTACTTTAGAAATGCATACAAGAGATTGTGTTCAGATATTAGCTATTCGGTTGAGCTAAATGTATGACTTTCTACCTGTCAAAAGCTTCCAGGGGAGAATGCCTTATATGGGAGATATTTCTAAGGTCTAGCGAAGTTGGGCTCTTTCATTTTCCTATTCATTATTTTCTGGTCTCTTGGGATTTAGTACAAAATCCATTTCTTCTTAACAGCTTGTGGTTGATTAACTCCCAAGCAAGAAGGAATGCAACAGTAGTAGGGACAGATAGTAGAGACTTCAGGGAAGTCCCATGTCTCTTGGGTGTCAGTGGAAAGCCCACAGAATGGTGCGAGTAGGTAAGCATGGCGTCTTTTGTGCCCTTAACTTAAGGACGAAACGAGAGACAGGAGGTGTGTGCAGCATGAGAGGGCACAATGGTACAACAACTGGGCCTCAGCTTGGCCTCATCCTAGGTCTGATTGCTATAGAAAAGAAGGCATCTTCTCATTTTAGGCATGGAACACTGGCTTCAACATAAGTGATGACTAAAAAGCACCATAGAGTTTAGAATTTTGGCATTGGGAGGTATTTTCTGCTTTAGGGTGCACTAGAAGAATATGAACCCCAAATGTGGAGTGTTTGAATCTGAGTTCATTGTCTCGTGAAGTTGAAGAATGAAGCTGCAGAAAAAAATGGACTGAAACTTGAGAGTGCAGATTTTATTGAGAGTAGCCAGTCCTGGAAAAGGTGCAGCTGGGGTTCTAGATGCAGGCCATTGTCCTGAGCTTCCATTCCATTTTGCAGTCAGGTGTAGTTCAGCATCCAAGTTAAAGTCCATTAGTCCATGTGTAGTGTCCTACATGGCGATAAGCCACATGGACACTGAGGAGTGCATCACCCGCTATAGGAACATCTCTCCCTGGCCCACAAATCTCATTGTGGGCCAGGGAGAGAGACAGAGAGGAAGCATGCATTTTTAAATCTAGGGGTGGATAGATACATGTCTTGCTAGCAGCTCCTGATTGGTTCTTGCAAAGAATTCTGCCTTGCCCTAGGCGGCTTGGCTCAGTGGATAGAGCGTCGGCCTGCTGACTGAAGGGCTGCAGGTTTGAATCTGGTCAGGGGCATATGCCTGGGTTGCGGGCTCAATCCCCAGTGGGGGGCGTGCAGGAGGCAGCTGATCAATGATTCTCCTCATCATTGATGTTTCTATCTCTCTCTCCCTCTCCCTTCCTCTCTGAAATCAATAAAACTATATTTTTTAAAAAAAGAATTCTGCCTTAATAACATTCTCGAGTTTGGTTTATATGCCTCACTGCCTTGTTATTGGTTATTTGCAAGCTGCCTATCTTAGCAACACCCATATATTTTAAAGCTCTCTTCTCCCATGCACATCCTTTTTTTTTCCTGTCCAGTTGGGTTGTCTTAGTAATTCTGCCTAGTTGGGTTCCCCAATTCTACTTCCTCCTCCCTCATGGTCTTGTCCCTGTCTACCTTGCTTCTTTCTGTCTCCTCAAGAAGTCCTGGCCAGGGGGCAATGAGAGTGGCCTTGAGGCCTTATGGCCACTGATGGTGTTAAGTCAGTTGGCCAAAACAGATGCTAAATAGAGGCTTCCTGGGAGTGGTCCACTTGTGATGTGTGTGGGTATGTGTGTGCGCGTGCGCTTGTGTGTGTGTGTGTTGGTGAGTGCAATTGGGGAGCACTTTATAAGAAACCTAATTTCTGTAATTAAATAAGATGTAAAGCAGGATCAGGATAATTTGGGTTCTAGAAGACTACTTTTATTTTGACAAGATTGGTCACTTAAAAAATCTAATTTCCTAATAGTACACTAATTTTCTCATCACTACACTAAGTCTGATCATCTCTGAATCAAAGAAGTTTTCACAATCACTCAGTACATGGCTGGAATTTTGCCACCAAATAAAAAATTTTTCAAGTACTCTACTTTCACTTTATATATGATATTTAATTTTTATTTCATATACAGTAAAATTTTCTCTTTTTTAGGTGTTAACAAATATATATACTAATATATAAATATATATGTAAATATATTTATATTCATGCCCAGTGCATGAATTCATGATGGGTGGGGTCCCTTGGCCTGTCCATCAATCAGGGCTGATCTGGGCTGTGGGAGGTTGGCCAGCTGGGGGGAGGGGTTGTGGGAGGTTGGCCTACCACAAGAGGTTGGCTGTGGGAGCACACTGATCATCAGGGGGCAGCTCCTGCATTGAACGTCTGCCCCCTTGTGGTCATCATAACAACTGGTCGACTGGTCATTCCAGTTGTTCTGGTCGTTTGGTCGGTCGTAATGGTTGCTTAGGCCATTTTTAACATAATTAACAAGCAGAACCCCAAATTCTCTGGTGTTTCCTCTTTGTAGACACCCATCCCTCACTGCTTCCCCTCTGAATTACAAATGAAACAGTTCTCCGGATTTTCTGAAAGATAAATAACTTCTTAACTAAGAGAAATAATAAAATAATAGTCTTCTGGCTGATTGCCTCTGATTCCTTTGCTTTGACTCTTTTGTTTAATAAGCAAGAGTCTTTTGCAATTTTAACACAAACTGGCCAGGGTTCTAAGAGTAATTTCACCTTTAACAAGCTCAGTCACTGCTCTTCAGGGAGAGGAAGTTTAACTAGAGTGTAAATGAAGGTTCTTAGAGCTTTGTGAGTCTCTGCTCAAACAACCACACATATCTCTTCTTAATTAATAAGACTTTCAATGGGTAGGTATTTAGATGCTGTGCTGCTTCTTAAGCCATTTAGGAGTTATTATAACATGCTCTGCCTCCTTTTTTTGTACCTCAGACTACACCATTGTAAAATCATTCAGAAAAAGAAAAACAGCTGACGCCTCTCTGCAGGAGTCCTTGGTATTATTCTTACTGGCTTAACTGGATTCAAAGCTTTTACTTATTTTCTTTTTTTAAAGTTAAGTTAAAATAGTGTATTCTTTCATTTGTAAAATTACTTCTCCCTATTCTTCTCCTTGTTGTTGTTTTTCTTCTTTTCTTTCTTCTTCTTCTTCTTCTGTTCTTTTCTTCCCCAGACATCTTTCCAGTTGCCAATGAAATGATGTCTTACCCTTTGGATATAAAATATTAAATAAATTGGAAGTTTCAGGCAGATTATTTATCCTTTTTTCTTTCTTGACTTGGGTCTTAAAAGCTTGCTGTGGAACTTACTCTGTAGGGTTGCCTTTCTTATAGTAAAGTATCACAGTATAGGTAGCCAGATTTTTGCTTTTCTAGGAAATTGTTCAGCTATATAGTGAATAACAATTTCATAGTTGTAACTTATGAAAATAATTAATAGAAATTGACCTTTTTTTGCAAGCTATTTAAAATTGTCTTCTCCATCTTATCTTATGTTTTAAAATTGTTTCCTCATGAGGGTGCCTTTTTCTCCACATCCCTGCCGGCACTTGTCCTTTGTTGATGACAGCTATTCTGACAGGTGTGAGATGGTACCTCGTTGTTTTGATTTGCATCTCTCAGATGATTAGTGACTTTGAGCATGTTTTCATGGTCTCTCAGCCTTCTGTATGTTCTCTTTCGAAAAGTGTGTATTTAGGTCCTTTGCCCATTTTTTGATTGGATTGTTTATCTTCCTTTTGTTAAGTTGTATAAGTTCCCTATAAATTTTGGAGATTAAACCCTTATCTGCGATAGCATTGGCAAATATGTTCTCCATGCAGTGGGCTTTCTTGTTGTTTTGTTGATGGTTCTTTTGCTGTGCAGAAGCACAATGCTGGTGGGAATGCAGACTGGTGCAGGCACTGTGGAAAACAATATGGCGATTCTTCAAAAAGTTAAAAATGGAACTCCCATTTGACCCAGTAATCCCACTTCTGGCAATATATCCCAAGAACCAGAAACACCAATCAGAAAGTACATATGCACCCCTATGTTCATAGCAGCACAATTTATAATAGCTAATATTTGGAAACAGCCTAAGTGCCCATCAGCAGATGAATGAATTAAAAAACTGTGGTATATCTACACAATGGAATACTATGCTGCTTGAAAAAAGAAGGAACTTTTACCATTTGCAACAGCATGGATGGACATGGAGAGCATTATGCTAAGCGAAATAAGTCAGTTGGAGAAAGATAAATATCACATGATCTCACTCATATGTGGGATATAATGAACAACATATAGTGATAAACAAAAATAGATCCAGAGACAAAGAAACACTGAACAGACCGTCCAACCTCAGAGAGAAGGCAGGGGAAGGGGAAAGAGATCAACCAAAGAACTTGTATGCATGCATATTAGCATAACCAATGGACATGGACACTGGGGTGGTGGGGGATTGTCCAGAGGGGCTGGTGTCATGGGGAGGGGTCAATTGGGGGAAAAAAACATATGTAATACTTTAAATAATAAAGAAAAGTAAAAAATAAAATTGTTTCCTCAAAGAGAATAACTTTTAAAAAAATAACTATTTATCTGTTTATCCGTGGAGATATTTTCTAACTATGCTATGCTTAAGCAATTTTGGAGGTGGGGCAGTTATGCCAGTGCACTGTACTTATAGGTAATAGCATTTTACATATTGTCAAAGCATTTTGCTGTATATTAAATCCTTTGAAAATAAAAATTAAAATTTTGGCCTTAAATATAAACACAGACTTTTCAAGATCTCCTAATTTAGAAATTTAGATTCTATTGATATCAATTGCTAAAGACCCTGCTTATCTGTCCACACTAGCACATAGATAAAATAACTGAGAATTATAGTAAAAACTGTACATTTCACTTTTCATGGAGATAATTCTCTATGTAGGAAAGATGAAATGAATCAGAGGCAATGAGAACCAATAGGAATCTTCTGCTAAGAGATTAAATAAGAAACCTGATTATGGATTGAAAATGCTGAATTCATCTCCATAACATTTATATTTCAGCCACCTATTTGGGAAAGGGAAAATAGGGAGAGCTTTGTATTATGCTGCATTTTTGTGAATTATGTCTATTCTAGAAAGAACTTGTACTAAGCTACAGGTTAGTAATAATAAAACTATAATAATAATGATTTCAATTTTCCAAAGTGGAGATTGAATTCATATAACCCCATAAAGAAAAGTCCTCCACAGGTATTGTGTAGAGGGAGAGATTAATAAACACATTTTATGGGTATGAGAAGCATTTAATGCAGTTGCTCTATTCCCAATGGGACTAGTCACAAGATGGAGCCTCAGGGAATTTTCTTCATAGCTGATGTAAATCTGTGCTTTCTATTTCTGTACTTGTTCCAAAACTGGATCCATCTTTTTCTCTTCATCTTAAGATCCATGTTTCAGCAAATGACCCCACTGTCTGTTCATTTTTCTCCTCTTTTCATATCTAATCTCTCCTTTGTTTTTCTACTCAAATCTTCATTCAGAACCTCAGAATTTCTTGCCCCAATTGTTTTCCTCAAATATTTTCTTAATATTCCCTCCCCTCACTGCATTTTGGGTACACTTCCAAATTATAAATATAATCATGGCATAACTTTCATTCGTTTTTGGTTCATTTATTCCATAAATATTTGTACCTATTATGTATTATTTCATAAATATATAATATTCAATACATAGTGTTCACTTATTATATACCATTCTGTGTGCAGCGAATAGAATTGTGAACAAAGGAGCTAAGTTGCCTGTTCCCAAAAATCTTTCTGTGAGAGAGTATCCTATGTAGTAAAACCCTAATATGCAAATCGATCAAATGGCAGAACGACTGGCGGAAGGATCAGTCACTATGATGCGTACTGACCACCAGGTGGCAGATGCTCAATGCAGGAGCTGCCCCCTGGTGGTCAGTGCACTTTCACAGGGGCTGCACTGCTCAGCCAGAAGCTGGGCTCACAGCTGGTGAGTGTAGCAGCAGTGATGGGAGCCTCTTCCACCTCTGTGGTAGTGGTAAGGAGTGAGCTGAGCGGTAAGGAGCAACGAGCAGGCGGGCGGTAAGGAGCAAAGGGTCCTGGATTGTGAGAGGGATGTCTGACTGCTGGCTTTGGCCTGCCAAAGGGGTCCTGGACTGCGAGAGGGTGCAGGCCATACTGAGGGACCCCCCTTTCCCAGTGTATGAATTTTGTGCACCGGGCCTCTAGTAGAAAATAAATGCACATACATATAAATAAATGTAATTTGTCAGGTACTGAAAAAGCTATGCAAAGAAAATAGAATGGAGTAATATGACCCCCAGTAATGGCTATAGGCCACATTAGATAAATTGAACAGGAAGGGCCTCTTTGATGACATGACATTGCGTCCATATGTGCAAGCCATGCATATGAAGGTCAGGAGCAGACTATGTTAGACATAGGAAACAGCAAGGACTAAGGCCCTGAAGCAGTAACAAGAAATGTGTTGGAGAAACAGAAGAAAATTAGTCTGGATTAAGCTTAGTGAGCAAGGGAGAGGATAGAAGGAGATAAGGTCAAAATCAAAGAAAAAGGGAGAGGCCCATCCCTCTGGGAGCTTAAAGGCCAAGGTAGTAGTTCCCACTTAACTCATCTATCACTGTTGCTCCCTTGATCTCTTTATGTCCTCACACAGTGAGATCCCATTGCATTGCTTTAAACATGTTCTATCCACTCTGCATCACTCTCACTGCTCAGTTTCTGGGACTCAACTTTGATGTTGAGTCTAGTGGGAATAATGGGTCATCTCCATCAGAAATATGTTCCTCATTATGCGCTCTTGTGATACCTTGTGCATGTTTTCTCACAATGTCACAGCACTGAATTGCCATGTTATTCACTTATTCCTTTTATTTATTTTTAAATGCATTTTTGGATTGGTTATAAAAATTAGATTGTGAACTTCTTGGAAGCAGAAATCATATCTAAGATGTATTCCCTTGTACCTAAACCCTGGCATGGCATCTGTCATGTAGTAGGCATTCAACAAATAATAGTTAAAATATCAATAAACAAAAGATTAAAAATTGCAGTTCAAATAGCAGTAACTAAATTGAACTTCAAATTGAGTAACATACTTGGTTTGAGCCTAGACCTGCTTTCAGTGGGACCAGGGATAAAATATTTCTAGCTTCTTTATTGCCATCATATAAATCTAGACCCCTTTCCTTTGCGTTGAAGGCTTGTCAAAATCTGCCCCAATCACAGTCCCATCTCATAGAATGTTTTGCCATCATCAGGAACTGATTTCTGTCCTTTCACAGCATGCCCTTTTATGCCTGCTGGTCTTTTGTATTTACAGTTCAGTTTCTTTATAATTAATATCCCACATTGGCCTTTTGATCATCTCCAACTTATTTTCAATGACTTGGATCAAATGTTTCCCTTCTAGTTAGTGAGGATACTCCCATGAAGGGTTAGTTTTTCTTTCTTTTTTTAAAAGAAAGTATTTATGAGTTTATTTAAGCCAAAATTTTGAAAACGTGCCCAGAAGCAAAATCTCAGTGGATTGAGAACATGTTCTGGAGAATGGTAGTTTTAAAGCTGATTTTATACATTTAGAATCAAAGGAGAAAATATAAGAAATGTTACATTATCTATTGGAGGTAGATCAGGGAGGCAGGAGAAAGCAAAGTGAGGAAATGTCTAGGATTAGATATAATGCAAAACGGAGAAACACATACTATTCTTCCATTGGTGACAACAGGGAATACCTGAGTATCATGTTGAAAACACTCTATATCCTTCAAAGGCATAACCACTGGCACCAGAGAATAAGACCACCAGAGCACAAGACCATGAAACTCATCATTGTTACCTTGTTGCCCATTTCTATGTACTATAATTGTTAAATAAGAGCTAGTTTTTCTTTCCATTGTGTTCAGTAGCTTTCTGTCTGTATCATTGTTATAGCACTTGCTATATCACTATTATAGTGCATTATAATTATTTATGAGTATGTCTCCCCCTAAAACTGGCATCGCTGAAGTCAGTAATGGTGGCTTAACTGTTTTAAGTGCTTAGCCTAGCATCTGCATAAATGCAATGTTCAATGAATGTTCGTTAAAACAAATTTGAATAAAAACAATTAAGTAATTCTGGAATAAGATTTAATTATTTTATTTTATTTTAAGGTTAGTACTTTTCCTGGTAGACTAAGGTGTCCCAAAGGATTTCAGTTTTTAAAAAATGGAATGTGTCTGGGGATTCTCAGAGGAAGGTGGCGGGGAGGGAAGAGATCAACCAAAGAACTTATATGCGTATATGCGTAACCCATGGACACAGACAATAGTGGGATGAAGGCTGGAGAGGGGATGAGAATGGAGAGGAGAGGGGTCAATGGGGAAAAAAGTATAATACTTTCAATAATAAAGATAAATTAAAAAACAAGCAAACATTGGAAACCACTAGCTACATGTAGAGAAAGAAGGATTGTAGCTAAGGTCCCCCCAAACTGACACTATGGAGGATGCTGGGAATTGACATGCCTAAGTGATCAGCCTTCCAGAAATGGGACAGAATAAAAATACCAAAAATAACTTTATCATGATTGTGCTTTTGAAAAACAGAACAAACTGCCATGGGACAGCTCAGCAGCGGCAAGTTGACCATTGGTGAGGCAGGCTGTGGAGGAGTGGGAGGACCCTGTGATTTGAGAGAAGGTTGATCACAGGACTCTCAAGAGCTTTGTGACTCTAAGCATCCCTGGATGCATAAAGAATGAGCTGTGAACTTGGAATTATGATTATTTTTTTATGCAAGGAGTTGGGTAGAGGAAGGATAACTCAGCCTTGCATGTACAAATAGAAGGGCGATGGTGTGACCAGATTATAGGAAATGGAGAGTTGGATAATGTGTCAGAGTTTCCACCTGGAGCAGATGTGAACACTTTGCTGTCTGTGGTTGGTATTTTCTTATAGTGGAGAAGACTCACTCACTAGGTCTCCATAGCCTGATGAAAATCACCTCAGAGAGGCAGTTCGGAATAGTGGAAAATTACTCTGTGTATCATTCATTGTCTCTAGTGTTTATGGGTAAGGACACTAAAGTTCAGAGAGGCTAAGTAAGTAACTCAGAAGTCACCCATCTAATAAGTGGTGGGGCTTGAATCAAAACCAGGGCTATCTAATGTAACCCCCCCCCATTTTAAAAAAATGTGTCTTTAAGCATATCCACATATGTGCCTTTCCCTTTTGATCACCTCAGCATCATCACACGGATAATGTGTTTTTCCTAGATGATGCTTTTTCTGCCTAAGCTTGCTCCAAGGATTAGTTTGCTTTATTATTTTAAGTGCTGGGGCAATGACATAAAATTTCAGTGCAAAGTTTATTTATAAATAATTGTGTTCAAGCCATATAACAGAATGATCTATATATATAAAAGCCTAAGTGACCATTATGACCAAATGACCGGAATGACCGGAATGACCAGTCGACTACTCACTATGATGATGCGCACTGACCACCAAGGCGCAGACACTCAATGCAGGAGCTGCCCCTTGGTGGTCAGTGAACTCCCACAGCCAAATTCCTGCAGCTGGCCAACCTCCCACGGTCCCTTCCCCCTGCTGGTTCTTCCCTCCAGCCAGCCGGCCCTGATCTGCCCTGATTGGGGCCGGCTGGCCAATCTCCCATGGCCCCTCTCCCCGGTTGTCCCCCCAGCTGGCAGGCCCTGATCTGCCCAGCCCTGATCAGGACTGGGTGAGATTGCTCCAATCGGCCCTGATCACTGGCCAGGCCTAGAGATCTGATTGCCGGCCAGGCCTAGGGGTTCCACCTGTGCACGAATTCATGCACTGGGCCATTAGTATTACATAAAGCTTGATATTAGTTATGTAGAATCTGATTTTTTCTCCTTTAAAAGTCTGTCTGCCACAATGCTCATACTTTTGAATGCCCCAATTTTGCAACTACTTCTACTTTACTTTCATGGAGATAGTTAGAATATGGGTTCTTTGAATGTGTATTAAGCAGGGTAATAATATAATATTAAGTTTTAGAATATAGTTCCAGATAGTCAAGATGTTAATAACTCATCAGCTATGACCTGCTCAAGTTAGCTTAAGTAACTTACTTGAGAATTATATGTATTTATTTTGGACAAAATTCTCCATAGGTCTCTTCTGTTTCCATACATCTTGCAAAGTTATTACTAACTATTGCTTATTCCAAATCAAGTTTTCAAATATGTTTTTATTACCATCAACAATGCAAGATGGAGATAGTGTTTCTCTCTAGAGCAAAAGTCAGGCTGCTTACTCCCATTATAAAGGATTTGACTTCTCTGAGCTCATGCTTCCTCTCCATGTAACACACTGTACTGTAGGCATCACTGATCCCATGAGATTTGAGACTCTGGGAACTGACAAAAAATGGTGATATTCTGTGCAATAAATTATAATTTGTCTCTAATATAGGTGTCTCATGTCTTTCACCGACATCTATAAAAATA
Organism: Cnephaeus nilssonii; assembly: GCF_951640355.1. Lineage (NCBI taxonomy): Eukaryota > Metazoa > Chordata > Mammalia > Chiroptera > Vespertilionidae > Cnephaeus > Cnephaeus nilssonii. Next base: position 83,291,952 of record NC_137072.1, on the reverse strand, counting down.
TGTCAGGCTAACTTATTCGTTTGCAAACTGGTAAAAATTTCAACCTAAAACCCTTCACAGTTCTTGACAAGTGGTTTGTTGGACCTTCATGGGAATATAGCTACATGCTATTTTCCACCCTCTCTTAGTTTCGTGTGGCTATGTGACTGAATTCTGACCAATGAGTTGTAGGCATATGCACCAACCTCCCGGACTGACCCTTAAAATACTCCAGGTACTTTCTCTTCTGGCTAGATATAGAAAATCTAGTTGGTAACTCTAAGGACCCAGAAGGTTATAGAATCATTAGTTGGAAGATCCTAGATTCCTAAGTGACTGTATGAATTAGAGACCTCAGTGACCCTCATTGGACTGTGTGAAAGTATAATAAAAAAACAAACCTTTGGGAAGCTAGAGGGAAAGGTTGGAAGGCTTTTGTAATCATTCAAGTGTAGCTTGGAATAGGGCATTATGAGTGAAGGTGATAACAAATAGGAATATTTGGAGTATATCTTGAAGGTGTCACAGAATGTGCTGATGGATTGGTGTTGGAGACCAGGTGTAAGCTGACAGAGTCCTTGCACCCGAAGGGACTGATAAGATTCAGTCCCCTACCCACATAGTGTTCCATGACTTGTTTGGATGGCAATTTCCAATTGTCAGCAGAATGAGAGCGACCATTCATGGCTTACCAGAAGTCTGTAACTATTTACTGAGATTTGCTGTACCGAGAATTTGCCTTCCTGCTTTATCTCTCCCTTAGAGATTAAGAGGAACAGAGAGTACGTTCCTTTTGAACTGACCTCCCAGTCAGTGTTTGTGTATATAAGGCATTATGCAGTTAATAAAGCTGCTGCAGTCTGTCAATGGCTTGCAGCCCTCCTGATCCCGCTTTCATGTCTTTCTTTTCTTAATTCCCACCTCCCTACCTCAGCCCATTTCACCTGTCAGGCTGGCACTGACAGATTGGCTATGAAATGTGTGAAAAAAAAAGAGCAAATATGATTTCAAATGTTATGTCTTGAGCAATAGAAGGCGAGTGTAACCATTAACTGAGATTTGGAAGCTGGCAAGATGGAGGAGATATAAAAAGTTTAATTTTATAAATGTAAAATTTAAGATGCTCAAGAGGTAGATAAGTGGACATGTTAAGTAATCAGGTAGTGTGAGCCTGAAATCCAGATAAGAGAATCCGGCTGAGGAAATATACATTTGGGAGTTGTCAGTTCAAAGCATAAGGCTATAATAATCAAACCTGCCAAGATAGTAGGTGTAGGAGAGAAGAGGTTCGTCTGATAGGTATGCTTTCACATTAAGAGATCAGGGAAGTAAGAGAAAATTAGTAAAGATAGCTGTATTAGGATTCTCCAGAGAACAGAACCAGTATGAATACACATGTGCATATTCTCTCTCTCTCTCTCAATTAGAAATCCTATAATCTGCTATCTGCAACATGGAGATCCCAGGAAAACCAGCAGTGTAATGAAAAAGCCTGAGATCTGGAGAGCCCATAGTGTAGATTTCATTTTGGGGCTGAAGTCCTGAGAACTGAGGGCAGAAAGAGATTCATGTTCCAGCTTGCACAACCAGAAAGAAAGTGAATTTAATCTTCCTTCTTCTTTGTGTTCTATTCAGCTCCTCAAGGGATTAGATAATGCTCAACCACATTGTGGGGTCGGGGAGACTTATGCTTTACTCAGTTCACCACTTCAAATGTTAATTTCTTCTGGAAACAACCTCACAAACATACCCAGAAATCATGTTTAACCAGCTATCTGGGGATCCTTTAGCCCAGCCCAGTTGACACATAAAATTAATAGTCACAGTGGCTGAGAAATAGAAGCCAGTACGACAGGAGAAGCTGGTGTTTTCCTAGAAGCCAAGTAAAGAACATGTTTGAAGAGGAGAAAGGGATTGACTGTATCAAATGCTGCTGACAAATAAGATGATGGCTGAGAATTGAGCTTTGGCTTTGCAATGTGGAAGTTAGTAGTGACATTCACAAGAGCAGTTTCAGTGGAGTCGGAAATGTTTATAATGAATGGGAGGAGAATAAATCAAGACAACAAACATACATAATTCAAGAAGTTTTACTGCAAAGGAGGGTAGAAAAATAAGATAATAGCTATAGAAGTATATGAGATTAAAGATACATTTTTTAAGCAGAAAGATTTTACAAAATATACACTTATAGGGATAATTTACTTGGGATGAAAAAACAGATGTTGAAAGAGAGGGAAGAGACTTGATGGAGCAATGCACTTGAGTAGGTTGGAGAGGGTGGGATCAACTACACTATACAATTTGAATGTGCAATACTACTACCACATACCAAATACAGAGGCAGCACTAAGGGGTGGGGTGTGACAAAGTAGCTGGAGGGTCAGGGAAGGCTTTTTAGGGGAGGATGGTTTAACTGAACTTTGAGTGGTAAGGGAGAATTTCTCAGGGAGACAATTGTACTGTAGGCTGTTATATGGAGATATGTGAGAGCATAGCATATTGAGAATTGGAAGAGGAAAGGCTGAAAGGATGGATAAAAACCAGATTATGATAAAGCTTATGTGTAATTAAAGAGTTTGAATTTTATCCTATATATTCTGAAGAGTCTTTAAAGGATTTTAGGCAGGAAAGCAATAACATACTTTATTTGGTTTAAAAAATGGTGTGGAAGATGGATTTAATGGGAGTAAGTTCAGGTGAGAGATGATGAGCACTGAACTAGTGGTGTGGCAGAGTAGAGGAGGAAATGGTTTTGATATTATTGGAAATTAATCTAATTAAATATAACCAAATAGCTGTCAGATGTTAACTGGACTCATTGTGGTGATCATTTCACAAATAAAAGCAAAAGCAAATGTTATATATATATATATATATATATATATATATATATATATATATATATATATATATATTTAACAATACATCTCCTAGGACAATAGAAACTAAGAAGAAAATAAACAAATGGACTACATCAAAATAAAAAGCTTCTGCACAGCAAAAGAAACCATGAAGAAAATAACAAGAGCCCACTGCATGGGAGAACATACTTACCAATCATATATCTGATAATAGATTAATCTCCAAAATTTACAGGGCAGTCATACAACTTGACAAAAGGAAGATAAACAATTCAATTAAAAAATGGGCAAAGGACCTAAATTGACACTTTTCGAAAGCAGACATACAGAAGGCCAAGAGACATATGAAAACATGCTCAAAGTCACTAATCATCCGAGAGATACAAATCAAAACGACAATGAGTACCACCTCACACCTGTCAGAATGGCTATCCTCAACAAATCAACAAAGGACAAGTGCTGGCGAGGATGGGGAGAAAAAGGAACCCTTGTGCACTGCTGGTGGGAATGCAGACTGGTGCAGCCACTGTGGAGAATAGTATGGAATGTCATAAAAAAAAAATAAAAATAGAACTCCCATTTGACCCAGTGATCCCACTTTTAGGAATATATCCTAAGAAATCAGGAACACCAATCAGAAAGAATATATGTACCCCTATGTTCATAGTAACACAATTTACAATAGCTAAGATTTGGAAACAGCCTAAGTGCCCATCAGCAGATGAGTGGATTAAAAACTTTGGTGCATATACACAATGGAATACTATGCAGTTTTAAAAAAGAAAGAACTCTTACCATTTTCAACAGCATGGATGGACCTGGAGAGCATCATGCTAAGTGAAATAAGCCAGTCAGAGAAAGATAAGTATCATATGATCTCAGTCATATGTGGAATCTAATGAACAACATAAAGTGATGAATGAAAATAGACCCAGAAATATAGAAGCATTGAACAGACTGTCAAACATCAGAGGGAAGGCAGGGGAGTACCTGGGGGTGGAAAGAGATCTACCATTGAATTCATATGTGTATATGCATAACCCATGGACACAGACAATAGGGTGGTGAAGGCCAGCAGTGGGGGACAGAGGCGAGGTGGGAGAGGTCAATGGGGGGAAAAGGGGACATATGTAATACTTTCAACAATAAAGATTAAAAAAAATAAAAAATAAAGATCAAATCATTATGTTGTACACCTGAAACTAATATAATTTATAGGTCAATTATATCATAATAAATAAAATCAATGTGAAAAAAATATATATATAACCAAATAGTCAATTAAATGACGAATTCAATATGGAAAGTAATGGAAAGAGGCATAATTTAGGGTGATTTCTAGATTTCTGACACATAGGTAGAGGAGAGGTTTAGGAGGGGAAATGTCTGGTTTAGCCTTGTGTACCATATATGGTAAGAGGAACCTGTGGGATATCAATGTGGGAATGGCTATCACACAGTCAGAAATGTGGCTCTGGAGCTTAGGAGTGAGATCTGGCCTGGAGATACAAATTTGGACTTTCCTGGTATATTTCTGATGGTTGAGATTTGAAAGTAAACAGGATAACACAATGATGCTGTAAGCAGAGAATGAGGCTAAAACCTCCATATATTGCTAGGAATATTCCAGTAGAATAAAATTTGATTATCTAGAAGCCAGTTATTTAGCACTATAGTTCATGAGAATCCTTTTCTTGTTGCATGAAGGAAAAATAGATTTTAAGGGGAATGACACTGCCAATCAGCACTTAATGATTTAAAAATAAAAGCAACAGTCTGTATATCTGCAAATAAGTCCAAATCTATGTTGTTTTTTCCATCCTTGTGACAAACTGCACAATGCAAAAAAAATCTTCTGAATGATAAATCTAAAGCATTTCAAGATTTTAGTTATCAAAGAGTGATGAGATTAATCTAACATATTTTACTTACAAATGCATGATACTGCATATAAAATTTCAGAAAAATTATTACTAAGGGTAATAAAATATATTTTCAGTTAATTATGTCAGTTACTCATTTGTTTATTCAATGAATTGGTTCTCAACTTCTAAAGATTTAGTCCAAATTTTTGAGTATACATTATTATTTATATTATATTATATTATATTATATTATATTATATTATATTATATTATACTAGAGGCCCAGTGCAAGAATTTGTGCACCAGTGGGGTCCCTCGGCTTGGCCTGCAGGATCAGGCTGAAACCTACTCTCTGACATCCTCTGAGGGGTCCTAGATTGCGAGAGGGCACAGACCAGGCTGAGGGACCTCACCAGTGCAATTTGGGGCCAGGGAGGGATGCAGGAGGTTGTTCAGCCAGGGAGGGACCACAGGAGGGCTCCAGGGTGTGCCGGTTTGTCTTGCTCAGTCCCGATAGGGCGGAACCCAGCATCAAGCTAACCTACTGGTTGGAGCATCTGGCCCCTAGTGGTCAGTGTACATCATAGTGAGCAGTTGAGCAGCCTTAACATATTATTAGCATATTACACTATGATTGGTTGAACGGCTGACTGGACAACCGGACACTTAGCATATTAGGCTTTTATTATATACTAGAGACCTGGTGCATGAAATTCGTGCATGGGGGAGGGCGGTCCCTCAGCCTGGCCTGCACCCTTTCCAATCTGGGACCCCTCAGGGGATGTCAGACTGCTGGTTTAGGCCCAATCCCTGTAGGCCTAACTGATAGTTGGACATCCCTCTCGCAATCGGGACTACGGGCTCCTAACAGCTCACCTGCCTGCCAGCCTGATCCCCATAACTGCTCTCCCCTGCCGGCCTGCTCCCCCTGACTGCTCTCCCCTGCCAGCCTGATCCCCCTGACTGCTCTCCCCTGCCAGCCTGATCACCCCTAACCGCCTTAGCCTCAGGCCCACCACCATGGCTTTGTCTGGAAGGATGTCCGGAAGGTTGTCCAGAAAATGTCCAGTCTAATTAGCATATTACCTTTTTTTTTTAGTATAGAAGATTATATTATATTCACACACATCTAAAAACAAATAGCTTTTACATCACATCTGGCAAAATTATATTTAATGGAGGCACTATGTAGTTCTTTTTCTGAGAAAACAGAGAGCACACTAATTTTCTACCTTTCTGACAGGAACACTGATTTGGCAGCACCTCTCAAAACTTTCCTAGTATTCCAAAGGTTAAACAGACTTTAAGAAACAGCATTAATTTTGTGCTGTACAATTTTCCACTATATCACAATTCTTACCTATTTAATGCCATGTTCCTAGATTTTTAAAAATGAAAGAAGTGACACATTTCACAGGCAACAAGAAAGCAGAGATTCTGGGAAATCGCTATCCTGCCTGCTTCTCAGTTCCTTCCAGCGTGACATGTGCTCCCTTGACTCGCTCAGCAGTCAGGATTCAGGCTTCTGTGGACGTGTAAGGAGCCCCAAGATCAGTCCTGACATTGAGAGCATGAGAGTACCTTGAAAATGTCCCTTTGTTCAGAAAAATCTACTGTTCTGGAATGGCCCTGGTCTTGGCCCACTCTGTGTAAATAGGATTTTGCTAGATTTATAACAAGTGATTCTAGAAAAATTTAGGTTCATATGATGCTAATGCAGCAGAGACTTCGGGCATTTATTCCTTTAGTGACAAAGCAACAAAGATTGGGCTTAATCTTTTCTTGCATTTCCTGCCTTGGTGTTGGTGCTTCTTCCTTCTTTGCTGCAGCGCTGGCAAGCTGAGGAATTTCTTCAGTTTCTTCCAGGATACTGCAAATCTATGCGCAGAGGGTGTTCTCCAGGATGGCTTCTTAATTTAGAGTGTATAGCAATGTCTCCTCTATACTGAGAAAGTCACCCTTCAGCCTTCGATTTTTCATTCTACTTGCCTTCCTCCTCCCTGTAAATAATTTCCAGTGTTCTCCAAGACTGTGCTACTATTGGACATGCCTGTGATTCAATGTGTAATATAGGACCATGGGCCTTTTAGAGCCAGCAGGAAACATAGAGACATGCAGTAGAGGTGCCTCGTTTTACAGATGGAGGAACTGAGGCTCAGAGAGTAGGGGATGTGGCTCAAGTCGTGCAGCCTGCTTCTTTGCAGAGATTGGATTGGAATCCTTGTTGATTTTATTTTCAGTCCAATGTTCTGTATACAGTCCTACCTAAGCAAAGCCATAACTTTGCATGCTGTATGTCCATGGGTGAAAAGTTTACTTTAAATGGCTCTTACTGATCATTCTTTCTTTCTTTTTGATCTTTTGCCTTTCTGAGAAAGGTGATGGGCACACTACTTGGCCTTTTCCCACCCAGGCCTTTCAGAGGTGTGTTAGCTTTTCTCATGAGTGTGGGCTCCCAGGTGTGCCATTTGGTGGTGGGAGGGAAGGATGTGGAGAGGCAGTGAGAAGAGAAGTGCCAAATGTGATTTTGAAAAACTTTGAAAAGCAAACAAACAACAATAAATAATTTCTTAAATATTCCTCTCAACATGAACAGCACATAGGTGTCTGTATGCCATCAGGTACAGATAACTTTTCTGAACTAGCAGAAGGCAGACAAAGCTGAAATGATTGCTTGAAGAATTGGTTATAAATTCCTAAGATATTTGGACATAAATGTATGCATCCATAAACGTAAACTAAGAAGTGTTCCATTTTTTAAAATTTACTTTCCGAAGAAGCTGAGATTTAGCCATCACATGGAGGATCTGAGGCATTAAGAGTCAAAATACTAAGTTTGGGTCCTAGTTCGGCTTCAGGTATGCAAACTTGCACAGGTCCGATAGCCTCCACAGCTTATATTCTCATAAAAAAACTGGCACTAATACCTGTGCTGCACATATTTCAAATCACTGGAGAGATAATCAGAGTAATGCAAAAGACACCGAATCTCAAGAAAGAGAACAAGTAATAGTGTCAAAACTAATACAAGATAATAAGATACATTCAAAAGTATTCAAAATAAGATAAAATATCCAAAGAAGATAATTTCTTTTTGTACACATCAAAGGGTGCATTTTTCTGCCTTTCTCTCTCAAAAAACCTAGTACATTCATAAAACCTAACCTGATATCCTGGCAGCCTGGGCTCATCAAGGTTTTGTGAGGGCTGAAACATATATAATTTCAGGGGCCATACTTAAGGAAAACAATACAAAATTTAGCAAAAAAGGGAATGAATATTCATTTATAATGAGAAATCACAACATCATAAAATATCTTTAAGCTAACAGATATAAGAAACATTATGAAATTAAAAAATAACATGTTTTTAATAGTTTATATTACCTGACACAACTCTATAATCATGTTTATTAGATACACTTTTTGGCTGCATGCTTTTTGATCACTTCTTCATATGACAACAAGTTTATAGTAGAAATTTCTGCAAAGCTAGCTGACATATAAAGGTTGTTTCCTAGCATGGTTGACTAATTCATTTTTCATTGTTGAGAGTTGGGTTGTGGAAGCCATGTGACTTCATACATAGATGTTCCTGCTGTTCGCAGGACTATTATGGTTTAGTGCCCTACCACATGGAAGCTAATGTATTCTAGACCTTGTGGCTTCCATCAAAATTGTGTAGGGTGTATTTGTAATCATATATGCTGCATAATCAGAAGAGAAATTTCATTTTGCTGAGGCATTGCTGAGGATTGAGCTTTCAATTTTGTACAACTGATGACCAGAATAATTATTTTCAGGCTAGTTCCTGGCTTTATACATCCCCAGCCTTGTTTTTCCTCTTCCACCCATGTACTTCTGATGTCTGAGGTTTCATGACGTGACCCTATCATGATGCTGTGTCTGTTCCTACATTTTGGGGTTAACTCAGCAGCTCCTTTGTCAGTAGAGAGTGTTCTTAGAAATCATTTCTATAGCAGAAACGTTAACACTAACTTCAACATGCAAATAAACAAGAATCATATAAATATAATCTAATAAACACAAATAAAATGTGTATTTTTTCTCAACCAACCATTAGCTGGACCCCTAAATCATCTGGGGACATCCAGTCCACCAAAATAATGGGACATGGGCATGGAAGAGAAATTGAAGTGGAAAAAGAAAGCAACCTTAACTAATTGTGATTAAAATATCTTATCTAAATGGTACAAAACTTTGTATTAAAACATTACTGGTACTCCCTTTTTGGAAAAAGCTTATATAAGGGAAACTCCTGAAGCTTAAGTATCTAAACTTCTCAGTGACCTTGCACCTCCCTGACAGAATCCCTTATTACAAAGTATGTGCTTGCCTTTCAGGTGCTGTGTCTTCATTAGGATTTGCCTATATTTGTTTCCCAGGGCAACCATAACAAATTTCCACAAACTTGGTGGCTTGAAGCAATAGATATTTATTCTCCCACAGTTGTGAATCCAAAACATCTTAAATAAAGGTGTTGGCAGAGCCTTGCTCCCTCCGAAGGCCGCAGGGGGAGAAGCCTTCCTTGTCCCATCCAGCTTCTGGTGGCTCCAGGAGGTCCTTGGCTTATGTCTGCATAACTCTGCCTCTGTTTTCATATGGCCTTCTTTGTGTCTGTCCTTTCCCATCTTGTGTGATGACACCTGTCATTGGATTTAGGCCTCACCCAGATAATCCAGGATGATACCTTCTCAAGGTCCTTAACTTAATTACATCTGGAAAGACCCTTTTTCAAAATAAGGTTATATTCATGGGCTTTAGGGGATAAGAAATGGGCAAGTCTTTTAAGGGGCTACCGTTCAACCCACTTCACTGCCCTTAACATATATCATTTGGGGATAGTCAGACTATAAGTCCTAACTAACGTATATGAGAGAGACCACCATTGTTTAACTATCGTTGTATTTTCTTCTAGGTTCCTGAAATTTCACTTTCATCTATTTTTCAGATTTAAAGAGAGTGAGACTTCCCAAAACAATTACCAAATATGTTATACCCAATCCTTCTAAATCATTCAAAGTATAAGCACACTTTATTTTAATGTTTCATTATGTCATGATCTGTGAATCTGGGGCATACAAGGTCAATAGGAAACCTAATGTGTATCAGGAATGTCTAATCCAATTACAAAGGCAATAGGCACATGGCCAGCCGGTGTCTTTGTAATGTTATATGTTTTCGTGCCGCAGAATGTGGTTCCCTGTGGAAGCATTTATTAGTAGGAGATGTAAGTGCAGATGTGATCTCTAATGGACGTTACACGGTAGTACTATCTGTCTGGTTCCACAGAATCTGTGACTTAAGGCTACACTAAAACAAGTTTATGAGACCTTCAGGCAAGCTCAGTGGCAAGATTACAGTCAAATCTAGGGATATATTACCAGGATGTGGACACTCATGAAAAATAACAATTGAGAAATAGTATTAGGATGTGCACTGAAACATTCCCTTCTGACATCCTCTGAGCAATTCATCTGCAGCATGTTTTTATGGGACCAATCTTCACAGCCAGGTAGAAAGGTAGAATGAGGATTATGTGTGGGCAGGTGCAGTAAAGAAGCAGTAGGCTCCTTCATGCTTGCCTTTCATTAACTCTGTACTAATTGGCAACTGTTGATATCTCATTTTCATAAAGCCAATTGTTCACAAAAGTCTCCCAGGTTTTTACAATTAAAAAAAAAAAGATGTTTGTTAATCTTTGGCGAACTAGTTTCTCTGTAATTGTCAGGTTTTAAATTGTAAGCACTGTGTGCAATCATTTGTGGGTTCCATGTACAATGAACATAATTTGCTAAAAGCTACAGTAATCTTAGAACAGGGGAAATTGTCAGGTCAGTTCCTTTAGTGTTTTTTTTTCCCCTTCAGCTTTTGCACCTGTACTTTATTATTTATAAAGATCATCAAGAATACATTAATTTTCTTTTGCAATAATATTATATCCTCACTTCTACTCTTAAGATTAGAAGCTTGAGAGCAAAAAGAGTATGTGGGGCATTTATATTTCATTTATATATTCATACATTTCTTACAAAAATATTTATAGAGCTCCTAATGCATGCTAGGTATTATGCAGAATTTCATTTGGGGAAAAACAAGCTTAAACAAATTTATATACCTTGAGTAATGAACCTTTCTGAAGTGGAGAAAAAGAAAATAAGATTTACTTGCCTTTATTCATTAAATATGTATTAAGTGCCTATTGCATACTAGGCACTGTGCTGAGGCTACAACCCAAAATAAGTTGAAATACTTGCTCTTAGATTATTCCCTGCTGGGGGAGAACAAGACAGTCAATCTTTAATGTACAGCATGGCCAGCCCTCTCAGAGAGGTGTGCCCAGGGTGATAGGAGAGCACAGGAAAGAGCACAACATCTGCCTGTGAACGAAAGCTGTCATATTGGAGGAGGCAGAACTGAAGATGAGTCTGGAAGAAGGAACTTGAGTTAGATCTATGGAAGAGTAAAGACAGGACCTAGGCTGTGGAAACTTCTCAATTAAAGCATAACGCTTTGACAAGTTATTACCATGTAGAAAAAAAACACTGAATGCAGGGGATTTCATAATGAATTTCTGTAGCACTTTCCAATATAAACCTCACAAACTTGGCTTGGTAAAGTCCAGGCATAAGATTTTATGCCAAAAGAAATAATTAAGAGCTTTGAAGATAGAGTGATACATAGGAACAACCTGCTAGGTGATGCAATGAGAGTATGGATGAGAATTAGCTCTGAGAGCTATTTACTTTATAATCCTCACAATTTCTCCTTATGGTGTGTAGCCAGACAGTGATGTTGGAGTCACCGTACGATGAACTTTCAAAAAGATGCACACATCAATATACACAGCTCAATAAAATTGTCGGCTAAATGGGCAATGTTGGCCAAAACACAAATAGAATGAGGTTTCTTAATGGTGGTTTTTTTTTTTTTTTTTTTTTTTAGGGAAGCAAGTTTTTCTTAGCATCATATTTGGAAAACATCTGGTAGAGGAGAAAGAAGGATCAAATTGTGTTGTGGACCTGATATTGGAATATATAAAAAATAATCCTAACATTGTGAGATGCACAGATATGAGAAAATACAATTGTGAAAAGATCATAACAATGTTTTGCTTTAATAAATGGCAGAATATAAAGAAGGAAAGGAAAAAATGACCCCTAAAATCAAGATAAATGTAATTATCAGCATACATTTGTGTCTGAGTGCTCAATTAGCTAGTATCTGAGAAGGTTGTATTATGACTGCAACTGAGTAGTTTGGAACATAAATTCTTCAGCTGTCATTTATGACCACTTACTTCATAGGGCTATTGGGAGGTGCAGTAAATATCAAAGAAATTTCACCCTGCTGTATAGCCTGGCAAAATTAGGTGGTTTAATAGGTTAAGTGAGTCAGTGCTAAATCAATACTAAAAATAGATGATTTGGGTTCATAGGCTGGTCAGCCAAGTTTATTTCCTAGGCATAAATCTCCTTACAAAGAAAACAATTAATATAATATGTTCACCAAATCAGGATGGTACCTTCATAGGTAAGAAGGAGTACTAAAAACAAACGTCTTATAGATTTCTATAGATCTCATCTGATAGGTACTATCACCTGCACTTAAGACCAAATATAATCTATACTATGTTTTGTTCAACACCAAATAAAGATTAGCTTCTCATATGAACTGTAGGGATCACACAGTGTTATATTAAAACCATTGTGATGTTCATTATATTCCACAAATTAGTGATGAACCACATAAACTGATGAACAAAAACAGATCCAGAGACAGAGAAACATCAATCAGAACGTCAAACCTCAGGGAAGGTAGGGGACGGTGCAGGTAAGGGGGAGAAATCAACCAAAGGATTTATATGCATGCATATAAGCCTAATCAATGGACACAGACAACAGGGTGGTAAGGGCATGAATGGGGGGTTGGGGGCTAATGGGGGAACAAGGACATATATGTAATACCTTAATCAATAAAGACATTAAATAATAATTAAAAAACATCGTGAAATTTCCAGAGTAGCATAAAGGGACACAGGCCCAAATTATTTGGTCAATAATAGTGTTATCTTGGGCTATTAGGACATATCAATTTTGCAGGTCACAGGTTTTAAGAGATTCTTCTCTGCCTTAATTCAACTGCATTTTATAATCATCTGCAGACCAATCAAATTGGACCTGACTTAAAAGCCTCAGGACACACAAAATGAATGTCTTGTACTTGGAATACAATGATCAAATAGTACAAGATCATATCTGATCTGTGCCCTGAAGTCACAGAGAAAGTGGCACAGAGCTAGTAACCTTTATCAGTCTTAAAGAACAAAAGAGGAGAGGATGTTCTAGAAAGCAGGAAAAGCACCTGCAAAGACCCCGAGTGTGGATGGACTATGGGGTGTTCATGGGAGGGAAGAGGAGGTGAGGTTGGAAAATTGTCCATAAACCAGATGATGAATGGATTGCCTGCCATGTTTAAGTTCAGATTTTATCCTTGTAGCAGGAGAATGATGGGAATTATTTTGATCCATCAAAGCTTGCCGTCTCTGGAGAGAACTTGGATTGGCCTCAATGAATTGACTCTTGAAAAACATGACTAATCATGTACAACAGGAGTTTTGTAAAGATCATAATTCAAATTTCATAGACTTGTAATGAGCTACCTTTAATATACTCTCATTTAGTATCTAATAATATTCCTCTTAATAATTCTAAAGGGAGTAAGTATATTGTGACTCCCTCCTTACTGGTGAGAAAACTGAGAATCAAAGTGGTTATTTTTCTTGTATGAGGTCACAGAATCAGTCAGTCACATTGTAGAGATTGGGATTTTGATTTGATTGAGCTGGCTTAAGGGTTTAATTACTAACAATAGCGTTGTCCTGATTCTCTGCAGAAGTTCACCAAACACTACAACTAGATACTTTCAGATGTTGAATATCCAGCTGTAACTTTATAAGCTACTTCTTATTTTCAGTAAAGGAACATAGAGTGTGTAAATATTTTATTTATATTTTAATTTGTATAGGATCATTAGAGAAAATAAGTATCATTTTAGAAGTTGTTCAGACTTTGATAATTGTCTGTAGTAAACTCTATAGTGTAGAAACTCTACAGTGAACTCTAAAAAAAGTATATAGAAAAGCAAAGGACCAAGAGGAGCTTAAGTAAGATATGTGAAGAAGAATGAGGCTGACATATCTTTTTGGGCAAGGGAAACAAAAGAAAAATAAATGTGGCTACATCAAATTTAAAAGATTTTGCACAGCAAGAGAAACAATCAGCAAAATGAAAAGACAGCCTACTGAATGGGAGAACATATTTGCAAATGATATAGCCAATAAGGGGTTAATATCCAAAATTTATAAAGAACTCAGACAACCAGAAAAACAAATAACCCAATTAAAAAGCAGGCAGAAGACCTGAATAGACATTTAAGCAATGAAGACCTACAGATGGTCAGAAGACTTGAAAATTTGCTCAACATCACTAATCATCAGAGAAATGCAAATCAAAACCAAAATTCCATCTCACACCTGTCAGAATGACTACCATCGATAATTCAACAAACAAAAAGTATTGATGAGGGTGTGGAGAAAAGAGAATCCTCATGCACTATTGATGGAAATGCAGATTGGTACAACCAATGGAATTGTCTTCTGACTCAGCAATTTATTTCTGGGTATGTACTCGAAGAAACTCAAAACACTAACTTAAAAGAATATATGCATCCTCATGTTCATTGCAACATTATTTAAATAGCCAAGATATGGAAGCAACCCAAGTGCCCATCAATAGATAAGTGGATAAAAAAGCCATGGTACATATACACAATGAAATACTACTGGGCCATAAAAAAGAACGAAATCTTTCCATTTGCAATAGCATGGATGGACCTAGAAGGTATTATGCTGAGTGAAATGAGTCAGACAGAGAAATACATACCATATGATTTCACTTATATGTGGAATCTAAAGAGCAAAATAAACGAGCAAACAAAATAGAAATAGACTCAGATTCAGAGAACAGACTGATGGTTGACTAAGGGGAGGGTGGTAGGGGGCTGGATGAAAAAGGTGAAGGGATTAAGCAGTACAAATGGATAGTTACAGAATAGGCACAGATACGTAAATTATGGCACTGGGAATTTAGTCAATAATATCATAATAACTATGTATAGGGCCAGGTGGGTACTTGAAATATTGAGGGGACCACTCTGTAAAATACATGATTGTCTAACCATTATACTGTATATCTGACACTAATACAGTATAATGTTGAATATAAACTGTATTTGAAAAATAAGAATGAGGTTGTATTTCTAGAAAACTTCAAACACTTGTAAAGTCTATAAAAATATTTGGAAATAATAAATGGCAAGCAGAATCCACTGAATTTCTCTCTGAGTATGTTCTTTGCCCTGGGTATCTGAAAGACACTCTCCTGTACCTTCTTCAGATGCCTGTTCAAATGGTAAATTTCTTTTATGTAAAATGGTAGCTTTCTGACCCCTGGCACTTCCTATCTTCATGCCAGGTTTTACTTAGTTTTTCCATAGCAGTTTTTAGCTCACTATAATTAGCAATGTCTGTAATTTGTTATTGTCCATCTCTTCGACTACAACAGAAGCTATCTGAGGGTGCAGGATTTGTTTCCTTGGTTTTCTGATTAATTTACAGCCCTTAGAAAAGTATTTAACACATAGTGTATGTAAAATCAATATTTATTTATTGATTTTAGGAATGAATGAAAATAGGAAAGGAAGTTGAGACAGACAGAGGCACTTCTTATATAGTGATAGCAATGCAGTGCAAACTGGTCACAGGATAAACACCAGGTCAAAGAAACAGAATAGAGAACTGAGAAGCACACCCATGCTTGCTTGGAAACTCAACAAAACAGTGTCATTGCACATTTTTGGAGAAAAAAGTGGACTATTCAGTATATGGTAGTGTGGAAACTGATTGTATGTATAGAAAAAAATATTTCCATCACACTAGTCCCCAAATGAGTTCTCACTGGATTAGATAGACAGGCAGCAGCATGAGCTGAATGACAGCAGGGAATGTTGAATGGTCGTCCTAGCCTTAGTGCTAATTTTACTAGTCATGAAAAGTGTGAGCAAGGAATTTCATCTATCTGTATAAAATTTATTTTATGATACAATGAGGGGACAGGACTTAATATTTTTCTAATGAACTTTCCTGTGCTGAAGACAGCCTGTCTAATGTAGGCAGTCTAACTATAATCCTTCCCACATTGCAATCAGCAATTCAATAAAATGTGACTCTTTTGGGGGAATGCCAATGAACAGTTAGCAGGTTAAAGGGATTCGTATATGGTTGACTCAATTACTTTATTTTTAGGACATGTAATAAAGAAACAATAATAATTTTTCAGCCTAGCTAGCATGGCTCAGTGGTTGAGCATCAGCCTATGAACCAGGAAGTCAAGGTTCGCTTTCCAGTCAGGGCATATGCCCGGGTTGTGGGCTCAATTCCCAGTGTGGGGAGTGCAGGAGGCAGCCAATCAACGAATCTCTCTCATCATTGATGTTTCTGTCTCTCACTCCCTCTCCCTTCCTCTCTGAAATAAATTAGAAAAAAATATATGTATATGTAATATATATATTTAAATTTTCAGTTACATGTGCACATTTCTATGTAGCAGGTTTCAAAATTTCTGGAATATTTTTTCCATTTCATACTTCCTAAACACTTTAAAATTTATTTTTCTCCAACCACAATGCATCATGAACATACTTATTTTGCTTACTTTCAGAATCCTTCCACAAAAGTGTAAACTCAATGAAGGCAGACATTTTTGTCTGTTTTCTTACTGTTGCATTCCCAAGACTTAAAACAGTACCTGACATATAGTATATCCATCAAGTATTCTTTGAATGAATAAATAAATGACAAACTCATGGAGACTTCAGAATCAGCAGGAGAATTTTCAACAATGTGTTTTGCAGTTGGGAGGCGAAGATGTATTTGAGAACAGTAAGCTGAGTTTTGCATTGCTTTTCTAACTCATGAGAAAGAAATCAGGCCTGGGGAAGGGCATACCCTGTTTAGGGCAATTTTTTGTAAATCTGAAACTTTTTACACTTCATCTGGCGTTTCTTAAAATTGTCATAAAAGGTGGATGCCATCACATGAAATTATTTCAATAAGGACTATTTTAATAATATTCAAATGGAAGTTTAACTGAGTTTTGTTTAAGTTTCAGGTGGAATTTTCATGAAGATTCTAATGGAATTCAAAAGTGGCAAATACACACAATTCTTAATTCGCTCTGTAGAAAGTAAAGTAAGAGTACCACACAAGTTTTCCACAACCCATACTTCAAGTAAACGTCTAATTATCAATGGTTACATATACTTCCAACTTCTCATTTATCTATTCTAGACCATCATTTAATCATGATGGATTGTGGTAGCAGCATCATTTGTGGTGCAGGCTATGATCTGCTATGATTCCTCTGCAAAATTATTATGATGAATCACACTTGTCAATCATTTCTGAATGAGACAAATCCAAAACTAATTTGCTCTCTACAATCCAGATGTAATTGCCTATGTATCATAAATCTTCCATGAAAACATTCTTCAGTTCCATTTCTGTCAACAAACAAAAGTGTTCTTCATAGTTCACTCCCCAAGAAAAACAATGGAGTATAATTAGAAGGGAGGGAGGACATGTAGAGTTGACTTGAATATAAAAAACAAAAATGCCTGGATTAAATTGGCTGCACAAATGAATCCCTGTTGTCAAAATCATTGTAAATTGCATCTCTCCATTTTTGGTCCAGTTACCTTAAGATAACTCTAAAATATTTAATCTTCATGCTAAATTGTGGAAATGAAACAATGCTTATAGAGTAGTGAATTTAAAAATTACTTACACTTATTTATTTTGAAATAGATGAAAGTTCAGTTACATAATATTGAGGAGGCAAAAATGAATTTTATTATTGCAGGACATTGAACATGAAATTAAAAAAAAATTGGTTTAATTCACTAGAGGAAATCTTGGCTGTTAGTTAACTATGGTACAAATAAAATATAGACTATGGTTTCAAACCACATAGGATCCAGAAAATTTACCAGGGCATGCCACCTACAGCACTGGATTTGGGAAGGTGTGTGTGTGTGTGTGTGTGTGTGTGTGTGTGTGTGTGTGTGTGATCTATAAAATGGATACACTTGTTTGAAATGGGTAGTAGTTGAGTAATTCTGCATGAGTATAAACCTAGCATTCCTTTTTTTTAATAAAAAAAAATCCTCACTGGAGGATATGTGTTTTATTGATTTTGAAAGAGAGGAAAGGATGGAGGGGGGGAGGGAGAGAGGGAGGAAGGGAGAGAGAGAGAGAGAGAGAGAGAGAGAGAGAGAGAGAGAGAGAGAGAGAGAGAATGAATATTGGTGGTTGTCTCCCATACATGCCCTGACCAGGGACTGAATGTCACCCTGGGTATGTGCCCTGACCATATCCTGCAATGACAATCTGACCAACTGAGTGACACTGGCACAAGCCAGGGCCATTTCTATTTTTAATAAATGATTTAAAATGCTTCTTTTCTCAGTGGTGGCTCAGTAACCTCTTCCTTCTGTGTATGAAACATAGCACGCTTCATTATGCAAACTTCCAGTATCAGTAACCTTTCTGAGTATATGAAAGAAGGTATTTTGACCAATCAAAGCTCAGAAAGTATAAATAGACACTTTCTCAGAAGAAAACCAAATCTTCTCTGAGATGAAATGTGTCTAATCACAAATTTCATTTCTTTTGTCCATAGTACATTCCTTTGTGCTATTTTTCATCAAACCCACGCTTCCAAACTAACCTCACATAATATCACTAGTAATAGTTAGCACTTGCATAGTGCATTCTATCTTCAAAGTACCGAACAAACATGAAATAATTAATGTGCATTGAAAGAAGTTAGCAAAAATACAGAACTTCCAAATGTGTGTGAAATGAGCAAATATATTTTATTATTAATTTTTTGGATGATGTGATTTGTTAATCTGTTTTTGAAAGTATTTTTTTACCTGTCATATAAGAGGGATAATGTTCACTGTGGGGAAGTATATGAGCCTATAACTGGCTTTTACAGATGATTAAATGCTGGGGTTGAGGCTGAGCCTTTGATAACTGCTTGAGCCATTTATGACATCATTTACTACCCTGCTGTGGAACATTAGGCCTTAAATAACATCAGCCATGTGCTTTTACTGAAAAGAAGAGAAATAAAAATAAAATTCCCTTTCAGATGTAGAAAAAATACATGTTCAATGTATAGAGCCTTATGGAAATATCATAAATATACATGAGTAAAATTATATTTAGTGAATGTTCTGTAATAGATTTGGGATCCAGATTACCAGTTGACACCTGTCTGGGTAGCCTTTGGATAGAAAACTTATGAAGGGAAATTTCTTTTATCTTTGGGCATAGAAAGTACACTGGGTTTATAATAGGCCATGGCATTTAGTCACTGCTATACAGGGGACTGTAATGCCACACAAAGTGACTTCATGCTTTCAGTGTTCATCTACTTAAACTGAACATGGTCTCTCTAAGTGGGCACCTGTGACTGATGAAGAGCCGGGGAACTAACAAAAGCAAACCATGTACAATGCTTTAAAATATATCTAGCAGAATGCAAAGACTATTGCTTCTCAGGTTGTCACTTAAAATATGCTCATTGGATTCTTAATCCTTCCTGTATTTTTCCTGACCTTGAAGCATTTACTGCTGAATGATATTTTTTTTTCTGAAAAAAAGAAACCTAAAATGAAGATCTACTTGAGAATGTGAATAAAGAATCCATGACAGGTAATAAATAGCTATAGGATAGGAGCATATTTATAATAATAACAATAGTAATAGTAATAATAGATAGTACTACTAAACTTTCCACACAGTGTCTCATTCACTTATCATAACATTCGTATCAAGAAAAATCCATTATTATTATTTTTTTTTCAGATGAAGAAACTGAGATTTAAAACCTTTATTGAGCCGCATCTCAGTTAGTGGAGCATGGTACCATGCACTGAAACGTCACATGTTCTATTCCTGGTCAGGGCACATGCCCAGGTTGCAGGTTGATCCCTGGTTGGGGTGAGTGTGGGATACAGCCAATCAATGTTTCTCTCTCACTGGTGTTTCTCTCTCTCTCTCTCTCTCTCTCTCTCTCTCTCATCAATAAGAAAGGAAGAAAGAAAGAGAGAGAGAGAGAGAGAGAGAGAGAGAGAGAGAGAGAGAGAACTTTATGAGAGAGCCGAGATCTAAACCCAGTAGGTCTGATTCCAGAGCTCACACCTTTATCACCATGACATACCTCAGCAATCAGTGTTCTGTGATCTTATGCACTGCTCATTGCACACACTTTACATATATCAGTCATTACAAAAGGCTTATATATTTACCCTAAAAAAGGAGTCCCAGAGAGCAAGGAGCAGGATGAGAATTCACATTTAGATTTGTCTGATACCCAAACCTGTGCTTGTTCTACATACACGTAAGCAGTTTTATTATGTTAGCTTTGGAAGAGACGTCTGCAGTCTCCAATACAGACCCGGACCACTTATTTCACATCCACTGAAGGAAAGATAAGTGATCTGCAAAAAGTTCTACAGTAAGGTAGTGTCAGAGCCTAGATGATAACTTCTATATTTTTGTAGTGAGAGTACCTTGTTCCCACAGCTGGTAGTGTTTCCCTCAACACCCACAATAGAAGGGTTCCTGGAGATAAAGCAATAACAATTTGGGATGCTCTAGTCCCTATTATCTTTGCAGTGAGATATAGGACAAAAATATCCTTGAATTTAATGTCAGGGAATTAATGACTAAAAGCCAGTACTGCTAATCTCACATCTAAATGTTCTAATATATAATCAAAGATGATCAAGCAACTGAACTGTATGATTACAGTTAGATATGCTAATGGCTCCCGTTTTTTGAGTCTTTATCATGTGCTAAGCATTGTATTAATTCAGTTAATCCACATAGCATTTATATGACATGGACACAGTTATTATTTATATTTTATAAAATGGTGAAAATGAGGCACAAAGGGGTTAAGTAACTTGCTTAATGTTATCCAGTGGGTTAATGTTTGAGCCATGAACCCTGGCTATCTGAGAGTACACTCTCTCATTCATTTGTCTGAAACTGCTTGTTGACTATATTTCAAATTATTTTAAACTGCAATTTGAAATTTAATGCCAATGGATTTCTCCTGGACCCCAGGGAATATGCAAATATTTTAAAAAGTTATACATGGGATTAGGTATACATCGATGAAGATAATTTAGATGGTCTGAGGTTACTTCTTGGTGCCTAATTTAATCACTGTTCTTTGATACAGATGGATGTTCCAAACTAGGAATAATGTGCCTGCCTAGAGTAACACTGAAGTATTCTAATATCTCTCTGTATAGGAGAATTAACATCCTAAGGTGATTTCCATTCTCTTCATTCAGATATTTCTTGATATTGTAAAACCACTTCTTCAGCTTCTCTGATATATCTACATTATGAGGAACAATGGTGTGTATTATTATTAGCTAGTAACATATACATAGTAATTTTTATAGACTTATAGCCAAATGTGCATCTATAGATGGTGCTCATCTGTGACCAGTAAAGTAATTTTTATTTTTTATATAGTCCCTTTCATTGCAAAGTGCCCCATTGGTCTCTTATTTTTAAGTAATAAACTTCTTGCAGTAAAATGATAGGGATGTAAATTTGATTCCCCAGGCAGATGTGTAAAAATTATTGATATTCTAGTTAACATTAATTCCATTCTACAGCTAATCTGTTGTGTGGCTCTGCTTAACAGTGGAAATGGCAGCCTCATATACAGATGCTCATCGCTTCTCTGTAGCTCAGTAATATGTGAGTGTGATTTGTGTACATATAAGCATTTCCCCCTGAATAGTCTGTTTATGCTTTTAAAACATATGCCCAATAAATATAATCCATGGGATGAATTTGGCCAAGTAGAAAGTTAATTACCCCTGATGTGCCTTCCTGATATAACAGTGGAGTACAGAATAATCTGAGAGTAGCATTCATTTTAATCTTTTGACAGACATTATTTGGTACCTGATACGGGTATATCAGTTTATTTTCTTGGCACAAAAGTTTCATAACAAATAGCACAGAACCTCATTGGCCCATAACAATAAGCCCTTGTTAAATTCACACTCTGATGTGGTCACTGGTGGCTCTGCTAATTTTGTTGGAAATTATAGTCATTTCTGGGGGATCACAGGGTGTTAAATGATCTGGAAGTCTTCAGTGGGAATGACTGGGTCATCTTGGCACTGTTCCACATCTCTCATTTTTTTGCAGATAGGTCTGAGCATGTCCTTTTGATGTTGATGACATAGGGCAATGACAAGGGCAAGTATAGTTGTACCAGATCTTTCCAAGCTCCTATTTGCATCATGCCTGCTAAAAACCCATTGGCCAAAGATGAGACATGGCCAGGCCAAAGTAAGGAGAGAGATCCATCTCTCCTAGACCTGTCCTAGGAAATTTTTGAAAAGTTATATGGCAGAGTACTGTAGATACAGGGAAAGATAAACAATTGGGTCTGTTAGTATGAGTTAATATTGTCTTCATTGATAGTGGCAATTATTTAATAACTTCTAATATGTAAAATTTGCTCATGTCTATTTCACTAAACTCTCCCTGTCTCCCAAATATCATCCATTCATAGCATCAGTACCACATTGTCCAAAATTTTATGCTTTTCAACAGGTTTGGATGTGGGTGGGAGGTCTCTTGATCTAGAGAACTATAAAATGAAAAGACAAATTATCTGTCCCCAAACACACAAACTATGTGGCAGATTATATATTTAAAAGTAGTCTATTTAATACTTCTGGTGGAACTCAACCATTATATTGTGGGTAAGCCAAGTTGGCCTAGGTAGACCATGTGAGGATATTATACCCAACAGATCTAGCTAAGGTCACCACCGGCATCTATCATCAGGCATTTTGGTAAACAAACCTTCAGAGCATTATAGTCTTGGCCTTTATGTTCTCTAGCTGAGATGCCAGAGACTGTTGGACAGAGAAAAGCTATTGCCACTATTTCTACTCCAAAATTCTGCACCACAAAAATCAATGAACTTAAAGGTTTGTTTTGTGCCACTCAGTCAGGGAGAGAATTACAATAAACACTTTCATTTGAATGAAAAAATAAGAGGCACTGTAGCAGTCACTAGGCCATATTAATTTTGAAATACTTCCAGGTAACATTTTACCATGTTCCTCTACCCTGAAATAGAATATGGTCCTTTGTTAAGCCTTGATTCTGTAATCTTGGAATGACTAGGCCTATGTAGAACAATGTGATAGTACTTTTGCAAGTATAACTACCATGACTACTCTTTGGTTTTTTTATGTATCATATTTGAGTTTATACATGTACCACAAGCTACATCCCAGTTGGTTTTAGGTCATATCTATCAATCTAGACTGACTTACTGGTATTTTTGACATATAAAACTGATGAGACAATACCATTAATCCTTAGGAGTCCATTGGTCTGGCTAAGAAGGTCTAATGGCCACCAATTTAATGATTTCAGAAGACTTAACAAAAGGTCTTAAAGATCTCTGGTCCTGAGGCAATCCTATATAATAAAAGGCTAATATGCAAATTATCCCCTAGACTGGGAGTTTGACTGGGAGTTCAACCAGGAGTTCAACCAGGGGGCAGGGCCGGCTGGCCAACCGCCCATAGCCCCTCCCCCTGGCCAGCCTGACCTGATCAACCCCGATCGAGGCAGGCTGGCCGGAGCCCACCTGTGCATGAATTCATGCACCAGGCCTCTAGGGTATTAATATGAAATCTGTTACTTATTGGAAAGGCTGGAGATGTGAATGGTTTTCTTTTCTAAACTATTAACTTCCAAAATTCCTGAGCTCTCCACATTCCACTAAATTATTTTTAGAAAGTAGCAGTTCTTTAGTCTACATCTTTATTCTTGTAGAATCCTATATAATAAAAGCCTAATATGCTAAGTGTCTGGTCAACCGGTTGCCCATTCAACCAATCAAAGCATAATATGCTAATGATACGCTAAGGCCACTCAACCACTTGCTATGATGTGCACTGACCACCAGGGGGAAGACTGTCCAACTGGTAGGTTAGCTTGCTGCTGGGGTCTGGCCAATCATGACTGAGAGAGATGGGCCAGACATGCCCTGGAGACCTCCCACAGTCCCTCCCTGGCTGGCCAACCTCCCGCATCCCTCCCCAGCCCCGATTGTGCACCGGTGGGGTCCCTTGGCCTGGCCTGCACCCTCTCACAATCCTGAACCCCTCAGGGGATGTTGGAGAGCCGGTTTTGGTCCGATCCCAGAGGCCAGACCAAGCGATCCCACTGGTCCACAAATTCATGCACCGGGCCTCTAGTCTTACCATAAACAGCTAAAAGCAACCAGTAGATGTTATTAGTGCTTTCCTTGGACATCTCTTTAAGTCACGTCCCAGAGTTCATTAGGTATATTATCCGACTTTCAGGTTACATGTTATGGTTCTACTAAATGTGACACAACTTTAGAACACAAGTCATCACATTTCACTTTTACTGTCACAGTTTTCCTTTTTTGTTTTTCCATCCTTCTTTAATGCTATTCTTATTACCTATATCCTGGTCCCAAAATCAAGGTATCATATTTTTGTTACAGTAGCACTCCATTTTCAGTACAATTCTTTAGTTAGCTACCTATAGCCTTAATAATAATGTGAAAGAAACAGCCACAGAACTTCAGTGTCAAACAACCATAAGAATTTATTCCTTATGTGAATGAAATAGTCCTAGCAGCAATTCTGCTGATCATGCTTGGGGGTTACCTGATTATCAGATGCTTTAGCATGGCCTCACCTGGGAAAATTGGGAAACCTGAGCTCTGCTCCATGATTCCCATCCTTCATCCAGCTCGCCCAGGTATGTCCTTTCGTGGCAGTATTACTAGAAGGCAAGTGTGATAATAAATCAAATTGTATAAGCCTATTTTAAATTCTGCTTGGCATCATACTTTTTAACATGTTATTGACTAAAGCAATACATGGCTACACGCAGGGTGGAAATTGTGTCTGTTCCCATGCCATTGTGAGAGGATGGTAAAATTATATGCAAAATCATGTGGAGGAGCAAAGGATCAGGGCCATCTCTGCAACCTTCTGGGCCTTTTGACTCCAAACTTCCACATCTTATGTGCAGACCAAATACATTGTCAGTTACTTTAGTTTCTATATTATTGGAATTATATATATATATATATATATATATATATATATATATATATATATGCTTTAGATTTTACAGTGCTTATAACTTATTTTGTATATTTAAAATACCAATGAAAGATACTTACCTGGCAGAGGAGATACCATGGTCATGAAGGTGGTTTTCCCAGGGCGGAGATTACCCATTGCACTCTGAGTGTGCTGATCCCTGCCATTCCTAAACATGTGGAGGACTCCACTGCGTAATTTGTGGTTGTGGGGGACTGCATTCGTACGTTCTCCTAAAAAACACCAATTAAAGCAAAAGTAATTCCTGTTGAGGAGAGTTCCTTTTATTGTCTTAGTTTACAGATGAGGAAATCTCAGTAAAGGGTTTAAGGCACTTGCTAAATTTCTTTTCCTTTGGACAAATAGTGTTCAGATTGTTTTCATTTGTCAACTAGAACGTTTGTTTCTGCAATTAAACCATATTAAATAGCAGCAAAGATTATTTCAGTTGAGGGGACTTTTTCACTCTCTCTTTTACATATATATATTTTTAATTTTCTCATACATTAAGTTTTTATAAGAGATTTTCTTAATGAGGATCAAATCAGACTATATTTTCCAACACTATAAATAGGATTAAATATATTTCCATATGCACAATGCATGGTTGCATATGCTTTGACAATTAGGATTTTCCTGCAGAATAAACTGAATTGTCATGGGCAACCAATAGGGGAAGTATAGGTGACCAGAATGATAATCACTGGTTGTTACCAAAGCTGTCATATAAAAAAACCACACCCTTGATATGAAAGCCCATTTTATTTTCTTTAAACATATAGTAGTTGAATTTAATGAGAGCCTTTAGCTTTTTGCAGTGCTTTACTTCCTAAAGCTCTCACTGAAGAGAAATTAACTAATATTCAAGGAAAGGAATATGATATTTTTGTGACTTTCAACCTCAGGAGCAAAACCCATTAGTAGCTATAGATTTTTCTCTAAAGCAATGAGCTAGTGTATAATCAATTCATGTTAGGTTAGCACTGTATATCAAGATGATAAGTCTTGGTGGATCTGTCCTTCTGTTTCCTATGCGAGTTTGTACCAGGCGCTACATTACGTCTAAGAGATGAGACATAAACTGAAGTCTCAACAGCTATAAAACCATCCTTTGTGTCTGACCTCAGACACCTTCTAAACAATCCATGAGCAATAAACATTTATTTTAATCAATAGCTTCCCTGTGGGTAAAACAACTTAATAATTAAAACTTCTAATACTTTAAACAATACCAATAATAAACCATGTATTTGCCTAATGTTTTCAATTCCCTCTATATGTTTCTCTTTCTCTCTCTATTTTTCTCTTCATTGAGTTGTCAAGAACTGGCTTTCTTTGAAGTACAGAGACTTTTAGGTATTGAAAAATGTTTCATGTGGACTTAATCCAAAGAATTAGGCTATTTAAATCTGAAAATATAATGTACAAATCCATAATTTAAAACCTGAACGTTCTACTATGTTAACTGATAAGAATGTTTTTCTGTTTCTTTAAAATTTTTTTATGTTGTGTAGTTTATTTTTTTGTGGTTACTAATCCATGATTTTTTTTTGGTATTATGTGAAATTACAATATAGTATGTTGGAAAGTTTCTATTACCTTAGAGCCAGAAGTTCTGCTTCTCTAACTTTGCACAATCATTTAAGACTCAGGTTTTCCATTTATCAAATTTGAATAACAATTATAATTTTTTTCTCTACACCAACAATAGTTTATGAGCATAAAATTAATCACTAATATGTGAATGTCTTCTGTGTACTCTAAGTACATGAGATATGGAAAAAAGAGAAATTTTCTTCTTATAAATTCATCAGAAAACACTATAGCAGGATTTAAAAGACCCTCTGTTGGGGTAGGGTGTGCCACACAAACCACCGTTCTTTTAGAGATCATGAATCTTAGTAAGGTATGATTAAAAAAACAATGTTGTTCAGTCCTGGTAAACCTTTTAGCAACAACAGGTTCCAGAATTCTACTAAAAAGATGAGGAAAATACCAGGAAAAAATACTTGTCCCTCTTGTTATACATTGAGTCAACCCCAAGCCTAGACTGAGGCAATTCCCCAACCCTATCCAATCCTTATATTTTACTTGTGTTAAATAAATAATAAAAAACATAAAGCACATATGTACATACGTCAAAATGATGGAACTTTCTTTTTAATAAGTAAACGTGAGATGGCAACGTAACCACAAAATGACATCTGACGTAACCTGAGGACTGTCTGTATGTGATTTCAGACGTAGATGCTTCAAGATGATTGAAAGTTAAATGATGAGAATGAAGGATCATTTCTTTTATTTCTTTTTTTGTTTTGTTAATCCTCACATGAGGATATGTTTTTTCATTGCATTTTCAAGGAAAGAGTGGAAGGGAAGGAGGGAGGGAGAGAGAAGGAGAAGGGGAAGAGAGAGAGAGAAACACTGATGTGAGAGAGACACAACAACTGACTGTCTCCTGCACACAACCCAACCAGGGGCAGGAGTGAACCCACAAACCTGATACATGCCCTAGACCAGGGAATCAAGATCCTTTGGTGTGTGGGCTGAGGCTCTAATCACTGAGATACACTGGTCAGGATGATAATTGCTTTTAATCTTGCTGGGATCTGAGATCATCACTGAATTATTGGAATATAAACAGTATTCTAAAGGATAAGAGAGAAGCAAAACTACCTTGATGTCTTTTAATGAAAGGACTCCAGACATCTGTCTTTCTGTTATTTTTTTACCAGTTTTCTGTGCACCAAAGGCCAAGAAGAGCTGTACTGTCTTATGAAAGTGACTCAGAGAGAAGTCAGTGTGTTATCTACAATGTAGTATTTACCGTTTTTTATCCAATTTCATTTTCTCAACACCACAGAATCAGATATCCATTTCTCTACTTAGCTCCACAGAAATACAGATCACCATGGTACCCAGTAACTTCACAGTCCAGCACATAGGGAGGTAATAGAAGCTGTCTGTATATTATTAAAGTCACCACTGGTTAATTTCTTTGCTAACCTATTAGTGTAAAAATAGTGTCAGGCAAGAAAAAATGGCAGGATTTGTTCCTCTAAAATGCAACAATATAAAGCTGCTTCTCCAAATAATAAATTGTATTCACTTTTGTCAATTATTCAACACACATTAATGAAACACTGGCTAAATTCAAGATAATGCAAAGTCCCGCAGGGAAACATAAAGATGAATAAAATAGTTTGTCTTAGGATTTAGTAGTAGAGAAGAAATGCAAGAAAACAACTAGCAATGGCGTTTAAAACTTCAATATCAGGGCATCCTATCCAGTGTAAAGAATGAGATGATGGACAGCAGGTTTGAGTAATTCTTGGAAGTGTAGGCAGGCAGCTTTAAAAAGGTCTGAAAATGGCATAGGGTTTTGGCTATAGTTATTTGAACCAGAAAAATATGCCCAGTCTCTCACTGGGAATGAAGAAAGAAAGAGAACAATGAAGAAAAAGACCAATTATCAGAAGTGGAATTTCAGAACAGAACTCAATTTGGAAGAATTGAAGCACATGCTGTGAGAAATCAGACATTTGGAATAAGGTCCGAGCCCATTCAGTAGAGACACAACACTTTGCCCATTAATAAAAGGCAACCTGATGCTTAGTCAAAAAGGCCATTGGTGTGAAGGTTCTTAGAAATTACCCACTTTAGTTCATATTTGGCCTTTGGAGCTGAGCCTTCAAGTGGATATTTAGTCTCAGCTATGAAAAAAGAGGAAAACACAAAATCAAGTTACAGCACAGGTCTTGCAGAGGTTAGGGTCCTCAGCCTGAAGAAACTGAACTTCTCTATCCTTCTACCTACAGACCTGCTTCTGCAGTAGAGGAAAAAGAGCAACATCTTTATAGTTGAACTAGGAGCTCAGTGCGCGATTCGAAATCACACGGTGATGCCCACCCTCGAGTCGCCGGTCTGGCTCTGCCTCACTCCCCTGGCCCTGCAGCAGCCACAGCCACTGCTCGTCAGGCCCTGCCTCCCTTTCTGGCCCTTGAAGCAGCCATGGCCACTGTTGATCAGGCCCTTCCCCAGCGCAGGTGCGCGGAGGCCCCTGCCTCCCCACCCCAACACTGCGAGCGCAACCTCCTCCTGTCTGGTTGACCTGTTATGACATCCCGGTTAATTAGCATATTTCTCTATTTCATATATATATATATATATATATATATATATGGAGAGAGAGAGAGAGAGAGGTGGCCATACATGTGTACATGTGTTAGTCTATTCCTGGATTCTATCGTATCTCTCACATATCAATTCAGATACTGGCACATGGCATGGATGTTCATATGCTGTTCATTTGGACCAAATTGAACCAGAATAGAAGGGGAGTGGACCATACAGATAGAGGTAGGAATGGGTTATATTGAGAAATGTGGAATGAATTTGTGGATAGGTTCTATGGCCCACAATAGAAACTAAAATTTGCATTTTGAGTCATTCCTGGACATTAAAAAGTTGAAATATAATAGTTGTGGATTTAGAGTTTTTGGAACATTTTTTTAAAGAAAGAACCCTTGGTAAAAACTGATTTTAATGTTCCAATGTTATTTCATTTTAATTCAATTATTTTAATTTATACCTATTATTTAGAGAAAAAATGTTATTTTAGAGCATATCTAACTCTGATGTATTCTCACAGGAAAAATATACTAAAGCTATTCAAAATGCTATTAAAATGTATTGCAAGTAAGAGCTCTGTTTTCTTTTCCTATTTTTTAAAATATAAAATACAAGTTATTTGATGATGGATTCAGTTTGCTTTGAGTAGTCTTTTATCACATGTTTCAAAGGGAGTTATCTTTGAAGCACATCTTTGCTCAGACATAAAAATACAAGTTGGCTGAAGCCGACAAGTTTGCTACAGTGACTTAGTCTAGAATACAGGAAGAAATAGGAGGCTTTCTCAATTGTATTACACCTTTTTTTCTCCTGAGATAGCATTAAAATCGATCATTTTCTTATTAAATTCAAAGAGTTTGTTTCAACAGTATTGCATTTAGCCCCCAAAGAGCAAAACTAGGAGGTTAAGTGTGAATCATAAAGCTCTGTTTCTCAATAAAAGTATTGGGTAGGTGGCAAAGGCAATGTCTAATAAGAGTTGATATGTGGTGGTCGTTGATCCTATATAATATTCTGAAGGTTTCTTTGTCACATTTTCTTCTCCAAAAAAGAAAAAGTAGACAGGATTTCAGTTCGTATTTTAAATAAGTTGTTTATGTTCTTAAGAAAAAATATTCAGCAGAATAGTTCAGTCTTCATAAAATAAATCATTATCAATGTTGTAAGGCAACATAGTAATAAAAAAAACACAGCCAAAATATATCAGTTGGCCTGGTAACTGATAGCTGTTATACTGGCCTAAATTATCCAATAGGTTTATAAAGACATACATGAGAAGGCCCTCTGTTGTTCATTTCAGTATAGTGAATTTTGTCACCTTTGTAATTGTTATTTTCACCAATTGATCCTACTTTAGCATATTGCAGATATGTGTTTTGATGCAATTCGTTTGTTTTGAATATAGCTATTTTCCAAATATTTCATGTCTTGGTTATAGAAGATAATACTGAGAATATAATTATCCTTAAAGCATCTCTTACCAGGGAATGTATCTTCTGCAGAACGCTTTATTCTGCAGTCCACAAACACTGCAGGTGAAGCACACATTTCACAGTAGTGTCTTGTGGAATCTTGATATTTTTTTTAAAAAAAGAATCCTTTCTATTTCTAGACAAGTAAGTTTTAATCTTCACTGAGGAATCACAAAAGACATTTATCAACCACAGATTTAATCTGTTAGGTGCTATCAGAAAACAGAAGACACACTCAAAAGAGTTAACTAATTGAGTTAAAAGAAGGGACTAATGGAGATGTGGGCAGAATGAGGAGATGGCAAAAAGGGATGGTGAAGCATTCAAGAGCCCACAACAATGGAAAGCCATTACTGCATCAATGTCTGATGGGAGAAGAGTAGGAATTGAGAGTATCAGAACCCAGTGACAGCTGTAGCTGTGGGAGATGGGCTGCCCAATAGTAGTGGACACATGTAGAGGGAACACAGCCACTGTCAAAATCATGGGTTGGGAGGGAGGGAACTGAAGCAGAAATTGGTATCTGATAAATGTATCTTACTCTTTTTCTCCTGGTAGTGCCTCCTATTGGTTGAAACCAATGAGATGCCAGCAGGCAAGAGATCCCAGGTGATAGAGTTCTGGGGCAAAGGTCTATCTATATATATAGTCAGGGCAAAGAATGGATGCAGAAGGGTAAAAATAAATGCAAAGTAACTGGCACAGGCCATCCCCTTTTTCCACTTAGCATTTATTCCTGTTCTTCATTTAGAGAGACAAATCTGAAACACAAAGGAAAAATCCCTGAACACAGAGGAAACACAAAATTTATTAACTACATTATCACCTTGGAGAGATGTCAGTGCAGCTAGAATCTCACCAGGATCTATAATTGTAACATTACTGAGAATCGGTGACCTTCGCATAAAGTATCAAGTATAAAGGGTGAATAGAAAGGGGAAAAACAATGATTAATGTAAAACATACCTGCTCATAGTGCTCACTTCTATAGCTAAGGCTTACGTTACAAGGCTTGTTGAAAATTATAGCTTCATTCCTTAATAACCAGTTTCATGTTCTCTTTATTCTCTGCCAGCATCTGTTGGCATTTTGTTTTATTTTTTTCCTGATGGGGTGACCCAGATCTCTACTCTTATAGAACCCAAGTCTCTAGGGTTCTGTCTTGATTATGTTGCCCCAATTTTCCATTGGTAACAAAAGAATGGCATATTTCTGTTTTATTCTTTTAATTACCAATCTTCATTTTTGTTGATTATAGAAAGTAATATATACAATGTCTTTTGACATTGAGATATTGTAAACTTTGCTGATTTACTGCCACTGCAATATAGGCATCATGAGGGTGAAGGATTCCCTGCTGTAATCCTGTATGTATGAGTTTGCTAGTGCTGCTGTACCAAAGGACCAAGAACTGGTCGCTTAAACAAAATATATTTATTGTTTCACATTTCTGAAGGCTACAAGTCTTGGATCTAGGTGTTAGCAGGGTTGGTTCCTTCTGAGGGCCGAGGGAGAATCTGTGCTATGCCTCTCCCTAATCTCTGCTGTCCCTTGACTTAGAGATGCATGATCCCAATCTCTACCTTCATCTTCCCACAGTGTTCTCCTTGTGTATGTCTGTGTCCAAATTTCTCTTTTTTACAAGGCCACCAGTTACATTGGGTTAGGAGCCCGCCCTTCTCCAGTACGATTTCATCTTAACTAATTATATCTACAATGACCGTATTTCCAAATAAAGTCACATTCTGAAGTACTGGAGGTTAAGGGTTCAGCATACAAATTTTTGTGGGGACACAATTCAAGCCATAACAAATCCTAATGCCGAATACAGTGTGTGGCCCCGATTAGGTGCCCATTAATATATTTGAATACATGTATGAGTAGTAAGAAATAAGAAGAGAACCCATTTATCTATTTTTTTTTAAATTTGGGGGGATGTTAAATCTTATTCCTTATCTGTTAATCTAATCTTATGCTCCTGAAAACTATTAATTTAAGTTAAAATATTTGAGCTGGTATCAGACAGGCTCTTCTGTTTGGCCCTCGTGATTAATTAGTGATATAAGAACTGTGTGCTGAACTGGCTAATAAATCCTTCTAGTTAAGTTCTACCTCTGGCGGTGCCCACTCAGCCAGTTTCAGAAACAGATAGAAAGATCTCAAGCTCATAAATGTCATTCTGACCTCTGAATGATCAGTTTATTTCCTGCATCATGAGGTTTGATTAAAAAATTATTGCCTCAGCTGGTTACCTGCAAGCACTTTTGAAGATCATAAAATAATCCAATCACTTCACAATCTAATTTCAATATTTATCTCAGTGATAACCTGTGCAGAACAATTAAGATAATTTTTGCCAACACCCTCTGAGTCATTTATCCAAGTTAATTTAATTTGCTGTCCTGCTGCCTGTCCTGCTACCTCCTACATTTAAATCCATTTTTACTCTCTCAAGTCACAGGCAGCCTTTTCTTTTCCAACATCTAAAATTCATAGGAAGCTTTTTCTTTTCCAATAAACACTGTTTACACTTTTAAACACAGAAACAAAGATTCTGGTATTTTCAGTTTCCCCATCTAATTTTCTCTTCTGCCAAACTTTGAATAGCAATAATGTGTTTATAAAGCTTTTCTGCAGAAACCTATCCATAATATCGTACAAAGCCGTGCTGGGTACAGAGTCCTGGAGTTAGAACTCGATTCTTGAGTTGGGAGTTTATCTATATATCACCATGTATATGCAAGGATTAATATTATTTTCTACTAGAGGCCCAGTGCACGAAATACGTGCACTCGGGGAGGGGGAGTCCCTCAGCCTGGCCTGTGCCCTCTCACAATCCAGGAGACCTTGGGGGATGTCCAACTGATGCTTAGGCCCGTTCTCCCATGGGAAATGGGCCTAAGCCGGCAGTTGGACATCCTTAGCGCTGCCACAGAGGCGAAAGAGGCTCCCACTACCACCGCTGCACTCAACAGCAATGAGCCCGACTTCTGACTGAGCAGTGTTCCCCCTGTGGGAGCACACTGACCACTGAGGGGGGGGGGGCAGCTCCTGCATTGAGCGGGATTGGGGCAAAACCGGCTCTCCGACAACCCCTGAGGGGTCCCGGATTGTGAGAGGGCACAGGCCAGGCTGAGGGAGGTACATGGGAGGTTGACCAGATGGTGAGGGACCACAGGAGGGCTCCAGCCTGTCTCGCCCAGTCCCAATTGGCCAGACCCCAGCAGCAAGCTAACCTACTGGTCAGAGCGTCTGACCCCTGGTGGTCAGTGCATGTCATAGTGACTGGTTGACCAGTCGACTGTCTGCCTCCTGGTGGTCAGTGCACATCATAGCAAGCAATTGAGTGGCCTTAGCTTATCATTAGCATATTATGCTTTGATTGGTTGAATGGACGACTGGACACTTAGCATATTAAGCTTTTATTATCCTATATAATAAAAGCCTAATATGCAAATTGACCAAATGGCAGAAATACTGGTAGCTATGATGCACACTGACCACCAGGGGGCAGACACTCAATGCAGGAGCTCAGCCAGAAGCCGGGCTCTCAGCTGGTGAGTGCAGTAGCTGTGGCGGGAGCCTTTCCTGCCTCCGCAGCAGTGCTAAGGATGTCCGACTGACGGGTTAGACCCGCTTCCCCATGGAGGAGCCGCCTAACCCGTCAGTCGGACATCCCCAGAGGGCTTCCAGACTGTGAGAGGGTGCAGGCTGGGCTGAGGGACACCCCCCCCCCCAGTGCATGAATTTTGTGCACCGGATAATTACTTAGTTTTTATCTGACCCTTTCATCTTCACTATATAATCCTTTTATAAACTTCCTTTAACAGGTGAGTACATTTTTAGAGAGATTAATTAATCTGCCTAAAGACATGGCTCAGTAATTGTAACCAATTTAGATTTAGGACTCTGGCTATCTGCTTTCAGAGCCCACCTTCATTTATACCATCACCTACTATTTAAGAGCAATTCAACGAAGTAGGTAGGCTGGACCTTCCTCTAACATCTGCTTTCTCTGCCTCCAAGATAGCTACTAAACTCCTACTCATCTTTTGGGATTTTGCTTTGACATTAATTATGCAATGATACGTTTTCTGCTCCCACTTATCATTTCTCCTTGGTGGAATTTATTTCACTCATAATTTCTTGGTAATGTCTGTCTTCTACCTGAGGTGTAAACTCTGTTAGTACAGGGATTGTCTCTGACTTGTTAATCACCATATTTCCAGCACAAAGTACAGTTTCTGATTGATACACAACGAATACGAATGCATATGTCACATATCTGTCTTGCACAGGGCCTAAAAGTCAAAGATAAAATTCTGCAAGTCTTATGCTCAGTAATTCCCAAGGACAATTTAGACAGAAAAGTTAGGGTTTATAAAGAAACTGCCTCTTTCTTCTAAAATATTTTGAAAATTTATGCACAATGAATGCTTATTTTAGAGGCCATTAAGACTCCATGAGATGCTATAAAAACACATACACACAGATAACACAGAATAACCTTCTCTACCAAGTTATAAAAAATTGACGAATTTGATTAAAATAAGAATTAGTGCTGTGCGAGACACCAGTTTGGGATAATATTTTCAATTTTAATTGGAATTCTTATTGTTCACAGCATATGTTCTTAAAACATTGAATCTATGTTTTGCTTCTTCCACTTTAGAGACAATAGTTCACACATTACATTAGATCTATTTAAAACTCACCTTAATAAGGTTTTAATGCGAACATGAATCACATATATGAAATATAATGATATTCATTCAAGCATATCACATTATTTGTTCATATTAGAATGATTAAACATAAGGCAATCTATTAACATTTGATGCCTATTACTATGAGAAACTGATAGGTATTAGCTTTTCAAATTTATGCCCAATAAATTCTAGTCAAGTGTTTCTCAAATCTTTTGAACATCAGAATCATTGGGGGAGTGTTATAGGATAACAAAAATGATGGCACCCCATTTCTGGAGAGTCTTAATATGTTTGGGTTAGAGTACTGAAATCTGCTCTTTTGGGGAATTCGCCAGTGATTTAAATTTTCAAATGGGTTTGGAAATAACCAAACTTTTCAGTAAATCTGACTTAGTTTCATGCATAAAAAACTTCTTAATGATACATGAATTGTTTTAGACAGCAGTCACTCAAACTTTTACCATTCTTTTTCCATCCAAAATATAGGGGCTAGGAACTTTCATTCATCCTTTTTTTTTAAAAAAAAAAATAACATGGGACTTAAAAATAGGCAGTAATCTTGGAGCTAAAGTTAATATAATGGCACTTGGCTACAATTATTTCATGCACTGAATTCTGTACTAGAGACTCTATTTCAAGTGTAATAGGAGGCCACATAAAACCCAATTTGCCTCTTATAGATATCTTCTCAACATGTGCTTTTCTTTTAAAAGTAGAATAAAGATGTATGACCCAATAATTGAGCTAAAATTGTGTATAAAGAGTATGTACTTTTCAAATCTTAATTTTGCTATTTCTTAACCTAAATCCCAAATTACTTTCAAAAGCATCCATTATGCTTATATTTTATAATGCTTCATTTACAAAGCCAAGTTTTGGGGGGAAAAAGTGTAGGAGAACGCTACTTAAAGTCATTATGCAAGAATACCAGGACTACCTTAAGAAATGATTCATTAAGAAATGGAAGTGGGATGGGATATTTTATTTCTTAAGAATGCTTTTTTTTCCCATTTGAAACGCTATATTTAGCTGTGAAACCATTTACCAGTTCCCAACAGTATCTTGTGTGAGCTAGAAGCTCAATAAATGTTTTTCCACAGCAATCTTCAAAGTGTCTGTTAGAAGTGTTAACAATGACAGCAAAGGCAACTTAGAGTGGTATTTAGCACCATAGAGTGACATTGCAGTCAGAGCCTATCTGGAGGAAGCTACATGCAGATCACATATTACAGTTGGCTTGAGGATGGAAGATTCTTCTCTGTTGAACAAGAATCACAAAATCTGATGGCTCATTTTTGTGTGCCAAATTGGGTTAATCTCTAAATATTTTCATGCCTCGAGTATGTCTCCTAAAATCCTAGAATTAATAGGTGGTTTGGAAGTTTGGAAAGCTGAGTTTGCAGGTTCATTTCTTAAAGTTTTTCTTTTAAACTTTTATATTGTACGTCGAGAGAATAATTCATTATAGTCTCTTGGGAAAAAGGAAAAAGGACAAAATAGAGATTTTACTTTTTCCTGATATTTCCAATTTTCATTTTAATTGGAAAAAAAATTTAGTTTTCCTAATCATTGTTCCAGTAATTTGATTTGTCACATGATTGCAGCACAAAGCACATACATACATTAGAGAAGCTTGAATGACTATTTCAAATACTCTTTTGACATTTGTGGATTGAACATTTGAGGTTTCAGAAAACTTCCAGTGACCACAAGTGTTTGTGTCATGCAAAAATTTATTATCTGGACAAAACACAACTTTGAAGTCCATGGTCTGTCACTGAGATAGGTACTTAGCCAACTGGGTCTCAAGTAATCTTTGGGCATCTACTCATTGTCACCCTTGATATAAGTGACTTGATATTCCAAGCACTTTATATACCTCATAAAAAAGTCATCAAAAACAAATTTTATATAATTTGAATGGTAGTTAAGTTGAAATGTACATATAGTAAAATATACTTTCGTTAAGTTGAAATGTACATATAGTAAAATATACTTTCGCTTGGAAATAAAGTTTGGACAAAAGCTGGGAGTCACATTTCCACATTTGTGAAGGTATCAAGACTTATAATCTCTTAAATGTCAAGATTTAACACTTGAATGTCAAAAGTCTCAGGTTGGAGTCTTAACCTTGGTGAGATGAAATTTATTATTTTTATTATAACTTTGAAGGATAACAAGCTATGTATTGAAATATGCATTTATGTTTTTATACTTGGGAGTATTAAAAGTAAGAATTTATGTTCATGCCAAAGTGAAGTAAAAAGTCAAGCTGGTATGAAAAGGAGTGATTGATAAGAGCATGTTACAGTGATGCAGAGGAGAGAACTGAGTTTGGGAGCCACATTCTAGATAAGGTGGAGGAGTAGCATTTATAAGAATGATTGACAAGCAAATATCAACAGTTTTAATGGAGGGATCTTATTGGGAAACACATGCATTTGGAAGTAATCTTGAAATAAAAATTACATACCTGTGTTAGAAATCATTACTTCCGGTGAAAATCTTAGGGAGTTGTCACAAAACATATGCAGATTAGCTTCCCAATGTTTTGGAAATGTTTTCCCCTTCTTCCAGCCTTCTAGCCTATTTAGCATCCTGTTTGGCATATCTTTAAAATTAAAGTAAATTAATATGAAGTTTTCTAATTCTTGACATAATTAGGATATTAGGATTTCAAAACACCAAAATAGCATTTTGGTAAAATATTGGCAAATAGAAAGAAAGGGAATTGAGAAAGGAATGTTAGACATTCCCTTGGAAAGAGTTGCTAAGAGCTATAATAATAATAATAATAATAATAATAATAATAATAATACAGATATCAGTTAAAGAATAGGATTAGGGCAGAAAAATCAGAAATTTAATAAATGTACATGATTGTATGAAATATATTTTTGTCCAATTTACCAAGTTATTATTAAGTAGTTAAGGAAATTGGCCACATAATTTATAGTACTTAGCTGAGAAGCTAAAAGGTGAACTTGGAGAAGGAACAGAAAATAAATGAAAGAATTCAGAGTGCATTAAAGCAGTCAGATGATAAAATAATTTAAAGTGATTAGCTAAATAAGATATTGAAAAAGAGGACATTGGAAAGTGGCAAGTGCTGCATTAAGTCTGATGGAACAAAGTTACACTTCCCCTGGGATACTGTATGTCAGGATATTTATAGATTCAAAACAAGTCCAAGAAAAGTCAAGAGATACAGAAAAGCCTACAAAATATGAATGGGAGATGTAAGTAGGTGTTATGAGTTTGTACATTGGAGACTAATAAATGCAATGATGAAGCAAGGAAAAAGCAGTTTAGCATGTTTCAGACATGAAACAGAATGCTCCTGGATCTGAAACAATTCTGACCAGTGAGGCAACTTGAGAATAGTTCGCTGAATTTCTCATCCAGACTTCACAAAACATGACCTGGGGAATCAATGATGACCTCCAGTTGTTTTTAGGACTCAATAAACTATTAAATGCAATCCAAGTTCTTTGGACTTTTTGTTCTGTCTGTGGCCTCAACTGAGAGTTCAGACGTTAGGCGGGAATGAAAAACAGACAACAGAGACTCTGAGTTACTCAATTTCACCATTCTTTTCATCCATGACCTGCTTCCTGTTCTTTTCTAGGGTTCTGTTAATTTAGTGTCAGCTCTTAGATCTAAATGGTTTCTTTCTCATATTTAAGGGATTAGAGACACACAGAGAAAAATATAGAGACACATTCAAATGAATACACCATTTATAGGACTTTAATTAAATATCCTACTCTGTTCTTGAGACATGCACTGGATAATTAGCCTACATGAATTATATCTCCTCTTTTCTACCCAATATCATGCTTATATTATGGCAATATTACAATCCCTGAAACTATAACATTAATTAATATAAAATGTAAGAAGCTGTGTAACCATAGTCCTGGCATATCAACTAATTTAAATTAAAATTTTTATGTACAAGCGCATGCAAGTTTAACTTGGATGTAATCACAGTGCAAATCACAAATCTACTCTTCTTTCAAAATGCCTTGTAATAATCATGATAGAATGCTGTATAATATAAAAATTGCTTTGTAATGTTCACTTAATATTTTATTGACTATTATGAAATGCTCTAAGTAATGAATCTTTGGGGAAATGAAATTAAAACTACATTGAGATATTACCACATAACCACAAGAATAACTAAAATGAAAAAGATTGGCAATATTAAGCTTTAGCAAGATCAAGGAACAACTGTAATTTTTACATATTGCTAAGGGGATGTAAAATGTCACAAACAAGTTGTAAACTCATTTAGAAATATATTATAGAATTTAAAGTACACTTACTATATGAACCTGAAATACAACTTCTAGATATTTACCATGAGCAATAATCACTTACGTTTACACAGAGAGTTTTACATTTATAAAAGCATAGCACCAAAGTGGAAACATCCCAGATGTCCATCAACTGATAAATGAATGAACATATTTTGGTATAACTATAAAATAGAATGCTACTTAGCAAAAGAAGGAAACAAATTACTGATACTTACAGGGAACAACATATATGAAGCTCTAAAACATTTTGGTGAACAAAAGAAGCCAAACACAAGACTACATATTTTACTTATATATAATTTATGAATGGCATTAATTTCTTGATTTTAAATTTCAATTTTTGTATGCTAAAAAATAGAAATGCAATCAATTTTAGTATATTGACCTTATGTTCTACAACCTTGCTACACACATATAACTTTTTATAGTTGTCTTGTAAATTCCTTAGGCTGTCTAATACAGACATGGTTATGTTACAAGAGAATGAAGAAAGTTTTATTTTGTTTCCTATCTGGATAATCTTGGAATTTTCTCTGCAGGAAGTTTTAAACATACAAGTTCAAATTTTGTAATACATATAGGTCCATGTATCATATGTAAACCTATTTAATACATATAAATTGGGCTTTGAAAATGCTTATCTTTCAAATAATTTATATATTTTATCTAAATTGTTCAATTTATTGACATAAAGTTGTTTATAGTATTCGCTCACTCCCCCCCCCCCCCAGTGTGTGTAGTATCTGCAGTGATTTCCTTTCTTTTATTCAGAATATTGGTAACTTTTATTTTTTTAAATCTTGACCTATGATAAATGCTTATCCATTATTTTTCCCATTTTTACAGAAACATTGATTGGCTTCATTGATTTTCTCTATTGCCTTTCTATTTTTTATTTCATTAGTTTCTACTTTTATCTTTCTTATATTTTTCCTTGATTTTTACCTTGAAAACTTTCTTTTTAAATATTAAGTGCTATAAATTTTCCTCTAAGCAATGCTTTAGCTACAACTCCAAATTTTTATGTATTGTGTTTTATTTTCTTTCAGTTCAAAGTACCTCTATTTTCTCTTGTGATTTTTTTTTCTTTTACTTCTGGATTATTTATATGAATATTTCTCATGCTCAAATATTTGGAAATTTTCCAGATATATTTTTTGTTGGTTGTTTGTTTAATTCTGTTAGAGTTAGAAAACAATCTTTGCATGATTTCATTTTTTGTAAATTTATAGGGACTTTTGTAATGGAAAAATTTTAGTCTTGTGGAATATTTAATACATGCTTAAAAATTGTTTTCCACTGTTGTTGGGTGGAAAGTTCTCCAAATGCCAATTAGATCAAATTCCTTGATGTTTTTATTAAAATATATGTTCTTACTGCTTTTGAGGGGGCTACTTGTGTTGTTTATTGAATGCAGAATGAGAAATATTGAAGTCCCCACCTCTAATTAATTATTTGTTTAATTTTCCTTCAATTCCCTCAGCATTTGTTCATGTATTTTGATATTCTGTTACTAGACAAATTGACATTTGGGATTATAATAACTTCTTAATGAATTATATTTTCTTTTCCTAAAGGATGTACCCTTTTATTCCTAGTATTATTCTTTGTTCACTAGAGGCTTGGTGCGCATGGGGAGGGGGAGTCCC
Organism: Cnephaeus nilssonii; assembly: GCF_951640355.1. Classification (NCBI taxonomy): domain Eukaryota; kingdom Metazoa; phylum Chordata; class Mammalia; order Chiroptera; family Vespertilionidae; genus Cnephaeus; species Cnephaeus nilssonii. Next base: position 83,250,604 of record NC_137072.1, on the reverse strand, counting down.
TCAGCCCGGCCTGCACCCTCTAGCAATCTGGGACTGCTGGCTCCTAACTGCTCACCTGCCTGCCTGTCTGATCACACCTAACCACTCTGCCTGCCTGCCTGATCACGCCTAACCACCTCTGCCTCAGCCCCTACCACTGTGGCTTTATCCGGAAGGATGTCTGGAATGACATCCAGAAGGTTGTTCAGCTGTCCAGTCTAATTAGCATATTATGCTTTTATTATTATAGGTAACTCTACTTTGTCTGACAAATGTAGCTACTTCAGCTTTGTATTGGTTGATGCTTCCATGGTACATATTTTCCATCTTTTCACTTTAAAGCAGTTTGAGTCTATATTTAATGTGACTTTCTTGTAAGAATATATAGTTAGATTTCACTTTTTAATATACTCTGACTCTTCTTTACCTTTTAAATAACACATTTAGATTATTTAAATTTAATGCAGTTTGGTGTAAATCTTCAATCTTGGTATTTGTTTTCTAGTGTCCATCTTCTTTTTGTTTTCTTTTTTCTCCTTTTCTGTCTTGCTTTAGATTAAGTATTTTCTTTAAGTTTCTATTTTATCTCTGTTATTGGCTTATTGACTACATATATTTGTTTAGTGATTTCTCTCATATTTACAATATATTTTTAGCTTATTGCACTCTACATTCAAATGATACCACACCAGTTTATATATAGTGTAAAAACATTCCATTTATTTCCTCTAAGCTTTTGTAATAATATTGTCAAGTGTTTTACTTCAATCCATGTTATAATCTTGATAAAAAAATTTTATTTGTTTTCTAAATCCCATCAGTTATCATACTAAAGGATTAAAATTTGAGAGAAAAATCACCCTAGCTGGTTTGGCTTAGTGGAGAGAGCCTTGGACAAGGGACTGAAAGGTCCCGGGTTTGATTCCTGTCAAGGGCCCACAGGCCTGATGTTTCTCTCTGTCTCTCCCCATCCTTCCACTCTCTCTAAGAATCAGTGAAAAAAATATCCTCAGGTGAGGATTATCAACAACAAAAATTGAGAGAAATATGCATTATTGTTTATTCTTATAGTTAACCTTTTTGGCAATCATCATTCATTTCCATAGACCCAAATTTCTTTCAGGAATTTTTCTTTCGCTTGAATGACTTCTTTTAAAAATTTATTTAGGACAATTCTGTTGGTGATGAATCTGTCAACTTATTTTGTGTGCAAAAGATATATATTTTTGTCTGCACCTTTAAAACATATTTTCTCAGTCTAAAATTATCACTGATCTTTTTAACAGTTTATAGATGTAAATAAATTTTCTTGTGGTTTACTTAGACTTTTATAAGACACCAGCTGTCATTCTTATCTTTATAACATATCTTTCCTCCCCTGTAGCCATTTTAAAGATTATTTCTACGTCACTGATGTTTTAGTAATTTTATTATGATGTGCCTTTATACTTCCTCTGCTCAAGGTTTGCTGAGCTTCTCCAATCTGTAGGATTAGAGTTTTCATTCAGTTTGACATTATGGTAATTATTTCTTTAATATTTTTCCTTTTCTCACACCCTTATTTTTTCCTGAGACTCCAATTATACCTATTTTTGACAGGTTAATATTGCCACATTGGTTGGACACAGATCACTGATGCGCTGTTCAGGTTTTTAGACATTTTTCTCTATAGGCTTTATTTTGAGTAATTTTATTGCTATGTCTTCAAGTTCATAGATCTTTTATTCCAAAATGTCTAATCTAATGTTAATTTTATAATTATTCAATTTTAATATTGTATTTTTATTTTTAGAAGTTTCATATGCATGCATATAAGCATAACCAGTGGACACAGACACCAGGGGGGTGAGGACACGAACGGGGGTCGGGGGGCAATGGGGGGTTAAGGACACATATATATCATACCTTAATAAAAAAAAAAAAAAAGAAGTTTGACTCTGTTTTATAACTTCTTTTTTTCTCATGTTCTTGTTTCCTTTATATCTCTGAGCATGTTTATTATATTTGTACTAGAGGCCTGGTACACAGAATATGTGCAAGAGTAGGCTTTCACAGCCGCGGCGGCTGCCTGGATCCCATGGCTGCAGCCCCCACTTCATCCAGAAGGTCGTCCGGAAGGATGTCTGGATGGCCGTTCAGTCGATTTGCATATTACGCTTTTATTATTATAGATTATATTTTTAAAGTCTTTAATCTCTGTCATATCTGGGAATGCTTTTATTAATTAATTGTCCTTCTTGTTATGGGGGTCATATTTTCCTGCTTCTTTGCATACCTGACAAGTTTCATTGGATGATGAATTCACATTGTTGGGTATGGACACAGAAGAGCATTTACTTGGGTTTAATTTCGATGAACATTTGAGGTAATTATGCCCTGGTCCCATGAAATTGCAACCACGCTTCTTCAGATCAGTATTCGGTAAAGACTGTGCATCTCTGGGGCTTTTTCTCTGAGTAACTACCTTGCTTCCATTACTCTGCCCACACTGCTAGCTGCCTTGACCTCACTGAATTCATTTCACTTTCTCTTCTCTCCTCAACTTTGTGAGGCCTCTGGGTTCCATTTGTGTTCACCTTTGTGATCTGCAGCCTGGAAACTGCCTCCAGATAGTAAGATTGGACAATCACATGGTCCACTTCATTAATTGCCCTCTTCTCAGGATCACAGTCCTTTGATCTCTGCTTTCCAAGGCCTACAAACAGCAATTTTATGTACTTTTTTCGAGTCTTCTAGTTGTTTTTTGTTGTTGTTGTTTGTTTGTTTTTAATGGTGGGAAAAATTCTTGATGACACTTAATTCTTTTTATGTGTAAAAGTAGAAATCCTTTACAGAAATTGCATATGCACCTAATTATTAATCTCTTGATTACAATTGCTAAGTAAAAATTACCATTAATCATAGAAGCTTAGAGTAACCATTTTACTTTACCCACAGTTTATACGTCAGAAGTTTGGGGAGCTATGACTAGAAAGTTTTTTCTTGGAGCCTCTTATATGGTTGCATGTAAGAGGTTATATGTCATGAAGTATCAAATAGATTGCATTTCAATATAGCTCATTCAGATGGTCTGCTGTTGATGCTGCTGTGAACTGATCTTTCCAGCATTATCTTCTTTTTTTTCTTTATTGATTAAGGTATTACATAAGTGTCCTTATCCACCCATTGCCCTCCCCCACCCCCTGCTCATGCCCTCAACCCCCTGGTGTCTGTGTCCATTGGTTAGGCTTATATTCATGCATACAAGCTCTTTGGTTGATCTCTCCCCCTTGCCCCCACCCTCCCTCCCCTATCTTCCCTCTGAGGTTTGATGGTCTGATCAATGATTCTCTGTCTCTGGATCTGTTTTTGTTCATCAGTTTATGTTGTTTATTATATTCCACAAATGAGTGAGATCATGTGATATTTATCTTTCTCCAACTGACTTATTTTGCTTAGCATAATGCTCTCCAGGTCCATCCATGCTGTTGCAAATGGCAAGAGTTCCTTCTTTTTACAGCAGCATAGTATTCCATTGTGTAGATATACCACAGGTTTTTAATCCACTCATCTGCTGATGGGCACTTAGGCTGTTTCCAAATCTTAGCTATTATAAATTGTGCTGCTATGAACATAGAGGTGCATATATCCTTTCTGATTGGTGTTTCTAAGTTTCTTGGGATATATTCCTAGAAGTGGGATTACTGGGTCAAATGGGAGTTCCATTTTTAGTTTTTTGAGGAAACTCCATACAGTTTTCAATAGTGGCTGCACCAGTCTGCATTCCCACCAGCAGTGCACGAGGGTTCCTTTTTCTCTGCATCCTCGCCAGCACTTGTCGTTTGTTGATTTGTTGATGATAGCCATTCTGACAGGTGTGAGATGGTACCTCATTGTTGTTTTGATTTGCATCTCTCGAATGATTAGTGACTTTGGGCATGTTTTCATATGTCTCTTGGCCTTCCTTTTGTCTTCTTTAGAAAAGTATCTATTAGTCTTCCTACATGGTGTCTGGCTTCCCTCAGGGTGACTGTCCCAGTAAACTGGGCATAAAATTTATGGATTTTTTATATCTAGATTTTAAATTATATGGGGGTCACTTGTAGTGTACTCTATTGTGGAACGAGATATAAGCCAATATAGGCTCAAGGGGAGGAGATACTGATCTCAACTCTCAATGGGAGGTGTATTTTAAAAACCGCTACATCTCTATTAACTTTCTTTCTGCTTCTGTTTGAAATATCTAGTTATTTGTTTTTCTGACTAAATAAACCCTGACTAAATTCAGAAATCATACCATAAGTTATGTGCTACCATAACAATAAAATAGGTGGAGTTCATTTAGCAAATAGGTGGCAAACAGCAATAAAAAAGCTATGTAGTTAGAGGACTGTGGATCCCTCATTCTATGTCAACACAATGGGTAAACGTATCACTTGTGATTACTTGGAAGAGAGAATCCTTCTAGGGGGAAGATTGAAAGAGAGTGACAGGGTGTGCTGGCTACTATTGGTGACTTTTAGCGAGGTATTACTAGAAACAGATTACAAGCAAGAATTGACTTGTTTTCAAGCAGGGATCAAAGGTAATAGAGAACTTTCAGAGCTCAAGTGTCTTGCAAGATTGGATAAGTTGACTGTTTCTGGAAAGCAAATACGGAAGCAACTTTTAGTGGGCCTTAAGTAACCAACATCTAATAAGACTCTTTTTTTTTTTTAAAGAAAGAGTTATTTGCATGGTAGGTATTAGATTAAGAATGTTTTTCTCCTTGTATAAACAAACGGTTTCAGGAAGCCTGAATAACATCACCAGTTCTTTGGAAAGAGAGAGATGGGGTGAGGAAATAATGAAATAGGTAAGCTTTAAGACATAGTCTAGGAAACCACTTTGTATATAGATTTGACCCTTGAACAATATGGGGGTTGGGAGTGCTGACCTCCCTACACAGCTCAAAATCCATATATACTTTTGGCTTCCCCAAAACTTAACTATTGATAGCATATTGTTGACCCAAAGCCTTATCAGTAACATAAAGAGTCGATTAATATATTTTTCATGGCATATGTACTATGTACTATATTCTTACAAAAGTAAACTAGGGAAAAGAAATTGTTATTTAGAAAATTATAAGTAAGAGAAAATACATCTACAATATGTAGATATTTATTGAAAAAGAATCTCCATGTAAGCGGACCCATGCAGTTCAAAACCATGTTTTTCAAGGATCAACTGTAGTTATTGGGAACAAAGAACTAACTAGAAACAAACTAACTAGAAAAGGACCACCAGCCTAGAGGGAAAGAATTTGTTAATATTGGTGATTGTTAAAAACAAAAACAAAAACAAACAAACAAAGAAAAAAACAACCACCAAAAAAGCCCTGGGGCCAAAAGTGACTCCATAATGTGTTTTAGCTCCCAAGGAAGGCAGATGTTTCTCATACTTAGCTAAATACTAATAGCTATTCAACAAGGAAATACTTCAAAGAGAGCAAAAATAGGATTCCCTCTCAGAAAATAATTCTTCCCAGAAAGAAGATTTAGGACATAATTAAGAATATTTCCCTATTTTCAGATTTGGAGCCTTCACAATGGCTGCTGAGCAGGTTTCATTCTTTCTATGGGCCAGTGATGCTTTGTAACATCTATTATCCTCTATTTCAAACAGGTGATTTTATTGGGGGTCTCCTTTTTCTGCTGCACCACTGGGTGTTTTAGGAGTAAGAAGATAACATGTCATTTGGTCTCTAGATTGCTGATCATGTGAAAATATATCTGAACCTGATAATAGAAATGTGCATCACCTGTTTTCTGTACAGTGAATTGAATGCATGAATGGATGAGACTCTGAGGGGAGGGTGAATGAATTCTATGTGTGAAAATAAGACTGACATTTATAAAAGAATATTGATTTGGTATTTATATTACAGTAAGAGGATAGAGATTAGCAGCAAAATTGTGTCTATCAAAATGAGTTACTCCTGGATACATAGCTAGATGAAGTTCTTTCTTACAGTTAGATGTGACATTATGACTAAGTTTTGGTTCATAGAATGAAGTGATATAATTATTTCCTGGCTTGAACTATAACAATCTCCTACATAGGTCTTCTGACCTTTTCTGTCCCCTGTACTGGTTGAATTTTTAGAATTATCAGAGAATTCCAAGAACTAAATAACAGAAGGGCCTGAGTCAGTTGAATGACCACATGGAAGGCTATTTAACTCCTAGAGGCCTGGTGCATGACATTCGTGCACTGGGGAGGGGTCCCTCAGCCCAGCCTGCACCCTCTCCCAGTCTGGGACCCCTCGCGGGATGTCTGACTGCCAGATTAGTGGGGAGCAGGCCTAAACCGGCACTCAGACTTCCCCCGAGGGGTCCTTAGTGCTTCCACGGAGGCGGGAAAGGCTCCTGCCACCGCCACTGCGCTCACCAGCCGTGAGCCCGGCTTCGGGCTGAGCAGCGCTCCCCCTGTGGGAGTGCACTGACCACCAGGGGGCAATTCCTGTGTTGAGTGTCTGCCTCTTGGTGATCAGTGCACATCGTAGTGACTGGTCGTTCCACTATTTGGTCAATTTGCATATTAGGGTTTTATTGTCTACTACAGGCCTGGTGCATGAAATTTGTGCACGGGGGTGTGTGTCCCTCAGTCCAGCCTGCACCCTTTCCAATCTGGGACCCCTCAAGGGATGCCCGAATGCCCCCCAGGATCGGGCCTAAACGGGCAGTCGGACATCCCTCTCACAATCTGGGATTGCTGGCTCCCAACTGCTTACCTGCCTGATTGCCACTAACCGCTTCTGCCTGCCAGGCTGATAACCCCCTAACCACTCCTCTGCCAGCCTGATCGACGCCTAACTGCTCTCATGCCAGCCTGGTCGCCCCCAACTGCCCTCCCCTGCAGGCCTGGTCACCCCTAACTGTCTTCCCCTGCAGGCCTGGTCGCCCCTAACTGCCCTCCCCTGCTGGCCCAGTCACCCCTAACTTCCCTCCCTTGCCAGCCTGGTTGCTCCTAACTGCCCTCCCCTGCTGGCCTGGTCACCCACAACTGCCCTCCCCTGACGGCCATCTTGTGGTGGCCATCTTGTGTCCACATTGGGGCGACCATCTTTAACCACATGGGGGCGGCCATCTTGTGTGTTGGAGTGATGGTCAATTTGCATATTACTTATTTGTTATATAGGATAATAATGAAAGTGTAATATGCTAATTAGACCAGACAACTGAACGACCTTCCGTATGTCCTTCCGGATGAAGCCGTGGTGGCAGTGGCCAAGGCAGAGGTGGTTAGGGGTGATCAGGCAGGCTGGAGAGTGGTCAGGCCAGATCAGGCAGGTAGGCGAGTGGTTAAGTGTGATGAGGCAGGCAGGCAGAGTGGTTGGGGCAATCAGGCTGTGGGATCGGGCCTAAACCTGCAGTCGGATATCCCCCGAGGGGTCCTGGATTACGAGAGGGTGCAGGCCGGGCTGAGGGACTCCTTCCCCCCATGCACGAATTTCATGACCAGGCCTCTAGTATAGGATAAGCTTTTATGGAACTGGATGTGAAAAAAAAACACACACACAATAAAAAACTTTTATTATTTTGAGTCACTGAGAATTTGGAAGTACTTTTATTATAGCAATTAGAGTTACATTAAGAAATACATAATTATTATAGGAAATGATAACTTTTTAAAAATATATATATTTATTGATTTCAGAGAGCAAGGGAGAGGGAGAGAAAGAAAAATCAAAGGTGAGAGAGAATCATTGATAAGCCACCTTCTGCATGCCCCCCAGCAACCTGGGCATGTGCCCTGATCAGGAATCCAACCATGACCTCCTGATTCATAGGTCGACCCTCAACCACTGAGCCACACCAGCCAGGTGGGATGGCAGCTTTTCACTGAACCAGAGAACCTACAGATCAAAAGGGAAATTAAGATTTAGATTCTAAACTCAAGGCACAGTTAAATAAACAGATATTTTTAAAGAAAACCCTAAAATAATGTCTATCTTTTATAACCATAGGGCCAATGGAGTACTATAACCTGACTCAAGCTTATCCTCTGGGAAGCAGAATTACAACATGGTTAAATTCACTTGACTAGTCAAGTCTCATAAAGGAATTGGTTGAGGAAGGATGGGACTCTTAAGAATTAATATAGGGAAAATATATATATATATAAAAGCCCAAGTGACCGGACGACTGAATGACCAGTCGACCGGTCACTATGATGCGCACTGACCATCAGGGAGCAGATGTTCAATGCAGGAGCTGACCCCTGGTGGTCAGTGTGCTCCCACAGAGGGAGTACCACTCAGCTGACCGATGGGCACCCAATACTGGGCTCACAGCTAGCAAGTGCCACTGGATGAGGGACCCCACTGGTGCAGAATCCATGCACCGGGCCTCTAGTATATATATATTCAGATAACCTTGACCACTCAGATTTCATTGAACCTCTCTTGACACCAGGAATAATCTGTAATAACCTCACCTAAGGCAAGCAACTTAACACCTAAGGATGTTAATACTCCTTAAGATACCCTACTGATCCTGCCAGTTTTCAAATGGACTAGTATAATGTGTGATCTCGGGGAAGATAAATTTCAATGCTAAATGATTGCAAAATTTTGTTCATTTATATAAATAGAATCCCAGAGAGTGTATATGGGAAATGATGGTCAAAGTATTTAACCAAAGGGAGAAAAACATAACATTAGACTGGGCTGAACTTACTTATATGGGTTCACATTTCATAGATTTCATTCAAGGTTTTAGGTGAAGGAACTAGTAATTAATCATATTTCTTTCTGGATTGGTTGACTGAGACCTGGAGTAAATGATAACCTACAGTAAATTAACTTGAGATTTCAGAATTTTCTTGGTAAAATATAAAGAGAGGAATTCAAGGAGTTAGAGATATAGCAATATTGGACTGAATTTACCATATACAATCCATTCACTTTCTCCCTCTTTGTATCCCACAAAAGATCAGAAAGTTTACAACAGAATTGAGAAATATATTTGTGAGTGAGTACCAGAATACTTCAAAATCTCCGTAGTAGCTTTTTCAGAAAACTGGGGATGAACAGTGGTGTTATCTAGCACAACTGAAGTGGCTAATGGGCTTGATGGGATCCTGGAATGGCAGGACTCAACCATGTCAAAAAAGGGTGTGGTTCCAAGTGAGTAACAAGACTAGAGAATCAAGCACAGTGGCCTGACTGACTCTGTCAGAGTGGCCTAATTCGTCATGGTGTTCTTCTAACTGAAATAGATGGGACTACTACTAAAACTAATTGATCCACATAATTGAAAAATTAAGAAGAAATTTAGGTTGGATGAACAAGGGCCTGATTTAAATCCATTAGTTTGATTTATTGTTGATGTAACCTATAAGACTGCTGATTTTCAATTGAGTCCAGAGTAAGACAAGTTTCTTTAGCTGAGTATTAATAGATTCAGTGGTAACTAAGGTATCTGTGAAAGATACAGATGCTCTATAAAATTCTGTCAAGCCCTAGTGAGAGAATGACTATACAACCTTAACAATTTTGGTGCTACATCATGCCTTTGAAGATGTAATTAAGGTTATTAGTCAGTTAACCTTGAACTAGGAAAATTATTCTCCATTATTCCAGTGTGTCTAATCTAATCAGTAATAAGGAGCCACTTAACAAGAGAAAGTTTTCTTCAGTTAGCATAGAGTAGAAAATCAGAGATTTGATGCACTGACTTGAAGATGGAAAGGACCACATGCCAAAGAAACACTGACCTCAGTCATACAATCTTAAGAAACTAATTCTGCCAACAATCTGAATGTGCTTGGAAGCAAATTCTTACCCTAACAGAAAGGTACAAAGTCTTGCTCATTCCTTGATTTAAGCCAGTGAGAGCCTGAGCAAAGAATCCATTCATGTGATGCTAGACTTCTGATGTACAGAACTGTGAACTAATCAATTATGTAATTTTTAAGCCACTAAGTTTGTGGTAATGTGTACATAGCAATAGAAAACAAATACATTTTCTGGTCCACTAAACTATAATGTCAAGCATATATAGTGGCACTCTATCAACAAACAGAAATGTGTCCTTTAAGCATAAGTAATTGTGAGCAAGTCACTCTAACTTTAAAGACACTTGCTACTGCTCCACTGCAACCTATTTCAGTTGCATCTATAGCCTGAAGGAAAGCTTTCTATGATTAGGTGACTGAAAACACACACACACACACACACACACACACACACACACACACACACACACGGATACTGGGACATTATTTAGAGAAGGTTTCACATATTATGTTGGCACCAATCTGAAATACAGATATTACAGTCCCATTCAGGGATGGCCATGAAAGACTGGGTAATAGAAATAAATAGAAATACTCTTGCCTGGCTGTGTGGCTCAGTGGTTGAGTGTCGACCTGTGAACCAAGGAGGTCATGGTGTGATTCCTGGTCAGGGCACATGCTGGGGTTGCCGGCTTGATCCTCATCATTGATGTTTCTACCTCTCTCTCCCGTTCCCCTCCTCTCTGAGATGAATAAAAAAAATATATTTTTAAAAAGGAAATAATCTTAATGGGCTGAACATCTATTCGTTTGCTTTGTGTTGAAGCAACAATGCCCAGAAGTCTAGATATATTTTATATCTATTTATAGGCAAGGGCTAATTTGACTGAATAGTCAGTGTCCTGGAAACACAAGATTAGAGAATTGTTGCCAAAACAAATATGGAGAGGGATATATATGAATGGAATTCTTAGAGTGTAAATATATTCCTGTTGCATACAAATGCCCTCTAGAAGACATTCACTTAGACATTCACTCAGAGCAGCCTTTTTGGTCAGCCATCCTTGTGCTTGCTCATTGGGCTCATTAACAAAATGTTCATGATGACAGGAAGAGGGGTTAGTTATAAGTTAATAAAACGAGAATCCACTCACCAAGTCTGCTATGGTTATTGCCACTGATGAATGCTCAACTTGCCCATGGTAGAGGCTAATGCTGAGTTCCTGATATGACACCATTTCCTGTGGAAACCAGCCACTACAAGTAGGAAGTTGATTACATTTTACCTATTTTGTTTTATAGGAAACAGTGATTTGTCTTGTTTGGAATAATGCTTAGTCTGAATATGAATTTGCCTTTTCTATCTACAGTGCTTTTGCTAACACCATCATGCTATGTTTACTGCCATGTCTGACCAAGTAACATTTTTATAAGGAAAAGTAGTGATAAATGGAAAGGAGCTTTAACCCAAATCAGCCATTTATAATGGAAGAATTGTGTAATGGAAGAATAGAACAACCTATTAAAGACACGGTAACAGTCTTAGTTGGATGATAACAAACTGTAATATTGTGGTACAGTTCAAAGGATGCACCATATGCTCAGTGTTTTGCATTCTGTTCCCATGACTTTGGGCACTGCTGTCTTAAATATAGAAAGGAATGATTCCACTAGAAGACATAACTACAGTCTTCTTACATCACTGAACATTCAAACAAGGAAATCAAATTATTGTCTAGGGTGATTAAATCTGACTATAAAGATAAAATATGGTTATTGGGTATAACATTGCTAGATAAAAATACAGGATGTACAGTTAAATTTGCATTTCAGAGAAACAAATAATGTAATATTTGGGACATACATATATGGAATAATTTGTTATTTATCTGAAATGCAAATTTAACTGTGTTTCTTCAATTTTTTTATTTTCTAAATCTTGCAACTGTAATTGGGTGTAAGGTGATATATTTCTGAAACCAAGGGATTCTCGGGTCTCTTGATCTTCCTTTTCTTTTAATTTCTAACCATTTCCGTTTATATCCTCATCACCATACAAGCTATTGCTATTTCCATGACAGGCCTGCTGGTTTGCTTTTTCCTATACAGTCAATTCTGTATATCAAAAGAGAAAAGTCAACCTGAAACAGCTAACGAACCATATCATTCCCTTGATAAAAAGCATCGAGGACTCTTCTTTGCTGTCGAGATATGAACATGAATTCAAATCCTTTCTTACTTCATGCTCTTTTCCCACAGCATCCTTAAGTGAACTCCTTCATCCAACCAGAGGTACTTTCCTCACTGATTCATGTTTTCTAACATGAATGTTACCTAATTCTGAACTTTCAAGTACCCCATCTTCTCTTATCATTCAAACAATAAATGTAACTCTCGCTGAAGTAACACAATGAGATAATGTAGAATTGTACTTATTTCTCTACATGCATTTATTGAAAATGACAATCTCTTTCACTGGGATCACATTGAACTTTGGAAGTAGTTTAAATTGCACAAGTTATATGAATTAACATGTACTGTGTACTAGGGTTGGTAACATTTGAACTCAGTTAATCATCAAATATGTCCAAAATGATGTATAAGTAGATTATATTTTTATTTTACAAATAAAAAGGCAGCCTGGCTCATATGGCTAAGTGGTTAAGCGTCAACCCAGGAACCAAGAGGTCACTGTTCAATTTCTGATTCCCAGTCAGCGTACATGCCCGGATTGCAGGCTCATTCCCCAGTAGGGGTGTGCAGGAAGCAGCTAATCAATGATTTTCTCTCATCATTGATGTTTCTATCTCTCTCTCCCTTTCCCTTCCTCTCTGAAACCAATAAAAAATATATTAAAAATAATAAAATATTTTTAAAAATGCAGAGAAACAAAGAAGTTAAGTAACTTGTCCCAGGTTACACATATGTAAATAGCAAAGTTGGAATTTAAAACCAGGCAGTGTGGCTTCAAACTCTATACTTCTAACTACTTTAGTACACTGTGTCTATAAGGAATGCATTTTTCTGATTTAAAAATTTGAAACAACAAGATTAAATTTTATTTTGATTTACTCACCTAGAAATAACTATTATAACTAGTTTGATTCATGTCTTTTCAGACCTTTTTTTTTTTGTATTTCTGTATCTATGAATATGTGTCCATAAAAAGCAAATACGATTGCTTGAATATGTTTTGATATATATAACATATATAGAATCTATATTAATAACAACACTATACTGAAATTCATTGTACCTACCTCCTCGAAAATATATTCTGTGGGTTATATACAGAGCAAATAAATTTTAATTCTAATTTGCTTATATCTAGTCACATTTCTAATAGTAGTATATGGCAATATCTATTTCATTTTACCTTTATTAATACTTAATTTTATCAAATTTTAGAAAAAATTTTGGTGGATGAAAATTTCAGATTCATTGTTTATCTTTTCCCAAACACTGGTAAAGTTGAACCTGTTTGATACATAATTGACCACATTCATATTTTATCTGTGAATTGCCCATTCATATTCCTTACTGATTACCATTAGATTGTTCATCTTGTTCTTAATGATATTATGAATTTTATACATAAGCATACTAGTTCTATTTTATGTGCCATAAATATTTCACCTAAGTCTTCTGCTTGAATTTTCACTTTGTTTACCATGTCTTCTTTTGATTACAAGTTTTGTTTTATAGGTTTTTTCCCCTATATTTAATTTTTTTTACACTCCATGCTTTTCAGTCTATTATCTATCTAGTACCTGGAGTGATATTTTAAAAATAGAAATAAGATCATGTCACTTTCTTTCTTAAAAATGGTTGGGTGTCTTCCCATTACAAACACCTTACTCTGATTCTCATTGCCCTACATGATCTACCCTGAACAATCTCACACTATACTGCTCTTCTCAATCTCTTGTCTCCATTCACAGGGAGAGGGTGCTTGCTGATCTTTATATAGTGTGTTCTTTCCAAAACCAGGTGCTTTAGACTTGCTGTTCTCTCTGAATGGAATGCTCGCCCCCTCTTTTCTACTTGTATGGTGTTATGGATAGTTTCCCTTCCTTAAAAGATATGTTGAAGTCCTAATTCCCAGTACATCAGATGTGACCTTATTTGAAATGGGGTTTTTATAGAAGTAATCAAGTTAAAATGAAGTTATTACTGGTGTCCTTATAATAAAGGGGACATTTGAACAATGACACAGATGTAAACAGAGAGAGAAGACAATGTGAAAACATACAGGGGAAAACAGTCATGTGACCAGCATGATGCATCTACAAACTAAGGAATGCCAATGATTTCCAGCAAATGCTGGAGGCCAGATTAAGGAAGGAAGGAAAGGACTCTCCCCTAAAGCAATCAGGGAAAGCTAGGTCCTGCTCATCCCTTGATTTCAGACTTTTAGGTTTCAGAACCTAGACAATAAATTTGTGTTAAAACACCCAGTTTCTGGTACTTTTTAATGGCAGTTCTAAGAAACTAATACAGGTGGCTGCTTCTCATCCTTTGTATCTCAACTGAAATATCTCCTTTTCCACCCCAAGAAGTTATCTTTTCTTCAAAGACACCATCAGCCTCCAGTTATTCCGGATCATAGAACTCTGTTTACTTTATAGCATGCATCAGTCATGATTAATTCAGAAAATAAAATAAATCATATAATCTTTTAATATGGAATTTAGTTTGAGAACTTACGTACACACATTGGCAAGGAAGAGGAATGATGATCAGAGAATGCCACTGTTCATTTGAGGAGTCAGCAGACATTCAAAGCTGATCATTACAGCTACCCCTAGTGCTAAGGTAAGTGTCTTACTGAAAAACCACTAAAGCCATTGCAAAATCCCTCATCTGCTGAAATACACATCTACATGCTCTTCTGGAAGAATAATACTATAGTTTCTGCTGCCTTTCTTCATACCAAATATTTCTCTCATGTCCTCTCCCCCCATTTTTAAATGTAATTTTTATGGTTGATAGTATTACATATATCTCCTGTCCCCCCTCCCTTTCTACCCCTCCTCTTAGTCCATATACACCCCCCAATATCTTTACTAACCTATTGCCTATGTCCATGGGCTATGTGTCTAAGTATATGAGTTCTTTGGTTTATCTCTTCTCATCCCTCCAACCCCACATCAAGGTATGTCAATGCGTTCCATGCCTCTCTGCTTCGGGTCTTATTTTGTTGGTCAAATCATTGTGTTCATTAGATTCCACAAATATGTGAGATTATGTGATATTTGTCTTTCTCAGTTTGGCTTATTTCACTTAGCATAATATTTTCCAGGTCCATCCATGCTGTCCCAAAGGGCAAGAGATCCCTCTTTTTTTACAGCTGCATAGTATTCCGTAGTGTAAATGTCCCACAGCTTTTTTATCCATTCATCTACTGATGGGCACTTGGGCTGTTTCCAAATCTTAGCTATTATAAATTGTGCTGCTAAGAACATAGGGTCTCTTGCCTTGACATAATCTGACCTAGAATTTCCCCTCATCTTACCCCTTTAAAGTCTCAAAAGTTTCCTGTTTTCTTACTACTTGTAAAACAATCAGCTGTCCCTCATTCTCACATGCATCGATAGTAACCAGAAAAAAACAGAAAGGCTCCAGTTGCATGGAAGAGGTATTTTCATCCCAAATCCTAACATCACCCTGCCCCAAATCTTTCCTTCTCAACCCCCTGTTTTAGCATGTTCCTGTCATGGTTCCCACTTAATTCAGTATCACTGTCTCCATGTCAGTATAGCATTTCTGATAATAAATTATACTTAATATTTAATATATTTAGCAAACAGCAATAACAATCACTATGGTATAGGTACCTTTTACAATGATTTTCCAGGGATGAATCAGTAAACCTTCATTTTTGAAGTGTGGAAGGAAAGTATCAATGTCACCAGGCTGGCAGCTAGTGCTACTGTCACTTGTCAGTTTTGGTTTTGTTCTGCAGATGGCACGGAAGGAATGGGTAGAGATTACTGCCCATTTCCCAAGAGTCTCTGATTAGTTGTTGTCCACCCGCACAATTGCAGGCTTTGTTTTGCATAGTTATTTAAGTGTCTTCATGCGTTTGAACATGAACCAATGATTTTCTTCACAATTTTGTTGAAGTATAATTGAAGTACAGCAAACTACATACAGTGGATCCTTATTTGTGGAGCCCGTATTTGCAAATTTGCCTACTTGGTAAAATGTATTTGTAACCCCAAAATCACTGGCGCTTTTGCAGTCACTTGCAGACACGTGCAGAACAGTGGAACACTTGAAAATGTTGTCCTGCCTTCTGGTTTCAGCTCTCATATTATAAACAGTTGCCCTTTTGGTGTTCTATTCCAAGCCACATTGTTTGTATTTTTGTGCTTTTTTGCTGGCGATTTTGCTGTTTAAAATGGTCTCCCAATGCTGTTGGTGAAGTGCTATCCAGTGTTCACAAGGTTCAAAGAGCTGTGATGTGCCTCACTAAGAAAAATCTACAGTTCAGATAAATTTTGTTCAGGTAAGAGTTCTTGCGCTTCTGGCTCTGAGTTCAATGTTAATGAATCAACAATATGGTACATCCAGAAAGGGAAGATGAATTTGCCAATTGGTACGTGAGGCTGCTCCAGAAATTGCTAGAGTAACATCTATATAGATGAAGCTATGGAAAATATTGGAAAGTGGCTAAATTTGTGGATTCAGGAGATTATAACTAAATTTTTCAAAAGCTTAATGGACAGTATTATTGTGATGCTTAATGCCAAAGGAATACACATGTATGTTTCACAAAGTCAGGAAAATGTTAAATACTCCTTGAGTAGTCCTGTGTGGTTTCCATGTTTCAAAGCATGATATCATGCACATTCTCTAATTAAGTGTTCAGGACTTTATAGAACACTATGGGCCCAGTGCATGAATTCGTGCACCTTGAAAGAAACTGGGCCATGAGGCTTAGGTGGGCACAGGGGCGGGTCTCGGCCCATCTCTGTGCTCCTGCCTGGCTCCTCCCACCATGGCCTCTGGAGCCCTGTCTGCTGGCAGCCCCGTTCTCGCTGCTGCTGCTCCCATGCACTGACGGCGCTGGCCCCGCTCGTACCCGCTGATAGCACGGAGCGATTGGGGTTGGCGTGAGCAGTAGGTATGAGCAGCAGCTGCTGCCCCGATCGCCCCTCATGAGCAGGGGGAGGTGGAGAAACCCTGAGGGGCAATTGGGGCTGGCAGCCACTGCTTGTACCCGCTAACAGCACCAAGCGATCGGGGCCAGCACCAGGCGCTGGCAGCGATGTGAGCGGTGGCTCTGGCACTGGCAGCGGGTGTGAGCAGGGCCGATGCTGGCAGCAGATGCAGGCACCAGCAGCAGGTGTGAGCGCCTGGCAGGACAGCGGCATGCAGGAGCAAAGAATTTTCAGTAACCACCAGAGGCTCACCCTGATGACAGTGACCAGCGCCCCACCTTGATCTGGCGCACCCACTCACCTGCTCCACCATCCCACCGCGACCAATGCCCACCATGTTCTGTGCTCTGCCACCTGCTGCCGACACCCGCCATGTTCTGTGCAACCCTGGTGGTCAGCACACGTCCTAGCGATCGGTTGTTCGGTTGTTCTGCCGTTCGGTCTATTTGCATATTAGGGTTTTATATATATAGATAACTACCATGAATAATGAGAATGAACTGTATGTTTAAAGTATACAAATTGATCCATTTATATACATACACTTGTGGATATATATGTATGTACACATGAATATGTATATATAAACATGTATGAGTATATGCCTGTACCCATGCAATGACTAAAGAAGACAATTTAGGTGATACACACAAACTACATGAAGCAGCAGTTTCCATGCTCAAGTGTTTGGAGAACTGCACAATAAGGGGAAAAGGCTGCAAGCTTTTATAGAAAGAGGCAAGCAGGAAACAAGGAAGCGCTCGGCTTAACTTGACTGGCTGGGGTTGTGTATCTGACCCTATTTTCAAAGATCAAGAAACAAGGAAGTGAGGATAGAGCCCAGAGTTAGCATGGCTGACTGGATATATTGCATACATTCTGCAGATCAGGAAAGAGGCTGTGAAAGAATGTTAAAAATGCCTACTAAGTATTATACAGGAAGAGGGTCACTCACATTAGGGGGAAAATTTCCCTTTACTTATTCTACCAATGCAAATGGTAATCTCATCCAAAAACTCTCACAGACATACCCAGAATAATGTTTGACCAAATATCTAGGCACCCTGTGGCTCACTTAAACTGACATATAAAATAACCTTCATATTGGTTTTTATCTTTTTATATTAAACTTCTCAGGGACAGGTAAAAAAATGGGTCTTTTATGTTCTCTAATCTTCATGAAATATATGCCAAGCTTTATAGATAGTTCCTTAAGTTTAAAGCCTTTCTCACTTGACAAGGAGTGAGGGTATCTACCCTTCCTCCTAGGTGGCTGGATAGGGAAAGTGCCACAGAACCCCAATACTTTTCTCTGAAATAGCTTCTCTTTGGCTCCTTGGGCTCAATTATTTTATATCTTTGGTGTTCTGTTGAGCTTTAGATCACAAGATTTTTGATTATCACTTTTTATGGGCATAATTGTATCCTCCCCAAATTCATATGTTGCAGTTCTGATCCTTCGTACTTTGGATTGTAGCTGTTTGTAGACAGGGCTTTTAAAGCGATAAAAGGAGGTCACGAGAGTGGGCTGAAATCCAACATGACTGTGGTCCTTATAAGGAGAGGAAACTTGGATATAGATGTATATACATAAAGATGATGTGAAGATAAACGGCAAAGATGGCCATCTACAAACCAAAGAGAATGGCTTCCGAAGAAACCAACCTTGCCAACACCTTGATCTTGGAATCTAACCTCCAGAATTTTGACAAAATAAATTTCTAATGCTTAGGTCACCCAGTCAGCATGCTTGTTATCACAGCCCAAGCAAGCTAACATATTTCCTTTTCAAGTCTTGTTTAGATGGTCAAACGTTGGTTTGAACTGTTGCCTCCTATTGTTTTGTTCTTGGCCTTTGTAGGCTTTCTCTCTTAGCAGAAACTGAGAGGGGGAGAATGTCATTTTAAAATGGTTAGTATATGATTTGAATTCACTATGTCTATATTCTATTTGTAAAAATCTCTGAACTTGTTTGAACTAATCCAGTCTTATAAAATTTTAGATTTTTAAGTTCACATTCTAAGGAGCCCAAACCATTTGGAGAGCAAGAGCACTTTGCTGTCTATTTAGGAAACATTGATTTCCACTGATAGAATGTCAGAGAAAAGAGGTTTTAAATGATCTCTCAGAGTATTAATGTGATCCTTTTTCATACCCCAAGAAGGAAGAGAATGAGTGTATTGATGCTTCTGATTACATTCATTCAAAATGGAACCTATTTTTTTTTTCCATATCCTAGGACCTAGGTAAAACTTCCTTGGATGAATGAGTTTGATGATGATAAGGGAGTAGAGTGCAACCCAGGAGACATTTCTGTTATATCTAAGGGGGGATGTCTAGAGATATCTCTGTAGTGTAGAAGTCTGAGAGTTAAAAGCTTAAGCAAATCAAACAAGAGAGGACAGTGAGTAAAATACTATTTTTGTGGTACAATAGTAAATCCCTTTCTATCAGAACTTTGTTAGCACTTAATTCTTTTACTCTCATTTCTGAAGAATAACAATGCTTCTTAAAAACATAAAGCTGTGTGATACCTCTACTGTGGTCTCACAATGCTATCCATTGCGATATGGTCAGTCCAGACATGAAAATTTAAGTGTGTCTTTCTTCATTGAAATGAATAACTCACTGATGGCGCATATTTTGGTTGACAGCTTATACGGTTCTCAAGGAAAACCAGTAAGTTGAAAACACAAACACTACATGAAGATTAACATTTTTACCCTGAATAGTTCTTCATCAGGATCCCTACACTTGTGTATCCTATATAATAAAAGGGTATTATGCACATTGACCCTAAAGGCGGAACAATGGGTCGCTATGATGTACACTGACCACCAGAAGGCAGACGCTCAATTTAGGAGCTGCCCCCTGTGGTCAGCTCAATTTAGGAGCTGCCCCCTGGCGGGGAGCTCCACTCAGCCACAAGCCAGGCTGACAGCTGCGAGCTCAGTGGCAGTGGTGGGAACCTCTCCCACCTCCATGGCAGCATTAAGGATGTCCAATTCCCAGCCTGGGGAGTGGATCTAAGCCGACAGGTGGATATCCCCTAAGGGGTCCCGGACTGTGAGAGGGTGCAAGCCAGGCTGAGGGACCTCCCCATATGCATGAATTTTCATGCATCAGGCCTCTAGTCTTTTCATATTCTTGCTTCACCCAGGAAGCTTAATAAAATCATGTAGAGCACATTTGGAAGGCTACAGTTTGTCACATACCTTCACATTCTTCTCACTGTGCACTTTTGTAAACATGCAGTCTTTATAGATTCTTCTTGTCAAGATCTTATTGGAAACAGAAGTATGTTCTGTCTGCTAAATGTGAAGAACTGAGATTCACACTCCTGCAGAGCTAAGCTGTCAACAAAATATAGTGATTGGGCTGATGTCCAATTTCCTAATATTGACCTGGTCCTTAGGAATTCTAATAAAGTTAAGTAGTGATGACAACTATAGCAAAGACATGCTTTGGACACCTTCATGTTTGATGGGGACCCATATCAGTTTTCTACGGCAACATGGAATATCCACTGTTTTTCTTTTTGCTTCTCCTTCTAGATTTTGGTGTTTATGTTTGGCAAGATTGCTCAACCCAGGTATATCCCCTTCAATTTAGTTTTTATTACCTGTGATGTGTTAGCGCTAGGTTCCTGACAACTAGCAGGCTCCCGAACAGGCATTGCATCGCCATGGAAATCAGTCACTCAAGCCCCAGTATTCATAGTTCCTAGTTCACTATTCTCTGAAAAGTTTAAATGCTAGTGGGATCTATGAAAATAATAGTCTTAATAAAACCTTTCTGATTCAAGTTGTACACAGTTGATTTTTTCTCTTAGAAGCTGGAGTGGGAAAAGATAGCAAGTGTATTTTTTGTTTGTTTCTGTTTATTTTGTTTTTAGTTAATTCTCTCCCTTCAGAGAAGACTGGCTTTAAAGAAAGTATAAAAGTTTCAAACTATCTCCATGTTTCCATTAAACTTTCAATTCCCTCTGTTTAAAATATAATTCTTTAGTATTTGTAAAGAACTGCCTAATCTTTTTCCTTAATTTCCTAAAAAACACTCAGACAAATAATTTGTACTGAATAATCTTTATTGAGATTTTAGGGCAATTGAAGAAATTCTATATTGGGTCTCTGCAAATTATCTTATCCTAAAAAGCCTTTGTTCACTTTGCTACTGGGGATTTTTGGGGGCCTAGTAAAACACCCCTGTACCATGCAACTTTCCCAACTGTCCCCCTTTTTGAATCTCCTCCTAGTTTTTGGCTTTTCCCTTTTGCAAGATTGCTCACCACCAGGTCTGTCCCCTTCACTTTAGCTTTCTTCACCCTATATAGCTCAATTCCTCTAACTCAGGGGTCCTCAAACTTTTTAAACGGGGGGCCAGTTCACTGTCCCTCAGACCATTGGAGGGCTGGACTATAGTTTAAAAAAAACTATGAAAAAATTTCCATGCACACTGCATATATCTTATTTTGAAGTAAAAAAACAAAACGGCAAAAACACCCGTATGTGGTCCACGGGCCGTAGTTTGAGGATGCCTGCCTAACTCTTCTCTGGGACTATATTTTCATATCAAAGACCCATTTATGTGTCTGATAAAGTTAAGTGTCACCACTCTCTGTCTTACCCTGTAGTAGATACAAAGGTTGGATAGACTTTTCTTCCTCATTCAACCATCAGCCATATTAAGGTAGAATAAATATAGACAATTATTTAACCTCTGGATATTAAGCTTGTACCTCCAAAGATGAACCTGGCTATAGTCAGTCAGCTTTGAGTTTAAATGATCAAATATAACCATACATTCGAGACTTAGTTTGTATTTTCTCTTTTCTTCTGGTGAAAAATAAATACCTGTTTTCCTTTTTTTTTTTATTTGATTTTTACACTGGTACGACTTCTGGAAAAGGGAAAATGAGGAATTGTCCTCTTAAATATTTTCTAAATAATATGTTAAATATATGTCCTTTCGGTTTGAGTAAGAGTGTGGTTAAACATTACTGAATTATTTTCCAATTGCTGGTCAAAGAATTGCCAATCTCAGAATAGTTCCAGTGAATATTCCAAAACTAGCTAAAACATATACTGCTAGTCATCTTTTGAGATGTTCTGAGAACTGTCTTTTTAACCATGCTTATTTTCAAACTAAAGATAAAATACACTACTACGTCCATATGACAGTATTGCACAGATTCAGGCCTCTAGGAGCTCAGTAGATGTTCAAGAAATATGAAAGGGAAGGCATGAAACTCCTTCATGGTTGCTTATCTTAGTTTTTTACTTTTTATGTTTGTTTGTTTATTCATTTATTATTTATTTCCCTTCCTGTACCCAAAATATTATATTGCAGGATATCATAAATTAGAAATGAGAAAGAAGAAAACACATAGGGGCAAAAAACAAAGGAAGAAATAAAGGGCAAAGAGCAAAGAAATAGGAAAAAGGAGCAAAGAACACATACCATACTAGAAAGTCTTAAAGATATGTATGGCACGGAGTTGGAAAGAAATGTTAATTCAGGTTAGTTCACTTAACTTTGACCACATCGGGCTAGGACCATAGATTGCAGACTTAATCCCAACAGGATGCCCACAAATTTGTTCTTATTGTTATATCAGAGTCACCTGATATTAATTTAGAGAGGCTTTTTTATTTTCTTTTACTACTGGAATATGCAGAAGCCTAAAGAGAAAAATCTCCAAATATTTTATTTTTCTGTAATATCTTCAGGGTGCTCGCATATATACTAGCAATGCTTTCTTTTGGAAAGCACAAGGTACTATATGATAAAACTTTACAAACTCTCTTAAATTCAATGACTTCTGGGTAGAAATATACTTTGAGTCTTATAAAAAGAAAAGTTACTTTGCTCTCTGGAGTCTGTTGATATCTTTGAAGTGTTGTTATTTCAAAATTTTACTTAAATGGGTTTCCTAGAGTTTTGGAGCCAAAGAGAAGCTGTCGCTTAAATTAAGGGGATAAAAGATTTGAGAGAAAAAAGAAATTAAATGTTTTGTGCAGACACAGTTGGCTGATTTCTGTAGTAGGCAAAATAAAAATTTTATATTAACTACTAATAGTTTAGGGTTAATCAGTAATGAAAAAATAGGGCTTATATCTGTTTGTGTGTGTATGAGTCTATATTTGATGAATTTAAAATTAATGTATTTACATCTTATATGATAGCTATATATATGATAAATTATCATTTTCATTATTATTAAGTTTACCATTTTCATAGGTAAGTACTCCAAAAGAATTTATTATAACTTAAAATTGAATGCACATATTTTTAAATGTATAATTTAGGTTTTGACTTTTGAATAAAAACATTTCAGATAATATAAAGTACAATCAAGTTTTAAGAAACATTTTATTGTAAAAATATTGCTTCTTAAGGGGATTATAATAATTAACAGTGTGTGGGACATTAGAATGAATTGGTATAGAAAATAGCTTTATTTTTTTAAAAGGACAGGGCTGAAAATTCTCTTAATATTTAATAATTTCTTATTTATTAACTCTAGTAAATTACTGAATTTAGATTTCTCCTTTTAATAAATTCTGCATCTAGGGGTCAAAGCTTGGCTCTTTTAAATGGGTAATATTAGAAACTTGGCTAATGACCTCTCTGGCTGTTTCTGTAAATGTAAAATAGAGATAAAAATAATACCTACCTGATGAGGTTACAGTGGTGATTAATGGAAATACCTGAAAGAGTACTAGATGCATAAATGTTAGTTATTGTTGGTTTGTCACTTAAATGAAAGGTGAATTATGTGATGGTTAGGTACTCTCTTGAAAAACATATTTAGGAGTTTTCCTTGCCTAGAGGCAGGGTATAACCCAGATCCAGAGGAAACACCTTTGGATTTTTTGTTTTGTGTTTGCCTGATGTGCCTTGTAAGACTGCAGAGTAATTAGAATTTACTTTTTATTTTTTGGTCCAAGAGTTTTGATTCTAAAACTGTTGATCATTCACCTGTTCTAAATTTGCACTCTTCATGTGAATGTAACCAAACCCACACCAAGGGGAATCACTTTGCTTTATGTATCACAGGCTAATGAAAAACTAGTGACCCTGTTTATCAATATCACTTCTAAAATCTTTCCTCTGCCCTCCTCTCCATCTTGAATACAAATGGTGCATTTCACATAATACATTCTTCTGTTTTTTATTTTATGGCCTGGTGCTTACATGGGAATTGGTTTGTATTTTTTTATGTATGTGAAATTTAGTGGAACTTTAATTAAATATTTAAAATACTTAAAATTCCAAAAGTTATATAAACTGGTATGCCTTAGACTCTGTAGGGAGTGTATCAGAGGAAGAGATGAAGAAGAATTTCATTGGGATTTTGTTTTACCTAATAACATAGAACTATCTCTGTGATCAAGAGCAGTGAGGGAAAAAATACATTGTGTTCAATTACAACTCTTATAGGCTTCAGTTTAAAACAGCTAATGTGGAGAATTTTCAATGAAGTTGCTTTGAATCCTTATTTATTTATGTTTGTTTGATTATTTATTTTTACATAGGCAATGAGAAGCCTGTAGTTAGTGTATAACATTAAAAATATTGACTCAAACTAGGAATCAATGCAAATCTTAAAACTCTTCATAAATTATTTAATAGGATAGAAAGAGTTTAGAAATAATAATAGATCATATTTCTTAAGTAAAGAAATCCTCCTTTAATACACATTGCAATTGAAAAGATAATATTTCTGCCATTTACAAAGTGCCATAATTAGAATTTCTTTAAACTAAATACATTCATTTACACATACATGAGGAATGCAATTACTTTTTTTTTAATCCTCATAGGGATGAGATATACTGGACAAATTTTGCATTTATATTACAAAGTAAAAGATATTTTAAGCAGTTTTCTAGATTTTAGCCATAGATAATTTTTTATTCAGTTCTTTTTCTAGAAGGACAAATAACATCACAAGTGGGTCTCTTTGAAATATATTTTGTAATCAATTGTAAAAACCAGTAATATCTCCAAAGCATTCCTGTATGTTTCTTAAAGACAGCCTAGTAACGGTACTATCAGAAAACATATGACCTTTATTTGCATATAAATTTCAAATTCCAGGAAGCTATAATGAATTAAGAAGTGCATTGATAAGTCAGTGTTAAAAATAATTGTGAGGAAAGTTTAATGAATGACAGAGGGAAATCAATGGATAGTATTTTCACTGTTCCTGATATACAAAGAAAATAAAACAAAACAATACGTAAATACTATCCAATAGTATTCGATAGTAGTGGATAGCTAAGTGATTTCCACAAGTGACACATGAAGCTGTTGTTTTTTTTTTTTTAAATATGTTTTTATTGATTTCAGAGAGGAAGGGAGAGGGAGAGAGAAACATCAATGATGAGAATCATTGATTGGCTGCCTCCTGCACGCCCCCTACTGGGGATCGAACCCACAACCCAGGCATCTGCCCTTGACCAGAATTGAACCCGGGACCCTTCAGTCCACAGGCCAATGCTTTATCCACTGAGCCAAACCAGATAGGGCTGTTTTTGTTTTAAGAAAGCCACTTTCACATATACATATACACCTCAAAGTATTTTTCCATTGTTTTTGTTGTTTACTGCACCAATTTCACTTCCCTTGGTTCTGTCTAACTCCTTTATCTCTCTTTGACCTATTGTTGACCTCAGCTCTAAATTGGCTAAAGTTCCTTCTAAGAGTTAGATTCTTTCATTCTGTGATTCTATTTCTGTTCGGCACACATCTGCTGTATTTAACTATTCCCAGCCAATAGAAGTAGAGATAATTTTGATTCCATTTTTATTTCTTTTCCTAATTTGCTAATTTTTCAAGAACTTATAGCATTACAGAAAATCATAGGATTTACATGGTAAAAATTAGAATAGGTAGTTTTCATTCATTCATTCCCGAGCGATTACTTATTATATGCCAAGCACTGCACTAGATACTAGAAACATAAACAAGACTGGTTTTCAATTCACACCACTACAAAGCTCTCTGAAGCTGGAGGAGTCAGACACATAAACAAGTGTAAGTGCTATAAAGTATTAAGTGGCTTAATCTTGAAAGATGAGTTGACTTTTGTCAAATGCTGGGAAGGTCATTCTAGCCACAGGGAGATGTGTTACCAATAAACATAGGTGTGAAACTGCTGAGTGTATTTGGGGAACTATAATAGTTCAATTTAGCTGGAGTGTATAGAGGGCCTCCCATGTAGAGGAGTTTGATCATCTAAAACATTGGTCCCTTATGTGTGAGGAATGTACTAGGTGGTTGCTTAATGCATTCCATAAGTGTATGCAAGAGTTTATTAGAACATCTATATAATTTTATACCATCCTTTAATTTTTGTTTTTTTGAAGTATGCTTCATCATACACATTTTTAATTCTTTGAAAAAATTCCATACTGTTTTCCACAGCGGCTGTTTAATTTTTAAATGTTATTTATTGCTTTATTTAAAATGGTATTCTTAAAAAAATAAAAATAAAATGGTATTCTTACATATACTTGACTCTTGTTTCTTATCCACTCTATCTCTGTAATTGGCTTGTTGAAATAATTTACATGTAATGTGAATATAGATATAGTTGGATTAAAATCTACACTTCCTTTTACAGAAAACCGGAATAAATCAAGCAATGCTCAGAGAGTTTGGAGTCACACTTTATTCACCAGTGGGCTTAGAGAAACATGAATTCAAGTTCTAAGCAGAGCTATAAGCAGAACTTTCCTTTTTATTAAAAAGCCAGCCCTATGTGTGCTTAGTGGTTACCTCGCTGATGGCCTTGAAAGCAACACAGTTCTATCCAATTAAAATATACACCTGGCATGGCATTGAGAGTATGGGCGTATCTAGTCTCTGGCCTACAAGGTCAGACAGCTAAGTTTATCTTCCTTATTATTCAAGCAGGCTAAAGCAAGCTGGAAAGCAAAGTTATTATTTTTCAGAATAAGAGGCTGTCTAAAAAAATAGAGAATTTCAAACAGTAGTTTTACAAAATAGGGGTTAGCCTTCTCATTCCTAGTTGCTTTTTACTTGTTTTATGTCTCTCCTTAATTTTGGATTATTTAAGTATTATTCCATTTTAGGTCTACTATTTTTAAAAAATTTATACCTCTTTTAAAAGAGGTATAATGTTTACAATATAAATCTTTAATTGCAATCTGTCTTCAAATGATATACTGTTTCAAATGTAGTCTAAACCTTACAATGATATACTCCCTATTCCTCCCTCTCATTTTTGTGCTATTTTTGTCATTTTATTTTTACATATACTTAAAATTTTCAATATGCACATTTTTACTAATTTTGCTTTATATAATCCAGTACATTTTAGAGTGATTAAAAATAAGAAACCTGTCTTTTATATTTACCCTCATTTTATTTTATTTATTTAATTTTTGTTTGTTAATCCTCACCTGTGGATATTTTTCCATTGGTTTTAATGGAGAGTGGAAGAAAGAGGGAAAGATGGAAAGAAACATAAGTGTGAGAGAAACACATCCATTGGTTGCCTATTGCACGAGCCACAACCAGGGCCAGGTGCTGGGAGGAGCCCGCAACCAAAGTATGTGCGCTTGACCAGAATCGATCCTGGGAGTCTTTGATCCGCAGGCCGATGCTCTATCCACTGAGCAAAACTGGCCAGGGCTACCCTTGTTTTAATGATTAATCTTACAGACTCTCTAAAACTTTTTTGGGGCCTCTAGAATTTCAAGATAATACTTTGCGACCAGATGATATAATCTATTAGGATTTATATAAGCTACATTATTTTCTTTCTTTGTACCTTCCACTTTTTTATTTATGGGAACTTCAAGGCATGTCTTTCTAACTCAGTACTCTGAGTCAGTACTCTGAGATTCAAAAGATGTTTTACTAAAATTAATGATAGTTTATTTTTGTAAGACTAACTGAAAATGTGCTAATTAAAGTGAGTGACATCTATATGTTCCAGATAAATTTTGAGATCTAGTGATTTTATTACTATTTGGTACTGTGAGCCCTTTGTCATAAACACATATTATTATTGTTTATACTTTAACCTTTTAAGTCATAAGTGATATTACTGCAAGGTCTGGCCCAGTTATTTGATCTTTTAGATTTAGGGGAGATAACACACTTTACTGTTTGAATTGGTTGAACCATTTCACTACCTTATGAGGTGTCATATAACAATTGGATGCACTCACCTGAAGAAGTGACAAACCTGTCAGCCATGTAAATACTCAAGATGATCAGTGTTGTTTGGGTCAGTCTACTCATTGCTCCCAAGGCTGATACTTCCAAATACAAATAAAGCACATGTGAATTATATCCACTCCTGTACAGGGAGGGGGAAATAGCTCAGTTATCCTACATAATAAAAAGGTAATATGCAAATTAACCATCACTCCGCTACGCCCACGATTGGGCTGGCAGGAGGCACGACTCAGGGTGGCCGATGGGGCCGGCGGGAGGATCAGGGCGCGGGGACTCGCGAGTTTCCGCGTCCCGCTCCTCCCGCCGACCCTATTGGCCGCCGCTGAGGGGGGACCAATGGGGCCGGCGGAAGGCGCAGGCGGCAGGACTCGGGGTGGCCAATTGGGCCGGTGGGAGGCGCTCTGATTGGCGGGTGGCCAGAGCCAAGGCCTGGGTCCCAGGTGCCAGAGGAAAACTGGTGCCGGCAGCCAGGTGAAGGAAGGTCTATTGCACGAATCTTCGTGCAACAGGCTTCTAGTATTTTCTACATATAGCAATGTGAATGTATTTTGAAATATTTGAAATATAAAAAACTATTAGGATATTAATTTATCTAAAGATTTTTCTAAAAAGACATGTTGATTCTCACCTTTTTGCTTCTATTAATCATGTCATTTTCTGCTACCTATAGCCTTTTTGGTGTTCTTGTTTGTCAGTTCTTCACATTTAGAAAAAAGTTATGGAACTTCTCTTTGCCTCACTTTTATTAAATGGGAACTTTTTTTTTTTCTTGATTTCAAGAAATTGCCACTTTTACTGTGATACTGTAAATTGATTTGCTTACAGTTTTCAGGTTCCCAGAAATGTTGATATCAACCGCTTTTTTGTGCACAAAAATATCGTAGTGTGTGATTTTAAAATCACATGTTAAAATATCAAGATTATAAACTACTGAATCCATCTCTTTATTTGTAAATATAAAAGTTTTAGCACTGGGTAATGCATGTGAATTTAACTGTAGAACATTAGTCTAAGAATCATTACTTTTTAACCTCTAAAAATGTAAGCTATTATAAACTGCTTAAGTATTTATTTGACATAATTTTCCTATATATGAAATAGATAGCTGCATAATGCTATGTGTTTGCAAAATCTGATAGAATACTACATCACAATAATAAAATAGCATGTTTAGTAGATACATAAATTTAAACTGAAATAATATTTTAAAAGTTGAAGGCATATTTGCTTGCTCTTTGGAGACATGTTTGAGCTTTAAGTAATCCTATCTAATCTGATTAAAGATGTGAGAGATATCATTTAATGCTTTAAAGATATACCTTCTAAAATTGGTTACAAATTCTTTAGGAAGTATTTTACAGTAGATGTTAACTAATCTTATTAAAGAGTAATATTTTATGGGTGACTGTTTTATAATTTAACCTGAATTTACTATTTTCAAGAATATTGGAAAATATATTTAATTTATGTTTTATAATTTTAATTTAATATGTAACTTAAATTAAACTTTAAGCCTTGGAACCAATAACAATTTCTTGCAAATAGCTTTTATTTTTTGTTTTATTAGTTATCTGTTGCTATTTAGCAGATTACCCCAAGTTTGGATCCTTAAGAAAACCAATAATTTTATCTTACAGTTTCTGTGCTCTAGGAATCAGCTTTGCTGGGTACTTCTGGTTCAAGGTCTCTCTCATAAGGCTAGAGTGTAGGTGTTGGCCAGGGCAGTGCTTTTATCTGAAATCTTGGCTGAGGGAGAATCTCTCTTTTATTTTATTTTTCTTTTAATTGATTTTTAGAGAGAAAGGAAGGGAGGGAGAGAGAAAAAAACATAAATCTGAGAGCTAGACCTCTATCAGCTGCCTCCTGTATGCCCCCAACCAGGGATCAAATCCTGGGCATGACTGAATATGTATATGCGTAGTTTAGAGCTGTTTTAAAGTTAAAAATCTTCTCTTATTTCACAGATATTTATATAAAATTAAGACATTTATAATAGTTCACTAGAAGCCTGGTGCACGAAATTCGTGCATGGGGAGGTGTGTCCCTCAGCCCAGCCTGCACCCTCTCCAATCTAGAACCCCTCAAGGGATGTCCGACTGCCCGTTTAGGCCCGATCCCACAGTGGGATCGGGCCTAAACGGGCAGTCGGACATTCCTCTCACAATCCAGGACTGCTGGTTCCCAATTGCTTGCCTGCCTACCTTCCTGATTGCCCCTAACCACTTCTGCCTGCTAGCCTGATCAACCCCTAGCCACTCCCCTGCCAGCCTGATTGATGCCTAACTGCTCCTCTGCCAGCCTGATTGCCCCTAACTGCCCTCCCCTGCAGGCCTGGTCACCCCCAACTGCCCTTCCCTGCAAGCCCAGTTGCCCCCAACTTCCCTCCTCTGCTGGCCTGGTCGCCCCTAACTGCCCTCCCCTGCAGGTTTGATCACCCCCAACTGCCCTCCCTTGCAAGCCTGGTCCCTCCCAACTCCCCTCCCCTGCTGGCCATCTTGTGGCAGCCATCTTGTGTCCTCATGGGGGCAGCCATCTTTGACCACATGGGGGCCGCCATCTTGTGTGTTGGAGTGACAGTCAATTTGCCTATTATTCTTTTATTAGATAGGATAGAGGCCTGGTGCATGTGTGGGGGCCGGCTGGTTTGCCATGAAGGGTGTCCCGGATCAGGGTGGGGGGTTCCCTTGGGGTGTGGGGCAGCCTGGGCCAGGGGCCTGTGGTGATTTTCAGGCCAGCCACGCCCCCTGGCAACCCAACGAGAGGCCCTGGTATTATTGGATTTACTTATCTTCTATAATTGAAACTTTGTAGCCTTGAGCGGAGGCCAGGGCCAGCCAGGAAGCTTGGCTCCCTCCATTGCCGGGGAAACCCAAACCTCCTGCTCACTCCATGGCTGCAGTCATCTTGGTTGGGTTAATTTGCATACTCGCTCCTGATTGGCTTGTGGGCGTGGCTTGTGGGCATAGTGGCGGTACGGTCAATTTGCATGTTTATCTTTTATTAGTGTAGAGAGTACATAACAACCCAAATACTATTTGCACTTATCCTGTAAGGAAGTTAAACATTAATAATCTAATAAATTCAGTGCATTTTGTCAACATAAATAACACAAGCTATTCTAAATGTTTTACATTTATTTCATTGCATTATTTTCAAATACTAAATGGAATGAAATTATAATTAATGGTGGAACTGCACCTGATTTTTCAACCTCTTGAAAGTTTGATGATCTGATGGTCTAGTGTGGATATTGAAAATACTACATTAATCTAAGATGAAACTAGCTTTGTGGAGTTATATATGCTCATAAAATTGTACAAGACAAATATTTGGGGGATTTCTTGGGTCATGAATATAAAAATCTCTTTATTTCAGTAATTTTTCTCTATGTAAGTTACTATGGTTTATAGTACAACATTGTTATAAAGACTAACTATAAGTAGATGCTCCTACATTTTATGTGGAAGAGTACCAATGCCTAAAAAGAGTAACAAATAAAGTTAATGATTCAAAATAATAATAACAATAAAAACCTGGTCATGTTTGGGAGCATGCCCAAATAACTGAGCCACACCAGCCAGGGCAAGATAATCTATTTTTAAGCTTATTTATGTGGTTGTTGGCAGGATTTAGTTTCTCAGATGGGATTGCTTGACTGAGTGCCTCTGTCTTTTGCTTGCTCTTGAATAGAGTGTTACAAACTGCCTTGCTACATAGACCTCCCTATAGGTGAGCTTATAATATGGCAACTGACTTCCATCAAAGCATGGAATGCAAAATGGAAGCTGTCATCATTTTGTAACTTTTTCTGGGCGTGACATTCTATCACTTTGCTATATTATGTTTATTAGAGAAGAGTCACTAAGTCCAGCCTACATTCAATGGGAGAGTGTGAATACTACATGATGAGAATCATTAGTGGCCATATTAGAAGCTTTCTAACATACTTGTTTAGATTCTCTTTTGAATTTCTGAAACATAGAAAGAATTGAAAATGAACCTACATTTTGTACCAGTAAATTATGTTGAAGTAGATGTAATAAAAAGACAATTTTGTTTCTTTCACATAGTAAAGAGATATTTAGTTTCAGAAAGTATGTTGCTTCATTTATTCAAAACATTTACTCAAATTTTCTAAATTTCTTATCTATTTTAATTTTGTCCTTTTATTTTGAGGGGCATGGATTCTTAGAGAGTAAAATTTGTGTTTCTAATGCGTGTATCATTTCCGACAAATCAGTGCTTGATCTACTTAAAATCAATTGACAACATTTATCTATAGGTCAGAGAGCCCTAGGAAAGCATTCCACTTCAACATAAATACACCATTGAGGTCATAACTCAGCCTGAACATACCTTTGAAATCATGAATTGGAACTTCTCAACGAACTATTGACTGTCCCTTAGCTTTCTAAAATACAGAAGGTTGTATTAAGTAATGTATGTTTTGGGGTCGAGAGAAACATCTCTAGGTATGCTTAGGACAAATTCTCTGTTTTAGAGGCTAGAAAAATCATTAGCTTTACGTACATTTGCTCTCTTAATAACTCTAAATCTTCCAATAAACATTTTTAATTTGCACAAAAGGAAAGATTATAAAGCTAGATACCAAATGACTTTATTAGAAGGTTATGTATAAATTCCCTTTAGCTTGACATTAGTTCTCCCATGCTCCAATTTCTCTTTAACAAACCATTAAAATTTTCTCTTGCAAAGTGTTAATAATATCCTTTGTCCTGTCATTAATGTCAGCTGTCATTAATGGGGCCCAAGCACTGTGGCAAGAAATCCCGCAGCCAAGTCAGTCAGTTATAAAATATAAGACTATTCAAACAAGAGCTTCATTAGATTTAGTGCTTGTCTCATGGTGCAGTTTTATAATTTGAATTCAGAGGTTCCCAGACATATTCTGTGACTCAATACCACTAAATGCTCATCAATGTGCCTTAATCTGTCTAAAATATTTTTAATGAGCCAAAATTTACATCCCTAGGGATTAGCAGTTAGGAAGGCCAATGACTTATTTCATTATTCATCACTTATTGCTTCCCATTAGCAAAATTAACAACTGTTCTACCCAAAATAACGAGGATAGTCTCAAGCTGTTCAACAATGTAGATTGAACAAAAGAGTTGTAAATTTTGTTTGACATGAATTGAAAGGATTGTGATTCTTGTCTGTCTATCATATCCTCAATGATAATTTAAAAAGTGGATATATATCCATAATTATAGGTAAAATAACGTTAATAACTAAACAGCCTCTATATTTTAATATGAAATTGAAGTTGAGGTAAGTACCACATATTTTTTGAATTTTGTTCATTTTATTTTTTATTCATATAATCATGTCTGCCCTATGTTTTTCCTTCACCTCTTCCAGATTGTGTCTGAAAATAATTTCAATTTTTTATTTCTTACATTAATTAATCTTGTTTTTTCTTTATTGATTAAGGTATTAATCAATACCTTATTTCCCCATTGTCCCCACCCCACTCCCACTCATGCCCTCACTCCCCTGGTGTCTGTGTCCATTGGTTAGTCTTATATGCATGCATACAGTCCTTTGGTTGATCTCTCCCTCTTACCCCCACCCTCCCCTACCTTCCCTCTGAGGTTTGATGGTCTGATTGATGCTTCTCTGTCTCTGGATCTGTTTTTGTTCATCAGTTTATGATGTTAATTATATTCCACAAATGAGTGAGATCATGTGATATTTATCTTTCTCTGACTGGCTTATTTCTCTTAGCATAATGCTCTCCAGTTCCATCCATGCTGTTGCAAATGGTAAGAATTCCTTCTTTTTTACTGCAGTGTAGTATTCCATTGTGTAGATGTACCACAGTTTTTTAATCCACTCATCTGCTGATGGGCACTTAGGCTGTTTCCAAATCTTAGCTATGATAAATTGTGCTGCTATGAACATAGGGGTGCATATATAAATTTTTAAAAAATAAGTGGTCTATATGATCAGACTTTTTTTGTGTTGTTTAAATGTTTTCAGAAATACCAGTTAGGGATTGCTATCTTTCAGAATGCAATCAAGAAGCGTGTGTTTGTGATATTCTCTCTCCTTTCCTCTCTTGTCATTTAACTTTTTACTTTCTAGAATTTATAACTTAAAGTGAGTCCACCAGCCTGAACTTCATTACTCTTTTGACTCCCTACATTTAAAATTCTTCTTGCTTGGGTTAAAAAATAAAAAGGTAGAATCAATTATTTGTGTGTGTGTGTGTGTGTGTGTGTGTGTGTGTGTGTGTGTGTGTGTGTTCATATTAATACAGTGAAGGAATGGGGAGGAAATGATTGGAGAATGAGATGTTGAGTATTCAGAACTGAGATTTTAGATATGGTGCCATTATTGGTGATGACAAGGGCTAGTTTATCAAAGAGAGAGTACCTGGGATGATGTCACAGATATTTAGAAATCGAGAAGTCAGGGTAATATGTATAAAAGAGGAGGGGAAAATACTGTGGACATCAATAAATTAAGAAATTACTAAGTAATAGGAGGTGAGAGCAATGAATCAAGGGCAAGATTGGTATAATAAGGTGGAACATGATGACTATACACAGAGTATAGAATAGTTTTTTTCTAACACTCATACAAACAGGACAGAAATTATTTAACTCTGTTATTTCCTGTATTGCTTTTATAAGGCATTTCTTATTGTTTTACCCACATTTTGCTTTATGATTATTGTAGGAATATTTAAGTAGAGGTAACATGAGAAATTCATTGACTGAAATAAGGAAAAAAATGAAATCATTTATAAAGAGATCCACTAGACTTTCTTACTTTAATAACAAATGAAATCCTATTGAACACTGTGATTTGCATAACTAATTAGCCTTTACATTCCCAAATCTTTGCATCTTCCAATACTTGTTTCCCAAAATGCCCCAAACTCATCAATCAAATTCAACTCCTCTCAGGATATTAACCATATAAGATTAATTACCACAAACCTCTCAAATGAAATAAACTCAATGACATTTACTGTACCATTCAGCCATTTACCCCTTTTCATCAGTCTTGTAATGCTTCTTGAGTTGCAATTAAGAACTGTAGTAAATAGAGATGCTGTAAAGTTTTCAAGCAACATTTCTTAATGATTTAACCATTAGGTTTTTGTTAATGCCCCCCAAAACAAGTGGAGAAATAAATTTGTCTGCAGAATGGAAAAAGTTAGACAGAAGTATTCATATTTTTGTAGTCTATAATTACTTTATAATAGGTATGAACTATAGAGACATTTACAAAGATAAGCAATCTTTATAACAAAACTGGACTTAATTTCAACTAGGATAATATAAACAGGGAAATTTATTAATGGGAGGGGGAAATGGAATGGTCTTGATGCTGTTTCTGCATTTAGAGTTGTTAAGAATCTGTTAGTGATTATATTTAGCACCTTATTATTCTTTTAAAATAGTTAAACACCAGTGGAAAACTTGGAGAAAGAATATCCAAGTGGACTAATATCCTATATAGTAAAAGGCTAATATGCAATTTGACCTAATGGTGGAACGTCCGGTTGCTATGATGCACACTAACAACCAGGGGGCAGCCACTCAACACAGGAGCTGCCCCCTGCTCCCACAGGGGGAGCGCCGCTCAGCCAGAAGCCAAGCTCATGGCTAGTGAGTGCAGCGGCAGTGGCGGGAGAGGCTCATTAGGATGTCTGCAGCAGGGCTAAGGATGTTCGACCCCAGCAGTGCTAAGGATGTCCGACTGACGGACCTAAACTGTCAGTCAGACATCCCCCAAGGGATCCCGGACTGTGAGAGGGCACAGGCCGGGCTGAGGGACGCCCCCTGAATGCACAAATGTTGTGCATTGGGCCTCTAGTAGTACAATAATGCTAAATAATGTCCTCTTCTCATCTTACTCCCCTATATCTTCTTCTTATTATTATCCTATATAATAAAAGCCTAGGTGGCGTTGCACAATGTCATCACAAGATGGCCACCCCACGTTGTCACAAGATGGCCACCACAAGATGGCCAGCAGGGGAGGATAGTTGTGGGTGATTGAGCTGGCAGGGAAGGGCAGTTGGGGGCGACCAGGCCTGCAGGGGAGGGCAGTTGAGTGAGACCAGGCCTGCAGGGGAGGGCAGTTGGGGGGGACCAGGTCGGCAGGGGAGGGCATTTGGGGGTGACCAGGCCAGCAGGGGAACGGTTAGGGGGCGATCAGGCAGGCAAGCAGGTGAGCGGTAAGGAGCCAGCAGTCCCAGATTGTGAGAGGGATGTCCGACTGCCGGTTTAGGCCCGAGGGATCGGGCCTAAACCGGCAGTCGGACATCCCCCAAGGGGTCCCATAATGGAGAGGTGCAGGCCAGGCTGAGGGACACCCCCCACCCCCGTGCATGAATTTCGTGCACAGGGCCTCTAGTTTTTAATAAAAAGGAATATTGAGAAGCACCAATTATCTGTGTTTGAGTGGTATAAGTTTAAATCCTAGTCTCAGAAGCAAGATTTTTTCAATAACCCTAATGCTAACACACCTGTTTTAAATAGGTTCCCCATGGAACCCTGATTTTTAGAATTGTATTTAATTTCAAATTCTATTATTTTCTTGAAAGTAAAAGATAATGCTGAAGCCCATCCAGTGTGGTTCAAGCTGTTGAACATCAACCTATGAACCAGGAGGTCACAGTTCGATTCCTGCCCAGTCAGGGCACATGCCCATGTTGCAGGCTCAATCCCCAGTTGGGGGCATTCAGGAGGCAGCCAATCAATGATTCTTTTTCATCACTGATGGTTCTATCTTTCTCCTTCTCCTTTACTCTCTTGAAATCAATAAAAAATATATTTTTAAAAATGTAATTCAAAATATATTTTATCATCTCCAAAATTAATTCACAAGGAGAGAGCTACCAAGAAATTAATTTTAATTTATTAGAATTCACCTACCTATACTTTTTATTTAACCTTTTGCACTCGGATGTCGAGTGTGACTCGACACGGTTAGCATTAGAATAAAGGAATGGAGAAAAAAGCAAGCGAGTGCAAAGGGTTAAAATAGGTGACATTATGTATAGAAAAATTGATTTTATAATCTCAAAAATGACAGAAAAATTAAAGAAGAGAGTTTAGGAAGGACAATAAATCCTCTGATGGTCTGTTTTTTATAATCATTGTTTAATGATTACATGGAAGTAATAATTAAATATTGTAAAAACTGAATTACTTGTTCCATGTAGCAGTTAAGAAAAAGCTATTTTATATTAGATAAGCAAAACTGTATGAGAGTCTAATGATTCAAAGAAGTCACATCATAGTCTTCCAACATTTTGATGGTTTTTCCAATTATTTGGAATATTTGCCTTGTTATAAAGCAATCAAAGTGTCAAGATAGAAATAATGAACAGAAAAAGAAAGCTAAATATATATGATTTTATAGAGTTCCAGAGAGAACCTGGGTGCATAAAACTGAGACAATGGTTACTTATTTTAAGAACATAAGATACATTTCATGTTATGACCTTTAGGCTTATCTACACTAGTAAAAGAGAAACATGCAAATTGACCATCCCTCCACTATGCCCACCAGCCAATCAGGAGCTAGTATGCAAATTAACCCAACAAAGATGGTGGCGGCCACAGAGCTGGAGCAAGCAGTTGCCGTGAGTTGCCTCTGGCGACGGAGGAAGCCAAGCTTCCTGCCTGCCCTGGCCTCCACTCAAGGAGGGGCTGGAAAATAAAAAAGGAGTGGCTGGGAGCCTCGGGAGCCTGGGGCGTGGCCAGCCTGAAAACGGTCCTCAGCCCCTTACCCAGGCTGGCCACGCCCCCATTGAGTAAGAGTCCCCACTGGGGGGCCTGGCCAGCCTGCAAACAGCTATCAGCCCCTCATCCAGGCTAGCCAGACACCCCAGCGGGAACTCCCACCCTGAAGGGGGTGAGGCCAGCTTGAAAACAGCCCTTGGCCCCTCACCCAGGCTAGCCACACCCCCCCCAGCAGAGACCTTCACCCAATGGGAGTGTGGCTGGCCTGCAAACCACCACAGGCCCCTCGCCCAGGCTGCCCCACACCCTAAGGGAACCCCCACCCTGATCCAGGACACCCTTCAGGGCAAACCAGCCAGCTCCCACCAGTGTACCATGCCACTATCTATACTAATAAAAGAGTAATATGCTAATTAGACTGGGAGACCTTCCAGGAGACCTTCCGGACATTCTTCTGGTCAAAGCCATGGTGGCGGGGCCAAGGTAGAGGAACCAGTTAGAGATCAAGAGGCAAGGGCAGTTGTGGGTGGTCAGGCCAGGATGGGATGGCAGTTGTGCATGGTCAGGCTGGTGGGGGGGACCATTGGGGTGATCAGGCTGGCAGGGGGGGGGCAGTTGGTGGTGAGTAGGCCGGCAGGGGTGGAAGTTGGATGTGAGCACACTGGCATGGGGGGCAGTTGGCAGTGATCAGGCTGACAGGGAGCATTTGAGGGTGAGCAGGCTGGCGGTGGGGGGCAGTTGGGGGCGAGCAGGCCGGCAGGCAGAGTGGTTAGGGGCAATCAGGCAGGCAGGCAGGAGAGCGGTTAGGAGCCAGGAGTCCCAGATTGCGAGAGGGATGTCCAACTGCCGGTTGAGGCCCGATCACTGTAAACCAGCAGTAGGACATACTTCAAGGGGTCCCAGATTGGAGAGGGTTCGGGCCAGGCTGAGGAATACACCCCTCCCCCATGCACGAATTTCGTGCACTGGGCCACTTGTTCTATATAATCCTATATAATAAAGAGATAATATGCAAATTGACCATCACTCCAACACACAAGATGGCTGCCCCATGTGGACACAAGATGGCCACCACAAGATGGCCAGCAGGGGAGGGCAGTTGAGGGCGATCAGGCCAGCAGGGGAGGGCAGTTGGGAAGGACCAGGCCTTCAAGGGAAGGTGGTTGGAGGTGATCAGGCCTGCAGGGTAGGGCAGTTAGGTGCAATCAGGCTGGCAGGGGAGCAGTTTGGCCTCGATCAGGCTGGCAGGGGAGTGGTTACGGGATGATCAAGGTGGCAGGCAGAAGTGGTTAGGGGCAATCAGGCAGGCAGGCAGGTGAGCAGTTGGGAGCCAGCAATCCTGGATTGTGAGAGGGATGTCCGACTGCCCTCAAGGGGTCCCAGATTGGAGAGAATGCAGGCTGGGCTGAGGGACACCCCCCTCCCATTCACAAATTTCGTGCACCAGGCCTCTAGTAGTCTATAAATTAGCAATTACTCTATATGTGACAGCATAAAGTCTTCTGTCCTCTAGTCTCTCACTTTCTTATCTCTCTTTTCCATGTGAGAAAATGTCTTTTTAGTGAAAGCAAGTAAAAATTAATTATCAATTTGGGATGTTAATTCATCATGCTCTACTATTTTAGGGATGCAATATTAGCCTGAGAAGCCTTTGTTTATATTAAAGGCCCTTTACTCTAAACAGCAAAATCTAAGACATGTGAAAATTCATCTAGCCATAAATAAATAGATAAAACCACAAATAAAGATTTTTTAAACATTGACTTTTGGGAAAGAAGTCAGGGTGGGTGAGAGCAGAGTAGTTGGATAGAAAACCAAAACCAAATAACTTTGTACCTGAGGAATTGAGAAGACAAGAAAATCGGGCAGGGAGGGGATGAAAGGGATACCTTTGGGAGACTTTTAGATTGAGATGAGGCCATGAAGCTGGGGAATTTATAATGGAATTTGTGTCTTTATGAGAGGAGACAACAGAGAGCTTGCTGTCTCTGTCTCTCCACCGTGTGAGGACACAGAAAGGTGGTCATCGATAAACTAGGAAGGCAGCTCTCACCAGAAACTGACTATGCTGGCACCTTGATCTTGGACTTCTAGCCTTCTAGCCTCATGAGAATACTAATTTCTGCTGTTAAACTAACCCAGTCTATGGTATTTTTTAATGGCTGACCAAGACAGTTCATGGCATATTAGTTACAAGATTCCCCTCCCCTGTAATATATTACAGTCATTATGTAGGCATATATCAAAGAACTTACAGAGGCCAACTAATACTAGTAACTTTTTGTACTCGAATATTTGAAAGTCATAAGGTTGTGTTCTTGTGACTTTAGTGGTTTTCCTTTGGCTGAGACTTGAAGGCAAGTTCAGCTTGAATCCTCGGGTAAAGACGGATTCTGAAAAAATGAATTCATGGAACTACTTCCATTAATTTAATAGCACATATTTATTGAGTGCCTGCAATTTACCAAACACTGAAGATCCAATAGGGAGCACATGTAGAGTTTCCATTATAGGAAGGGATGCACACAATAGCTAAGCAACACAATCTACATAGTGTAATATATGTTGACGAGTTCCATGGAGAAAGATAAAGAAGGAGCTGGGATAGTTAAGGATGAGGTTAGTTTTAAAGAAGGTTGTCATGGTAGTAATCATTGAAAAGGTGCTGTTTGAGCAAAGACTTGAAGGAGCTTGGGGAGGAGCCATGCACATCTTAGAGGAGGTTCTAGACATAGGGAACAGCAAGGACAAAGGGTCATCAATGGCAATACTGTACGCCAATACATTTGGA
Source organism: Cnephaeus nilssonii (assembly GCF_951640355.1). Taxonomy (NCBI): domain Eukaryota; kingdom Metazoa; phylum Chordata; class Mammalia; order Chiroptera; family Vespertilionidae; genus Cnephaeus; species Cnephaeus nilssonii. Next base: position 83,209,961 of record NC_137072.1, on the reverse strand, counting down.
TACAGGCAAGGAGCAGAGTGAGGAGAGAATGAGAGAAAGGTGTGGATATGCCTGTGGTGGGAGGGAGTAAGAGGTTAGAAAATCGGCTGTGTTAATGTTTTTGTGTTCAATTTTCAAAGGGATGCTAATGAACCAAACTTTGGTTATAATTACATGTAGTCACAATCAACAGGAGACTGTTAATTTCTAGAAAACTTTGCAAGTGAAACAGGGATTTTAATATGTTTGTGTTGACAGTTTTTTAACAGATGGTTATTTGGTTAACCTGAAGCTCAGTTACCAGGCGCTGTATTTTAAATAGACAAGAAAGCTGCTATTTGAGCAAAACCTTTAAGCTCCAATCTTTTTGACAAGGCAAGGTAAGCCAGAGTTTATGTTGGAGGCCAAATCTATTCTCTTTGAAGCTGAGGATGGCATTCTCAATCTGTGCAATTTTCTGGATGTGGTTGCTATAAAATGAAGCAAGAATGCACTCTACAGAGCATAGTCAATACTCTGAAAAAAAAATCAATGTTTTACAATCACTATTAGATAAAGATTTATTTTCAGCCCTTGGGTATTGATTCTAGACCTTTAATACATATTCAAGGTGTTTCATTGATAAGATGTTTACTTCTAATATAATCAAGGTTAGCATTTTAAATAAATATTTGGGTTATTTATAATGGTAATATTTTGTGCATCAAAACACCATTGTAGGAAAAAGAAGCTATCTGGGAAGATATCTCAGCAATAAAATGTGAGAAAGATAAGTGAACAGTGGAAAAAAACTTGAGAGCTTTTTGTACATGTTTTAACATTTTTCCCTTAAAATGTTTTTAAATTATGCTATTTTTATGAAGATTTCTTGAAGCATCAGGGGAGAATATGTTACCTAAAATTTTATTCTGGATGGTTTTGATTATTATGGATTGTGTTCAGCATAAAGTTTAAAAAGAAGTGAGACCACACAATAACATCACCATGGCACTATTATTTTTATTGGTTTTGGAGACAGGCAGATGAGGAAGAGGATGCTAGCCACTCTGTGAATCTAGGCCCAGACTATTTCAGTGTTAATACGTACCTTTAAGCTCTCATTATTTTTTCATCAGGCCATTTTAGTAGCATTCTGTCTGAACTCCTTGCCTTTTAATTTCTTTCATTCCTTAGTCTGTCCTCCACAAAGACTTGTGAGTGGTTCTAGAATACATTCTGGACTCTAGCACTAACACCTGGGTCCTAGTCATCTGGCACAACCTCTCTTTGCAAACTGCTTTCCCACTAATAGGATCCCCACCTTATCCCTATCTTGCAGTTGTGCTGGTTAATTCTGTGGCCTGGTGACTCTAATCTCACCACAAGCCCAGGATGGGTTGTTCTTCCACACTTAGGACCAGATAAATAATTTGTGGGGCCCAGTGTAAAATGAAAATGCAAGCCGCCTTGTTCAAAAATTAAGTATTTCAGGACGCTAATAGTGCAGCATCAAACCAAATGGGGGGTCCCTCTGAAGCAGGGCCCTGTTATTGCACAGGTCACATGACTGGGAAGCTGCTCCTTCTCTTCTCACTGATCAGAATAAAATGTTTCAAGGCATAAATCACATGCTTCTTCATGTGAGAAACCGTCCCATGTACTTTAAATTAGAAGACTTAACGACATACTGTTATTTCTTTAAAATATATTTTTATTGATTTCAGAGAGGAAGGGAGAGGGAAACAGAAGTAGAAACATCATGATGAGAGAGAATCATTGATCGGCTGCCTCTTGCACGCCTCTACTAGGGGTCCAGTCTGCAACCTGGACATGTGCCCTGATCAGGAATGGAACCATGACCTCCTGGTTCATAAGTCAACACTCAACTACTGAGCCACACTGACCAGGCAATGGCATATTTTTAGATACCTAGCAGCTGGTTAGACACAATTAGTGAGGGGTGGGGATGTGCAATGAATGAAATGGGAAGCTACATTCTTGTACCCTGAAATCATATAACTCAGTCTTATTACTTTATACAAATAACAAGTTATCTAGACAAATCTCCTAGATGGTTCATTGCTGTGGCAGACTCCAAACGTCCATTTCTAGATATTTCTCTGAAGGTAAAGATTCCACGATTGCGGCATAGGTGTCAGCATGCATCCAGAGCTTCACGAGCCAACAATAGTTTCTCAAGGAAAGTAAGTTTATCACACATCTTCTTAGAAAGATGGAAGCACTGAAGATCAGGTAGTCTAGATTCCACTACTTAGAACCATGGTCGGCAAACTGCGGCTCGCGAGCCACATGCGGCTCTTTGGCCCCTTGAGTGTGAGAAAATGTCTTTTTAGTGAAAGCAAGTAAATTTAGACTGGGCAAGTCTATTTTGAAGAAGTGGCGTTAGAAGAAGTTTAAGTTAAAAAAATTTGGCTCTCAAAAGAAATTTCAATCGTTGTACTGTTGGTATTTGGCTCTGTTGGCTAAGGAGTTTGCCGACCACTGACTTAGAACAAAGTCAATTTAAATGTCCTAGTAATTTTGTTGTTGCTATTGTTGTTATAAGGGTACATTTTTTAATATAATACAGAATATCTGGCTGTTTGACTTCCTACATATATAACCCCAAATCTGTCTTATGGTTTTACATTTTTCATAGGAATCTGGTTTATAGATAACTAGCTAATAGGAATAAGACAAACTATAAGGAAAGAGGAATGGAATAGGTATAGTGAGAATCAGTGTCTGCTAAGAGGATGTGTCTGGGAATAACTTGCCCAGAAAGACTATCAAAAGGCAACATTTCTCTTCCCAGTGGCGTTCTGAAGGGCTTACACATTGTACACACAATGTGGTCATCTTTTTTTTTTTTGCCTTCTTCCTTTTTTTTTTTTTTTTGCCTGCAGCTCCCACAGTAAGAACAGCCCAAGGGAAAATATTTTATAACTGTTTATGTAAAAATTTAGACCCAGAGAGAGGAGTAGCAAACTCTTTGTCAGGAACTTGGGTTCTGGAGTCATTTTACAGACGTGAAGCAAATTTATTCAGAGATCTTCATTCTGGAGGATGAAAAGGCAATGTGACAGCTCTACTTTCTTCAAAATTTATTTTATACCTTAGTGAGGCAAAGTTATTAGAGTGTTGAACATCTAATATAGGTTATATAAATGTAGAATATAATGAGGCTAAGCAGAAAAATTAGTTGGTTATAGCATGGTGAGAAAGTTAATGAATTCAACAGAAGCGACCCATTATGCAGAGATTTCTGGAGGAATCAAAAGAAACTGTTTTTGCTCCCATTTGCAAAATGACCTTGAACATTCATTACCTGACCTCACTGTATGCATCAATAAATTCTGCTGGGTTTGGAAAGAGCCTGAGGGAAATGAGGCATTACCAGAACACTGGCAATGTTTACAAGTCTGCAGCAGGAGGACAAATGTTTTCTTAGTGCAGAAGGTCTGTGTTGTGCCACAGTGTAATTACGTTTGATCTGATTTCATTTTCAATTAAAGTGATCAGCTTAATTCACTTTTCTTTCAGTTACTAACAGGGTAAATTTGATAATATTTCAGGCTTATTAAGAGTGTGTGCTTGTTCCTTGTAACTCTTTGGGATATAGTTTTATTTCTCCAGGTTACTAAATGTGAAAATGGTTCTCATTATTATAGATAAACAGCCAAACATAAGCTGGCCAACCTTTCCTAAGAGGCTACTGTGTATCAGGAAAAGAGATAGAAAGCAAAAGGAAATACATAAAAGAGCATGTTGAGTTTGGAGTCAGAGGTTTAGAGTGGAAAATAATAATGTGCTTATGAGAAACAAGTGGAGGCTATTTAGGATGGTTAGTGACAGATTGTAGAGGGCCATGGATGTTATATTCTGGAGTTTCGATTTTATCTTTAGGTGATGGATAAACAAGTGTTGTAAATAATTAAAAATGTTACTTTTAAGAATCACTCAATTAATAATCTGTAAGAGAAACTGTATCTATTTCCAAGTCCCTTAAAACTGGAAGTGAATGGCTAAATAACATGTCTGTGATCCCTTGTTTGGTATTTTCACCATAAGCACGTTTGCTATAAACATCTTTGCTGTAAGCATTGTCACAGTACAACTAATTGGCTGTAAGGCAATTTCTCCATAAAAGAGAAAATAACAAAAAATAAGAGGGACATGTAAAAAGGACATAATGATGCATGAAAAATTAATAACAAAATTAAAAGATGTTATTGAGAAAAATGAAACTACATTGTCTGAAGTTTTCCATTCATTGTAGTATATAATTTTTTAAAATTCTTGTTGATTAGTCTTTTTGTTCGACATCAGACATTTTCTTGTTGTTTCAAGTTCTTCATTCAGAGAATCAGTTTCCTATTAAAGAATCAATAATTAATGCTCTTGAAGACTGTTGTGAATTAGTAGCCACCTCTTTTGTATTTACCATAGGGTGGTAAACTTTTGGTTTTGACAGGTGGGAGGGATGACTGTGCTTGGGAAAGATGTGCAAACTGATATGTGGTTATTTTCTAGTATAGTATAGAGTCCGGCTTTGCATGTAGCTTTGCAATCTGGCTTTATACGCAGTTATCATCCACTATTTTAGGCCCACTACATCTACTCATCACTGTATAGACCATAATGAGGGCTAAGATTTATATAATATAAAAATGGGAGTGACTGTAAGAATTTTGTCAACAGAGAAATGAAACCAAACTGACAACATTAAGTCTATTAAATGTGAACTAAACTGTCAACCAGTTATTTTATCTTTCACGATGAAATTGCCTTACAGCCAATTAGTTTTGGTGAAAATGTTTGCAGGGAAAATGCTTACAGCAAAGATGTTTATGGCTAAGATGCTTACTGTAGAAATACCTAAAATCCTAAAATCCATACTTATAGATTTTTTTTTAATCCTCCTCTGAGGATATTTTTCCATTTTTTTTTAGAGAGAGTGGAAGAGAGAGGGAAAGACAGAGAGAAATCTTGATGTGAGAGAAACACATTGATTGGTGCCTCCTGCACACACCCCTACCAGGGCCCTGTGCTGGGGAGGAGCCGCAACCAAGTTATGTACGCTTGACCAGAAATCGAACCTGGGACCCTTCAGTCCACAGGCTGATGCTCTATCCACTGAGTCAAACTGGCTAGGGCCATATTCATTGATTTTGATAAGTGGACATGGGGTGGGAAGGCAGGATACTTCCAGGGTATGGAGGGGGAGAAGGCGAGTCTGATCTCATTCTAAGCAAAGTAGTGAAAGATGTATGTAATGAAAGACACTTGCATATTACTTATTTAATTCTACCTCTTCCTCTTTCTAAGAATGTAAACGTAACCAAATAGTTTCTGCTCGCAGTAATATCACCTGTCTATGGAGTGTTTTTAATGAAACACACCCAGTTGTCTACAATTGCTTAAGGCAGTGATGGCGAACCTCTGACACGCGTGTCAGCACTAAATATTTAGTTTTTGATTTATTAAATACAATTATATATAACAATTATACATTTATGTTATTTAAACTATAAATATTGCGAGATAATGTTTTTTCCTCAAAGTGACACACTACCCGAGTTATGCTCAGTTTTTTGGCGAAGTTTGACACACCAAGCTCAAAAGGTTGCCCATCACTGGCTTAGGGTAAAACATACATGGAAACTATAAGTTAATGGGGCATGGCTCCCTGGAAATGTCACATAAGGAATCAAATGATCAGAGTATAAAATTGAGATGTTTCACAACCCAAATGTTACCTTCTATGTCAGTGAGGTAATTACATGAGTTATTTATATATCATGCCTGTTGAACTGGGCCACTCCATGCTGGTGTACTGGTGTGCTGGAAGATAGGACCTGGTAGCTGTGGGTGGAGGTCCCCTTCCCCAACTCTGGCTGCTTTACCTGGATCTCGTGCTTACTTGTCTTCTTAAAACTATTTAAAAAGTTGATACTGAGTAAGATCTCGATTCCTATGAATCTGATTTTATAATATGATTATTTGTATTATCTAAGGTAATGCAGAATATTCATGAATATTTTAAAAAGGTAAATATTTTTAACAATATTGAAATTTTAAAAATTCAGAAAGACTTTAACTGACTAAATCAAACTGTTCTGAGCACTCTCCAAGCTTGTCCCTTCATTCCTTTCTTTTGATATCAACAGGAGGATGGCAGCATATATAGGTAGGGGTGAAGATAATAAGTACATTTGGAGGTGTGTTGGCATCTTAGAAAATGTGTTCTACCTGGCAGTGGGAAGAGTAAGACAGAAGTGGAAGAATAAACAACAAACAACAAGAATAAAAATATCCACATATCTGATTCTGATGTATTTTAAGAATTTGGTTATTGGGACTGGAGGCCTCCCATACCAAGCCAGCAGAGCTACATTATATAAATGCCTATAGGCCTTCCAGGTCAGGAGTTGAGAGATAAATATGATATGCTACAAGTCATATATCAGACTATATACTCCACACACATTGTCAGAGAGGAAAGCCAAGGCTAGATAAATTTCTTCTTGTTTAGGGATGAGGGAAAGGAAGATACAGCAAGGCTTGAGTATTACATTTTCTATATCAAGTGTTACAGAAACACCTTTGTAGCCGTGGATATGCAGATATCCTATAAATAAAATAAGACCTCATGATTCATCATACCTTCTTCCATTAAGTTACATGGATCATTAAGGATTTCAGTGGTTTTATACTGTGATATCCTGAGCAATAGATATTTAAAAACAATTTTGAAAATAGAGAATACAGTTATTAGCATAACATACTAATACAAAAACAGTAGTTGCTAATGGATGCCTCTGAAATTTCCCGTTGATAGTATGTTTTGAAGGATGAGTCTTGTAATATAAATTCATTCCCAGAAATTGTAATTATTGGATGCACACCTCTCATGCATACTATTCTAGGTGAAGGACCTAGATTTCTCAATTAGGGTCACTCTTAGTCCTAATCCTAGAGGATGTCTAAATTGTCCTTGGTTTAGAATGACAAAACTTCTTAATCTTACAGCTGAGGTTAAATGACCATACCAAGGATTACAAGAGTAAAGTTGAAACACCGTGGCAATTTTGTTGTTGTGAATGAATGTCCTTTTTTAAGTCGAGTCTCTGAAGGGAGGTGCTAAATAATATTACTAATTATTTATGCCTTTATCAATATGCATTTGTTTTGACTTAGGTAGGGTAATATTTTTTTTTCAACTATAGGAGAACATTTATTGAGTAAATCACAGGTAGTAATCTGTAGAAGAAATGAGCGTAGGAAGCAAGTTATAGATATAAAGGAAGGGCCCTTGGATCTTGGGAGTGCGGTAGGTAATGGTAACACACCGGGGGCAGGGGTGAGACAGGGGAGGGAAGAGGAAAGCTCTGGTGTGCTCGCTGGCTGGAGGGAGAGTACTCTGGGCCCTCCATCCTAAGGGTTTTAAGGGTGGGGATTTTAGGGCAGGTTCCAGGAGAAGATGTTAATAGAATATTCAGCAGCTTTCCAGGTGTATCCTTTCAGGGTCTAGGTCTCAACTGATTGATTGATCAGCACCAGGTCAGGAGGGCATAATTCAATGCTGTTGATCCTGAGGTCAGCCATGGCTGGTTTTGCTGCTTTTCTGAGCCTGGAGCTGAAATACAACTGAGGCACAAATGTTATCTCTAGGGAGGAAAGGTCAGGGGGTCCAAACCACATGACCAGCAATATGCCAAGGGAGGACAGGTCACCCTGGGGGCAAGGTCCCACCCTACAGTCCTTTGCTAGTGACCTTTCCTCCCTGGTGACCTTCTGTATGTGTGTCTAACTGCCTACCACAGAAGAAGTGATAGCAACAGGACAGCATGAGATGTTTCTCCTTTATATCCGCCTTTTTAATCAATAGATTAGACATCCATACTTGAAGAAAAACAGCTTTGTGGGTATTTTGGGGCCTAGTACTTTACTCCAACAGTCCTGTAAGGAAATTCACCTACCAGTGAAGCTGGAAAGATACTAACTAACGAACCTCAGTATCAGCTGCGAAAGGTAACATAAATGAAGCTGCTTCAAAATAGAGTCAGAGCTGCCATTCCAGAGGAATTGTCTTGCACATTTTACTCAAGCCCTCAAAATGTTAAAAATGGGTGAAATCACCTTTGGACTGGGTTAAAGGAACATTGTACTACAAACAACTATTTGCAAAGTTAAAAGGAAAGCAGACATTTAGACTACCAAACTGAAAAGTATAGACAGTCTTTAGAATTAGCATTGCTATGTTAGGTTATCTGCATCTATAGAAATCCCTTCCTTCTATCCATGTAATTATCCCTCTTCCTTCTCTCATGAATCCCCCTTGACTCCACCTCCTACTTGGAACCCTATTTGGGTTTCTGCCTGAATCATTTTCTTCCACAGTAGTCATTCTTTTTAATCTCAAACACTTGCTGCCTCTCACTTTGGCTTTTTATTTTTAGGTTAACAGAGCTGTGGAAAGAGTGAAGCTGGTGAAACTTCCTAGCCCACTGTTGCCACTGTCAGGCAAAAAAATCAGAGGATTTTATGTCCAAGTTGATGCTGGAAAATTTGCAGAAGTTCAGCCTAGCTGAAGAAGGACTCCAGCATACCACTGGAGAAAGTGGTGCTACAGCTCAGGTTTGTAGTTTGCCATAGGGTAATATTTATATGATGATAAGAAATGATATGTCTTTCTCTGGTAGAGGATAAGTTACCAGGAATCACTTCATCTTGTTTCTTGACCCTACTACTCCTGATGAGCTCTTACTCTTTTTTAAGAACAATCATTTATTTGCACTTTTGAATGCCCTGCTGCAAACAATGCAGCCAGAAACATGAACAGTAAAAAGCAAAATCTTTTAATAGAAGAGAAGTGGATTGGTTATTGACCTGTCAAAATCCCTTTTCATGCACCATTTATTGAAGTAATGAAGAGCACATTTGAAGAAGTCTTGGAAACAACTTATAACGTTTGGAATGTATTTTCATGGGCCATCAGTTAGAGACTACACATTGGGTGCAAGTACATTCACAAGTGCAAAGAGTTCTTGTGGACTGATACAGACATTCCAGAATCCAAAGGGTTGAGACAGGTAAACTGATGTTTCTTATATCAAACATAAGAAATGGATAAAAGAGGCTGGAAAAAAAAATGCCTGCAAAAAGAGGACGGGATGATCATGACTGGCTTAAACCAATTGTGGCTATCCCTTAGGGCTAGTCATTATGCAATCTTGAAAAAAAATTCACAAAGAACAGGGAATTACTACTGGGCAAAAGCTAGCAATGTCTCTGACAAAAACTAGCTGTTGTGTACAGTTGCTAAATCTTGAAAAGGTTTTATATTTAATCAATTAATAAAAAATGTGTAATCCCAACAAAAAAGTATAGAATGACTGAATGTACTTTAGAGGGCAGTATAATAGAGAGATGCTCAAAAATTTGTAAATAATTTTTTTCTTAATTTTTAGAAAAAAATTTTCTATTTTTCTGTGATTAAAGTTTGTAAAGAAAAACTGAGGCATATTTGTCATTTGGATGGACATCAAGAGGTTTTATAGGGTGATGATATCTTGGTGATATAGGTTTTAGGCCTTGTCTTGGCAATCAGGTAAACAGGATTTCATCAGTCAATATAAAGATGATTTAATTTTGTTTATTGCTGACAATATCACAGATGTCCCCCTTTACCCCTTTTTGACTCCCCTCTATTCAGGCCCCACCTCACCCCAGGTATTCACCATATTACTGTCTATATCCATGGGCTATGCATATATACATATATGCTCTTTGATTACTCTCTATATGGAGATGATTAAATATGTTTAATTCATTTTTTAATTCACTGAAGTCAAATTTATAATCCAGGAGGCCAAACTATTCTCCACAGTGAGACATTTCCCTTTTTGGTGAAAGATAATGTGCATCCTCTGATATCTTTCTTGATATACTAGTAAATGTGCCTGAGCATCTAATTTACTGGTAATTATAATGATGTGTGGTACAGATAGAATTGGAAAGGCAAATAGTCTTAAGCAATATTATTTACAAGCCAGGGAAGAGTCTGACATATCTTTGCATTACAGCAGACTGTGCCTCTTTAGTAATTGGATTATTTGTGTCTGCCAGATTATGTAGTTTCAAGGGCTAGACTGTTGATGAACATGGATTACCACAGCTTGTTTTAGGACTTATTTTCTCCTCTTCTAAATATGACCCTGTGCCTATATTTCAATTTTTTCTTAGCTATGTTAATATTATTGTCTAAACTAGTTAAAAGCTTAATCCCATGAGCATTGAAGATATTCCTTCTCTTTCATTTTGTGTTTTACCAATTATTGTAAATGTGACAGGATAATCTTATTTTTAGCTCTACATACTTGCAGATCAACTTACTTTTTCCCCCCACACATATCATATATATACTTGTGGTTGAAGAATGAGAGGTTCACTTATAATTAAGAGAAAAGATTAAGCATATACCAGAGATGAAAGATAAAGGAGAACTCTAGGCTTACAGCTGAGAAAAATCAGGGAAAAATAAGATAATCAGAGAATAGAATATTTGACTAGAGAAACAAGGTCAGGTAGACAATAAGAGTGATCATTTCAAGTAAATGATGGTTGTGAATAAGAAGAATAAGAATAGAGGTAACTTGCAGCAGGAAAGAGAAAGCAAAACAATGGATTTCACAGCAGGGATTAAATCTTTCTTGGCAATTCAGCATTGAGAGTTCAATAAGTTATGGGTGCATTTTTCTTTCTGTTAGTAGAAAAGAGGTTGAAACATACTACAGAATGCAACAGAGCCAGGCAATTATATTTCACTAAATTTTATCTTAAGTTACAATAATATCTAGTATATAAATTTGTATTTTTGGTGATAAATTTAGTGAAGTACCTCCCTGATTATACCAGGAATATCCTAGAATTAGTTCCATTGGGATTTTGAATTGGTAAATATAAGAGTTCCAACAAAATCTAATGCTAGTCAAATACATCATTGAAAGAAGCTTAATGGATACAGGTATCCTGAGCAACTCCAAGCAGAGGTTATAGCTGCCTGGAGTTGCTCAGTTGTGCTGGAATTTTCCCCAAATTCCCAAGGAAAGATGCTCAGGTGGTACCAGTGATTCTGGTACCAGAAGTGCAGGCTTCTCCAAGGTGAGATTTGTCATGTTGGGAATTTCTGAGTGAGGGCTTCCTGAGCCACTCATCCCCATATTCAATCACCGAAAGCTCCAGAATAACCCTGTGTAGTTGCACAAGCAGTTGTGACAAGCCATCCACCCAGTTCTGACTTTGAGATTCTGGGCTGAATTCTTACCCTGCCACCAGCTCCATGTTGCTATGTTTTGTCCCAGATTATAATAATGATCAGTCCCCATGCCCCCCTCTATACACTGTGGTGGGAATCAACACAATACAAAGAACATTAGAAAGAACTGAAAAATCAGACAGATGTGGTGAAAACTATGCTTTAAATTCTACTAGTTTTCAGTTATCTTTAAGGAAGTCCATGTTGGGAAACAGATTAAGAACCAGAATGTCATATAGACTTGACTTTATATCTTCATTTTCTTAAGTTGCTTGTAGCTTCTCTCTGGATTTTTGCTTTTCATGTTTTGATGTAATGATTCAGATTATTTTTCTACCTAAATATAAATAGAACAAAGGTACAGTTTTACTGTTTTTAAATTGGTTATTATTATATTCATGTAAAGATGAGAGATACAAAGGATGAAGGAAGCCAGGGCTTTTATTGATTGCTTTTCACATATTTTATCTCAAACAACCCTCACACCCAGTGTGATTATCTCTAGTGTGGTTTTCAGTTGGAAGCTGAGAAATCAGAGGCTTAGAGAAAGCATGTGACTGCCTATGGCCACTACTTCAAAAGTACCATGGATGCAACTAGAATCAGGCACCCTAACTTTAAATGTGCTTGCTTTTTACAACACTACCACACCATACATCTACTTTAATAAGTTGAGTGGCTCATTCTAATATGTTAATTCATTTACTGTAGAGTTCCTTCCCTGGAAGATACAGAAATACCAAGGGAGATTGATAATAACAAGTTTCTGTCTTTATGGGGTCCCCGGGACATATGCATTCTCTTACTTAGCTACCAGGGGGATGGAGCCAGCTCCAGCGTGTGTGCAGTTGGTGATGCTGTCACTGATGAAGAGGTCTTTTGGTACCAGGCCAGCTATGTGTCAGTGGGGCTCTGCTTTCAAATCTTGAAATTTATTTGTTCCATGTTGAAAACATGTGAATGTTCATTTTAAGAAAAATGTAGAAACAGCTTGCTCAGAAAACAGATTCTGGTGTGTGTGTGTGTGTGTGTGTGTGTGTGTGTGTGAAACATTTTTTACCAGAGGAGGCTTATAATTTAGTTTTCCAAACAAAGAAATGTTTTACTATTATAAATAATTTTTTTTTAAATGTAGAGGAAGAAGCAATACAAACCTAACAAGGAGGGTGAGGAAACAGGAGGCATAAAGCATCTGTTAGTCTATCCAATCCAGTGAAGGATATGACAGCTAAGGGAAGAAAAAGATTGCATGAGATGAGTGTGAAACCTTGAAATTAAGAAAAACACCTAGAATTGAAGCAAGTTCTGAGTCTGCAGGTAATAGATTGATATTAGAATTAATTTTGAAGATCTTCATGATATTTTATTAGAATCTATGTTGCATCATCTCTATATCTATGCAGCCCATCTGGGGGGGGGGTAGGGGGGATTATGGTCCCAGAGATATAGTAATAAACATTTTCCTGATGATTCTCTCTACCCCCTGATACAAATCCTCAAGGCCTCCTCTATATTGTTTTAGGCGTCTACAAGTGATTTCTCAGGAGTTCTTACTGAGGGTTTTTCTCAACCTCAGTATAATTCCTAGGGACCCACACTCAGGAAACCTTCTGAGGAAGCCTCCTTACCTGTCCTGACCTCTGCGAAGCAGCTGTTCCATTGCCTAACCCCATAAGAATATGAGCTATTCAGTAGAAAAAGAAAAGAATCAAATAATGTTTCTGATCATATAATTAATTTAACATCTCATGCTCTGTATTTTCAAATGTAAGCATTTGTCAAAGTGTGAGTGCTCATAAGGTATATTACATATGACACAATTCAGGATATAGATTAATTAGGAACCATGATTTGCATTCTGCCTGATGGCTCAAAGTACCGATCTCATACATTAGAGACACCATGGATACTTATTAACGTGCAGATTTCTTGGCCCCATTATAGACTTACTGCACCAACAAGCCTGGAATGGGGTCTGAAATCCGAATTCTTAAGAATCTTGCCACGTGGTGGTGTTATAAGCATTCAGGTGTGGGGATGTCTGTACTAGGCAGGTCACTTTTGATAGTAACTGGATTATGACAAAAATATGGCAGTGTTTAGCAGCAGCAGCAGCAGCATTTTATTTTAATGGCTTTGTGTTTTGTTATACCTGGGTGATAGGAATGTATAAAAAGCACAGTGATAGTGTGAATAGACAAACTGTTGATCTTGAGCAAATGAGACACTGTTAAAGATTGGGTGTCTTAGGGATATTTAGCTTCCAGATCTGTTGTTTAGATTTTATAGATGCCATTATTATAAAAGTATCTTACTATTTAAATTTTGAAGAACAAAATAACTTCCTAGTCTGAGGTTCCTGCCCTTAGTTTATTTTTTCACTAGTTTTATTAGAAAATAAATACAATGAAACTATGATATTAATGTTTTGATTTTGCTTTGAGTCCTCTTAGGAACTGTCATGTTACAGTCAAGCAGGCTGTGTGCTACTTTATGTAATCCACACCTGTGAGATACTCATTATTACTCTCATTTCATAGATAAATGAACAGATCCTCAAAGAGGTTAATTAACTTGACCAAAACCATACAGCAAATAAGTGGCAAGGCCAACATTGATTTCAGGCTGCCTGACTCCAAGTCCAAGGACTTTCTATGACATGATGCTACTCATTTGAAAAGGCATATTTTGTTTGTCTTTAAAATGGATATTCTTGCATTCTGTGCCCTATAAGCATCATGAAAATCCACAAATGGTATTCTTTGAAAACAATTTGGACAAATAGCCTTGATAGTAGTACTTTTTTAAATAGAAATTCTAAGAACAAGCTCATAAGGAGCCTTTGTAGTGTGTGTATAGGTGTGTGTGTTCTATGTTGCAAAGTAACTGAAGGATGGTAATGCTATGAGCAGTATTGGTCTGAATGAACAAATACTTTTCCATTCTGCCACCCATGTACTTTTTTCCTTAGGATGTTTATATCTTTTATAACTTTCCAAATGGAAAATGCATGATGTCTGGCTAGTTGTCCAAACATGCCTTTTCTATTTTAAAAGCGTCTGGGGAACTACAAGTAATCAACAACAGACTAGTAAAAATTTCTCAGATTTGAGCCTTCTGCACTATTGCAATTAAAGTGGATCTTTCTCCCCACCATGGGATTTGCACTGTATAACTGATTACCAAGCACATCATGTAAATGGCTCTTAGAAACTGCAAACAGCCCATTATGGAGAATGCACCTTATTAACAAAGGTCATATTAGAATCTCACCCTGGTAACTAATCGCATCAAACGTACAGCACATCAATAGGCGCATGGACTAGGAAGCAGCGTTTTCCAATTAAGTGAATCAGTTTGACCTTCTGAACTATAAATAAACTGCAGCAATAGCTCCTGATTAGGCTTAAGGAGTCTGAGTTCCATTGCAAACAAATGCCTCAGAATTTAAGCATACTTAGAAAGTTAATCCTGTAAGGAGTCAATGAACAGATTTAAAGTTTCTGCATTAATGCCTTGACCTGAGTTTCCTCAAATTTCTGCAGTGCAAGCAGAATGGGAGTGTATTTTTCTGAATAGATAAACAAGCCCTGAATTCCTTTTCACCCTCCCTCAGGATAACTAATTTAACAGAAGTGAACCCATTTTCAAAACAGAATAAAATATTTGCTTCCCAAAGTAATTGCAGGGTTTGGTTTGGCTGGCCTACTGCCCTATAAGAATATGTGCAATCAGCTATACTCAGTGGAAACTTAAAGTACTTATTAAAAAACACATTTACCCTTGTGTATATTTATTTGATGTCTACCCTATAACTAATTCAGAACCCATTCATCCAATTTATATCTAAAGTAAAAATCCAGTCAAATTCTGTAAACATTAAACTCAATATACAGAACTGACACTGCTGACCTACCCTCAAGAGATAGTATTTTTCTTGAGAAAGATTTCTATAACCTTTCTAGGTCTCGGTTTTCTCATCTGTAAAATTAAGGACTTGGACTAAATAAGATTTAAGCCTCTTAAAGGTAAAATTTCTATGTATTTATATACTATATAGCTAACAAAAGTTCAGACATTATATAATTAGCCCAGATAGAAATGCTTAATTTTTAACACTATTCACTGTAACTTTGTCTGAATTTATGGGAGAGAGATGATAAATAAGAATGTAAATTCCTGCAAATTCAGATAAATATGGCTAGTATATTTTCCTATTAGTAAGACAAAAGATTGAATAATTAGGGAACCAAGCTCACTTTACATAAATATCATTTTAGACTTTTTACATGAAACATTCAGTTTCTGCAAAGAGCTTTGAATAACTACATGAGCTCTTTAAATTTTAATAAAAATCCTAGCCTAGGGCTCTGGCTGCTGATAGGAGATAAAAAGGACTGATTTCTTCAGACCTTTTCCTCTTTTACAGGAACTCTGTAAGAAACAAACTGTATTTAGAAATCTTCCATGTCAAGTCTCATTTTTTAAATTTTTAATCTCTTCACTTACTTGATTTAATGATTCCATTTATTGCAAGGCCAGGCAGGGAAAAGCAGAGAAATACCTCCTTGCACTAAGACTCAAGAGTATTTAAGTTTTGAGAAAGGATAATACAAGGTTGATTGATCAGACACTAGTTTGTTTTGGGGATGTACAAAATTGGTCTGTTAGAGATTCAATACTTTATTTGACTAGTGTAATGGTTGGAAAATGAGCTTATCTACTATTCTAGGGTGAAATCTTGCCTTTTGCTAATGTATTTCATTAAATTTTTGTACATATAAATATAAATGTACTTACCATGACATGCATAGATGTTTGCTGAAATGAAATTGCGAAGTGAGAAATATTTCTTTATTCTGTTCTCCATCTACTTACCTTTTCTGTGTCCTTGGGGGCTCTTTCATTCTCTATGTATCACTACTTTTTCATCTCAAGAAAAGGCATCTGACAGGTAGATTTACAAAGAATCTCTTGTGACTTAATATATCATTCCTTCCAGAGGATTAATATATTTAATATATTTAAAAGAGGGTTAGAAGATTAACTCAAGTGACTAAGTCTCTATTAATGATATGCTGCCTGAATCCAGGAGAGATTTCTAATCAAAAGAATCTTCTTGGGGTCCTTCTTATTCTATAATATAGCCAGGTGACTATTATTCTTCCTTCTCCCAAGGCTAATGGAAGGTGCTGAGATAGTGTAAGCTCATGAAGGTTAGCATTTTTGTTCATTTCATTTACTACTTTTCCCCAGCGCTTGGAACAGTGCCTGACACAGCGTAGGCACTCAATACATATATACTAAATTTAGGAATCCTCATTCTCTCTTACTGCCCAAATTTCGACATGTCAATCCAGGGCCAGTAGGGACTGCAGAGATCTGTCTGTGAAGGTTGTAATTTTGGGAAGCCCAGATAATGAGTGAACACTGGCTGCAGAAGGCTAGTGAGTAAATGTGGTGGGGACTGCCATGAGCTTACCAAAGTCATTTCCTCTTCCTCCTGAGCAACAGGTGGGTTACATTTCCCATCCTCCCTTGCATTTAGATGGTACTTGCCTGTGTTCAGTGGGTAGTTTCAGCGTTGTCATCAGTAATGTTTTCCCCCCTCAGGTTTTAGAGTTCTGTGAAGTTGAGTTTTCAGGTACAGAATGGCAATTTCCCTGGAATCAAAGAGGGAATTGTTCCAGGTCACCTTGCCTCTGAGGCAGTCATCACTGAAGAACAATCATTAATTAATGTTGGGACAGTGAAACCTTTTTTCTGTCCTATCTCCAGTTAACAATGCACGAACAAATGATACGCTCTAACTATAAATCAGGGCCAAAAATTACATACCACAAACTTATTTTCCTCGCCAAGTCCAATAGGTTGATATTGTGTGTTGTTTTAATATTCCCACTTGGGCTGCATGTCTAATGTTACCTTTGAAAATGTGCTAACAAGACTGAAAGTAGTGGGGCTTTTTAATGCACTTTTATTACAATTGAGGATTTTGAAAAATGAAACCTGATGCTTCTTACCCAGAACATGATGTGACAGAAAAGTAGGAAAAAAGGATATGGCAATAGAATTTATGCCACATGGCAGAATTGTCTTAATTCATTTTCTTGCATGGGATACTTTTTCTTTCATTCATGACATAACTATTTTTATGTTGCTAGCATATTTTTAGTAAGAATGCTTTAGTGTTCTTCCTCTTTTCTACAGAAGTTCTTTTTTTAAATATATTTTATTGATTTTTTACGTAGAGGAAGGGAGAGGGATAGAGAGTTAGAAACATCCATCAGCTGCCTCCTGCACATACTGGGAATGTACCTGCAACCAATGTACATGCCCTTGACCGGAATTGAATTTGGGACCCTTCAGTCCGTAGGCTGATGCTCTATCCACTGAGCTAAACCGGTTATGGCTACAGAAGTTCTTATATATTAAACTTGATCTCTAAAAATGGGGGCTTGAATTCCCTAATAATATGTTTCAAGACCTCTGGCATTTCCTACAAGTATGTAACAGATTATTAGGAATAATATTGAGGTGAAGCACTATATTTTGGAACTCTGAGGAGAATTGGTGAGTTGGAAATTATCTGTTTTAAGCAAAATGGGTTCCTTTAAAAATATCAGCATTGCTGGGAATAACTCATAAAATTTTCCTATAATAAGAAACACAAAGTCTACATTGAATACTCCACTCTAGGACAATCTAGTGAAGCTACTAAATGCCTTTGTAAATTAGATAAGTTACTGAATTACATTGAGGCCTGTTTAAACATTAAAAAGTTAGAAGATTTAATTATACCTGTGTTTTTAAAAATTTAACCCAAGGAACCATTAGTTTCATAGACAGAATCTTGGGACTTTATGGAGAGAAAACTGGTATAGTATTAAAATCTAAATTGAATTGTCAACTGCCATAATGGGAATAAATATACAGTCATGCACCACTTAATGGCAGGGATACGTTTGAAAAATGCATCCTTATGTGATTTCATCATTGTGTGTATATCATAGAGTGCATTTACACAAACCTAGGTGGTATAGCCTACTGCACCCCTCACCCATATGGTATATGCTTACCATCAATAATCACAAAATAAACATTGCATAGAAATGAATTGCCATAATTATAAGTACCTAAGAATTACCAGCTAACTGTTTTAGCTAATTATTTTTGAGCAAGTGCTCTATTGTTATGGAAATTATTTCAATACAGAAATTACTTATTGTTAAAATTTGATGAGCCTATTATGTTCATATTATTGTAATTGTTACACATTTTTAAATAATTTCTAAGCTATTATTTACTTTTCTCACATGTCAGGATAAATAAATAAATAAATAAATAAATAAATAAATAAATAAATAGAAAGCCATCAGAGAAATAAATGAAGAAAAATATTTTTGCTTCATTTGAATACATTTTTGGAGAAAATAGAATACTATAAAAAAGAAAAGATTTCAGAAATATTAGTCTCAATATAGTGTAACACTAATATCACTGATGAAGAATGGTGTGAATTTAGCATTTACTTCCATGTCAACCATAAATAATAAATTTCAAGAAAAATTGAGATAAAATATACATGAATAATCAATTAAACCAAATATATTTTCTGAGGGTGTAGACTGTTCATGATGTAATTTAAATATTAAACAATGAAACAATCTCAAATTACCAAATGACAGAATAGACTCACATGCATTTATGAGTTCTTCCAAATTGCTAAAAATATACTAGGTTTTTGTTAGTTTATTATAAGCCAAAGGACATTTTTTCTATTTTGTAAGTTAGATGAACGCGGAAAATATTCAACCGAAGAATGAGAAAGGGCAAAACATAGCAGCATTTATCAAATAGCCTTGGCAAGCATGAAGACAGTGCAAATAGTATTAAGTATTCACAATTGAAATCTGATAAACTATTGAAGCTTTCTGAACAGAGAGTAAGTGAGCATATGAAGAATATTGGCAAGGTCTTGTTGAAAGAATTATTAACACAGTTTAGTTTTTGCCAAAGCAATGACTATGGTTCAGAGAATAATACAAGCAGCTCTATGATATATCCTGGGATTTTCTTCTATTGTAGAGTGTATCAAAATGAACATTTAAACAATTTTTAATCCAGTAAAAGACATTTTAATACATATTCTTAGAAGAGCACATAAAGAAGAAAAATCTAAATCTAAATATAATTTTAGATGTCAGAGATATAATACTGCACTATATACTTGGAAACAAAAATGGATAGAAGATACTCAGTTAAAGGTAGCTTACATTTCTTGTTCTGTTCATTGTCTAAATTTGGTGTTAAACAATGAAGGAAAAGTCTTTACTGATAAATTTTAAAAACTTTTCAGTATGAACAAATAATTGTTGAAGTATATACTAAAAATACATTTACCTGCATAAATTTGCTACTATTGTCAAAACAGCAGTGGGGCCGAGGCCGGTTTGGCTCAGTGGATAGAGCGTCGGCCTGCGGACTGAAGGGTCCCAGGTTCTATTCCGGTCAAGGGCATGTACCTTGATTGCGGGCACATCCCCGGTGGGGGGGGTGCAGGAGGCAGCTGATCGATGTTTCTCTCTCATCGATGTTTCTAACTCTCTATCCCTCTCTCTTCCTCTCTGTAAAAACTCAATAAAAATATATTAAAAAAAAAACAAAACAGCAGTGGGAAAGTCAAATTGATGCCTTCAGGCCACAGAATACTCATTAGAGGATACTAGTCTAATGCTCTTTTATAAAATGTTGACATATTAAATAAGATCTATGTTTTGTGATGAAAAACAAAGATACACTTTAAAATATACTTAGAAATGTATTTGGCCTGCAGTACTTATGATATTTTAAGCAAAATTAATGTTATAAACAAAATAGTATATGAACAAAAGTCAATGTATAAGAGTTCCTTAAGCTCTAACCGGTTTGGCTCAGTGGATAGAGCGTCAGCCTGCGGACTCAAGGGTCCTATGTTCGATTCCGGTCAAGGGCATGTATCTTGGTTGCGGGTACATCCCCAGTAGGGGGTGTGCAGAAGGCAGCTGATCGATGTTTCTCTCTCATCGATGTTTCTAACTCTCTATCCTCTCCCTTCCTCTCTGTAAAAAATCAATAAAATATTTTTTTTTAAAAAAAGAGTTCCTTAAATCATTGAAGAGATTATAAAATCCTGTGAGGAAAACAAATTATTTATGTTTATGAAAATATTATTGATGCCAAATAAATTATACACTATTGCTATTGACACCAATTTCTGTAATTCAAAACACACTATCAAAGAATAAGGAAGACTCTTTTGAAGTGTAGATGTGCTATTGTATACCTTACAACTAGCACATCTATAATTTAAACATAGTTTCAAAGTCAATTATTTTATGTCAAATGCAGTTTATTCCTTACAAAAGGTTTACTATCTAAATAATTAGATTTTATGCATTTAAAATGTAATATATATATATATATATATATATATATATATATATATATATACCAATGAAACTGACTGATGAGCATAGTGAGAAATATGCTATTGATGAGATCACTACTCTGGAAGAATTAAAATGGTTAAATTTGATAAATCCTATACAGTTTCCATTATAGTTTGCAATATATTTGGACACACATTTGCTGGACACCTTTTAAAATATCTTTGTAGCACTCATTCTATATTAACTTTGCTAGTGAAGAAAGTAGTTCTTCATAACATATATTAAATTTACTTAAGGTCCACACTATCACATGATTCTAATTCATTTTTTAAATGAGAAACAATTAAATGTTGGGGCAATATACATGGAAATTGTAATAAACACTCCTGTTTCTATGAAAACAAGGAGAATAACTCTTTTGCAAAAATCCTTTCCTAGTCACCATACATTTTTAATAATTAAAATTTTAAATTTGTTATATTCTTTTCAAATTTTGATTCATAGACTTTGTATAGAATGACTATTTTTATCAGTTATTATTTAAAATTTTTAAATACTTTTACTTCTTTCTTTAACTTGAGGAAGGTATAATGTTTTTTCTAATTTATACAAAGATAGTCTGTTTCAAATACTCCTTTTTACATTTCAAGACTCTTTCCTTGGGGACTCAAACCATACAATTTCTTTTAAGTCATAGTCAAGATAGGAGATATAAGAAAACTTTTTACCGAACAAAGAGATGAAGGAGAAAGTGCTGTGCTTTTTACCTGGGGCAGAGGAAGGGTGACCATGATGAGAATTTTGCCTGAGACTATCAGGGAAATGAGAAGGGAGAAGGGAGTTTCCTTGAACAAGGAGGGAAAACAGCATGGAGAAGATATTTAATTTTTAAAATTTACTGTGAATTTCCCAAACAACAACAGTGAAAGCAACAACAAAAAGTTCTCCCCTCAAGAAAAATCCCCCAAAAACTCTTTTAAGACTAAGAAAAACTGAGATAGCTTTAGTGCCAAGTTGAAGGTCTCATCACACTTTCTCTCTTTTTCCCAATATTAAGTAGCAATGGGGAGTCCTGAATAGAGTTTGGATCAGTTTCTGGTACAAACACAAATTATATATTGTAGTAACCTAAGTTGTAGAGTGTACCTTTAAACTCATGCTACATCAACATTTATTTAACACCTATTATTCTTTAAAGATGTTCTGTTTTTTTAAAATATCTAATAAATTTTGATGAGCTTATAAAGTAGATTTAAAGAGATTAAGCAAATGCCCAAATCTAGAGAATTATTGGCTTCACCAAACATTTATGTTCTATGTACTTTATACTACCTTTTGATAATAAAAATGTCTTTTATAATTATTTGTGGAAAAAAGAAAAATAGATGGGAGTGAGAAGGGGAAGGGAAAGAGGACCAGGTAGAAAGAAGGAGGGAGGAAGAGGAGGAAAGGAGGAAATGAGTCCATAATTTGGGCTTACAGGTATAAAAATATTAATGAGAAAGATGTGAAGAGATCAGAAATTCTTCAATTACTATCCACTCAGTCAAAGCAAATTATGTTTGGAAAGGAAGAAAAAGGAAAAACAACCCCAAAGACTGAAGAGATTCTAAGGGAATTATTAGATTCTAAAAGTGAGTTTTTACATTTCTTTTGTTCTATGATTAGATTCTACTATATGAGAGAACCTGTAGAAGGCATATTAGAGAGTAGCTTTTTTAGAATTATAAAGACTAAGATAAATGCCAGAAAAGTAGATTGGAAATTGTAATTCCAATTTTCACCATAGTAATATGAGGCTAGAGAAAATAGCATTATCAGATTGATTTATAATGAACCCATGGTGTCCAAATAGTGATGATGAATAGCTGGATTTCAAACTGAAAGGAGAATTTTAACACAGAAACAACGAGTGTGTCTCTGAACTCTGACAGTGGCCTACATTTTATAGCAATGGGTTAGATGGACAGAGATGGGATGTGTTTGAATTTGCAAATTGCACAAAACTGAGGACAGTAAAATAATTGTAGCAAACACAAGCTAATTGATGTCAATGTTTTTCTGTGATAAATTTAATATAAAAGTATAAAATATAAACCATTCTGCACTTTATTAAAAAAAATAAACACACAACACCACAAACTTCATGAGTATGAAATACGGGATTTAAGGCTTAGACTAGCAGGCTTTCAGATGACATGAAGCTCAATAAAATAGGAATTTTTATTGTCATGTGGCTGTGGTAAATCTACTTTGAGCCTAGACTTTATTAAAAAAAAAAGGTGCATTATCTTAAAAAGAGGTAATGCCATGATTAGTTTTGTGCACCATTCTTTCAGAGAGAGAGAGGAAAACAAAAAAGGGTAGATTTGGAGAAAGTGACCAATTCAGAGTCAGAGAATATTGCAGGCTCTTAAGGAGCCAGATTGCATTCAGACTTCTTTCTATATTTAAAAGCCTGTGTGGTGAAAAACTAACACATGTAAGTAGGAGCATAGTTCTGTAGAACTAGGGCTAATGGATAGACATTGCAAAGCATTAATTTTTTACTTAATTTAAGGCAATATTTCTCATTATCACAATTGAGACACTTCAGGAGGTATTAGGTTTCCCATCACCAGAGGTTTTCAAATAGTAGTTTAATGATCAGTTGGGAGAACATCTACACTAATAAAACAAAGAGATTCAAATTGACCATACCTCTGCGACACCCACCAGCTAATCAGGAGTGAGTATGCAAATTAACCTGACAAGGATGGTGGGTTAATTTGCATACACAGGCGCCAAGCGGCCTGGGTCCTGGGAACATCCTCTGGACCCAGGCTGCTCCTAGCCTGTAGGCCTGCATGTAGGCCCTGAGTGGCCGGCGTCCCAGAACGCCCCCAGCCACTCGGGGCCTATGGGTGCAGGCGCCAAGTGGCTGGGGGCAGGGCAGGAACATCCACCAATGCGGGGGATGTTCCCACCCCACTGCTGCTTGCAGGTGCACCAGCGCGAAGTGGCAGCCCAGGACCACGCTCCCAGCCCGGCACCCACAATGTGGGGACACACCCCTAGACCAGTGGACAGGTCCTCTGTGCATGAGCTGCAGAGGAAACACCTTTTTAAAATATATTTTATTGATTTTTTACAGAGAAGAGGGGAGAGGGATAGACAGTCAGAAACATCGATGAGAGAGAAACATTGATCAGCTGCCTCCTGCACACTTCCCACTGGGGATGCGTCCCCAATCAAGGTATATGCCCTTAACAGGAATCAAACCTGGGACCCTTCAGTCTGCAGGCCGACACTCTATCCTTTTCTGACCGCTCATTGGCTAAGCTGTCTGTACACTGCCACTTGCAGTGTTCTTGGTAACTTGGGTAATAAGAATCCAAGAAGGTAATTTAGGGTTTTTCCACCTCACTCCTGGAGGAAAAAACTAAGGTCCTCTGCTGGAGGGGCTAAGAAATGTCATATCCTGCCCTAGCCGGTTTGGCTCAGTGGATAGAGCCTCAGCCTGCAGAACACAGGGTCTGGGCAAGGGCATGTACCTAGGTTACAGGATCCTCCCTGGCTGGAGCCCCGGCCAGGGCTCATGCAGGTGGCAACAAATCAAAGTGTCCCTCTCACATTGATATTTCTCTCTGTCTCTCCTCTCTCTTCCACACTCTCTAAAAATCAATGGAAACATATCTTCAGGTGAGGATAAAAAAAAAAAGAAAAGAAAAGAAATGCCATATCCTATGAAAGAAGCATCTTGAAAATGCCTAAAGAAAGTTGCCATTTTTTCATGGTGAAAGGACTGGAGTCCGTGTTGATAAAAACACCTTGGTGGCTGCGGTGGCTGGCAGTGGCTGCAGCAGCGAGGTGATGGGGCTGATCAGCCCAGTCACTTCCTACAGAGAGTGGGCCTAAGCTGTCAGTAGGATATCCCCTGAGGGCTCCCAGTCTGTTAGAGGGGACAGGCTGGGCTGAGGGACCTCCCCCCCTCATGCACTGGGCCCCTAGTATTTAATATTGTTCATTGCTTTGTCACCTATTTGCAAAAACAGTGCTTGACACATTAACCATGAGAAATATTTATCGGGTGAATGATTGACTAGAAAGGAGTTACTTATAACTAATGTTTATGGAGCCCCCATTAGTGGTCAGGTGTAACTAATTTTTCCCATCTCTATAGGAAGGGGCAGTTATTATTTTTATTTTATAGCTCAGAGAAATGAAGCACAAAGGGAAGGACTCTTGCCCCAGTCACTCAGGAATTGAGTGGAAGAGGCAGGGTTCTCATTGTGGTTTAACAGTCTCCTGAGCTTGTTTCAAGTTTCAGAAGATAATTGACCAACATAATCTATTAGGTTCCTTCACCAAACACTTCCTGAGGTATGCTGTTATTAATGAAATAAGGAGGATTTTAGACTGAGAGGGTTCTGATACTTCAGTATCTTTCCCAAGCAAACCAAAACCTGAGACTATAAATGCCTCAGTTAAGAAATCAAAACCTAAGGACCACCAATCACAAACAGCCATCTGCACTTTTCCTAGGTAAATGCTTAAGCTATAGCCAAGCAAGTAATCTCCTTGCTCTGCTTTTTCTTTTTCTCTATAAGTCTCTCCCTTACCTCCTATCAGTGAAGTGCTCCCTACATCCAGTTTGGCCCTGCCTGATTGGAATCAATTTTTGTTCAATAAACTTTAAAACAATTTAACGTACCTTACTTTATCTTTTAACAATGCCAATAGGAAGAATTTACCAACTCTTACTACATTAGAAACAATTTGTTTTCCTTATGTGTTAACATTAAAATAGAAGATAGGGATTTGGTCTTGAGACTACCTTATGGACATTTTCATTAATTAGCAGGGAAAAGCACAGGACAGTAGTCAGTGAGACTAGTACAGTGTGTGAGCTCCAGTAGCGGGAGCCAGGGTGGCTAAGCACATTATGTTTTGGATGCCTAGAAGCTGTATACGGAGATAGTAGAAGTTAGAGACAATGACAATTGCACTATTTTGCAATGTTGCCTGGTTTAAACTGCTGGTTACATTTTGAGGATTCATGCAGAGGGTGAGCTCTTTGAGGCCAGATTTAATCCTTACTAAGATTTACATCGTATGAGACTTTCTCAGTATTGCACAAAGGATATGAGTAGGACAGAATAAATAAATATGTGGTGACTACCATTGTCCTTGGGACAGCTGGAATGGCACTGGGATGAATTTGTAACTCTTACTAGTAACAAGCATGGGAACATGGAATAGACTGATGAACTCAGTGGTAGGGGGAAAGGGGAGCAGGAAGAGATTAAACAAAGAATTTATGTGCATATATGTATTACCTATGGATACAGACAATACGGTGGTGAAAGCTTGGGGTCAGGTAGGAACCAGTTTGAAGGGGGCAATTCGGGGGGAAGGGGGAAACATCTATAATACTCTCAACAATAAAGATTTAAAAAAATAAAAGTAATTAAAGCAAATTAAAATAATATTTAAGACCCTATTTTTATCTCTGTTGTTATGGTACTGCATTGTACAGAAAATACCATAACCCAAAAATATATTATGTATTGACTATACATAACATTTTTAAAATTAAAAATATGTCAAACACTTTGCAACAGGAAGCATCTTTTATAAATCACTCCCTGTATTGGAACACACAATGATATATTGAATGACTTAAAAAAGTAATAATCAGATTTTCAAAAGCTGTTGTATTTTCAACAGTTTTATCTATTCTTAAATCAAAACATTACATCAGACTGTAAAACATTATGTATAAACTTTCTCTGTAGTAGCTGAGGCTATAAAGTAGGAATAATAATGCTTTCTCTTCCTACCTTGATGGCTTGTTTATAAGAAGCAAATGAAAATGTGAAAGTACTTCAGAACTGTAAAAATAACAGTTGAAAGGCAAACAATTATTAGAATGAATAATGAACATATAAAGTTGATGATGAAGGTATTTTCATTTTCTTTAAAAATAATATCTAAAAATCTAATGAGATATTTGGTCTCAGGCTATCTCCTAGGACAGTGGTCGGCAAACTCATTAGTCAACAGAGCGGCAAACCGCGGCTTGCAAGCTGCATGTGGCTCGCGAGCCGCAGTTTGCTGACCACTGTCCTAGGACATGGAAAATAATATTTGTTAACCATTACTTTAAAATAATTGGTAAGTTTGAGTTGGTGATATGTTTAAATATTGGTTGTTTAATAATAAATATACTTCAAAATGTTTCAAATATACTGATTAGTAGTCTCCCAAAACATAATTTCTTGAAGAGTAATTATTGAGGAAATAGTATCAAGTCCTTGTTATGATTAGACTTTATTTTGTTGTAGAAGACTGAAGAAGCCCAAGTGATGCTTAGAGAAATGGAGTTGCAGTTTTATTACGCCGACGGTCTCAGAGGAGTTGTCTCCAAAGTCTGAGCAAACCAATATGGTGGAAGCCCTTCTTTTATCCCCTTTTGGTTTCTTTGTTCCCCCAAGTATGGATGGGGACTTCCAGACCTTTCGTGGGCTTTGCAAAAAGCCCCGTGGGTTGGGATGGGGGTCTTAAGATCATATCTAAGGGCCTGGCCTGGCGCCAGTGCTGATAACCCCCTCTGGGGGTTGTGTATTGTTCATGGTTTATGGCCTCTGTAAAATGTGAGCATTTAGGAAACAGGTCTTGCAAGACTAGATTGTGGAGAAAGGGGCAGTGACTTAAGTATAGGTTATCAAGAATGTATATTAGGTTACTGCACAGATTCAGATTGCTAGCCCCCAAACATCAGGGTTACATTGGAATTAGCCTTTCAGCCTTCTCAATTAGAATTCAGATACACTCTGTTCAAATTTCTTATACATTCCGGGTCTATAATCTTGAACAAATTTTATGAACTCTCTAAGCCTATGATTTGTCATCTGTGAAATAGGAAAAATATATAACTCCTATAATGTTGTGAGGGTCAAATGGGATAGAATCTGGAAGGCATTCAGCACAGGACTGGCTCACAAGAAGTTCTCAAAAACTGAAGAAAAGACACACACACACACACACAATCAGACATAACACATGTATGTAATCCTAATCTTGTACAGTTTAACTTTTGGTAATATATCATTTGAATTTCCAGTGATCTTGAAATAGTTCTTTTTTTTTTTAAATTCAAGTGGCAACATTTTCCTTATAGCCTTTATCACACACTTATTTTATCTATAAATCTTTTCTGTTTCTGCAGAAATTTTCTGTTAGTGCAAAAATATTAGCAAGCTCCATATAACATATCATTAATTTTAATTTGCTCTTGAAATAAAGACATGTTACCAAGCTGCATTTGGAACACATATCAGAAATTTGGTAGTACAGAAGCAATAGTACTGGATTGGAGCTTTTGAGAACTAGGTTTTTTATTTACCATATTTCTTTGGGAAAAGTCACTTATTTTTAGAATCCCAGGTTACTGTTTTGTAACCATTTAGGTAATGAAAACCACCTGAAAGGGTTCTTGCAATGATCAAAAGAGAGAATGCATGTAAAAATGCTTTATAAAAGTTAAGAGTGTGTTGAAGTCGTCCCACAGATTAGGGATGGACCCTCATCCAAAATTTGGTTTGGGTGTCAAGACTGATGTTATTGGACACACACTAAGAGGATCTAAAAAGGTTTATGACTCATATAATGAGATTTTATATGTAGAGTAGAACAGACTACCAAAGCTGGTAAAAAAAAAAAATGGCTTTAGGGAGAGGAGACTGGCTTGGGATGTTTGTGATAATTAGGGATAGGGCCAGGGTGAGGGCCCCGTGGCATCAAATGTAGGAATGCCTGGGATTATTTTTTATCCACTTCTTTAGATGTGGGGCTGAAGGGGAAAGGGAAAGAATAGGGCTTAAACAGCTGTCAGCAACCAAACATCTAAAATAGAGCCCAACTTTATTATAAAACAAATTGTGGATTTTGTTATTAAAATCCGATTGGCCAGCCTGGTGGTGATGTTCCCACCCAAAGGCTATTTCCTTTCCTCTTCTTTGTTGACAGAACTGACCTCCCACAGAAGAGGCTGCAGATGCAACCCAGCCAGTGGGCACTGAGAGGAAGTCTCTTGGAGGGCTATTAGGAATGATTTTCCTCTCTGATAAAAAGAGATGCCTAGGAGCCAAATGCTTCATTTCTCCATCATAGTATGTTGTGATCCAAATTAATAATTGAATATGGTAATACAATTAGGGTTATTCGGGAACATTTCACATAAATCCAAAGTATCGATTGTGTTAAAAAAAATGTCCATGGTGTTCCAAGACGTCTAACCTGAGCCACTTAAGATGAAGATAGGTAACTGAAGGCACATGCTAATAATAGTGGCTACCTCCTGGTAATCAAAAGGTCTAATTACTGTCAGTAATAAAGTTCTTTGATTACTAAAAATGCAGTGAATTCCCTGACACTTAATAAATATACTTTGTGGATTAGATACAAAATTGCAAATTATGAAGTCTATGCATGAATTCCTGGCTGTGATCAGTTCAGAAATACTGATTTAAAGTGTGACTCCTTTCCTTGAGAGCCAGCGTTTTCAAAGGGGACTGTAGGAGGCAGAACTAAGTAGCTCTGTCATGATGCCAGGCCAAAAGTCCAGAATCTGTGAACATGTTATAGGGAAAGTGAGTTCTTAGTGGGAAGTCTTGCATTCTCCAAATGTTATCACAGGTTTGGCTGTTTAATTTTCATACTCATCATCTTAACCCTGAACCCCTGGGCAAACATAACTGTATATATCTGACTTAATGTTTTTTTCCCTCTCCCAGTCTTACTGTGTTGACATCATGGAGAAATAACTTTTTAATATTTTACGATTTTCAGCCAAATGTTGTCATCTACAATCTTTAGAACCTCTTCCAGTAGTTACAGTTTATTAGCAATGGAGTATTGCATTCACCCATCTTCTCATGAGGCTTGAAATTTTTTTATGAAAATACATCAGCGTGCGTTCTCATGGAATTATTTTAATATATTGAAGAGAATACTATTATTTTCCTCTTTAATTGGAGCCAGGAAAGCAAAGAATTATAGATCCTTCTTTGTCTTTGAATCCTAAACCGGCTCTTACTTATTTTTCAATATTAATTACTAGAGGCCTGTTGTAAGAATTCATGCACCAGTGGGGCCCCTGGGCCTGGTCTGTGTGATTGGGCCGAAACTGGCTCTCTGACATCCCCAGAGGGGTCCTGAATTGTGAGCGGGCACAGGCCAGGCCGAGGGCCAGGGAGAGACAGGGGAGCTTGGCCAGCCGGGGAGGGACTGCAGAAGGGCTCCAAGGCGTGTCTGGACCATCTCACTCAGTCCCGACTGGCCAGACCCCAGCAGCAAGCTAACCTACCAGTTGGAGTTTCTGCCCCCTGGTAGTCAGTGCACGCACGTCATAGTGAGTGGTTGAGTGGACTTAGCATATCATTAGCATACTAGAGGCCCGGTGCACGAAATTCGTGCACGGAGGGGGGTTGTCCCTCAGCCCAGCCTGCACCCTCTCCAATATGGGACCCCTCAAGGGATGTCCGACTGCCCGTTTAGGCCCGATCCCAGGGATCGGGCCTAAACGGGCAGTCGGACATCCCTCTCACAATCCAGGACTGCTGGCTCCCAACTGCTTGCCTGCCTGCCTTCCTTATTGCCCCTAACCACTTCTGCCTGCCAGCCTGATCACCCCCTAACCACTCTGCTGCCAGCCTGTTTGCCCCCAACTTCCCTCCTCTGCCGGCCTGGTTACCCCTAACTGCCCTCTCCTGCAGGGTTGATCACCTCCAACTGCCCTCCCTTGCAGGTCTGGTCCTTCTCAACTGCCCTCCCTTGCAGGCTGGGTGCCTCCCAACTGCCCTCTCCTGCTGGCCATCTTGTGGTGGCCATCTTGTGTCCACATGGGAGCAGGATCTTTGACCACATGGGGGCAGCTATATTGTGTGTTGCAGTGATGATCAATCTGCATAGTACTCTTTTATTAGATAGGATAGAGGCCTGGTACAGGGGTGGGGGCCAGCTGGTTTGCCCTGAAGGGTGTCCCGGATCAGGTGGGGGTTCCCTTGGGGTGTGGGGTGGCCTGAGCGAGGGGCCTGTGGTGGTTTGCAGGTGGGCCACGCCCCCTGGCAACGCAAGCGGAGGCCCTGGTATCTGGAATTTATTTTCCTTCTACAATTGAAACTTTGTAGCCTGGAGCAGAGCCAAGCCTGGGGCTCCCTCCGAGGCCGGTAGCCATTTGTGTTGGGGTTATAATTGAAACTTTGTTGCCTTAAGCAGGTGGGCCCGGCCAGGGTGTGCGGAAAGCTTTGCTTCCCCTGTTGCCGGTGGCAACCCTGGCCTGCTCTCTCAAGCTCCATTCTGCCGCCATTTGTTTGAATTTGTTTACCTTCTATAATTGAAACTTTGTAGCTTGAGTGGAGGCTTAGGCCTGGCAAGGGCAGGCAGAAAGCTTGGCTTCCTCTGTTACCTAGGAAACCTTGCTCTCTGTGGCTGTAGCCATCTTGGTTTGGGTTAATTTGCATACTTGCTCTGATTGGATGGTGGGCGTGGCTTGTGGGTGTGTCAGAGGTATGGTCAATTTGCATATTTGTCTATTATTAGATAGGATTAGGCTTTGATTGGTTGAATGGCTGACTAGATGACCAGACACTTAGCATATTAGGTTTTTATTATATAGGATTGGAAATACACAAGCAATGAATAAAAAGTTTCAATTACTTTTAAAAATTTCCAAGTATTCTTTCTATTTCAGAATTATTTTTTTCTTCCACTTTATCCATTATTTCTTTTACTATATGATATTGGAGGGAAGTTTTTTTTAAAACTGAAATGCTGTTTTAATTGATGCTGAATGTAGCTTTTAATTGGTATAATTGACAATACCATTAAGTAATGCAATTAAAAATAATAATGCATCATGTACCTTAAGATTATATTTTTTATTTCTCCATCCAGTCACCTTCCTTAATCCAAAAATTATAAAGAAGTATAAGTCAAGAAATCAAATATTTTTCTGTTCTTTTTCTTAATCCTCCATTTCTTAAATTACATGGCAACATTTCTGCATTAATTTTTGGAATCTTGTTTATTTGTTCTCATATGAATAAATAGGAAATGGGGCTGGCTTAGTTTTTCCTATGGAATTGTATCATCTCAGAGCCCCTTTGTAAGCCTGTATTGATCATTTTATAGCTTTATAGGCAGCCATGCCTAGCTGAAGAATGATTATATTCAACTTGTTTCTTAGTTACAATTGCAGGAAACTTGCAATTCTCAAACCATATCTGTAAGTTACTGTATCTGCCTTAGAATATCATAAAAACTGACATCTCATTTCATTATTTTGGGATACTTATCCCTTGCCTTATCATTAACAATGAGATGAAGAAATCAGCAAGTGATTTTTTCTACAAGAACCATAAATCTTATGAGATTAGTTTTTCCAAATGTATTTTGAGAGAATTTATGTCAAAATGACAAACTTGGCAAGTCCAGGTTATGTCAAAAATTGTTGCAAAGGAGACATTTCCAATATTTTACTGTTGAGTGATAACTCTGTACTCTTTGTGAACTTTGAACTCCTATTACTGTTAATTGTCATGTCTTCTGTGTATGAATCAAAGTGTCAGCATTATATCGTGTCCTTAAATTCAGAAGATGCTCCATGCTTTTATTTATTTATTTAACTTTATTTTTATTGTTTACACTATTACACATGTCCTAATTTTTTGCCCCTTTGCCCACCTCCAACCATCCTTCATCCCTCTCCCATTCCCTCTGGCTAACACTACACTGTTGTCTATGTCTATGGGATATGCATATATCTTCTTTGGCTAATCCCTTCACCTTCTTCCATCCAGTTTCCCCTTCCCCTGCCTTCTGACTGCTGTCAATCTATTCCATGCTTATTAGATTCCACATATAAGTGAGATAATATGGTATTTGTCTTTCTCTGACTGGCTTATTTCACTTAGCATAATAACATGCGTTTAGAAGTCATATTTCATAGTCCTCACTTTATAGGAAGATATTTATATTAATATCTTTATTGATATTTAAATTAAGATATTAATTAAGTCCATGTATACCATGAGAAATCATTTTGATATATTTTGATAACAAATGACTCCAGATATCTCATTTAATAATATTATTCACAACATATCTAAATTATGCAGTTGTTATGAGATTAGTAAATTGCTGCATACATGTGGTTTAAGGGACCAGCAAAATCTGGGTAAAGAGAAACTCTCTGTAACTACTGAAGAACATTATTATATTCCTAGCAATAAAAATTGACACACAGAGACAGAATATATATAATTTGGAAAAGAGTGTGTTTATAATTATACTATCTAATAAAGAGGAAATATGCTAATTGACACTCACACCATCGCAAAGATGGCGGTGCCCACAGCCATTAAGGAGGGAATATGCTAATTGACTGCCCCACCCTCAAAGATGGCGGCGCCAGGCCTTGCTGCACACCCGCTTCCAAAGTCCCCCAGTCCCCTCAGCCCCCAGCCACCCAGGGCCGGCCCGAGGCACAGGCAAGCCTTTGATGGCAGCTGCTAGCCAACGCCCGAGGTGCAGGCAAGCCTCAGATGTCGGCTGCCCAGCTGCCCAGTGCTGCCCAAGGTTCAGGTAACCAGTGCTGGCAGAGGCTTGTGCTGCTGGCAGTGGCAGCAGCAGAGGTGTGATGGGGTTGTCACCTTCCCCTGATCACTGGGTTGCCTCCCACCCCTGAGGGCTCCCCTCCTGTGAGAGGGGGCAGGCCAGGCTGAGGAACCCCCCTCCAGTGCATGGATTTTCATGCACCGGGCCTCTAGTAATCAATAAATCAGCTCAGTTAAGTACCATTGTAGTATTTACTCATTTCTCTCCTAGAGCATAGTTAGTCATTTTACATGTATATCTCCTCTCCTAGTATAGCACTATTTGAAAGGTATGTCATATGTATTTAAAAGCAAAAATAATAAGCATTCAATTTATAATTATGGAATTAAATTGAATAATGTGGGAGAGGAGAGAGTAAGTTGGTGAAAGTTAAAAAAAATACAGACCAAACTCAATTTGTGGTACTCTCTATCGATGCTTTAAGTGCAAAAGAACATTGAAAGACATTGGAGGTTGTTACATGTAGTACCAAGCATCTCACTAACTACTAAGTCTTCTCACTGGCAACCTCAACAGTATGGGAATCAGATACATTGGGCATATCCTCCTCTGTCAAGGCTATCTTTGGGGGAAATAGTCTCTCCCTCATTCTTGATGGTGTTGATCCCACCTTTTAGGTCTAGGTATGAGAATATCCTGAGCAATCATAGCCCCTGATTGATGGGTTCAGGAACATGTGACTCAAATGAAATTGATGATAATCCTACTCAGAGGATTTTGTTAGAACTGTTGAAAAATAACATCCTTTCCTTTCCTGTCATTGTGACCTATCCAAAAATTTAAGTCTAGAGCCAACAGTGATCAATATTGCCATCTAACAGGAAAAATTTAGACCAGAAATAAGTCAACATAGGAGGAAAACAGAGAAGAGTGATGGAATGAGATGCTCTGATACCTTGTTTAGATCACCCATTGAATTCAGCAACCCCTGTAGCTGTATCCCTGGAACTTTTAAATTTATGACATCTGCAAATATAAGATACCCAAGCAAAGTTATAACAGATTCTAAATGTGAAACATGCCAGATAGAGATAAATTGAATGGCAATAGGGATTTTCCCTTCCAAGTCTGCAATGTTAACATTTTCTTATATACATAAGCAAAGTAGTTGGTTAAACTGCTGTCTATTTGAGATAAAAACTCAGATCATGTGTTTTTCAAGACTGATATTTTGAAATTGTCATACTGTGAAAAGCTTCCTATGAATTTGACTGGATGAAGTAGCCATCACCCACAAGTTAACACATGGTTTTAGAGCCAGAGGCAATATTTATATAAAAACTTGGGTTATTTCCCTTTGTGGATAGAATGGTTGTACTTTTAATTAAAGTTGGAATAGTAGAATTATGTTGAAACTATAATTTTAAAATTGTATAGGAAGAGAAGGGTGTATGTGTCATAGTCATGGAGTTTGGGATGTAGTAGATGCTTTGACCACTCAGTGCATAACTTTGTGAAGACACTGTTTTATTGTCCTTAATCCACTGACTAGCTCAAGGGAGCCTAACTCATCCTGAGGCTAGAGAAAAGCATGTAGCATACACTATCAGAGTAACATGGAGGTTAGTTTAAATATGGACATATTAACCAAGCCAGTAAATCATTGCCCATCTCAAAATGTTTGCAATAACTGTTGGAAACCTATTGTTAACTAAACTGCTGGTGACTACTTTTATCAGTAAATGAGTAAAGCCTATTTGTTAATATCCTAATATATAAAAAACCTGGGTCCATCACATCCACATCGACCAGAGGCTCAACCAACCGGAAGTCAGTCCTGCAGTCAGCTGGGTTGCCTTGGCGACCCAGCACTGACTGCTATGGCTGAAGGCGCATTGACCCAGCACTGACTGCTGAGAGGGCTGCAAATCAGGGCCGGAGAGAGGCCTGAAGATAGAAGCAGGATCTGATCCATAGCCTCTGTGGCAGCTGTTGATCAGCATTTGCCTCTCTCTTTTTTTCTGGGCCTGGCCAGCAGCCGCGCCTCCATTCCTCTCCAGGCCTCCACCAGGGCTGCTGATCAGCCCCACCTTTCTGATCAGGCCCCGTTGATAGGCCCAGAGATGCTGACTATCATAGAAACCAACCAATCAGAACCAAATCTGGGTCAACTGTGAGGAGCCAATGGCTGCCTAGGAGGCGGAGCTTTTGATGCTGACTGGCATAGAAACTGACCAATCAGAAGCAAATCTGGGTTAACTATGAGGATCCAATGTCTGCCTAGGAAGTGGAGCTTTTGACACTTACAGGCATAGAAACCGACCAATCAGAACCAAATTGGCTGGCAGAAGAGGGCAGTTGGGGGCCATCAGGCCAGCAGGGAATGGCAGTTGTGGGTGAGATCAGGCTGGCAGGGAAGGGCAGTTGGGGGCGATCGGGTCAGCAGGGGAGCAATTAGGTGTTAATCAGGCCAGCAGGGGAGCAGTTAGGGGGTGATCAGGCTGGCAGGCAGAAGCGGTTAGGGGCAATTAAGCAGGCAGGGAGGCAAGCGGTTAGGAGCCAGTAATCCTGGATTGTGAGAGGGATGTCCTGTGGGATTGGGCCTAAACTGGCAGTCGGACATCCCCCGAGGGTCCCAGATTGGAGAGGGTGCAGGCTGGGCTGAGGGACACCCCTTCCCCCCAGTGCATGAATTTCATGCACCAGGCCTCTAGTAACTTAAATAAGAAATTAAATCTGAGGAATGGATGAGTGATGGGCGAAGAAGAGAAGAACAGAGGAAGGAAGGAATGAGAAGAGAAAAAGAGGGACTCTGACAGTATTCTTGGATACTGACTTTATTGAAGCTAGGTGTACTTCTGGTATTCTCAGTTATATGAAACAATACATTTTCTTTTCGGCCTTATCAAATTTGACTTGTATTCCTGTTATTTGAAATAAAGAATGTATTTAAATGTAGAGATCACATTTTTAAGAGAGAAATTATCAAGTAGATAAAAAAGATGTCAAAAAGCTCAACTTCTGAAGCACATGTGTTTTACCCACATGAAAACCCATGGAGAATAATCCACAGCTAATATAACACTATAATATCCCAAGCAATTCCAACAAATTCAGTTTTTTGAATTTTCAACTTTAACTAAACCTAGGGCAATTATTATAGGCAGGCATATTGATGGCAGTGCTATTATAACAGACTATGTGATATTTATTTTTTAAATGACACAAAATCTTTGATAGTTTTACACCAATATTAAAACAATCTCTAGCTATATAAGGGCAACTAAAACATGAATAAAGTCCTTGAAATAATCTTTCTCATAATGACAATAATTATTATGATTTCCATAGGTGCTTGATTAATTTTTTGTGAGGTAGGTGTGATTATGTTCACTATTCTCCAAATTAGAAGCCGACTCTCATAGAGGTAGCCTTAACCACCATATATTACTGCTGACTTAGTTAGGGTACTATAGCTGACCCTGCAGTAACAAATGCACCTCAATATTTTTGTGGCTTAATTCTATAAGTTTGTTTCTTTGCTTAGCATGTTTTTTTTTTTTAAAAGCTTCTATTGATTTCAGAGAGAGGAAGGGAGAGGGAGGGAGAGATAAAAACATCAATGATGAGAGCATATCATCTATTGGCTGCCTCCTGCATGCCCCCTACTGGGGATGAAGCTTGCAAACTGGACATGTGCCCTGACCTGGAATATAACCGTGAGCTCCTGGTTCATGGGTCAATGCTCTATCACACTGGCCTGGCTTGCTTAGCAGTTTTAAGCAGGTAGTAAGGTCTGCAGAATAACTATCCTCCGCCTAGTTGTTTAGTCACAGGTTGACAGAGTCCCTGCTATCTTCAATGCATGACTTTAAACATTCCAGCCAGAGAAAACGAAGAGGTCATGGAGAAGCCTGTGAAGGAAGAATATGTGGGCCACATCTTGAAGTGGCACATACCATTTCCACTGATATTCCACTGAATGGCACTTCCTCAGTGCAAAGGAAGCTGGTATATCTTGTCTAGCTGTGGGCTCATAAAAGAATTAATCATTTTTAGTGGCTAGCTAGTAGTTGCCTTCCCAGTTTACTTTTAAAATTGTATTTAATATAGTATTGGAAAGAGAAAGAAGAAAACAACCATAAAAATCCCTTTAAAAAGCTCACTAGAAACTAGAACACGATTCTGGGTGGATAATTGTCAAAAGTAAAGATAGGATAAAGTTGAACATTTTCAAAGGAAAAAATAATTAAGTTACTTCTGTCTTTGCCTTTCAGGAAATCAATAAAGTTATAGAAATACCGTGAGATTTAGGATCGGAGAGAACTGGATATAATTCTCACTTGATTATTAACTAGCCATTTGATATTGGACAAGCTACCTACCCCCACTGAGTTACAGTTTCTTTGATATAAAATGGGTATCATACATACCAAATAACATTCTTATGAAGATTAGAGTTTATATAAATAAGGAATCACTATGTGTTATTTTGTGAAATGTGATAGTTTTAGAATTATTGTGATCAGAAAAATAAATTGAGTAGCTAGTTCATGTTAGTGGTATTTCACTATTAAAAATGCTCAGTCTTTGATTTTTATTTCTTGTGAGTACAAAATTGACCCTGAGCTGGTGTTTGGAATAAGGAGGGATGGTGGTGAAAAGTAGTTTCAGATGGGAAAATCAAAAGACTTTCGAGGCAGACCAGGTGGTTCAGAGATGTGTTTTGTCTTCTAAAGCCACATCAAATTCATATGACAACCCTTTAAATTTCTGTGGTCACCCAAATTATTTGTTGTGCTTTTGCATGCACTGAGTTAAGTGGTTTCTAAACTTCATTTCCTCACTTTCTCTGAATCCAAACTCATGTGGTGTTTATAGGGATATTTATTTATTTGTCTATCATGATTTTAGTAAGAGGAAAAAATAGCTACTTAAAATAAAGCAAACCATCATTGACAAATAGACTTAACTGTGGAACTCAGATTTCTTTGAAGATTTAATTTGCTTCTTCTAATTCTTTCTAATCACCTTGTCTTTGGTATCCTCACTACTAATTATGAAATACTGAAGTAAAATGGTTTGAGGTAGAAATCTTCATAGTTATTCCATGTCAAACATAGAACCTAATGCCTCATACCAAGGAGATACTGGATGGATGGATGGATGCATGCATGCATATGTATTCAATATTTAATGGACCCAACCTGTATCAGTATACTTGATGCTAGAAAATGCAAACACCGGTATGTGGTTAATTTGTTGCTTTAAAAAATAACATTATTGTCCACTTGCAGTGTTATCTTTTAGCTACATTAAACTGCCTTGACTACAAAGTATTCTTTTACTTTCTAGTTGTTACCCATTCATTCATTTGTTTATTTATTCATTATTTATTTATTCATGTAATTTAACCTAGAACACTTTTTGTACTGCCTGATTCTCATCAATGACTTTTATTTAGCTTCTCCTTTTAGAGGTCTCCTTTTCCTGATTTCCCCAATCCTATAAAACAGGTCAGGAACAAAGCAAGCAAGTCTTTTCATGGGAGAAGAGGAGAGGCAAAGAGCAAAAGACAAAATCCTCTTTTCTAGCATAAGTCTGGGGAATATGGCAGGTATGAGAAATGTAAAGGATCAAATACTGTGCTGTGCCAAGTCCTTATAATTTGTCATGTTTTCTTCTATACCCATTACAAAATACA
Source organism: Cnephaeus nilssonii (assembly GCF_951640355.1). Taxonomy (NCBI): domain Eukaryota; kingdom Metazoa; phylum Chordata; class Mammalia; order Chiroptera; family Vespertilionidae; genus Cnephaeus; species Cnephaeus nilssonii. The sequence goes on along the minus strand of NC_137072.1, from coordinate 83,170,948 downwards.
GAGTTATTTTAGAGGAAAAAGACTGAAGACATGTATCATAATCTCATATATATAATTAATCTATTTTGTTACAGATTAGACATTTCAGTTTTATAAGATGACTAGTGGCCCGGTGCACGAAATTCATGCACGGGCGGTGGGGGTTCCCTCAACCCAGCCTGCACCCTTTCCAATCAGGGACCCCTTGGGAGATGTCCGACTGCCGGTTTAGGCCTGATACCACATCAGGCCTAAACCGGCAGTCGGACATCCCTCTCCCAATCTGGGACTGCTGGCTCCTAACTGCTTACCTGCCTGCCTTCCTGATCACCCCTAACCTCTCTGCCTGCCTGCCTGATTGCCCCTAACTGCCCTCCCCTGCTGGCTTGATCTCACCCCCAACTGCATTTGCCTGCCTGATCACCCCTAACTGCTCTCCCCTGCCGGCCTTATCTTGCCCCCAACTGCCCTCCCTTGCCATCCAATTTGGTTCTGATTGGTCAGTTTCTATGCCAGTCAGCATCAAAAGCTCTGCCTTCTAGGCAACCCAAATTTGGTTCTGATTGGTCGGTTTCTATGCCAGTCAGTGTCTCTGGGCCTATCTCTGGGCCTGATCCAGAGGCCGGACTGATCAACAGCCCCCGGGGAGGCCTGGAGAGAAACAGAGGTGTGACTCCTGGCAAAGCCCAGAGAGAAAGAGAGAGGCAATGGCTGACCAACAGCTGCCATGGAGGCTGTGGATCAGACCCTGCCAACCTCTTTGGGCCTCTCTCCGGGCCTGATTCACAGCCCCCTTGGCAGTCAGTGCTGGGTCGCCACACCAACCCAGCACTGACTGCAGGACTGACTTCTGGTGTTCAATCGAGCCTTCGGTAAGTCCTTATGGACCCTGGGTTTTTATATAGTAGGATAGCAGATATCTAACCAAAGGGAAAGGTGTTAAGATAGACAAAGACAAAAGGTAAGAAGAGATTCCATGTTTAATAATGACATCATTTGATACTTTTTATTTTGTACTTCTTTATTTATAAAGATTTTGAATAAGACCACAACATTCAAGCTCATTAAACAGAAGGAAATTTCTATTTAAGTCAGTTTAATTTTCACATATCTATTATTATTTCAGGCCATTTGATTGTATCTCATTTTATAATAAAAAGGTCTACAAGCACTCTAGCTATTGCTATACTTTTAATCAACACATGCTATATAGTCTACTTTAAAACAATTCTTTTAATGTTTTATTGGGCTATTAAATTCTTGGATGGCCGTGTGTTCCTGAAAATAAAATATTTATGCCATAAACATTCTTGAGAGATATATATTTATAAGGCCATTTGCATCTCATTTTGAAAATGGCTTTAGGTTAACTTTCTGTCCCCTCCTTTGTTTTCTAAAGGTGTTTTCTTGTGAGCTACACACTCTGTTTCCTTATGGCTTTTATTATGCAGGAAATACTTTGTAGTATTTAGGAAGGCATCTGAAAATAACATGGTTAGCCACCTTCCTCCTAGCATCAATAACATCTCTCTCTCTCTCTTGCTTACATTATTCTTAGATTTCAAATGTTGAGTTATACTCATTGCCTGTGATAAATTGATCAATTTAGAGATAAGTGGGCTGTATAAACTGCTCTCCACTCACATGCACTGCCCACATCTTTCTCTTTCTGGGCAAACCCACTCATATATATCACTTCAATTTTTATCATTATTCAGATAGCTTTAAAATCACCTTCTCCAGTCCCAAGCATTCCCCTTGTTGACAATCTGAATTTTCAAGGGGCTGATGAATATCTTTACTTGCCTATACCTGTGTTCCTAAACACAATACATTTGAAATGAAATGGATTTTCTCTATGTACTCTCATTCTCATCCCTGATGAAATAATCTTTCCTTTTTTTGTGGTCATTATTTTTATTAGTAGTGACATCAGTCTCTTAGTTGCCTAGGATACAGTAATTTATTCTTTCCTTTTCTCCTTTAATCTTATTATTCACATATCTTGATTCTACTTGAAAAATGTCTTTTGTATCTTTCCTCATCTATTCTCTGCACACTTCTATTTTTTCTGGCCTGTACTTGACTTCTTGCTTTTAATTTCTTGCTACTCAATTTCACTCTCCTTTCTACCGCTAGGATTTTCTTCCTAAATCACAGGTTGGTTCATAACAACCTTTCTTCATCTCAAAAATCTTCCAGTTTTCTACTGCAGAATAAATTCAAACTTTTTATAAAATTCAAGACCTTTCAAGGTATGTGGCTTAATGTAAATCAAAACCTCAATGCAGTCAGTATAGTCCTCATACCCAGGGCTTGTCATTTCACATGTCTCTATCTTTTAGAATATTTTTCCCTTAAACTTTCCCTTCATTTTTCATTGTTCTCCTAACCTTTCAAGGCTTACCTGCAATTCCTCCTTATTTCCTTATTTCCACAATAGGCTCATTCCTGTGAAATCATAGGGAAATTGATTTGGATTTCTACTTCGATTTGGTTTTATTGTGAATATAATGAAATTTTATCACAAATGGATTTAACTTACTCAACCATCTATTTGTGTGCTTTGCATTTCAACAGTATTGTTGAATCTCTCTCTACTAACCATTCTTTTTAAAGAAAGTACAAGTTGAGAGTCATGGAAGTTAAATTCCCCACATTCATCTACATTTCCACAGTCTTTTGATAGGAGCATCTTGCTGAGTATGGTTTGATGCAGTCCCAGTTTGGTATGTTGTAGCATTTTTTGCTTATTTTAGTAATGTCTCAAAATGCTAGACCAGTGATAAAGAAGCTCCTTAATAGGTCATTCCTTCTTTGCCACACTGGCCTAATTATCAGTTACATGTTCATTTCCAATGTGACATTTTCCTAAGGATATTTTCAATTTATCTCTTTAATTAATTAATTAATTAATTAATTAATTAATATATTGAGAGAGAGAGAGAGAGAGAGAGAGAGAGAGAGAGAGAGAGAGAGAGAGAAAACACATCCATGGGCTGCCTCCCCCATGCACTCCACCTAGGGATTGAACCTGCAACCTGGGCACGTTCCCTGACTGCGACTGGGAATTGAACCAGTGCTTTCAGTACAAGGGCACACACTCAACCAACTGAGCCACACAGGCCAGGGTGGGAACTTTTCATTATTTGAATAAGAAGCAAATCTATAAACTTTTATGTTTCAAACTTTTAGGTGTTTTTTGTTGTTGTTGTTTTGAACGTCTCAAGGAAATATACGTGTCATGTGTTTCATTTATAACATCTATCGCAATACTCTTCTCATAGTGTCTGATGTGTGCTCTGTAAACTGAATTAATTTGACTTTTTCTAAACAGCATGGGCCTCGCAGAAATTGCAAACAGTCTCAAGCAGTGTTAGGATTCTTTTATTCAGCTATCTTTGTTGTAGGGTGGAAATTCTCTGTATCCTCTCCTTAAAACTTCATTATCATTGGGACATTCTATAGGAATCTCTTACTATTGCTTTTTTGAATTACCAGATTGGGGAGGAATCTTTTGTGAATTACCAGATTGGGGATGAATCTTAACTTCTTGATCTAGTAAATAAAAGTGCAGGGCTGATCTAACCAAATTTTCTTGAAATTCAATAAGAATTTAAGTCAACCTAAGCCCTCCAAAGAATCAGAAAATGGTGCCAAGTGGCTCACTAATGTAGTACATTCAAACTCACAAATTATACTTTACTGTGTCCTTTTAGTTTGATAAAAGAAAAGAGTGGTTTAATGTTCTTATGTGAAAAAAAAATTAGTGTGTGTGTGTGTGTGTGTGTGTGTGTGTGTGTGTGTAGCATTATCACATCTCAGTAATAATAAACTCTTCTTTTCTGTGATGTTGTGACATTTTAATGCCTTTGCAGGAATAGATGACACAGAGTCATCTGCAAGTTGTAACATTTCAATTTTACACTTTGGAGATTTCATCTTTTGATGGAATCCCTTTTATAACCTGACTACTGTCAGGTTATGTTGTCTCTCATTACCGCCTTTGATCATTCTCTCAGCAGAACAAGGCTAATGTCATCATCATCATTAAGCTCTGGAAGAATTTTCTGCTGGGGTTTCAGAGAATCACAATATTTTTCATTTTGTGAAAAGCATGAAGGGAATTTTTACTTCTCTTATTTCTTCTATTGAGTGTTTAGAGTGAAGGCAAAAAAAAAAAAAAAGGAGTAGCAAAACAAATGTCTTGAATGAAGCAATCTTAACTATTATATTTTCTTCCATGTGTTTTGTCCCAGTGTTTCCTGGATGGGTCTTTGCCTCAAAATGAGCCTCAAATTTAGGAACCAGGTTAGATGATTCTCTGAATTGTAAACCTTATCATGAACAGCCAAGCACAATAACTACCAGCCATCTAGCCTGAAACTGTAAGTTTATGGTTTTTTATCATTTGGCCTGTTCTCCTGACTAATATTGCTATCTACCATTCATATTCCAATTAAGCTATCAAGAATATATGCAATTTTATAATATTAATACTACCTTTTGGGTTGTTTTTCATAACTGGAATATGGTAAATACTATGTGAAATTATTTCATGTGTGCAAATCACTGCTATGTTTGTGTCATTGTCAAAGGCATATTATTAGTATCTGACCGCTCTAGAATGACAGTGGAATCTGAATAATTAATTGGCTGCTGAAAGGTCAGCTTAACCACTTGCACAAAGTTTAGGAAGGCCCGTTATGTTTCAGTCGTTAAGTACTTAACCATAGCTTTGATTATTTATTTCTCACCGCCATTTTATTGGGTCATTAAGAATGATCTTTGTTATTGTGATTCTATGAGTAGAGAAACTGAAGGGTATAGAAGTAGATAGAAACTGTGGTTAAGCCAGTCACCCAAAGTTACAACCAAGGTCACAGATACAATAGAAATATGAAATTACATGTCTAAGCACTATGAGTTGTTTCATTAGTCAATAAAAGGAGGTAGATTACTTCTTAGATGGGGCATATTTGCAATTTTTCAGCTTCTAACAAAACAATATCTTATATTTATATGACGCCTTTACATTTCATCTTATCCAATCATTCAGCAAATATTTATTGCCTACTTTGTGAACTGCCCTGTGAAGGAGTACATACTCGACAATGTCATTTTTTGTCCTCAAGGAGCTTCACATATACCATTCAACATAATGTAAGGCACAGAGAAGGGAAAGACACATATTAACTGTTAAAAGCAGCATGACTCTCTCAGATCATAGAACAGAAGTTGATTTTCCTTACAAGTATCTCTTAAATCATTTTTGCCTTCTTTTTTCATTTTAAATTTATTTTTTCTTGTTTACAGTATTACAGATGTCCCTGATTCCCCCTCCCTCTTTTTCCCCCTTGACCTAGCCCCACCCCCACCCCCAATCCAGGCCTTCACTGCACTATTGTCTGTGCCCATGGGCTATGAATATATATGCATATAAGTTCAGAAGTAGGCCAAGAAATTTAATTTTCTATTTAATAAGACATATGTATGTATATTTTCAAAATAATCAATTTATGACCTGTCAGGATGAATAGATCTTGGTTTAGTCTCAAATGTGAGATTTAAGGTTTTATTAATTTCTACTTTTGAACTCTTGGTTGCTACTAGACTGATGAAACACTTTGGGCCTTCCAGGAGTTCCTGCCTTCCCAAGTTCAAGCTGTGGTGATAAGGGAGGGATAGAATACATTAGATTCTCAGATACTGCTACAAATTGAGTGTTAATAAAATAAATGGAAAATAGGAGCAAAGTTTGCATAGATTAATATCTCAGAATATTATCTCAGCCACATTCTCATTCAGCAAATTTTTGTATAGTCATCAAGATTTCTCATCTAATTTTTTTTGTTTTTTCTCTCTTTCTCTCTCTGAGCTGTCCAAATAGATAAAATACGACTTCATGTCCTAGACAGTAACTTCCAGGTTTTGGAGGTTGAGTTGGGTTGAGTAGGTTCCTCATCTGGAGATGCAGAGCCTTTCACCCATGAGATCCTCTATCCTCTTGGTACAGGGTATCAACTCTCACCCCTCTTCTTAGAGCTCAGTCACAGGCAATCAGAATTCTTCTTGCAGGACTGGAGGATAAACAGCTAGCTATCTAGTTTGAAGCCAGCCATGTGGAAATTTTAGGTATTAAGCTGATAAAGGCATTATCACTCACCTAAAACCTTACCCTCATTTCTTTCTTCTCAGACTTAACACTTTCTGGCTAGCCTCTGGATTCTCAGAGGGAGATATCCCCCATCTCTGTTTAAACTTGCCCACAAAGAGCCCCAGAAAAGGAGAGCTGACAAGCAAATGACCAGGTCCATACAAGCTCATGTTTCCATCCTGGGTGGGCTTGCTGCCTTTTTCCCCTTCCTGGCCCGTATCACTATTATTCAGCATGGGTGGACAAATGACAGTGGAATGAGAATAGACCCTTATGGAGTAGAGAGGCTCCATGTGCGATCCATCTCTGGATTTCTGAGACCACTACTAAAGGGCTTAACTTCAAGGTCATTACCTGTGCTCCACCCCCACCCTCCAACCTTTGTGTACAACTCATTAAGCTCTGCTCTACTCCACAGGCATCTCAAAGAGGAGTTCTTCTGTTTTCCTAATTGGGGATTGCTGCTCGAGAATATTCACCTTCTAAGGCCAGGCAGCTCTCTTTCCAACTTTGTATGTAGGCTTTCTTCTCCAGCACCGCCTCCTTGCTGGTGCATAGGCACCTCTCTGTTATGTTACCAAGCCAGCTTCATTGGAACACAGCTGGTGATTCTAGCACTTCCAGAGAAGCTTCCTCAATTTCCCTGTATAAATCTCATTCCACAAAATCAAGTTTTCAATAAATACAATAGCACAACTAAATTTTTGGCTGTAGGCTCGCAGAAAACTTAACACATTTAACCATACAGATTATCCGGAGTCTCGGGACTTTCAAGGAATTAAGAGGGAACCATACAGGTAGTAACTGAAAAGTGACAGTGACTGTTTAAATTACTCCTTTTGATATTTCATGTCAGTCTAGGACTTAAATTTTTTTCTAAAACTGGGTCTTGCCACTTCCATGAAGAAATATTCCCTACACTAAGAATATATAATTTCAGCCCTAACTGGTTTGGCGCAGTGGATAGAGAGTCAGCGTGCAGACTGAAGGGTCCCAGGTTCAATTCCGGACAAGGGCATGTACCTTGGTTGTGGGCACATCCCCAGTTGGGGGTGAGTAGGAGGCAGCTGATTGATGTTTCTCTCCCTTCCTCTCTGTAAAAAATCAATAAAATATATTTTTTAAAAGAATTTATAATTTCAGATTCCACAAGTCTCAATGTCTTTCTCTCAATATCTGATATTAACATTTTTATATTAAGAAATCCTATTCTAGTAAGAAAGAAAATAATAATATGAAGATAAATACCATGAATAACATCTTAAAATATTATTTTAGGTACATGTACACCCAACTAAACATGTGTTGTTTTTCATTTCAATCTTTGTTTGTTATTTTTGCTTACCAGATATATAGGACCTGAAATGGCTATAGACTTCCTTTTCACTTTTGTTTTGTTTTTCTGTTTCACTTGTTATCAAGTTTTTTCTCCCATTTTTCTATAGGTTTGGTTTCTCTTCTGTATTATTTGATAATTTCCTTAAATATCACACTTTCTTTAGAAGACATAACAAAGGGCTTATTTAGATAATTATTTTTTCACTTTGTTCTATACCCCCTCTCTTTTATAGTTTCAATTGACTACAATTTCTGACTCAAGTTTTCAGGGTTGGTGGTTTGACTTATAGTTGCCTCAAACAAATTGACTATCTAAACTTAAAAAACAAAAACACACACATAAACGTAAACACTGGACAGAGATAGAAGTTACTGAAAATTATTCTCTAATTCATAAGAAGTATGATCAATGTGCATTTTGTTAATTATGTTACAAATGTTTTCTATTTAACTTGTATCATATTTTTAATTCTGTCCAATGATTAATTTAGCTTTTTTGTTGTTGGTGGTGGTGGTAACTCAGGCATTTGCTTGTAATTTAACAGTTTAGTCCATCTACCTATCTTGCTTGGGTCACTGTCATAGCCATTTAATTAGTCTCCTAACTCTGGTTTTAAATTTCAGTCATTCTGCCAAAGGTAGCCAGAGTTATGTGTCTAAAATGCAAATCTAAGCATGTTAACCCCTTGCTTAAAACCTTTCAATAACTTCCCAGACTCTATGATATTTAACTACTTAAGTTACCTTCTTAGATTCCCCTGGAATGAATTTAAAAGTGTAGAATACTGGGCCCAACTTCACAAATACTGATTGAGAATTTCTGCTGGGTCTAGGAAATCTCTGGTGGGATCTGGAGGTTTGCATTGGCACCAGAACAAGGAACTAGAGAAATTCTTATGTCTGACAAAGTTTAAAAATTACTAGTTTAAAGACAGTACAAAATAAAAGTCATTAAATATGATTGCTTTGTTTACCTTGTACTATTATTATAGACTCTCTGTTTAAGCTTTGCTTGATTACTTGTATTTTTCTATTTCTTTTATGCCTTTATGTTTTTGCACAGCTAGTATTTCCTTGTTGGATGCCCATTCTTATCTTTTTAACTGGTTAAATCCTACTTGTTCTGTAAGAAGAAATTGGAACATTCCTTCATCTATGAAGCCTTCCTTGACCTCCCACCTCCCACAGAGAACCATTCTCATCCCTCAATGCTCCTATTTCACATAATAAATACTACCATTATAGTGAGACAGAGTTCAGGATAAAGTTATCGAGAGCTGTGAGTGTTGTGACCAAAGATAGGGTATGAACTAATGCACCTGACTCTAACTGTGAGAGTGGTAATTATATTTTAGCTATTTTTTTATATGAGCATTCACTATCCAATGACTGTTATATAGGAGGCATTCAGAAAAAAATTGGGGTAATATAAAATAAATGTGTAGTAGCACATCTGATAGGAATTTTTCTCTTTCTTGGGACTTACCAATTCAAGCCAAAAGCTTAAAGGCCAAAGCTGAAGAAAAAGTCACTAAATGAATTCCATTCTAATGATAGCTACCCAAAATTAGTGGCACGTTACTCCCCTCAGATCTTATTACATGCTATTGGAATCAGTGCCCCTTTTTCCAGTTACTACGTCAACCTTACATCCTGCTCTGTCTATCTAAGAAGGGTAGGGAGGCAAGATATAATGAAAGTGTTAGTGGCATCATTGGCCTCAAGGGGAATGAGTTGTGGATCATGAGAGGCTTTCCACCATCAAGATGAAAAATGGGCACTCTGCCACCAGTTGAAGTGACGGAGACAGATACATGGACTATAATAAGAGAGACTGGTGTTCTTTCCCTCATTTGAATGTACATGTGGGCAGTGGGTTTCCAACTGTCCCTCTGCCTTTATTAGCAGAGGAAAAGAATTGCTGGGAGTGTCAGTGCAGGGTGGTGTGGATGTGAGGCACTCTGCACCCTCCCTGACATGGGAAGGATGTTTGAATTTCCTCCGTGCCAAATGCACAGTGGGGAAGGTAACTGGTTTTTAGCCATCCTTGTGGCCACCAACTCAGGAGGGCTGATGGTCAAGGAAGATGTATTTACATGAGGTAGATAATGGCATAAAAAGCTGGGAAAATCATGGTGCAAGAGGATGAACTTGAACATCCACATTCAGAAATTGTTGAGTGGGAGATGCTCTGAGATAGAAGTATCTCATGAGAGGCACACTTGGTAGGCAGGAGCCATCAATCAATGTTGGCCAGAAAAGCAGCAACTGTCACTGCAGAGAAAATTTCACCTGTACACACTTAAGTATTTTGACATTCACTGTTTTTTCTGTCCTTTCTTCTCAACCTTATTATTAGAGTAACTACTTTCTAGAAGAGGGAAGAAAGGGAAGGATTGACAAAGAAGACATGTCTTCTTTCCAGTTAATGTCCCTAAAGCTACAATTACTAGTATAGCCAGCAGTGGGTAAGGTAAAAGCTTTAAATAGTTTATTATGGATTTTAAACTGCGTTGATCTGACTATATATAGTCAACGATGTCCAGAAAGCTATAGAAGCTTCCTAAGATGGTCCTCAAAGAATTTACTTCCCAGTTAGAAACAAGAATTCAATAGAACATTTCGGAAGTCAATGATTAAAGGAAAATAAACCATCTTATGTTTTCATACCAGCAAGTTGAGCTTTTTTTTAAAAAAAATCTAGTTTACTTGAATGAAAATAATGAGCACTAGAAGGCAACAGGATTTCACCAGGGGCTAGTTATATCCCCAAAATATCATTCCACTCTTGTTTGTAGAGGTTTGGAAATACCCAAGTCCAATCCAGAAGAACATGGAAGCCTCAGGATAAGAATGAAGATAAAGAAACTTGTAGTTTGTACAAGTGTCTAAGGGAATAAAAGGTCAAACAGAATGGAGTGAAGTTTATATTGAGTTTGAAAATGGAAAATAAAAGCCGATTTTTTGCCAGTTTTTAGTTGGTATTCCACATTCAGGAGAAGCATTGCATTGAAGTGAAGAGGTTAAGAGATTCTATTGGAATAGGATTCTCTTGGAATAGGAGCTTTGATGCCAAACAGGACTAAATTTGCATACTAACTGCATCCCCTAAATCAATGAGATTTTCTCTTGCCTTCAAATTTGTTCCCAGTAAATGAAAATATCACCACCACTCACTTTGGATTGTTGTGCAAATAAGGGAAATTATTTACCTACATGATATGATAGTAGATACAGAGTAAACCCTAATAAATGTAAATTTGTTTTCTTCTAAGAGAAGTCTATTCCACTGCTGGAGAAGTTACTAGTTTCTATCATTTTTCTAATAGATGAAGCCTCTTTTAAAAATATATAACTTCTTTAACACAGGTTAACTCCCATGAGGCTACTTTTAAATGGTAAAGTCTGTCTTCCAGATACTTTGACTCTGACAATGGGTGATTTAAATGGAGATTCCAGTGTAGCTAGATTTATGAAATTCAGAGCTCCGTTCTGTGTCAATTAATCATCATTCTATTTTTACTTCGTTACTTGGGCCCTGACTTGATTTCCCAAATCCTGATCAGTTCTTAGTGACATGATACAATTATATTTCTGGATTAACAAAGCTGAGAGCCAGCCCTTAGGAAGGGGTAACCACACAAAGATGTGACTTCCCACTCCCTGAGGACCAGCTACCTCTCTTTGGAATTGCTCTGTGGAACTGCATTATGGCCTTAAGAACAGAACATAAAACTGAAACTCATAGACACAGACAACAGTATGGCGGTTATGAGAGGGAAGGGGGCCATGAAAGTTAATAAAGGATAAAGGAAGCCAATATATGGTGACAGAAGATGATTTGATTTGGGGTGGTGGGCACACAATGCAATGTACAGAGTATGTATCATAGAAATGTACACTTGAAACCTACATACTCTTTTTTTGTTATTATTTAAAGTTTTATATCTGTCACCCTTTTCCCTGATTGACAACCCCACCCCCACCCCCACCAAGCCATTCCAACCCTGGGCAAGCTCCCACCACCCCAGTGCTTTCTGTGTCCATTGGTTATGCTAATAGAAACCTATATACTCTTATTAAGCAATGTCACTCCAATAAATTTAATAAAAATTTATTTTCATATAATTTTAAAAAGTAAGACAGTGTGGAACAAGGCGACTCTAGAATGTGTCATGAAACTACAGCTATAATAACATAGGCATGCACAAAATGGCAAGCTCATCAGGCAGGATACTTAGGCAGATTAAACAGCAGGTACACTCGAATCCTCAGGGCACAAAATGACATAAATCTGCAAGCAGGCATTAAGGAAAAAGGTTCGCAGTGGTAAAAAATTGTTAGCCACCTGCTAGTTCAGCACAACAGCAGGTACACATGTCAAATGTCCACAAAATCAAAATCAATTTTTAAAGCTTTCACGAGATTGCAATGTCCCTTTTCTCACTTTAAAACAAGAGAATGCTGGGGTGCATTATGTGTTTTAAGTCTTTGTCTTGAGAATAAATGGCAATTTTCTTACTTAAATTGAAGGAAAAAAGTGAAAATATTCTGAATAAACCCACAGACATGCAGCTTTATAAGGAAATTTCAAAATGTAACTTCCCCTCCATTATAACATTCCAAGAATATTAGGAATTATTTGGTTAATTTTTATTTCTTATACAAAATGACTGCTTTTACCCAAATTGCTGCTTAATAGTATTTCTTGTGATTTTCTGATTGAAGATATAGTTTGTTACCTGCAAATCTAAGGTTTCTGAGATACTCCCTGGGATTATGTTTTGGCCCATGATTGATTATACTTTGTATCCATGTCAGAAATTATTATGGCAGCCTTGACTCATGGATAGTCAATAAATATTTTTAAAATTATTTCATTAATTATGTTGTTTAGTAGATTTTAGAGCATGCCTTTAGGAGGATAAAACAATTTTAGTTGAAAGAAGTTTATAAAATCATAGATGTTTAGTGTTGAAAAAGAGGTCAAAGGCTACCTATTTCATGTCCATTTAAAAAATTTAAAAAAACTAAAACTGATGAAAAGGTGAAATGATATATAACTTTATTTGTTAATCATTTAAAGAATCCAAATATAAAATATTTTTATTTAAATACATATAATTCTTTAAGCATACATTCATCATCCTACTAATTACACTCCTACTTAAACAACTTAAGACAATAATTTTTTATATCTTTAATTCATTTGTGGGTGACGCAATTCTCAGATTTTTATTGGTCATTTGTAATATCACCACAGCAAACATTTAACTATTTAATAAACTTTTATTTAATATTCTCACTAAAATAATGTTTTCTAAAAATATATCTTGCCGAAACCGGTTTGACTCAGTGGATAGAGCTTCGGCCTGCGGACTCAAGGGTCCCAGGTTCGATTCCAGTCAAGGGCATGTACCTTGGTTGCGGGCATATCCCCAGTAGGGGGTGTGCAAGAGGCAGCTGATCGATGTTTCTCTCTCATCGATGTTTCTAACTCTCTATCCCTCTCTCTTTCTCTCTGTAAAAAATCAATAAAATATATTAAAAAATATATATCTCTATGTTCATAGCAAATGTGAATAAGATATATTTAATATTACAAAACTTTAAAATATTTATATTCTAACCCTCTGTAGTAAAAGTTTGCTTTTGTAATTTCTTCCTTAGCTTCCAAATAAAGTTTATTTAAATTAGTTTCTTTTAAGACTCTAGCATAGTCTTGGTTCTTTTAAAACAGATCAGACTGAAGAAAACATGTCAACGATTAAGTGACAAATATTTTAATAATCCATTAATAATATATCAGATGTGACCTCATTTGTAATATTAGGAACATAAATCAACATATTGATTATTTCATAACCCACTCAGCAATTATTTCTTTTTGAACATCTAATTTATGCCCAGAACTGTACTAGGTTCTGACTATACAGTGGTACCTTTTATATGACTTACATTCTCTTGGGATGGTTAGTCAATAAGTAGTAACGTGGATTAGTTTTTATAGTAATCTATGTTTTAAAGAAAACAAAGCAAATTGAAAGCATACCTAGAACCTTAAAAAGGGTAGGGGAGTACTATTATAAAAATTTTCAACATTTATCAAATGACTACAGTGTGCCAGATAATGTTCTATGCAGTTTACTAAGATTAACTCACTATATGCTATCAACCACCCTATGGGATAGGTACAATTAAGTCTGTTTTACAAATAAGAAAACTGAAAAAAAAGAAGTCAGTAACTGCTTAAAGTCACCAATTAATTTATGGTTGAAGCCAGGATTTGAATCAATGAGGTATAAACTCAGAATTCAGCACTTTCCTAAGTGATCAGTGAAGACTTCTCTGAGCCTACTTATTGAATGATAACATGGACCAAGCCATAAAATTAAACCCAGGAAAAGTGATGGCAGAGAATTTTCTAGAATAAAAGTGCTCTGAAACTTTTCCAAAGAAATATGAAGCCAAGGATGTCCTTGTGATTAAGGAGCCAAGTTGAATAGTGTTCTGGAAATGTCAACTATTCTTTGGAATTGCACCAATGTTACCTTGAATTAACAAGTGCAAGAAAATCAAGAATAGGGTTTTGGGCATTTTGTAATTATTTCTTTAACTAGAGGCCCGGTGCACGAAATTCGTGCACGGAGGGGGGCGTGTCCCTCAGCCCAGCCTGCACCCTCTCCAATCTGGGATCGGGCCTAAACGGGCAGTCGGACATCCCTCTCACAATCCAGGACTGCTGGCTCCCAACTGATCACCTGCCTGCCTTCCTGATTGCCCCTAATGGCTTCTGCCTGCCAGCCTGATCACCCCCTAACCATTCCCCTGCCAGCCTGATTGATGACTAACTGCTCCCCAGCCAGCCTGTTTGCCCCCAACTTCCCTCCTCTGCCAGCCTGGTCACCCCTAACTGCCCTCCCCTGCAGGGTTGATAGCCTCCAACTGCCCTCCCTTGCAGGCCTGGTGCCTCCCAACTGCCCTCCCCTGCTGGCCATCTTGTGGTGACCATCTTGTGTCCACATGGGGGCAGGATCTTTGACCACATGGGGACAGCTATATTGTGTTTTGCAGTGATGGTCAATCTGCATATTACTCTTTTATTAGATAGCTTAGAGGCCTGGTGCATGGGTGGGGGCTGACTGGTTTGCCCTGAAGGGTGGGGGTTCCCTTGGGGCATGGGGCAGCCTGAGCGAGGGGTCTGTGGTGGTTTGCAGGCTGGCCACACCCCCGGGCGACCTAAGAGGAGGCCCTGGTATCTGGAATTTATTTACCTTCTACAATTGAAACTTTGTGGCCTGGAGCAAAACCAAGCCTGCTGCTCGCTCCGTGGCCAGCAGCAATTTCTGTTGGAGTTAATTCACCTTCTGTAATTGAAACTTTGTAGCCTTGAGTGGAGGCTTAGGCCGGCAACAGGAGGCGTGGAAAGCTTGGCTTCTTTTGTTACCACGGATACCGTCCCACTCTCAGTGGCTGTAGCCATCTTGGTTGGGTTATTTGCATATTTGCTCCTGATTGGCTGGTGGGCGTGACTTGGCTGGTGGGCATGGCTTAGGCATAGCGAAGGTGCGGTCAATTTGCATATTACTCTGTTATTAGGTAGGGTATCCTGTTTACATGCAAACAACAACAAAAAGAAAACCTTGTAGAAGAGCATTGTAGGCAAAGTGAATAGCAAGTATACAGAATTGGGGCTGAAATGAACTACAGATGTTTAAAGACCAAAAGATAGTGTGGAAATAATGGGAAAAATAAAATAAAGTAACATCAAACTATAGATTGTCATGTAGGCCATGGAAAAGAATTTAGATTTAATGATGGCTTTAAACAAAAATATGACTTAATAAGTTTTATATTATAAAATTACTATAGAGGAAAAGAGTAGAAGCAAGACATTAGAAGAGACTTTCAGTTGTTTATGCAATATCCACTCTGTCTCTCTCTTTTTGTACTAACATAATCCCAGTGTATTTTCAGGTTGCAATGCACACAGGTAAAGATTCTATTTCTTACCCTCCCTTGCAGCTTTTATCCTATATAATAAAAGCTAATATGCAAATCAACCAAACCGTGGAATGACCACCAGGGGGCAGACACTGAATGCAGGAGCTGCCCCCTGCTGGTCAGTGCACTTCCACACGGGGAGCACCGCTCAGCCAGAAGCCTGGCTCACAGTTGGCGAGCGCAGTGGCAGTGGTGGCGCTAAGGATGTCCAACTGTGGCTTAGGCCTGCTGCAGGGAGTGGGCCTAAGCTGTCAGTCAGACATCCCCCAAGGGCTCCTGAGCTGTGAGAGGGCACAGGCTGGGCTGAGGGGTCCCCCCAACCCCCCTTAGTGCACAAATTTTGTGCACAAGCCTGTAGTGGTTATATAATTGCTAGGCCAATAAGAGATAAGCTGAAGGCTCTGTGTGGGACTTTGGGGAAAATATCTATATGTGGAGCTGACTCAGCTACTAGGGATTTTCCCTTCTCCCACTGCTTCTTCCTCCTCTAAACATGGAGGTAAAAGATAGAGATGCAAGGACAAAATTGCAACTGTAAGGAGACCTGGAGGGTGGAAACTATGATCTAATGATGTCTGAGAGACAGATGGGTCAAGGACTGTGGACTATGGCACAAGACCTAGGTCATTACATTCCAATTTCTAGTTTCAGGACAGAAAAATCAAGCTTCAATTTTACCTAAGTCAATCGTATTTGAGTTATTTTCCAATATGCAGCCAAACTAATTCCCTAAACTGAAAATAGAGGCAAGTCAGAAGGTTATCAAAGTAGTCCAAGCAAGAGAACATAGTGGTTCGGATATAGAGACAGAGATGGTAATTCAATGTTTTGCTGGCTTGCAAATGCACTTTATAAATATTTACTTGAAAGAAACAATGAATGAAAAAAATAAGTGAGTGAATTGAATACTTTAATTTATTAAAATGCCTAGAGGCCCGGTGCACGAAATTCGTGCACGGAGGGGGGTTGTCCCTCAGCCCAGCCTGTACCCTCTCCAATCTGGGACCCCTCGAGGGATGTCCGACTGCCCATTTCCTAAACGGGCAGTCGGACATCCCTCTCACAATCCAGGACTGCTGGCTTCCAACTGCTTGCCTGCCTGCCTTCCTGATTGCCCCTAACCGCTTCTGCCTGCCAGCCTGATCACCCTCTAACCACTCCGCTGCCAGCCTGTTTGCCCCCAACTTCCCTCCTCTGCCAGCCTGGTCACCCCTAACTGCCCTCTCCTGCAGGGTTGATCACCTCCAATTGCCCTCCCTTGCAGGCCTGGTCCTTCTCAACTGCCCTCACTTGCAGGCCGGGTGCCTCCCAACTGCCCTCTCCTGCTGGCCATCTTGTGGTGGCCATCTTGTGTCCACATGGGGGCAGCCATCTTTGACCACATGGGGGCAGCTATATTGTGTGTTGCAGTGATGATCAATCTGCATATTACTCTGTTATTAGATAGGATAGAGGCCTGGTACAGTGGTAGGGGCCAGCTGGTTTGCCCTGAAGGGTGTCCCTGATCAGGGTGGGGTTCCCTTGGGGCATGGGGTGGCCTGAGCGAGGGGCCTGTGGTGGTTTGCAGGCCAGCCACGCCCCCTGGCAACCCAAGCGAAGGCCCTGGTATCTGGAATTTATTTTCCTTCTACAATTGAAACTTTGTAGCCTGGAGCGGAACCAAGCCTGGGGCTCCCTCCGTGGCCGACAGCAATTTCTGTTGGGGTTATAATTGAAACTTTATTGCCTTAACTAGGTGGGCCCCGCCAGGGTGTGCAGAAAGCTTTGCTTCCCCTGTTGCTGGGGGCAACCCTGGCCTGCTCTCTCAAGCTCCATTCTGCCGCCATTTCTGTTTGAATTTGTTTACCTTCTATAATTGAAACTTTGTAGCTTGAGTGGAGGCTTAGGCTTGGCAAGGGCAGGCGGAAAGCTTGGCTTCCTCTGTTACCTAGGAAACCTTGCTCTCTGTGGCTGTAGCCATCTTGGTTGGGTTAATTTGCATACTTGCTCTGATTGGATAGTGGGTGTGGCTTGTGGGCATGGCTTGTGGATGTTTCGGAGGTGTGGTCAATTTGCATATTTGTCTATTATTAGGTAGGATAATAAAGCTAGTTAAAAGATTGTACTAAAATTTACAGTGATTGCAATTATGTTAAATTATATATAATAAATTAAGTAATGTACAAAAGGGAAAATAATTGTCAGTCTTGTATTAATGTCTTTCTAGTTAAAATAAAAAATGACTAAAATTTAAATTTAGATTCTTACAGTCTCATTTAGTCATAGGTTTATTTGGAAAGGAAAGCAAACTTAAGTCATCTAGGCTACCATTTATACTGCAGCTTCCCAAGGACAGGTCAACACTGAACTCAAAGAAGACCAAGTTCTTAATTTTTCCCCTCCCAGTTCTTACTGTCTTATGTACCACTTTTGCCAGCTTGAAACTTTTGGTGGGTACATTAAGGACTTTTTAACCCCCCCCCCCCCTTTTTCTGAGATCAATGCAATCTCCATCTACTGCCTGCTTTTTATACATTATGGGATTCTAATGTATAAAGAATTCAGTAACCTGGTGGCTGATGCACAGGATAATTTAGAGATGCAGCCACCCGACAGCTGATTCTTCAACGACTCTACTTCTACTGACAGATGTGAAAGAAAATGCTCAAGTTGTCAGTCCGCTTCTATTTTTTATGAGCAAATTTTGTACTTTTTGGAGCTGTGGGATGGAGGTGCATTGCAGGAATGAACTTCATGTGCCAATCTGCAAAGCAATCATTGCTCTCCCTTGTGATGGGAATAACACTTGTGGAACATTTTTCACCCGAGGACGGCAAAGCACCTCATTAAAATGGATTTATTAAACCTCCAGGGCACTCTGTAGAAGAGGAATGGTCAGCTGCTATTTTATCAAGATAGGAAATCTGGGCAAAAAGGAGTCCAAGTGACTAGATTATAGTATCAGAATTTGGCAAACATTCTGCCCTGGTTTTATAACTGAGGTCAGCACAGCCATGAGGCATATGAGTACCTTAGCAGCAGAAGGTGTGTGAGGAAGGGGAAAATGCTAGATGCAGATTTTCTCAACCTCAACACTATTGACATTGTGGCCCAGGTACGTCTTTATTGTAGGATGGAGCTGGGGTCTGTCCTGTGCATTGCAGGATGGTTAGCAGCACCCCTGGCCCCACTAGATGCCAGTAGCACCCCCTCCCCTTGTGAGCACCAAAATATGTCTGTGAGCTTTGCCAAATGCCCCACTGGGCACGATATGCCTACCTTCTATTCAGAATATTGTGCTTGCTGTAAACTGAAAAGGGGGCCTAAAAACACATCTAGATTCTAGAACTGGCACTTTGCAGGAGTATCCAGCCTCACATCTAGAAGGTCCAAAGTTAAGATGCAAACACAAGCTTGATTTAAGCAAACATTGTAATAACACAGTGAGATGATTCAGAGCCCAAGAAGGCTTCAGGTGGCAAGTAGTATTGACGCCATTGGAGTAGGCAAGAGGGATTTAACTTGAGTGATCCGTCCATTCAGCCAAAGTCAAAGAAAGCTGGTAAGAGATTGGTGAGGTCTCAGCGT
The DNA here is from genome assembly GCF_951640355.1 of Cnephaeus nilssonii. NCBI lineage: Eukaryota > Metazoa > Chordata > Mammalia > Chiroptera > Vespertilionidae > Cnephaeus > Cnephaeus nilssonii. The sequence goes on along the minus strand of NC_137072.1, from coordinate 83,151,903 downwards.
CTCACCGATCAGACTGGATACAAGGATGGATGAGTATCAGGCAAGAAGAAACTAAGACCAGTCTCGTAGCATAGAATGAACAAATAGAGTGTAACAAGAGTTTTCCCTGTCACTTCTAGGTTGTACCAGATGATAACTTCTGAGGTAAACACACCCATATAAACTGCTTTGGGAAGAGAGTGTTTCTAAAACTGCCAGGGAAAGGCACCAGTAATTATTGAGAGAGGCATGGGAGAGCACGGTCATTATTGATGAGTTTCAGTCTTTTAATAGTTACTTATTAGTTGCCCAATATTAATTTATCATTGAGTCTATATTAATGCAATTGTTAAGCTATAATTACTTGGAAAAGTAGTAATTTTTATATATTTAAATAGTATTTAATTTTTTAACAGCAACTGGAAGAAGCATTGCTATCATTGATCTTGTCATGTGGTGTCTGAAAATAAAGCCCCTTCTTCGAGGCTGGAAATCCTTTTCACTCTCTGTTATTCATTGTGAACCTTTTTCATTTTTGCTCAATCCCTCCATAGCTGTCAGCGTGCTCTCTACTTATGAGTCTCTCTTTTTTTTTTTTTGCTTGTTAGTTCATTTTGTTCATTAGATTCCACATAAAAGTGAAATCATGGTATGTGTCTTTCTATAATTGGCTTTTGTCACTTAGCAAAATGCTTTGCAGATCCATCCATGCTGTCACAAAGTATAAGATGTCCTTCTTTTTTGTGGCCTAATAGTATTCCGTTGTGTAAATGTACCACAGCTTTTTTATCCAGTCTTCTACTGATGGGCATTTTGGCTGCTTTCAAATTTTGGCTATTATAAACAATGTCGCAATGAACATAGGGATGTGTATCTTCTTTTGAATTGATGTTTCAGGTTTCTTTGGATAAATTTCCAGAAGTGAAATTGCTGGGTCATAAGGCAGTTCCATTTTGAATTATTTGAAGTGACTTCACACTGCTTTCCACAGTAGCTGCATCAATCTGTATTCCCACCAACAGTGCTAAAGGTTTCTTTTTCTCCATATCCTCACCAACACTTGTTATTTGTTGATTTATTGATGAGAGCCATTTTGACAGGTGTGAGGTGATATCTCATTGTGGGTTTAATTTCCATTTTTCTGATGATTAGTGACATTGAGCATCTTGTGAAAATATTGACGTTGAGACTTCTTTTGAAAGTATTGAGTATTTTTTTTCATAGTAAAATATATTCAAACAAGCTTATAATTTACATGTGGCATGGCAATTTTTATAATAACTTATTAATTCATCCAGCATCCAGCCTTCTAGCCATCCAAACAGTTGAACTGCAAACATTTTTGAGCACTTATTGGTGTTAAGCACACATCTAAATAGGGGACAGCAAATGTAAATAAATGTTCCTAACCTCAAGTAGATTCCAGAATTTTAGGGCTATGATAATATGAAAATATTAATGTGTGGTTCTTGCAACACAGTATAAGTAGCCATGTCAAAGACATAATATTTCAATTAAAAACCTAAAAAGACCATCGGAAAACACAGATATTTACATTATGATTCATAACAGTAGCAAAATTACAGTTATGAAGTAGCAATGAAAATAATTTTATGGTTGGGGGTCACCACAACATGAGGAACTGTATTAAAGGGTCGCGGCATTACAAAGGTTGAGAACCACTGCTGTACTGGCTTTGATGTTTCAGCAGAAGACTTTTATAGCAGTGGAGTAATTTGACCAGGTTTGTTTTATAGCAAGATTACTCTGAAGGTAGTCTGGAAATGCATTAGACTTGAGATAGATTAGTAGCAGAGAAACTAAGAGAGATGGATTATCTGACTACTGCAATAGTGGATGTGACAAATGATGATGACCTAAACTGAAGCAGTGAAATGGAATGGAAAGGAGAGAATTGGTATGAGATATATTTAGGTGGTAGGACAAATGTATTTGTTAATTGGGTTGATTTTATATAAAGATGTCAACCACAAACCACACACATTCCTGTACCATTCTTAAAAATCACCCAGGAATTTTCTGGGTAGTTTTGCCATTGCATTTAAAAGTTTTTTACTTAGCTTTGATTTAGGGCAGGCGTCTTCAAACTACGGCCTGCGGGCCACATGCAGGTGTTTTTTGCCGTTTTGTTTTTTTACTTCAAAAATAAGATATGTGCAGTGTGCATAGGAATTTGTTCATAGTTTTTTTTAAACTATAGTCCAGCCCTCCAACGGTCTGAGGGACAGTGAACTGGCGGCCCCCTGTTTAAAAAGTTTGAGGACCCCTGATTTAGGGTATGCCTTTTGATTTTGCCCCAGTCTCACCATTTTTTTCCTCTTGAATATTTGGAGACAGGACCACTGATCTCTCCCTAGCTTATTGGACTCAACCTCTAACATGTATATTCCTTATTTACTCAAAGAGTGTTATGGCAAGTTTTTATATTGGACCGACTTGATTAATGGAGACCTTTTCATTGATGAGGGAAAATCCAGTTGCAGATATCTAGTACCAGTTACAAACTTACCTGGTACCTGAAGAATCAGTACAGGACAAAATGCAAATATGAGTATTATCAACTTTTATATTTGGTCATTGAAGTCATGAGCATGAATAAAATCTTAAGAAAGAAATGTGTAGAATATGAGATCAAAGATAAAAATTAGGAAACAAAATATTTTGGGGCTGACCCTGGCCAGGTGGCTCAAGTGGTTGGAGCATTTCCCCATGCACCAAAAGATTTGATTTCTGGTCAGGGCATGAATGGGAGGCAACCGATTGAAGTTTCTTTCTCACATCAGTGTGTGTGTGTGTGTGTGTGTGTGTGTGTGTGTGTGTGTGTGTGTCTCCCTTCCTCTCTCCCTAAAATCAAGATAAATATATCCTTAGGTGAGAATTAAAAAATTACATATATTTTTTTCAGACTGGGTAAAGAGGTATGGTATAATAAAGGAAGAAGAGAGAATAGTAGAGTTAGGAAGAGAACTTATCTTGAGGTCAAGAGGAAAAATATTCTTAAGAAGATAAGAGTGGCCTAACTGGTTTGGCTCAGTGGATGGAGCGTCGGCCTGTGGACTGAAGGGTCCCGGGGTTCGATTCCGGTCAAGGGCATGTACCTTGGTTGCAGGCACATCCCCAGTGGGGGGTGTGCAGGAGGCAGCTGATTGATATTTCTCTCTCATTGATGTTTCTAACTCTCTATCCATCTCCCTTCCTCTCTGTAAAAAATCAATAAAATATATTTAAAAAAAAGAAGATAAGAGTGGCAAATACCTATGAGAGATTAAGCAAAATAATAAATTAATAATAGCTAGCAGATTCTGAAGTTAAGTGCTTAGCTAAAATCTCCAAACACATTATATTAAGTAATTAAGGCAGAAGTCATCTCTGTGGACTAAAAGTGATAAAATGAAGAAAATATGGCCTGTTCTTTCAAAGTCTTGGTCAGTAAACTGAATTGCAGAGCAAGGATTATACTGTGGGAGGAATACATTAGCAATAAAATATCTTTAAATATAAAAGAGAAATATTTTTAGTATCCTGAAAATAAAAGTGCAAAGTCCAAGAAAAAGGGGTCATTAATCAAGCAAAGTTCCAGATGGAGCAGGAGGGTAATTAATTCATTAACATACGTAGAGCTGTTTGTCTTGGAGGTGAAGTGGGGCATCTTCTTTTGAGACATAAAAGAAAGAACGAATTAGGTGTGAAGAAAACTAGTAGGTTGGTAGGTAGAAAGAGAGACGAGGTTGGATATGGAAGGAGAGAAGGTGGTAGAGTTCATGTTTCATGGCCTTTTAGATTCTGAGAGGAGGATGAAGCAAAATAGTATTGAGAGAAGCAGGGAGAGGCAGGGTTGTAAAAATATAAGGATATCCTATATAATAAAAGCCCAATATGCTAAGTGTCCTGTCGTCCAGTCAACCAATCAAAGTATGCTCATGATATGCTAAAGCTGCTCAACCACTCGCCATAACGTGCACTGACCACCAGGGGGCAGATGCTCCATCTGGTAGGTTAACTCAAGAGGGGCCAGATATGCCCTAGAGCTCTCCTGTGGTCCCTCCCCGACTGGCCAACCTCTCACATCCTTCCCCGGCCACCATTGTGCACCAGTGGGGTCCCTCAGCCTGGCCTGCACCCTCTCGCAATCCAGGACCCCTCAGGGGATGTTGGAGAGCCGGTTTTGGCCCGATCCCACAGGCCAGGCTGAGGGACCCCACTGGTGCACAGATTTGTGCACCGGGCCTCTAGTATAGTTACTAAAAGAATCTGGGATGCTAAAAGGAGCTGCCTAGAGATCAATGAAAGGAAGTTCAAGCTTTATTGGAATTGTTTAGTTGAGGCCAGAAAGCACAGTTGCAGAAGCTGACACAGTAGTTGGCTAGGTCTTAGGATGGGGCTTGGCAGTATGAATACTTCAGAAGGACAAAGAAAAGGAAGGAAGAAAGGGGAGAGTAACCTTTATTTAGCCCCTATATCTATTGATCTATCTTACATACATTATCTCATATAATTATCACAAAATGTTCAGAGGTAAACATCATTTCCATTTTACTGGAGAAGAATCTAAACTTGAGAAATCATACTGCCTTGGAAAAGGTCATGGGTTCTAAATGAGGGAAACAGGAATTTAAACTGTGTATGTCATATTTTATATTCAATACACTTTCAACCATATCGTGCTAGGCAAGAATTAGGAATTATCTGAAATCATTAACCAGTTGGTCTATATGGAGTTGAAGAAAGCAGATGAAACATAGACAAGGGCTTTTGAAGAAATAGAATAGAGTCAAGAAAAAGAGACAGAGAAACATTGATCAGATCATCAAACCTCAGAGGGAAGGTAGGGGAGGGTGGGGGTAAGGGGGTAAGGGGGAGAGATCAACCAAAGGACTTGTATACATGCATATAAGCCTAACCAATGGACACAGACAACAGAGGGGTGAGGGCATGAGTCGGGGGGGAATGGGAAGGGGAATGGGGGAATAAGGACACATATGTAACACCTTAATCAATAAAGAAATGAAAAAACAAAACAAAACAAAACAAAACGAAACAAAAACCACAAAAAGAGTCATTAAACATCATTGACTCATTTTTGTATTTGGAGCATAGCCATCGGGGATGTAAAATAAGAGAAAACTATAGTCAGAAAGTGGGAATTGGAAGGTTGAGAATTGAAAGATGAAAAACATCCCAGTGATAGAGAATCCATGTAAGGTTTTATGAGTCCTTCCTTAAAGTGAAGGTGAGTTATGTTGGATTCCATGTGCCAGGAACATGCGATATAGGGACATTGTTTAAATTAACCTGTTAACCATGTGAAAACTGAAATGGTCCTAAATGATGGAAAGGATTGGTTTGGCAAAGAAGAGGATGAACCTCTTTTTTTTAATGTCATATAGATAATGTGCTGATGTCATAACAAGATTTGAGGGAGGCACATCTTACACAAGAGTGTAAACACCCAATAATCACATTTATAAACTACAAAAGGATCTGAACCTCATAATTGAGGTATCAGAAATATAAGGGTAAAAACTCTCACTCTGGCACTTTTAGATGATATCATTGGGAATAATCTTTCTAAGTACTGAGAGATAAGAGACTCAAGAATAGATGGAGAAAAAAGGTTTTATTTTATGGTTCGTTTTTAAGCAGGCTTTACTTTCAATCAAAGTTCTACTCCCAGTTAATCTTTTATTAAATCTACACCATTACACTTTTTTGTAATCTTTTAATAAGTTTTGTCTAAACCTGTAAACATTTTTTCAGCATTAATAAGTGATTTGTAAATCTCTTTAGTTCACTTAGGGTAATACTGTTTAAAGCAGGATTGCTTATTTCAGTGGAAAATTGTAAAATCTCCTTGCTCCTTCCCATTTCTTTTGAAGTACAGAATAATGGGGTAGATTAATCCTGCTCAATTTATAGTGCTGCATTATTAACCAAAACTGCTTTTTAAAGTCTGTTATAATTATGTCTCAACAAACCATAGATAAATGGTTTTACTATAGGGGATTTATGCTAAGTCAAATTACTGGGAAGGAGTAAAACCTCTGTGCTTTTAATTACAGCACTTCCCATTCTAATAAGAAAAGATGATTTCTCTAGTAGGTGCCAAAGATATGAAAAGTCTTTTTATTCTTTCTTTAACAGAATCAGTAAAGGAAAGCACTAAAAGCAATCAACAAGTTCATGAGTGTCCCAAAACGATGTTCCCTATGTAGAAGAATGAGCCAGGTGACCATAGATCAGTCAGTTACCTCCCACTGTGTGCTACTCTTTCACGATCAGCACACACATGACTGTAACATAGTGTGTGTGTGTGTGTGTGTGTGTGTGTGTGTGTGTTTAAATCATCATCACCTGTTTAGTGACTGTTGGATGTTAGCTCCTGCCAAAAGAACTAATGTTATCACTAATAATCTAATGTGGAATATTACAAATTCATTTAGTAAATGGAATTTATAATGGGAGCAAAGTTTTATCTTTTATAATCAGAGAGCACATTGATAGCATCTTTCCTTAGGCAAAGAGGATGCTCTTAATCTCCACATCTCCGATCTATTAATAATTCTCACGTCTGACCTACAGGTTCATTTTGTCCTTTGGATTTACTCTTTTATATATATATATTTTACTTAGTCTTAATATATTTTCTAAAGGTGCTATAGCAAAGCATTTATATAACTATTTTTGATAATACTACTTCAGATTATGTTTACATTCTTTTTGTGTTGCTAATGACTAGGTAGAATGAAAAAAAAAGCAAGTTGGAGAATTGAAGAGCATAAAGGTAAATTTAGAGCCTTAAATATTTTATATTATAGTAAATGGCAATGGGATAAAAATCAACACTTTGAGTTGATAAATATATGAAATAAAGTTTCAATTTCAAGCCTATATAACCATTGTGGGGCAGTTTTGAGTATGGAAGGGAACAATGTCAGTAATTAAGCCAGGACAAAAGGATTAATTCAGGATTATCCTAGACCTAGTCAAACCAAATGTAGGTTACCCTGCTTTTATACCCCTTATACTATTAAATGTTATTTTATGGTATTTTTGTTTGTGTTTTTTTTTTGGTGATGGGTTTTGTTGTTGTTTTATGAAACTGTTTTTGGTGGATTGAAAGCAACCTGAACATGATGCTATTTCTCTTGACACTTCATTGTATTTCCCACAGTGATTTTCATGTAGTGTGTCATCAATAAATCTTTTCCCAATAAATGATGCATGTTTGAAGTAGGTGTCAGCATCCTCTACCCTATGTGACCAATATGGCACTTGGCCTACTTCCTTTTCACGTGAAAGAGCAGTTTCTGACATTCTGCCTCTTTCCTTTGTACAATTATTCCTTCAGAAATCTTATTACCCTCCAGAACTCTGTACTATTTTTTCTCTAGCTCATTTAAAAATAATATTTCTGTATACTGTTATCTGTAATTAGATGCCTGTTCCACTTGGCTTCCTGCTGAGTGTATGAGGTTCTACCTCAAATCCTTCCAGTTTACACAAAATCCAATCCTTGGTAATCTCTAAAACATTTTTAGTCTCTTCTCTCAGCTATAACTGATTTAATTTACAGAGCAGTTACAAGTGAAAAAATGCTTATTTTTCAATTAAATTTGGACATTTCATGGAATTCTAGAACTCTAAAAAGAAGACATTCAGTTAAATATTACTTAAGTAGACTACCTCTTTGGATGCTAAGATCCTGAAAATTAAAATCACTTGTCCTAGGTCAGATAGTGGCAGAACAGAGTCTAATGTTAATAAATCATATGCATTTATATTTTCAATCTATATATGTAGAATGTCAAGATTCCGTAATTGGGGAAAAGGAAGTATCTTTTTGGATAGTGTGTCACTTCTAATGATGAAAAGTTTGACTCTGGTGGTTTAACCAAATAAAAGCTTATGTTTCATAGATAAATAAAATCCTGTAGATAAGTGATATAGTGATGATACAGGAGCCTTAAAACATTAACATTTTAGCGCCCCTACTGTCTGTTCCACTGTTCCTAGTCTGTAGTTTAATTCTCCTGGTTTTCTCATTATCTCAGAAAAGCTACCCAGTTTACAGGCTTCCATCTAATTTTCAGGCAGGAAGAAGAAAGGAGTACAAATGAAGGACAATACCTATATTTGGAAGACAAATAATTGCCACAAGTCTCTAAGAGACTTCTACTTGAATCTTAACCATGGCTGTAAGAAGGGTGGAACACGTAGGATTTTAAATTGACACATTGCCACTCAAAGAGTCCTATAATATTTTCCTAATAAGTAAAAAGAAGAATTGAGCGTTCAGTAGGCATCTAGCAGTGTCTGCTGCAATTGGTTTAAGTTGGAAGGAAATTTATGAAAGTGTCTTAGTATCTCTGGGAAGGTCAGAGGGTCAGTCTAAAACCATGGGACGAGGAGTGACACCCAAGCAAACCTCAGTGTCATCCTTACAGAAACACCATTCCTCCTACTTGACACCAACGTTCATCATGAATGATTTGGTAATTATCCACTCTACAGCTGCTTTCCTCAAGGAACTAGACCCTAGCATGCTTGACTTGCAACTTACTTTCCTGAAAACATTCTTTTTCATATTGATTATCTATAAAACTTATATTCCTGCTGGTTTATCTTAATGAATTCAGTCAAACTTGGTTGATAATGATTGAAGATGATCTGAAGTTACCTTGATATATTACCACTTTTGCTGTCACTTTTACATCACAAGTCCTTCTGTGCTTTTGTGCAAGAAAATTAGTGATGTGGATGGAGAATTTAGGTTCCATGGCAAGGCATCAATAAAGATTTATGTAGGGAGACAGGGTCTGTCCTAAAGTCCCTGAAAGAACATTAAGAAGGAGTTAATCTTGGTCATGTGACTTATCATAGGGAGAGAGCAGGTGGTTTTGGCTTTTGGAGTCAGAAGTTTTAGATTGACATCCAGGCACTCCAACCACTATAATGTGAGCTTGGTCAAGAGTCTTCAACCAATGTTTTAGAGGTACAATGGAGGAAAATAAGTCTTCCTTGATGGGTTGCTCCAAAAGTTAGAAACAACTATACATGTGACAATACTGTTAGGAACTGTAGAGGGCTAACATGCTAGATTTTCAACCTTTTTCATTTTATGGCACATGCTAGATTTTCAACCTTTTTCATCTTGTGGCACACATCAACTAATTACTAAAATTCTGTGGCACAACCAAAAAAATATATTATATTTTGGCTAATCTGACAAAAATAGGTATACTTTTGATTGATTTACAAAATAATAATAATTACATACTCTTTTAGCTCTAAAGTGACTTTTTAGAATATCAGGTTCCTATACATGTATATAAGGATTTCTGTTACTAAGGATTAATCAGATATAACCTTATTATGTGGTGTGACTAATAAGTTGCAAGTGTATGATATGACAAATATATATAGTTCAAGACAGGAAATTTACATCAGAGGGCTATTGTTGTGTTGGCTGTTGTCATTTTTTTTATTTGACAATCTAAGTGGAAAGAGGTCAGTGTCCCTGACTAAATAGTCAGGTATTGCATGTTTTAAAATTTCTTGTGGCACACCTGCTGAAAATCACTGTGCTAGATGCAGGAGCCCTGAGCTGTGTTTTAAACACATGCATGCTTCCCCCTGCTGCTTCTGCTGAAGTCATTTAACTTGTTTGGGTTTCAGCTTCTTCTTAATAACATGGACAGGATGGGTGTGATGAGATAGATATTTGAGAATAAAGAAAAATGATAACCTACTTGTTTCCTAGGAGCTGCATAGAAAAAGGTATTTACAATGGGAGAGGAGCAAAAAACTAAGAGAATGGAACCAAGCATACCTGGTCAAATCAGAGAGATCAAGGACATACACTGGGAAAAATCTGAAACAAGAGGTTGAAAAAGGGAAAACTCTGTAGAACCTTAAAGGGTAGAACCAGAGGGAACAGACCAACATCTCCCTCCACTAGATTTCAGGCAAGGGTTTTCAAAGCTGATTAAAACAATCTTGTATGTAACTTTCATTTGGCTGTATTCACTTGAAAGTGACAGAGAAAATAGGCTATTTTTTGGATGGAACTAGAGAGCATTATGCTAAGCAAAATAAGCCAGTCAGAGAAAGATAAATATCACGTGATCTCACTCATATGTGAGATATAATGATCAACATAAACTGATGAACAAAAATAGAACCAGAGACAAGGTAGCACTGAACAGACCATCCAACCTCAGAGAAAAGGCAGGGGAGGAGAGGGTGGTGGTTGGAGATCAACCAAAGGACTTGTATACATGCATATTAGCATAACAAATGGACACAGAGACTGGGGCAGTGAGGGCTTGCCCTCAGGTGGGAGTGGTGGGGAGGGGGAGGAGGGTCAATCAGGGAAAAAAGGAGACATGTAATACTTTAAACCAGTGGTTCTCAACCTTTCTAATCGTTATGTAAATATCTGTGTTTTCTGATGGTCTTAGGCGACCCTGCTAGCAGTTCTCAACCTGTGGGTCTCGACCCACAGATTGAGAACCACTGCTGTAGAGCCTAAGAGCACCGGAAAACACAGATATTTACATTACGATTCATAACAGTAGCAAAATTACAGTTATGAAATAGCAACGAAAATAATTTTATGGTTGGGGGTCCATAAACATGTGGAACTATGTTAAAGGGTCGCGGCGTTAGAAAGGTTGAGAACCACTGCTTTAAACAATAAAAAAAAAGAAAGAAAATAGGCTATTTTTACTATCTCATACAGTTTTCATTGGATGGCTTTTTACATTTCTCCCTTTAGCATCAATATACATAATTTATAAAATAGAGGTAACATTTAACAGAATGTGGTCAATGTAGGGGGAGGCAGGGTTTGTCATGTTACCATCTTGCCAAATATTTAAACTTCTGTTTTGTTTTCTTCATTCAATAATTTTTTAAAATTTTTGTTTGTTTCTTTTTCCTCCACCTTATACCTGCCCTTCCTAGGCCTTCACCACATTATTGGCTGTGTCCATGGGCTATGCATATATGCATATAAGATCCCTGGTTAATCTCTGCCCACTCACCCACCCCTAACCCCCACCTTTAATTCAATTTTAAATGCTCAGTATCACTGGACTCTTCTTCTTTCACCCTGGATCTATTAGATAGAAATCTAAGATTTTATGTCACTCTTGGGGACTCAAGTGTATGACCTGCCCCAGAAGATCCTTTGTTTTATTATGGCAAACAATCGCTTGGAAGGGGATTATTTCTATTCATTGAGAAGACTATAGTGTGAGCTTCCTGATGTTTTTACAGTTTTACAGAGAGAGATGAGGAATGATAATAATTTATTTGTTGTACACCATATTTTTTCAAGTTTCTATGGCATGAAAACAATTAATTATACTGTCTTCTCAAGCTTTTATTACACTTCTACAATGTACATATTGCCCTTTTGAACTATTGATGCTAAGACTCAAAGAAAATAAGTAACTCTAAGTATACACAGTAGAACTAGGGTTTAAACCCATATTTGGGTGACTCCAATGTTTTTGTAGCTAACGACTGCTTATTTGCCATTTAGAATATCTTTTTCATCAACTACCAAAAACTCAAAAGGACAACAACAACAAGAATAAAATACTTCCAGGAAGCTGTTACTAGTTTCTTTAGAGATAAGCATCTCTTCTCCACATTTCTCCTGAAAATATTTGTTTGCCACCAAACAAATAAAAAACTCACTGGTATGAAGGCAAACTCCGTTATTGGTAGAGATTAGAAAACAGAGTAGGTAGAATTGCTATAGATTGAGTTAAAAGCACTTGCTATGTTGACTATTAAGAACTTAGAAATCTAACTTCAATCATGAAAACTGTCTTTTCACAGAAAGAATTCTGGTAGGTAGGAGGGCAGCATATTGGTACAAAAGAGATTTGACATTTACAGAACCTACGTGAAAAAAGAGGGTGGCAAAGTGAGAAAGAAAAAGGCAGGAGCAGAGAAAACACTTTATAGTATTCTTGTGTCTTTGTTTCATGAAAGAAAGCACAGCTCATCACACCAGTAAAACACTTTTAACTAGGGGTCTGTTAATCTTCAATACTCAGAAATCTATGAACCATTCCAAATTGCATTTAGTTATAAATAAACTTAATTTTCTCAGCCTTTGAATCCTTTCAACTTAGATGTTGGTGCTAGTATCTAAGGCAGACTAAAGATTCCACTGCATTTTTAATCCATAATTATTTTTAATTTTGACTTTTCAAATATTCTCTGAAGAGCTATGATTGCCTTCTGGTGTAGAGTCTGGGTATATGAAAAAGCAGGAGGTAAACTGCTCCATGCTGTGCCGCAGAAGCAATTTGCATCATATTTGAGGCTACCTGACTCTACCAGTGAATGAGATGCTTGGGAATGATTTCTTAGACTTGAACATTTCAGAAACTATAGAATAGCTGAAAGCTAAAGTGTTATTAAAAAATGAGATTTGTTCAAGTTACCCCGTCCTCCTACTCTGCCAAGCCTAATTGGCATGTCAGTGTATGGATCCATCCTATGATAAAAGGCCAAATGTCTACTGATTCTCCCAGCCTGACTAGCGAGTTTGAGGAGCTCTGGAGTTGCTTACAAACAATGAGATCATTCAATGAACCTCACTATTGAAGTTGACAAAGAAGCGGATTGAGTGTAGGAAAGAGTATTTCCACACGCATTATTCTACTTGTCAGACTCATTATCAAAAGAGAATTGGAGATGTGGGACCACTGGCTCATATAATACCTTTCTTTCTTTTTTCCCCTTAAGAATAGAGCAATTACATGTTACAATAAAATTCAAGCTTTCTTAGATAGGGAAAGATTTTAGTTTATAAAACAGGAGGAAAAGTTTGAAAAGAAGAAAAATATAGTTCTAAAGAAAAAAATACATCTTGAAATCAAGTTTTCTTTTTGTTTGCATTTTTTTCCCTTTTTCTTTTAATCTTTATTGTTGAGAGTATTACAGATGTCCCCTTTTCCCTCTCATTGCCCCTTTCCACCTGGTAGCCACCCCATCCTAGTCCTTGTTTGGACCTGTTAACACTCTCCCAGCCCAGGTAGCTGCCCTGGTGCATGTGTTCTGCAATATTGGCTGCTGAATCTGATGTGGCCAGCTAAACTGTTTTGACTCTAATATCTGCCACAGATGTTTAAGTTATAGTGTTGGACTATTAAAGAAAAACAAAAGAAGTGTATCAAGTGGGATTTTAGATAGACCTTTAATCATGATGGGAGGTACAATTCTTGTCTAGTAAATGGACAAGAAAGTAAGGGCAGCAAGGACTTCTGGAAACATGAAAAGCATCAGAAATATCTCTGAATCCTGGGCTGCTTGACCAGTTATAGAAAAGATAGTTGGAACTTGTCATGAGTTCAGGTGGATGAAGGACAGGATGAACAAACATCAGTGAAAGATGCTAGGATTGCATGGCCAAAGGGACAGCATTGCAATGTCTTTTCATAGCCTTGATTCAGTCACCCCTTCCATTTCCAGAAACTCATCTTTCTAGTAAAAGAAGTATGTGAACATGGTTATATGCACATCTTCCATTTGAGAAATAGTTTATTGCTTATCCAATTAAGCTCATATATCAGTGCCTTCCAAGCTTTATCTTTTAATAACTTGTTTTACATTTCTTATCTTCCAGTCAAACCGAGTTTTTGATTGCTTCCTAAACATGTTTTCTGTCTCTATACCTTTTCTCATGATGTTCTGTCAGCTAGTATGCCCTTTCTTCCATTGTATTCTGTCCGTCAGACCCTGGCTACTGTGATGCCTCTTTTCCGAAGTCTTTTCTGGTCAACTGAAAGAAATTTCTCCCTCCCTTGAACTCCCCTTGGGCTTTTTATCTCTCTGACCAAATTCATATTTCACTTTATATTAAAGTAAGTTATCTCCCCTACTGTAGAAAAATTTCCTTGAGTGGCCCATCCTTAATATGAAACTATGTTTTAATACTAGTTACAATTTTTATCTTGTCAAAAGAAAACAATATAAGAGTATTGAATGAAGATTTTCCAAGATATTATTTTTTTTTAATTTGTTCATACTATTAAAAGTTATGTAATGACATTCTGAAATGAATGTTTGTATAGTAATGACTAAATAAGAAGTAGCGCACATGGAGGGAGGATGTGGGTAGGAAATTCTGGGTGCCCAGCATAAAATGTCAAATAATAAACATTGAGTAAAACTTTAGTCATTCTTCATCATGTTCATCAGTAAATGTATTGGAGAAATGCAAGTTGTAAGACATTTGGAGACAAGTTACTCAGAAACTATATTATTCAAGGCAAAAAGTTATAATGAGCTATCTCAAGTCCTTACAACAACCATGCAGCTAATACAATAGTCAACCATTTCAAAACTAACAAAGGAAACCTCAGTAAGAGATAAAGATAAGACAGCTACTGAGGAAGAGGTATATTTCTGTTTCATTTATCAGTTGATTAATTGATTGATTATTTGATAACTATTTTTAGCCCCTTACTAGCCACTGTTCTAAAGGCTGTGATGTAGCACTAAACAAATCTATATTTGGTCACAATAGGTTTGCTGAATCTCTAGCTGTCACATCTACATTCTAGGCAAAAGGAAAGGAAAAGAAGAGACATATTCTTGTCTCTTTGAAAGGAGTTTTCCCGGATGTCTTTTTTTTTTTTTTAATAATATATTTTATTGATTTTTTTACAGAGAGGAAGGGGGAGGGATAGAGAGTTAGAAACATCGATGAGAGAGAAACATCGATCAGCTGCCTCCTGCACACTCCCTACTGGGTATGTGCCCACAACCAAGATACATGCCCTTGACCAGAATTGAACCTGGGACCCTTAAGTCCACAGGCCAATGCTCTATCCACTGAGCCAAACTGGTTAGGGCCCGGATGTCATTCTTAAACCTCTTTTTTTTTTTTTTCCAGAAAATGCACATTTTCAAGGCAGGCTGAGGAATGTAGTTTTCAGTTATCCATGCTAATATTACAACAATATGTGTTTAGGGTTATATTTGTGGAGGAAACGTTCTACAGTGGCTGTTTGGTGGGCAAGGTAGCTGTCTCTGACACCCCTCCTGAAAACCAGACAACAACCAGTGATCTGTCAGTTCTGTCTGGCTACTAACTGACTTATCCCAGGACCTAAAGACGACTTCTAGCCCAGAGCTTGGGTGTCTATTTTTCCTTCTCTATTTACTCCTGTCTATCTCTGCTTTCAATCTCCAAGTTTATCATATATTTATACCTAAGTGCATAGACAATCTACTTCACTCACAGCTCTCTTTCTGGCTCAAGGTAAGTTGTGCATATTTCAGCATAATCAAGAACAAATCAAAATGGCAGGGTTGGTGCACATATATATTTATAGGGAAAAGGGAACTAAAAGCAAAAGAAGGCAATAAAAAATAAAATACAAATGAAAAAGTCAGTTTATGTTAAATATAAATAATAGCCAAAGGATAGGAAGAATTTCTATTTAATTGTTCAAGTCGCTAGGAAGAATTAGAGAAGTGCTTTGTAGTTAATACAATTAACTAATTTATACATTCTTTTCAAAGGAGATAAACCAAAGATCTCCCCATTTATTAAATAACTAATTTTTTAGGAAAACATTTTTACTTGGGAAATGGCAAGAATTTAAAAAAGGTTATCTTCAAAATTAATGTCATAACAGCAGTATAGGGAACAGGAAAGCTGAGGATATTGAATGTTTTGAATATTTAACTTAATAACTCTCAGCAGCTGTTTCACTTTGTTTTCAGGAAACAGCTGTAAGCTCACATGTTTAATAGTAAAGGTTTAGGAGAAACAATACAACCAAATAGACATGATGTGTTGATCATTAACAGCCAGCTATAGTTTATATTGTGTATTTTTAAATGGATTTAATTAAGTTGGTGGAGCAGTGTTCCTCAGGCCTTGCTAATTAACTAATAAAGCCCCCATCACTCCTAATTGTCTTGAACAGAGACAATTATTACAAAAATGAAACAGTTGCTGCTAAAGGGAACTGCAATGTTTCTTAAAAATAGCAACAATTAGACAATGTAAACAAATTTGTGTAAGTGACTCACATGAAAGAAATAGCTAATCTGGTTTGAGTTTGATCAAAGAATATGAAACGTTGACAGGAAAAAAACAATTAATGAAGAATGATGCACATGTATATGAAGTACACACATATGTTAATGTTTATAACAACACTTTTAAAAGATTGTTTAACTGTTTAATTTAATATTTTCTTTTCAATCAAAAAGGAGACATCACATGGCTTCTGAACAGATAAAAAATGTCAAATTAATGTAAGTAATAAATAATTGTGAAAAAGAGTTAAAAGCAAATAAAGTGAACCAAATGCTGTTATTAAATGCTTCATAAATACTTATGTTCTTGATAGCTATTGGTGACACATCTGGTTCTTCTAGCCAATGATAAGAAGGAAATCTGGTAAGTCATATAATTTACTCTGTCCATAAATTGAATAGTAATTCAGTATTTTTGGACAGATACTACTATAATTAATTCTGAAATTGCATATGAATTTCCTTTGAGGGTTCTCATATGTGAGTTTGTACTAAGTATAATAAACTGAACAACATACTCATCAGCATATTCTTAGAATGTCAGAAGTAAGTCCAGGTATATATTTATGAGATCACATTAAAGCATGATTCAATAATCTAGAATTGATCCAATTTCTGTATATCTACTTTCTGCATATTTAGCTTAAAGCTGGGGATATATTTCAGACGAGAATTATTGAACTATATCTTCTGAAGACAATCCATCCATAGATATTGGTCCTCTCAGTCTATTTATGTCATCAGAGATATTCAACAATTACTAAAAGTATATTGATAAGTTATAAATTGCCCCTTTTATTCATTAGTAATAAACACATTAATAGATTTTTATTTCAGTTGGTAAGTTTATTCACAGTTGAATGGTTTTTTTAATGATTTCTTAACACATTGCAGACCAGTAGTTTTATTGCTTCTTTACCCAGTGGCCTGATAAGTTTCTATTGAGCAAGTACCAAAAAACGTTTTACATAAATGTTAAAGGCACACTTTAAAATTAAATATCCATTGCATTTTGAAGTCATTCATTATATGTTCTTACAAGCTAGTATCTTTTTAAAGTATGATACTTTGTAAAACACTGTGTAATATGAAGCAAGAATTCTCATTATCTGTCTGCAATGTGTTAAGGATTCTTACAGAATCCTATATAATAAAAGCCTAATATGCTAAGTGTCCAGTCATCCGGTTGGCCATTCAACCAATCAAAGCATAATATGCTAATGATATACTAAGGCAACTCACTATGACGTTCACTGACCACCAGGGGGCAGACACTCTGACCAGTAGGTTAGCTTGCTGCTGGGGTCCCGCTGATCAGGACTGAGTGAGATGGGCCAGACACACCCTGAAGCCCTCCCGCGGTCTCTCCCCGGCTGGCCAATCTCCTGTGTCCCTCCCCGGCCCTAATCGTGCACCTGTGGGATCCCTCGGCCTGGCCTGCACCTTCTCACAATCTGGGACTCCTGGGAAACCATTTTGCAGAAGTCGGAGAGCTGGTTTCATCCAACGGTGTAACTACCAGTCGCTATGATGCACACTGACTACTAGGGGGCAGACGATCAATGCAGGAGCTGCCCCCTGGTGGTCAGTGTGGGAGCATGGCTCAGCCGGAAGCTGGGCTCACGGCTGGCAAGCACAGTGGCGGTGGTGGGAGCCTCTCCCGCCTCTGCAGCAGTGCTAAGGAGCAGGCCTAAGCCGTCAGTCAGACATCCCCTGAGGGCTCCTGGACTGCAAGAGGGCACAGGCCAGGCTGAGGGACCTCCCCTCCCCTGAGTTCAAAATTTCATACACTGGGCCTCTAGTAGAGAAATTAAGGACCTGATTATTAGCCTTTAGGGAGGAAAAGGTGAGAAAAGCACACTTTTACTAGCTACCAAAGATAAGAATCATTAGCTTAGCTATATACCTGTTATATGTAGTGTAGAAATCCAGGTACAGCCTACTAATTTTCTCATTATTAGTGGATATTAGCAGTTTTGCAGAATGGGGCCACAAATAATGATGTTTGAGTGAAACATGCAATTCAAGGCACTTGTCCTCAAAGTTTTACCGTTTTTTTTTTTAAAAATAGGAAAAGGCACACAACCAAGAAAAAACATATATAGTATGCTTCTAGATATTTTTACAGTTAATTGGATGCTGAGATGTTATAGCAATCTTTCTGATTATGACTTGTAACTTTCTTCATGATTGTGTGCTATTACAGTGCTTTTTTATTCTTTTCTACAACAATTAAATGTCATAGAAAGGAATAAAGTATATGTAAAGTATTAATGTGGCTGGCTATATTAATCACAATTTATAGAAAAGATCTAGATTTGCACATTAGAATTATAATAGAGAATAATATAAACCTTGTTGAAGGTATGAAAAATCTGCGGGGATCGGGCCAAAATTGGCCAGGTGCATGGATTCATCCATGGTGTGTCCAGCCTGTCTTCCTCCAGTCCCAATCGGCTGGACCCCAGCAGCAGGCTAACATACCTGTCTGAACATCTGCCTCCTGGTAGTCAGTGCGCTTCATAGTGACTGATCGAATGGTCAAACAAACGGTACGACACTTAGCATATTAGGCTTTTATTATATAGGATATGAGGTGTCATATACAAATCTCACATAGTGCTGTGCAGCAGGAAATGCTGAATAACTATTACATATGGCCATATTATTTTTATTCTAAAGTACAAATATTTTTAAAAAATATTTTTTATTGATTTCAGAGAGGAAGGGAGAGAGAAAGTGATAGAAACATTCATGATGAGAGAGAATCATCGATTCTCTGCCTCCTGCATGACCCACACTGGGGATCGAGCCCGCAACCCAGGCATGTGTTTTCTGTATGCATATTTACTATACTTTTGTGTATGTGTATGTATTCCATTCACTTGTAATTTTTATTTATTGATGTATTGATATTTTCTTAAAAGTTTAAAATTTTTTTGTTATATTTAATGCTCTCATTAATTACTTTTATCATTTTCTCATTGCACATTTATTCTTTATATGTTTCAATAAGGCAAGAGTTCTCTCTAATATTTGTCTCTTCTCTTTCTGAAAGTTTCCATTAACTATAAAAAAGTAAAGTCTTAATTTCTATCCTATGATATTTTATATTTTGAAGAGATAGGCAGACCAATAATTATTGCTATTTTTATGACTTGAAGGGTTGACATGAGGAAAGAGACTGTATTTATTCTTCAGAGGATAAAAAGAACTAATGAGCACCATCTTTGAAGGGACAGATTCCATCTTAGTATTTTTTTCTTTCCAATTTTTGTTTCAACATTAGAACTATTCAAAGAAGGAATTAGAATTGCTTGCCAATGAAAGTCAGCAACATAAGCTAGACTATCTCTGAGCAAAGTGATTGTATAGGATTCTTAATTATTGGGTGATTAGTTTGTGTAAATGACATCTAGAGTTTATTTTGATTTAGCAATTCCATGGTGTCTGAATGTATCTACTTATATATTATCAAGTTTTACTGTTTACCTTTTTCTCTCATCCCACTATTTCTGTGTCAGTGAACAATGTATTATAAGTGTTCCGCATTGCTTTTTTGTGGGTGTTTTTTTCATATATATTTTCTCAACTTGACTGTGAGCTTCTTAAGAGAAGAGACTATATGAGTCATTTGTGTCCTTAATATGTAGTACAGTACCTAATATGTAGTAAATAATATGTGAGTAGTTGTTGGAAGAGTGGAAGAAAACATGAAAGAAAAAATAAAGAAAAAATATCTAAATGTATAGATACTTTGTTGGGGCAAAGAAATCTTTGTAGTTGCTTTGAAAAATTACCAACCAATTTATTATATGAGGAAAACATAATAATTGTGTGTTTTATAGAGAAAGAATTCATGTTTTTGATTTATATACTCCATGTTATCAAGTACATAAAAACTCAATCTATAGAAAAAAGCATTTTATGTCTGACAGACCACATGTGATTCAATTTATTTTTAAGAAAAGACTTGTAAGACAATGAACTATCTTTTTTTCTCATTGACATCAGGAACAGGAAATAACATTTCTTAAGATAATGAATATGAAGGGATTTTGTTGGGATTTCATTTTAAAGTGTACTAATGTAGAACTTACAGGTGATGGAGAGACAGGAAAATACTGCTGAGAAAATCCTGAAAGAAGCTCATTGAATAAAATAGTCTGACAGATTAGGCAGGTCCTTTCAATGAGGGACCGGTTTCTTCAGCTTCAGAGAGCTCACTCAATGTGTGCTCCTTCCCATTGTAGCTCACATCAGTGTCTACACTTCCAGGGACTAAAGACCTGGTTTGACTATTTAACCCAACTAGGGACAACTCAGAAGGGCCATCCTAGCTCTAAAACTCCCCAGGAGGTTGTCTAAGGTTGTTAGACCTACTTCACAGTTGCCTTAGTCAGCTTGGGCTTCTACAGTGAAATACCAGAAACTAGGCAGCTTAAACATAAGACATTTATTTCTCACAGTTTTGGGAAGTTCAAGATAAAGGTGCTCCTAAGAGTAGAGTTATCTGGGCTTCTCAAGTCATGCTTTATTATATCTTAATTCAGAATTCAAAATTACATTAACTGTGTTGAGAGAATAATTTAATTACTTGATAGATCTCATTTTAATATCCTATCATGTATAGTATTGACTGCCTGCGGTTAGCTTCAAAGGGCACTCTATTATATCATTTTTATAGTCTGGGAAAAGGTGACAAAAGGATTATTAAAAAAGTACATTTATTCAAATATGTCTATAATAAATTTATGGTAAAGCATAATTTTAAGATAATAAAAGCATTATGGTTTGACAAAAAAGGGCCAGACTGGAGTTTAGACACCTTGAGTGACACTCTAACTCTACCACTACAAGGTGCACAACCTTAGGTAAACCATGCACCTATATGCTACTCCGCATGTTCATTCAAAAAGGACAGTTTGCTGTTTCCTCTTCTGTGTCTCCTTTATCTCAAATTTCATCCTCTCCCATTTAATACCCTTCCAGTTAATTTCACTACAAGCATGGCTACCTCTCAATCTTGCTACAAGCTTCTCCCACTCAGTGAGCTTTGTGGAACCTTTGAGAGCAAACTGCAACCCCAGCTTTTCCTGCAACACTTTCATTTATCTTAGTTGAAATATCTTTTCCTTGCTTGGCAAGTGATATCATCTCATCGTAAGCTCTCCGTTAAAGATTGCTCCTTTTATCACTTGTACTTGTTCACTGTGATTCACCTGGTAGGAGCTCAATGTGCTTGTTTGATTGCTCAGGTAAGTGGCTCATTGACCAAAGTTCACCTGAAGATGTGTTTTCTGGCATGCAGGTTGTTGGCTTCCAACGTAATGGAGAACACAGTGCTTTAATTTAAATTACTTTCCAATATCAAAAAGTGTGGGAGTTTTCAACTAAAAATAAGACATTCAAGTTCTTTTTTGTTAGAATACTAGTGAAAGATCACCTGTATTTCCATGTGGCAATAGTTACTTGAAAGTAGTCGTAGCTATCCTCTTAAATAAAGCTTTACGTTATTGCATTCACTGAAGTCTGCATTATTTTCTGTTCCCTCTCTGTCTCTAGTGGACAGTCAGTCTCTATTTACCATCTTACATTTTGCTCTTTTTCATTTAGGTCCATTTACTTCTAGGCCCCATAGGCATTTGAGTTTTAAACTTTGACCCAAACCCTGTTACTTAGTGCCACCATTACTCCATGAAATTGTCACTTACACTGTCCAAGTCACAGCTTCATTATTCCACTCTTACCTACTATAATATAAAAATACAATATATATTTCTTGACATTTTCTTTATCAATTCCTATTTTCTAAGCTAGCTTTTTATAAACTGTGTTTTTCAGATAATTTTTTATTTCAATAGACGTTCCTCTAAATCAGAGGGACATAAATATAATTGAAAAATATGAGACTAAGCAAACTGAATGGACCTTGAATGGGGCTTTAAGATGCTACTCTGCACTGTGGATCTCCTAGAAAGAGAAGCAGCAACCTGCAGCATTTCCTAACTTGTTAAACCATAAAAAATGCTGGCATCATTCTTTATGGATGTTATCTGTTGGAAAAGTTATGGAGGTTGTGTCATTTAATTCCTTATTTAAGAACTGGATGTCTGGAAAGGATAATAGATGTCTTACCATGCTTACATTTGTGGGGATACTAACTTTATTTTTGATGACTTCCAAGCATCCTGCTCTCCAACTACTGCAAGGTCACTGTCCATCTTCCATTTTTTTTAAAACTTACCAGCCTTATTATGAAGGGAAGTCTAAGTTCACTTGCTGCCCTGCTTGTAGAGGGGACAACTATTTTAACAATGCCTAACTCATCTGAAAAGTGATTTTTTTCAGCTATTGTGGTTTAGAGAGGATGGAAGGGATTTTAATACAATCAAAATCACCTGGAGTGATTAGGAAGTTTATAAAATACATATAGCCTTTCCTTGAATCTTTTCAAGGACATACTGTCCTGAAGTATCTGATAGTCTCTTGAGGGATGTATGGTGGTAAAATTTTTGTTGAATGCCTATTGTTATGAGACATGCATTTTTTGTCTAAAGAAGCATTCTGTGCTGAAGTGTTTCTCTCTTTGGAAATGGGTGTCATATTTTCATAATTGTGTGTTAAGGATTACATCAGGAAACGTATGTAAAATGCTCACTGTGTAGCAGTTCCTTTCTAAATGCTGTCCCCTTTCTCCTGCCAGTTAGAATGATTAATGAGTAAGCCACTGGTAGTTTCCTTACGGGAAGAAGAGGTTGAGGATTAGGGCATTTCTTTCCTTAGAAAGTACTGCACTGCTCTGGAATGAGGTGTTATTTGCCCTGTAAATGATGACTTGTTGCTTTAGCGGTTCTATAGGGGAGAGGAGGTCTTGCTTCCTCTCGGCAGTCCATATCAATCCCCAGGCCTCAGTGACAGAATGCTGTGATACATAAATATTGCAGGATGGTTGTTGCTCTATTATTTACTCCTTCAGAAGAGATACATTGATCAAATCTAGCATATCTGTACTGGTGATTTATTATTCAATTTTATTCTCTTACAAGAGGATTAATGATTGAGGTAAAAGTCCATTCAACTATTAGAGAAATAAATATACACTGATTGGCCAGATTATTATGATCTCTGAATGCATAATAATCTGGTCACTCAGTATATATCCTATATAATAAAAGTCTAATATGAAAATTGTCCCCTTGACCAGGAGTTCGACCAGCAGGCAGGCCGGCCAACCACCCATGTCCCCTCTCCCTGGCCAGGCTGACCAGACCCCACCCATGCACAAATTCATATATATATAATCTGAGTGGCCAGATTATTATGCATTCAGAGATCATAATAATCTGGACACTCAGTGTATATGCTATTTGGTTATTTTATTACACTAAAAGACTTTAGTCTTTAATGTTACATTGAGTGTAAGATAACTTTGAGAAGGAAGTTCCAAATTTCACCAAATATGACTTAGGGGGTCTTTTCGATTGATTTTTAAAAAAATGTATTTTTTATTGATTTCAGAGAGGAAGTGAGATATAGAAACATCAATGATGAGAGGGCATCATTGTTCAGCTGCCTCCTGCACGCCCCTTACTAGGGATCAAGCCTGCAATCCAGGCATGTGCCCTTGACTGGAATCGAACCCAGGACTCTTCAGTCTGCAGGCTGATTCTCTATCCACTGAGCCAAATCAGCTAGGCCTGATTTTTTTTTGTAATTAAGATATAATGTTCTGAGTTCTAAAATTCACTGTTGATGTTTAAAGTTCATAAATATGTCATGTTAGCAGAAGCACCTTAGCCATAACCACAGAAATTCTGATTTTCTGAAAAGAATTATTCCCGCATGAAGACATAGAAAAAGGACTAGAGAGGCCTCATTTTACCTGTACCTTGAGAGATCACCGTGGGGAACACCAACTCTAGTATGAAATGGTGAGGCAGAAAGCTTATATCCTTTAGGTTTTACCTTTATCTCAGCAGTCAGTGGGGCCACAATTCAACTTGTTAATTTAGATATGGTCTAATTCATCTGTGGAGAGCATACTAACTTGCTTTCTCTACATCTGCTCCTCGGTCACACAGTTATCTCTGTGCTTTATTTCCTACCAACTCTATCAACCACTTTCTGATTTCTCCTCTTTCCTTATCTATTCTAAACTTAATAATCAATATATTTTTAAATTTTTATTGAATTTATTGGGATTGAATTGGTTAATAAAATTATGTAGATTTCAGGTATACAGTTCTATAATACATTAACTGTATACTAGAGGCCCGATGTATGAAGATTCATGCAAGAATAAGCCTTCCTTCCCCTGGCCAGCTTCACTCGGGCCTGAGCTGCCTTCCGCCTCTTGCCTTGTGGTGTCAATTTGCATATTCCCTCTTTATTGGCTGTGGGCACCATCACCTTTGTCGCAGAGTTATGGTCAATTTGCATATTCCATCTTTATTAGATAGGATTGTATTGTGTGTTCACCACTCCAAGTCAAGTTTCCTTCCATCACCATTTATTCCCCCTTTACCCTCTTCTATCTTTCCCACCCCTCTTTTCCTCTGGTAATCACCATACTACCATACTGTTGTTGGTGTCTATGAGGTTGTTGTTTTTTTTGCTTAATCCTTTCACCTTTTTTCAACCAGCCCCCCAACTTCCCTACCTTCTGACAGTTGTTGGTCTATTCTCTGTATCTATGAGTCTGTTTCCATTTTTTGTGTTAGTTTATTTTGTTTATTAGATTTCACATATAAATGAAATCATATGGGTACTTATCTTTTTCTGACTGGCTTGTTTCACTTAGAATAATACTCTCCAGGTCCATCTGTGCTGTTGCAGAGGGTAAGAGTTTCTTTGTTTTTATGGCCAAGTAGTATTCCACGGTGTAAATGTACCACAGCTTTTTTACTCACTCATCTACTGATGGGCACTTGGACTGCTTCCAAGTCTTGGGTATTGTAAATAACAATGCAATGAACATAGGGATATATATATATTCTTTTGAGTTAGTGTTTCAGATTTCTTTGAATAATTTACCAGAATTGGAATCACTGGGTCATAAGGCAGTTCCATTTTCAATTTTTTTAGGTAACTGCATACTGTTTTCCATAGTGACTATTCCAATCTGCATTCCCACCAAAGTGCATGAGAGTTCCCTTTTCTCCATATACTTGCCGACACTTGTTTGTATGCTTAACCTTTAAAACTACACTCTCACCCAACAACTTCTCTTGTCCCCCTAGCTTTCCTTCTGACTTTGTAAGAAAAATGTTAGTTCTTGGAAAGTGCTATAATTCTTTTTTTGTTTCTGCACCTGATTTTTAGGGCAAATAAAATTTTACTATTTTGAATAACATTGCCACTCAATATTCATGTCCTTCAGCTTTAGCTGGACCCAATAATTGACTATCAGTCATTTTACATGAACTGGCAATGCTTTCTACCACTTTTCTTAACAGTAATACCAACCTTCACCACATTCTTCTGTCATGCTCCATGTGACAATCTTTCACTCAATGCAGCTATAATGACTTAGAAATACAGTTGGGTCATGACAAAGTAGACAGTAATCTATTGCTGGGGGAATAAAAACAAATTCAAGCCCTATGAGCATTTTTGTAAAGCATAAAAGAGTATTTTAAAAAGAGATAAATAAAAAAGTATGGAAATTAGTAAAACAAAATGCTCTTTCAAAATGTCATCAGATGTGGTATTTTTCTACTTTTCCATATTCTTCCCAATCTCCACAAGTATTGGGAAGAATATATCCATCTTTACCTCCTTCCTTAGTTTTAGATATTGTAGACTTGAGGTTTTTATCCTCTTAAATCTAACACCTTCTGGGGCTAGAAACAAAATATTTCCCCTTTTTCATGTCTCTGTCCTGTCTAATTACTCTTGGCTCCTCCTTCTATACACATCTTCAAGTATTTTCCATTCCTCAAAAGATCCCTGCTTATGGCATGTATCACCTTGTAGTTACCATTCTAATTTATCTTTCACCTGTATCACCCAAACTTCTTAAAAAAAAAAAGATTAGCAGTATAATTTGGTTTTTATTCTTAGCACACTACCAAAATTGCTCTTTCTCAAATCACCAATAACTTACTGTTAAGTCCAAAATACATCTGTAATATTTAAGAATTTTAGTCACATTATTCATAATAATATTCATATTAATGAGAGCTAACATTTGCTGGCATTTTATGATATGCCTTGATTATACTATGTGTATTGTACTCATTATCTCATTTAGTCCCCACTGTGACTCTATGAATTAATTATTATTATTACCCTCATTTTACAGACAAGAAAGATAAATCAGAAAGATTATGTAAATTATTCATTCACACTGTCACTGTGTGGCAAAACTAGAGCTGAGCCTTTATCTTCCTTAAAGCTCCACATTCCCTTATTTTGGGGGAGCACCACACTCCATTTTTTTACACTGACCCCTGTCACTCTACCACTTATACTTTCTTGGCAGATTCCTCTCTTTCATTCAACCCTTAATACACTGTTTCTCAATTTTAGTTTTTTTGCACAGTAGAATTAACTGGAGATCTTTTTAAGACTATATGTGTTATAGACTCACCCCAAAGAGTGATCAGAATACACAGCGTTGGACTAACATGCATACCTAGAAATGTGTATTTAAACTCCCACACTGATTTAAAAAAATAGCATAGTGGGAGAGCAGCAGCTACATAATCTAATAATCCCATCTAGTCTCACAGTTATGCCTACCATCTATAAGCTAATATTCCCAAATGTATATTCCCTGGGAAAATGTCTTTCCCCTTTTATCCATTTCTTCAGTCTCTGGTGTCTCATAAATTTCTACCTGCTCAACAACTGATTCTGTATGTTCTGTAGGAAACTCGTCATTCCCATTTGAAGCCCTTGGAATAACCACGACATATGTTCACTCTCCAACTGCTTAGGTCATTTCCTTTACCTGCAACATAAGATTTAAGGTTTTTTAAAAATTAAATATATTTTTTATTGATTTCAGAGAGGGAGAGAGAGATAGAAACATCAAAGATGAGAAAGAATCATTGATCAGCTGCTTCCTACATACCCCACACCAAGGATCAAGCTGGCAACCATCTGGGGCATGTGCCTTGATGGGGAATTAAACCATGACCTTCTGGTTCATAGATGACATTCAACCACTGAGCCACGCCAGCCAGGCAGATTTGAGGCTTTTAATATGACATGCATAAATCCTGAAAATATGTCTTCTACTTACGCTAGCTTTTTCTCCTTAATAGTTCATAACCCAACATATAGTACTTACCTTTCTGAAGTACTTGTAGCTTCTTCTACATATACATGCCATTTCCTGACTCTTCTGCTGTTATGTTGCCCCCTGTCTAAAATGTTTGCCTTTGAATCTTTAGCATGACTTACCCCTGTCAGAATCATATAGGTAGCACCATTTATTGGGGTTCTCTATTAATCTTCATTTTCATTAGCTGCGCATTTTAGGTAGATGTGCCTCCTATGCATATTACCCTACGTATATACACATAACTGCTGCATCTCTGTGGCTGCATTGGACTGAAATCCTAGCACATTGCTGCATGTTGGGACCATGCTTGAGTAGCCCTTCCCTTTGCTTAATGGTTTGCTGATTTCTTCCTTAGGGCTTAGACATTGATTAGAGGCAAATTCCTAAACTTGACTGGGCAATACCCTGCCTTACTCTTCCTACTGGACCATGCATATAGCTGAGTTTCCAATGGCTTGGGCCTGCTGCAATTATCACCGGGTTAAATCCTAACCAATGAAGTAGGCACATCCTACCTAATAATAGACAAATATGCAAATTGGCCATACCTGCGACACACCCACAAGCCACGCCCACAAGCCATACCCACCATACAATCAGAGCAAGCATGCAAATTAACCCAAACAAAGATGGCTACAGCCACAGAGAGCAAGGTTTCCTAGGTAACAGAAGAAGCCAAGCTTTCTGCCTGCCCTTGCCAGGCCTAAGCCTCCACTCAAGCTACAAAGTTTCAATTATAGAAGGTAAACAAATTCAAACAAATGGTGGCAGAATGGAGCTTGAGAGAGTAGGCCAGGGTGCCGCCGGCAACAGGGGAAGCAAAGCTTTCCGCACACCCTGGCCAAGCCCACTCGCTTGAGCCAACAAAGTTTCAATTATAACCCCAACACAAATGGCTGCCGGCCTCGCAGGGAGCCCCAGGCTTGGCTCCGCTCCAGGCTACAAAGTTTCAATTGTAGAAGGAAAATAAATTCCAGATACCAGGGCCTCTGCTTGGGTTGCCAGGGGGCGTGGCCGGCCTGCAAACCACCACAGGCCCCTCGCTCAGGCCACCCCATGCCCCAAGGGGACCCCCACCTGATCTGGGACACCCTTCAGGGCAAACCAGCTGGCCCCCACCCCTGTACCAGGCCTCTATCCTATCTAATAAAAGAGTAACATACAGATTTATCATCACTGCAACACACAATATAGCTGCCCCCATGTGGTCAAAAATCCTGCCCCCATGTGGACACAAGATGGCCACCACAAGATGGCCAGCAGGAGAGGGCAGTTGGGAGGCACCCAGCCTGCAAGGGAGGGCAGTTGAGAAGTATCAGGCCTACAAGGGAGGGCAGTTGGAGGTGATCAACCCTGCAGGAGAGGGCAGTTAGGGGTGACCAGGCCGGCAGAGGAGGGAAGTTGGGGGCAAACAGGCTGGCAGCAGAGTGGTTAGGGGGTGATCAGGCTGGGAGGCAGAAGCGGTTAAGGGCAATCAGGAAGGCAGGCAGGCAAGCAGTTGGGAGCCAGCAGTCCTGGATTGTGAGAGGGATGTCCGACTGCCCGTTTAGGCCCGATCCCGGTGTGGGATCGGGCCTAAACGGGCAGTCGGACATCCCTTGAGGGGTCCCATATTGGTGAGGGTACAGGCTGGGCTGAGGGACAACCCCCTGCCATGCACGAATTTCATGCACCGGGCCTCTAGTATAATTTAGAATGGGAGATGATAAAATGCTATAGCATAAGTATATAGGAACCTTAAGGGAACACAGAGAAACAGCTCTTTGTTTTGCTACTGGGAGGTGTTAGTTATATATTCCACGAATAATTTAATTTTTAATTGGATCTAATTTCATAAATGTCGATACTTTGAGATTCTGGAAAATTTGAATCATGCTAAAAGAATTGCTATATTAGCTTTTAAAATGAATTGATTGCTTATTGTCATTTTTTCTTTTAAATCTTCATTATTCCTTTATCATTTATCTAGAGTTTTAAAGAATACTTAATGTAGATTATGTATGATTGCCAGCATTGAACAACTCCAGGGCCAATATTTTATTTTATTGTATTTGGTCTTGTTGATCACTCCCATTTTCATAATGCTAATATTATTCACACTGAATACTATATTAATAGCATCCCTTGAAATTGGGTAATATAATATCCTGCTTAAAATAATCAATAAATGAATTTGTAAAGCATCAGGTATATAGCTAATCCTGGGCTAAGTTCCCTATGCCTTTGGATTGGCTTTACTGAATCAAGGATTTTTAGGCTAGTTTATAGAAACAAAATTTACGTATATGTCTGACAAAGGCCAATGTACTATATTATATAAATATGTGCTACCTTGTTAGGCATGATGATAGTTGCTAAAAGGTAGAAACCAATGTTACTTTGAATACTAGAATATTCTGGTAAGTCTTTTGAAAACAAAGTAGGGTGTAGATAATCAGGGAAGAAGATAAAATTAATGCAGCCCAAGCTAAGGCATGACATATGAAATTGCACTAATAATGTGTATATATATATATATATATATATATATATATATATATATTGCACTAATAATGTGTATATATATATGTATATATATATGTATATATATATGTATATGTATGTATATATATACATATATATATATATATATATATATATATATATATATATGTATATATATACACACACACACACATATATATAAGCCTAAGCAACCCTTAGAACGTAATGACCGGAATGACTTGTCGCTGTGATGTGCACTAATCACCAAGGAGCAGACGCTCAATGCAGGAGCTGTCCCCAGCCTATAGGCCCTGATCACTGATGGGGCTGCAGGCCAACCTCCTGGTCCTTCCCCCTGGCTGGGAGGCCCCGATCACCTGATTGGGGCCAGGCCCCAGGCTGGGACAAGGAACCGGGAGTGGGTGGTGGCAGACATGGGCAGTGAGGGAAGGAGGAGGAGGAATTTCATACACTGGTCCTCTAGTACCAAATAATACCTAGAGAGAAGTTCAGAAAATCTCTGAAATTGTATTTTTTATGGTCAGCAGAGGATGCTGAAAATGGTATGTCACTAACCAAGGTTAATGAGATTAGTGCTTTGTTCACTTGTTTATTCTCTTTTCACCATTTAATATGTTATTGTTTCATAAATAGTATCTAGGTTTGGGTAAAGAACCATCACTCATAGGCATCAAGGCAGACCAAGTAAACATTTGTAAAGAACAGTTAGTTCCTTTCTTCTTGGCCTTGGTTTCATTTACTCAATTAATTATTTAATCTTAACAAGGAACATAGCCTCCTGTGCTCTTTTCATCCCTTTGAAGTAATCAGCAGTGAAGGGAGGCAATGTGGTAAATGGACTCTGTATGGAGGGATAAGAGAATTGCAGATAACTGTTGTTTTAAGTACCATGACTATAATAGCAGCAGCTTGGTAATAATAATAAAAAAAGTAATTTATATTAAGCATGGCTTCTGAGAGGTTATTATATAGAGAATTATGACTGGCTGTTCTTCATCCCAGGTAGGCACAGAAAAAAGATGATTTGGATTTAAATATTAGTAGATATTATTGAAAGAGATAGTAATATTTTCCCAGTAAGACTTCAGAATAAATAAGAATGGTTATTCAGCTGTCAAAACATTTTAAGTTGAAGTGTATATTATTAGGGGGAGTAATGAAAAAACTATTTTGTAAAAAGATTATGTATAAATATACTTATATATATATTTATATATATTAACTTAGAATTCTACAGAATTTATTTTTAGGATAATATTCTATGCTCTTTAAGTAGTACTTTACATCATTATTTTGTTTTCATTTTGAGATGGAATGCTAGACTCTTTATTTTCAAGTGGAGTAAATACACTCTGAGTGATTACAGACCTGGTCAATGTCACACAGCTAAGTAATAATGGTGGAGTAGGCACTCAAAACTAGGTATTCTGACACCAAAGTCAATGCTTAAGTTACAGTTTTGTCATGAAGAGCTCTTGAAAAATATTCTATAATTATTCAAGTTATAGATGAAGAAAATTAGGTCAAGATGGTTAAAATTACAGAAATTTTAAAGGAACAGAATTTAATTCTTCTGTTTTTTTCTCTGTGTGTGTTTTTCACAAGTGTTCTTTCCACTAAGTAGGTCTCTATTGACCTCCCCTATATACACAGGGTAGTATGAATGAGTCCTTATGCATACATGCTTGCCGTACACATCCAATTAGAAGCAGATGCATAAAACTCCACTTCATTTTGCTGATTTTTGTCCTTTTGTGCCAGGATAAAATATGAAAGTCAAAGAATTTATAATGCTACCTGTAAATAGTTCTCTTTTCCGAGTCCAGTGCGGCTAGAGAGTGGTCCAGTTCCTGAGTAGGGGCGGCTGGGGATTGAGAAAAAGACAGACACAAAGATAGAAGTAAAAAGCTGGGGCTGGGTGGGACCATTGCCCTCTTCTGATGGAAAGAAAGTGACCCAGAGCCCATAAAGCGTCTTTATTTTATACCCCAAAATACCAGGAAGTTTTACTAAAAGTCAAGACAAAGGAGATTATTCATTCCCGGTGCTTGACTGGATTTACATAATAAAACCCACCCCCTGGCACCTGGGCAGAGATGAAGGTCAAGCTGACAACACTTCTGCCTTTTGGCAGAATGTGTTTCCAGGGCGTGGCTTTGCCGACCTCCCTGGATTCAGCTGACAGTTTAAAGAAATGCCCATGTGCCTTCCCAGGAGTTCACTACAGCTACCCGCATGGCCTGTCTTCTGAAGATATGTTATTAGTTGTGTTGATAGTCTCCTAGGCTTTTGCTAATAGTGCTAATGAAGTTAGAATAAATCTGGAAGAAACTAGACAAGAGAGTTAGTAATTAACTTCTCCATCAGAAAGGGCATAGACTGCTTTGTGGAACAAAATAGTATTGAAAAGGATGGAGGACTGGGTGTGTGAAATAGTAGAGAATGGGGTGGGATGGTAGAAATGGAGAAAATATAAATTTGTAAGCAACTGCTTTCACAAGGGGAACACTCAGAAGAAAGTAGTCAACAGAGGATTTTTAAGAAACTTTTATGTGTTTATGCTGTTTAATCCCTGCCTTCTTTCTGAGCATATACCACCTTTACAAGGGAATTCAGTAAAATCCTGCATTGTTCAATGCTTTTAAGTCAGAATTGTTTTTTTTTTTTTTCCCAGAGAGAAAGGGGAGGGAGAGAGAGATAAAAACATCAATGGTGAGAGAAAAATCATTGATAGGCTGCCTCCTGTGCACCCCACATTGGGGATGGAGCCCTCAACCAGGCATGTACCCTGACTAGAATCAAACCATGCCTTTCTGGTTCATGGGTCAGTGCTCAAACATTTAGCAACACTGCCGGACCAGAATTGCATTTTTGAGATAATGAGGAGAATACTTTCAAAGATTACTTTATGCCTTAGCTGGTTTGGCTCAGTGGATAGAGCATTGGCCTGGAGACTGAAGGGTCCCAAGGTTTGATTCCGGGTCAAGGGCATATGCCTGGGTTGCAGGCTCAATCCCCAGTAGGGGGCGGGGTGTGCAGGAGGTAGCCAATCAACTATTCTCTCTCATCATTGATGTTTCTCTCTCTCCCTTTCCCTTCCTCTCTGAAATCAATAAAAAATATATTAAAAAAAGAGAAAACTTTATGTCAACAGGAAGCTTAATTCCTTTGGTTTACTATAACATTTATGTTTAAACACTGAATCTCAGGCCTAATGTTAAAATTTTATTATAAGGAAATGTTAAACAAAGATATAATCATTTATTTATTTTTACTTTAGAAATTAAAGGGTCTTCTGATTTTAGCTAGAAAACGGTATTATGGTTTATTTTTCTTCCGCATCTTTTCTATTCCAGTCAATCTTCTTGTACCTTGTCTGTTCATTTTCTGACTTTACCCTTCAATGATTAAAAGCTATGTTTAAAATTAAATCTATGTTCCTTTTTTTAGCATATAAAACCCATCATTATGTAACCATCATTATCTAGACACAATCCAAGTCTTGTCTACTTATAGTGGGTATGTGCCAAGCATGCTGGACACATGAGTCATTGTACCAGTTTAAGGTCTCTAATTATTCTTCTATTCCTTATTGTCAATAATCTTTGCACATATAATTTTAGTATCTTTCTTGCTGTTTGACTTCTTTCTTTCTTTCTTTCTTTCTTTCTTTCTTTCTTTCTTTCTTTCTTTCTTTCTTTCTTTCTTTCTTTTTTGTCTGATGAATATTACCTTCAAAATGCCATTTAAATAACCTGTATTGTCTTTCTTTTCCTGTATTCCAAAGGCACAGAAAGCTACTGCCTTCTTTGTAGTCTAAGAATTTGGAGAATCCTTTTGTTGTGGTAATTTTCAAACCTATCTATTGTTGGTTTTGAGGATAGACACTGTGTCTTACATTTGTTTGCTTACAACAGCACATTGTATATTGTTGTTATTAATTAAAATTTTGCTGAATTAAATTGACTAGAGGGTCAAAAACACTTCTTACACACACAACCTGCTATTGCTACATAGGTAAGTCAGGGCTAAAAAAGAAACTGGGGCATCACAATTCCTTATTGGGGCATATTCTTCCATTCCTTTTTTTATGCGAATGTGATTGATGAGCTCCTTACTGGAAGTAGAAAATTTTTTAAGACTGGTCCCTTCTAATCCATTAGAGATAATGGCCCATAAAAGTTTATAAAGAGCCAGTGTTCTGAGGTTCTTTTTTGTTAATGACATATTTTGAAGAGGGAACTGTCACCAAATGTGGGGAGAGGCAAAGAGAAGGAAGCAGGAAGTCCCTGGGTTATGCATTGCTGGGTATTACATGGGAGATGGAAAAAATGGAGGGACAACATGAACATCTATAGAACCACTACTGATTCCTAATTTACAACTCATTTAGATTCTAGAATACTTGCTATATGGTCTACTGGTGAGATGATCTAGAGCAAATCATTCCATTTGTCTTAATACCTCCCATCCAAATCTTTAAAGAGGTGAAGACTGGTTAATATGAGCAATTAAACTGGTGACAATAGGGCAGGTTGTATGGTTTAGGCAGAGAAAACTGGGCAAGGCTTTTGTATACTGCCTCCACTGTGCCTGGTTTGTAATAGTTTTAGCATTAACCCCCTTCCCTCCTGAGGTTTCTCCTTACCACTGATCATCAGAGATGTTCTCCAGGGACCTCTTATAATATAGTTACCAAAAATGGACTCCTTTTGTGGTATTTAATGTACAGTTTACCTTCAAGGGCCAGAAAAGAAGAAGTGTGTCCTATCTTTACTGCTGACCTATTAAATTTGCAAGTCCAAAGTTTGAAAGCAGTAAGAATAGTAAAATACCTTCTGCATTCTCTCCAATATTATCTCCACCAGAGCATTGCATGTTTCCACAGGTAGCCAGATTTCTATTTATAGTGTAAAAGACACTGTGGCATCGACCTGACAACTGTTAGGAAAGAACCAACAGCCACGTAAGAGTCATTTACTCAGGAAAATTTTACTCTGCTCTTGTCAGTGCTTCATCCAGTATCTTCTGCTCTGGACGTCACCCTCATTGCTTAGAGGAATCCTGTGTTGTCAGTGTGCTACAAGCTGATAAACTCAATCTTGGAGGCTTTTAATTTTTAAGTTTGATATTTCATTAGGCAGTACAGTGAACTTTCCTTTTCTTTTTACCTTGGTTTCTGATGGTGATAGCAGGTATCTCTCTTTCAATTTAAGTACAATTGAACATGATATTAGCTGCTCACAGATGCAGGTAAACCTTGACATGTGTTGTCTAAAAAAATGAATTTCAACTTCAATTTGAATAGCACCTTTCATTTCACATCAGTGCCTCAAATTGCTTCACAGTAATGTGTCATCAATATTTCACAACATGGCATCACTGAGCAGCATATTCAATGATTCAGCCATCACGTCAAATAATCCAAAGAAGCAACAACTAGAGGAAAGCAAGCCTTTTTTTTAAACCATACAGTGATGTAAATTTAATATTTTCCAAGTGTTTTATCATTAAACCTTGTTTAGAAGAACAGTCTAGCAGAAAGGTGCAAAACTGCTCCAGAGGCACCATTAATATTTGAATTGTTAAATCTAAATCAAATAAATAAACAAACCCCTGCTGTATACCTAAGTATATACCTGATATTTCATTTGATACTGCAACTTTGCAGTCTATGAAGCAATTTTTTTTCAATATTAAAGTTGTTATTTTATTTGAAAAATTAATTCATGAGATGGAGGTCTAGTTACTACTTGGGAGTGCAATTTGTCCAAGTGTAAACAAGCCAAGTCCTCTGGATTTCCTTCTCCTTCTTCTCACCACATCTGGTGCCTCTAGAACTCATCTTAATGACTCTAGAATCCATAGTATTTTCATTCTATTGTCATATTTATATTTCAGGATGTCAATTTTCCTTGGATTATCTCAGCACTCATTTAACTGCCTTTCTTGAATCTAGTTTTTGCCTTAATATGCTACCTTACCACCCTGGCTATTGCTCATAAAAAGTGCCAGAGTGAATTTTCCATAATGGAAGTGGACAATGTCTCTACTCAGCTAAAAATAACCTCTAATGACTCCATAGATTTCAGAATATTTAAAATCCTTAGCATGACGCACAAGGATTCTCATGAACTAACTAACCTCTGCCTACATTTCTATCCAGAGCTCTTTTTATTTACAAATTGGACAACCAGGTTGACTCAACCCCTCAAACTCTTTGTGTAGTTCCCTGAACTAATCACCTTCTCTGTTATCTGAGGACTTTTGAACACTTTGAGTCTCCTATCAAAAATGTATAATTATCTACTTACTCAGTTTTCTCCTCACTAGGACAAAAAATATAGCATACAGTCATAATGCCTCATAGCCAAAACTTAATACCTGATTTTTGAATACAATATGTTAATACAAAGCAAGAAAATCTCAGAATCTATTATCTCTTCTATTTATGGCACAAAGCTAGACATAGGCTACTACACTGTCCAAGTTTTTGTTGTTGTTAATCCTCACTCAAGGATGACTTTTCCACTGACTTTTAGAGAGAGTGAAAGGGAGGGAAAAAGGGAGAAGAGAGAGAGAGAGTGACAGATGACATATACAGAGAGACAGACAGAGAGAAGAAGGGGAAGAGAGAAATATTGATGTGAGATAGACACAGGGATTTGTTGTCTAGACAGAGACCAGAGATCCAACCTGAAACCCAGGTACATGCCCTTGACCAGGAATCAAACCCATGATCCTTTGGTGAATGGACCAATGCTCTAACCATTGAGAACACTGGCCAGGCTACAATGTTCAAATTTTAAATTTTTAGTATTTTATAAAAGTTATGAAGCTTTTATAGAATTGAAAAGCTAAGACTTTGTTGAAAGCTGTAAATTATCTTGGCAGAACAAAATGCACAGATACCCTTGCATACACAATTTTCCATAATGCTTCAGAAGGTTCATAAACACTTTGGATTTAAATTATGGATTTTCAGCTGAAAGCCCCTACTCCAACAATTCCCATTCATACTGATAGACATATCATTGGGAAATTTCTTCATTTGAGTATCCTTGCTCTGTCTCATCATAATTTAGAGAATCAGAATATTAGGATCGGCAAACCCTAAAAAATATTATTAACCCAATTTCATATTTATTATGAAAAGCGTCACTATAATGTTTATGTCACACACATTTCTCTTTTACATTAAATGCTATTATTTGATGACAGTGAAGCCACTATCTCCTAAGCTTGACCACATCTTTAAAAGATCCTGTCTGGTTAAGAATTATCTGAGACTTCTGGTTTGAGCTCAGACATATGTGCTTGGAAGTCAACACCCTTATCCTAAAAATAAGAAAAAGCTAGACAAATTGAAAATCAATAACTTCTCTTGAACCCATCAGGGAACTGAGATTGAAGGAAAATTGTCTTCTTGAAGTCTGGAGAGACAGGAGCATGTAGAGAGTCTTAGCCAAGATATATATATATTTATCTCAAGCAGAAGCCACTGAAACCATTAACTGGTAGGCACAATTAAGTGCTAATTTTGATGAATTTCTGGAGAATGAATGTAGGGTAGCATGAGAGTGAGAAACTCCTGGGGACCCTAGTCAGTGGGAGGTATATACTATTTTGAGTTTTATCTCCAAAAATTTTACAAGATACAAATGGTGAAACTCAGAGAAAGATTCTCTTATAGCTCTGGCAGGATAGGGGAAGAATGATCATTGTGAAATGCATTCACAACATTCTCCATAACAAAGGCTTACTCTCAAGGAGATGGAGCATAACTCCTTACCCTCTGAGTGTGGGCTGCACCCAGTGACTTCCTCCCAAAGAATACAGTATGGAAAGGGAAGGGCACCTAATGAAGAAACCCAATAAACACAACCTCAGTCAGAGGCAGATGATTAAGGTTAATATCAACAGTGATAAATCATGGCAATACTATAATCCTTCCATATGATATGCTGAGAATGGCACTGTACTTCTATGGTGTTCTTCCCCCAAATCTATAACCCTATCTCTAGACATGAGAAAAACATCAAACAAATTCAAATGGGGGGGGTGGGGGGTGGGGACATTCTACAAAATATCTGACCAGTACTCCTCAAAATATCGAAGTTGTCAAAAACAAACCATAAGTATCTTAGAAATTGTCACAGCCAACAGAAACCTAAGGAGTTTGGACAAATAAATTTAATGTAATTTGCTAGCTAAAAGTTTGGAACAGAAAAAGAATATTTATTAAGGAAATCTTTTAAAAATGTGGACTTTTAAAAATAATAATTTATAGCCATGGCTGTGTAGCTCGTGGTTGGAGTTTCATCATACACCAAAAGGCTGAGGGTTTGATTCCCAGTCAGAGAACATACCTTATTATTAAAAACTAGAGGCCTGGTGCACGAAATTCATATACTGGAGGGGGGAGTCCCTCAGCCCGGCCTGCGCCCTCTCACAGTCCAGGACCCCTCGGAGGATGTCCACCTGCCTCTCGCAATCCGGGATCCCTCATTCTGTACCACCCGCCTGCTCGCTGCTCCTTACCGCTCGGCTAACTGCTCCTTAGCACTGTCGTGGAGGCGGGGGAGGCTTCTGCCACCGCCACTGCACTCGCCAGCTGTGAGCCCAGCTTCTGGCTGAGCAGCGCTCCCCCTGTGGGAGCACACTGACCACCAGGGGGCAGCTCCTGCACTGAGCATCTGCCCCCTGGTGGTCAATGTGCATCATAGAAACTGGTTGTTCCAGTCTTCCGCCATAATGGTCGTTTAGGCTTTTAAAAAGCTCAGCAACTATTACGGCAGAACAACTGGAATGACCAGTCACTATGACCTGCTGGCCACAGGGGTCACCACCAGTGCCACTGCCAAGCCCGAGGGCCCTGGGGCCAGTTGTGTGGCTGCCACCAAGGAACTGGTAAAGAAGAACGTGAAGGTTGCCAGCATGAGCGTGCAGCTTGAGATGAAGGCTCTGTGGGATGATTTCAACAAGGTGAGCATCGAGATGATCTTCACCAAGGCTGGAAGGTCAGGGTGCCCCTATCCCTGCTGCATCCCTCCCCATGTGGCGCCAGTCTCCGGCAGTGGGCTTTGACCCAATCCACGCCAGCGAGACTGAGAAGCGGGTTGGGGGGTGCGGCCTGGCCAGCTCCTTCGCTCTATGAGTCCTGGCTCTAGCGACAGCCACCTGGTGTACCGGACCGGAGGATACTGCTTGGGAGGCCAGGAAGGCGGCGGAGAGAAACACTGTGGACCTGCCCCCTGAACAGCAGCTCAGGACCCGCCACCACCAGAAACGGACCGGCTCAGAGCACACTTAGCTTGGGGGGAAGGCCGCTGGCTGTGAGGGGCCTTGCCACCAGCTGGCTACTGGTGGATCCCACCTCAAAGGAAACTCAATCTTTGGTTCCTTAGTGTAGTCTATCCCAGCTAAAGAGGAGCAGCTGGGCACATTTTAGGGGAGAATTAAGACTCTAAAACAGTCTGTTCTCTTCTGTGGAGATTGCTACCCAGTTGTCTTAGGCCTAAATTCCGGGTGATTGTGGGGCCTGGCTCTGCCACTGGGGCCTGCGTCTTCCAGTCGGCCTGTATTTGCTGTAAGGGCCCAAAGAGAAGAAAGGAACAAGTTTTTCGATGCAATCGATTTGACCAACAGACAAAGGCGAGTTCTGGGCTGTGACTAATGTACACACAGAGACACCAGCTCTGAGTCCACTTGGCCAAAGGGAGCTCAGGGCCTGTTTGCAGAGCCTTCTGGTGATTTCTGTTTCTTTGCTGAGGCTGTCCTCCCTGGGAAGCCTGGGGCCCATGCTCAACTCCAGCTCAGTGGGTCTTCTCCAGGCCCCTTCCTCTGACCGGCACCCCCCCACCTTGATTTTCTCCCCCATGCACGAATTTGTGCACCGAGCCTCTAGTATAGATAATCTACAGTAATAAAAGAGAAACATGCAAATTAACCATCACTCCACTACGCCAACCAGCCAATCAGGAGGGAATATGCAAATTAGGAGGGGAAAGATGGCAGCCGCCCAGCTGCTCCAGGCGCAGAGTGGCTGGGCGGGGCAGGATGCCTGCTATGAGAGGGAGGGCAGGGGGCGAAGGGATCTACAGGAGCGGCACTCTGGCCACAGCAAAGACAAAGACTGCAGACTGGATTCTGCAGCGAAGATGGCAGAATCCAGCCTGAGTCTGCAGCAAAGACAAAGATGACAGACTGTGGCCGGAGTCTGCAGCGAAGCAGTGAAGACGAAGACAGCAGACTCTGGCCAGAGTTTGCAGCGAAGATGAAGATGGAAGACTCTGGCCTGAGCGAAGGCCTGCGTCCCAGGTGTCGGAGGAAAACCGGTGCTTGAAGCCAATGGAAGGAAGGCCTATTGCACGAATCTCTTCATGCATTGCGCCTCTAGTAATGTATAATGATATGTTCATTAACTATGACAAATGTACCATCTTACCTAATAAGAGAGAAACATGTAAATTGACCGTACCTCCGCTACACCCACAGCCAATCAAAGTGAGTATGCAAATTAATCCAATAAAGATGGCGGTTAATTTGCATACATACCTGGGTCCCAGGAACCTTCTTGGCACCCATGTCACTCCCAGCCAGCCATTGGAGGGGCCGGGGGGGGGGGGGCTTCCCAAGCCTAAAGCCTGGAGCAGAGGCTTTAGGCTTGGGCAGGGGCTGAGCCTGGGATTAGAGGGAAGGGGAAAAAAATCAATGGAAACATATCCTCAGGTGAGGATAAAAAGAAAAATAAAGAAAGAAATGGCATATCCTATGAAAGATATATCTTAAAATGCCTAAAGAAAGTTCTCATTTTTTCATGGTGAAGGAACTGGAGTCCATGTTGATGAAAATACCTTGGTGGTTGCAGCAGTGGGGTGATGGAGCTGGCGCCTTCCCCTGATCAGCCCGGTCGCCTCCCGCAAAGGGAGGCCAGACTGCGGTTTAGGTCCGCTCCCAACGGGGAGCAGGCCTAAGCCATCAGTAGGACATACCCTGAGGGCTCCCAGTATGTGAGAGGGGGCAGGCTGGGCTGAGGGACCCCTTCCCAGTGCACGAATTTTGTGCACCAGGCCCCTAGTATAAATATAAGATATTAAAAATAATGGAAACTGAGTATGGGGTATATGTAAGCTTTCTGTACTACCTTTGCAATTTTTCCGTAAATCGTAAAGCTATTTCAAATTAGACATTTATTTTAAAATGTAATTTAATGTGGTAGATTCCTGGATGATATGGATATTATTTTCTACAGTTGGGTTTACTAACAAGTTACTCTTTGTTAGTTAAAAATTAATTCCAAAGTAAACAGTTTTTTTCTCATTGTCCTTCTCAATCTGTTGAGAAGGGAACTTAACTTAAAGAGAAATAATGCTGTTTTTCTCTTTGTTTATTTGATGATAGGCTTTTAGCAGAATTAAAATTAGATGTCTGAGTAGTTGACTATCCTTTTATATATCCTGAATTAGTGCCAATTTTGTGATTTTATATTAGAAATAATCTGTGGATCTACATTCTTGATAATGTTAAGTCACTGATTGCCTGCTCTCAGGCAATAGCATAGTTTTATATTCATATACTTGATGATTTCAGACAGTTTTTTTGTTTGTTTCATTTCTCCTATGATTCTTCTATCTCTATTATGTTATTTACCCAAAGTGTGTTATGTAAATATGTTTTCCTCTCACATTTAATCATGAAATGCCTGTTTTTTCCCCCGTTAGCCAATATTAAAAAAAATATAACATAACAAACTGCAGTATTCAGTGGCATCCAATAATAAGAGCTTATTTATTCCTAAAACTGGGAGTTGGCTAGGGATCACGGGTCTAATCTGCACTAGCTGAGGGTACCTCTTCTCAATGTGTTTCTCTTTCTCCTGCTGAAATTGGAAAAATGCAGATATGTTTTTCTTATCGTTGACCAGAAGTGAAGAGATCTAGTGTACACAGAAAGTCCTCTTGAATCCTATGTTTGAAACTGTCAACCTTGCTTGCTCCTTCTATTGGCCAAATCAAAGCACATGATTATTTCCAGTCAAGAACCTAGAAAGTATTGCCTATTCACTGTGAAACAAAGGGTATAGTAACAGAGAGAGAAGGAAATTTAGACAAGAAACACAATTAACAAGTTTTTGTTTTTTTTTTCACTTTCTATCTCTTGATCCTAGAAAATGCCTGAACGGAGCTATTCATTAAATTTTTGTTGAATGATTATCTGAGTAAATATTTGACTAAATGGATAGAACTTCACTTTCTGAGTTTTTCTTAGGTACAGATTAAATGCTGGTGCATTTTACATGTAAAACTTTCAATGATTTAGGACCGTACTAACATTGTCATATTGTCTTTATGACTAGAGGCCTGGTGCACGAATTCATGCTCGGGTGGGGTCCAGCTGGCCTGCCCCAATTGGGGTGATCAGGCTGAGCTGGCCAGGGGGAGAGGCCGTGGGTGGTTAGCAGGCTGGCCCCGACCCCTGGTCGAATTCCAGTGGAACTTCTGGTGGAGGGGACAATTTGCATATTACCCTTTTATTATAAAGGATTCCTAGTCCAACAGGACTTGGTGGCATCTACATAATATGTTAAACTTCTAGTGTTGTGCTCATACTTTGTGTATGAGAACACAGTCATCTATTTTAAAAGATTTTTTCTGATTCTTGTTTTTTCAATTGCTTTTCTCAGAGAGTCTGTGTAGAATAAGA
Organism: Cnephaeus nilssonii; assembly: GCF_951640355.1. Taxonomy (NCBI): domain Eukaryota; kingdom Metazoa; phylum Chordata; class Mammalia; order Chiroptera; family Vespertilionidae; genus Cnephaeus; species Cnephaeus nilssonii. Next base: position 83,109,323 of record NC_137072.1, on the reverse strand, counting down.
TTCATGGGTTTTGTGAGATTTGTAAGGCCTCTTTTCATGTTGCATGATCTCTTTTTAGAAAATTACTTCACCTTTAATAAGATGTCAATTAGTAGAAAGCTTACATGTGTTTTTGTCTAAGACATGTCTTTTTATGTTGTTCTTGTTTTTTTCTTTTTTTTTCTTTAAGTATAAGAAGTAGAAGCACTATGTGAACTGCTGTATCACAAGTTTCTCTAAATTGCACTTTGAGCATTTGATAGACATCACAGACATGCATAGAATTGTACTGGTATCTCTAGGACCTGACAAAGATGAGAATGGCACTAGGGCCCATCAAGTCATTTCTGAGAAGTATCAATGTTTAGGTTTTAAAATCAGAGAAGACCGAGAGGTAAGACAGCAGTTATACATTTGTTACTGGTAGTGGATACTGTGGCACATTTAACTGATGCTGTTGTTTCTCCTATTGGCTCATGGCCCACAGAGGCATCTCTTTCTAGAAGTGCCCTCTGTGGAAAGTCACTTACCAGCTGACCCCTCTCCCCTCACTGGGGTAGTCCTGCATCCTGTGGCTAATTCATACACAGGCATGCAGTTGCCTGGCCTCGGGCTTTGGTTTGAGATGACTGAAGGGCCCCAGCTCCCTGTGAGCCCTCCTGAGGCCTCTGTTGCAATTACATCCGAGTTCCACCTCCCCATCATCTCAGTCTTGCTTCCTGCTCCTCTTCCAGGGCATTGCTCTCCAAACCAGTCCTCAATAAGCCTCCAGCATTCAAATCTCTATCACACAGTTGGCTTCCAGGGAGCCTGAATAAGCCACTACCTGTAAGAATTAATTCAGTTCACCTGTCGACACGTAGACTACTTGGTCCCCTCTATTTCCTTTCTTGTCATGTCACATTTATGATATAAAAAAGTGTATGTTCTCTGGAGTCACTTAATTGGAGTTTCTAGCCTTATGCAAATGGGCTATAAATATTCATGCAGAATGATATTTAGCTACGAATATTCTGGACCAAAGAGAATTTAAAAAAATTTCCACACTACATAGGGAGATTTTTCTCAATAATAGATGATTATGCACAAATGTACAGAATATGAGTGAAATGAGGTGCTCATATATTAAAAACAAAATATGTAATCCTATGTCCTGACAGCCTTCTGTAAGTTTTAATAACAGCAATGGCAAAACAAAGCTGCAGGGAATTTGAATTATTGATTATGATAGCCAGAAAGAGATTATCAATTATGAATTGTGAAAATAATATTTCCAACTATGTGATTTTTTTCATTGAATGTCTTATGAATAATTACAACATGTTCTCCCATGAGTGAAGATTAGATAAATTAGCAGCTTTTCAGAAAAGGAGAAAAGGCTTGTATTGGATGTACACAGTAGTTGTTATACATGCTTCAGTCTGAAATATAGTCTTAAACAATACACAATTGTTCTAAGGAATTAATGCACATTCCAAAGTACCAAAACTATTACTAACATGAATCTTTTATCTGAAAGAATCGAGTTTAATGAACTTTTTTTTCCTTCTTGTTCAAATATATATAACTTTTTAATGTTGCTTTGTAAATTTCAGGGAGAAACCTATTACCCTTGTTAATTATTTTAAAGTAAAATTGTGGCTTTGTTTGGCATTAGAAAAAAATGCTTTAAAGAAGGCAAAGAGAAATCAGGCTCTAATATAGAGATATTACATTTCACTGAGTATAAAATATAATAGCTTGAAGGATCCATGGAAAAATCTAGTTTCACTGCAGAAACATGGATTATATGTATATACACACATACATATCTATTTTTGTGTGTGGGTGTATGAACATGTGTGTGTGTGTGTGTGTGTGTGGTTGTGTGAGGTGTATGTTTGCAGCAAACAATGAATTACTCTATACAAGGGCAACGGAAAGAAGAGTCCACATATCTTCGTCTAGGATTAAATATTGATTTTCCTAGAAGGTAGTGAATTTGAGAATGAAAAGATATTAAAGTGTAAGTACTTTCATCAAGCTATCAAATACATTTATCGAATGTATTTGTCTGTATGTCTTTATACAAAACACTTTCCTAATAGCAAAAGAGATAGATCCTACCCATGAAGAGTTTATATTCTAACAATAACGTAAGTGTTCTGATTAATACCACATTGATTAATTTAATGTTAGCAACATAAATACTTGGGGACAGCTTAATCCAAGCTTTTGTCCCACCAGGCAGATATTTAAACAGGACACATACATTCTTCACTTTCATTTCCAGCAACTGTCAACATTCAAAGGAAAACAAGTTGGTTCCCGTGCCTTTACTGATCACATACAACTACTTGATTCTATCTTGTTTTTATTTTTCCCCGCCTTCCTTTTTGGTTCCTTTCCTGTCTTCTTCTCCCTTGGTCTCCACTTTCCCCATTCCCAACCCCGTTTTTCTTCCTGAAACAGTTACCTCAATAGACATTCAACCTAATATCTGTAGTGATGGAGAAATTATATAAATTATCCACTTAGTGAATGCTATAATAGGGTATTAATTTAATAAACTATTGTAAATCTGAGCCTGGAATGCACCATGTGGATCTCCTGGCCATATCCCTGCAAAGATGACCACACTGGGACTCAAACTTAGGTCACCTTCAACTCTTACCCAACCCCCACCAAATCTCCCTATGGTACCATAGTTTGCACCAGCGTTACATCTAGATGACTATGGCTACCTAATCCCTCCTTGCCTCATTGTTTTTTCCTTTCAGGATCCATCTGAAATATCATAATACCCTTCAATCATTTTTATCTCCTTTAAGTATATTTCCATACTATTCTACCCTTAAAGTTATTATTATTATTATTATTTAACACAGAAGTATACTTTATGCCACATCCAATAGCATGGTGACAAGCCTGCAGGGGAGGTAGTAGCATTCTTCTACCTCTCCATTGCCATTTCCAAAGCCGTTAATTACTCTTCTAGCCCAGTGGGGGGAAGTCTCCTTCCTCTGCAATTAATACTGTATTGTACGTATGGGCCACCTCATCTTTTTTCATTGCAATCACTAGCCAACATCTTAGTCAGTTCTTTGTATCTGATGGCATCTTTGGTGCTTTCATTCTACCCCATAATTCTGAGCATTAGCCAGGGTGATTTCATTGTTCATGTTGATAAAGTATCCGGTGCTGTCGTTCTTTCTGCTCCATGTGATATCCTGAATTCAAATGAAATTTCATTTCTATTCTACCCTAATCACCAACAGGTCCCTCTGTGACTCTGGTTATTATTATCATCAGAAATGCCAAATGCCAATATAGTCATGCGCTGCTTAACAACCGGGATAAGTTCTGAGAAATATGGTGCTAGGTGATTTTGTCATTGTGTGAATATGACACAAACCTAGATGGTATAGCCTACTACACACTTGGATTAGATAGTACAGTCTATTGCTCCTAGGCTATGATTGTAACACAATGGCAAGTATTTGTGTATCTAAACATAGAAAAGGTACAGTAAAGTGCAGTGTAAAAGATTTAAAAAAATGGTACACCCGTTAGGGTACTTACCGTGAATAGAGCTTGCGGGATTGGAAATTGCTCTGGTTGAGACAGTGAGTGAGTGGTGAGTGAATATGAAGGCAGTGTTTACATTTATAAACACTGTATACTTAAACTACACCAAATATATGTATAAGACAACAAAACATTAAATTAAGCACAAGAGAAAAAGATACAATCAAGAGAGATAGCAAACACAAGATGTATGAGGCTGCTGCCAGCAAAACATGGCATACTGTTTTACAGCAAACATTTTAAAGTAGAAAGAGTATACTCTAATATAATGATAAATGTATAGTATATACATAAACCAATAACATAGTCATTTATTATCATTATCAAATATCATGTACTGTACATGGTTGTATCTGATATACTTTTATACAACTGGTAATGCAGTAGATTTGTTTACACCAGCATCACCTTAAACACATAAGTAATGTGTTGAGACATGAAATTCAGATGGCTAAAATTTCACTAAGTGATAGGAATTTTTCAGCTCCATTGTAATTTTATGGGCACCCTCATATATGAGGTCTGCTGTTGACTGTATTTTACTTTCTGTTGATGTTTTCAGTTGTTTCATATCCTCAACTTCAACTTTTTTTTAACCATACAACCACTCCTATTTCCTTGATGCCACAGTCTTCCCTCAGTTGTTCAGTCCTCTCTTGCTTCACTTTTGTTGCTCTAATGATATATCCCTGATCAATACAATGAGCTGTGTTGCATTCCTGCCTCTGTTTCATGCTCCCAACAAAACTACAACCCTGGGTCCTTGCTGCTGACTTCCTGAGGCTAAGGGAGTTTGAATAAAACTACCTACTCCTACAGTCACCATTGGACTTAAGATTCTCACCTTCTCTCTCCTGCACTATTAGAATGGCATCATAATTATCTCCATTCACTCATTCTTTGCCACTTTAAATCCACCCTTTCTACTCCATTCTGAATAACCTATGTACGATGTGAATCCTTCATTCATCTGCTTAACACCCTTTAATTACTTGCCTATATAATGAATTGCTAAATCCTATCATGGTTTTATGGCCCCAAATGCGAAGATCCTCCACAATCTTGAGTCTTCCCACTCCCTTACTTGCCTTTTATTCCCTGATAATGAGGAAGTGTCTGTTTCTTCTGCTTATGCCATTCATTTTATATTTTTTATACAGATTATTCTTTTGCCTGGAATACCTATCCATCTTTCTTTCTCCTGATAATTTTACTGATTATTCAAGACTTAATGTATTTCTCTGGGAGGCTTTCCAGGATCCCCAGGTTGAACAAGTGTCTCCTTTTTTTTGCTACACTAACTCTCAATGAAAACCTCCTTGTGTCACCTATTGAATTTATTATCTGTGAAAATTCCTCCCCTCAGACTCTGATTCCAGGAGGCAGGGGCTGTGTTCTTTTCCTTTAACTCCTCAATGGCCTTGTACTGTTTTGCGGAAGGACACTGAAATTGTTAAAATGACCTCTGAGGCTCTGAGTAATCCATGTCATCTGTTTTCATCAGGCCTTTGTGGATGTTGTTCTTCTGTTTGGAATGGCTTCTCATACTCCGCCCCTCCACTTGCTTCTGCTCAAACACTGACACACACATTCCTTCTCCTTGTTATCTAAAACTCATCCTTCTACGTTCACTTTAAATACCAATTCATCAGGGAAAGCTTCCCTGGCCCTTAAGTTAGACTAGATTGACGCTCTCATTTATATTCCCTAGGTATCTCTTTTTACTTACTTTTTTTTTTTTCATGATAGATTGTAATTATACATTTTTCTACTTATTTGATTAATGCCTATCTTTCCCCAGGAGGACTTAACTCTGTTGGCAAGGATTGTGTTTACCTTTCTTTACCTTTTACCCCCTAATGCTTTGCACAATGCCTGGCACTTAGAACATATTCAGTAAATAAACAGGTTGAATAAGCTCACAATGGACTAAATTGCTTTTACAATAACACCAGTGCTTGACTCAATGCTTCATGTATAACAGACTTTAAACTATGCTTTTGAACTGAAATGAATGTTGCGAAAGACTGACATTTGTGAGGTATTTAACAGTGCAAACTGAAACTACTAGGAAACAGAAAAATGTCACATTTCTATTTCAATTTTCAATTGACTTTTTTTATTGGCAACAAGGCATATTCAGTTTATTCAGTATTTGAGACCTGTCAATCAGATAGACTAGGTTTAGATTTCTACAAATGTAGGAAAATATCCATAGTCTTCCTTTTGCTTAACAGGAGCTCCTCTGTTAAGTCTTGGTTAGAATGCTGATCTGTTACATCTGAGTAAATCAACTTTTCCCACATGGGTTCTCTTTCTGTGTAGAACCTGTCTTTGTTATCTCACTTGAGTACCTTCAATTAGTTATTGACATGCCTGTCTTCTGTGCTGAAATATAGGCTGTTTGGGGAAGTGACTTAATTATTTTAATCTTCATATTCTCAGTATCTACCATGGTGGCTGGCACAAATAGGTTTTTCGTTAATATTTGTTAAATGAACAAATGATTCAATTAATGAGTATCTCAGAATCCCTAAATGCTTTTCATAGAGGAAAATATAAATAATGACTTAGCATATAATTACTTCCTCTGAAAAAAAGCCCCCTTTTCACAAGTAAGCCAAACTATTAATATATTTGTTGGATTTTCTTTCTGCTTAACATTTTTTATGCATTCTATTTATGTATTCATGTAGTCTGGTTCAGTGTGCTATCTTCTCTTATGGGAAGATTTTACTGACTTTGAATAAAAACCCAAGTATAAAAGTGAGTATTAGGACAATTTAGTATATTTAAGAATGTTTGATTCTAATTATATTATTAGAATAAGAGTAATTGTTCTTCATATAGCAACTTACATTGAAGTCTTCAAATACTTAAATAGAGGAAAATAGTTCTAAGTTTTATAATCTAATTCTTAAAGTGTTTATTTTGGTCAATATTCTCTACCACAAATTATGATACAGTAAAATATAATGGAAAATAACAACTATAAACAATTATATATCTTCCATCAAAAATCTTATTGGTACTCTAAAGACATTTTACTTACTTTATAGTGTGTGTGAGCAAATACATGTGTATACATAATTATATATACTTCTTTCCCAGGTTGGACTAATTACTGCCTGCCAATGGATCTGTACTTGTTTTTTGTTGTGTTTCTTTAAATGTAGTACTAGGTAGACTTGGTTTAATGTACTATGTAATGTACTAATGTACTACATTTATACTGGGACTCATGATCAGCAGGATTCTTAACTTGAGTCCAGGTGTTAGAGCTTTCTCAAAGCTCCCAATATTGGACAAACAATGTATTTTTGACATTGACTTCCCTTAGAGAGGGGTGGTTTTAGAATAAAAAAAAATTAACAATTCTGAACCCCAGTTCACATGACCAGCTCTTGTTACCCTTCCACTGGATAGGTACAAAGGTTCCAATACACATCCCAATTGTGAGATCTCTTTGATTTAGCTAGCCTGCTCTACATTCCATTAATAGAATGATGTGGCTTTCCTCAAGTAAATTATTATTGATTAAGACATTTCAGGATTATGCCCTTTAAAAGAGACAGGCCTGGAGAGGAGATGGGAACGGATTGGAGGTGTCAGTGGGGGAGAGGGAGGGGATATCTGTAATACTTTCAACAATAAAGATACATTTTAAAAAAGAGACATTCAAAATATATTAACTAGTTTGATTTTTTAATTTATTTTATTTTATTTTTTTGGTGAATCTCAGCTACTCGGCTCAGTCTGATAAGTGAGTGGGATGCTGATAAGCAAAAAAAGTCTATCAGTTGGTAGAGATGGTAGCACACAAAGTACAAAACCCTAAGGAAGCACTGAATGAACAATATCTGATACCCTACAAGCTCTTTAGAGAGGAAAACTTGCCCAGACTGAAGGGTTAACTCTCTTTTCCTCTGGTATAGGCTTGTAAAGGGCCGTGGTTAAGACATGCTAACAATATTAGAGCACCGCCTAATAACAATACTAATAATACCCCACCGAAGTGAAAAGGGTAAAAATAACATGTCTCAATAGTATTTAATTCTCTGTTACGAGTTGTGGAGGCTAACTTGTAATGACGGAAGAAAAGTGTAAGCAAACAAAACTAAAACATGGCTTACCATTTCTCCATTAGTTAGGTTTAATTCAAACAAACCAGCAAACCAAAAGATTTAAAGGGAGAACATGAAAAGATCGCTTATGAAGCTATTTCCCATGCTCCACTGGTTCACATTTTCATCTGTTGGGACCTGTCACATTATGTCCTAACGTAATGGCATTTTTGATAACATGGACAAGCACAAGCAGAAATAGAGCAGCGGCCTCAAACAGGCTGATTCACACTGCACTTTCCGGCACAGGAATGAACTTCACATGTGAATTTTTGCTCCATCTGGGCCAAATGTCATTCCAAGAAGCAGCCTCATTTGAACCTCTGTGGCGTACTTAATATGCTCTGGTTGTCAGTGACCATGGCAGGGCTGACACTGAGCACTGCCCCATGTCAAAATGTGTTTCCCAGCCCGATGTCAGAGTCCTTTAGCACTGAAACATTTGTAATTTCTGAACAATTCCCACAAAACTTAGGGGTTGTTGACCTGAACTAAACTCCCTATGGCTAGCAATGTCATTCTCTTTCTCGTTTCACTTTCCAGGTTGATAAAAATCAATACTTTCTCTCAGAGAATTCTGACTTTCCTAACAGCGTGCAGGTTCATGTGAAATGTGAGGAGCAGACAGAGGGACAGGAGCTGTTATTTTTATCTTCCAGAGAAATTTCCTGCATTCCTCCAAGCAGGGGATAATGCTAGAGATGTTATAAGGAGCAATTATTTTGAAATTAATCAGTTTTGAATTTTTTGATGGAGCTAGTATAATTTTTGAACGTCATTAATATCTATTTTTAATTATTAAAATCTTTGAGCCTAATGCCCATATGTTTGTTTTTTATTTTTGCTAATTTATTCATAAAGAAAATAAAATTTATAGCTATTGAAAGCTTAAACATTTTTTTAAATCTAAAAAGAACATAGAACTATGACCCCCACCCCCGTTCCCCAATTTGGTTTTAGTTTGCATTCCCTACTCCCACCCCCCCAAAAAAAGGAGAACTAGGTTTGCAGATGGCTCTCTCCATTTCTTTCCTTCTGGAAGAAGCTCTTCATGGTGGGTAGCTTTCTTAAAATTAATGTAACTAGACATTCTGAAAGTGTTTTAATTTTCTATTATCTGGACTGGCAAAAGATAATTCAATTTCTTTCATGTGATAAGTCTACTTTTATTCATGTTCTGAGCCAAGAGTTGGCAAACATATTCTGTAAGGGGCCAGATAGCAAATATTTTAGGTTTTGTGGGTCCTATGTTCTATGTTGTAACTACTCAACTTCTGTCATAGTGTGAAAGTGGCCACAGATAACATATAAATAAGTGAGTGTGGCTGTACTCTGATGAAACTTTATCTACAAAATTTTGTGCTGAACCAGTTTGGCCCATAGGCCATAGTTCCATAGTTTGCCAATCCTTGCCCTAGCCAGTTTGGCTCAGTGGATAGAGTGTCAGCCTGCAGACTGAAGGGTCCCTGGTTCAATTCTGGTCAAGGGCACATGCCTGGGTTGCAGGCTTGATCCCTAGTAGGGGTTGTGTAGGAGGCAGCCCATCAATGATTCTCTCTCATTATTGATATTTCTCTCTCTCTCGCCCTCTCCCTTCCTCTCTGAAATTAAAAATAAAAACATAGTTTGCCAATCCCTGCTCAAAGCGAATGATTCTCAAACTTTAGTTCACATCAGAATCACCGAGAGGTTGATCCAGACATAAGCAATTCAGGTGATTTTGATGAGCCTCAAAGTAAACATTATTGCTCAAGGAAATACTATTTATGAGAATTTTATTCCGTACTTCATGGATGGGGGACTCAATTGCCCTCATGTTTCCTGATACTTAGGAAATATTCCTATATATTTATACCAGTCTATTTCCTTGATACTATTTCAGATACATGGGATCTTGAGTATCACAGTGGTATAAACCTTTCAGCAAAAATAGTATGTCAGGATACACACCCAACAGTCATAATGAACAAATTCATGTAAGTGATAGCTGAGAAATGACCTTGTCAAGTCTATAATACTGCTGCCCAGACACTGGATAGCAGCAGCACTCTGGTGGTCAGGGGATCTAAAATGAATAACACCACAATGGTTACATTTTATCAAATACTGATTATGCTCACAAAGTCACTCATATCTTTATATCTATTAATCTATTTTATTTTTATATCAACCTGTAGGTGATATTACCACTTCCCCCACTGCCCCCCCTTTTTTTCTTACTCAACACTCACTACAGAGGTTAAACTCTTAACCTCTATTTTATACTTTATTTCTTTTATTGTTGTTGTTGTTAATCCTCACCCAAGGATATTTTGGATATTGTTCCATTGATTTTTAGGGAGCGTGGAAGAGAGAGGGAAAGACAAAGAGAAACATCACTATGAGAGAGACACATTGATTGGTTGCCTCCTGCATGAGCCCTGCCCAGGTCCTGGGCTGGGGAGGAGCCTGCAACCAAAGTACGTGCCCTTGACCGGACCCAGACCCTTTGGTCCACAGGCCAGCGCTCTATCCATTGAGCCAAACTGTCTACAGCTATACATTTTTTCTTATGAGGCAAAAAGAATGCAGAAAAAATAATTAATGTAATTCAGAGAAAAATAAGGAAATATTACTAAATCTGGGTGATATTAGGTAGTTGACTTAAAATAAATATTTTAAAAAGACATCTGATGATAATAGCAAAGGGATGCCAAAGGGGTGTTTGGGTTGTTGGCAATTTCCATATCATAATGTCCTGAAGTAGGACACTTCAGAAAATACATATTTATAAAAAAACCAAGTAGAGGAGAATCAACCCCTGGACGTGATGTGGGGAAAAAAGAGATGAAAAAAAAAAGTCTGACATTAAGCAGATTCGACTGTTTATACTTAATGTGATGAAAAAAAAAATCAAGGATGTTAGTTCTACAATGACTGTGGTTTAATTGGATTCTTTTAATAGTGTGACTAGAGACTCCTAAATAAACCAATGCGAGGTTCTTGAGAATCTAGGGAACTGCCTGTGTATAAAGCTGGAGGTAATGAATCTATTCTGCATCAGTGTGCACATGAAAGGCTATGAGACTACAGAGGCCTGTGCAATGCTTATACCCAGAAGGGCAGGTGGAAAGCAAGTATTTGCTCAACAGAAGACAACACAGTAAACCCAAAAGGACGCCTAAGTTCTGGGCCCAGTTCTGGGAGGTATTTGGTGTAAGAACTGAGCTCTGTAAGTTTATGTGCCACATTTGTCTTGTTTACTGTTATATTGCCACTGTGCCTGGCACTGGTTGACAATGAGGATGGGAATTATACCACATTGGAAAAATGTTCATGAGTTTTTTTAAAATTCATGTAATATAAATTTTAACATTTGTAAAGACATCACTGAAATATGTTTCCATCCCGTGTACTGGAATTAAATGCCCATTCCTCCTACCCCCTTACCTCTGGCAACGCCACACTGCTGCTTGTGTTCATGAGTTTCAGTTTTATATCCCACATTTGAGTGAAAGCATATGGTTCTTTGCTTTTACTGACTGACTTATTTCACTTAGCATAATACTCTTAAGCTCCATCCATGTTGTTGCAAATGGCAGTATTTCATCCTTTCTTAAGGCTGAGTAGTATTCCATTGTGTATATGTACCACATCTTCTTTATCCAGTCCTCTACCACAGGACACTTTGGTTATTTCCATGTCTTGGCCACCATGGATAATGTTTCAATGATCATAGGGGTGCATATATTTTTGTGAATACATGATTTTGAGTTTTTTGAGTCTATACCCAGGAGAGGGATTGATGGGACATATGGTAGCTCTATTCTTAATTTTTTGAGGAATCACCAGACTGCTTTCCATAGTGGTTGTACCAGTCTACATTCCCACCAGCAGTGAATGAGGGTTCCCTTTTTCCCACAACCTCTCCAACACTTGATAATGGCCACTCTAAAAGTTGGGAGGTGGTATCTCATTGTACTTTTGATATGCATTTCCCTAATTGCTAGTGAGGTTGAACATTTTTTTTATCTATCTATTGGCTCTTCATATGTTTTCCAGTTTGTTCTCATGTATAAAAATTTATTCAAAATGGATCAAAGAACTAAATATAAGACTCAAAACAATAAGTTGCATAGAAGAAAAAATAGGTACTAAACTTATTGGTCATAGAGAACATTTTATGAACTTGATCCCAAAGGCAAGGGAAGTAAAGGCACAAGTAAATGAATGGGACTTTATCAAACTAAACAGCTTCTGCACAGCAAAAGAAACTTACAATAAAACAAAGAAGCAGCCAACCAGATGGGAGATGGTACTTGCAAACAGTAGCTCTGACAATGACTTAATTTCCAAACTATATAAAGAACTCATAAAACTCAACACCAAACAAAATACCCAATCAAAAAGTGGGGAGAGGACCTGAAAATACATCTCTCCTAGTTAAGTGTTTCTTAATGCTACATCTTCACTCTGAACTGAGTCTCATTAGGTAGAGATGACAAGAATCTTCCTTTTTAAAAAAAATAAATAGTAGAATATGCCCCACTTCAACTTCTCCTGTTTTTTCACTCAATAATATATCCCAGCCCTGGCTGGTTTGGCTCAGTGGATAGAGCATTGGCCTGTGGACTGAGGGGTCTCGGGTTCGATTCTGGCCAGGGGCACGTGCCTGGGTTGCAGGCTTAATCCCCAGTGGGGGGTGTGCAGGAGGCAGCCAATCAATGATTCTCATCATTGATCTCTCTCTCTCTCTCTCTCTCTCTCTCTCTCTCTCTCTCTTCCTCTCTCTCTCTCCCCCTCTCCCTTCCTCTCTGAAATCAATAAAGAAATATATTTAAAAATAAAAATAATAATATATCCCAAAGATACAGAAATAATTGCTCAGTATTACATAGGGTGAATATACAATAGTTATTTCAAAATTTTGGGTTTACAAATAGTGGCCTGATAATCAGTCTTGAACACACATGTTTTTTACATTTTTGCCAGTGTGTGTTTTCAATGGATCCCTGAAAGTAGAATTGCAGACACAGAACGTGAAATGCATATATTTATTTTGCTAGGTATTACCAAGCCAGATATATCTGAGAGTACTATTCACAATGTCACTGAAAAAATATGCTGTCAAACTTTTAGATTTTTCAACCTGATAGTATAAAAATTATTATTTCAATGTAGTTTTAGGTTGCAATTCTCTTGTTATATGAAGGCTAGACATTGTTTCTTATTGTTTCTTGAGGTTAAGGTCTATTTGCATTTTGTTTCCTATGAACTATTTCTATAATGTTGTTAGCCTGTGTCTTTTCTGTTTTTAGAACTCCATATATGAGGGATGTCAACTCTTTCTCATTATCTCCCGGTTCTTTTCTTTTATTTTATTTTGCTTTGCTTATGTGGTTTTGCCATACAAGAGATTTTTCTTTTAAAATTTTATGTCATTAAAATTGACCTTTTCTCTTGTTGATTTTGTATTTTGTATCATAATTTATAAAATTTTCCCCACTTATATTATATGGAAATCACACACACACACACATATGTGTGTATATATATATATATACTGAGTGGCCAGATTATTATGACCACCTGATGTTTGTAGGCAAATTAGCCATACACTGCATCGTTTGGGATATGGAAGCCGAAGGCCTGTTCAAACACCTTTGCTGTCTGCAATTACCAAGATACAATGACTCCAATTCACACAGGAATACGAGGATTGGACAGTCGAGCATTGGAAAAAAGTCATGTGGTCCGATGAATCATGTTTCCAGTTGCATCATGCAGATTGCAGAGTGAGAATTTTGCGGAAAAAAACATGAAAGCATGCACCCCACATGCATGAGTACAACCCTTCAAGCTGGTGGGGGCAGTGTTATGGTTTGGGGCATGTTTTTCTGGCATGATTTGGGCCCTTTAATTCATGTGGAACAACGTCTGAATAGCACAACATACCTAAGTATCATTGCTGATCAAGTTCATCCTATCATGTTAATGGTGTATCCCAATGGAGATGACTTCTTCCAACAAGACAATGCACCATGCCACGGTTCTTGTATTGTTCAGGAGTGGTTTCAAGAACATGAGGGAGACTTTACCTTGCTTAGTTGGCCCCCACAATTGCCAGATCTCAATCCAATTGAGCATTTGTGGGGCAAAGTTAAAAGAACCATCAGGCAGCTGGTTCCACAACCATTAAATCTCACAGAACTGGACAGTGCTATTCATCAGTCATGGTGTCAGATTCCTCGCATCACCTTTCAACGTCTCGTGGAGTCAATGCCAAGAAGAATCGCCGCAGTATTGAAGACAAAAGGTAGCCCAATGAAGTACTGATGGGGTGGTCATAATAATCTGGCCACTCAGTACATATATATATATATATATATATATATATATATATATATATATATATTATATATATATGAATTGGAGACGTTTTATCTTGGTAACTGCAGAGAGCAAAGGCCTTCGGCTTCCATATCCCATACGATGCAGTGTACGGCTAATTTGCTTACAAACATCAGGTGGTCATAATAATCTGGCCACTCAATATAAATATACAATTATAAGTACAATTATACAGGTAGTATACACACACACAATTATAAGTGTGTATACTTATACAATTATAAGTACAATTATAGAGGTATTACACACACACACACACACACACGTGTGTGTGTAATACCTCTATAATTGTACTTATTTACATTCAATTCTCTGATACAAGTATAATTTGTAAATTGTAAATAATTCAATTGTACTGGCTTTTTCCAAGGATCTCCAGTTATATCAATACTACCTATTAAAAAAGAGTAATTTTACCCAGATAGTTGAGATGCTGCCATTATTGTATTCTGAATTTCACAGAATTAGACAATTCTGGATTTTCCATTATGATCTATCCAGTCCTTTAAAAAAGATCTTAAGGCTTTACAATACGTGTCAATGTTTAGTAGGACTATTCCCCTATCAGTGTAGTGATTTTCCCCCTAGTGGTTTCCTTGGTTATTTTTTTTAATGAATTTTATAATTAATTTAGATCCAAAAATATTAGGCATTAACAACAAAACTGAAAAATTAGAATTCTATTAGCTTAAAAATTATCACAAGGAAAACCAATATCTTTATGATGTTTATTCAGTCTTCCCATCAAAAATATCATTTTTTTTTCATTTATTAAAAGCTACATATGGGTATTTCAGGAGTGTTTTATGCTTATGTAAATATACATTTTGGACATTTCTTGTTAAGTTTGTCTAAATGATTTATTTTTGTTTACTACTTTAAGTGGCATCTTACCTTTCATAATGTCTCCTAATTGGCTTTTGTTTATGTATATGAATGCTGTTCATTTGTGAATGTTAATTTATTAGCTATATGAAAACATATAAGGATGTTATTTCTGCTTTCTTTCCAATTCTTACACTTCTGTTTGCTTTCTGTTTTCTCATTACATTGACTGACATTCCAGAACTATTTCAAATAGTAGTGGAAATATTGGGCATCCTTTTTCTTATTTCCTGCCGTTAGTGAGAAGGATGTTATTGTTTTCTTGTTAAGTAAGATTTGGCTCTTAGATTGAGGCATACATATTTTGTTTTACAGTTCATTACACTATGGTGATGACCATCAGTTCCTGTTTTTAAGAATTTTTAATATGAATGAATGTTGTATTTTGCAAAATGTCTTTTTTTCCACATAAATGCACCTTTTTTTCCTAGAAATATTTCCTAACTTAGCCTCCAGAATGTATTTTGTTTCTCTTCCTACCACTCTTCCTTTACACCCTTCCTTCCTGTTTTTCTTCCTTTACAGTCCTAAAGTATTTTTTAAAAATATTTTTAATTGATTTCAGATAAGATAGAGGAAGAGAGATTGAAACATCAAATATGACAGAGAATCATTGATGGGCTGCCTCCTGCACACTCCCTACCGGGGATTAAGTTTGTAACCAGGGTAAATGCCCTGACTGGGAATCAAAGTGTGACCTCCTGGTTCATAGGTCAATGCTCAACCCACACTGGCTGGGCCCACAGTCCTACAGTATTTGATTTCCAAAGTATGAATGGCTCAGGGCTCATTCCTCTATCATCTTACCTATCTGTACTCACTCTTTAAGTGATCTTATCCATGCTTCTAACTTTACATAGTACCTATACACTGATAATTGCCAAATTCATATCGGGCAGGCTTAGATGAATACATCTTTCTGCTTACACACCTTCTTCTCTTGGATATCTAATAGCTGTCTTCAACTGGACTGAATTCTTGACTTTTTCTACCTCAAAACTGCTTCTCATCCAGGTATCCTCCTCTCAATTATCTAAATTTTTACAAACATTTATAGGGGACATCCTATGCACCTGGCATTATTCCGTGACTAATTCATTTAATACTCATAATACCTCTGTAAGGTGGGAATTATTATTATGCCCATTTTATCAAAGGAGAGATTGAGGCATGGAGAAAATGAATGGCTCATCCAGTATTTCGGTTACGAGGTAAAGCTCTAAGGTAAAATCTGGGCAGATTGACTGCACAATGTATGATGTTTACTACCACACAATGAGCTCTTCTGCTTGCCCAGGGCAATGAACTTGAAGTTATTCTTGTATTTTCTATTTTCTTTAAATCCCACATGTAATATAATACAAATCCTAATAACTCTTCCATCAGAATATATCCAGAATCTGAATATTCTTCACCTAACCCATTCTAAGCACCTTGGTTTAAACCACCATAATTTCTCACCTATATATTATTTAAATGCGCTACAAACTAGTTTCATGCCTTCACACTTTCTGCTTTTACAATGTATTCTCCACATTGTTTCATTTAAAACATACATGAGACTACATGAGATCTCATCTGTCCTCTTTTACAGTCTTCACAAATCACGTAGTAGAAGGCCAGCATTTTTACAGACTTAAAGGCTTCTACAAGGCCCAGCCTTATTAACTTTGTCACTTCCTCTACATCCATCACACTGTTACTCTTTCCTTTTTTTACCTACTTTTTAAATTTAAAAGCATAAACATATAAAGCTCATTTTACAAGGTTACTTGTATGTATATGTCAAATATATTAAACATACTTGAATGCTGGCCCTTGACAAGGGCTGGAGAGGGGAAAGGGTTCAGGCATTAAGATTGAAAGGCAAAAGGAAAAAAAGTGAAAAGAAATTAAAAAATAGCCTTGCATGGGCCAATGAGAGTGTGCTGTGTGCCACACTGACCTACCTATGGTGCCTTGAATACACCTAACACACTCTGTATGCAGAACTTTTGCAGTTGTGGTTCCCTCTGCCTACTATAGCTTTTTCTTAGAAATGTGCATTTTTATGTTTTTGATCTATTTCTTTTCATTTCTTTTAATTCTATATTTGTCATCACCTTCTGAAGAATCTTTATTGAATGTCTTTTTATAAAATAGAAATTACTCTAATCTGCCTTTTTTATAGCATTTCATTATCTGAAATATTATACTGTATATGTGTATCTGCTTTGTTATTATTTATTTTCAACATACTCTGATTAGATACTTTCATTTTTTTGATGTTGGATCTTCACTACTGGTGAAAGTACCTGTCATAAAATAAGTGCTCAGTAATTATTAGCTGAAAGAATAAATAATATGCCTGGTTCCCTTAGCTCTTCTGACAGAGCATTGCATGGTGCTCATATATCATGGAGCACCATTTAGGAAACTGAGTTAAATACTAGACATATTGACTAGCTAAATGATGGCATTGACGTAAGCCAGTTTTATTCTGCTTCAATTTACCTCTGTCCAAACTGCATCTAGAATATATTTCTTTATCTTTATCCAAACTCAACTGGACTCTGTGTGTTATACAGAATAAATATCCCTTAAATATTGGTCTACTTTTGCCCCCCTCTTATCTTTAACAAAGGTTGGCTAATGAATATGAACTTTTAAACAAACTAATGCATTAATTTGA
This sequence comes from Cnephaeus nilssonii, assembly GCF_951640355.1. Taxonomy (NCBI): domain Eukaryota; kingdom Metazoa; phylum Chordata; class Mammalia; order Chiroptera; family Vespertilionidae; genus Cnephaeus; species Cnephaeus nilssonii. Next base: position 83,091,707 of record NC_137072.1, on the reverse strand, counting down.
GGCTAAGAAGAAGTAATGCATTGAAATGGCTTAGGTGGCTTAATCAGGGTTTGATAGAGTGTCTTTGATAAGTAATGATTGCCTAGGGCCAGAAACGGTGAGTGACAGCATTAGTGACATACATTTTTCAACTTCGACTTAGAAGGTAAGTTTTTTTTGAGAGAACATAATTTATTTCTTTATAAAAATCTACTCATCTAACCCAGAACATTATTATATTGCATATAATAGATACTCCATATATATTTGTTTTTGCATGAATTATTATTTGAATGAATTATTCTATGAAAGCTAATGAAAATTTTTTGTATCCAGAGTATGAATCTCATGCCTCTGTTTCCTAGGCAACTTTTCCTTTATAAGAGTAAAATATCATTAATCCCTAAAATATTGCTAAATAAATCTTTCTGGGTCACCCAAATGTCACCTGTTTATATATCATAAAATAGAGTTCTGCAAGTTATCTTATGAGAAAAAAAGCATCTTTTTTTATCTGTATACCCTTCTTGTGAAAAATAGAAATAATTTTTATTTCTCTTGGAGTTAACAGGTGTTACAATTCTCCTCAAAATAATATATAAAGCACTGGTAAAATTCATTAGGTCAGTGTGAGTTCTTTTTGAACTCAGTAGAAGTTCACTTGTTATTTTCCTTACTGATAAAAATCATACTGCTGACAGGAATGAGAAGAGATATAGGTGAAGAATTCTTAGTGCCTAATTTTTAAATGAAAGTTTTCCAATGGGTTGTCTCATTCTCAAAACAATATCATAATAAACCAAAGAATACAGGTTCATGTTCAGTATATTTCCACTGGCCTCTAGGACAGTGATTTGAAGTAGCAAGTGAAAAAAAAGTACTGTATTTTTCTGTGTATAAGACACCCTCCACTTTTTTAACCCAAAATTAAGAAATCAATATTTTAAACATATAACAGAACCCATTTTTATTTAGTAATTACTGCAGGTAATGTTTACAAACCAGTACTATGATATTATGCAGCATATCACTTTATTCAGCCTCTGTTGCATCACTGCTCTCTTCTTCATCACTATTAGTTCCAGACATATCAATTTCTTCAACTTCTGTTGTATCACTGCTGTCTTCTGAGTCACTGTCTATATATGTGAGATCATCCTCATAAACTGGTGGTGTTTTCTGAGCTAACTTTGTTCATGTTCTCATGGCCAACCCTTCTCTCCTCATGACATTGAAGCACCATTTAGCCTTTCCTGTAAAATCAACCATGTTCATTTCTCTTGCAAACATTCTTGCCTGACATTGAATAAGCTTGCTTGACACCCATAAGCCACTCTGGCACTGCTCCATAACCCAAGTCTTAAGCCTCTGCTCCAGGGTTGGCCATTTTGCTGGTTTTCCTCTTAAGGCCTTCTTCTTTCTGGCATCTTAAGGAGTTGTTCTTCCTGTTTTCTCCACTGTCTGATCAGACACTCAGTGGGAGGAGGTCCAAATTGTCTCTCTGAAGCTCTATCTCCATGCTCTTTTGCAAAGCTGATTACATTCAGTTTGAATTTTGCAGAGCAAGACAATCACTTACCAGTATTTAGTATCTTTTTATTTTTTGACATCTTTATGGGCTCAGAATGCTCTGGTCCCTGTTGCATCTACTACTCTCTACCTCCACCTCAAATTAAGACATCAGCTGATGTCAGTAACAATAAGGCTCATGATTGGAGAAAGCCTGTTTGACAAGCCATGGACGGCTGGGCACCTTCGCGGCGGCTCCCTCCTCCGCTAACTTCCGTGTATAAGACGCCCCTTTATTTTCAGTCTAACGATTTTAGAAAAAAATAGCGGCTTATACACGGAAAAATATGGTACTCAATTTCAAAGCATTTACCAAACTTCAACATGAAATTAGCTTTTGAGTGTGTGTGTATGTGTGTTGTAATTATTTTTTTCCCCAAGTTCTCAGCCTAATTCTTGTTTTGGATGACTTTTAACAAATACCATTTAACTAAATTTAGCCATAGTTACAGACCTTGTTTCTATAGTTTCTATGAGTTTACTTGTTTTTACCTCAAAGAGCAAATGAATCATTCATAATAGCCAATGAATGCTTAAACAATCTGTTAGTAATTATATATTTTTTATCACTTCTTTTAATCAGAGTACATCAATCCATCAAATCTGTCAGCCAAGCTACTAGGAATATGATATAAAGGCTGTCATCTCTAAATAAAAAACTTCATTAGTGTGGTAGAGTTTGGCAGTTGGCATGCTGTAATACAGGTCTGATTTTGAAGATTTGTGATAAGTATAAGGTATTTTATATTAGCCATATTTGGTAGCACTGGATTCAAATCCTAGCTTTGTTATTTATTCCATGACTTCTCTAAGTCTCAGTTTCTTCACCTATAAAGTAGCTAGTTTACAGAAGTGTTAGTTATAATGGAAGTTTCACTGTAGCACAGACTTAATCCCCCAATAATCCAGAAATGTGGTTTTAAAGAAATTTTCCTCCATTTAGTGTAGTAAATTTTGGATTTTCAATGGGTCCAATAATAGACCTCTTTCAATTTGTGTTTCCTTCCCTGATATCAAAGTGTTTTAAAAAAATTATCTTTGCCTAACTTGTTTGGCTCAGTGGATAGAGCATCGGCCTGCAGACTGAAGGGTCCCAGGTTCGATTCTGGTCAAGGGCATGTACCTTGGTTACAGGCGCATCCCCAAGGCGGGGTGTGCAGGAGGCAGCTGATTGATGTTTCTCTCTCATTGATGTTTCTAACTCTCTATCCCTCTCCCTTCCTCTCTGTAAAAAAATCAATAAAATATATTAAAAATAAAATAAAAATATTATCTTTATTGTTGAAAGTACTACAGATATCCCCTTCATGCTTTTTTCCCCCCCCATTGACCCCCGCCTCCTCACACCCACCCTTCCCAGGCCTTCTCTACACTATTGTCTGTGCCCCTGAGCTATGCAGATATGCATATAAATTCCTCCATTAATCTCTTCCCACCCATTCTACTCACTGGCACCTAACCTCTGTAATTCCTCAGTCTGTTCCATGCTTCTATGTCTCTGGATCTATTTTGTTCTTCAGTTTATTTATTAGATTCTACATATGACTGAGATCATGTCATGCTTAGCTTTCTCTGACCAGCTTATTTTGCTTAGTATAATACTAGAGGCCCGATGCACGAAAATTCGTGCAAGAGTAGGCCTTCCTTCCCCTGGCTGCTGGCACTGGCTTCCCTCAGGCACCCAGGACCCGGGCTGCTTCCCTCCTCCAGCCGCTCACAGGCACCCGAGACCCAGGCTGGCTTCCCTCGGGTTCCGGCTTCGTCAGGAAGGATGTCCAGAATGACTTCCGGAAGACGTCCGATCTAATTAGCATATTACCCTTTTATTATTATAGATATCTAGGTCCATCCTTGCTGTTGCAAAATGGTAAGAGCTTTCTTCCTTCCTTTCTTTCTTTCTTTCTTTCTTTCTTTCTTTCTTTCTTTCTTTCTTTCTTTCTTTCTTTCTACACCAAATAGTATTCTATTGTGTAAATGTACCGCAGCTTTTTTATTCACTCATCTATTTCCAGATCTTGGCTACTGTAAGTAATGCTTCTATGAAGATAGGGGTACATACATTCTTTCTGATTGGCATTTTGGGTCTCTTAGGATATATTCCTAGAAGTAGGACTACTGGGTCACATGGCAGTACTGTATTTAATTTTTTGAGGAAACGCCATATTGTTTTCCATAATGGCTGTACCAGTCTACATTCCCACCATCAGTGCGCTAGGGTTCCTTTTTCTCTACATCCTCACCAGCACTTATCATTTGTTGATTTGTTGATGGTAGCTATTCTGACAGATGTTAGGTGTTTCCATACTTCTGCTTCTATTGTCTTTTTAACTTGCATCTCTCTATTGATCAGTGACTTTGAGCATTTTTTCATATGTCTCTTGGCCTTCTGTATGTCTGCTTTGGAGAAGTGTCTATTTAGGTCCTTTGCCCATTTCTTAATTGGATTGTTTGTCTTCCTTTGTTAAATTGTATGAGTTCCTCATATATTTTACATATTAACTCTTCATCAGATGTTTCATTGCCAAATATGTTCTCCCATACAGTGAGATCCCAAACTGATGAACAAAATAGATCCAGAGACATAGAAATATGGAACAGACTGTGGAATCTCAGAGGGAAGGTAGAGATGGGTGGGAATAGATCAACCAAAGAACTTGTATGCATATATTCATAACCAATGGTCACAGACAATAGGGTAGTGAAGGCCTGGGGTGGGACACAGGGGTGGGCTAGAAGGGGCCCATAGGGGGGGAAAAAGGAGACATAAACATTTAATTAAAATAATAAAGATAAAAAAGCAAATTCCCACCATTATCACTCTTTATTCTCTTACTCTAACATTGTTTATTTTCTATCTGCTCTCACTTGACTATAAACTCCAGGAGGACAAGAATTTCATTTTGTTCACAGCTGTATTCCCAATTCTCAGAAGAGTATGGAACCATATGAAAATCTGTTGAATAAATGAATTTCCTCAACACAGAAGTATCAAGCACAGATTTCATAGTATGAGTAACTATACAATCATCTGTAGATAAAATAAGTAATATCTAACTTTTACTAATGTACTTGAGACAGAGTTCCAGGGATTTGCTAGAGATTACACATTGAAAAATATAAAACCAAGTCCAGAGACCCTGTTTTCATAGTTACTTCTTTTTCCATTTTTCTTACATCTTGTAAGAAAGTATCAGCTGGACACATTTCCCAAACTTAAATCAGTAAAGTTTCTGATACTGACAACAGGGCAGAGTAACAACTGCTTTATTTATAAGATATTATACTCAGAGGGGAAAAAATCCATGTGGTAGAGACTAACTGTTGAGTGTGATATAGCAGAGCTTGGAGGGGATATGCCACAGCACAGTCAGAATTCAGCTTTCACATCCCTTCTATAATGTCAGGAGGCATTATGCATTGTTAAAGACCTGCCAGCTCCTTCCTCAAGGAGATGCCATGTCTGTGATGGGTGAAGCAATTTTCTCTGCTGATCTGTGAAGGTTCTTCAGCCCATGAACTCTCTGGGAATATGAATGCATGATATTATGAGTGTGAACTGTTCAAAACAATAACTAGCTATTCATGTTATTCAAATGTAATTTTTATTTGTTTATTTATTTATTTATTTATTTATTTATTTTAATTTTTTTTTAGGTTGCAAACATGTTCACTTTATTTGTATAACTCAATTAAATCCGGTTCCCTAGACTGTCTAATAGCAGGCAATTTAAAACAAGTAGTTCCTGGAATCTCTCAGTCTAGCATTGATCTTAACTTAATCAATTCCAACTTGTAACCAGATCACTTACCAGGTTAAACCTTAACAGAATATTCTGCCTTCTTCCATCCTTCCCACTGGGGTAGAATCTGAGTCCTAGCATATGGAGCATTACAGTGTTGATAGGCTACATGTCACTTATCTGAGGTCGCCTGCTGGTGTTTACTGAGGATGTAATCTGTTTGTCCTCTTGGTTCCAGGTGTTTAGCACTTTCTCAGGTAGACCTCAAAGCTCTTGACCACTAGTTCCCTTGTTGCTCTCTGGTGTTCCCAGGCTTCCTGGTTCCTTTCGGCATCCATCTCATCCCTGGTTGGAAGCGCACGCAATGCTCTTTTGATAAAAACCTTTTCAACCCTGCTGGGTGACTTCCTGGCAGGCCATTTACCAGCTCTCACTCTTAGCTAACTTCTGTGTCCCCACGTTGGTCATATAGGAATAACTGTATCTCGGGATCCATGGAAAAGTTTTGTGGGGAAATAGGAGTATCTCTGGCCTACTTTTTTCTTTCTTTATTTTTTCTTTATTGATTAAGGTATTACAAATGTGTCCTTATCCCCCAATTGCCCTCCCCATTCCCCCAGTCCTGCCCTCACCCTCACCCCCTGTTGTTTGCATCCATCACTTATGCTTACATGTATGCATACAAGTCCTTTGGTTGATCTCTCCCCCTTACCCCCACCCTACCCTACCTTCCCTCTGAGGTTTGAGCATCTGATCGATGCTTCTCTGTCTCTAGATCTGTTTTTGTTCATTGGTTTATGTTGTTCGTTATAATCCACAAATGAGTGAGATCATGTGATATTTATCTTTCTCTGACTGACTTACTTCACTTAGCATAATGCTCTCCAGCTCCATCCATGCTGTCGCAAATGGTAAGAATTCCTTCTTTCTTAGTAGTATACCATTGTGTAGATGTACCACAGTTTTTTAATCCACTCATCTGCTGATGGGCACTTAGCTATGGTAAATTGTGCTGCTATTAACATAGAGGTGCATATGTCCTTTCTGCTTGGTGTTTCTAGTTTCTTAGGATATATTCCTAGGAATGGGATTACTGGGTCAAATGGGAGTTCCATGTTTAGTTTTTTGAGGAAACTCCATACTGTTCTCCACAGTGGCTGCACCAGTCTGCATTCCCACCAGCAGTGCAGGAGGGTTCCTTTTTCTCTGGTTCCTTTTCCTCTCCAGCACTTGTTGTTTGTTGATTTATTGATGATAGCCATTCTGGCAGGTATGAGATGGTACCTCATTGTCATTCTGGATTTGTATCTCTCAGATGATTAGTGATTTGAGCATGTTTTCATATGTCTCTTGGCATTCCTTATGTCTTTTTCAAAAAGTATCTATTTAGGTTCATTGCCCATTTTTTGATTGGGTTGTCTTCCATTTGTTAAGTTGTATGAGTTCCCTGTAAATGTTGGAGATTAAACCCTATAGGTGATAACACTGGCAAATATGTTCTCCCATGCAGTGGGCTTTCTTGTTTTGTTGATGGTTTCTTTTGATGTGCAAAAGCTTTTTATTTTGATGTAGTCCCATTTGTTTATTTTCACTTTAGTTTCCATTGCCCTAGGAGTGGTATCAGTGAAGAAATTGCTTTGGCATATGTCTGAGATTTTGCTGCCTGTGGATTCCTCTAATATTTTTATGGTTTCCTGTCTTACATTTAAGTCCTGTATCCATTTTGAGTTTATTTTTGTGTATGGTGTAAGTTGGTGTTCTATTTTCATTTTTTTGCATGTATCTGACCAAATTTCCCAGAACCATTTTTTGAAGAGACTGCCTTGACTCCATTGTATGTTCTTGCCTCCTTTGTCAAATATTAATTGAGCATAGTGGTTTGGGTTGAATTCTGGGTTCTCTATTCTATTCCATTGGTCTATATGTCTGTTCTTTTATTTATTTATTTCTGCAGGAAAGACCTGACTTTGTTTTTTTGGAGTGGTGTTGGTGTGTTAAAGTTTCAAATTAAATAATAAGCATGTTGCCGAGACCGGTTTGGCTCAGTGGATAGAGCGTTGGCCTGCAGACTCAAGGGTCCCAGGTTCGATTCAGGTCAAGGGCATGTACCTTGGTTGCGGGCACATCCCCAGTAAGGGGTGTGCAAGAGGCAGCTGATCGATGTTTCTCTCTCATTGATGTTTCTAACTCTCTATCCCTCTCTCTTCCTCTCTGTAAAAAATCAATAAAATATATTTAAAAAAATAATAATAAGCATGTTATCTTTTTTTTTTTAAATCCTCACAAGAGGACTTGCTTATTGGTTTTTAGAGAGAGGGGAAAGGAGAGAGAGAGAGAGAGGAGTGAAACATCCATTGGTTGCCTCCCATATGTGCCCACAATGGGGACCGAGCCCACAACCTAGATATGTGCCCTGAAAAGGAATCAAACCCTCAACCTTTTGTGCACAGGAGGACATTCCAAGCAATTGAATCACCTAGCCCGGGCAGAAATATGTTAACTAATGATCAGATATTCTCTGATTCTTTTATTAGCTTCCATTTAATATGCTCAGTATGAGATCTCGTTTATACTTAAACACAAAGAAGCTAAGTACATTCACTTCAGGGTACCTTCTGGCTGTGCTGTCTGCCACCCATACCTCACCATCCTTTCAGAGGGCCCAGTTTATAGAGGTATATAGTAGAGTGCAGAGGATCAAATTTCTTCCACATAGCTCTCTGTTCCTAATTTATAGTATTTCTCATTTTATTTTTAAATTTGTAAGGTGGAAATATAAAACACTTTTCAATTAAAGAAATAATTTTGATTAAAGAAAATTTATCAAAATAGGAGAGGGAATATAATGAGGGCAAAAGGGAACTAGAGAAGGAGGGGGAAAGATGGATAATGGGAAGAGGAATAAAATGAAAGAAAAGGAAAGGAAATGGGAGAGTAAAATGTTGGGGTGAGGTTTGCAATTGGCCTTGCCAAGGGGCACTTGCCTGAGAGGACTTCTTCCCCACTAATCTCTATTTTTCTCTCTACACCAGTGTATTCCTTTGTGTCCATGAGTTCCCATACCTGAGGTGTTTGTCAACATAGCTTTTGTTTAGAAGGTGGAACATCATTAGAAGGGTAAAAAGGAGTCAATATGAAGAATATTTCTTTATTGTTGAGGAAGTTGTATTGAATAATGCCTAGGTTTTTGGGTTTTTATTTCTATTTCAAGGCGTGAAATTTTGATTGTAATTTTTAACTTGAATCATTTCTATCTTAAAATTACTTTCTTCTCTCTTCTGTATTTTATTGACTCAGGTGTTTGGGGCATGTGGCTTATGAATGCCTTTTTGTTGTTATAGAATGACACTTGTGAGGTACCCACTGACCAAAATTTCTGCCTTCCTCAGATTATCTTCACCTTTGATTTCCACTCAGCATAATCATATTGCACTGCAGTGAATTTCAGTTGAACTGGTGAGCTTATGTTTGATCAATATAGAGTAGCCCAGTATGCCTACTCTATATTTTGATAGGACCTAATTATAGAGAAGGCATATAATGCTTAACAAGATAGACATGGCTCCTGTCACAGAGTTTTAAATTTCATGCAGGAGACAGTTGTTAAAGTGAGATGCATTTGGTAAAGAAGAAATACAAAATATAAATGCATGTAAAAGACTGGAGGTGTTTGAAGAAGTGACATTTGAAGTGAGACCTGAAAGTTAGAGTTAGTAAGTGAAGAACAGAGTGGGAGGAAAATTTCAGGCAAAGGCAGGTAAAACTCTGTGGTAGAAAAGATCATGAGATGTTAAGGACTGAGGAAACATCGCTGAAAAATTGAGTAGGAGAGGGAATGTGAGGTCTAATTGAGGTAGGGTGTGTAAGTAGGGGCTAGAATACTGAGTTCTTAGAGGGTATGAAAAAAGATTTTGGATATTACCTTAATGCCAATGGAAATTTACTGAAGCTATTTAGCAGATGAGTGGCATGACTGATTTAAATGTTAAAAAAAGTATTTTCTAGAGAATATACTGGAGAAGTTAAAGTATAAATATGAAAAAATGTGAAAGGGTGATGGCAGATTTAAGTTGGATTGGAAAGAAGTTGATGGGTTCCAGTGATGTTCTAGAATGACTTAAATGCCCAGAAATGCAAGTGTTTTGAGAGGAAAGGTGAATCAGTGGCAGATGTAAATTATCTGTACTCAACATTGAGAGTCATTTTCTTATAAATGCCATTTTTAGGAAAAGGGATAGAATGTTTGAAAAAAGATATGCCTTAAAAGATGAGGGAAGTATGGTGACTATCTAAATAGGAGTTTTAGATGGTTGTACTATGTCTAAAGATAGTTTTTACACAGACTTTTCAATCTTTCCAAACCAAATAGCTCTAAACATCTTTTACCAGTTTTTCACTACTAGTCCAATAAGTGTCAACTACTTTATTTATACCATCTTGATTGCTCTTTTGATTCTTCCACTCCAAGTATCCACATTTTTTTCAACACCAATTCTTTCTTCCATTATCTAGATGAATTTAAAAATTACTAGATAACTGGCTTTTATTTTTTTTAACTGAGGGATAAGATGTATACTATTTGAATGCCTAATAGTAATTTTTCTAAATACATATAGGACATTATCATGGCCCTTTCTCTAATGTATACATATGCCAATGTAAGCTTGTCAGGTATGTAGTTTTGTATAAATGGTTTACATTTTCTGTTATCACAATGGTAGCATTCCAAATTTATTTAAGTAGAGGCTGCTTGGTAGGAAGTCACATTAAATAATTTAAAGAAAACATGGGCATTATTGAAATGGTGTAGAGGTTGCAACTGAAAATTGTGCCAATTATAAGCTGCCACTGTCAGTGAATTATTTATTCTTATTAATGTCTTCTAGTTAAATCAAATCCCATATTTCAAAACTATCTGTTTTTTTGTGTAAGTTTTTAAACAACAAAGAAATGATTGGTACTTTATTCATGACTTATAAAACATTTTCTTTATAATTTAGTTTCCAACAGCCTAAGCTAATTGCATCATTCAGATGAAGCACTTTAGAATTGCCTCTATTTAAAATCCCATTATATTAAAAGCTTCATTATTTAATAGCCCCCACCAGTAGTTCAAGTATAGTGGAGAGATTTTATCTTATTTTCTTACCTGGTGTATTCAAATGGCCTTGAATATTTTTTAAGTTTTACTTGAACTCACAATCTGTAATAGCAATATAGGGCAGTCATCAAATAATAGAGAATTAGTAGGAGCAAATCAGGAAGAGAAACACATTTATTTGTTCACATAATTTGTTTACATTTGCTTCACATACTCACACACTAACTTAGTTGTGCAATATTCCTCCTCAGAAATAATGAGCAAGCATGTCATGTGGGTTTCATGGTAGAGATAAATAAGACACAGAAGTTGCCCACTATGAGCACATAGTCTTATGGGAAAGAAAGTCATATAAGTTGTGATTGTATAATATCTTGGGAATAAAAGATGTCTTTGCAGGGAGCTGTGGGAGGTAGATGAGCAGCATCTTCCTCAGCTTGAGGAAGTAGAAGAGACTGGATTTTTGAGGCATGCATATCCGACAGCTACTTGGATCAGGGAGCAGAACTATTGCTGATAAAGGAATGGCCATTTGTAAAGGAACTAAAAAGTGAGTGAACTTGAAACATTGAGAGGATGGCAATCAGTTTGGAACGGCCACCCACAGGGTGCTGCCCTGGTAGAGAGGAAGAATGCCATGTAGGGCCTCCTGTACCATAAGGAAGGATTGGATCTTAACTATATCTCACTTCATGCTGGTTCTCCATGTTACATTGGGAATTCTGATAGAGGATAAGTAAAAACAATGGCATCTGCTAGAAAAAAAACTTATGATGAGATCAGAAGTTCCCTGCAGTCACTGTTTAACAGTTGAGAGGACCTATGTGAGGAGTGTGACATTGAAATGACTGCATCTGGAGGGGTTTGTGGTACAGAATGTATGCTCATGGCAGAAATTCCTGATTGATTATAGATGGAAAAATCATGCTTCTTCAGAGACATTTTAATTTTTATATTGTGAGTAGTAGGAATCATGTAAACGGCACTGTTTCTCTTTTGGATTGGCTGAGAGTGTAGGACAAATCTGAAGCCCTGCCATAACAAGAGGGTGGGTCATTTGGTATACACATTGAGTCACATTGCTGGCTTTATGTTCTTTATTTGTTTATTAGAGGCCCAGTGCATGAAATTCATGCATGGGTGGGGTCCCTAGGCCTGGCCTAGTGCACGAAATTCGTACACGGGTGGGGTCCCTAGGCGATCAGGGCTGATCAGGTTCCCTGCCTCCCCACCCCCTGCCTCCTCTTTCCCTCGCCACCTGCATCTGCTGCCACACACTCCCGGTTCCCCATCCCAGCCAAGATCCCGGCCCCTATAAGGCGATCGGGACCTGCCAGCCAGGGGGGAGGGACAGGGAGGTTGGCCACTGGCCCTGAGTAGGGAGCCGGCCCTCAGCCCCCCTGGGAAAGGGGCCGTGTCCGCCACCACTCAGCCCCGATTCCCGGCCTAATCAGGTGATTGGGGCCTGCCAGCTGTGAGGAGGGACCAGGAGGTTGGCCAGTAGGCTCCATTGGCGATCAGGGCCTACAGGCTGGGGGCAACTCCTGAGTTGAGTGTCTGCCCCCTGGTGGTCAGAGCACATCATAGCAACCGGTCGTTCTGGTTGTTCCGTTGTAACGGTTGCTTAGGCTTTTATATATAGATTTGTATTTATTCACCATGCTATGGTATTTTGGGGATGTCATTTTGTGTGTATGTAAGCAAAATAAAAATAGTCAGTATTTACTGAGTACTTACAATTTGTCAAGCATTGTTATAAGTGGTACTTTTTTATTCCCAAAACAAACCTATGTAGCAGGTACTATTATTATCTTCATTTTACATATGAAAAAACTGAAGCACATAAGAGTGACTTGCTTTGTCAAAACATGGTTACATATCTAAGGACATGGTAAAAGTGTGATTCAAGGCCAGTGCATTTAATCATTTTGCTATCCACATATTTTTGTTTTTTCTTCCTCTTCAGAATTGAAGTGGGGCATAGTTAAAAGGTGCTAAAATTTCAGTAGGGACTCAGAAATAGGATTAGTGGAACTACATGTTTACTGATTGAAGGATTTAAAAATATCTTTACTACATTTTCTTCTTTTAATATTTTTTCTTTGGCCTTTTTTTTATTATTTGAAACATGCTTGGTTAAAAATGTTATGTATACTAGTATATACCCAATTTTTCCAGTTGAGTAACCTTATCTTTTGATTGACATTGCCATTTGGAGGGCTGTAGTCTTCAATTGATTTGACTAATAATTCTTGTATTCATTTACTTTTTCTTGATTTATATTAGTTCATTTACATTTCATATGTTACTACATTGATTAAAATGATAGAAAATGGTACATAGTCATGAGGGTATTGCTGTAGTGTTTCATTTTTAATTATAATAATGGTTCTTATAACATCAATTACAATGTTAACATGATGCAAGAGGAAGGCATTCCATCTATTTGCCTAAGGAAATGGAGGTAGTAAATGGTGTACCTGGGACTCAGACCCATGCCTGCCTATTTCCAAAGTCATATTTGTAAATATTCAATACTCCATCCAAGAGTTTTCAGCACTTCTACAGCTTTCAATCTGTTTCAGTGTTTTTATGATCATCTCAATGGAATGCAGAACATGAGTTAAAGGTATGGCATGGCAATTATTTAATGTTTTTGTCACTCATACATTTTTAAGGATTTTAGATGTTATTGGGTATATTTCTACTATATGTTTTACCTATCATATAGTGATAGGTAAATCACTGTTTAATCATTTTTGCAATATAGATGCTATCAAGTTCATTACACAGGTGGCTAAGTATAAATTTCCTAGATGAAATCCGCTATTCCTTCCTACCCATTCTTTCAATAGGAGTAGATTAAAGCATACTGTACCTAAAAGGTATAGTTACTTGTAGTATGTTTTGGTTTCTAGTAAACCAATGTTATAGCTTCTTAAAACTGTTGATATTAGTAAGTTACCCTTTTTATTTGTGATATATGGGTATAAAATTATTAATTTTAATATACATGAAGTGAGTCCTGTGCACCAGTCATGGAGCTGTCCACAGGGTGCTGAGAAAATAGAAAAACTCTAACAGTTTTCATTTGTATGGTATGATTTTATTTATTCCATAAGAGTACTTATAAAGGAATCCAGAAATGATGACATCAACTATATCTAAGAATGTGTTTACCTTATCATAACGTATTTCTTTCTTTTTTTTTTTACTTAAATTTATTGGGGTGACATTGGTCAACATGAACATATAAGTTTCAGTTGTGGGTTTCAATGTTACAAGAACTGTAAAGTATTTCTAAACTACATATAACACAGCTGCCAGTGTTAGTAATAAGAACTTTGCACTGTGTGCACCCCTATATCAGCTTCTGTAGCCTTGTTATCTGGTATTATTATTCCAACTAATTGATTTAGAAAATAAATGGTGATAGAGTATAATGCCTGATTTCCTCCACTTGCTGTTATCTGACGTCTCGATTATCACCATAAATTAAGTGTGAGTCTGCACCAGAACCACGATTTGCTCTGTACATCTTAGGTAATTAATTATTCTAAAGAAACATATAGTGAAAAACCCATGTTTGATTTCAGAGCAATTGGTAAATACGGGAAAGGGCTCATTATTAAGATGATTCTTCAACCTACCCCCCATGCACTGAAAGGCGAAAGAGCTATTTTAGGAGATACTGAGAGCAAATTTCTCAAGTAGGCCTGTTGCTAATAGTAGTGGCGGGAGTCACTTTGGCACTGATGGTGGGTATTGTGTTTGTGAAGGGTATTAAAGCTTTGGCCAGGGGAGCGCCTCTCTACTTACTAGGTGGGGTGCTTGCCGGATTCATTCAATAAAGTCAATTAGATGATTTTTTAAAAAAAGTTTGGCAAGGGTGGCACTGTTAGTCACCAAGCGAATGGCAACAGCATTGTCCTCACTGGCTCCTTCTCCACTGTTGTCACTGGACGTTGGTGCCTCGGGGGGACACTGCCACATGTGCTGTTAGCAATTTCTTTCCAGATTTTGGCATTGCTGTTTCCTTTGGCCGTGTTTACCTATAAATGCCCTCTTATCTTTTTTTTTTAATTTTCCCCTTTTCACTCCATTTACGTTTTTATTGATTTAATGTCTAACCTTAATTGCATGGGAAACACAAAGAAAAATGCCATTCCTGCTTTTTAAAACTTTGAATCCACAATGTGCCAAAAGCCAAACCCAGGATTCTAACTATATCAGCGAAACACAACTCTTCCTGAGATGAAGTACAGTATCCCTGTTAGGCAAAGGTCTCCTCTAATGTTCTGTAAACGTTAGACTCATTTTCAGGTAATGCAGGGGTACTTCCTCTAACTTGTCCTTTCAATGATAACTTATTTGTTAACTTAACCAGCAAGAAAGTTTGGGAGACACAAATATGCATAATACCATGGAACATAATTCATTTCACATGTGTCACTGTTTTGTTATTGTTTGTTTTTTAATATTCCCTCCACTAACTGTTATCTCACATCTCGATTATCACCATAAATTAAGTACATAATGACATTATGTCCAATCTTTCCCTGCAACAGTTCATTGCAAATATTTATACATGTTTAAACCTATAAAAATCACTATCTTCTCTGGCCATATTTTTGTATTTAAAAATCTTAATATTTCATTTATGACTCCATATTATCCATTCTCAAGATCACAAGTAAGTTTCTGAACTTGAAATTGAAGATACTTCACATTAGGACTGATGGCTAACTTTTTAAATCTATTCTTTTCTACTTGTTTTTATTAACTTTCAAGAAAATATGCTTTGGAGCCAACCTTATAAATTGTCCTCTCCATGTCTTCGATATTACCATTTTATCTGGCCATTTTCAACCTATAATTCAAGATTCAGCCTAGAGCTCAACTGTTCTATAAAGGTTTCTCTAGACCACAGTGGCACTTGCTCTCTCCCTCTTACAATTCTTTGCACATTTTACATTAGTTATTAGTTTATACTCCAACTAAACTACAAGGGCCTGGAAGAGAGATTTCTTATCTGAGGTCAGCAAACTCATTAGTCAACAGAGCCAAATATCAACAGTACAACGATTGAAATTTCTTTTGAGAGCCAAATTTTTTAAACTTAAACTTCTTCTAATGCCACTTCTTCAAAATAGACTTGCCCAGGCCATGGTATTTTGTGGAAGAGCCACACTCAGGGGGCCAAAGAGCCACATGTGGCTCACGAGCCGCAGTTTGCCGACCACAGTCTTAGGTGTATGTCTCTGCATTTCCTATAGCAACTAATATGGTACCTGTACATAGTAGATTTTTATTTTACATTTATTGGTTAATTGACTAGTTTATTGAATGACTAGTTTATTTCTTGACTTTTAAGGGTTTACAATCTATATATATAAAACCCTAATATGCAAAGACTGAACAGCGGAACAACAGAACAACCAAACATCTGAAAAACTGGTTGCTATGACGTGTGCTGACCACCAGGGGCATTGGCTGCAGCAGGATGGTGGAGCAGGTGAGTGGGGGTGCCAGACCAAGGTGGGGTGCCAGTTGCTGTCATTGTGGCAAGCCTCTGGTGGTTACTGAAAATTTATTGCTCCTGTGCGCCGCGGTCCCACCTGGCGCTCACACCTGCTCCTGGTGCCAGCCCTGTTTGCACCTGCTGCCAGCTCCGGAGCTGCTACTCACACTTGCTGCCGGTGCCTGGCACTGGCCCCAATCGCTCGGCGCCATCAGCATGTGCGAGCAGCAGCTGCTGGCCCTGATTGCCCCTCAGGGCTTCTCCACCTCCCCCTGCTCCTGAGGGGCAATTGGGGCCAGTAGCTGCCTCTCGCACCCATTGCCAGCGATGGCCCCGCTAGCACCTGCTGCCAGCACTGGCTCTGCTCGCACCCACAGCCAGCACCAGAGCTGCCTCCTGCACCCTCTCCCAACACCCAGTACCAGCCCCGATCGCTCGGCACCTTCAGCGGGTACAAGCGGCGGCTGTTGGCCCTGATCACCCCTGAGGGCTTCTCCACCTCCCCCTGCTCCTGAGGGGCAATCGGGGAAGCAGCTGCTGCTCACAAGCATTAATGGTGCTGACCCCACTCACACCGGCTGCTGGCGTCAGCCCCAATTGCTCTGCGCTGTCAGCAGGTGCAAGCAGGGCCAGGGCCAGTGCTGTCAGCACATGGGTGCAGTGGCGGCGGGAGCAGGGCTGCCAGCAGACAGGGGATCAGGGCCATAGTGGGAGGGGATGGGAGGGGGCACAGAGGATGGGCTGAGACCTGCCCCTGTGCCCACCACAGCCTCGCCGTCCACAGTTCTTTTCAAGGTGCACGAATTCGTGCACTGGGCCACTAGTATAATTATAATATTGCATTATCTTTTGCTGGAGGATTTGAAAGTATTTTTAAATCATGACTCATAAGAATGAGTCATGGACACAGCTCAGAATCTTTTCCCTATAAAGTAAGGGTGTTGTTTTTCAGTAGCCACCAGAGTTCTTCCTTCTCTTATGTTCTATACTGTACAAATGCAGAGAAGGAATATATTAACATGAAGAAGATGGGATTTTTTTAAGATTAAGGAATTTAAAAGGTCATTGAGCGGAAAAAA
Organism: Cnephaeus nilssonii; assembly: GCF_951640355.1. Lineage (NCBI taxonomy): Eukaryota > Metazoa > Chordata > Mammalia > Chiroptera > Vespertilionidae > Cnephaeus > Cnephaeus nilssonii. Next base: position 83,074,718 of record NC_137072.1, on the reverse strand, counting down.
AAAAGAAGATTCTGTGTGGTAGATGGTGAGATTCCTATAATTAAATAGTTAAAAGAAGACAATAAATAGCCTATATTTAGGTGTTTAAAGGAAGTTTGGTATGGATATAGGCTTCTTGGATTGGCACGATGGGGCATAAGTTAGAGAAATAATATTGGGACAGATCCATGTAATGATTCCAACAGAGACTTGCAAAAGGGACCTACTTAAGAGGTAAAACTAAGGATTTGAAGGACAAAGGCTACTTATAGGACAAAGGTCACAGTGCTGTTCTTCCTTAAGATAAAAATAATGCTTCAGACATTACTTTGAAGCTTTTGCCCTTGCAAGCCTCGTATGTGTGACCTATATAAGTTTCTGAATGTAACTGAAACAATTGGCTTTCTTTTCTGCCTGTTGAAGTTCTCCAAACTACTTTAAAAAGCAACAAAAATTTGTTATTTTAGAAAACACACAATATGTCAAAGTTCCCCAGAGTTGACTTAAAGAAAGCTCCGAACATGACTTCATCTAAAAAAGAAAGATTTCAAATATTTTATAAATGCTTGCTATATTACTTCTATCAGCAAACATAGCTGGAGAAAATTACCACAGAAACCGGGTAAGACCCATTGGTACAGAGTGATCTGAGCCTGATTGTCCAATAGTTCATGCAAGCTGTAGTGTCTATGCTGGGATGAACTTGAACTGACAGGAAGAATATTGCTGAAAGCTGGTAGAATCATTGTATCTATTTCTATGAAAAATGAAATACTTAGATGGAGGGTCCATAAGAAATGGCTAAAAACTAAAACATATAAAGTTTGCCCCATGGAGCTGTTTACTGACTAGATATTATATGTATATACACACGTGTGACAGACTTTACTGATGCTATGTATTAAATGGTGGTCTAGTCAATCAACAAAATTTAGAGTGTGGTCACACTTTTATTTTCATAGACAGAAACAGAAGATTTGTTTTCATGTGAAAGATATTTACTAGTTATTAAATAAATATGCTGTGTTTATGTAATGCATAGGGAATCTTAGTGCTTTATAAATTGCCATCAATAAGAAAATAGTTAATGGAAAATTCTCTTTGAATAAAGAGGATGGAATTGTGAATTTCATTTCTTTGCTTAGGAATGCTCCTCCTCTATCCACCTGGTTTCTGTGCACAGTTGCTCACAGCATCCAAGTGCAGTTAATCTCTCTGTTTCGCGGACATGGCTATTTTTGCTGTGCCTTAAGAGTTTTGTTGGTTGCCAGATCATTAATGGGCTATGAATTATGCAATAAACTTCTCCTGCTCCAATATAGAAGAAACCAGTAGTGAAGTCTGGCCGGAGAATAGATGAAATGCAACAATAAAAGCCATAAACACAGTCTTTCATTTGGAAGCCCTATTAAGAATTAGAAATAATTCATGTTCAGATGGTTTTGTATGGCAGAGATGCTGTAATGAAAGAGTTTGCAGAATTTATAAAAAATTGAAGAAGAGAAAGGAGAGGATCATTGGACTTGAAACAGGCTGTGCCTCGGAAGCAGGGAGCTCATTGCATTTGTTTCCTTCTTCCTATTAAAGTCTATGGCTAGTAAACATTACATTTATAATCACAAGATTATGGGCCCATATACAATTTACCAGGCAGTTATTTTTCTGGTGAAAAATTTGTCTGTTTTTTTAAAGCACTGTTATTTAATGTCATTTTAAATTCATGTTAAAAGATCTAAAAATGTATTCTGTGTTTGAAGTTGCTGCTACTGATGAAACAGCTCTTTCTGGGGTCTGGGAGTAAAAGAAAGAGAGATGAATAGGATTTCTTCTTCAGCAAAATGCCAATTAGGAGAGCTTTAGCCTGGAGTTGCAGTTTATTTTCAATCTGCTATTATGTGAAATTTGCTCATTTTACTTTTGAGTTTCCACAGAGTAGGAAAAATACTCAGAATAAGTACTTGTAATGCTTAAAGCATGGATATGAAACATACATCATGCATATATTCTGCCTCTTTCACTTACTAATTGAGCTTGGGGCAAAGTAGTTATTCTCTTTGTTAGAACTGAAGGGTATCCCCTCATATGTTGAGGTTCTAACTCCCCGTTACCTCACAATGTGACCTTACTTGGCAATAGGATCATTGGAGATGTAATACGTTAAGATGTGGTGATTAGACTGGGCCCTAAACTAATATGGCTGATGTCCTTATAAAGTGGAAATTGGGTTCAGAATACTGTTGGGTAAATATGACTTAAAACAAACTATTCGCTCTACCCAGAGAAGTTCTCCACAGAGGCAGTAGAAAAACAGAACATGTTATTATTGAATAAAAAGTAAACCAAACATAATGTGCATCACAGACAACCCATTAAGCAACTGCAGAGACAGAAAAATCCTCACCGCTTTGTATAGCCAAGCATAGACAACGCATTACATGCATACGTATTTTCAAGATAAGCAATAACGAGTCAAGTAAGAGTACTTGATGGCACCTTTTGTCTCACAGGTTTGTGCTGACTTTACCTGGTAGTTGGGCTGACCATCTGTGTTGACTAATTGGCTTTACCCAGAAGGAAAACAAGCCTTTTACCTCTCTGGCAAGAGCTAATTTTGCAATTCAGAACAAGGCCCTGCCAAAGTTAGGCTTCACATTCCCGCAAAAACTGGGAGACAGAGTTGCTATCGACCCTGAGGAGTCTCCTTTGCAGCCCTCAGAAAGAACCAACTGTGCTGCCACGTCACCAACCATGGGTCCATGGACCACTGGTGGTCCGTGACGTCTGAAAGGTTGGCGGCCGCTTCAAGCCACTCAGTTTTTGGTACTTTGTTCAGGCATCCCTATCAAATTAATCCACCATTTATATTCCAGTTTCCTCCTGGAATGGTTGGGGTTTGGGAAGGCTTCAGAACTGTAAAGTTGGCATGGTTACACTATCTACTTTAGAGAATTGTCAAGAAAATTAAGCTAAAGTACATAAAGTGCTTAGCGAAGTGCCTGGAGCGTAGTAGTCATTACATCTTACCTGTTATTACTGTTCTTCTTTCCTTGAGAAAATTATATAGTATTGTTGGATGTAAAGTCAGGAGTTTAGACAAAATTCTCTCATGTCTTTTTCATCTGTTTTAAGATTATAAGCCCCTTCTGTTCATCTCACTACAAATCAATCAATCAATAATATATTGAATATCTCGTATTCAATTAGACAAATATTCATTATTTCCTATGGAATATACATGGAAAAAATTGATTAGGCATCTCAGTGGAAATATAAAGTGATGTAAACAAAGCACAGAAAAGAGAGAAATTGAATGTGAGAACAAGAGGGTTTAAGTGAAGACAGAACAGATTAGATGGTGTTGGGAGTAGAGTTTGAAGTTTGAATTCATCACCTAGGAGAGGGCAGAGATTGTTATTCCAGGCCTAGTGAGCAGCAGAGCCTAAAAAACAATGAATAGCATACAATGTGCTTGTTGCTCTAAGTATTTCTGAAGCCTGCAATTGTAGGGGAGCAGGAGCAGATGTGGCTGAAAGGGAAGACCTGGGCCAGATTATGCTAGAATGAAGGGAGAGTGTCGAGTTAGAGAAGCTTTAAGAAAGAACTGAGAATGGCCATAGATAATACACTTTTGAATACAAATGACCTCTAACGTGTAATGAGAACTTACAGGCATTCCTCGGGTTACGTCGGCTCCACGTACACCGTTTCCTGGTTATGTCGCCATCTCCCATTTATTTATAAAAAACAAGTTCCATCATTTCGATGTATGTACATACGTGCTTTATGTTTTTTATTATTTATTTACAAGTAAAGGTCAGGAATTGTTATCTTTCTTTTAAATTTTTTTGCTGTTTCACTTCATTACTGCTGTGTATGTGCTCCATGTGAGTGACGTAGGTGCTTAGGTAGGTGGGTTACGACTTACAGCGAAAATCGCGCTACGTAACGCCATAGGCACAGATCTCCGAGGTAACCCCAGGACCTACAGTTTGTAATGCTATATCAGGCTTTATTCTAAGTAATTTTGTGCCAGTTAACAAATGTAATTTATATGGCAACATTGCTAGGTAAATATTTTCATCTTCACCTTCCTGGACACAGAGGTACTGAGAGTTTCGGTAATATGCTTCTGATTATACAAACAGGTAGCAGATGTAGAATTTGAAACTATGTGGCTTTGTTTCCAAAAAGAAAAATGTGTTCACCTCCATTATGCTGTAGCAAATGGTAGCAGGTGCCATGTGCAGACTCCTGGGAAGGAGGTAGACCTGAGCAGATAGTCATGCTCATATATGAATCCTATCTGTTTTTTTATGGTGCAGTTCAAATGTCACATTTTATTACTTCTAAAATGGGTGTCAAAGTGAATTTTATGGCTGCCTTAGCTTCTTTATATGAGTTTTCACTTTATACTAAGAACTATATATTCTGATGTTTTTAAAATAAGGGATACGGATGATGAATGAATGACTAGAAGGGAAAACAAGTCAATAAGACAACAGCAGTAGGTACAACAGCAGCATATGGTGCGTTTCTGGAAGCTGGTAAGGAGCTGGATGAGTGGTAACTGAGTGACCTGAGACACTTTCTGAGTAGGTGGCAAAAGCTGGAAAATAAATTGGTTTCAACAAATAATTCTTCAAAGACTTAGAGACGGGTAGCTCTGACTTTTGGGGTTAAAGATGGGTGACAATAAGCAGGGAAGATAAGGTAGGTCTGGATATTTAGGTCTGATATCATGATGGGCTAGGTAAACATGGGTATAGTGAGACTGTGGGGTCAGAAAGAATACAGGACATATTGTGAAAACAAAGCCACAAAGGACTCAGGGACTAACTTCATCAAAGAAAGGGAGAAAGTGAGGTGGCATTATATACATATGATTTTTTAAAGTAAAAAATGTAATGTTTTGCAGATGACATGATTCTTTTTATAGAAAACCCTTAAAGACTCAACAAAAAATCCATGTTCTATTCTTGAAGTCTTTTTCTTAGTTCTTTGTTTTACTTGAAAATATAATGAGAATGAAATTGAGAGAAAATGAAAACCGTGTAGTATTACATTTGAATATAATAATGTTTTAATTTTAAAACCTTTAAATTAAAACAAACATACAATGGAGGATGTAGAATTCTCATTTTTGAGAACTTATAATATCTTTTCTGCTTTTTTATTCTTATCTGGTTAAATCTCCATAAGGTAGTTGCTCTGTATTTCTATTTACAGACAAGAAACTTGAGAGTTGTAATGCAAAGCTATATAGCTTATTTAAAACATCCAAGTAAGTGGCATAGGTGTGATTTGACCTGTTTTGTCTGATTTAAAGTTTTTATTTCTTCTTAATACCACCTTGTTTTCTGCCTTTACAAAGAGCAATGGCCAAATATCTATAATAATAAAAGCATAATATGCTAATTAGACTGGATGTCCTTCTGGATGACCTTCTGACAAAGCCAGGGCTGTGAGGGAAGCCCAGGTCCCGGGTGTCTGCTGGCGGCCAGAGGGAAGCCGGTGCCGGGGAAGGAAGGCCTACTCTTGCATGAATTTGCATTGGGCCCCTAGTACTCTTATAAAAGGCAATTGTTACCAGAAGCCTCATAAGTTAACAAAAAGGTCTTGACACCAGAAGACCTGATCTTAACTTCCCTCTTTATTACCAACTACTATTGGGACCTTGAATGGTCCATATTCTTATAAAATAAAGGCAATATTAATATATATTCTCTTGATGTGAGAATTTAATGACAGAATGTGTATGATCATGATTTATAAATTCTAAAGTGTTACATAAACTGTAATTATCATACTATAAATTTCAATATAGGCATTTATTTCTTGAGGAGATTAAATCACCATAATAAGTTGTGAAAATTGTACTTTAATTGGATTGGTAACTAATTTTATAATAGAAGCTATACTGTATTCAAAAGACTGAGACATGATCTCAAACTAATCTTATTTTCCTTTAGGACTATTCCATACCTTTTTACTTTTATTTTTTATATATCCATGTAAGAGTTTTATTGTATATTGAGGTATGTGTTTATCTTTTGTACATATTTTCTCATTTTAAATTTGTATTTTTCTCTTTATTAAACTTACACAAAATTAAATGTTAAATGTTCTCAATATTTTATAATTTATTTATTTAACAATTTTTTTTCTTTTTCCCCCCCATTATTTTAAATTTTATTGGGGTGACATTAGTCTACCTGAACATATAGGTTACATGTGTGGATTACTAATTTACAAAATCTGTATATAGGACCATGTGCCCACCACCCAAAGTCAAATCTCCTGCCACCTCATATTAGGACCCCTTTCCTCCCCCACCCCCCTTCCTCTGGCAACCACCACTCTGCTGTTTGTGTACATAAGTTACAGTTTTTATATCCCACATATGAGTTAAATCATATAGTTCTTAGCTTTGTCTGTTTGACTTACTTCACTTCGCATAATGTTCTCAAGGTCCATCCATGTTATTATAAATGGCACTATTTTATCCTTTCTTATGGCCGTGTAGTATTCCATTGTGTATATATACCACATCTTCTTTATCCAATCCTCTGTCATAGGGCACTTTGGCTGTTTCTAACTCTTGGCCACCATGAATAATGCTGCAATGAACATAGGGGTGCATATATCTTTGTGTATAAATGATTTTGAATTTTTTTGGGTATATTCCCAGGAGTGGGATTGTTGGGTCATATGGCAGCTCTATTTTTAATTTTTTGAGGAATCGCCAGACTGCTTTCCATAGTGGTTGTACCAGTCTACATTCCTACCAGCAGTGAATGAGGGTTCCCTTTTTTTCCACAACCTCTCCAATACTTGTTGCTTGTCTTGTTGATAATGGCCACTCTAACTGGTGTAAGGTGGTATCTCATTGTAGTTTTAATTTTCATTTCCCTGATTGCCAGTGAGGTTGAACATCATTTTATATATCTATTGGCACTTTGTATGTCTTCTTGGGAGAGGTGTATTTTTAGGTTCTCTGCCCACATATTTAACAACATTTAAGAAAACATTTATATTGAAATAAAATATTATTAAAATGAGTGGGTGTTGTAAATAAAAATTATATGTCTATATCTATATCTATATCTATATCTATACACATATTTACACATACACACACATACACACCTGATAACAGAAAATGGGTTATCATTATTATGATGTGAGGTCTGGACTATTATATAAATAAATTAAGTGCTTAGCATATATTTTTTAGAAATGTGCCTGTCCTCTAGCTTTTTATTATATGTTATTTATATTGTTTGATTGCTTTATGGAATAATATGGTTTATCATTAATTTAAGAATTGTGTCCCTGGACCAATATGAATAGAGTTTGCTTGTTACATTACCTCATTCCACATAAGGCAACATAATATGTGGCTACAAGCCAAAATCTAGCAGATAGGCCACTGTGCGTATGGAACTGGCCAGCTCATTCTCTGACACATCGGAAGCCCCCATTAAGTGTTAGTTGAACCAAAAGAAAGAAGTTTCAAAATTTTTTGATGCCAATAAGAGTTTTATATTTTAAATTTAGAAATGTAGGCAATGGTTATGCACAATGCATTTTAATGAGTGCATTAAAATACAGTCTTAGTGAATAACAGCATTATGTTTTAGCTGCTGATTGACCCGCTCTTTCAGGGAAAGATAATGGCCAAGAAATAACAGAGAGTAATGGAAAGTTTGATCTCCTACTTATGATTAAATGGGATTCTGTGGCATTATTTTCCTCCAATGGAAAATCATTTCCAAAGCAAATGGGGAGGGCAGTCAATGATGAGGATAGTATATTGCTGTCAGTTCCATGTAGTGTTTAAAAGTATCAAAGGGCCATAAGGATAAGGTATTGTGTCAAGTATATTTCTTGGCTTTAACTAATGCTCTGTACCACTGGGAGCCATTCAGGTTTTGGTAATATCATTTCTAAATATGCTTGCTGCCATTTTTTTCTTGCCAGCCCTTAGGCCCTGTGAACTTGGCTCATGCTTTTTGGTTTTCATTCTAACACACAAAATAGTTTTTGCCAGCACAGGATTCCCATAGTTTCTTCTACTCTAGCCCTCCATCCATCCATTTGAGCTTTATCTTTAATTACATTTAAACAGAGTCTACATTTTTACTTTTAAGTAAGACATCTTTAAGTAAAGAAGGGAAGCAAGCAAAAATAATGAGAAACCAAATTAGAAAAATTTCTTTATGTAGTTGATCCTCTATTGATAGAAAATAAAATATAGTGAGTAAGTATAGGAAAAAACACACTAGCTGAAACCCTGCATTTCTGAAACACTTATTCTTATATTGATCATCCGATTAGTCTTAATAATGAGTTATGGAAGTTTAGAAGACATTACTAGGGAATATAAATTTTTATTCATTATATAACATTTTAAAAGTGCACACCCACCTTAGGCTAGATTTGGAATAACTTGTTGAATGGATAGGACTGGGAGAGTTGAAAGAAATACCTTCTGGATTCTCTTGCGATTAATTTGGGAGACTGGTCAAAATAATGGATTTTACTTATTTTTTAACTTACTCTGGAAATAATAGAATTCCCTGCCTTACAAAAATGTTGACATTTATTTTTCAACTTGAGGTGAATTCAATCAACTCTTTGTGTGTGGGTGATGACTCATTCATAATGAAATTTAGATTTCTGCATTGACCTAGTTTGCTAACCACCTCCTAATATTCTTGAATCAGGAAGTCTCAGGGAGGAGTCAAGTACCTACCAACAGGTCCAATTTCAGCCTCATTGCGTCTCTTGTGTTTTATTCAAAGACCACAGCTGTTACTTTTCTATAGTAACACAGTGCTATTTCCTAGAGCCCATATTTACTATGGTGTCTACACATGTTCCTTCTAAAAATTGTGATAGAAATGATAATCTGTGGGGGTCATTAAAAGCCAAATATTGAATATTCTAAATTCCAATCTCCTATCTTTTCACCTACAAAGCTTCTTTTTCAGCCCATCAAAAACTGAAGTTCCTATGAAATGACTTGATAGTGTGATTTTCAGTTTAATCATTTAATACATTTAAGCAGTTTAAGAAATTATCATTACTCCCTAAGAAGCCACCATTTAAATTTAATTTATTCATTAATAATACTACTAATAACATTTGACTATTAATCAATACTTCTTATTTTCTCTTCACAATATGCCATGCATTAAACCAAATATTCTAAATGCATTGCTTCTAATTCTTATGCCTGTATGATGAGATAAGTAATATAACACTCCCTCCCTTCTTCACATATTGGATAATTGAGGCAGAGTGAGTCTCAGGAACTTTCACACTTCATTAATTTCCTGCAAGTACTAGGTACTGTGCAAGCCCTTGGAAAACGTTAAGTGCTTAGCCTGTATTGCTACAAACTGACCTGAATGCATGCCAACTCTGAAACTTTGGTGCCAGTGTTCTGAAAGAGCAGCTAAGATGTTTTAACCTTCAACTCTGTTACTTCCAAATGTCTATGTTGTTGTCTACTTTGACAACTGTAATTGTTGCAAGTAATAGAAACCCAGGTGCATCTAGTTTCAGGCGGAAAAAAAAATTAAACAAACAAAATTGAGTTTCTTCTGAAAGGTAGTGAAACAGTTCAGCTCATTGAAGGAAGAGCTTCAGAAACTAGGGAATTGTGGGGCCAGGAGGCTCTTGATAGGCAAGAAGTAAAGTTTAAATCAACACGCAAGCCAGTATAAGGGTTTTTGTTGTGAATTTAGAACTTCCTCAATCTTTTTCTCTGCAGAATTAAATGCACTGAAAGATTAGTAATAATACATTGGAAAGGAATGTACTTTGGGAGTATGAGTCTTAGACTTCAGGACAGTTATAAAGAAGCTCAACAAGGCCCATACGAGGTTTTTGACCAAAGTCACTTTAATATCACTGCTGTGCTCAGTTATTAGTTGGGAGCAGTTCATGGGACGGTTGGACTTGAAGCAAATGCCATGATGGATTTTGGAATTTAGCAGCTGGGGCCATCAGTTAAATATACTCCTGAATTTGATGGATGCATTTTTAGGCTGGCACATTGTCAGCATATGTGTATATTCACACGGACACATACATTCTTCCATACAAACAACTGCAGAGCAATTGCACTTATGAAAGTTTCTTGATTAAAATATAAATTAGTCACTCATATTATTATAATACATCACAATATACTGCACAATATTATAATGTAGCATTAGTAATTCTGGCTCAAAGCAGGCATGCAATCATGTTTAATAGTAGGAAATCCTATATAATAAAGAGCTAATATACTAATTAGACTGGACTGCGGAACGACCTTCTGGAACGACTGTCCGGATGACCTTCCGGACGACCTTCTGGATGAAGCCTGGGCTGCGAGGGCCGAGGCAGCTGGGGCTGTGAGGGCCGAGCCACTTGCACAAATTCTGTATATCGGGCCTCTAGTCTATTAATAGTTCACAATGTTACTTCAACACAAAAATCATATGATGGCCAGAAATGTTAAACATACATTGGCTAAAAAAATAATGTTTTTTAGCTGTTTTAGACCCAAAAAAATCTTAGTAAACTAGGGTGTATATAGATAGCTCTTGTGTGTGTGCATTTATATCATAATGAAATACCAGAATTTCAATCAAAACATAGTAGAGATGCTTAATGTAATTTTACTTAATTAATTTAAAAGTGCTCTATAGTTATTAGTGCTACAGTTAGTTGTGAAAAAATATATTTATATGTGAATCTACATAATCTTGAATCATTTTCAGGGGAAGATACATTTTCAATGAGCAACAATATGAAAAGTTATGATATATTTAAATGCCAATTTTGTGAACAAAAAAGAATATGAGTAGACTAATTAAAATTTTGAGATGTGGTAGCTTTTTATTTTCATCTACTTTCCAAATAATTTGCATTTCATAAAATTATTCTTTTTTAACATCATCTGAATAGTCTGTAAATTCCGATTTTGTGTCATATAATTCAAGTTATGAAGAGAGAGAAACTAGGAAATTATGCCACAATAAATAAAAGTATATTTGACCAAAGGTATATATCAGCAAAATAATATACCTGTTTTTCCAACCTGAAAACTAAGTTGTTAATAGAGTTTGCATGTCAGAACTAAAGGGTTCTGGCCAAACCAAATGAATTTGATTAGGTAAGATTAAAGGGTTTTTTTTGTTTGTTTGTTTGTTTGTTTGATTGTTTATTTGTTGTCTTAATCCTTACTTGAGGACATGGAGAGAGAGAGAGAGAGAGAGAGAGAGAGAGAGAGAGAGAGAGAACCAGAGAGAGAGAGAGAGAGATCAGTGCTTGATGAGATTGCTCATCCCAGGTATGTGCCCTGGGTGGGAATTGAACTGACCACGTTTCAGTGCACAGAATGACAACCAACTGAGCCACTCTGGCCAGACAGACAGATTATGGTAGCTTTTAAGACTTACATCTTTCTTCTTAGACAACTACTGCTTCTTAGTAAATAACCTTTTGATATATTTGAATGTTTGCTTATCATAAGTTATAATGCATTGTTATAATCATGGACATTTCTAACCAGTCCCCATGTAGTTCACGGTATTAGTATGAAAAAATGCATATTTTAATTTGTAAAATAGGGATTATGCCTTTTTCCTTTGTTAGGAAAAAAACACACACACACATGTTGAACCTATTTTAGTTATCTTGCTTACACAGGAGGCATGTTGACCTAATTCCAGTGGTAACACATTTATGCTATGTACACCAAGCATGTCAAACTTGCCGCCCGCAGGCTGCATGAGGCCTACAATGAATACTTTTGTGGCCCAACAAATATAACGGAATGTAAGAAACATTTTAATAAAAATTTTGTAACTTAATTTTCACAATATCCTGTTATACATAATTATTAATAATGAACTACAACGTTCACTAATGACTGATTACTATAATCATGTTGCATTCATTTCCCTTACACGCCTTACAGATAGGCGTACCATTTCTCTTCACTAATACTAGCAGCGAATATTTTAGCAGCCGATTGCCATGTCATTAGTCTTGGACTGACTGGTTTGGTGTGTGCAACAGGAAATATTTCACTTTCAGAGAACAAGAACAATAGGTTTATTTGTGTTACGCTTATTAATTTGTGCAGTTATCCAGTGTCTGGTAAGTTAATGTTCAAGAAAAAATGTACATTTTTATTAAAATGTTCTATTATTTTATGTTAACGATTACTCATTTATTTCAGCCCTTTGTATTCAGCATGTCTCTATCGAAAAAACCTTACGTTTTTATGAAAATTGAAGCTTTCGTTTTTTTGCGGTCCACATAAACTTAAACCTTGTTTATTTGGCCTGTGTTAGCCTTTGAGTTTGACATGCTTGATGTACACTGTATATAATTGGTTTAATTAGTAATTTCCTTACCTATGTCAACTCAAGTATCAGATTGATCTTTCAAAAGTATTGATCAGGTCATGTTTTTCTTGTGCTAAAAACATTCACACAAAGGTTCAAATATTTAACTGGCATAAAAGTCCCTTATATCTGGTTTCTGCCTATTTCTCTAGTCTTAGTGGTTGACACTTTCTCTTAATTTCTCATTTCCTCACTTCCTAAGTTCCCATCATATTAGTCTTCTTTATCTTCTTCTGTATTTTCTTTTTTGTGTGAGTGTGTGCTGTTGTTGTATGTCTGTTTGTTTTTAATTTCTTGAACTGGCCACAGATTCACCTTGGGATACTCTTACATATTCTCTCTCTTCATAATTCACACTATAATGAGTCCTAGTCTCGATCTTTTTAAGCAGCCTATTTTCCTGTCTCTGGTCACCCAGACCTGAGAACTTTGAGTTGAAATCTTTGAGTTCTCTGCCTTCTTTACAACTTCTCAATCCTATTACATCCCATGTACTCTCAGTCTCTTCCTTCCTGTCTCACTATACTTCACACCCAGTCAAGGGTCATATTTCCCATCATTTAGCAGCCTCCCACCTAGGATCTGGCTTTCTAGACTTTCCCATTCCTCTCAATCCTACATACCCAGGCAGATTTTTTTTCTCTTGCTTTACTGCTTCGGTTGAATTAAACATTTGTTCGAAAGTCTTTAAGTTTTCATAGAATCCTTTGAGTAGAAAACAAAATCCTTTTTTTAAACAGTATTAAAACTCTATAATGTATTTCCAATTACTCCCACTATTTTCATTCAAAAATTGTTCTACAACTAATCATTCCCTGAATTTTTCTTTTTCACGTTTCCTCATGTTAGGCACACTTCCAAGAATACCTGCCTTGATCTGCTCCCCTCACCGCCAATTGCAGTCCTTTCCAATTTTTAAAGGGATTCAGATATTGCAAATTTGTGTTTTATGCTGCACTGAATTACTTTCAGAATTGCCCAATCAAAATTTGTAATGGGTATTTGTTTCAAAGCATATACAATGCCTTGATAACAATTTTTATTTCATTTAACCTTTATTATCTGGTTTCCTACTAAGAGAACCCCTCTTTTGTGAGCCAACTGCTAATCCCATAGTCAGAAGTTACATTGACTTTTCAACTATGGTAGTTTGGTTCATTGGTGCCAGTTTTACTCTTCCTGAATCCATGCCTTTTTGCCATGTGTCTGCAGTTCTTCAGACTTGGAATCAAATGTATTTCCATCTTTGTTGACTTTGAGATTAGCCATTTGATTTGTTTTGGCCACTGGAATGAGGTAGATGTGACAGGCTACCATTTCTGAGACCAGGTCTTAGAGGCCTCATACATTTCTGCCACTCTCTCATACTATGGATTGCTGTGAAAATCACATGCCATGGCTCGCACACAGTCCACTTACCTGCCTTGGGACACAGACAGTTGCTGAAGCCTGAGGCAGAACTGCCCTGCTGAGGACAGCCTAGAATGCCATTGATTTAGGGGTGGTTTGTTATGTGGCAATTAGATTCATTCATACCTGTACAGTTTTAGTTTTTACTTTTATTATTGCAGTTCTCATTGTTTTTTATTTTTAAAAAATATGTTTTTATTGAGTTCAGAGAGAGGAAGGGAGAGGATAGAAAGAGAGAAATATCAGTGATGAGAGACAATCATCAATTGGCTGCCTCCTGCACATTCGTTCCCTCACTGGGGATCAAGCCGAGAACTCAGGCATATGCCCTGACTTGGAATCAAACCTTGACCTCCTGGGCCTTGGGTCAACCCTCAACCACTGAGCCATACCAGCCAACAACAGTTCTCATCTTACTCTGACTATATTTGACAGAGATAATTAATTCAAAAGATTAAGTATATGCTAGGCTATTATTTTTGAATGAAAAAAATTAAACTAAATATTTTATATATTTTTTATATATTTATACATTATTTATTATTGATTTAACTCCTTAAACCTTAGTTTAGCTTTCAGGCCCTGTCTAAGTAAAGGTCATCCCTTAACCATTGTTGAATCCCTGGAGCTCCCCACTATACATTCTCTGCACAACATAAGCATTACTTATTGCTTGTGCAATGAATGAATAAATCTTAAACATATTATAATTTTTCAATTGGTGTAAATATATATTAATTAAAATATTTTGATAATCAGCTGGCATAATAGTGTCATAACTTTATGAATGATTCAAAAATTAAATTAAAATAGCTATTTTCAGTTTTTTACTTGGTATTTTTGAGAATTCTTTTTGCACTTAAAGAGTGAGAGAGTACACCCATATTTGTTGCAGCATTATTCATAATACCTCAAAGGTAGAAGCAATCCAACTATTCATTAAGAGATAAATGGATATTTTTAATCATCAGTTTATTTGGTTCATTAGATCCTCCCACCCCCCCCAAAAAAATATACCCAGAGTCATAGAATGATGAACAGACTATTGAGCCTCAGAGGGAAGTCAGGGGAGGGTCGGTGGGAAGAGATCAACCAATGAATTTGTATGCATATATGCATAACCTGTGGACATAGACAATGGGGTGGTGAGGGCCTTGGGGGGCGGTGCAGAAGAGGTTAATGGGGGAAAAAGGAGGACATATATAATACTTTCAACAATAAAGATTTAAAAAAGAGAGATGAGTGGATAAGCAAACTGGTATATACATACAATTGAATATTATTTAGCCTTTAAAAAGAAGGCAATTTTTAGAAATACTACAACATCGATGAATCTTGAGGACATTATCCTAAAAGAAATAAGTCAGTCACATAAAGGCAAATACTGTATGATTTCACTTACATGAGGTCCCAAAAGTAGAAAATCTTCTTGCCTGAAGTTGGAGGAAGGAAGGAACGGGAAGTTGTTTAATGGGTATAGATTTTCAATTTTGCAAGTTGAAGAGCTCTATCAATAGATAGTGATGATGGTTGCATAATAATCTGACTGCACTTAATATCACTAAACTATATATTTAAAATGGTTAGAATTGTATATTTTTATGTTACGTGTATCTTATAATTAAAAAAAATTTTAAAGAACGGAAGAAAAAATATTAGCTACTCCTCATATGTAAATCAATGGATATGAAAAGGCTTGATTGAATATTTAAACCTTGATTTAAGCTTGATGCAGACTGCCAGCATTTATTTGTCAAAGACTCTCTGTGGTGAATGAGTAAAAAGAAGCTTTGCATTGTAATCTCCTTATAGTGAAACTTGGTATTTATGGCTTAGATTGTGGTCTGTGTTTGAAACGTGGCTCTTATAAAAACAGTTTAGCAGGATGGTTAAGAGGCCAAGTGTTGCTGGTGGAAGTAGGGTTCTTGTGGTCCTGAGGAAAGCATTCTGGGAGACCCACATGGGGGTTGGGGCTTGGAGGCATTTATTTGAGTGGAAATAGGAAGCTTCCACTGGGTTCCCAATGTCTCATCTCCATCTGTCCAGCCATGAAAAATATCCAGCCCCAAACAAAGGCCAGTGTCCAGAGCTGCTGTGCCATTGGTGCTAAAGCTTTGTCCATTCGAGCTTTTATCACCATCTGGCTTGTGTAGCTTGTTTTCCCTGGCTGTGCCTCTGCTAGGGTCTGTGTTTAGAGTCCCAGCCCCTGCCAGGCCACAGGTGGCTGCTAGTCCCACATGGCTGCTATGAAAGAATGCATGAATGAATGGGGCTAACACATGTTACACAGGGCGGTGGGTGGAGAGATAGAGAGAGAGAGAGAGAGAGAGAGAGAGAGAGAGAGAGAGAGAGAGAGAGAGGAGGGAGGAGGGGGGAGGGGGGAGGGGGAGGAAGAAGAAGAGAGAAGCCCTTTGTCTTTGTTAGGTTCAGGTTATATTATCTCAGGTTTAGACGGACCAGGCCCTCTTTAAAATAACCAATTAACTTTTCAAGTTTTTCATGGGCTTCTGATGGGTCCACCCTTTAACCAATATATTTCCTAGATATTTGGAGTTCTGTATCCTTTATTCAGTCTGATCCTTTTCCCAGGCTAGACTGACAGGTCTCTATGGTCAGTTGAGCATGCACCTTACCTCTCCCCATAGTCCGGGAGAGTGGTCAGGGAGATTGAAAAACTGGTCATTCCTTTCTATATGGGGGAGGGGTTGTTAATCCCCTTTGCAGGGCAATGCTTTGATCCCCTGGAGTTTGTGAGGCTGTAGCTTCCCGGTGAAGCATGCATATGCTCCCTAGTTGATTATGCTTGATAATGTCTGATTTCCTTTTCTCTCTTCCTTTGTTGTTACTTAGCTATCTATGCTAACACAGGCAGAAGTTCCAATCCCACTCTCACACTCACCAGCTGCATAAACGTGGGCAAATTACTGGCTCTCAGTTTCCTCATCTATGTGTGAATCTATACTAATAAAAGGGTAATACACTAATTAGACTAGATAGACCGGACTTCTTCCAGACGTCATTCCGGACGTCCTTCCTGACAAAGCCAGGGGCGTGGCCAGCCTGCAAACCCCCGGCAGCCCCTCGCCCAGGCTGGTGCTGCCCCCCAGCAGAAACCCCCACCCCAATCGGGGGTGTGACTGGCCTGCAAACCCCTGGTGGGCCCCTCGCCTAGGCTGGCCCCTCCCCCAGCAGGGACCCCCACCCTGATCTGGGGTCCCCTTCAGGGCAGGCCAGCTGGCCCCCACCCATGCACCAGGCCTCTATCCTATATAATAAAAGGGTAATATGCAAATTTACCCTAACAGCAGAACGACCAGAACAACCATTGGACCAGTCACTATGAGGTGCACTGACCACCTCTTCGTCTCTTTATCTGGCCGGCAGGCTCCAATTGGCTGATGGCCACTTGCGGCGGGGGAGGAGCTGGCAAGTGTGTGGGAGCAGCTGACTTCTCGGTTCCTTCCCCTAGCAGTCAGGCATCAATCACCCGATGGCGAAAGGGGAACCCTGGGGTGGGTGGCGGCGGGGGGTGGGGCCAGCTGCGGGCAGCTGGGGAAGATGACCCTGATTGCAGGCCAGGCCTAGGGACTGTACCCGCGCATGAATTTCATGTGCTGGGCCTCTAGTTAATTTATAATAAGCACTCAGAAAACTGCCTGACACACCACAAATGTTATAATATTTCATATTACTGCTATCACTGAGAAATTTTGGGATTAAAATATAAAATCTATAATCCTGGTAATAAGGATGGTTTAGTAAAATGTTCCCTTATTCTTTCAGGATGACACAAATTCTTAGGGCACAACTGTTGTTTTGGAGGAGCTGGCCAGAATCTCCCTCCTTTCGATTGATTCCAGTGCTACGTCTAGGTGGCTGGTACTTGTCCCTGCTTTGCAGAGTAAAGGAACAAATATTTACTTAAGTGGACAAAACTGGAGTAAAGGGGGAATGAATCCGTTACCATGATATAGGTGTTTTGGCCTCTCTCCTTTTAAGTTTACTTCCCAATAGTCATCTCTCCTCCTTAATCATTTAAATAATTGGCAAGAGGTGCAGCCCTTAGCAGACGGTGGGAGCTTATTCATGTCTCCTCTTTGTCTGTAAAGACAAAAGAGAAGAACAGATGAGATCAGATCAAGGAGTGATTTGTTTTATAATCTCTCTGGAGAAATCCAGGAGATCCCTCCCTCCACGCTCATATTTCTTGTTGTGAAGCACTAATGAAGACGTTAATTAGTTGTTCAGTGGCATGCGCTTCCAAGGGATATTTTCAAGGCCTGCTTCTTTCCCACTTTGCATATGCTTCTCTTTGCACGTTTCCTATTGTTCTTTCTAAATTCTGTTTGTGAGAAGGAAGAGAAAGCTAAAGCAACAGCAACCCTCTCTCTCTTTCTCCCCTCAGATTCAATGTGTCTAAAAGCTCATCTTGAGTATATGTCAAAGAAAATTTACTGCAGTCAGACAAACACTAAGTTGGCAACACATCAAGTAAAAAGAAAGCACCACTGATTACAATAAAGCTTAAAGATGAGAAGTACAAATCTTCTGATAGATATCCCAGATATAATATTCATATTCACATTAGCATATTGTAAGGCCCAGTGCAGAAAGTGATATGACAAAAGAAGTTTTCTCTAATGATTACTACCAAACCTGATTCCTCACAGCTCTGATTGCTTGCTTATCCTAAATTTGAACGGAATTGCATGCATCACGGATTTCATAGATTTACTCTTTTTATTTATTAAAAATATTTAGAGACTGCTTCTTTTATTTAGCATATTGTAAAATATCACAGTAGGTAAAACTTTACCAAATTTATCAAGGTAAAACTAAATCTGTTAGATGGCATACTTTATAAAAATACTTTAGAAGATTTTATAAATGGATCCAATCTAGCAATAAGAATATTGATATGAAAAAAAGTATAGAGACCCTCACAAAGGCAGTATTTGGGAACATCCTAGGATTTTAGCTTACTCCATATTAATTTTGAGTGAACAATACTGATTAACAAACAAAGAAAATAAAAATACAAAAGCAAACATTAGAAATTTAGGATGCAGTCATAGCATTATAGAAGAATATACTTTCAAATAGACAATAGATTGGAATAAATACAAGAACAAACAAGGTAGTGAGTTTAAATAACAGTTTAAAATCTGAAGCTGTCAGTTTGAAACACTGAAGGTTTAATGTAACAGAATTACTTTTCAATATTGGAAATATTCTACATGGTCACAGAGATTATCTATCCATCAGTGATTTTTTAAAAATTTCAATTAATTTATTATTTTGTTTATTCAGAAATAGTTATTAGCACATATAATAGTCTACATACTGTGCAATCATAATGCAGTGAGGAACAAAAGAGTAGTCTCCAATCTACATGAGATTACAGAAAGGAAGGGTAAACACAATTGACCAAATGAAGTCAATGCAAGCAGATTTCAGATTCATATAGAGAAAAATTTCTCTCAAACAGAATTGATTCCAAATAGAATGGGTTTCTCAGGGCTGATATTTCTTTTTCTGTTTTTATTACTAGAAGGATCACATGGACCAATGGGCACTTGTTTGGAAATTTAAGCACTGAGTGAAGTCCTATACTAATCCTTCTCCATAACATTTTACAAATATATCTCTAGTTTTTGTTTGTTTGTTTGTTTTTGAGGACAATTTAGTCAGGTGCATCTTAAAGAAAATGTTTCAATAATAAAATAATCAAACACAAAGCACTTATTTTTCAAAAGTAATCTTAGACTAAACATGATCAACATGAAATCCTGTTTTCAGACTTTCTATTTATTCATGAAGTCTTTCATTTCAGAGTTCTCAGAGGAATTATACCCACAATATATATATTGTGTTTGTTGATATGGAATAGGAAAAATGAACATAGGACAGAAAATTCCTATGCTATAGCAAGAAGACTTCATTAACAGGGTCTACTCAGGTGTATATTATAAAACCCAACTCAAATTTAAGATATAGGCAATGTCTTTGTAGATAACTCTTGGAAGTCCAATGATGGATAATGGTTATGGGAACAGATATCTGCACTCTGCCTACCGTGTCATCAAGTATCTTCCTTTTCCCATCTGCAGCTCTCAGCTCTACTTTCTGCAGTGATGAATTTATTCTCAGGCAGCCTCTCCATCTGTGGCAACAGTGAGATCCAGGCTTATAAAAGAATCGGAGTATTTGAAGAAATCTTTTTTTTAATGTAATATCCTATTGATTTGACCAACATGCTTCTGATTGGTCCTCTTTGAGTCTGATGTTCACCTGTTGCCCAACCTTATGATGGATATTATGCTAATGGTGAGACTATAATCAATAGTCTCATGTTCTGTGGAAGACATAATTCCCTAATAGATTAATTGCTCAATAGACAAAAGCATGTCAGAGGACCATTAGAAATACTATCCTGCTGGCTTCATTAATTTTGTAGTTTGCATGGTACAACCTGATTCAGATGATATCAACAACAAACTTCATCGTAGGTGGAGAAGTTTTACATGATATTAGTGCAAACTTCATACTCCCCAACAATACTAAAAACAGGTCAGAATCCAGATGTATCCCAGAATTACTAAGCCAGAGATAAGTATATTCAAGTCACAAAATTTTATCTTACAACTTTCTCAAAGTTATCTTTCTCCATCCTAACAGATTTCAATCTATATGAATTGCACCTTAATTATGTCACTTGCAGTGCTGTGCCTTACTTGCTCAGGTATTGAATAATAATTCATGTTTATTAAGCTTTTTCTCATGTAAAGATGGTATCTCATCTTCATAGCATCCTCTTGAAGATGACAGGTATTATCCTTGTTCTGTAGATGGGAAGTGGAAAGCTTTCCAATGGCTTCTAATCACTAGCTAGTTTAGAGCTAAATACATTGTAACTAGCACTTCAGTGTTCTCTGTCAAACCCAGAAGGCAAAGTGTTATGAAAATTTCTTTGATTTATTTCAATTCACTTCAGTTCAGTTTGATTCACTAAGCAATATTAAGAACCTACAATGTGCTCAGTGCCATCCTAAATATTCTGGGCAATGCAGATTATGCATAAGGCAAAGCCCCTTAACCTCGATTGTTTCATAATTTAATTGCAAGTACAACACATAAACTAAAGCAATAGTTGCGTAACAACTTGAGTTAATGCATACTCTAATTCTTAGCCACAAAATGTGATAGAATTAAGTTCAATTGTACTTATGGTATTTTATATAACAAAGCTTAGTGTTGTTTCCGACATACTGAAATTCCTGTATACCACAATTTTAAAATTTATTTTTGTAACGTATCCACTCCAAATTAATTTTTGTAAACCAAGCTCTTGCATGTTGCATGCACAATGGTGGATAAAAAACTACATCCTGATTCTCACAGAAATACATTTTAAAGAAAAAGAGATTAAATAAACATACATACTGACCTACCATATAACTTGTTATATTTACTTCGAAGGGAAGTCCAACTTGCTATAGAAAGTATAACATGGAAACTGACTTGGGTTTGGAGAATGGGATTATAAAGTTTAAGACTAAGGCATTTAAGATGAAATTCAAAAAATGAGTAGAGGTTTGTCAAATAAGGACTGAGGTGATGTGTATCCTTGGAAGAAGGAAGAACTTGAAGGTACACTATCTCAGAGAAGAGTTTAGAACCGATAAATAAAACAAAAAACACATATTTAGATATATAGCAATTTAGTTTCTCTTGTTCTTTAGATTTCTGGGACAAATGGTAATTTAGCATTATGTTTGTTCAGAAAATTAGTGGTTATTCAGAGACTAACAGATATAAGGTAAAAATCAAAGGGAGACTATAGATGACTTTAGCAAGAATTCTTGGATATGCTTGGATGAGAGCTCTAGAAATCAGACAAAGGGATTTAAGGTTGTGCTCTAGCAAAGGGTTTTAAAGTTATATGTGAATATTTTAGTCTCAACTCACTAAATAGTCAAAATTCATTATGGGGTGTTTAAATATCTTTTTTATTTAATGGTATGCTAGCTTATTAACAACCTCAATAAGCTTAAGAGCAAATCTTATAATATTGTGTTTTCCCATCAGTACTTAGAACATTGACCTGTACATAACAGGTGTTTAGGTAAATTTTCTGGGTTGATTGAAGTAACGATTCTGGAGGATAAGTTTAGTAAAATTACATCAAGATAATTATAATATTTGGAGTAGTTATATACTTTCAAAAACTACAATGATTCATCATTAATTGCTTTTTGGACCCCATAGCATCTTGTGCATTACAGTACTCATTTCTCTGCAGCAGAGTAAGTTCAAGTGTCTGTCACTGGCCCTGTATTGTGAGCCCAGATAGGGACTATGCTTGATTCATTTGTATCCACAGTATCTACAAAGCATGTAGCATGAAATAAGTGCTTTATATTTATTCAATGGAAGAATGAGCAAATAAGTGAAGTGAAAAAATGAATGAGGAACTCAAGTGATCCAGTTAACTTTAATTATCATTTCATTAACACTGATGAAGATGAAGGAAAGGAAAAGAAAGAACACTGTACAACACATATTAGTCACTCAAGACATCCGTGCTGCTGAATGGATAAAGCTGCACTGAAAATAAAATTTGATATGATTTAACCTTTACAAAATATGTGAAATGTGGAGATGAGTTTAAGTACATAGGAGATTCATACTTTCAATGGTTTTTGAACTTTTATGCGCATAAAAATCATTTGGATGTGTGTTTTTTTTGTGTGTTTTTTTTTAAAATCACATATACTGAGGCTAACCCATAAAGGTTCAATTCAATAGATTTAACAAGAATTCCAACACTTCCAGTGCAGGTGGTCTGAGACCACATTTAGAGAAATTTTGAATTAGCTACAAATGATAGCATCATTCACTCTATTTGCAAAATTGAAATGAACATAATGTTGTCCTCTTTGAGTTGCTAAAGGATCACTTTTAATAATTTTTTAAAATTTAACAAATCTTTATTGTTTAGATTATTACAATTGTTCCTCTTTTTCCCCCCATAGCTCCCCTCCACCAGGTTACTACCCCACCCTCTGCCCCACTGTCCTCATCCATAGGTATACGCTTTTTGTCCAGTCTCTTCCTGAACCCCCCACTCCCCTTTTCCCCCAAGAATTGTCAGTCCACTCCCTTTTTAATTCTAATCAGAATTAGCCCCTGATTCTATTATATTCACCAGTTTATTCTGTTCATCAGATTTTTTATTCCCTTGGTTTTTAGATTCACTTGTTGATCGATATGTATTTGTTGTTCATAATTTTTATCTTTACCTTTTTCTTCTTCTTCCTCTTCTTAAAGAATACCTTTCAGCATTTCATATAATTCTGGTTTGGTGGTGATGAACTCCTTTAGCTTTTTCTTATCTGTAAAGCTCTTTATCTGACCTTCAATTCTGAACGATAGCTTTGCTGGGTAGAGTAATCTTGGTTGTAGTTTCTTGCTATTCATCACTTTGAATAATTCTTGCCATTTCCATCTGGCCAGGATAGTTTCTGTTGAGAAATCAGCTGATAATGGTATGGGTGCTCCCTTGTAGGTAACTAA
The DNA here is from genome assembly GCF_951640355.1 of Cnephaeus nilssonii. Lineage (NCBI taxonomy): Eukaryota > Metazoa > Chordata > Mammalia > Chiroptera > Vespertilionidae > Cnephaeus > Cnephaeus nilssonii. The sequence goes on along the minus strand of NC_137072.1, from coordinate 83,051,343 downwards.
CTGTTTTTCTCTTGCTGCTTTTAATATTCCCTCTTTGTCTTTTGCTCTTGGCATTTTAATTATGATGTGTCTTGGTGTGGTCCTCTTTGGATTCCTTTTGTTTGGGGTTCTGTGTGCTTCCTGGATTTGTAAGTCTATTTCTTTCACCAGGTGGGGGAAGTTTTCGGTCACTATTTCTTTAAATAGGTTTTCAGTATCTTGCTCTCTCTCTTCTTATGGGACTCCCATAATTCTGATGTTGGTACACTTGAAGTTGTCCCAGAGGCTTCTTACACTATCTTCAACTTTTTGGATTCTTTTTTCTTTTTGATTTTCTGGAGGAGTGTTTTTTGCTTCTTTGTATTTCAAATCTTTGACTTGGTTCTTGCAATCCTCTAGTCTGCTTTTAGGTCTCTGTATATTTTTTATTTCAGTCAGTGTATGCTTAATTTCTAGTTGATCCTTTTTCATATCTTTAAGGGTCTTATTAAATTTATCGGCCTTTTCTAGGAAATTATTGCAAAACCTTATAACCGTGGTTTTGAACTCTATATCCCTTCATTTACTTTCCTCCATTTCCTTCATTTATGGCCTACCTCTTTGTCTCCGCATTTTGGCTTCTTCCCTGAGTTGATGGAGTGGCTTTGTGTGCTAGGTGTCCTAGCAGGGCCCAGTGGCTCAGCCTCCCCAGTTACCATAGGTGGACATTCTTGGTGTGCCCCTTTGTGGGCTGTGTGTGCAGTCTTGTTGTAGTTAAGCCTAGATTGTTGTTGGTATCACTGGGGGGAGTTGACCTCCAAGCCAATTGGCTGTGAGGACCAACAGTATCTCTGCTGGGAGAGCTTCTGTGCTCAGCTTGGATGGGGCGGAGTCTCAGGGCTGAGCAGACAGCCTTGGTTTCCCGTCAGCCCCGCTCTACGAGGCCCCTGTGTCTCAGTGTCCCGAGGCAATGGCTGCAGGCACCTCTGAGAGAAGGCTACCCTGAGTTTCGCCTGCTGCCAGACAGTCCAGTTTCTCCCAGAATGAGTCTGGGTATTCAAAGTATCACCCGGAACTGGATTTCAGTGCAGTTGGGAGGTTTTGTTTCCCTCCTGAACGAGAAAGCTAGCTGCGTGCTTGCTGCCCCCTCTCTCTGAGCGCCGTGAGTAGGCCAGCAGCGTATTCAGCCGCCCACCCTTTCTGCACGCGGGTCTCCGCACCTGTCCTCCACAGCTCCTCTGGGTCTCAGTGTCCTTTTATCTTTTTTTCTAGTTGTAGAATTTCCACTCAGCCAGCTTTCCAGTGGTTCTAGATGATGTCCGCTCTGTTTTCCAGTTGCAGTTTTGAATTGTTGTGCGAGGCAGCAGTATAGGTGTTTACCTATGCCTCCACTTTGAATAATTTAAACATTTTGCTCTTTTATAATTACTATCAGTTTTTCCCTTTGATTCTTGACCAGGGAGAAAAGCAGCATGAATTGTAATCTGGCTCTCAGTATTTTTCATTGCTTAAATGCCTTTAACCAAGCATTTTTGGGTATAGTTAAGCAGTTTAAAAACTAATGCGCTTCACAGAATCCTGCCAGAGCTGTTACAATACCTATGGTTTAGGAAGCAATTATGTTTTCAGCACCAGGCAAAGAGATGACCAAAAAGAGCAGGTCATGGAGTCACTGCAAAGAGCAAGACTAAATATATCCCTGGCTTGGCCAATTTGTGGGAGTTTTCAGGAGTGCTGCTATTCTTTTTTTGAAATGAAATAGGGGATAGAGTCATCTGAGAAAGGATTGTGGGTCTGTTTGGCACTCATTCCCACAACTTCTGGGAGAGCTATTTCTTTCATTCCAGCCATGTGGTTTTAGCAGAACTTATGTTCTTCTATGATCCTGGGATTCTGGGGATAGTTGAGTTTCATGAAAAATTGGGGTGCTCAAACCAGATAGGATTTCAGAGCCATGCCTGGCTAGTCTTGAACTAGAAATAGAGAAATGTGTTCCTACCCCATAACTAGTAGTGAGGTGGATGTGCTGCAGCAGTTGTATTCTGTCTTAAAGACCAGCTTTGCCAAGGAAAACCAGGGAGAATGCTGGGTGTGGGGGAGTGAGGAAAAAAGGAAAGAGATAGAGGATATGAGAGAGAAGGAGAAACTGAGAGTTGGGTAACAGTCTAGTCCCTTGATCCTGGTGTCATAGAGACCATTTTCATTAATTGTGGCTACATACACTTTAAAAGAACTCTCCCCAAATTGCCTTAATCAATTGTGTTTATATATATATATATATATATATATATATATATATATATATATATATATTTAAAAAATAGACTTTATTTTTAGAACAGTTTTAGGTTCACAACAAAACTGAGCAGAAGGTACAAAGATTTTCCCAAATTTCTCCCTGCCTCACACATGCACAGCCTCTCCCATTATCAATACCCACCCCCAACCCCCACCAGTGGTACATTTTTAATAACTGATGAACCTGTATTGATGCATCATTATCTTTCCAAGTTTACATTAAGTTTCACTCTTGGTATTGGACATTCTGGGGATTTGGAAAAATCTATAATGGCATGTAGTAATATTGTATGGAGTAGTTTCACTGCCTTAAAACTCCTCTTTGCTCTGACTCTCGATCTTTCCCTTCTTCACAAATTGGATTTTTGACATTGCCAGCAAGTATTTCTAACAAATTTGGATGTGGGGTTATTCATCAGTGATTCCACTATATTGGACCTGTTGTATGAATTGCGGAGAGTTTATACTTGGAGGAAATACCTCTTGTATTGTGAAACTCTTTCGAAGTTTTTGCTATAACCATGCATTACGTGATAAGAAAAATTTCTTGAATAAAAAACAAAAACATTTTTTTCTCTACTTCCTGCCCACAGTCCCATGTCTAAAGGTGAACATTGGGAAACACAGCATTTATAGAGAGACCTTAGATTTGGGGAGCAGCATATCACTTTAACATCTTATTTTCTTAAATATGTTTCTATAACACTTCACTGGTCAAAACTTGTCCTTTTAATTCTAATGACTTTTGACCAAGGTCTAGTCAAAGTGTCTCTTTATGCTGAAAAGATATGTTGCTCAAATCTTGTTTGGATTATGTATATTTTATTATTCATGTTTCCCTGTCTCAGTAACAAATGGTCCAAAATATTTTTTTTAGCAGTGACACATAATCTGTTCAGTAAATACCCAAACTTTGGTGAAATTCAATCCCTCAAATTTCATTGTCTGAAATTTAAAAGTCATCCATGCAATTATCCGAAGTTCATACATCATCCTTCATGATGTTCTTATTTCCCTTCCACTTTGTGAGTGATGATTACCAGCGTCCCCCTGTCTTTCTACTTTTACTATGAAAATTTCTTCTTTAGATTTGGGGTTGTTGTTTTCTCCTAAATTCTGTTTAATTTTCCTTAATATTTTATTAACTTTGAATATTAAACCCGAATCTGACATTTTGCTTCTATGACCTAAGACAACCTACACACTATTTTCAGTGTTGTGGTGAGGAAGAACATGCCAGAGCAAATTATATAAATCCATGAGAAGAAAGCGATTAGTTCATCTCCAATATTTTAGGAAAAGGAACTCCATTTTTTTCTGTATATTTCATAAAACAAACACACACTATGGAATAACTGGGTAGAATGGGAAGGGCGATTCTTACAGTACAGTTTCTTAAAGAATAGAGAACTTGGCCATACATCTGTCCTCTCAGAACTTAGCAGTTAATGGAGATGGGGTGATATAGAAAGGTGAGTAGCAGCTTCAAATGACAAGGAAGACTAACAGATGAGGTGTCAAGATCCACCAATAGTGTTTGCTGTCCTGGCTGGGAGCAGATTGCTGTTTGGCAGACAGTGTACAGTGCTCTTCAAATCCTAATAAAATGATTATGTGAAATCTATCCAAGACAATTTTGTGTTATAATGTTAAGTCCTCTCCTAAGTCAAGAAGAATAAATATTTTTTTCATGTAAAGCTTATTACATGACAACATGTTGTACCTTTAGAATAAGAAAAAAACACATTAAAATAAAGGTTTTTGTCATTACTTTTTAGATTCTATGGCTGTCAGTTTCTGACTTATATTGGTCTCCAGATATTTTTTTCTGTTTAAATCCAGAACACTAGAATTCTGACAAGCTTCCATTTCAGGTTTCTTAAGCTTCCAATAAAAATATTTTCATGGTTTGTTGAATGTTAACTGACTTTTATTAAACATTACATAGTATTTTTATTAAACATTACATAGTATTTTTATAAACTTTATAATAAGAATCTATAATATCCTCATTTTTGTTATGAAGATTTTGACATTTTGGGAGGTTACTTAAATTGTCCTGGTTTTTTAAAATGAGAAAAGCTCATTTGAACATCAATCCATCTACTAGCTTGTGTGCTTCTTGTAGGAAGATTCCAAATTTCAGATCCCCAGGACCTTGTATTAATGGTCTCTTATGTGTTGAATGAATAAGAAAAAAAAATAGCAAATTTAAAATCCAGAGTTAAGTTCACAGTCTATTTTCCATAAAGTGTAGGTCAACTACTAGAAAGGGTTTTCCAAGCATACATAACCCAGTGCCATTTGGAGTGGCATTTTCCTATCAGTATATTTATTTTGAATGAATTTATGTATGTAAAACATTTAGGACAGTCCTGACTCAGTGTCTATAGATATGTGGTTTATTTATTTAGCTATTACTATTGTTTTGAAATGTTAACTTATGATTTATATTTATAAAAGTGCTAATAATACCCACTCAATAAAAAAGAAAAAAACATTTAAAATATTTAAATCACTTGCTTGACTCTAAAGCTTCTTTCTCTTGTAAGAGCATCCTAATTCACATAATAGATTATGAATTTGTTCATGCAGATTTGATCAAAGAAATCATACTTTCTGTTTCTGAACATGAGGATGGCTCCCGCTCATTGAAAGGTGACAACACAACATTAGTGTGATTTTCTGTAGGGCTGTAATGATCTTTGCTAATGGCCTAAAGCAGTAGTTTCAGATGAAAAATTAAAACGCTCACTCTCCTTCTCCTGTATTATGTAAGAAGATTTCCACAGAGAACATCGTTTTCATTATCGAGGATGATTTATCCTCTGTGCTTTATTTTGCTGTGAAATTCAGAGGGCAGACCCATTTCTGAATTTGTATAGTTTCATCTCTTTGGGAGGCAGAGGAAATGAAATAACATCTCAGGAAACATTGAAAGCAGACACTTATTATGTGAAACAGTTTGAACTATTCAACATCCACAGCTAATTCTGTCATGCTTTGCTAAAATAGTGCAGCATTTAAATACTGAAGGAGCAATATACCGATAATGAAACCATTTCCAGGCAAAGAACTTAGAACAGGTATTTAGTTTGGATAGGTTCATTATGAATGTCTAAGCATCCTAAAAACATTTCAGGCTAATGCAATGCAAAGAACTTTATCTGGAGGGTAAGGAATATATACCTGTTTTAATCAGAACTTGAGATTGGAACTACCTTTTTAAATGAAGATTCTCTTATGTGGAAAAACAACTTTTTATTGGGTTACTAATATATACATATAAATTAATTCAATTATCCATATTATCCACTTAACTCAAAGTTAGGAAATAATGCCTGTAAGCCAGGCATTTCCTTAATACTATAAAATTCTGGGGTAATAAATAAGGCAGATTAAATGTATTACCACATTAGAATCCACAGATGAATAGAACATTTTAATAAAATTTAAAGTGATAATCCTGATCATAGTTGAATGTGTTACTGACGGCAACAAAAAAATGAGCTTTCATTTGGAACACTTTTTTTTGCTTGTTTGTTTGTTTTGTGTGGTTTCCAAGTGTGGAGAAGTGTCCAATCTATAATAATAAAAGCACAATATGCTAATTAGACCAGACAGCCGAACACCTTCTGGACATCATTCTGGACTAAGCCTCAGGTTGGGGGAGGGGGGCAAGGCAGAGGCAGTTAGGGGCAATCAGGCAGGCAGGCAGAGGCAGTTAGGGGTGATCAGGCAGTCAGGCAGAGTGGTTAGGGGTGATCAGGCAGGTGAGCGGTTAGGAGCCAGCAGTCCTGGATTATGAGAGGGATGTCCGACTGCCAATTTAGGCCCTACCCGCAGGGAATCAGGGGTCCCAGATTGCGAGAGGGTGCAGGCTGGACTGAGGGACACCCCACACCCATGCATGAATTTCGTGTACCAGGCCTCTCGTATAATCATAAAATGGTATTAATTTGTAAAACAGAAAAAATAAGAAGAAACACCTTAGATTTAAAATGAATCAACTCTTGTGCTGGCCGGGTGATTAGAGCATTGTCCTGATACACTAAGGTGGTCGGTTCGATCCCCAATCAGGGCACATACAAGAATCAACCAATGAATGCATAAATAAGTGGAAAAACAAATTGATGTTTTTCTCTCTCCCTTCCTCTCTCTCTCTCTAAAATCAATCAATAAATAAAAAATTAAAATGAATAAACTTGCTGATTAGGTGATGGAAGCCTGTTAACTATACTCTAAACAAATCATGAAAAACATTCATTCAAAAGTCTCTTTTTATATGTTTACTAGAGGCCGGTGCACGAGATTTGTGACATTTGGAGTGGCAAATTAATTTCAATTTTTCTGCTGCCTCCCATTTTTTGGTAACTAAATAAAAAAATGGAGGTTATTAATTTTGTTTCTTTGCCTTTAGTTTTTAGGTCAGTGGTTATATGATATCATACAGATCATGCCCTAGTCTTGCTACAGTGGGTTGGAGTGGGGAGATTATTCAATCTTTCTTAGCTTTGGCTTCCTCATTTATGTATAGAGATAATCATAGTACCTATCTCATTATGCAAATTAAATAAGACAATGCACATAAACTCAATGCAATAGAAGTATTCAATGCTTATTATTTACTTAAAATACGTGATTTTTACAGTGGTATTGTCTCAAAATGAATTTAAGAAAATATAATTTCACTGAGGTTAAACTGCCTGTATCAGATCTATTAATAACCAAATTGCTTTGAAGTCTGCCCTTAAACAAATTCTGTTTTATTCTAAGACAAGGTAACAATAGGCAATTGTAGGTAAAACTAGGAAGTTAGGCTACTTTTACTCAGAGGTTTGGGTCCTCAGGAAGTATTTCCTCAGAGGTTCACTGTATTTTTTCCCCAGAATGAAACATAAGATTTGTGAATTACCACGCTCTTTGCCAGAACTGTTCACATTTCAGGTAGGTGAAATTTTTCACCTATTTCTTACCTCTCATTATCATTTCCATTTGAGAGAGTTGGTTGTCTAGGAAAGTTGGGAGCAGATGAGGGAGAAGGGCAACAGAGCTTTAATTCTGTTTCATTTGTCCTGAGCATTCTCAACTCACGAATGGAGGACACTGGAAATCAATGTCTAAGAACTACATTTCTGAATCATCTGCCTCTTATAAACATGTACCATAAAGACATGATGAAAGTAAATATCTTTGTTTTTATGTGTTCAAGGTATCACATAATTTTCTGTTTTTTTTTTTGTGTGTGTCAGATGATCTTTAAAATTCTGCTCACACAATATCAGCAAAACATGTTTAAAAACATTGCATCTGCAACTCAACTATTTTGTAAATAACAGGGGTGTCTACCAAATTATTCCTGGTTAAATCCACTCTGACTGGGTAGAGAGGCATTTGGTTTTCTTAAATGTTATTCCCTGAATGCTGGTGTGAAGGTATTCTCTTCAGACAAGTCTTTGGGTCCTTTAATACTTGAACTCTGAACCTATGAAAATGGTCATATTACATGTGTGCTTGTCTTAACAATTTCTGCATATAGTAATTACGCACTTTTATAATAGCTGTTCATTATTAGCATGTTAGGTGAGGAGGATTTGGACACATATGTGAGTTGGTTGCTAACATAACCTGTGTCCCCATGGTTCCGGGACTATGAAAAACAATACACTTTATTATAGACACCAAAGACCAAGTATATCAGAAACTTTACTCAGGTTTGTACTAGGTTGCAAAAATCACATAATTATGACTGTAAGAAATATCTGTAGTTATGGAGTTCTTTCAGTGTGATCTTGAGGATATGAAATTAGTTCACTTTTTTATGATGTGTGACAAAAATATCTTTATGAAAATAAAGTAGTATTTATTTTGGGTCAGATACTAGGGTTCCAAAACTGAATTTATGCTCCTATAAGAGATGGTGTTTAAATACAGAAGTGCTCATTGATAGATTAAATTAAAATTAATTTAATGTTGAACTGGTACATGCATTGAGAGGATAACACAGTATCCAAGCTATAGTGTCACAAGGGCACGTATGTCTGCCCATGTTTGTGTCCTCATCATGCTATAATATGCTGTTTCTAGGGTGATAGGATCGTGCTACCTATTGTCAGTGGAGCAGAGGTCCTGGTCTGCATCCAATTTGCCAGCACCAAAGCTACGTTTGCTGTAGTTAAGCCCTGTTGGTCTGGGCATCTGTGACAGGCCAATTAGAGATAGGTCCTCTATGGTTAGTTGAATAGGCAACTGTCAGTTTATTGGGCTTTAAAACTAATTAGGTGGAGAAATCTATAACAATTTAATTCTCATAAGTTTTTACCAGCCCATGCTCTTATAAATATTTATCTATTCATCTATATATTGTTATGAGCAATTTATATATGTATATGAAATATATATATATATATATATATATATATATATATATATATATATATATGTCAAATACACCTAGAGATGAAAAATTAATCACTAAGTTGTTTAATGGGTTGCAAACTTGAACCCAAGTAGCAAACAAATAGTGCAGGGAAAATACGATTTCTTTTTGGGGGGGATTTAAACAATCTGCTCTTCCTTTTCTAAGCCATTTTTACTCATTCGAATTTACAGTAAAAGCCAAACCAAAATGTTCTGTCCTATTTAAACTTGAGCCTAATTCAATCATTTAAGTAATATCTTCAGATCCTCTCAGCTTCGTAAAAAGATTTGTAGGTATCCTGTCTTTTAGAAGGTCCTGTTTGAAGTTTGTGTGATCTTAGCATGTGTGGAGAAGATGGGTTACTAGGTAGAGAACGACCCCTGGCTCCTCTGGTCTCCAGAATATGTTTCTTGTCCACTTCATGCCCAGGCAGTCTTCTGGCCACTGAAGCTAAAGCTTACTTCTGGTCAGATCTTTTGGCTTGATGATAATCCTAAGGCATTGTCTGGCTCAGCAGGTTTCATTTTCGGCTCCCTCTGGGGCTCAGAGACTCCTTGAATGTGTCTGACAGTGAATTTCTTTCAGTCCTGATTTGGATGATCTGTTCTGTAGCTCTCAATGCACAACTACTAGTATATGCTCCTCTGGTAAGTGCTGCATCTGGTTTTTCCACTATTTCTGGGTTCCATCTAGTCATATAGACAAAACAGTGACTGGGAAGGTAAAATTTCAGAGTGCCAATCTAGATGCAATCGCTGGACTGCAATAACTAAATTGATAGGTCTATACCTGCCTGTGTGAGGAGACAGTCTGAAATATAATCTCTTTGAAGACACATGGGGGTGAAAGTAGATCGGGGTGAGGTGGAGATGGCAAAGGAACTCATCATCTTCACTTTTGATGTTACTCACATTTAGCACTACTCACTATCACAAAGTCAGAACCCTGAAATGGGAAAGTTGTAATACATATGAATAACCATTTAACTTCTATTCCTTTCTCTCTTTTGTCTCCCTCTGAAATCCAAAGCACAGATCAAAGTGGCATCTTCCCCTTGGGAACTTTCTTTAGAGAGAACGCCCTGAGCATAGATCTCCCAGGTTTGATTGTTTAAATGCTAATGAGGAAATAAAGACATTTGGAAATTTTTCTTCCAAGGCAGCAGCCTGCCATGCATAGCACTGTAATTGGCATTGGAGAAACAACACCGAACAAAAAGTACCTCACCCTGGTGATTCCTCTAGCCCTCGTCTTTCTGATTACTCATTGGAGTTCTGTTAAAGAATTTGGGAAGGAGCTGGAGTTTTCCCCCTCACATCTTAATCTTAATTGCCTGGGGTACCATACCATGAATTAGAAGTTATAATCATAATTGGAGGACTAAATTTTTCATCTTAAATCTTGGTAATTCTTATGAAAACTGACAGTGACATTGTTGTTCAATCCAGGTTCTATTTGCCCCTTATCTTGCTTACAAATGATAAAGAAAAATACTTTTTTTTTAGTTGCAATGATTCCTTAAGCCAACTACCCAGAGTTGGGCCATGGCTCACAGGTTAAAGGCACAGTCCTTTACAAGGCTGGCCTCAAGATAGACATTGGTTACAAATTCATGGGTCCACAGGTCACCCTCCCTTTGACCAGCTGGCTGAAATTTTGTGGGTTCTCATTATCATGTCAGTTTTGAGAATTTGCTAAAAATGACACACAGAACTCAGGACAATGCTGTGCTTATGACTGAAGTTTTATTATAGTAATAGGTACAAAGCAGAAGCAACCCAAGGAAGGAGTGCATAGAGTAAAGTCTAGAATGGGCTCAAACACAGAGCTTCCCGCGGTCTTCTGTCTGTGAATTTTTGGACAGCATTGATTTCTAGGAGAATTGTGAACTAGGGAAACTCAACTACGTCTTTGGTGTCTAAGTTTTTATTGGGGTTCAATCACATGTTGCTCATAGGGCTGACCTTTAGTTTCCAGCCTCTCCTGGAGGTTTAGTCTCCAGTTTCTCTGAGATCATAACATACACTGAGTGGGCAGATTACTATGATTTCTGAACGCATAATAATCTGGCCACTCAGTTTATATCCTATATAATAAAAGACTAATATGCAAATTGTCCCCTCGACCAGGAGTTCAACCAATAGGCAGGCCAGCCAACCGCTCATGTCCCCTCCCACTGGCCAGGCTGGCCAGACCCCACCCATGCACGAATTCATGCACTGGGCCAGAATACTGAGTGGCCAGATTATTATGCGTTCAGAGATCATAATAATCTGGCCACTCGGTGTATATGCCCTGCTCCAGTTCCCTATCATGAGTCACACTACAAAACTGCCTATTGGCCAAAGCACTAACAGAGACATTTTATCAGGCAGGGTATTCCAGGGGCCTAGATATCACCTCTCAGTAGCTTAGGACAAATATCAGATTTCTCTTTAGGTAAAGTTATATTTTCCCTACAAATCAGAATTATTTTATAAACAAATCCAGGAACTTCTATGCCTCTCTGTATTTGAAACCAAGCCTGCAATTTTAAACACACTTGAACTTGTACACACTTGTACTTGTGTTGAAGAGTCTCAAGCAATTTTCTGGTTTTTACATTCTTCTTTTATTTCTCTGTGAAAAGAATATTTCTCCACACTATTTTGTTTGAGAAAGTCCATTTTATTCATCTAACAACATGTTTGTAAACTTTTTTTAAAAATTTCAATTGTTATTTGTCAGTATAACTAAACACAGGCATCATTAAAGTAGTTTAATTTTAGTATCTTTTATTAATTCAGTTTCATACAAAATTATGAGCTACTTTTGGACAGGGATTTCATTTTTAATTTTAAGGGCCTCAAGTGTTTTGTATTGTTACTAGTAAATAATTTAGTGAGTGCAAGTGAATGTAGTCAATTAGCAGGAGGATTGAGTCAGAGCCTATAAAAAGCATTGAGATGTAACAACAATGCTCAAGGAATGTTTATGGTTCAAATTAACAAAATTATTATAGTGACCACTAGTCACAACAAAATGGGAAGCCGATTGGTGATAAACAATGCCAACTCTTTTCATCTAAAAAGGCATCACTATTATCTCAAATATGACCACACTTTGTATTACTTAATGGTGTGATATGTCAATGCAATAACATCCAAATCTGTAGAGAATTTTTATAAAAATGTAGTTGAGCCAAACAGAGGATACAGCTGGAAGCAAGATTTCAACAGACTGAGGAAAATGCTTCTCAGAATGACAGTTTGAAGCTCCTTTTTTTTTTGCATTTGGAATTAAGGAAGGAAAGTAAGGAAAATTCCAAGAAATTGGGAGAAAACAAGGTGTGTGGGAGGGTGGATTGCAGGGTAGTTAGCAATGGTATGTGCTCTCTTGAGGTCATTTTCCTGGTGAGGGGTCTGAAAGGGGGCATTTTAAAGGTGTGTTAATCTCGATGCAGAGGAACAATGGTCAGGGCTGGCTTAAAGCAAAGATAAACCTCTTCCAAAATGATGTTAGAGGTCAGGGGCCTGATTACCCACCATGAGTTGCCCAGTTTAGGAGTTTATGATCAGACCACCCTGGGATGTTACTTTCCATAAAACACCATGTTTTTGTCCACAAACATGTCTACTTCCAATAAAGCTAGGAAACACTTCCAGTATGTTCTTTATTATTTAAAAAAATTCTAATATATTCTTTATGCAATGGAAGTTTTAGCTTTAGTCCCAACTGAATAAACACAATTTTCCAGGAGTCAAATTCACATGAGTGTATTTGAAAAAGGTTTACACACATCCCAGTAGGGGTCATTTGGGACCTTAATGGAGAAATTGGTCCCCAGTCTCTCACACTGTGAACGGCTGTCAGTGGAAGCAGAACACCGCAATCCAGGGCACCTTGAACTTGAACTGCATGTGGTCAAAGAAACTGAGTGCTGGGTAATGATGTGTGAGCCAAGGGAGGGCAGAAACTTTTTATTTATTTATATTATGAGGATGCAGCATGTCTTCTCTGCATCAGGAGATGCAGGACTACTTCAGGACATTGAGTGCCCACTGCAGCAGCAGCAGCAGCAGCAGCAGCAGCAGCAGCAGCAGGGGTTAGGAATGTTTTAAGGGAAGACATCATAGTCTCTAGGAGATGGCTCAGGGATACCTCTACCTTGCTTCAGGGCAGTGGAGGGCATGGGAGCAAGGTAGAAATATCATGGCTGATGCTTTTGTGATAGAGAAGGCTTGTAATCAGCCAGTGCACGGCATAGCTTTGGGAGACTCAGAAACACTTGTGGATGAGAAGTCAGAGGTCCTGCATTAGCTGGTGTATAAAACAGAAAGGGAAGAGGTATAACATCTAAGATGCTTCTACATTATATACTCTTTTGATGAAATATGGGTATATTTTATAGTCTGTAAAAATGATATAGGTACAGTGTATTATTTCTAAAATTCTACCAGATTTAAATATTTTTTTTTTAAGCAAGACTGGCCACCAAGCAATCATTGGTGATGCTTTGTAGTTCATTGCCACCATATTTCTGCATCTTGCTGGGTCCCCTCTATTCTCCACATCCACTGCTTAGGAAAACTATTCTCCTCCCCCCCCATTTATGATTCTTAAATTTCCCCTGGGAAAAGGTTGTGCTTCCTGAAGTCTGGGGTAAGGGGAGGAGGTGAAAGCAAAATGAGAAGAGAACAAAGGAGGAGGCATTCTAGGAGCTTTTTGAATCTTGAGTTTTCTCTTTGCTCCTCACAGTGACAACTCAGAGTGAATTTCAAGTATAGGAGCTGCAGAAATGAGCTGAGTCCAAATCCCAGACTTAAGTAAGAAGGATCGTAGAGAAGCTTTTGGCCGAAAACCAAAGGTGGCAGAGGAAATGGAACCTGTTGCCCTAGCATGTATTGAAGCAGAGGAAGCCTTGTAATGGGGTAATGATGTGGTCACCATAGATAAGGATGAAGCTCCTAAAAATTTCAAGGATGAGGCTACATAGAGCACTGGGGATTCTCCAGAGAAACAGAATCAATAGGATATATGTGGAAATATGTAAGAGTAGGTTTATTATGGGAATGCTCATGTGATTATGGAGGCTTAGAAGTCCCATGACCTATAAGCTGGAGACCCAGGAAAGCTGATAATGTAATTCAGTTTGAGTTCAATGACTGAGAAGCAGGAACTCTCCTTTCCCAGGGAAAGAGAAAATAGAAGTCCCAGGTCAGAGAGAGAGAGAGGGAGAGAAAGAGAGAGAGAGAGAGAGAGAGAGAGAATACATTTTTATTGATTTCAGAGAGGCAGAGAGAGAGAGTAACATCAATGATAAGAATCATTAATTGGCTACCTCTGCACAACCCCAGAAACCTGGGCTTGTGCCTGACTGGGAATTGAACAATGATCTCCTGGTTCGAGTCCCACTGAGCCACACTGACTTGCAGCCCATTTGCCTTTTTGATCTATTTAGACCCTCAGGGCTTAGATGTTGAGGACCTTCTTTTTCCAGTCTACTAAATGAAATGCTAACTTTCCAGAAACACTTTCACCCAGACACACTCAGAAATAATGTTTTACTAGCTATCTGGGCATCCCTTAGCCCTGTCAAGTTGACACATAAAATTGATCATCACAGTTTCTTATGCCATCGTTCCTCAATCCCATCCTCTTCACCCCAATCCTTCACTTTCAGCTCAAGAGTTTAGAGTTTGTGAATTTCATATCAGACATTCAAGGTAAATTCAGCATATATCTTTTGGCACTGTATTTTTCCTATTTGTTCAATTAGTGTATTTTTATGATTGAGATTATGAATTAAACATTTTGTGAATGAATCGGTAGGTTTAACCATCATCTATAACACTATTTTCATGGAGACATATTTTCCAAATTCTGATAAAATATCATGTACAACTGTGTAGGTAGAAGAATGACCTCCCAAAGATGTCCATAGTCTCATCCTGGAGTCTGTATATATGGTACCTTATATGGAAAACAAAAGACTTTGCAAATGTGGTCGCCAGGTAAGGTTAAGGAGATTGAGATTTGGAGATTAGCCTTTATTATCTTTAAAGGACAATCTAATCATGAATGCCCAGCAGCAAAAAAAACAAAACACACACAAAAAAACCCACACACAATATTCCCGGCTATGTCAGGCTGTGGTTAGAGAAAGATGTGAGGATGGAAGAGTGTCAAAAAGATGCAGTGCTCCTGTTTTGAAGGTGGAGGAAGGGATCCATTAGCCAATATATGTGGGTAGCATCTGGAAAAGACAAGGAAACAGAATCTTCCCTAGAACCTGTGGAAAGGTACACAACTCAGCAAATATCTTGCAAGCAAATGTGTTTTAGTACTTTGTGAATCTGTTTTGTTTGCTTTGTTTTGTTTTTTTCTTAATCCTCACCCAAGAATATTTTTCCATTGATTTTTAGGGAGAGTGGAAGAGAGAGGGAAAGACAGAAATGAACATCAATGTGAGAGAAACACATCAACTGGTTGCCTCCTGCACGAGCCCTGAACAGGGCCCAGGCCTAGGAAAATCCTGAAACCAAGACATGTGCCCTTGACTGGAATTGAACCCGGGACCCTTTGGTCCCCAGGTCGATGCTCTATCCACTGAGCAAGACTGTCTAGGCAGTGCTAAGGGTTTAATGTACGTTTTCTCATTTGGTCTTCAACACCATTTCAAATGGGGACTAGTACAGCCCTTCAGAAGGCTGGTGGTTTCCTTAAGGTTCTGTAGCTACTGGGTGAAGGAACTGGAACTAGTCAGGCCTGTCTGGCTTTAAAGTATGCTAGCGGTACTTCACCACCTCACAATGCATTCAAAGCTAAAACTGTCAGGTGAAATGTTATTTGTGTTTTATTTCAATCTATCATAAAACTAAAATAGTATAAATCACCAAAAAGCACACCTAGTGATAAAGTTAAATGATGCAAACATATTAAGAATGACTCCCATTGCATAAGGATTCCCTTATCCCAAAAGATTCTATAATAGTCATAAAATGACTTTTGCTATGGAATGCTGGAATGTACTCTTTTTTCCAGAAGGGCCCTACAAAGCATTAGTAGAAATCATTTTAATATATGCAGTGTTAGATATAGGTAACATTGTGAGATTATAGACATACTGATGAAGAGCATTATTTCATACATTGAGGAACACAGTCTTATAATTCTTGTCATATATTCCACTCCCAGGACAGTCAGCTTTCTCTGTGTGACCTCAGTTCATGCCCACAGTCCACACCTACGGTCCTTGAACTGGGGTCCATGTCCCACTTTGGGATTCTGTGCTCACTCCTGAGACAAAGTCCTAGAAGATAGGAAGCTCAGCTAATGATTTATGTATAGTAGGTGGCCAAGAGGGAGCATGAAAATGAAAATGGTAATACAATAAAAACAGAGCCATTATGGTAGGAATGAGGTGGTATTTTTTTTTTTTCATCCCAGGCAGCGGAATAGTCATCAAAAGGATTGTAAAGGCAAATAATTGAGACATTTTACTGAGAAAGACTGACAAATGAGACCCTCCTTAGTTCTCAAAAATACTGCTTCTAAATTCACCTGAGAAAGAAAAATTGAGTCATTATCATTCTATAAATTAGTCATTTTGAGAACAACCTAGCTCTTTGATTGCCTTCCTCATATAGAATCTTTGCTCCTACCTGCTAAATCTTTTATCTTAGAGCAAAATAATGTCCAACTTGAGATTTCTATTGTCAATAAAAGAACATTCCATCAATTCAACAGGTCCTGGCATTGTTGCAATTCAATCTGAAGAGAATATAATTTAACACAGTGGAGTGCATATGATGTCTTTATCTTTTAAGGTTTATTAAGGTAGACTTGTTGGTGCCTGTGGAGTGCCAAGCGTGAGCTAGATACTGAACTAATCTTTTGTCCCATGAACTAATCTTTCAGTGCATACTGATATGATTGAGGGCTGGTGATAAATAAAGTACGAAACAGATAAAAGAGCTTTTGTCATAAATGTAAATGATTTTTCTCCTTTGGGGTTTAATTATATTATGCTTAATAATTCCTTCAAAGTATTCTTGGAGCTTTATACACTAATGAATTTTATCAGGGAAGTTGTCAAAAAAATAAACATGAGAAACACTGTTGGGAGAAGCAAAACATCATGATTAAGACAACATACTGAAATACAGATGTATTTCCAAGTTCTGGGATTTATTGTCTTTTTAATTTTGAGAAGCAGTGCTCAGTGCTGATGGAAGTCTTTCAAGAGATTTTCAAAGCACATTAAGAAAATAGGAATGAGATTCAGAAATTAGAGCATTTGAAGAAAATTAAATAGATATCAGAAAGGGAAGGCTTGGCCTATAGTTGTATACAACTTGAACTTTTTCTAGGAAGAGTTTCTCTATGAGTGCATTTGACTCACTTAAGTCAAGCTCCATGGAGTCAGAATCTTTATTTGTGTCTCCCTCATAGGTGCTAGTAGAGGTGTAAACACATAGTAGATATGGAACACAATAACTACTTGTTGCAATGAATAACGAATGCTGAAAGGCAAGAAGAAAGTATCTCCTTAACTCTGAGGACTACACACTCTAAATCTGCCTATGATATTAAAAAGCCTCTTATTATAAAGCCATTCTTATTGTGAAATACTTTTAAAAGTATGGATGACACTTCAAAATGAAAAGGAACCAAATTGTTACTGCTTTAAACCTTTATGTATTGAGTTTGCAGTGTGACCTACTCCACAGCAGTATTTTCCTTTACACTTCACTTTCGTTTCTAATGTCTGCTGACATTGTTCTCTGTGTTGCATCTGCCAGAATGGATTGAGGCCATCCATTGAGAGACAGATATTAGAACCAGCAGAAAGTGATTATAGGTGGCATCTGGCAGGAGTCATTTTCTCTTAGGGCTTTGACATGTCATTCCTGGTAAATCAGTTCTATTAGCTATCTAAAGGCACCAGATGTACTATCGGAGATTATGCCAATAAATCTTTTGTGGATTATATATATTTTTTACTATTGTTGATTTATTGCAGTTCACATAAGCTCAACTATATTTGTCTAGATATGGATTCCAATTTAAACTTCTTAGGTGCTTCTTTACTCAATACATGTTTCTGAAAGTTGTTCTTTCATGAAATGACCCATGCTAGAAACAAAATATTTAGCAGGTACTGGTATATTGATAAGCTATTTTATCTGTTTGATTTAAAAAAAATTAGTACATTATTGTCTTGGTGAACTCAGTATATTGCAAATAACATTTTTAGTAAAATATTTTCTCTAGGATCTTGTAGTCATTGATTCCATCTGTGTGAAATGATATTTGCCAGATAGTCCAAAACATAACAATAAAATGAGTATACCAAGTTAGTTTTTGTGGACTTAGGATAGTTCCCTGATAGATGCAAATTAGAGTCAGGATATTAGATAGTCTCCTTGGGGTTGCCTTTCTTCATTTTATGAACACTAGCCACAATTAATCTCATTTGTATACAATCTTCTTGATACTTAACATCTCTACCTCTACACTTAAGTAAATTATACATTTCCTTCTGGGTTCAGATCATGTTTTATTCTTGAAAATGTTTATTAATTTCTAGTCATCATTAAAACCTTCTTTATCTTAATATCTACTGTACAACATAGAGCCAGATTCTTTTTTATCCTACATTGTGGTTGAATTTCTACTCAGGGCTCAAGACCCAGATCAAGTGCTTCCTCTCTGATTCATCAGATAAATGCAAATTAAAGCCACAATGAGATATCACTTCACACTTGTCAGAATGGCTATCACCAATGAATCAACAAACAACACATGTTGGCAAGGATGTGGAGAAAAGGGTACCTTCATGTATTGTTGATGGAAATGCAGATTGGTGCAGTCATGGTGGAAAGCAATATGGAGTTTCCTCAAAAATTTTAAAATGGAACTGCCTTATGACCCAACAATTCCACTTCTGGGAATATATCAAAAGAAACACAAATCACTGATCTGAAAGAATATATGAACCCCTATGTTCATTTCTGCATTGTTTACAATAGACAAGTCTTTAAAGCAACCCAAGTGCCCATCAATAGATGAGTGGATAAAAAAGCTGTGGTACATTAACACAGTAGAATACTATTTGACCGTAAAAAAAGAACAGAATCTTAATTTTTGTGACAGTATGGATGGACGTGGAGAGCATTATAAATAAGTCAGTCAGAGAAAGACAAATGCTATATGATCTCACTTATATGTGGAATCTAATGAACAAAATAAACCAACAAACAAAATAGCAACAGACTCATACATACAGAGAACAGAGTGACTGGCAGCTGTCACAGGGGAGGGGTTTTGAGGTACTGGAGAAAAAAGATGAAGGGATTAAGCAATAAAACCCCAAAAACCTCTGATAGACACAGACAGCAGAGAGATGGGGGGGGGGGTTTATGGGGGGCTGTAGAAAATGGGAAAGAGGAGATAAATGATGATGGAAGGAGAATTGACTTATGGTGGTGAACCTACAATACAATGTGCAGATGATGTATTATAGCATTTTCCAACTGAAACCCATAAAATTTTATTAACCAATGTCATTCCAATAAATTCAATAAAATAATTTTTTAAAATTGATCACGGCATTCTTAGTGCCACTCTGATGCCTGGTACAATAAAAGGGGGTGTGTGTGGCAGAAATATGACCTTTTCTGCATTGCAGTTTTTTATTTTACCCAATAGCACAAAAATCTATGAATATGCTGATGTTTTTTTAAACATTTGCTTCTGCTCTTAAGCAATTCAATCATTCAGTTTTCATTGGTTAGGTATTTATTGAAGGGTTACCACTATACCGATTTCTCTGCTTGGTGCTGTGAAGATCACATGGTATTTATTAGAATATTTGTCTCCAAGTATTTATTACTCTAAAGATACAAAAGATACATTCCTGAGAAAATACTAGGATTACACTAAACAGAATCTGAGTTAAGTGCCAAATTGGGTGATGGAGCAAACTAATAACATGGCATTTTAGGAAATGAAGAAGTATGTGTAATGTCAAAATAATAAACTAGGGGCAGAGTGTTTTCTTATGTGTAGGAATCTACACATAAGAAACAGTGGAAGGCTATCAGAGGTCTAAAGTTAGCTTTTATAGCCTTTCCATACTAGTATCAATTGCTTTACACAGCACTCTTAGTAACTTAATCATTGTCTGATATTCTTCTGACCTTTCAATTTCCACATTGAAGTTGAAAACATCCTTCCATGAAAAGTTAGGAGCAGAAAGCTAAACCTAATAAGACATCTCTGTAGAATGTGGGCCTTGTCACTATCCATCTCTAGCTTTTGGTCAGTGTGTGAGATTTAATGCTCAAGAACCAGTAGATCCACTTATGGAAGTTGTCTCATCGGCTGTGAAGTCATCATTTTCAAGTCTGACTTGTTCTTGAAAGAGCAGGGGAAGGGTGGAACACTCCCACGGTTACCTCCTCAATGCTTTGTTACCTGGTGGGATGGAGGGTCTCACTCTCCTATTTTTTGCTTGTGAGATGCTGATGCCTGAATAAAGTAGTGATGATAGTTTTATGATGTCAGAGAAACTTTCATATTCCTGAATCTGACAGTATTAATTTCACTCCTATAATTGTGTCAATAGCATTTTATAATTTAATATTAAATCTTTTTCTTTTTTTTAATAAATAACAGATTGGGCATCAGTCTGCCTTACTCTGATGTCTGTGGGAAGCTTGCCAAGGATATGGCTTATGAAACACAACCCTAGAGAAACTCCATCTGTCCCATTTAGACGATATAGAGTGTCAGATCGCAGTGGTAGAAGTAATAACTGCAAGCAGCTCTCTGGGCAGACAGCAAGAGAGGGCTACTGATCACACTGATTAAAAGAAACAAACCCTTAGGGTGGGTTGTAGTCAGTGTAATTTTAAACTAGATAACCACTTTCCAACAGACTTCTGCATTTAGGGCCTGTGTCAGGTGGAAAAACAAAACAAATACAGGTCAGCTCATTTTAAATATATGTATTTGGATTTAGGCATTTTGGAGATCCCTAGTTTTCTGCCTTTTAGGAGAATTACAGTTAAAGGACATAGAGCTGGATAATATATTCCCCCCAAAATATCAGAACTCAGGGGCATGTTTAAGCTAGGTCAGAAGCTCATGATTCAGTCAGGCTTTACTGAAAAGTTTCCAAAAACAAGGTCAGAATGGAAGAATGTGTTTTATCCAGGGTCAAATGGAACCCTATCACTCCATTCTGAGTTTTAATGGGAGTTTCAATTACCACATAAAAACCATTAATGCAGATGAACCTCCTGGCAGAAAACCTCTAAAAAACTTAAAGGACGTTGAATTATAGGGGAATTCTTCTAAAAAGGGTTTCCATTTGAGGTTTACCAGTAATTATGTAGAAATGCTTCAGATAGACTTTTTAAAATACAGCTTTACTATTTCTAATACATATTTAATTAGTTTGTGTACTACATATCTTAGGTGTAAAATCTGAGCCCTTTTGAGAATATTGAAAATGAGCAAAGGTGATGAAGACTAAACTGGAAGTGAATGTTTTTTGTAGTCATAAAATGAAGGTTGATTATCCATATGTGTATAATTGACTTCAAAGGTCAAAGTTTGTTTTGGCCTTCCTTTTCCACTTCACTGCAAATCTGGTGAATAAGGATATAATGGGATTTGTTTGACTCAGTGGTGATGGCTTATTTTCATAATTATCAGGCAATATTTACTGAAGACCAACTAAGTATTTATTTTGTCTTGATTTCCAATGAGAATTTATTATGTGTAAAAGGAGCAATCCTTGTTTTGAACTGTGGTCACACAGATGCTAACAGAGCTCAGGAAATGGAGGTGTTATGGAAGGAAGCAAATATTTAAGAGGACAAATAACTTAATCATTCTAGGCTTTATATTTCCTCAACCATCAAGTGAGAAATTCAAATTAGATAATTTCTAAAATTCCTGCCTGCTCTAATGTTTCATTCTATTTGAACAATAAATATTCTTTCTAAATCACAATTTCACAAATTCAATGTCATCCACGTGCTCAACTTGTAATAGCTCAGAAATCTCAGGGTGTCCTCTAAGTCAGAGCTTCTCAACCTTAGTACTGTTGACGTTTGGGACCAGTAAGTGTTGCGGGTCTCTCCAATGTTGTAGGATTTTTAGCAGCATCTCTCTGTTCTGTACTGACTAGATACCAGTAATAATCATCCTTCACCACAAACGCCTCACTCCCGCTTCAGTAGTAATCAGGGAAATACAAGTTAAAACAACAATACTACTATACACACAACAGATTTGGTTAAAATGAAAATGTTAGATATTATCAACCATTGACAAGAATATCAAGCACTGAACAATAGGAATTCTGATAAAAATGTTGGTGGAATTGTTACTTTGAAATCAGCTCAGTAAACTTAAAGGTGTTTATACTCTTTAACTTAGCAGTTTTACTAATTGTACACACTGCAGAAATGAGTGCTTGTTTCATCAGAATGTGTCTACAAAAATGTTCATAGCATCGCTTTCTTTTTCTTTTTTAAAAAATATATTTTATTGATTTTTTAAAGAGAGGAAGGGAGAGGGATAGAGAGTTAGAAACATCGATGAGAGAGAAACATCGATCAGATGCCTCTTGCACACCCCCTACCAGGGATATGCCCTCACCCAAGGTACATGCCCTTGACCAGAATTGAACCTGGGACCTTTCAGTCCGCAGGCCGATGCTTTATCCACTGAACCAAAAAAGGTTAGGGCAGCATCGCTTTCTTTAATAGCCACAAACTGGAAATGTCCTGTATTATGGTAGAATGGTTAAATAAAATAAAATATTTATAAATTAGAATATCATGTAACTATAAAAATGAGTTAACTATAGATAAACAAAACCAACATGGATGGTTATTAAAAGCAGCTTTGAGCAAATAATCCATATAGAAAAGAACACATAGTTTGTAGTTCCATTCATATAAAGTTCAAGACAGGCAAAATTAAACCATGTAGCTTAGGGATACAATATTAAAAAATAAAATTATAATATCAGGTTAACTCTGAAAGGGAGAAAGGATATTGTCACCAGGAAAGGGCATTTGGGTGTCTGACAATATTTTTTTTCTCTGTTGGCCAAGTGTTGACTATATAGGTGTTCATATTACAATAATTCATTAAAGTTATACATTTATATTTTAACATTTTTATCAATGTGTTATGCTCACAAAGACATAAAAACAAAGAGAAGTTATATTGTTTGTACTAAATACAATGAAATTGAAATACTGGTAAAGTATTATTTAAAAAATTTTAAGCCTTAAGCAAAAGGGAACAGTTGCAATAAAGGGTTTAACACATAAGCTTATCTAAATTTTAAAAGTTTGAATGGATTTTATGAATATTTTGAGGAAAGGTGATTTCTCAATTAAAACAAGAAGATTTAGACTTGGTGCATCATAATAATTTAAAATTTTAGGCCATTTAAAAGGAGGCTGGAGTCTTCATTTTCTACTCTTGAAATATTTCTAATTATTCTTTTACATTATCTTTAGAATCACTCCTTTTGACAAATACCAAAAATAAAATAATAAGGCCAGTATTTCATACTTTGCTGGGCCACTCACTTTCCTTGTTACTAGTTTATCACTATTATCATCTCCTTCTCAAACCAACCCCTAGTTATTCTTCAAAAAAGCATCATTCCTTATCAAAGATTTCTTCATTCTAGATTTCATGACTTAAAACATCTGAGATAACCTTCAGCATCTCCATTAGTCACCTCTGTAAGCCAAAACCTCTACCTCTATTCATTTTATGTACTCTCTTCTCTTCAAATGGAAGAGATAACCCTGTCTAGGTTAAACACAAAACTTTGTTTCCTATGTTTACATTGTCTTCTTTTAAAAGATTATGCTCCTTCTTAATTTCCAATATTTTCTCCAGAATATCAATAGCCTCTCTCTCTCTCTATCTCATATATATATATATATATATATATATATATATATATATATATCCTATCTTAAGAAAAATAATTCATGAATTCATGAACCTATTTATCTGCATCTTTTCCCAGCTAAATATTCAATGTTATTTACACTAAGTCTCTACTTCTTCTTAATTCATCTCTTGGTTTTTATTTCTATATTTCTCTGAATCCTATCCAAATCTCCCTGTTTTCCACATATAACTGATACCTCTACATCTTTATCTTTCTGTAACTGGACTAATCTAAGAACATTTAAAGTTGATTACTCCTTGAAATATTCATTTCACTTGGCTTCTTTTATATATTTACTAGAGGTCTGATGCATGAATTCGTGCATGGATGGGGTCCAGCCGTCCGGCCATGGCCCCTCCCCTGGCTTCCCCCCCAAATCAGGGTTGGGGGTTGGGGGCAGGGCCAGCCAGGGGGAGGGTATGAGGGCAGTTGGTGGGCTGGCCCTCCACTCTGGTCGAACTCCTGGTTGAACTCCTGGTTGAGGGGACAATTTGCATATTAACCTTTAATTAGCATATTCCTTTTCTTAGATGACCTATTAAGGCTTGAAAATCCATCTCCAATTCTGTATCTTCAGTCTGGAATTATCTCCTGATAATAAAATTTTTATTTACAAATGCCTACCTGACATCTCCATTTTGATGTCAGTTAGAACCATGACAAGCATGACCAAAATGGGGTTCTCTATTCCTTCCTCTCCATCCCTCTACTTCCCCTCATCTTCTGCATTTCAAAAGTGGCTTCAGTACCATCAGTTCTTAAGTTAACTATCTATTTAACTTCTTTGTTTATCTCATCTCACTAACTACATTTCAAACATCAACAAACCTTTCAATTTAGCTGCCAAATAGCCTGCTTTGTACACTTCTATCCACTGCTACAACCAAGATTCCAAGCTGTCATCATCTCCTGCCTTGATTTCTTTGCCAGCTTCTACTTATCTTCCTGATTTTATTCTTAATATTTTTCAATCCATCTTAACAACAAGAGTCAATTTTTTATTTAATTTTTAATTAAATCATGTCACTCCCTACTTAAAACCTCAGTGGCTGCCAATTGCTCTTTTAATAAAATTAAAATCCCTTACCCAGACTGCATAAACCAGCATGACCCAAATTCTGTCTCCCTCTCCAGTTTTCACATTTTGCCACTTATTCATTGTGTTTCATGATAGGTGAAGATCTTAGGTCACCTTCTTGAACATTCCAAGCTTCCCCTATTCAAGCCTTTCTACCAGCCTGAATAGCTTTTCTTCCAACTCTTCCTGACTGGTTTATTTGTAGTCTTCAAATCTCAGATCTTTAAAGCAGTCTTTCAGAACTGCCCAAACCTTTCACTTACTTCTATGACAGTACACCATCTACTTCCTTCATAGAAATGATCAGAAACTCTAATTAACTTGTTTGGTCATTTATTAGTTTAATATAAATTTCCCACACTAAGTATGTAAGCTTCAACAGACAAGAGCCTTGTCTGTCATTGTACCAACACCTAAGGAAGTGACATACACTTAGAAGATTCTCAGTCAATACCTGTTGCATCAGTGACAACCTGGCTGAATGAAGTAATTAACTAAGTACCTAATTAAATAATGAGTGAAAGAAAGAAAAATCCAGTTTCTAGAAGCATGAGATCCAACTGTTTTTTTAAATTACAATTGGATTCAATTCATATGCAGTGTTTCCGAGTAAGATAATAATTTAGGAATTTCCTCACCTGAGTTTTATCTTTTTGTTCAGACTTGACACCTTTTGGATATAGATAATTTTGAGTGAGATTTAGGGGAGGATGAGACTTTTCCTCTAAAGATGCTTTTAAAGGAGAAAGTATGATGTAGGTGCTTTTTTCATGAAGAAACACTAGATTTTTTACATTTATTGAAATATTTTGATCAAGAATAATTTAAACTAAATGCTAATGATTCTATCTTTTTGGTGCTGTCACCTTTTGTTTCTCATCTAAAATGCGATCAGATTTCACAACTAATTAAGGCTCTTAGGGCATTGATTATCTGTGTTTGCTTTGTTTTTTTTCTTTTTCTTTTTTTTTATAATTTTTTAAAAAATATATTTTATTGATTCTTCACAGAGAGGAAGAGAGAGGGACAGAGAGTTAGAAACATCGATGAGAGAGAAACATCGATCAGCTGCCTCCTGCACATCCCCTACTGGGGATGTGCCCACAACCAAGGCACATGCCCCTGACCGGAATCGAACCCGGGACCCTTTAGTCCGCAGGCCGACGCTCTATCCACTGAGCCAAACCGGCCTCGGCTTTTTTCTTTTTCTTGAAAAAGTATTTTGGTCTTATATCTTTCATGGATATTAGGAATTAAAAAGGAAGAGAAAATGCATGTTTGAATGGCTCTATGAGTTAATAGTGCAAAATCTCCATAGTATATAATACATAGAAATGATTTTAGTTATGACCAGAGGAAATTCCAAGAGCTTTCTGACTTTGTTTACCAATTAAGTGCAATACAATTAAAGTAGCTTTTAAGATAGAGCATTCACTATGAAGGAAATTATCTATTACCAAATATATAATTTTATTGATTTTTCTATATTTTTAAAGGAATTTCTGCCTTTTATCCTTCCAACTAATAGTAGATTTGTGACATTGGCCATCAGTTTTCATAGACTCATTTACAGAGTCATAAATTTTGAAAATAATTCTGAGGAAGATACTACAACTATCCCTACTTTACAAATGTGTAAACTAAGGCACTGAGAAGATTATCAACTTGCTTGCAGTCACCAAGATAGTAAATGACAGAGCCAGGGTTGGAATCTTGGTGGTCAGACTCCCGGACATGTCTCTTAAATCTCTTAACCACGACAGCACTATTTAGTTGTTTCCTTTTTGCTTTTCTAAGTAAATTTGGTACCATAATAAAAAAAGGAGAGAGACATATGTTTTACATAATAGAATTTTGCAAAGTTGGTGTGTTGTAGTTTTTTTAAATAAATCACATGTCAGATATATATGGGATTTGGATTCTGATTGTTTTCTTCAATATAAAATGAGAATAATAATAGCACCACTTGTACAGAGTATGACTTTGTAGGTGTTAAAAAATGTAAGATCTCTTCCATTACCTTTAATCAAGGATATGAGTTTTCTTAGGTCTGATTCCCTAAAAGGAAAGCCTGAGATGGGATTCAAGTGCAGGTGATTGAGGATGTTCTTTAGGAGAAAGCAGCTGAAGCTTGCAGAGTAAGATTGCAGGAAAATGCTAAGCAAGAATGTGAGTTTAACCTTCGCCTGATTGCATCAGAGTTTTGGAACACCACTTGTACCTGCAAGTTGCTCCTGGAGGCAAAGGGAACAGTTTTATATATATATGTATGTATTTTATTGGTATTTTACAGGGAGGAGGGGCTAGGGATAGA
Organism: Cnephaeus nilssonii; assembly: GCF_951640355.1. NCBI lineage: Eukaryota > Metazoa > Chordata > Mammalia > Chiroptera > Vespertilionidae > Cnephaeus > Cnephaeus nilssonii. Next base: position 83,024,294 of record NC_137072.1, on the reverse strand, counting down.
GAGTTAGAAACATCGATGAGAGAGAAATATTGATCAGCTGCCTCCTGCACACTCCCCACTGGGGAGATACCCGCAACCAAGTAACATGCCCTTGACCGGAATCAAACCTGACATCCTTCAGTCCATAGGCCAATGCTCTATCCACTGAGCCAAACCAGTTAGGGCAGGAATAGTTATATTTATCCCTGTGTTTCACGGCCACTCACTAGCTCCTAGCTACAAGAGAAGGATGAGGATGATGAGTGATGTGCTTCTTCTACAGAACAAAGTGGCTCCTGTTCAGCCAATCAGAATGCTCTAGAGATGTGGCAGCCCAGTACCATCACCACCCAGCGAACAGCAGATTAGGGATGCCTGCTCCAGCCCCAGTGATGGAATCTGGGTGGGATCTCAATAGTCTCTACTATGTTAATGCTGTCTAGAATTTGGTATCTCAACTCACATGTGTCCCAGGACTTTTAAAGTCATAAATAATATGTCTGAGAGGTTAAATTAACTACTACCTATGCATTTGTTTCTTGGCATGGTCACATTGCTAAAGTTTTCCCAGCTTAATTCAAAAGTGCATGAGATTTTCTAACAGTTTCCAAGACTCAGAGCTTTTGAGTCCTAACCTTTATATTTTTGGAGTCAGTGAATTATTAAATATCTAGTGGTTCATTGCATGAAATTCATGCACAGGGGAGGGGTTCCCTCAGCCCAGCCTGCACCCTCTCCAATAGGGGACTCATGGGGATCGGGCCTAAACCGGCAGTCGGACATCTCTCTTGCAATCTGGGATCGCTGACTCCTAACCACTGACCTGCCTGCCTGCCTGATCACCACTAACTGTCTCTGCCTACCTGCCTGAATGCCCCTAATCCCTCTGCCTGCCTACCTTATCACCCCTAAACTCTCTGCCTGCTTGCCTGATCGCCCCTAACTGCTCTCCCCTGCAGGTCTGATCATCCCTAATTGCCTCTGTCTGCCTGATTTCCCCTAACTGCCCTCCCCTGCCGGCCTGATCTCGCCCCCAACTGCCCTCCCCTGCCAGCCTGATCTCTCCCCTAGGCAGCCATTGGCTCCTCACAGTTCACCCAGATTTGGTTTTGAGTGGTCAGTTTCTATGCCATTCAGCGTCAAAAGCTCCACCTCCAAGCAGCCATTGGCTCCTCACAGTTCACCCAGACTTCGTTCTGAGTGGTCGGTTTCTATGCCAGTCAGTGTCAAAAGCTCCACCTCCTAGGCAGCCATTTGCTCCTCACAGTTCACCCAGATTTGGTTCTGAGTGGTCGGTTTCTATGCCAGTCAGCGTCAAAAGCTCCACCTCCTAGGCAGCCATTTGCTCCTCACAGTTCACCCAGATTTGGTTCTGAGTGGTCAGTTTCTATGCCAGTCAGCATCAAAAGTTCCTCCACCAAGCAGCCATTGGCTCCTTGCACTTCACCCAGATTTGGTTCTGAGTGGTCGGTTTCTATGCCAGTCAGTGTCAAAAGCTCCACCTCCAAGGCAGCCATTGGCTCCTCACAGTTCGCCCAGATTTGGTTCTGATTGGTTGGTTTCTATGCCAGTCAGCATCAAAAGCTCCACCTCCTAGTCAGCCATTGGCTCCTCACACCCAGATTTGGTTCTAATTGGTTGGTTACTATGCCAGTCAGCATCAAAAGCTCTGCCTCCTAGGCAGCCATCTTGTGATGATGTTATGGAGTGAGGGACAATTTGCATATTACCTCTTTATTATATAGGATTAGCAAAATTCTTCTCCTATGTAACAATGACACAAGTTGCTGATACTATTATCAGTATAATATGCTTTAGAATTAACATGAATTATACTGTAATTACTACTGTAAAATATGAACACCTATTATATCTTCCTAATTGTAGAATTGTGGGGAGTTGTCCTTTTAACAAGAGCAGTAGCTTAGAGTGAATTCATTTTATTTTCTACTAGAAACCTGGTGCATGAATTGGTGCACTGGTGGGGTCTGGCTGACCCACCCCAATGGGGGCCGATTGGGGCTGGGCCGGTGGGGGGAGGGGACACTGGAGGTTGGGCGGCCATCCCTGTCCCCAATCAGGGGACCTATCAGGGATGGGGCTGGCTGGGGAAAGGGGCCATGGGCAGTTGGCTGGCCGGCCCTGTCCCAGATTGGGGTGGGGGGGCCGATCAGGGACGGGGGCCAGGCCAGCTGTGGGGAGGGGCCATGGGAGGTTGGAGGGGTGATCGGGGCCCCAATTGGGCCTGTTGGCTTCCACAGTGTGCATCATAGTTACCAGTCATTCTGGTCATTCCGGTAGTTCCAGTTGTTTCGTCGTTCTGGTTGCTTAGCTTTTATATATATAGATTTTATTTTATTATTATTATTTTCAATCAGAAAAATACAAGAAAATTATTACAAGTTATAATTTTGGAAAGTAGTAAAATTTTAATAACATTACATATTTCTTAGATATTTCTTCTGTCAATTATCTATATTTAAATATAGGTGAATTTGTCCACAATGAAATAATCAATCTCTGAGGTTCCTGACACCTTACCCACTTCCCCTGATCCTCCCTTGCCTGTTCTCTCTTCTATTATTTCTCAGTTTAGCTTTACCAAAAAGTTTTTTGAAGATGTAGTGATCATATTCTTTCTTTCTCCTTTGTTATAGCTACCATTATAAACAAGGCTGATGTATTGTTGGCAGTACAGCTTTTCATATATCTCTATCTCCATCTATCATCTATCTATCTATCTATCTATCTATCTATCTATCTATCTATCTACCTATCTATTTTTAAGTACCAAAGCACTGGTTTTTTTGTGGTATTGGAACATTTGCTCAGTATTTTAAAATCTGAAAACTGAATCATTTATGTCTTGAGAGATACCAAGAGAATTATAAGATACATTTAAATTTTTTTAAATTGACTTTTAGAGAGAGAGAGATCAATTTTTTTGTTCCACTTATTTATGTATTCATTGGTTGAATCATGTATGTGCCCTGATCAATGATTGAACCTGTAACCTTGGCACATTGGGATGACATTTTAACCAACTGAGCTACTGGGCCAGGGCACATTCAATTTTTGAATAGAAAACAATTACCTTGTTTTGAAAACTTTTCAGACATTTCTCTCAGGCATCATATTGTTATTTTCAACCCTATTACTTATTATTAGTGGATTTTTATTTTGCATTATAAGTAAAGTAACATTTTTCTCAAAATCAAGTGAAGCAAATCTGGAATGACAAAATAAAGACAACCAAAATTTTTTTGTCCATAAAATGTGTAAAGAAATAGAACTATATCTATTGGCAGATGACATTTTTTTATTCATAGAAATTTTAAGGAATTCACTAAAAAAAATTAAATCCTATAAACAAATTCAGCATGGTTGTAAGATACAAAATCAATATATAAAAATCAATTGTGTATCTATGCATTAGTAATTACCAAAGCAAAAAATAAAGAAAAATCATGCTGTTGCCAATAGCTTAAAAAAGAATAAACAATTTTGAAATAAATTTAACAAAAGAAATGCAAAGCTTGTATTCTGAAATTCTAAAATATTATTAATTGAAATTAAACAACACCTAAATGAATGAATAGACATATTGTGTTCACGGATTAGAAGACTTAATATGGTTAAGATGGCAGTATTCCTCAAATTGATTTATAAATTTAATATAATCTATCAGAATCTTAGATGTTTTCTATGTAGAAATTAACAAGTTTCTTCTAAAATTTGTATGGAATTTATGATTAAAAATAGCCAAAACAATCTTGAAAAATAACAAAGTTGGAGCACTTACACTTCATGATATATAAACTTGCTACAAAGCTACCATAATCTAGGATAGTGGGATACTGGATTGAGGATAGACATATCAATCAGGAAATAAAAGTCCAGAAATAAATCCAGGTATGCATAGTCAACAGATTTTTAACAATGGAATCAAAGACCATTTATTGGAGGAATAATAGTATCTCATCAAATGATGCTAGGACAACTGGATAGCCATATGGAAAAAAAGTACAATTGTGGCATTACAGCCTATCCTATACAAAAGTTGACTTAAAATGAACAAAACACTATTGTGTGCTGGCTTCAGCCTAACAATAACCGGTGTTATGACTGGAAAGACCCTTGTGGTTATTATTAAGATTATAAAATGTCCTCAGCAATAACTATTAAGTATCTTTGAAAGAGACAAAATTTATTACTTACAGATTCTGTAAATGAGATTGCACACTTGGGACCACACATTGAAGTCCAGGTAGAGGGGGTGTTCTGGAGTTTTGCTTTTATTCGGGTGCGGAGCTGGCTCTTTAGTCATGTGCTGGCAATGTGGTTTATCCAGAGAGCCATCTTTGAAGTGGCTCAGCAATCAAAGCTTGTCAGGCACTTGCATTACCAAGAGAAAACCAAACAGGCAGGGCTTACACTACAAACACCTGTATTTAAGATAAAAAACTATATAACTCTTAGGGAAAATAAATAGTGGTAAATCTTTATGAGTTTATTTTGGCAAATGATTCTTAAATATGACACCAATAGTTCAAACAATAACAACAAAATAATATATTGGACTTTTATCTAAAATAAAAACCTTTTGCATCACTAATACCATTAAGAAAGTGAAAAGACAATCCACAGAATAGAAATATTTGCATATTATATATTTAATAATGCATTTTTGTAATCAGAATATATAAATGACTCTTAAACCTCAACAATAGAAAGTAACTGAGACAGAGAGTTTGCCTCACAAAGTTGAAAATATTTACAATTTTGCTCTTTACAGAGAGAATATGTTGATATCTGTTCTAAAACAGCAGATGTAAGTTCCTCATTAACACTGTGTCCTTATGTGTCGGAACGACTCTCTGGGGCAGCCCTGCTCCACAGGATGGCTCAGTGTCCTACCTCTAAATCAATATGTATTTTTATATCGGTCCTAGAACAAGAGTAGATAACTGCATTCTACAGTTAATGTTCCTACTCAAATGTGACACATCAGAGCCACACATATTTCTTGGCCTAAGCAAGTCACATGTCAATGCCCAACTTCAAGGTTGCAGAAAAGGGCAGCTCTAATGACTATTCTTAGAGTCACTGATATTTTGTTCATTCTTTTACTGAAACCTTTCATCTGAGTGTTTTCACATATGTGATTTCAAAATGTTTCAACCTTATACAGATTCCTTTGGTTTTTATTATCTTCATGACTGTCAGGCTTTCATAACAATTTTCTTCTGAGATTGTAACTTATGTGTTCTCTATCCTAAGAACTGTTATTATATTCTAATATAAAATCTGATGATATGCAGCTCTACATAAGGTAAAACATCTTATCCATCTCCATGTGCATCTATGTGTATTAAGAAAACACAAAAAAAGGGCAAGGGAATTAAGACGTACTAACTACCAGTTATAAAATTAGTAATATGGATGTAAAGTACAGCATAGGGAATATAGTCAATAACATTGTAATAAATAGGTATGGTGCCAGATGAGTACTAGACTTATCATGGTGATCACTTCATAATGTATATGAGTATCTAATCACTATGTTGTATACTTGTTGTATATATACAACCATAATTGAAAATAAATTTTTAAAAAGAAATTATCTACAGAAAACTTACCTAAGAGAATGAGTAGCATTTCAAGGAAGAATATTCCTTTGTAAAATAATCCAGTGTTGTCTCATGCTTTTAATTGTGGGATTTTTTATTGCATTTTTAATTGTTACATACTAATAATATAATTTAGAGGTAATTTTCAGGAGCTAAGTTATTATAGAAAGCAAATTGCATTTTTACTAAGTTACTCGAAACACAGCTTTTATTTTTGTATTTTTGAAGTATGAATAAATCCCTTTGAAAAGTATTCAAAAGATGTTCAATGAAAAAAAAATTGGGAAAGATTGTTTCACTGCTATTCTAAAATTTAATATTCTGTAACTGCAAACTCAAACTCCAGGACCAAATAATTTATAAATCCTATATTTATTTATTGTAGAGTAAATGTTAGCAGAAACATGTCAAGGATATACCCACCTTTTTAAGCGCCTCTTCTCTTGTATTTCCTATCTTCAATCACTGCTTCTACCCAATCTAAAATTCATTTAAAATAAACCTTAGAATTATATTACTTTTTTGAGTTTGTTAGCTCTATTAAAAGGTTCAGGAATTTTGAATACTATGCCTGATGGTAATGTTTGTGTTTTCCTGAGGCTTTATGAAACTACAAAGAGCGACTTCCTTCTCTAATATTTAATCCGAAAGCCATTCAAACATAAGCAAAGCAAAATTTATACACTCTAAAATATTTAAATTTCTTCAAAACTTGCTTGTGAAACATTTCTGTTGGTACTACATGCCAACATTCAGAAAGATCTATTATAAATAGTACTAGAGGCCTGGTGCATGAATTCATGCACCAGTGGGTCCCTCTGCCTAGCCTTCAGGATCAGGCCAAAACTGGCTCTCCAACATCCCCTGTGGGCTCCTGGATTGCTAGAGGGCGCCAGCCAGGCCGAGGGACCCCACCAGTGGGTCTGGGGAGGGACACGGGAGTTTGGCCAGCCAGGGAGGGACCACAGGAGGGCTCCAGGGTGTGTCTGGCCTGTCTTGCTCAGTGTCAATTGGCCGGACCCCAGCAGCAAGCTAACCTATTGGTCAGAGTATCTGCCCCCTGGTGGTCAGTGCCTGTCATAAGAGAGGTTGAGTTGCCTTAGCATATCATTAGCATATTACACTTTTGTTGGTTGAATGACCAGACACTTAGCATATTAGGCTTCTATTATATAGGACATATGTTAAAATAACTGATATTGATGTTATTGTTTTGATAAGGTATAAGATAAAACAAGGCTCATTCATACCCACTTTAATAAATAGAATAAACAAGAGGTAACATCTTCAGAAGTTATAAAATGCATGACTTCTAAGATAATATCTCCTATTGTTCTTACTTTTTTATTCTTTAAGTTTCTTTTATTGGCTCTTCCTGGCCCATAACAGTTGTGGTTTCTGTACACTGTGTTTCTTTTGTTCTCACTCATGGAACAGATCCACTTACATTGTTTCATGTATACACATTACTCTTAGTTGAATATAAAATTCTACTTGTCTAATGTTTTATGTACAGTATGAAGGGTTAGTACAAGAACACTTATCTCAGCCCCTGGGGATTTTCTATTTACTTCTTAACTCATTCAATTAACTTTTTGATCATTTTTTGCATTCTGGACACCATACTAGCAACTTGCCTTCAAGACCAAAATGCTTCTTGAGCCTGAATTCAGTGACCCCCACTACAAGAATGCCCCATGGGCTAGTAGTTTCTGCCTCAGATCAATGAAGCAAACACCATTTAGTTAGGAGTTAGCAGGCATATCACTCACAAGTGTGGACCCCAGCCACTCCTTACTCTTCAATGAATAACTAAGAATAAGACATAATGAACTTTACTGCAAGCTTGGGTTTAAATAAAGGAAACTTAAAAAAAATATTGATTTCAGAGAGGAAGGAAGAAGGAAAGAGAGGTAGAAACATCAATGCTGAGAGAGAATCATTGACAGGCTGCCTCCTGCATGGGGCCCCGCTGGGGATTGAGCCTGCAACACAGGCCACGTGCCTTGGCCAGAATCAAACCTGGGACCCTTCAGTCCACAGGCCAATTCTCTGTCCACTAAGCCAAACTGGCTAGTGCTAAATGAAGGAAACTTTAAACTCTATCATACTTTTGTGATCTTTCTGTCATGCCTCTACTGGCCCAGCCCTTTTTGTAAACCACAGGTTGTCTTCATGATGTGAGTGTCAAACAGTCTCCCCTCAAAAAAGTATTTTTGGCCATACCTCCTGCCTAGAATCCCAATTCATTGTGTCCTGGCCCTAGACCAGTGATGGGCAACCTTTTGAGCTTGGTGTGTCAGACTTCGCCAAAAAACTGAGCATAACTCGGGTAGTGTGTCACTTTGAGGAAAAAACATTATTTCGCAAATGTTTCATCCTCAGGAGCAGCAAATGTTTCATCCTCGGCATGTGGCCACCTCAGCGGCCGCGTGTCATCAGAAACGGCTACGCGTGTCAGTGCTGACACGTGTGTCATAGGTTCGCCATCACTGCCCTAGATAGAAGAGAAGCCTTTCTCTACTCTGGTTCAAACTAGACTTCTTGACTGACTCAGGCTCTTTGCTAGAGTTCTATATATTCAAAAATAAAAGTAACAAGAATTGGATAAGCCCTGGCCAGGTGCTTCACTATTTCTTTTGATAGTACTCATATATACTATCTTTAATGTAAATAGAATTAATGTACTCTCTTTTGCAAAATGATTATTACTTTTTCCTACAACAGAATACATGCATAATCCCCATCCCTAAATATTGCTTCGTGATTTTTGCCATTTAATATTATGAATTAAACATGTTGAAATATACTAATGATTGATGTTCTAATATGTAAGTTAACAATATCAAACTAGTAACTTTAAGATCATGGAACTAAGCACACTTTTTAATTGAGGAGAGTACATTTCCTTTTTTTCTCCCAAAATTTAAAGTCTACTAACTGGGAAAATGGCAAAGATGAAAACTTCAGTCCTTTTTTTATGTTGGTAATGTAGCTGGAGCTTAGTAGAGCTAGCATTTATGCAATGTAGTAATAACAACAATTATTCAGTCTCTTTTTAAAAAATTAAGAACATGGAAATTATATTTGCTATGATAACACCATGATTCATTTGTCATGACTCAGTACTTACACTGCCATTATGTATATCAATAGACTCATTAAGGAGCTAAAGATTTTTCTCCTTGAGTTAATTGTGTTCCTCTGAAGAGTCAATGAAACCTTTGGCAATTTCTTTGATCCCAAAATCTGCCTTTGTTTCTCAGGAGAAGCAAAGACTATAGATATTTAAAAGGAAGCCTCCATATTCTTTTCAATACAACCACCTCTGGATCATATATCATGGGTTATCCTATATAATAAAAGCTGAATATGCAAATTGTCCCCTCCACCAGAGTTCCACTGGGAGTTCGACTGCTTGACCAGTTGCTATGACATGCACTGACCACCAGGGGGCAGATGCTCCAACCGATGGGTTAGCTTGCTGCAGGCGCAGGTGGGCTGGATTGGAAAGTGAGGTGTGAGATGAGAGCCCTCAGGAAGCTCCCAGGGTTTGGCTTCAGCCTCAGGCGGAGGCAGGCAGCGGTGGGAGCCAGAAAGGACCCGGTGGCACAGGAGGCTGCTACACCTGATCTGAGAGCTGGGGACTGCACAGCCCTCCACACCCTGTGCACAATTTATAATCTTCAGAGCTGCTGCTTTTTATTTGTTAAGTGTCACTAACTACTCCAGGAGAGTGGGTAGCACCATTACTGGGGGGACGGGCCATGGGTGCCTGCCCAAGGCCAAGGGGTGGCCTCGGGGTCCCAGTGATTCAGCAGAGAGGTGTCGGGACTGAGTCAGAGAAACCGAGTCCAAAACTTGAAAGGAAGCTGGAAGCAGCAAGGGGCAGAGGGTGACAGCTGTGCAGGGGCCTAGTAAAGCTGCTGGGTGGGGGCAGCCAAGGAGATGATGTCTCTCCCACGGGACAGGTTCCACACCCCTCTGTCCTCCTCCCTGTGACCGGTCATCCCAGCTCTCCTCTGAGGCCCTGTCTGTGCTTGCCCCACAGAGCTCAGCACCACCGCACGGCCCACACAGCCCTGTCCACACTGCCTCACCTGCACTGCCTCACCTGCCCCCCACAGCTCCACCCCACCCCACACAGCCCTGCCCCACACAGCCCCGCCCCACCTCGCACAGAGAAAGGGAGAGGCTGCAGACAGGAGGTTGCAGGAGGAGGGGGCAGAGCAGGACCCACCAAGTTAGATGGAGAGGAGGGAGGGAGAAACCCCACAGGACTGGGGACAGAGATGGGCAGGGAAGGAGGGCTGTGCAGAAGCATTGCCCTTGGTTGAAGTAGAAATTCTGACCCCACTTTACAGACCCTAGCAGAGTGTATGTGTCGGGGGGGTGGGGAGGAGAAGACAAAAGAGGGTGTAAGGGAACTGGATGGATGGAGAGCAGCGACATTTGATTCATGGCCTATTTATTTTTGTTAATATATTTTTATTGATTTTAGAGAGGAAGGCAGAGGGAGAGAGAGATAGAAACATCAATGATGAGAGAGAAGCAATTGCTGCCTCCTGCACGCCCCCTACTGGTGATTGAGCTCACAATCTAGGAATGTGCCTTTGACCAGAATCAAACCCATGACCCTTCAGGCCGCAGACCATGGCTCTACCTACTGAGCCAAACCATCTAGGGTGACCCATGGCCTATTTAAAACCATGGCAGTAGGCTGAGCAGGGGTCTTACCACCATGGTGTTATGTGATAATGAGGGTGTCTCTCCTTATGTTGGGGTAATCGGAACTGCAGCAAAGTAAAGACACACCCATGGAGCCTGCAAAGGGTTTCCATGCACACAATGCAATTTACTTCGTGTGGCAGCTGAAGAGGGTGAGCAGAGCCTTGAAAGGACATGAGGTCTCTAAGACCTGGGGCTGGTTGGGACTGGGCGAGATGGCCCTGATCAGCCCCGATTGCCGAACAGGCGGAGGGGCCCCACCCATGCATGAATTTCATTCACCGGGCCTCTAGTTGTATAATATGGTTTTAAAATGAAAGAGACCCAGATTCAAATCCAACTCCACTTCATACTTACTGAAGTATGTATGTTACTTAATTTCTCTAACTTTCAGCTTGTCCACCTATGTGATAAGGAAAATAATATCTATCTCATGGGGCATTATGAGACAAGATAAAATAAAGCTAATTCTGTAGTAATCAGCACCTCATTGTGGTTCAAAAAGAAAGCTGTTGATAATCTTCAAATTTCTTTGAAATCAGAGTGCAAATTAAGTTCACTCAGTAGAGGCAATATCATTCGAATGTGCTTAATTTATATACCATGATGCTTCTGAGAAAGTGCTCTGTATAGGTAGCAGAAGTTAAAAGGAGTCTAATTGTGGCTTATCTTAAGTAATTTAATAAAGTATACAATAGAAGGAACTTTTGCTAGTTGGGTAAATATGAATATTCATCTGAAGGTATGTCTGCTCAGGCCCCTTAGGAGACCAGGTGTCGAAGAGCAACCAACTGCTCAAACTGAGAGGTAGAAATCAGAAAGGTCTCTCATTGACATTTCATTTACATGTCTGCTACAATCTTCACAATAACCTTCTGAGGTAGCAGAGTAACAATATGTGGGGAAGCATGGGAGACTTGGTTGGAAAGTTTGTAAGGAGGAAATTCCGAAAGAATTTCTTAGGGGAGTTGGCTGAAGGCTGCCACCCCTAATTGTTCCTTGACCTTTCCAAACTAGTCTGTGTATGTGCGGACCCTCGGGTGTATACCAGAATCTTTATGCTTAATCTTTATGCTTAAAGGGTGCTGCTGATGCCTGTGTCCTTCCAAGAATGCTTATCCTACTGTTAGTATCTAAAAGTTAATTTTAGTTCAAGCTGCTGTTACAATAAAAGCCTGAAGAGGCAGGCAAATGAGGCTGTCTGGTTTCTCTAGCCAGGCAGTCCCTTAGCCCTCTCTTTCACAGAAATGTGTGTCAGTCAGAGTAATCATTCATTCGTTGCTCAGGGTCTGCTGATTAGCCCCAGCAACAATATCTGTAGCTTCAAATCAAATAAGCCTTAGAATATAAAGAGTAGCCTTTTACTCATTTTCTTTTTTTGTGTGTTGTTTTTTGTTTTGTTTTTGTGTTTTTTGTTTTTTTTTCATTCTGAGGGTCTGTGTCTTCTACTGAGAGAAAGAATCCACCATCTTTTTAGCATGTAAGCCTTCTGTGAGATGGCAGGATGACAACACATGGGGCTGCCTGGCTGCTAGCCAGGTGCAGTGGTGTTCTGTTTGCACCATGCCAATCCTTTTGTCACTTGTTAAAAATGCAGTGTTAACTCTTCTCCCAAACATTGCTACCATCTGCTTACACATGACTTTGACAATGATTATGTGATAATTGCAGCTGTGTGTCTGATACCAATTATTATCATGTTGAATGGCCAAAGCAAATGCATTTTCAAGCATCTATTTTTAAATCCCACACTTCTAGTCCTCACCACCCTTCTCCCCCAAGCACCTGCTTATGCTTTTGAAAGTTTGCGATGATCCTGGAAACTATTAATACTAGTATTTTCTGCTTCACAAAGGAAATGAAGTGTCATAAAATTTTTCTATACATCTATCTGCTGAAATAAAATAGCTTTATTTTATTTTTTAAGATCACAATAGAGTCATAATGTGGACTGATAAAATCGATCATTTGTTTGTTGTTAAATGAAGCCAAGATAACTTGATGGTTTTATAGTAGCATTTCCCCAAGTGTGTATTTATAAATAAGTCAATGCTTGCATTTATGGATCTTAAGTTTCTTAGGAAATAATACATAATTTAAAATAGTGTATTCCTAACTAGTGTTGTCCACAATGTTTGGCATGTTTTCTTCAATAAAAAATATCTAAATAGCAAACTTTTTTCAAACATCCATCTTCAATAAGGATACTATTTTTTCTCCATCTCCCCACCACCTTAGCTATAAAGTATCAATTCATATGTGTTACCTGTTTAACATAATACTATAAAATACTTTCATGTATGTGCTTTTCAGGTAAAGATCTTTCATGTGTAACGCTTGGTAAGTTTTCCAAGGGAAAACCATATGATTGGCATAAAAACGGAATGCAACCCAAGGCTGGTGAGTCTCACAAATGTAAGAATGAAGGCAAAAGATATTATTCATTCTGGAAGAAAAGCAGAGCTGTAAGTACTGGAATGAAAATTCCTTGACATATATCCTGGGAAGTTTTTACAATTAACTATGAGGTGTCATTTAGTCAGAATCCTGAGTGTCAGAGACTTGAAAAAGATTGTAAAAGCCAAACCACAAAGGAAGTAACTGTTCAATGCAAAAAGTAGTAGCCAATTGCTCTCTACCTTTTCTTAACAAACAGAAAACTTACCTATATCCCTCATTTCAAGTCAGCAAGTTTCCCTCGATTTCAGTGATCATGCTGCCTCTGGACCTAAGTACTACTCATTTGCTCTATCTCCTACTAGGCATCACTGCCTCTTGAGTCCCTCCAATCTCTGATAAATGGGCCTTCTAGATTTTCCCTTTATGACATGTTCTTCTATTCCAATACTTGTTCTCTCCTGTATGGTAATTATCTGCTTGTTATTTTTATTTGCTGTTGTATCCCAATGCCTAAAATTACATATAAGGAGCATAGATAGTATGTGAGTATTCATCTATTCCAATATTTATTGAGTAGCGACTACATTGTAGGAGCTGTGCTAAATATTAAATGTACAGCAAAGAAGAAAAAACATTGTTATTAACAACATGGAGCCTTCATTTGGATGGAGGACATACACATATGAAAACACAACTATTTCTTCTGGGTCTTTTTACTAGTAAAGAGAGTGTGTGACAATGGTAGGATCCCACTGAGACTGCATTCTTCTGCCATATCTTTACCATCTTTTAACCTCCTTTTGTTTTCTTCTCCTTACCCAGCTTAGATTTCATGGCCTATTATTGAGGTCACTTCCTTGTCTACATTCTCAACTCTTCTTCCTCTGTTCCATTTGCTTGGCAAAACCTCAACCACAGGTAAACATAACTGTTTGCTACATTCCTCTGGTGCTTCTGTATAGCTATAGAAGAAAAGAAAATATGCTGCCTGAATATATTCTATTTATGAGTGTGAATTTCAAGCTTCTCATGAATTCTGCTCTATTTACCTAATCAATTCACCCTCCTACCCTTTCATATCTTCCCATGTTTTTACATCATCTAGTTTTTCTTTTTATTAGCTTAATTATACCATCAGACAAACATGCTATAAAATCTATTATCTTAAAAAAACTCCATCCTTTTCTAGTTACATCTCTAACAATTAGTTAACTTTTATAGTAAATTTATGCCAAATAATTACTTACTCTCTAATTCATGTTTTTTCATTCTTTCTTGATCCAGCCTTTCTTCTGGTCTTGCCAGGATCACAAATACCAACCATGTTGCCAAATCAAGCTGGCTTTCCTAAGTTTTGAGGTTATTCAAGTATTCAGTAGTACTTGAAACTTTCTCATTGCTTCTGGGACTGTACATTCCCCTAGTTTTCTTATTTCTTTGCTGTCTAGTATCTTTGACTGGCCCACTCTTCTTTGAATCATCCTGTAAATATTTTAGTGTCTTTTGCAGCTCTTGTTCCTCATTTCTCTTTTTTCAAACAAGCCCCCTGGGTCATTTAACCCAGTCCCAAAGTTTTTATATAAGCTGATGAATCTCAGCCTTATATTTCTAGCTTAAACCTTTTCCCTGGACTCTAGCTTAACTTAACTAACTGCCTATTGATATTTATACATGGAGTTTATAAATGTCTTACATATGCAGGGCTCAAATTCTTAATTTATGGTTTGGGATGTTCTTCTTTCATATCTTCTAGTTTGTTATTTTTGTGTGTGTGTGTGTGTGTGTTTATGTCATTCATGTCTAAGATTAAGTATATTTTCTTCAGAAAATCTCATTCTAACTACTCAGTCAAACCCTCTCCCAACTCTGTTTTCTCACACTTTGCTATATTTGCTTTCAGAGTATTTACTTGTTCATTTTTAATTTATTTCACCAGAAAGTAAAATCCATGAGGGCATGTATTACTATATCCTCAGAACCTAGAACAAAACTTATAACATGGCCAACATTAAAAATATTGATAACTGAATAAATTAAATAAGCAAATAAACAGAATGATTACAGATTATACAGTATATGCTCTATGAGAAAAAGATAGAGTGTGGTGTTGTGTTTAAAAACAATAACTGGGGGTGAGTAGGATTGCAAGAAATCTCTCTGGAATAATGACTAAGATTTAAAGAATGAGAAGGAAGCTGTCTTGTATAAAGTCAGGGAAAGCACATTCAATGAAGAGGGAATAGGAAATGTAAAGGACCCATAGAATGGACTTGTTTGTTGAATTCCAGGAATTGTTGGAAGACCTTTGCAACTGGAGCACAGTGGATGTGGAGCAAGTGGCTTGCGGTCAGGATGGAGAGATGAGAAGGAGGTAGATTGCATAGGGTCTTGTAGACAATGATAAAGGGTTTTAGTATTATTGTAGTTAAATAGGAAACTACTGCAAAGTTTTAAGCAGGGGAGTTACATGATAGTATTTGTTTTTAATAAAGACTTGCTGTTTAGTGGTTAATGGATGTAAAGAGAACAAGACAATAGTAGAATCAATAGGAAGAGCAGTTATATGGCTATTGTACTAGTCCAAGAAGGAAATTATAATGAATAATCTTGGGTTGTGACAATGACATGAAGAAGATGATACAGATTTGCAATTTATTTGGAAGGTAGAATTAATAGATCTTGATAATAGATGGTATCTGGGATGGTCTAAGGCAGTGGTCGGCAAACTCATTAGTCAACAGAGCCAAATATCAACAGTACAACGATGGAAATTTCTTTTGAGAGCCAAATTTTTTAAACTTAAACTTCTTCTAATGCCACTTCTTCAAAATAGACTCGCCCAGGCCGTGGTATTTTGTGGAAGAGCCACACTCGAGGGGCCAAAGAGCCGCATGTGGCTCACGACCCGCAGTTTGCTGACCACGGGTCTAAGGGAAAAGGCAACATTAAGTACAACTTTCAGATATATGTGGGAATAGGAAGCCCTGTCAATTTTGAATAAAAAAAGAATACTGGGTAGAATAATATTCGAAGGGGAAAGTAATAGTCATTTTGGTTAGGTTAAATCTGAGATGCCTGTGAGATACAAACGTGCAGATGTCTGGGCTCTAATAAAGTTGAAGTAATTGAACTTCTGAGGTGTGTTTTTTATTATATTCCCCATTTTACAAATGAATTTACTGAGATATAGGGAAGTTAATTTCCCCACACTCCTTCAGCAGCAAATGAAAAAGTGAAATTGAAATTAAATCTGTCTCACACTAAAATATTGCATATAACTTATTAAGGTTAGAAGATCTGAGAACAAGTCTAGTCAACCGAAGGACTTGTATGCATGCATATAAGCATAACCAATGGACGCAAAACTCTGGGGGGTGAGGGCATGTATGGGAGTGGGGGGGGCAATGGTAAGATATGTACACATATAATACCTTAATAATAAAAAAAAAAGAAATACTGAAGTTCTTTGAACTGAAAGAAATGATACCCAAGAGAAAATTGGATCCTCAGGAATGAATGAAGATAATTGAAAATGGTCAATATAAAAGACATTGTTTATCTTAGTTTCTCTAAAATACACAGAATTGTTTAAAAGAAAAAAAAAATGCAGATTTGGGAGTTGTTAGCACATGGCGCTTTATACCCAGAGGTGTGGCTGCCCAGGAAGATGAGAGGACTGAGACCTGAGGACTATCAACATGTAGAGTCTGTCTAAGGAAACAAAGGAGTCCAAGATTAGGTAATAGGAAAATCAGGGGGAAGTTTTTATGGCAACTAAGAAGCAGAGTGTCACTAGGAGAAATGAGGTTGTTCACTGTCTCTACTTCCTGTAAAAAAATCGATATCCCTATTATATGTTAGCTAATTAGTTATAAATTTAAATCTTTTAATTGGTAGATTTTTATTACAGGACCAGGACCACCTTTTGAATTGTGATGAATTGTTGAGAATTCAAGTAAGATGGTTACCAGAATGATCCACATATCCTATCCTATATAAGAAAGAGCTAATATCCTAATTAGACCAAACAGCAGAACGACCGGCTTCCGAATGAAGGCCGACCCCCTTGCATGAATTTCGTGGATCAGGCCTCTAGTGTTTAATAAATAAGTGCATGATTAAAGATACTTAAAATCCATTTCCTTTAAAAAGGCATCAGCCTTTTTATTTCTTTCCATTTTAAAAAACTACAATTAGGCTGAAACCTAAAAAAGTATGAAATATAAGGGGAAAATGGAACAAGAAAAAGAAGAATTTATGTTATGTGATTGACAAATTATTTGACTCTGAGGTTCCATATTTTTACATAAAATAATAAAAGTTAAGTCAATTCTGTTTCCTTAATTAGTTTCCTGGAAAGTATTTGTGGTGATGAAGGGTTAACATGTTTTGAAACTCTTAAAACATGAAGGAATGTTGGTTCTTTATTCCCATGTGAACATTTGCATTTTCCCTTATCCTATTTCCCCTTGAAGAGCAAACCCAAAGACTCTACATTCCGTTGTTTACTTAGTTCAGTTGTACCTAGTACTGTACAGGGTATAAAAGATGTCAAATCAAATTCTATTTTCTAGATGCCTTTGAACATTTTATAGTTATCATTGTTATTAATTATATCAATATTTGCAGGTGGTAATTTCAGGCATCTCTTCACATCATTTCTTCTAGGGATATAAATCATACTTTTCTATATTTTGGTAGATATTTAATCCTGTTGTAACTCACAAAAGTTATAGTACAATAAGTTTGTTAGCGATAATTCTAAAGTTGGAGGCTTTCCCGGTCCTATCACAGTTACAATTTTTTTAATGAAAAAAAAATATATACCAGAGAATGGTTTTGCATTTCTTTGTAGGTAGCTGTGTGTATAAATATCCTTCTGGCACCTACATATTTTTGGCCACATTACAAGGTTAAATCTCACAGGTACTAAGATTTGAGATATAAAGAGAAAGAATAACAATATAAGCAATAAAACCAATAAAGATTTTAAAGTTTTGTTGGACAGAGTAAGCACAAAGGCAGTCTGTGAATATCAGCAGCAGTGTATCTGATGAGACAGTGTCAGTATACAAGACAATAGCAACCATTAAAGAAAACATGGGGCTATAAGTGAGCAATGAATAATTGTGAGCAAAAAAATCAATATCCCTATTATATGTTAGCTAATTAATTATAAATTTAAGTTTTATAATCAGTAGATTGTATTACAGGACAAGAACCACCTTTTCACTGTAGCCCTTGGGTGTTCTAGAATCACTTTACCAAAGCAAATGCTGGTCTAGGATTTTTATAAGACAACTTGGTCTTTTCTGGCCAAGCTCCAAAATGGTCATTCTGAACAAGGTTTGTAAAGGAGACCACTATAAAGCCCTGATCTAACTGTAATGTGACAGCAGCCAGTACTATTTTTGGTTCTCTCTCCACATTCAAATAACTCACATTTTGTTTTGGATAATGGGGAGACTGTATCAGGAGACACTGAAGAAAGCAGTTTATTTATTGACTTTTAACTCAGAGTTGTTTGTACTAAGTTCCTCTAATCTACTCGTAGACTTTGGAGTTTTATTTGACTTTCCTGCCTCATCTTTAGGATAATAGGTCAAGAAGAAATTAAAATTATAGAGATACATATCTAATAAAAATAAAGGCAAAATATTCTAAGACAGAATGGGTTCAGTCCATACTACCAGAGAATACTTTGTAATAGATAAGGTGGCAGGCAACCAGAATCACAATGGAAAAAGCATTGAAGTAGTAACACTGGGATTCTGGAACCCCACTGGCTAAACAGAGTTCAAAATATGCACCCACACCACCTTCAGTTCAGAATGACTCAACCTTTAGCCATTTTGTAATTTAATTTTGAAATTTAAGAAATGTTTAAAGTATTTTGCTAAAAATGATATCCCATCTCTTTTGCACCCTAATAATCACCAGAGGGGATGGCGTCTCAAGGGCAGTGTCAAAGAAACATTGCACCAGATGGAATTAAATGTCAAGGAAGATTTTATTCAAGGCTATTGCAATAGAGGGGAGAGATTGAATGCAATTTCACTGAAACAAAAACTGGAAAAGTTTTTAAGCATTGCAATGAGTGAAAAAGTACTAGAGGACATTAATGGGGAGATATTTGTTCCTTGGCTGTTGTAACAGGTAGGCTTCTACCTTCCTATAGAGACTGGGAGATAGGAGTGACAACTTTCCTGATGGCTACATATGGGAGCATATTTACATCCCAAAGGGGCAGAACATCATTTATAATTGTAAGTTTTCTAAAGAAGGTCAGGGAACTGTAGCCAGGAAGAAGCCTATCTAAAGCTTGACTAAGCAGAGGGGTGCTTTAAGGCTGTCTTGGCCAACAGTTACAAGGTTGATGTCACAATACTGCTGAAATTGTCTTGTATAATATATGTACTTATAGCCTATGGATTATTCAAAGCAACATGCAGAGATTTCTAGGAAATCTGGATTAAGATGTATTAGCTTCTTAAAGCTCTAAGCCATAGCTCTACCTTTCACCTGCTAGAACCTCACACATTGTTTGGGAAGACCGAAGTTTTACAGCACAGGATCAGCCAATGCTGTGCTGAAGCAAAACTGTTATTTCCCTCTTCTTCAGCCAGCAGGAAATCCCTGGAAAGGGTGTTGTAAGTAAGAAGGCTAGAAGTGGAAGGGAAAAGCAATTGCTTCTGACTGCTAATGTTTAATCTATCCCCTACAGAAATGAAAGTGGCCTTTTATCTTTGAGTAGAATAGGTGATTTAGAAGGGGAACAGGATGACACTGCAGCAGTTGATGCTGATGCCTTAGTAGTAAATTTAATTCAGCTCATGACTTATGTGAATTTCAAGACTGAGATATACTTCACAAATGTAATGACTTCTGGGGAATAAGTTTAGAATTTCTTTTAAGTCTCTTAAACTTGTTGACTTGCCAATCTGGGTTACATTGTAGTGGCAATGTTTGATCTGCTGCATTTAATGATTTGTCATCATTTCTATCATCTTTATGGAAATTTGCTCCAGGCTAAACCTGACTCACAAGTTGAAGGGAAGTCCTAAAGCAGTCTTTCCCAAAGCTTAGAATTTCATAATTCAATATAAAACAAAACAATAATACATGCAGCACAAACACTTTAATAAGTGCCTGTTTCATTTCAATTTGCTTGTTCATTTGATTTTTCAAACATTAACTCCATATCTATAAGGTCCAGAGACTCCCCTGAATTCTAGTAAATTTATACAAGACAAAACAAACATAAATTTCTGGTATGTTTAAAATACTTTTATTTCTATCTCTACATTACTGTGATGTACTTATGACTTTAATGTTATTTTCTTTTTTATATAATGTTATTTTCTTCAGCACATTAATATGAAATATTTTGAAAGATGTTTTATAGTTTTTAATAGCAAAATGGTTTTAAAAACAGTTTTATAAAAGTAAAATTAATATCCAATAACTACACATATTTAGAATATACAATTTGATGAGTTTTGATAAATGTATACAGGCATGAAACTATCACCACAATGAAGAAAATGAACATTACTAGTCACCCACTTACAGTGGCCATCCCCATTTTGGTCAATGCCCTTTGTTCCCAGGTGTGACTGATGGACAAGTACCTGCCCTAGTCATCCCAGTTTTACTGGACATGTGTCTATTTACCCTTTGTCCAGTCCCCTTCCCTCAAGATTTTTTAGGGAACATGCCTATAATGTCTGGCCGTCTCTTTACTACTTTTCTATTATTAATAACTAGAGGCCTGAAGCATGAAATTCATGCACTGGGGGGTGGGGACCCTCAGCCCGGCCTGCACCATCTCACAGTCCAGGACCCCTTGCTCCTTACCGCCCGCCTGCTCGCTGCTCTTTACCACTTGGCTCACTGCTCCTTAGTTCTGCCTCGGAGGTGAGAGAGGCTCCCGCCACCGCCGCTGTGCTCTCCAGCAGTGAGCCTGGCTTCTGACTGAGCAGTGCTCCCCCTGTGGGAGCGCACTGACCAGGGGGCAGCTCTTGTGTTGAGCATCTGCCCCCTGGTGGTCAGTGTGCACCATAGCGCCTGGTCATTCTGGTTATTCTGCCATTATGGTCACTTAGGCTTTTATTATATAGACTAGTGGCCCGGTGCACAAAATTTGTGCATGGGGGGGTGTCCCTCAGAAAGGCCTGCACCCTCTCCAATCTGGGACCCCTCGGGGGATGTCTGACTGCTGGTTTAGACTGACTGTTTAAACCGGCAGTTGGACATCCCTCTCACAATCCAGGACTGCTGGCTCCTAACCGCTCACCTGCCTGCCTGCTGATCACCCCTAATCACTCTGCCTGCTGGCCTGCTCACCCCCAACTGCCCCCCCCACCAGCCTTCTTGCCCCCAACTGCCCCCCTTTCTGGCCTGATCACCCCCAACTGCCACCCCACTTGCTTAATCACCACCAACTGCCCCCCCCACCAGCCTGCTCGCCACCTACTGCCCCCCCCTGTCGGCCTACTCGCCCCCAACTGCCACCCCCCCGCCAGTCTGCTTGCCCCCAACTGCCCTCCCCTTCCAGCCTGATCGCCCCTAACCACCTCTGCCTCGGCCCCGCCACCATGACTTTGTCTGGAAGGACATCCGGAAGGTCTCCCGGAAGGTCTCCCAGTCTAATTTGAATATTACCCTTTTATTAGTATAGATTAGCTAACTACAATGGTATCAGGGTGACATTCTAAAATTTTTTATGAAGTTTATCTTTAGTGTCAACCTGGGAAGGATAAAAACCCCAATTATAATCAGGATGACCTTATATAAAGTGAGTTTGATTTTGAGGCCCTTTTCATTCCTTCAGTGGGTATCCTTTTGCTACTGCTAAGCTGAAATGATTAGCCTGTCTTGAACAGGTTTTCTCCCTGGAGGATGACTTTATCCTATATCACCAATCATTGCTGAAGTAAAAACTGATTATTAAACTGCTAGCTGATCTCACAAATTGTTCCTGGGGTGGGGGTGGTGGGAAATTAACTAGTTGTCACTAGCATTAGTCATCTGGATTGAAAAAAACACAGGTGGAGAACAAGAAAATGAAAGCATGATTTACAGCTAGCAACTAATCAAAGTAAATTTACTCTAAGAATAAATAAAGAATAATTTTACAGTGGGTGAAAACAGCTAAAAAATGAGCAGAGAAGGTCCACACAAAATAAAGAAGTTGAGGTAACATGGTTGGAGTCTGAAATCTGAGAGTAAAGACAACTTAAGACTTTTAAAAAACAAAATGAATAAAGTTTGTGTATATGTTGTCCACATTTCCACAGTATAAATATGCTTTATCTCTCCAGGTTTTCAGAAAAATCTGATTGTGCCCAGAGATCCTCACACAATGTTCTGAAGCAGGCGAAGCCTTCCAGGGGGAAATGTCTTAATAAAGTGTCACTAGCTGATGTAATACAGCAAGGCTTGACTGGTTTCATTCCCAAGAGGTAATTTATATAAATTGCAAAACATAGATGCAAGGAAAGGTTGAGAAAATCATACGCTTTATTTTGCTTAGTGCCAGGATAACATTTACATGATTGGAATATTTCTTTTGTAGAAGAAGCTCTGCTATAAACATTTCTCAACTTGTTCATTATTTCTTGCTGTTCAACAGAATATTCCAAAATCTAGTAACTAAAACAATAAACATTTAATATCTCACATTTTCTCTGGGGGAGGAAACAGGCTTGCCTCAGCTGGTACCTTTGCTTCAAGATCCAGCATAAGTCTGCCCTTAAGGTGTCATCTGGGGTCATGGTCTCAACTGAGGACTCAGTGAGAGAAGATTGACTTCCAAATGTACTCAAGTAATTTTTTTTAAAGGACTTGCATTCTTATGGGCTCTTAGAAAGAAAATTCCAGTCCCTCACTGGTTGTTGGCTGGTGATTTCCCTTAGTTTGCTGCTTAGTGGCTTCTTCATAGGGTAGATAGTAACATGGTAGTTGGCTTTTCTTAGAGCAAGATGGAGCAATCATATGGGAGTCGGTCTTTTGTAATCTAATTTTAGAAGTGACACAATATAATTTTTTCTATATATTGTTAAGTGTTTCACTATATCTAACCTGTACTCAAGGGGAGGGTATTA
This sequence comes from Cnephaeus nilssonii, assembly GCF_951640355.1. Lineage (NCBI taxonomy): Eukaryota > Metazoa > Chordata > Mammalia > Chiroptera > Vespertilionidae > Cnephaeus > Cnephaeus nilssonii. Next base: position 83,001,451 of record NC_137072.1, on the reverse strand, counting down.
CATAAAGGTCTGAATACTAGGAGGCAGGGATCATTGTGGTATATCTTAGAGACTGCCAACCACACCCAAGAAAAATAAAATGTGGTGATTCATGCTCATCTGTCAAGCAAAGTAATTTAATTAATCCAGGACCTGGTAAGAGATAGGTATCTGCCTTTATATTTGATGAGACAAACTTTAAAAATTTGTAACATTGTTTAGTTGTAGTAGTATATAATTGAGTGAACAACGAATTCAAAAATATATGTTTAAAGACTATCCCATTTGTGATTAAATATTTTATTTGTTGAAATATAAAAGTTTGGAAGTTATCTCTTACATATTTTTTTCTTTTATTAGTTTAAAATATGCTAGCAATTTTAATATGCACAGGATTAAATTTTATGACTTGATCCACATGGTAGGAATAATTAGCATGCATAAGATGGAAATGTTTTCTGTAAAGTGTATTATTTCAATAGAAGTTGGAACACAGAACTAAATCCAATTGGTAAAGGTTTCCCCAACCTCTCATTACCTGTTTCCCAAATAAATAGCTTTTGTTGCATGTAGTTAAGCATTCTTGACATTTTAATTGAAATATGAAGGACAGGCTACCTCAGCTGACATCTGGGTTATCCAAGTTCCAAATCAAACTAAATATATTCCCACTCAGTTCTCTCTTATTTATAATTTTAGGTTTTGTTATTGTTGTTGATAGTTTCAGCATGCTTCTCAGCATCATAACTTCTTATTTTACATTCCACTTTCTATATAGCCATTTAGTTCCAAGATTTCTTAATTTTACACATGCAAAGTCTCTCATGCCATCTCATTGGCTCTATTTCCATAGCTACTACACAAATTACACCTTTTTTGGGTAATATTTGTTTAAGCCTCACCCAGGACAGGTGTTTTGTTTTCCCCCCCATTGATTTGTAGACACACACACACACACACACACACACACACACACACACAAAGATGAGCGAGAGAGAGAGAAAGAGAAACACTGATCTGTTGAGAGAGAAAGAGAGAGAGAGAGAGGGAAACATCGATCTGTTGCCTCTTGTATAGGCTGATTGGGGATCAAACCCGCAACCTAGGTATGTGCCCTGACTGGGAATGCAACCTGTAGTCTTTTGGTGTATGGGATGATGCTCCAAACAACTGAAATATCTGGCCAGCACTCCTTGAGTAATTTAGTAAACTTCCTTGGGCTTCCTGATTCAACATTTTCCTTACAATATTTTTTCTTTTTAATTCTTTCAATATTAATTATTTCAAATGAAACAATATAATCAATTTGTCATATAATATTAATTCCTCAAACTTCTTAGGTTGAAATATGCTCTTCTTTACCAAGGCTATATATATTGAATTTTATTTGTTATTATTATTTTTATAAATATTTTTGAAAGTATTACATATATCCCTTTTCCCTCCATTGCTCTTTCCCACCCCCAACCCCTCAAGCCTTCACCACCCTATTTTCTGTGTCTATGGATTATTCATATATGCATATGAGTTCATTGGTTGATCTCTTCCCCACCTCCACCCTCTCCCTCCTTCTCTTTGAGGTATATACTGAATTTTAATTCCCTATTTTTTTCTTCTTATGGGTGCTTTTTAAACTTAGTGCACTGTATTTATTTGTCTGTTTTAAAAATGGAATTTATTTGCCATTTTTCCCTCTCTACTACTATTGCCTTCCTCACCAACATGTTTAAATATTTCATTAATCAAGAATTCTAGTGATAATTCACTCATGGAGCCTTACATGATTCTGATATCTAGAAGAAATATTTCTCCATCTTAAATTGTGTTCATACTTAATATTACATTTTTTGTTTGTATATTTTATCACCCCTATTAGACTGCAAGTTAATATTGCTCATGAATGTTTTTCACCAAGTATTATAACAGGATCTTACATATAGAAGACTCTCAATGAAGATGTGAAAGTTAACTGGATGAATGGATGAGCTAGTGATGTGGATATGAGTAAAACCCCACCCATATGCACATATATATAAATATGCACATAAACACTTATTATGTTTTGGAATGTCCCTGCTTAGATGCTTCCAGTATTGAGAGGGGGCTCATCTATGTCATTTTTTATGTTGCTAGACCACTCTAATTGCCTGACTAGCTTTTCTTTTAATAATATGAAATGTGCCTTTTTAAACATTTTAACTAAAATTATTACATTAATAGTAAGCTACTTTAATTTATAGCTTATAAAATATTTTACATAAACAAAATTCATTAATTTTACTGAAGACTTGCATAATAAACCTACCTTACCATCTGTTTTTCTCTGTCATCTGTCAATAATTCTTCCTAAATATCAATCATGCACAAAGCTCCTCTAATTACTTTTATTTAAAATTACATTAAAATCCTTTTGTATATGCTAGCAAGAAAATTAATATTATTAAACTAAAAAAAGCTTAGAAGTAGGTTTCAGGAAGCACTATTATTCTTAAAACAGAAAAAGGATAGAAAGAATTATTTAAAAGAATTAAATGGCCCTAACCGGTTTGGCTCAGTGAATAGAGCATCGGCCTGCAGACTCAAGGGTCCCAGGTTCAATTCCGGTCAAGGGCATGTACCTTGGTTGCGGGCATATACTGAGTGGGGAGTGTGCAGGAGGCAGCTAATCGATGTTTCTCTCTCATCGATGTTTCTAACTCTCTATCCCTCTCCGTTCCTCTCTATAAAAAATCTATAAAATATTAAAAAAAAGAATTAAATGATAATTATATGACATGACAGAAGTATTAGCTAACACTATGGTGATAATCATATTGGAGTATATGAATATATTAAATCAACATGCTACACATGTAAATTTAGAAATTGTTATATGTCAATTATATTTCAATTAAAAATAATTAAATAAGATAATGCACATAAAGCACTTATTAGCATGTTTTACAGAGAAAATTCAGTGTTTATCATTATTGTTAATAATTGTAGAGGTATTAATACATATTTATGGTGAGTGTGTAATAATATAAGTGGGAAGTGTATAAAAATGTTCAGCCTCTCCAGGAAACAATAGATATAGTTAAAACAATGTGTGCATATGTGATTTGGAGGGTATTGTATTAGTAGTACTTATCTCTGGGTTATGAGAGTCATGGTATTCTTTATTTATTTTTCTTTACTTATTCAAGTTTAAAAATAATTAATATATTTTTATAATTAGAATGAAGTTTTGCTTCTTTGTCCAATATCTCCTTTGTTTGCTTTTTTCTTTTACATGTCTTAGTGTTTTCTGAACCTAAATTTTCCTGATGCTTCTCTTAGATCCATACATTCCTGTTGTTTTTATCCTTTGAAATAGCTTTTGTTCATTTTCTATATAAGCCTATTCCATACCTCATTTACTCAGTGACATTTTGGGCATTTATATTACTTTATTTGACTACACTGCTTCTTAGATTCAGGTAAAATATTACTCAAGATTATTTTTTAAATTAAATCATTGGATCATTAATTCTCAAATTTATCTGTTTTTAAGCATCCTTACACCCTTTGGTGGTTATTCCCATTAATACCAATGACTCACCATAACAATACCCCAAACTACAGATAATATAGTTTGTGTATATAGCATATAGCTGACTCAGTGTGTGTGTGTGTGTGTGTGTGTGTGTGTGTGTGTGTGTGTGTGTGTGTGTATTTGGTTAAAAAACTCTTACAAGTAATCCTGATAAACTCCCCTTCAACCTCTTATTGAAGTTATACCTTTAGAGCTCCCATCCATCTGAGACATTTAATTTTCCAAGTCTTGGCTGTGGAACATGTGGAATGATGGAAATAGTCCTGGACTTGTTATCAGATGACCCAAGTTCAAGGCCTTGCTCTGTCATTTACAAGTCTTGTGATCCAAGCAGTCATTTAGACTTTTTTGCTTCCCTTCTCTGATTTTAAAAGAGATGAAATATCTCATAAAGAGGTTGCCAGAATGAAATGAGTTAATACAAAAGCCTTTTTAAGGTAAAAAGGTTACATAATTTGAAGTATGCTTACTTAACATTTAAGACCTCTTTCTAACTGTGTTCTACCTCTCATCCCTTTCATTATTTTGAAATGTAGTGTTATAGGCTCATTGTCAGGCTTTGTCACATTACCAATTAGTTCCAATTGGTCTTATTTAATGGTTAGGCCACTGTAGGGGTACTATAGCTAAAGGCATCCCTAGACAACGTGACAAGCATGATTTTAAATATCATTAAGTGCCTTCATAAATTTATTATACTGTCTTAGATATAGGAAAATTATTGAAATAACAGATATTGTGTTAGGAGTAGAGATGGGAAAAATATAGAAAGCACAAAGTAATAACAAAATTAACATTAAATGTAGTTGATGAAATATGAGTCAGAGTTCAATCAGGGTATTTAATAGAAACATAAACAAACCAAAATGATTTTTTAAAACTTAATACACAACAGGACACCCAATTGTTTAAAATCCCTCAATGATAGCTTGCATATAGAATGAAGTTTCACCTTCTAGATTCTTCAGTTACTTAATCTGTGTGTGAGTGTGTATGTGTGTGTATGTGTGTGTGTGTATTTTTCAATCTTCAATGATTCTCATTGTTAGAAAACATATTTTATAGTTTGGGTCATACTTGAATTGAATAATTATTCAACAAATACATCTTTTTTATCTGCTAAAATCAAGCTAATAATGAGCCATTGGAATTTTAGACATGTTTAAAAATAATCCCTTTTGTTCTTTTCAATATACTAGTAGCTTATTAGTAAAACAATAGTAATCAATTTTAAAATCAAATTAGATAATGAAAGAGAAATTCATTTATAAAACTTAAAATGCTATCATGTGGTAAACTATTTACATGTATATATAGATATACTCATGTTTTGTATTTATGTATAAATTATATGCATATATAAATTCTTAGAAATTAATTTTAAAACTATTTGGAGAGTTCACTATATAGTAATTTCTTTATTCACTCTTGTTTTTAAATTGCTGTTTCATCTATTTTCCTCTTTCTAAATAACTTAGTGTTATGATGATTATAAAAATTTCCCAATTGGGAATTCTAGAAAATGAGTTTTGATATTATACTAACCATGGGTGACTATAGGACGCTATTTCCCATCACTAATTAGTAGGTGATTTTTGTTTAACCAGTAGTGTTTGAATTTGAATAATGTTATAATAGAAGCCGGGTTTTCAGAAAGAGTGATAATATGCCAACCTTCTTTGTTCAGGTACAATATTGTTTAATGAATATATGTAAAGAGCTTTGCATTGAGCTAACTATACTCTATTGTTAAAAAGGATGTCTGGGGAACCAAGTGAAGATAATAAATTTTATGCTTATCAGTTATTACTTTTAAACAAATGGAGGCAATTAGAAAAAATTCAGGGATACAATTTAAAGGAAACTAAAACATTCAAGGAGTTAAAAATAGTTGAATATGACAAATTATGAGGATGTGTCTTTTAACTTAGGGTTTGAGACTAAGAGTATTTTCTAACCCACTCTAATAATGACTAAATTGTGTTTTAGAAAATATCCCAAGCTCTTTGTAAATAAACAACCTTAATTTTATTTATCTTTATCTTTAATTTTTAAATTTATTTTTAAAAAATTATTTATTGTTTAAAGTATTACATATAGCTTGACCGGTTTGACTCAGTGGATAGAGTATCAGGCTGTGGACTGAGGGATCCTGGGTTTGATTCCGGTCAAGGACACATGCCCAGGTTGCGGGCTCAATTCCCAGTAGGAAGTGTGCAGGAGGCAGCCAGTCAATGATTCTCTCTCATCATTGATGTTTTTCTCTCTCTCTCCCTCTCCCTTCCTCTATGAAATATAAATATGTATGTATGTGTATATATATATATATATACCAGAGGCCAGGTGCACAAAATTCGTGCACAGGGCGGGGGGGGTTGTGGTATCCCTCAGCCCAGCCTGCAACCTCTCCAATCTAGGACCCCTCTCACAATCCAGGACTGCTGGCTCCCAACTGCTCACCTGCCTGCCTTCCTGATTGCCCCAAACTGCTTCTGCCTGCCAGCCTGATCACCCACTAACCACTCCCCTGCCAGCCTGATTGATGTCTAACTGCTCCCCTGCCAGCCTGTTTGCCCCCAACTTCCCTCCTCTGCCAGCCTGGTCACCCCTAACTGCCCTTCCCTGCAGGCTTGATCACCCCCAACTGTCCTCCCTTGCAGGCCTGGTCCCTCCCAACTGCCCACCCCTGCTGGCCATCTTGTGGTGGCCATCTTGTGTCCACATAGGGGCAAGATCTTTGACCACATGGGGGCAGCCATTTTGTGTGTTGGAGTGATGGTCAACTTGCACATTGCTCTTTTATTAGATAGGATAGAGGCCTGATGCATGGGTGGGGGCCAAATGGTTTGCCCTGAAGGGTGTCCCAGATCAGGGTGGGGTTCCCTTGGGGCATGGGGCTGCCTGGGCAAGGGGCCTGTGGTGGTTTTCAGGCTGGCCAGGCCCTCGGCGACTCAAGCGGAGGCCCTGGTATCTGGCATTTATTTATCTTCTACAATTGAAACTTTGTAGCCTGGAATGGAGCCAAGCCTCCTGCTTGCTCCATGGTGGCAGCCATTTCTGTTGGAATTTATTTATTTATCTTCTATAATTGGAACTTTGTAGCCTTAAGCGGAGGCCTGGGCCTGCCAGGGTGTGTGGAAAGCTTGGCTTCCTCCATTGCTGAGGAAACCCAAGCCTCCCTCCTGTCCTCTCCTTGGCCGCAGCTATCTTGGTTGGGTTAATTTGCATACTCACTCATGATTGGCTTATGGGCATGGCTTGTGGGTATAGTGGAGTGATGGTAAATTTGTATATTACTCTTTTATTAGAGAGGATATATATATATATATATATACATATATATATATCCTCTCTAATAAAAGGATAATATGCAAATTAACCATCACTCCGCTACATAAGCCATGCCCACCAGCCAAGCCATGCCCACCAGCCAATCAGGGCGAGTATGCAAATTAACCCCAGCTAAGATGGCTACCATTGGGTTTCCCCGGCAACAGAAGAAGCTAAGCTTTCCACACACACTGGCAGGCCCAGGCCTCCACTCAAGGATACAAAGTTTCCATTATAGAAGGTAAACAAATCCAAGCAGAGGCCACAGATCCAGCAGGAGGCTTGGCTCCGCTCCAGGCTACAAAGTTTCAATTGTGGAAGGTAAATAAATTCCAGATACCAGGGCCTCTGCTTGGGTCACCAGCAGCTTGGCTGGCCTGCAAACCACCACAGGCCCCTTGCTCAGGCCTCTCCATGCCCCAAGGGAATCCCACCCTGATCCAGGACACCCTTCAGAGCAAACCAGCTGGCCCCCACCCGCGCACCAGGCCTCTATCCTCCTATCTAATAAAAGAGTAATATGCAGATTGACCATCAATCCAACACACAATATGGCTGCCCCCATGTGGTCAAAGATCCTGTCCCTATGTGGACACAAGATGGCCACCACAAGATGGCCAGCAGGGGAGGGCAGTTGGGAGGCACCAGGCCTGCAAGGGAGGGCAGTTGGAGGTGATCAACCATGCAGGGGAGGGCAGTTAGGGGTGACCAGGCCGGCAGAGGAGGGAAGTTGGGGGCAAACAGACTGGCAGGGGAGCAGTTAGACATCAATCAGGCTGGCATGGGAGTGGTTAGGGGGTGATCAGGCTAGCAGGCAGAAGTGATTTAGGGGCAATCAGGAAGGCAGGCAGGCGAGCAGTTGGGAGCCAGCAGTCCTGGATTGTGAGAGGGATGTCCGACTGCCCGTTTAGGCCCGATCCCACTGGATCGGGCCTAAATGGGCAGTCAGACATCTCTCGAGGGGTTCCAGATTGGAGAGGATGTAGGCTGGGCTGAGGGACACCCCCCCTCCATGCACGAATTTCATGCACCAGGCCTCTAGTATATATATATATATATATATATATATATATATATATATATATAGTATTACATATGTCTCCTTTATCCGCCATTGACCTCTCTCTGGTCTCCCCCACCCCTAACACATGTCCTCACGCCCCTAGTGTCTGTGTCCATGACTTATGCTCCTATGCATGCATACAAGTCCTTTGGTTGATACCCCTCACCCCTCAACTACACCTGCCTTCCCTCTGAAGTTTGACAGTCTGTTTGGTATTTCTCTGCCTTTGGATCTATTTTTGTTCATCACTGTATGTTGTTCATTATATTCCACAAATGAGTGAATTCATGTGATACTTACCTTTCTCCAACTGGCTTATTTCCCTTAGCATAATGCTCTCCAGGTCCATCCATGCTGTTGCAAATGGTAAGAGTTCTTTCTTTTGTACAGCAGCATAGTATTCCATTGTGTAGATGTACCACCATTTTTTAATCCACTCATCTGCTGATGGGCACTTAGGCTGTTTCTAAATCTTAGCTATTGTAAATTGTGCTGCTATGGAAAATAGGGGTGTATATGTCCTTTCTGATTGGAGTTTCTGATTTCTTGGGATATATTCCTAGAAATATTCCTAGAAAAACAGAGTTCCATTTTTAATTTTTTGAGAAAACTCCATACAATTTTCCACAGTGGCTGCACCATTCTGCATTCCCACCATCAGTGCAAAGGGTTCCTTTTTCTCGGCATCCTCACCAGCCCTTTTCATTTGTTGATTTGTTAATGATAGGCATTCTGACAGGTGTGAGATGGTACCTCATGGTTTTGATCTGCATCTCTCAGATGATTAGCAACTTTGAGCATGTTTTCATATGTCTCTTGGCCTTCTGTATGTCCACTTTCAAAAAGTGTCTATTTAAGTCCTTGTCCATTTTTTTATTAGATTGTTTATCTTCCTTTTGTTAAGATGTTTGAGTTCTCTATAAATTTTGGAGATTAGGCCCTTATTTGATATAACATTGGCAAATATGTTCTCCCATGCAGTGGGCTTTCATGTTCTTTTATTGATGGTTTCTTTTGCTGTGCAGAAGCTTTTTATTTTGATGTAGTCCCATTTGTTTATTTTCCCCTTAGTTTCCATTGCCTTAGGAGCTGTATCGATAAAGGTATCGCTAAGACATATGTCTGATATTTTGCTGCCTATGAATTCTTCTAATATTTTTATGGTTTCCCATCTTATGTTTAAGCCCTTTATCCATTTTGAGTTTATTTATGTGTATGGCATAAGTTGGTGATCTAGTTCCATTTTTTTTTTGCATGTATCTGTCCACTTTCCTCAGCACTTATTGAAGAAAGTATCTTGACTCAATTGTATGTTCTTGCCTCCTTTGTCAAATATGAATTAAGAATAATGGCTTGGGTCAGTTTCTGGGTTCTCTCTTCTGTTTCATTGGTCTATATGTCTCTTCTTGTGCCAGTACCAGGCAGTTTTGAAAACAGTGGCTTTGTAATATAGTTTGATATCTGGTATTGTGATCCCTCCAACTTTGTTCTTCTTTCTCAAGATTGCTGTAGTTATTCAGCATCTTTTTTATTCCCCATGAGTTTTTGGAGAGTTTGTTCTAGGTCTGTGAAATATGCTCTTGGTATTGTAATGGGGAGTGCATTAAATTTATAAATTGCTTTGGGTAGTATGGATATTTTAATGATGTTGATTCTACCAATTTATGAACATGGTATAAATTCTTCCATTTGTTTATGTGTTCCTCTATCTCTTTTTTTCAATGTCCTATAGTTTTCTGAATATTGGTCTTTTACCTCCTTAGTTAAGTTTATTCTTAGATATCTTAATTTTTTTGGTGCAATGAGAAATGGTATTGTTTTTGTTGTTTCTCTTTTTGTGAGTTCATTATTTGTGTATAAAAAAGATGAAGATTTATGGGTGTTAATTTTGTATCCTAATACCTTACTGATTTCATTTATTAAATATAGTAGTTTTTTCATGGAGTCTTTCGGGTTTTATATGTATAATATCATATCATCTGTGAATAATGAGAGTTTTACTTTTTTTCCAATTTAGATGCCTTTTATTTCTTCTTCTTGTCTAATCACTATCGCTAGCACTTCCAGTACTATGTCAAACAGGAGTGGTGAAAGTGGGCATCCCTGTCTTGTTCCTGTTTTTAGGGGAAATAATTTTAGTTTTTTCCCATTGAGTATGATGTTGGTGGTATGTTTGTCATATAAGGCTTTTATTATTTTGAGGTATGATACCTCTATTCCCACTTTGCTGAGAGTTTTTGTGAAGAAAGGGAATTGGATTTTGTCAAATGCTTTTTCTGCATCAATTGATATGATTTTGTGATTTTTATCTCTCAATTTGTTTATGTGATATATCACATTTATTGATGTGTGGATATTGTACCATCCTTGCATCCCCAGAATAAATCACACTTGGTCATGGTGTATGATCTTTCTAATGTAATGCTGGATGCGATTTGTTAGGATGTTGTTGAGGATTTTAGCATCTATGTTCATCAGAGATATTAGCCTGTAATTCTCTTTCTTTGTAGTGTCTTTATCTGGTTTTGGGATTTGGGTAATGCGGGCTTCATAGAAAAAGTTTGAAAGTGTGCCTCCCTCTTGAATTTTTTGGAATAGTCTGAGGAGGTTAGGTTTTAGTTCTTTTTTGAATGTTTGGTAAAACTCTCCTGTGAAGCCATCTGCTGGCCATGACTTTTGTTTGCTGGGTGTTTTTTTGACTACTGCTTCAAATTCCTCCATAGTTATTGTCCTATTCATATATTTTGATTCTTCCTGATTGAGATTTGGTGTTTTTCTCAGAATATGTCCATTTATTCTAGGTTGACCAGTTTGTTAGAAGAGAGTTTTTCATAGTATTTTTTTACAGTCTTTTGTATGTCTGTGGGATCTGTTGTTATTTTGCCTCTTTCATTTCTGATTTTACTTATTTGGATCCTCTCTTTTTGCTTCTTGGTGATCCAGGCTAGAGGTTCATCAATCTTGTTTATCCTTTTAAAGAACCAGCTCTTGGTTTCATTGATCTTTTGAATTTTTTTTTTTTTTTTTTTTTTGGTCTCTATGTTATTTATTTCCACTCTGATCTTTGTTATTTCCTTGCTTCTGCTCACTCTGGGCTTTTCTTGTTTCTCTTTCAATTCTATAAGTTGTAGAGTTAGATAATTTATTACCAGTTTTTCTTTTTTGTGTTTGTTTGTTTGTTGTTTTTTTATAGTAGGCCTGTAATGCTATGAACTTCCCTCTTAGGACTGCTTTCACTGTGTCCCCTAGATTTTGAATTGTTATGTTTTCTTTGTCATTTGTTTCCAGGATGTTTTTTTTTTTAATTTCTTCTTTGATCTCTTTGAAACCAATCATTGTTTAATAGCATGCTATTTAGTCTCCAAGAGTTTCATTTTTTTCATTGTTTTTATTATAGCTGCTTTCTACTATTAATCCATTGAGATCTGAGAAGATGCTTGATATGATTTCAATCTTCTTGGATTTGAAGAGATTTTGCCAGTGTCCAGTGGTCTATCTTTGAGAATGTCCCATGTGCTCATGAGAGGAATGTATATTCTGTAGCTTTGGGATGAAATATTGTGAAGATGTCAATTAAGTCCATCTGATCTAGTGAGTCATTTAGGATTGCTGTTTCTTTGCTGATTTTTTTATTAGAGGATTTATCCAGTGGTATCAATAGGGTATCAAAGTCCCCTACTATGATTGTGTTCTGTCAGTCTCTCCCTTGATATCTCCCAGGAGTTTTTTTTTGTTTGTTTGTTTTTGTTTTTCATTTCCGTCTGCCTGGATGCAGGCTCATACCCCAATAGGGGGCGTGCAGGAGGCAGCTGATCAATGGTTCTCTTTCATCATTGATGTTTCTCTCTCCCTCTCCCTTCCTCTCTGAAATCAATAAAATATATTTTAAAAAATAAATAAATGCAATAGGTGAAAAAATGGTATAGCTATCCTATCTAATAATAGACAAATATGCAAATTTACCATACCTCCAACACACCCACAAGCCACGCCCACCATCCAATCAAAGCGAGTATGCAAATTAACCCAAACCAAGATGGCTACAGCCACAGAGAGCAAGGTTTCCTAGGTAACAGAGGAAGCCAAGCTTTCTGCCAGCCGTTGCAGGCCTAAGCCTCCACTCAAGCTACAAAGTTTCAATTATAGAATCTAAACAAATTCAAACAAATGGCGGCAGAATGAGCTTGAGAGAGCAGGCCAGGGTTGCCGGCGGCAACAGGGGAAGCAAAGCTTTCCCACACCCTGGCCGGGCCCACCAGCTTAAGGCAACAAAGTTTCAATTATAACCCCAACACAAATGGCTGCGGGCCTCGGAGGGAGCCCCAGGCTAGGCTCCGCTCCAGGCTACAAAGTTTCAATTGTAGAAGGAAAATAAATTCCAGATACCAGGGCCTCCGCTTGCATTGCCAGGGGGCGTGGCCGGCCTGCAAACCACCACAGGCCCTTCGCTCAGGCCACCCCACACCCCAAGGGAACCCCCACCTGATCCGGGATGCCCTTCAGGGCAAACCAGCTGGCCCCCACCCCTGTACCAGGCCTCTATCCTATCTAATAAAAGAGTACTATGCAGATTGATCATCACTGCAACACACAATATAGCTGCCCCCATGTGGTCAAAGATCCTGCCCCCATGTTGACACAAGATGGCCACCACAAGATGGCCAGCAGGAGAGGGCAGTTGGGAGGCACCCGGCCTGCAAGGGAGGGCAGTTGAGAAGGACCAGGCCTGCAAGGGAGGGCAGTTGGAGGTGACCAACCCTGTAGGAGATGGCAGTTAGGGGTAACCAGGCTAGCAGAGGAGGAAGTTGGGGGCAAACAGGCTGGCAGCAGAGTGGTTAGGGGGTGATCAGGCTGGCAGGCAGAAGCGGTTAGGGGCAATCAGGAAGGCAGGCAGGCAAGCAGTTGGGAGCCAGCAGTCCTGGATTGTGAGAGCGCAGTCGGAAATCCCTTGAGGGGTCCCAGATTGGAGAGGGTACAGGCTGGGCTGAGGGACAACCCCCCTCCATGCACGAATTTCGTGCACCGGGCCTCTAGTTATAAATATAATTGTTATTTGAACCTACTAGAATAATTGTAATAACTTTATATTTGCTCTTAAAATAGCCCATTTATGAAAGATAATTGAATGATTTTCACAACGTTAAATATTTTTAAAGATATAGAATTCAAAGAGAAAACCCAGTTTTGTTCTGATTTTTCATCTCATGTCATTGTTCCAGAATTACCCAATATGTTAAAATCTGATCTTTACTAACTCTTGCTTTAAAGCCAACAAAATTCTTCACTACTGTTTTAAAAGACTAACAATGTCTCAAATTGATATGTTATTAGTTCAGTGCAGAGCATCACTTTATGTGCCATGTTCAACACTCCCAGTTTCAATTTATTTCCTCACCTCAAGGTAACCTCAGATCTCAGATTAATGTCATTTGATAACAGAGTGCTATACCGCATGACATATTTTCAGTTGCCAAAGACAATGCTTTGATGAATGCCTTTAAAGTAGAATAAATCTCATGCTATAAAACAAATGTCCTGGGACACTTCTGCAACCACAATGAACACTTTGCAGGAGTAAAAATATCACCAAAACCTTCAAAAGACAATGAAAAGGTGCCAGCAGTAATGTTTTTCTCTGTACCCAAATTATCAGCATCATTCTAACTGGTTCGCACTGAAGCCACCTTTCCTGGATTTACCAGGAATGCAGGTGCAAATGATGTACAGGTGCAAACAATTGGTCCAATTCTTCATATCAACATTGTGATGGTATTGGGCACATCTAAATAAAAGGCACATTTTGCTTCCAGGGATTTAAAAAATCCCCTTGATCTAGATAATTAAATTAGAGCACTTTGTATTTAGACTCATTATAACAGATAAACCAATATTTCTTAACTCTGAAGGTTGCTCATCAAAATTATATTGCACATCCCTAAAATACTGACTTTCTATTGCAAAAAAAGTTCAGAATGTTTTTATACTGGCATGTTTAAAATGATGTACAAATCACCAATAAAATGGCCTTAAATAGATTTCACTCTAATTTTATAGTCAGTGACTCACTCTGTTTTATTCTCTTCTTTTACTTTTTAAAGACGAGATATGGTTGTTTTCTTTAAATAGTACAAACAACAATAATTTAATCAAAATAATATGGTAAAGTCTATTTTATACCCTAATGAAAAACTGTGTTAGTGTTATCTGCCTGATTCAAGTATTAGTTAGACTACACAGTTATGGACAAGAGTGGATTCACAGTATTTGTGTTTGGATTAATATATATTGCTTTACTTATGGAAAGAATTTTGAATGACTTTTTCTTCTATCAAATATGATCATGGTAGCACCATTAAGTTTTTTTCTGGGATTTTTAGGGATTAAACTTCTCTAAATTGTTTAATAGCATTCAAAAATACATTATAAGTTACATAAATCACCACATTATTAAAGATATTTAATATACAAAAGATGCCATCTAAAGCTTTCACATATATGTCTGTGTGTATGTATAATATGTCTTATATACATATATAATTTATTTAATGGCATTCATGTTTAATAAGTACTTTTTAAAAAATGTATCTTTATTGATTTCAGAGAGGAAGGGAGAGGGAAAGAGAGATAGAAACATCAATGATGAGAGAGAATCATTGATCAACTGCTTCCTGCACGTCCTCCACTGAAGATCAAGCCCACAACCCAGGCATGTCCCCTTGACCAGAATCGAAACCGGGACCCTTCAGTCCACAGGCTGATGCTCTATCCACTGCCCCAAACCAGGTAGGGCAGTACTTCTTGCTGGACTCTATTATCAATGTGATTCGTTACCTCATTGACTATGCACAACAGCTCTGTGAGGTAATGCCATTATTATCATCAGTCTCTGCTCTCTAGATGAGAAAACTGAGATATAAACAGGTCAGTTATTTTGATAAGGTCAAAAAACTAGGGAACTGCAGAACCAGAGTTAGAACACAGGCCAGCGGCCTTTAAAGCCTATTTGCTTAACCTCTTTTCTTTAATGTCTCTTATTAGGCCTTAGGAATTTTGTGCTGGCATCTTTAACTGACCTATAAACACTGGTCTTTCAATGGACTTGTTCATACATATGTCTCTTTCAACCCTTCCATTTTAATATGCTCCCAACATTAGCACCGTCTTCTCTATTTTAGTGTACTTAATAATAGTCTATGAATTTCAGATTAGTCAAATTTTTTTTTTACCACAAGTACTCCTGGAAGAGTTGAAAGAAAATTGTCAGTGATTCTGAAGCTTCTATTTATTTCTAATTTAAACCAGATAGTCTGTGTTCTAATTCTGACTTGGCAATTGCCTAGTTTTGTGACCTTAGCAAACTGAGTTTCAAAGAGAGAACATGGAAAAGGTATGTGGCCTGGCCATCATGGTTCAGTGGTTGAGCATCGACTAATGATCCAGGAGGCCACAGTTTGATCCCTGGTCAGGGCAGATGCCCGGGTTGGGGGCTCCGTCCCCAGTGAGGGGCATGCAGGAGGAGCCAATCCATGATTTTCTCTCATCATTGATGTTTCTCTCTCTCTGACTCCTTTTCTCTCTCTGAAATCAATAAAAAAGAAATTTAAAAAGAAAAATATAAAAGGCATGTGAACAGGGAATATCTTAGTGGAATATTTAAAAATGGCAAGGCCAACTTAAAAGGAATCCCTAAACTTTACATATATTGATATTTTTTCATGCATCTATATCATAGGCCCTAGGCGAGTGATACACACAAACTCCCAAAACAGTGTCTCTCAAAGTCACCCCAATAAATTCAATTAAAATAAAAAGAAAAAAATGTGTTTATGTCCATAGTTTTTTGTTTAGTTTCTCTTTTATGTATATTTTTATTTTCTTGTTGGTTCTTTGCATTTATGAAAGTTTGTAGCTCATTATTTAGACCAAGTTGAACTTTCTGCTTTTGTTACACATCTAGGAGGAAGTTTTCTTGTTGACATAGAGGATATCCAAATGTCATATATATTGTTCATTTTAGCATATTTATGTGATATAGTGAGAATGATATTCTTTTTTAAGTTTACAGTTTATTATGCATAGAAAAATGGGATGAATAAAATGTTTTCTGTGTCCTGTACCCTTGAATATGTTAAAGCAAATGGTCTCTCTCGTTAAAGATTATGGAAAATATGTCAACTTCTTTTAGCAAGAGTTCTGGTAGATAAGGTTCTGTCTTGCTGATATAAAGCTGCTCTGAACTGCATGCATAGACCATAGAGTCCAATTCATATTAAAATCATTAGAATTGTATAGACTCTGTTAGTCATCTTCCCAAGGAAATCGTTTGAATATATTCTCCTAGAGCTGCAATTTCCAACCGTTTTTATCTTATGGCACACATAAACATTTTACTAAAATTCCGAGGGATACCAAAACCTACATATTTTTTGCCAATCTGACAAACATAGCCATAATTTTGATTCATACATACCAAAGGGCTATTGTTGGGTTGGCTGTTTTCATTTTGTTCACTTGACAAACTAAGGAAAAGGAGGCCAGTGCCCCTGATTAAATAGTCAGTATTGCAGGTTTTAAAAATTCTTGTGGTTGAAAATTGTTGTTCTAGAGAATTAAAGTTTTGATTATTTTATTAAATTATTTAGCATAAAACAAACATAAAAATGGAATCCAACTAAACTTCTTTACATAATAGGATGAAAGTTACAGTTGTGAGAAATAATTTTCAAGGAAACGAAAATTTCTTAATAGGAGGCCAGAGAGTTTGCTTAAGTATTTGTTTAAAACATGTATCATTATTTGAGTATACATTCAAATTTCAGAATGGTTTGCTAGAGCAAAAATGATGATATATAGGGCTACTAGCCTTAACTGTTTTCAAGCATTTGATTTGTTACTGAAGGCACCTGTTACTGACTTCTAATTCTTGTCTACAGTGGGATGATTATTTTCAAGTGGAATAAGAAGAGAGTGAGTTTTCCATAGAATAAAGTCTAAATGTTGATTTAGAACTCCTCAGAGGCTAACTAAAGAGCATGCATAGTAGATACCCCAGGCTTATCTGGTTGACTTCTCCTATCTCCACACATGGAAGACCATACTTCCCAGTCTACTTTTAGTTGGGTGGGCTGTTTGACTTATTGTGGTTTATAGTCATGAGTGGAAAAGATGGGTGTCACATTAAGACTGAAGCTATTCAAAATCCTTCCACAACTCTCTAGATTTCTCTTTTCCTCTTATAATATTCTCAAATTCATGCTTTGTAATAAATAAATTACAATATGAAAACTAAACAGATCTCTCAAGATACCACTTAGTAAAGAACTGCCTCAGAATGTTATTCAACCTCATTAGACTTGGCATTAACAAGACATAATTTTTGTTTTGTTAAGCCACTTATATTTCTTGGTAATTTACTATTTCATCATGATGTATTTCTGTAAATGACAATTATGTTCATCTTCTCTGCCCTAAAGTTCAAAGTGTGCAGACTTGGATATTTCAGCATATGTTCTAAAATGTACAGTTATTGAGTGTCCCAGCATGTCCTTATTGATTCACATAATTGAGTTTCTATTCTCCAATGACATTTTGCAAGACACCATAAAATATCACAATCTAAAAATAGAGTATGAACATGTAGTTACAATTCTGAGATATTAGTAGTAATGCCAATCAATGCTCTATTAAGAGTTTGAAGCAAAATACCAAAAAATATTGAGAGATACATTACCTAAGTGATTCAGAAAGATAATTACAGAAAAACTATTGGATATATACAACGTAGATCTTAAAGGCTAAATAGCAAGTCTCAATGCACAAAGGAGAAGGGCTCTCCAGATGGCAGAAATGGCATGCTCTGTAGTACTGGTCATACATTTCACACATAGTGGTCAAGGAGTGAGGAGAGATAAGAAGTGGTGGGTGATATTACTAATGTAGTTGAATTCTTCCAACAGAGAGTGGCCACTAACAGATTTTTAAGTTGAATAAGTAGAAGATATCATTTTTTTCCCAATTTTGGAAACCACGTGGGGGAAAGACTTGGATGCAGGGATATTCATTTGATTATTAAAATAATGCAGATGAGAATAATTCAGATCTCTATAATAGTGGCAATGCACATGGAGATAATATTTTAAATTTTAGGGTCATTGGTAGGGAGAAGGGTTAGTTATATTGTTGGATATTTGTGTTAGAGGAGAAAGAAGGGTAAGAGATTATAGTGTAGTTTCCAGTTTAGGTGACTAGGAAGAAAATGGTGCCATTAATATCAAGAGAGTCTAAAAGGAGAGAAATGTTGTAGACATAATAATGACCTCATAAGATATCTATGCCCTAATCTCTAGAATTTGTAAATGTTACATCACAGAAAATAATATGCAGATCTAACCAAGTTAAGGATCATGTGATGGGGAAATTATCCAGGTATACCTTAAGTACAATCTAAAGGGTCCTTACACGGTAGAGACAGAAGATTTTAGACAGAAGAAGAAAAGGCAATGTGACTATGGAGACAGAGATTGGAGTGATGTAGCCATAAACCAAAAATACCTACAGAAGCTGGAAACAGAAAGAGACAAAAAACAGATTCTCCCCCTTGGCAGTATTTTGAGGTTGATTTTGATGCAATGAAACTAATTTTGAACTTCTGGTCTCCAGAATTATAAGAGAATAAGAGAATGTGTATATCAATTTATATGTGCATGTATGGTTACAAAATGTGTGTGTGTAGATGCTGGAACATGTACATTGTGAAAAGTGTAGAGAAAGGGAAAGGATAAAACAAATAACATAAAGCAAGCAAATTGGAAAACCATGTGCTTCTCGTTTCTCTCCACCGAAGCTGTAAGGAAGATATCAGATATGAAACTATCAGAGGAATTTAAGAGAGAAAGGTAGTAGGCAGGCCAGGGGAATCATTCTAGCTGGCAGATAAAGTGCTGTCAGGGGGGCTAGCATGGACTTTATGATTCCCTGCCTGGGGCTGTGAACCTTAAACCCTGAGACCCACCAAATCTCAAATTTCTGTACCACAGTCGGACTTCTTTCACCATCCTTCCATTAATGACTTTCAAGGAACAGGTGATAAAAGAAGAATTTCATGAAAGTCACTTGAGGCCTCCAGATAGAAAAAGTGGGAAATAAAATAATATTTATGACAGCCATGAGGTAGTGCCCCTACAGTCTCCCTGTATGTGCAACCACATGGGGAGAGGATAATGGCCGAGGACCATGCTCTGAATTGAACAGAGAATGCTGTAAAATCCAGTTTACTTTGTGGATTCTCTTTGTATGAGTTTATGTAATGAGCAGATGATAATTACAGTAAACATCAACCAAGTCAGACACTGTTTCAAGGGCTTTTCATATGCCATCTATGATAGTACCACATGTTTTATATGTTGGGGAGTGGGGACACAGAGAGATTAATTCACAGCCTTAAAGCAATAGGGTCAGGAGATAAACTGAATCCACATTCCTAACCAATGTGCTACAGATTTTACTCTGAGTCAGATGGCACTCACATTCATTTCTAAGACTCCTATTCCAACTTTCTAACTTGTGGGGATCAGCATTAACGCTGGGCAGTGTGCTGTAGATGATCCTTGATATGTGTGAAACTCAGCAGCAGGAGCAGCAGTAACAGTATGAGCACAGCCAGTTTTGGAATGCCTCCTAGAAATCGCAGGTTTTATGCATGGATCCTGAGCTCAGGCCCTTCTGGATTGTAATCACTGAGACAAATAAAAAGCACTTGTTTCTCTTCCAAGTCCTCCCTCTCTTTGTTTTTCTCCTGTCCACAAGCCTTGATAATTGTCAAGCTACCTGATAAAAACATTCATGCTGATAGACCTCATCAAAACAAGTTCTTATTAAGATGCAAATACATAGATAATATTTGATATGTTGGAATGATTGGGGGAAAATATTGTGGTAAAATAGAAAATAATTTTTAAAATCCTTATTGAAAATCATCCAAACTATCCAGGACACCTCTTTATTTTGATGAAAGCTTTTATATGTTTCATGGTCATTACTTACAAATTGAAATACATATTTAACATTGATTTTGATGTTTTGCTGCGAAAAGTTTTTGTGGGTTTTTTTGTTTGTTTGTTTGTTTTTGTTTGTTTTTTTCATTTGGTGCACGGAATGGGAGAGTTCTCAGTGTGGTTCATTTCCTAGACGTGCTTGAGGATGAGCCCTTCAAAGAGATACCCAGTGCAGCCTGGGGGCCGCCGCCTGCAGAGGTTAGTCAGGTGTTGCCTGTCTTCTTAATGAGTTTCACTTCCTCGTGTAGGAAGCAGTTCTCCAGAAGTAGCAGGGATGAGGGTCTGCGTGGGTAGAACCCAGCGCATGTAGCTCCAAAAGGGCCTGGTTCAGGGTCCTCTCCATGACCATGCCGGCTTCCATG
Source organism: Cnephaeus nilssonii (assembly GCF_951640355.1). Taxonomy (NCBI): domain Eukaryota; kingdom Metazoa; phylum Chordata; class Mammalia; order Chiroptera; family Vespertilionidae; genus Cnephaeus; species Cnephaeus nilssonii. Next base: position 82,981,090 of record NC_137072.1, on the reverse strand, counting down.
GCGTCCTGAGTTTCACCCCAATCACCTTGGGAAAGCTTCTGCAAGTCCTGGAAGGGGGCGCCACCATTATGCTGGTTTTGCACCTTCAAGAGATGGCGTCCTAGGCTTGTCCTCAGCCAATTCCAGCAAGAAGTGGCCCACACCCTCCAGAGCCACATCTTTGTGGTTGAAATTGAAGTCCAGAGAGAGGTAGGTGTAGGAGGCCCCAAGATGCATACTGATAGTGGCCTACACCTCGGTGGAATAATTTTGACCAGTTTGGGAAGTTATGGTTTGCTCAGCAATAATGAGTTTAGATTAAAATAACACTGTTAACTGGTGCCCAAGGCCAAGGATGGCTGAGATGGTTTTGAAGGTTGAGACTGGAAAAGAGGTTAGAGGGTAGTCAGAGTCAGGAAGAAGGGACATCCGTGTGTCTCTTCCCCAGGAATGCCCAGGGCATTTAACATTGATTTTGGTAAAGAAAATCCATAGACCCACACTAAATGTATGAGTCCCATGGTAAAAATTGATTTGCCATTGTAATTTTTGGCATTGCCATTGATGACTTATTTCATATAACCTATATTTTATTTCTCTAAAAACAAAAGGAAAAAATGAAAGTCAAAATACTTTATTAATTGGCTTTCTAATATATGTATTTTTATTTATTTAAATTTAGGCCCCTTTTATACTTTTTTCATATAACCTATGAATGTTGAAAACAGAGTCATATGGCAAAAATAAATTATTGTATATTTTAGATAAAATATTTGAAAAAAAACTCTTAAAAACTATCCAATACATTTTTATTATGAAATTATAATATGCAAAGAAAATATATTTCTAATACTTTTTAAGGATGTACAATTAAATTTCTTTCTCCAGGACATACCCAGTCTCCCTCTTCTAGTCTAGTTTTAGACTATTTCTGATTTTAATGCTACTCTTGGTTGTTTATAGTATATTAATTGTAGGTTTATGCAACAGTTTCCTGATTGACCAATTGTAAGCATTATCTGACTCCATTTATTGAAGATTAACTTCCATTAATCTTTCTCTTCCACCCCTGTTCTATGTTTTATAATAAATATTGCTGCAATTGATTACATATTTTTTCCTTTTAATTAAATTTATTGGGGTGACACTGGTTTACACAATTATACAGGTTTCAGGTGCATAATTTCACAACACATCACCTGTACACTGTATTGTGTGTTCACGACCCCAAGTCAAGTCTCCTTCCATCCCCATTTATCTCCCTATACCCTCTCCTCCAGCTCCCCACCACCCAGGCTGTCAACCTACTCTCTCTCCGAAAGTCTGTATTTTACTTGTTAGTTCATTTTGTTCTGTAGTTTCCACATATGAGTGAAATCACCTGGTATTTGTCTTGCTCTGACTGACTTAATTCACTTAGCATAGTAGATTAAAGACATATGCTAAACTTGAGACCATAAAAACCCTAGGACCATGGTCGGCAAACTGCGGCTCGCGAGCCACATGCAGCTGTTTGGCCCCTTGAGTGTGGCTCTTCCACAAAATACCACGGCCTGGGCGAGTCTATTTTGAAGAAGTGGCATTAGAAGAAGTTTAAAGTTAAAAAATTTGGCTCTCAAAAGAAATTTCAATCGTTGTACTGTTGATATTTGGCTCTGTTGACTAATGAGTTTGCCGACCACTGCCCTAGGAGAAAACATAGGCAGTAAAATCATGAACATTTCTCCTAGCAATATTTTTTTTCCTGATATATCTCCTCAGGCAAGGGAAGCAAAAGAAAAAAAAAATAAACAAATGCCGACTATATCAAACTAAAATTTTCTGCACAGCAAAGGCAGCAAAGGAAACCATCAACAAAATGAAAAGTCAACTGTACCTTAATTGGTCATTGATAAACATAAAATAAAGGATAACGTAGATTAACTATGTTGCTGGCAGGAGTTTCCTCTGCTGTTATTGCCTGTTGCTTAAAAGAGAGAAATATTGGCTGAAACTGGTTTGGCTCAGTGGATAGAGCGTAGGTCTGCGGACTGAAACGTCCCGGGTTCGATTCCGGTCAAGGGCATGTATATTGGTTGCGGGCACATCCCTGGTGGGGGTGTGCAGGAGGCAGCTGGTCGATGTTTCTCTCCCATTGATGTTTCTAGCTCTCTATCCCTCTTCCTTCCTCTCTGTAAAAAATCAATAAAATATATTAATAAAAAAAAGAGAGAAATATTGGCTCTGTGTATGTGTGATATTGCAAGGTATTACTGGGACATTTCCAGAAAATAAGTATGAAGCAGGCATACAGGTAAAAACCAGACACATTCACATACCAATATTAGGCCAGTCTGACTAATGTGAATAAATCCTCAACATATCATTCAATCTGCACCTGGCATTGAAGCAAACAGCACTTCCTGATGCACAGGAATGGGGGTGGCCCGAATATGCACATGTCTTTCAGATTGATTCGCCATCAGTCATTGTGATTTTTGCCCTTCCTCCTACACCTTCCCTTATTTAGCTCCTGACACTAGGTAGACACACTGTGCAAAATCTTTACTAGCTCCACTGCAGCTTTTTCTGTTGAATATACTGAGCAGCAGCTTCTTTTATTCGAATATATCCATCAAGGTGCTCCCATCAGTCTTCTCTCTTCCCGAAATTCATTCTAATCTTCTGACTGCTGATGTTTCCCTGCTGCCATTCTCAGAAGCTCCAAAGATTTATTCACTTTCATATTTCTTCATTGAACACCCCATGAATTGTTGAGACACAGGAACTATAATAAAACTTTCACATGAATATCTAGAAGCAGAAGTCCTGTGAGAATTTTAAATGTTATTTCATAAAATAAAGCAATCCGCTTATTTAAAGTCAACACCAAAGGAATATTTCCATATATATGTATACATGTATATGAATATATAAAAGGAGTTAAGTTTTCTTTTCTACAGTATTTGCACAAATCTCCAAAAATAAACTAAATGAGCAAGAAAAAATTTAAGGAAAAATGTTTTTATAGATTTGAAACTCAAAAAAACTTTAAATAATATTTTACTTCAAAAAGCAAATTAGAAAGTACTCAACAGATTGAGAAAATGTAGTTTGAATCTATATAGCTGAAAAAGAGTTAGTAATTTTACCATGTATACCACCTTTAAAAAAAAACAAAAAACGCTTCTTTTTGCCCTGGCCAGATAGCTCATTTGATTTTGGAGCATTGTCCTGTACACTGAAAAGTTGTGGGTTGGACTGTGTAAGTTGACATTATAATAATTGCATATCCCATCAGTTTAATTAATTAAAGATCACAAAATATAGATAATGAAACTTACATATTTAATGTAGTATTTACTATGTATATTCTGTGAAATGTCACAACTTTGTGTTTATGTGTATGTGTGTTTGTGGTGGGGAATTATATTCTGGACCCTTGTCGTTTGTGTGGTGCAACGTGACATTTCAGTTTACTATAAGTAGGTTTGTGAGTGGTCTTTTTTTGGCACAAATATAGATAGCATTAAAGTCCTACATGTAATTTATGGTTTCAAGATTTATGTGATACCTATAGTAGGTTTTATACATAGTATAGAATAACATTGTGTAAAATTCATAATGAAATCAATAAGCAACTAACCTATATTACACCACTATTTTACTTGACTTTCTCATTAATAATATCATCATCAATAAATTTTATTAAAAATACTTGCAGAGAACTTTAAAAATATGGTTTTTTATTTTTATTTTAGAACAATTTAGTGGGAAAGTTATTTTTAATACAGTTATTACTAATTTATTTTCTTTTACCTTGAGGTATGTATCTCAGAATTTACTGTTGAATTATTATACTTGTCACTGCATAGAGGATAAAGTATAAAAGCATAAAGTAAAATATTTCCAAAAAAAGAAAAATAATGTTCAATATTAAGAAAAATAAGAGAACATAACTAATAATGATTTGTATAAATAAATTAACACATGCAAAGGAAATTATATAGAAATAAACATTTGCCTTAATCACATAAATGCCATCCAAACTTATTAGGGAATATTCAAGAAAATGCAGTTTTAATTTTAATATGCACATGAGATCAATTAATGTATCACATATGCAAATATGAAGGCAATGACCCTGACTCCAAATGCTTGTTATTTCTGAAGTTGGCATATAGCTCTCTCTAAGAGAAGAAATAATAATTTCAATGAATTAGCTAATAATTCCATGTAATTAACTCTGATTTGTGTTAATTCAGGCATTACTTAGCAATTTCATGTTAATTTTTAAAAATCAGTTTTTTTAAGTTAGTATTACAATTTTGTTTTGTATCTAAGGTTTTAAAAATGGTAAGAATAGAACACTTGGCTCAGATCTTTTAATAAGACAAAACAGTTTTATAAAGTAGGAATGCATAATGTGACTCACAAAGTTTAAATACAAATATTTTTCAATAATACAAAGTTTTAAAAGTAATGTTTCTATTGAACAATAAGCATGCCAAAGGGTTAAAAAGGGTTATTGTGCTCATATTTAAAACTAGAGGCCCAATGCACGAAATTTGTGCAAGGGGCTCAGCCCTTGGAGCTGCAGCGGCTTGCCTTGGCCCTCGCAGCCCTGGCTAAATCTGGAAGGTCCTCCGGAAGGACATCGGGAAGGTTGTTTGACTGTTCAGTCTAATTAGCATATTATGCTTTTATTATTATAGATAGCTAGTGCTGAATTCCTCTTTAAGTCTTTCCCACCCCTAATACTTTTATCTGATACTAGAGGCCGATGCACGAAAATTATGCAAGGGGCTTCATCTGGAAGGCCATCTGGAAGAACATCTAGAAGGTTGTTCGGCTGTCTGGTCTAATTAGCATACTATGCTTTTATTATTATAGATAAAATATTACAAGGTTTGTCTGAATCATACTGGTGGTGGTGGAGGTATAGTAATGGCAGTAGTATTTACAGATATATACAGATATACAGATATCCTACCTAATAAAGTAATATGCAAATTGACCATGACTCCGCCACACCCACAAGCCAAGCCCACCAGCCACGCCCACAAGTCAATCAGGAGCAAATATGCAAATAAACCCAACCAAGATGGCTACAGCCACAGAGAGCAGGAGGGAGACTTGGGTTTCCCCGGTAACAAAGGAAGCCAAGCTTTCCGCCTGCCATTGCTGGCCTAAGCCTCCACTCAAGGCTACAAAGTTTCAATTATAGAAGGTAAACAAATCCAAACAGAAATGGTGGCAGCCACTGAGCTGGAAAGAGCAGGAGGCAAGGGTTGCCCCTGGCAATGGAGGAAGCAATGCTTCTGAAGCCCTGGCTGGTCTAGGCCTCTGCTCCAGGCTACAAAGTTTCAATTATAGAAGATACATCAATCCCAAGAGAAATGGCTGCCGGCCACAGAGCAAGCAGGAGGCTTGACTCTGCTCCAGGCTACAAAGTTTCAATTGTAGAAGGTAAATAAATCCCAGATACCAGGGCCTCTGCTTGGATTGCCAGGGAGCGTGGTCAGCCTGCAAACCACCACAGGCGCTTCACCCAGGCTGCCCCACACCCCAAGGGAATCCCCATCCCGATCCGGGATACCCTTCAGGGCAAACCAGCTGGCCTCCACCCATGCACCAGGCCTCTATCCTATCTAATAAAAGAGTAATATGCAGATTGACCATCACTCCAACACACAAGATGGCTCACCCCATGTGGTCAAAGATCCTGCCCCCATGTGGACACAAGATGGCCGGCACAAGATGGCCAGCAGGGGAGGGCAGTTGGGAGGGACCAGGACTGCAAGGGAGGGCAGTTGAGGGCCATCAAGCCTGCAGGGGAGGGCAGTTAGGGGTGACCAGGCCAGCAGAGGAGGGAAGTTTGGGGTGACCGGGCCTGTAGGGAAGGGCAGTTGGGTGGGACCCAGGCCTGCAGGGGAGAGCAGTTGGGGGGGACCAGGCCTGCATGGGAGGGCAGTTAGGGGTGACCAGGCCTAAAGAGGAGGGCAGTTAGGGGCAATTGGGCTGGCAGGGGAGCAGTTAGGCATTAATCAGGCTGGCAGAAGAGTGGTTACGGGGTGATCAGGCTGGCAGGCAGAAGCGATTAGGGGCAATTAGGAAGGCAGGCAAGCGAACAGTTGGGAGCCAGCAGTCCTGGATTATGAGAGGGATGTCTGACTGCCCATTTAGGCCCCATTCTACCGGTAGGATTGGGCCTAAACAGGTAGTCGGACATCCCTTGAGGGGTCCCAGATTGGAGAGGATGCAGGCTGGCCTGAGGGACCCCACTCCCCCCTCCCCAGTGCACAAATTTCGTGACACCACTCCTCCCCCCCCGTGCACAAATTTCGTGCACCGGGCCTCTAGTACACACACACACACACACACACTGTATTAGTTATTTTTCTGAGACTCTTTGAAGTAAAATATTTTAAAAGAGAACATGTTATTTTCTAATCCATACCAAATAAAATCAAGTACTTTTCCTTGTGTAGTCTACAAAGATGAATTAATTCAGCCTACATAAAAGCTTATAAATGCAAATATTTTTTATTTCATTCTTATAGGAGTCTACAAAAGTACAATAAAAGTTAAAATTATTTCTAGTATTATGTACATTATTTTAACATTTAATGTATTTTGATGTATATAACATCTCATTTAACTTTCTATACCTGAATTTCCTTATGTAGCAGTGGGATAATGGTAGTTAACTCATACAAATTTTATGGGAATTTAATGAGTTAATATATTCAAAATCCCTGGCAAATAGTAAGGATTAAAGAAATGTTGGTAGCCTGGCCAGTGTGCTCAGTGGTTGAGTGTCGAGCTATAAACCAGGAGGTCACAGTTTGATTCCCAGTCAGGGTACATAACTGGGCTGTGGGCTCAATCCCCACTGTAGAGCATGCAGGAGGCAGCCAATCAATAATTCTCTCTCCTCATTGATGTTCTCTCTCTCTCTCTCTCTCTCTCTCTCTCTCTCTCTCTCTCTCTCTCTCTCTCTCTCCCCCTTCCTCTGAAATCCATATAAATATATTTTTAAAAAATCAAGTATTTTGGGAAAGAAGTGTGGTTCAATGGATAGTGTCACCTGATCAAACACAGGTGTCTCCTACTTAAATCTCTTCCTATCCATTCAACACATTACATCTAGTGTGGAACATACATCTGATTTATATTATGACTCCTTAAATTCCTCAATGAATACATTCAAGATAAAAGCCAGAATCCTTACCATGTAATACAAGACCCTTCATATTCTGGTCCCTCCAATTTTCTTACCTCATCTATCAATCTTTGTAAATCGTATCTGCCAGTATATACACACTGAACTATTTGTACTTCCCTAATTCATGATATTGACTGCCTCCATGCCTACTTAAACTTCTTTCTCCTTGAAATGCTTGCCCTAACTCTATTTTCGTGGAAAATTTCTAATGTATCTCCTACACTTAAGTGAATATTTATTTAATCTCATTGTTCCCTTAACTCCTTGAATGCCTTATACTTGAAGATATTACAAGTATGATGTTTGTTTGCATGTCTTTCTCTCTCCTCTGGATTACATCATGAAGATTGCATTCATACCATATTTAATATATGTCTTAATGCATAATGCTTACTTAATAAAGTACCTAGAATATAGTAGACCATCAATGAATATTTCTTGAATCTAATTTTGAAGATTATGCAGGAATTGCTCATTGTTTTGCAGTATGAGAAATCATCCCAAATTAATCTATTATACCATACTAGTAGCCCATTTGCAGGAAGAATCCTGCAAGCGGCCGCTGCGGCCACGTGCACTGCCGCTGCCGCCGCCATTGCAGCCGCCATACCTGCACCCACGCGCCACTGCCACCCGCCCCGCTCCGCCCCGCCCCACCCCGCCCAGGCTTTCCCTCTGGCAGCCACCTTGCTTTCTGCTTTTCCTCCCTCTTCCTTCTAAGTTGTCTTCAGTCTTCACTCCTCCCTCCCTCAGCGTATGCAAATTAACTGCCATCTTTGTTGGGTAATTTGCATACTTTCCCTGATTGGCTGATGGGCGTAGCTTGGGCTGGTGGGCGTGGCTTGGGTATAGCGAAGGTGTGGTCAATTTGCATATTACTATTTTATTAGGTAGGATTTAAAACAAATCCTGTATTTATGAGATATCATTTCTGTTTCTCAACAGCTGTATTTTCATGTTTAATTCTGTAAAATGTTGTTTGCTGCTTTTGATTATAAGTACTGGAAGCATTGCTTTATTTTGACATAATATAATGTGCTTTTTTGTTATTGTTGTTGTTTTTTTCAGTATCCTTCTCCTTGTCTCATTGTGTCTGGAAAACTTTCTCACTATACGAAGAAAGCAGAAGGTAAGACAAATTTATTCAGTGCTAATCATGTGTTGAGCACTTTGATGTTTCACTTTCTCCTCTAAGACAGTTAGAGGTGCCAGGAATATTAAGTTGTGTCTTGTACATTTTCTTTCTGATCTAATCATACACAGAAGACCAAAAAATACCTAGGGCCCATGTAAAAGTAAGTAATACTGAGCTGCAATATACTCAAGGGCATGGGATCTTGAAACCTTGTTTTTCTTTTTTTGTGGTTGAGATTGTAGGATGGCTCCATATCTGTGGTATACTATAGTGAGTTCCATTGCAGTTGGGGAAGGCAATTCTCTGTGCAAGAAACCCTAGATTTTCTTAGGGGGTTGTGCTCTTGTTTTCATTACAGCTCATCAGACTTCTATGTTCTTAATTAGCTGCTACTCATATCAATACTTTACCAAAGTACTAAGGTTTTGGTTCTCATCTGCTTTGACTATTGGGTTAGACAATGGGCCTTATATAAGGTAGGATTTTCTAAGGTAAAAATGGTCAAGTGGTCATTTTAGGGTATTTTTATAGACAGGTTGTCATTTAAAAAATTATTAAAACTAACTCTTCTCACATATCTATGGTTGCATAAAAGGTTGATTAAAAAAGTTCTAAACATACTAAATAATTAAAGTAATGGCCTAAATCACTCATACATTTATATATCATAATATTTGTGTATAATATTTTAGACCCCTTTTTAACTTGATGTTAAATCATTACTAAGTTTCTCGTGTGTGTGTGTGTGTGTGTGTGTGTGTGTGTGTGTGTGTGTGTGTGTGTTTCTGGAAACAATTCCAAGAGTATCTCTCTAATTTATTTTTAAAATTCACCATATGTAATGTTTAAAAAATCAAATATATAGGACATTTGGTGCTTATTAGGGTTAGGATGTGTTCATTCAGCAACCTAGACTAAGTATGTGGGTAGAATGAGAACTCTTCAAGGATTTCAGTGCATAAAATTGAGGTAGGCATTGAGAGAGTCACTATTGAGATAAAAAGAAAACCAAAGTGAGGCAGTCAGTTCAATTCAGACATTGGTCTGAAGAGGCTAAGACAAATAATAGCAGGCACCTTGCTGACTAAGCAGTATTAATAGAGCAAGAATTAAGAGAGAGAAGATATAGCCTCTAAAAAATAGAATATAAAATGGCTTCACAGTTTTATTAGAGTTCTTCAGAGAAAGAGAACCAAATTTTTTATAAATATACTAGAGGCCTGGTGCATGATATTTGTGCACTGGCGGGGGGGTCCTTCAGCCAAGTCTGCCCCCTCTGACATACTGGGAGCCCTTAGGAGAGGTCCTACTGATGGGGAGTCGGCCTAAGCCGCAGTCTGGCCTTCCTCTGCGGGAGGTGACTGGGCTGATCAGGGGAAGGCACCAGCCCCATCACCCTGCTGCTGCTGCCACTGCCAGCCACCACAGCTGCCAAGGTGTTTTCATCAACACGGACTCCAGTCCCTTCACCATGAACAAATGACAGCTTTCTTTAGGCACTTTCAAGATGTGTCTTTCATAGGATATGACATTTCTTTTCTTTCTTTCTTTTTTATCCTCACCTGAGGATATGTTTCCATTGATTTTTACAGAGCTTGGAAGAGAGAGGGAAAGACAGAGAGAAACATTAATGTGAGAGGGACACTGCGATTGGCTGCCTCCTGCATGAGCCCTGGCCTGGGCCCTGACCAGGGAGGAGCCTGCAACCTAGGTACATGCCCTTGATCAGAATCAAACCTGGACCCTGGGGTGGGCAGGCCGAGGCTCTATCCACTGAGCCAAACTGACTAGGGCAGGATATGACATTTCTTAGCCCTCCAGCAGAACACCTTAGTTTTTCCTCCAGGAGTATGGTGGAAAAATCTTAGAAAACCTTCTTGGATTCTTATTACTCAAGTTACCAAGAACACTGTGAGAGGCAGCTTACAGGGAGCTTAGCCAATGAGCCTTCAGAAAAGGTGTTTCCTCCACAGCTCATGCACAGAGGACCCCCTGCATTGTGTCCGCAGGGCTTCTGTCCACTGGGCTGGGGGCATGCCCCAAGCCACACTGCGGGGGGCTGCCAGGGGCATGCTCCCAGCCCAGCGCCCTGCTTTCTGTCAGCTGGGCTTCTGTCTGCTGGGCCGGAGGTATGTCCCAAGCTGCGCAGCATCACTCCCTGGCCCAGTGTCTGTCAGCTTGGCATGTCCTAAGTCGTGCTGCAGCGGCTCAGAGCTCACCCCCGGCCCACCGCCCACTTTCTGTCAGCTGGGCTTCTGTCTGCTGGGCTGGGGGTGTGTCCCAAGCTGCCCAGCAGCGGCTCTGAGCAGCCCTGGCTCTGAGCAGCCCCTAGCACAGTGGCCCGGTTCTGTCAGCTAGGCTTCTGTCTGCTGGGCCGGGGGTGTGTCCTAAGCCGCGCAGTGCTGGCTTTGAGCAGCCCCGGCTCTGAGCAGCCCCCGGCCCAGCGTCTGTCCGCTTGGTGTGTCCCAAGTCACGCTGAGGCGGCTCAGAGCTCACCCCAGGCCCACCGCCCACTTTCTGTCAGCTGGGCTTCTGTTTGCTGGGCCAGGGGCGTGTCCCAAGCTGCGCAGCATCACTCCTCGGCCCAGCGTCTGTCCACTTGGCGTGTCCTAAGTCATGCTGCAGCGGCTCAGAGCTCACCCCCGGCCCACCGCCCACTTTATGTCAGCTGGGCTTCTGTCTGCTGGGCTGGGGGCGTGTCCCAAGCCGTGTGGGCGGCAGCTCTGAGCACGCCCCTGGCCCAGTAGCCCAGCGTTCTGTCTGCAGCCCTTCCTCCCTCTGTGACCTGTGAGTGGGACGTTAGCGTCGTCACCATGGTGACGATGCTAGCGTCCCACCCTGGTGCTTTGGGGGCCACCATCTTTGTAGCGGACGTATGGTCAATTTGCATATTACTCTTTTATTAGATAGGACAAAGGGGGAGGGGAAGGGAGTAAAGGAGGAAGGAAGAGGAAGGGGGAGAGAGAGAGAGAGAGAGAGAGAGAGAGAGAGAGAGAGAGAGAGAGAGAAGGGTTATGGAGCCTGGTAAGTCCTAAGATCTGCAGTATGAGTTGCCAAGTTGGAAGCCTGGAAGAGCAGAAGGTATCCAGTTTGCGGGTGGTATACTTCCAATCTGAAGGCTCACAATCTTGAGACCCAGGAAGAGCTGATATTTCATTTCAAGTCCTAAGGCAGGACAAAAGGACAAAAGCCAACATCCTAGTTCAAAACCCCATCAGGTAAGGAAGAATCTTCCTTACTTTGGGGAAGGAACAGCATTTTATTCTATTAGGACTTCAACTGATTGAATGTGGCCCATTAGCATAAAAGAGGGAAGTATGCTTTACTCAATCTACCTATTTTAATGTTAAACTCCTTAAAAAACACCCTCACAGAAACACCCAGAATAATGCTTGACCAAATATATGAGAACCCTTTGGCATAGTCAAGTTGACCCATAGAATTAACCATCACATTAGTAAAAACAGAAATATAAAGTCAGTGAATTCAGAAATCAGAGATATCTGACATCTTGTGGAAATTAGACAAAGTGACTACAAATACCATTTGACACACTTGGGCTGGATCCATGGAGGAGAGGGTCAACTGAGGCAGAATTGAACAGGAAGTGCCAGTTGTTAACATGATGAGGCTCCCTTCTCATGCCAAATGTAACATCATGAGATAAAGAGGAAACACACACTCACACAAGAAGTAAAATACAATTAGAGAGGGAATGTAGTTGCTAATTCTACCCCGAGAGAAGGTCCTAAAAAAGTTTGGGAAAGGTTTATAATAAATTGAATAATTTAAAAAATATGCACAAAGATTAACTTAAATACCCAAAGATAACCTGGGTATTCACATCACATTGAACTATACTTTTTCTTTTTACTTTATTAAATTCATGTAGGTAACTGATCATGTGGTTTTAAGCCTTTGTTGTCTCTCCTGTATTATTTATTAGCCCCTGAGAAACCTTTGAGCTGGGTTATTGTCCCCATGTCTGTGTAACTTGTTTTAGGATGAGAAACATTGTAATAATTCAAATCTTAGATTACTCTCATTGCTCTTACTGTGGGTGGACCCCACTAGGGCAGGTAGTAGAAATGAGATAAGGGAGTCAGCATTGGTAAGAAGCATCAGGTTGGAAACAAACAGGAACAAACCAGAGTAAAAGTGTTCTGAGTATGGGAGGTTTTTGAAACAATTCCCTAAGCTTCAAACTAGTCCTTGAAACCAGGGACTATGTTTTACTCTCAGGAAAAGTAATATCTTCGATGTTGACACGGGGATTCACTCATTCCGGTACCTTCACCTTTCACATGTTCTTCTCTCTGACAACTGCTGACATATAGTCACAGTGTTCAGCTTATAATTGCTCAGCTTATATTCATTGAGTATTTGTCTTTCAATAAAAAAATTTTAACTGACCTTTAGTTAATCAACTCTGTAGAACATGCAGATGATTGCCCATTGCACACTGAAATCCTGGTTCAAAAGCCTGTGTGTTTTTACCATTTCAGTTGAATGTTTATCAAGAATCATTTGTGTTCATTTCTAAATTTATTTATTGCAGTTAACATTATCATTACAATTATAAATTATAAGTATGCCTGATCAGATGAAATATGAGCATGGCAGATGAAGTGTTGATGCTTGTATAAAAATGAACTTGAATGATTAGGATAGACTTGATGAAGTTGAGAGGAGGGAAATCTGCTGAATGAATGATGTATAGGCAAAAATTGCAAAAGTTTGGGAGAAAAATCTGGAGACATTTTATATCACCTCACTTAGCAACTGTCTTAAATTCCATGTCGCTTTGAAGAAACTCAAGATGAAGTTCACACATTAGATTATAGTTTATGCAAGGAAGACAGTGCAGAAATTTAAACATTTAAATGAAAGATTTTGATCCTACTTTAAAAATTATTGGTGAATGGATGTGCATTTTATACTTTATATTAAAACTAGAGGCCCGGTGCACAAAATTCGTGCACGGGGGGGGGGGGGTGTCCCTCAGCCTAGCCTGCACCCTCTCCAATCTGGGACCCCTCGAGGGATGTCTGACTGCCGGGCCTAAATGGGCAGTCGGACATCCCTCTCACAATCCAGGACTGCTGGCTCCCAACCACTCACCTGCCTACCTTCCTGATTGCCCCTAACCACTTCTGCCTGCCAGCCTGATCACCCCCTAACCACTCCCCTGCCAGCCTAATTGATGTGTAACTGCTCCCTTGCAGGCCTGGTCCCTCCCAACTGCCCTCCCCTGCTGGCCTGATCACCCACAACTGCCCTCCCTTGCAGGCCTGGTCCCTCCCATCTTGTGGTGGCCATCTTGTGTCCACATGGGGGCAGGAACTTTGACCACATGGGGACAGCCATCTTGTGTATTGGAGTGATGGTTAATCTTCATATTACTATTTTATTAGATAGGATAAAATGTTTAAGATACTTATAGGTTTTTATAAACCCTCATGTTAACCAAATCATTGACTAAATATCTAGGCCAATATTTTTTAGTATACAACATTAACTGTGGCCAAGTTATTATTTTTAGCATTAAATAAAACTTTATTTATCATTATTGGTCACATTCCTCACACTCTAGCAATATTTCCACTTTGTCATTGTTACTTATAAGCATAGGAACCATTACTATCCAAAATTTTTTCATTCTATTATAGGAGATAAGATTTTACTTATGAGTTTTAGTAACTAGGGAAGTCATTAGAGAGGAGGTGGGACTTGAGTTGAAATAAAGAGAAATGAGGCAGCGGGGGTAAAGTGTGGGGAGTGGAAACTACTAGTAAGTCTGTTCAAGAGAAGATTAAAGGCTAAGAAAACTAAGAGGCTATAATGAGCAAAGCAGCTTTAACCTATCTACTGAATGTAAGAAGTCTTACTGAGGAGTAATAAGTGATTCAGTGGCATGTGGTGTCAGCTTTCAATGCCATGCTGAAGTATTTGTGATTTATTTATATATGTGGTGTTATTAAATGATGCTGAATAGCAGTAATACTAATGATAGATAACATAATTAAAGCTATACTTTATGTGAAATCAATTTATTAGATAGAAGGGGCAGGAAGATGAAATATGTGGTGACAATTAAGAAGATTGTTATAAACAAATCTTTGAATCATTTGACCTCAGCTCTCTAACTCTTCATAATTACTTACTAATATAAATGGATATTAAACTTTCTTTAAAATTGAAATGATTACTATCTTTTTACTATTGTTATCATTTGCAGTTACTCTGAATTTTCTAGCCTTCTCATTGAAATTATTTAACTAGATTATATTATATTGGAGGCCCAGTACACTAATTTGTGCATGGGTGGGGTCCGGCTGGCCTGGGCAATCAGGGTTGGGGCTGTCGGGAGGAGGAGATAGCAGGAGGTTGGCCAGCCGGCCCATCCAGATCGTGGCCCGATCAGGGCCGGGCCACTGCGGGGAAGACCACAGGTGATTGGCCAGTGGGCTCTGCCCCCGATTGGGGTTGGGGGCTGATTGGGGGCAGGGTTGACTATGGGGAGGGCCTGTGGGTTGTGGGCCAGCTAGCCCTGCCCCCAAATGGGATACAGGTGCCTACTGGGTGCCAGCGGCCTGGGGGAAGAGCCATGGGTGGTTGGCCAGCTGGCCCTGCCCCTGATCGGGGTGGGGGGCTGATCTGGGGTGAGGGTGGGGCTGGCCAGAGGGAGGGGCTGCAGGAGGTTGGCCAGCTGGCCCCACCCCCTGATCAGGCCATTTCACTGGCCACGTGGGCAATATAGTGACTGGTCATCAGTCATTATGGACACTGGCTTTATATAATATATATATTTATTATTTTCATAAGACAAATACAATGATATATTTTGAATAGTTTGTTCTGACCTATCACTTAGAATAGTCTCTTGAATATTCTGACAGTTATAGATCAGCTGACTTGATTCACTCAATTCCACAATATGAGTTGTTGACCTTGATATATTTTTAAAGCTACTGCTATCTACTCCTCAATATCTCTGACTTATAGGTCTCCATGTAACCTCAGTTTTATTTCTTCTTAGCTGATTTCATAAATCCTTCTCTTCTAGTCACCTGTCTAATACTATCTCAATATACCATCTAATACAGAATGCCCATTAATAGCAATAGTAAACTCTAAACTGCAGTGAGTTATATGACTAGGATTTTTATCTAGGCTTTTTTCCTCATAAAATATGTTTTCCTGTGTCCCTCCTGAACAGGTTTTGTCAAAAATGAACAGCATACAAATAATTTGATTTATAACATTTCTATCCACCTCACCAAAACTGAAATGCTATACCTAAAACACCATTTGTCATCAGGGTGCTAAATGTTCAACCAGCCTACTTGAATTCTTTTTCATGGGCAAAACTAGAACTAGAATTTATATGCCCAAAAGAAAAACAAACCTACAAAAAAATTATGAGGGCTAATATTTTGCCTGAATGAATACATTTCCACTGTCGTTATTAAAAGAAAGATAGAAAAGAAAATAAGAATTTAAAGGTGCTTATAATCTCCAAACATCATTTGAGCAATAATGTCAATGTTCCTGGAAAAACTTAATGGAGTGAACCATATATATCACCATTTGACAAAAGAGCTTCATGTTTTTTCTCTTTCCTATCTATCCTTCATGAATTTATGTCCAGTGCACGTTCTCATACCTAATTGAGTTCTATAAAGAGCTTGCTATGGCTCTTCTACTTGTATTCTGTGGTTTTGGTGGTAGAAGAATGTATAGTAGAAGTATGGATATCATCATTCTGTGCTTTAATTGGATAAGAGAATAGGCTGTTCATACCATAGTCAATGGGTAAAAAACAATTTTCCCATTTAAAAATTATTGAGCACTTACTCTTGACTGTTTATTTAGCCTATTGTGTCCTGTGGTTAAATCTGGATCCAGGACAACTGCATGCTTGGCTTTTCTCTTATTGTCTCAGATTTCTTTGCTGGTAACTCCTCTTTTACTTGAACTTTTAATTCTGAAGTATCAAGTACTCAGGCTTTGGTTTTCTGTTCTTATCTAGCTATCTTCTCTCTCTTGATGATCTCACCAGTGTCATGACAGAGAACTATTTACATCCTAATAATGACTGCTGAATTTATATCTACAACCCTAGACCACTTTTCTAAATTTTAGACTCACATATCCAACTATTTACTAAATAATCTTTATTTGGAATCTATGAAACCATGAATCAGTGAAGTCTAAAATGAGACTTTTCAAAACTTCCTATACCTCTTTCTCATTTGAGTTGAGGACAACTGTATTTTTTAGTTTCTTAGACCAAAATGCATGGAACATCCTTTGACTCTTCACTTTTTCTTACATATTTGCTTCTAATATGTTAGAAAAAGCAATTGGATTTTCTTTTCAAAGTACATTCTGAGTCAGACACCTTGTTATGGTATGCTGGTGGAAGGTTGCTTTGTGTTTGCTTGTTTGGCTGATTTTTTTTTGCTTGCTTTTTCTTTTGGTGGTTAAGCAGAAATTTTGGGAAATACCTTCTCTGTTAATAAATTAACAACCAAAATTACAACAAAAATTAAATAAATCTGTGCTTTGGGATCATAATATGGGAACATTATGTAGTTTAAGAAATATATGGAAAATTTGGACAAAAGGACAAAACACACATTAAGTTCACATTATTAGTACTTGGTTTAGCAAATTATCTTTAGCAAAATGACATTACAAGTATCACATAAAAATAAGGAAGAATGTTCTTAGAAATATTTAAGATGCAGGGGTGAATATTTATGGCCCATTATCTACAAACTCTAACTCTATTTAGCTCTAATTAAGTGACATAATAAGTGAAAAATGAAATATATATATATATATATATATATATATATATATAATTTAAAAACATCTCTTCTGAAGAAGAGGTTGAAAGTTCATCTAAGTTACCTATAATGAAATAAAATAATTATTCTGGAAAGTCTAGATACCTAGCTAGCAGTGTGGAGGCAATTGATTGACTAATTTGTTCATTTATTCTATTAAAACTTATGGTTCACTTCCTATATTCTACCACAGGCCCATGTGCACAGTTAGCTGTCAAGAATACTAGTACTTTTCTAATGATCGTCTCTAGCAGATTATGGACTACTTAAATAGGAACAATTTTATTTTGTGCTATTGTTTACCATTTGAACCTTACAATTTAGCACAGTATTTGATGTATTCTAAGTAACACCGATAAATGTTTTAGAATAAATATTGAATAATAATGTACATCTTAATATGGAACAATATATAAATGTTTGAGATCAAAGAATAAATACCTTCATTTATCGCTGACTTCTCCTGTTCTTCCCTCCAACCCATATCAAACTCAGCACAGACTATCCCATTAAGATCCACATTTTACTGCTTTTTGCTATCATCTGAGTTCATGGTATTGTCATCTTTAAGAAGATTATCATAATGGTCTATTCACTGGTTTTCTTCCTCCACTCTGACATATACCTCAAAAGTCTATAAGTCTATTCTCCATACAGCAGTCAGTACAATTGTTTTAACTTAAAGTTTAATTGCACAATTAGAATGTGTCATGACTAGGTCTAGAATTCCTGACTCCTGTCTTCTTCATCTTTCCATGAAACCAATTAGCTTCAATTAAAATTTGAGTTCATTTATAAACTATGATCAATCATATTTATCACTTAAATATATATTTTCATGAAAGAACATGATTTTCCTCCATATTATTAAATTCTAATGAAATACATTCAGTGAGTATTAAAATGCTATATTGATTACTCTAAAAAGTGATGCGTAGACCAATCACAAGGTCTCATTTTTCCAGTACTTTCTATGCAAATCAAAAGATCTCCTAAGCCATCTAAACAGCTCAGCAAATATAAATGTTCACTATGCCAAAATTTCTATTGTGCCATTTTTACCTTATTAGATTTATATTATACTAGAGGCCTGGTGCACGAAATCCATGCATGACAGTAGGGCGGGGAGGGTCCTCTCAGCCCAGCCTTCAACCTCTCCAATCTGGGACTCTTTGGGGGATGTCTGACTGCTGGTTTAGCCTGGCAATCGGACATTCCTCTCACAATCCTGGACCACTGGCTCCTAACTGCTAACCTGCAGCCTGCCTGCCTGATCACCCCTAACTGCCCCCCCTTCTGGCCTAGTCACCCCCAACTGCCCACCCTGTGGGTCTGGTCGCCCCACGCAGCCTACTGTTTGATCATTTGGTTGCCCCTCACTAACCCCCCTGCCAGCCTAAGTCACCCCACGCAGCCTGTTCAGTTGTCCATTCAGTTGTGATGGTCGCTTAGGCTTTTATATATATATATAGATTTATTCTTTTTTTATTTTTCAGGCTATTACCTGTTTAATAACTTAGAATGGCACAATTGTTCATAAAGTAGCTTGACCTTGAATCATTCATCTGGAATTACTAGTAATGTTTATCTTAACCAACCTCATTTTATCCAGTTCTCATTGACCCTAGTTTTAGACCTCAATATCACTCCTCATAAATATTCTACTCATTTTCACATTCTTTTTCTATACACTAATATACTTGAAGAAATGCTTTAAATCAGTATCTGTTTGAAGTGACTGTGCTTGTAACTTTTAGCACCATGTTGGCAAGAGTTTCCTTGGCTTGCTAAAGAAATCTAAAAATACTAAGCTTAGATGCATTTATACCTCCAAAAATATCATACTGATACTAAGATGTCTGAATAGTGCTAGTATTTAGGAGACTCTAGTAGAGAGAATAAATTACTATTTGTTTTTATTTCATAGGTAAAATGGCATTTATGATACTATTTAAATTAATTCAACAAACATTTACTTCTCTCCTATTATATTGACAGATTCTAGGAATATCATAGTAAATATATTGGACAAAAATTCTTATGATCACAGAACTTAAGTTTAATTGATTGTAAGGAACAATAAAATAAGTAAAATGTAAGATATTCAATAGGCAACGAGTGTTTGCAGAACACTAGAGGAGGAAAACTGTGATCCAGAGTTTTTGGGGCAGTGTCCACATATAAATCAGGGGATGTCTCACAGGAAGATGACAGTCAGTTAAGGCTTAGAGAGGAAAGTGAGTGAGCCATGCAAGTATCCTTAGAAAAGGATTGCAATAGAACAAAAGCACCAATGCAAAGACTGAAAATAATATTTGGAATTTATATTTCATCAGTCATAAATTTTACTCTGCCCAGCTTCCTGATATAAAACTTATAATTATTGATCTCAGAAGTATGTTTCAGCAATTTTATATGATAATGATCATGGGTTAATTGTGTTCTAAAACTCAGTATTGAAGTGTGGACCCTCAATACTTCAGAATTTGACTATGTGGATGTTGGGTCTTTAATGAGGCAAAGTTAAATTGAGGTCATGAAGGTGAACCCTAATAAAATATGAGCAGTGTCCTGATAAAAAGAAGAGAGTGGGACACAGACTCAGAGGGATGACCATGCAAAGACCGAGGGAAAAGATGATAATCTACAAGCCAAGGAGAAAGACCTTAAAAGAAGCAAGCCTGCAGACACCTTGATGCCTGACTTCTAGTCTCTATAAGTGTGAGAAAAATGTCTGTTGTTGAAGCCACCCAGCTGTAGTACTTTGTTGTGGCAACCCTGAAAATTTGATATATTAATCGTTTAACTATTCTAAGACCCTATTAATGAAGAGGTAATATGCAAATTGACCAACACACAAGATGGCCACCCCCATGTGGACACAAGATGGCCGCCACAAGATGGCATGCAGGGCAGGGCAGTTGTGGGTGATCAGACCAGCAGGGGAGGACAGCTGGGAGGGACCAGGCCTGAAAGGGAGGGCAGTTGGGGGGATCATCCCTGCAGGGGAGGGCAGTTGGGGGGAACCTGGCTTGCAGGGGAGGGCAGTTAGGGGTGACTGGGCTGGCAGAGGAGGGCATTTGGGGGCAACCAGGCCTGCAGGGGAGGAAAGTTGGTGGGAACCAGGTGTGCAGGGGAGGGCAGTTAGGGGCAATTAGGCTGGCAGGGGAGCAGTTAGGCATTGATCAGGCTGGCAGGGGAATGGTTAGGGGGTGAGCAGGCTGGCAGGCAGAAGTGGTTAGGGGCAATCAGGCAGGCAGACAGGCAGAAAGGCAAGCAGTTGAGAACCAGCAGTCCTGGATTGTGAGAGGGATGTCCGACTGCCCTCAAGGGGTCCCAGATTGGAGAGGGTGCAGGCTGGCCTGAGGAACACACACCCCCCTCCCATGCACAAATTTTGTGCACCAGGCCTCTAGTATAAAATAAACTATTTTTATAACCAAAGATGTATTTTTACAGGATACTGTTATAGTACACCAAGTAAATTGTTATGCTTTTCTGAAGATTTGTTAGTGTTATTGCTTCCATATTGGTGAGTGTAAATGCCCCACCCATAGGAAGTCCAAATAATTGCAGTTACCTTCTATTGCATTGTCTGCTGTGAACATGTAAGTCTGTATTGATAAGGATAAGAGCTATTTTCAAATTTTATCAGAGCACACCTCCATTATACAAAGCACAAGTGTGGAAATAATGAATGATCCTATAATATTGGATTGTATTACAAAATCAAGCCAGTTAGAAATCAAGGTATTGGGAACATATTTTAGCCAAATCTTATAAGATAGTGTAAATACTTTTAAAATCCTTGCTGATAAAGGCATGCTTGGCAGGCACACTGTGCACTGACAAATATGCTCACATCTTCAAGAGGACATGACAGCTAGCAGGGTCGTTGGACAGCCTGAAATTTGTTAATAGTACTTTTTCGTTAACCATACAACTTATGGAGTAAGCCATGCACAAATATGCTGCCTATTCTCCATCCTTCTTTGATTAACTTCATAAGAGCGAAGATTTATGAGAGGAAGCTGTTTCTTCATTGACCTCTTGTGATTCTCCTTTCAGAAGATAAAAAATGGCATGATCTGATTCCAGAAGAGGGTGATGGCACAATATTCCAATCAAAACCATTATAGCAGCCATTTGCAGATTGCTGCTGCTTGTTCCTCCAGGAGGCTTACACTGAGCAGAAATAGACCTAGTCTTGCTTTCACTTATTCTCGTCATTAACATGTTCGGTAGAAAGAAAATTCCAACAAATCTCTGTTAATTGCAATTTGCACCAAGAGTTTTCAAGGAGCTAGAAATGAACTTAGTTGAATTCAGCATTGCATCTTCACCTGCAATGGTTCTTCAAGGTAAAATAACCTAGAAGAAAATCAGCAGGAGAAAATTTTGAGTTGAATTTTTAAAGTTCTTCTTTGGTATCCTTTCATGTGCACTTTTCTAACGATAGCCTCTTGCAGAACCTTGCAAATGTGGATCTGGTCTTGTTTTCAAAGAGGAGGATGAGGATGGGTGGGTAGTAAGATACTAGCCATCTCCCCCACTACAGAAAAACCAAAAATTTATATATTCTACTTATTGGGTTTAATTATATCTCTTCCACACTTAGATAATAAAAATCAATAGTACCACCCTGGCTGGTGTGACTCGGTTAGTTGGGCATCAACCCATGCACCGAAAGGTCACTGGTTTGATTCCTGGTCAGGGCACATGACTAGGTTGTGGGTTTAGTACCCAGTCAGGCTGCATATGGGAGGCAACTGAACCATGTTTCTTTCTCATCTCTCTCTCTCTCTCTCTCTCTCTCTCTCTCTCTCTCTCTCTCTCTCTCTCTCTCCTCAAATAATAATAATAAAATATTAAAATCCAATAGTACCTTCAATTCAGGTTTGTTATATCAAAATGGAATAAATTTGTTACCTCAAATTGCTTAAAATTTATCTCACTCATATGTATCCATTTATGTAGAACGTTAGAGAACTTCACACATCCTGGTAGATAGGGAGAGAGTTAACAGACACCACCTTATTTGAGAATACTGCTGAATAGAAAAGCTTAGCAGTTTCAGGCACTAATCACAGAATAATCTACTGCTTTTATAATAGAAACCAGTTTGACTCTTGAACTTGCATCATTTTCTCCTATGGTGATAGAATTGGGGCCTTGGCCTCAACCCTGAGAAAACACAATTTTGTATTATTTCCTCTAGCTCCAACAAAAGTGATCTTCTCCAAGCTGTAATTTTTATTTTTATCATTTAAGCATTTTATGACAGGCTTACATTGCTTCACCTTTGTGCTATTCCCCTTTGAGAATAATAATGGGGGGGCCTTAAAGTAATGTTTTATTTTTTCTCTTCTTTTTCTCTATTAACAAATGAATAGATTTGAAAGAAAGAATTGCTTAGACAACTATAATTGGTGCAATCCTTTCATAATAGTTTGTTGGCTATTGATTAAATTGGCATGCTACATGTGAACATAGTGTAATCTGACTTCAAATAACAGTTCTGATTTTGTTTTGGTAGACTATAAGTGACTTAGGGCAGTAGTTTACTTGGAAATAAAAATTAAGTATTTTTCAATTTTTTGTATGTTTGCAAAATCAACAAAACAAAATAGTTTTCTATATAAGAGTATCAAAGTAATGGTACCTGCTTGAAGCAATGTGGTATCTACTATTTTGGTGACACTTGATGTGTTCCATACCATCAGTTTCTTCCTAGAAGACTGACAGGTGCTGAACTATCAGTGGCTGTGCCAGCCAAATGACAGTGATTACTAAATAATTTATATTTATAGTGTTTCCCTTTTTTCCTAACTACTCACTCTAAATACATGTCTGTGTAATACTTCCCTCAAAAACTTAATCTATTTGCTACTAAATCAATGAACAACAACAAAAAAAATGTCATTTCATACAAAAGGAAGAGGAGAAAGTTTAAAGTTCAATAATATCATACCTAATTAAATCTCAAGACCACAGAGAAGATATTCCATGCTCCATTTAACATGTGGGGAAAGAATTAATGTATAAAATTAAAAGAAATCTATTTTAATTTAAAATATTATCAAAATTGTAATTCCACATTAGCTGTGATTTAATTTAACTCTACCAATTCATCTAAATAGTGATAATATAGGGGTGGGGAAAAGTAGGTTTACAGTCTTTTGTATGCAAAATAAAACAATAATAATAATGTAAGAATAAAATCTGTGTTTCATTTACAACTATAAACCTACTTTTTCCAACTTTGTATATATTTAAGAATAAAACAAAAGAGAATGGTATTTGCTTTGAATGATAAGCTCTTGAATTAACTAGAGTAAAATTAATGTGTTGTAATTTGAATTAATTCAACCAACCTTAAAGAGGAGAATAATAATAAGAAAGTTTTAGAATATCTGACTATTAAGTTCCATCTTTTAAATTCTAACTCCCCATACCATGACAAGCATGGAGGACTCTCATAGCTTAGTCAATAGGACTATTTTGTCTTATTGAGAGATTACAAAATGATTACTTTGATCTGTTTAATATGAAAAAAGAAAGTCACTGGACTGGGAATAAGAGGTCTGGCTTTTCTATTACATGGTTATATAATCTTGAGAAATCATTTCACCTCTGTGAATCTTATTTTCTTCATCCAACAGTATCAAATGATGATTAAGATTACTTGTTCTGGAACAGATTTGTTAAGGTGGAATTTGCAGTCCACCATGTATGTGTGATATTGGGCAAGTTTCCTGATATCTCTGGAACTGTTTCCTCACGTTCACAAAACAATGCAGATTGTAGTGCCAGCTTATAGGGTTGTTGTGAAGACTGAGTATGTGCATTTAAACCAATTAGAATAGTGCTTAGTCCATTGTCCATTTTTAATAAACATAGTTAGATTTAACATGCTGTGGTGATGTCATGAATTAAGTATTTAAACTTCATTTTCATTGACATGTGCATTTATTCAAGTTGTGAATATAAAATGAGAACACTGGCTTCTTAGATTTATCCAACTTGTTCACTTGAAATTGTATATGTGTTGAATGCTTTGCCAAAGGGTAAGGAAGAAAATGTGCAATTTATGGTACATAACACATTTGGCTCAATTCAGATGAGGACAGGTGGGCATGTGAGACTGTCCACACTCCTCCTCCCTTCTGACTCACCCATTTGCAAGACTGGCCCAGCAGCAGAAACTTGGTAAGGAGTTCAAAAAGGAGGCTCTTGTACCCAAAAGAAGGTGATTTATGGTGTTATTGATACGGGATCTGTTTTCTCTCAGCTTTTGGGAATTAGCTTTGAATTCTCCAAAGGATTTCACATAAAAGCTGTTTCGAAGATGATGTTTGAAAGATCTGGGGTAGGTGTGGCAGATGCAATGGATAAGCCACAGTTGGGGTGGATAACATAGCCCTCATCACAATAAGATATTCTGGAAGGCTCCAGAAACATAGCAGGGACTTTATTTCCCTCCAAAAAATGTAATCGTGGTGAAATATACATAACATAAAATTAATCATCTTAACCATTTTAAACTGTATGAAGTATACAGTTTATAGCGGTATTTATATTTTTCTACGATCTCCAGAATTCTTTTCATCTTGAAAAACTATAATCTATAGCCATTAAACAACTCTCCAATTCACCTCTCCTTTCAGCCTCTCACAGACACCATTCTATTTTCTGTCTCTATAAATTTGTCTATAGGAGGTACCTCCTGTAAGTGGAATCATACAGTACTTGTCTTTTTATGACTGGCTTATTTCACCTGGCTTAATATCCTCAAAGGTCATCCATGTTGCAGTATATGTCAGAATTTTCCTAATTTCTAAGGGTGAATAATATTTCATTGTATCTATAGGTCACTTGGGTTGCTTCCATCTTTTGTATATTGTGTATAATGTTTATATAAACATGGGTATACAAATACCTCTTTGAGACTCTGACTTATTTTTTTTAGTATAAAACTAGAAGTGAATTTGCTAAATTATATAGTAATTCTATACATAATTATTTTTGCGGAACCTGCATAGTGATTTCCATCGTGGCTGTACCATTTTATATTCTTACCAACAGTGTGCAGTTCCAAATCTTTGCTAACACTTGCCATTTATTTATTTTTACTAGCAGCCCGTTTGCACGAAGATTCGTGCAATAGACCTTCATTCACCTGGCTGCCTGCACCAGTTTTCTGCCGGCACCGGGGACCCAGGCCTTGGCTGTGGCCACTGCCTTCTGCCTTCTTTCAGGGTCGGGGCTTGGCCCTGGGCCGTGGCCTTGGCTCTGCTGCACCCCAGCCTCCCTGCTACAAATCTTAGGAGCCGACCCCCTGGTCATTGCCTGCGATCCATGCAGGCTCCTCGCTGGTGCCCAAGGCCGGGAAAGCCTCCGCCCGAGGCTTTCCCGGCCTTGGGCGAGGCTTTCCCGGTCTTGGGCTCCGCCACACCCCAAAGGTCTCTGCAAAGGTTTCCTGGTGGGCGTGGTTGGTGGGCGTGGCTTGTGGGTGTAGCGAAGGTATGGTCAATTTGCATATTACTCTATTATTAGGTAGGATAGTAGCCATCCCAATGTGTGTGAGCATAACAGGACCTTTAAAATCTCTCCCCACCCCACTCTAGATATAAACTCCTCAAGGCAATTATAAGTGTCTTATTTACTGCTGTATTCCCTCTGCTTCACTCAGTGTTCAGAACTCAATACAGGTTCAATAAATATGTTGTGTTTTTCATTGTTGACATGGATACAGATATTCCCCATTTCCCACCTTTTTGTACTGCTCCACCCAGTCCCTGTCCCCTCCCACAGGCTTTCACCGCATCATTGACTATGTTCCTGTGCTGTGCGTATATGCATATATATTGTTCGGTTAATCTCTTCCAGTCCCCACCCCTCCTACATCCTCCCCTCTGAGATCTGTTATTTTGTTCCATGCCTCTGGTTCTATTCTGTTAGTCACTTTCTTTTGTTCATTAGGTTCCGTATACAAGTGAGATCATATGGTATTTTTCTTTCTCTGACTGGCTTATTTTACTTAGCATAAATGAAGCACGGCATAGAGTTGGCACCTTTGAGGCTTTGCAAAAATGTGAAATGCCAGAGAGCAGCATCTCAGTCAAGGTGATTTCCCAACAAGCTGAGGAGCTCATCAGAGCTGACTTACCTCTCTGGAGAGATTCAAGGGCAGCAAGTATCAACAAGATAGCTGCTGAGGAGAAAATCAGGCAGACAAATATCTGTAAGGATACAAGTATTTCCTGAGCACTTTTGAGACACTCCATGGGGCCTTCTATATTCATTAAGGGATACATTAGATGAAGTAGAGGTAAGAATGAAATGCAGTAGGGATGTTGACTCCTTACAACTAGGATGTCAATAAAATTCAAATATTACCATTTAAATGACTACAATTTGATTTTAGTTCTAAATAGCTATCCTGACCCCCAAATGGGCTGAATTTTCTCTACTTATGAGTTAGTATTTCTGAGTAATTGGCTCATTAATTTTTCACATTATAAGCAAATTAGTGGTGATACTATTTCAAATATTACTAACAGTAATTGATGTAAAGAAGAAATATTAATGAACAGCACCAGTTAGCTTTAGTTCATGGCTTCAAAATGAGCTTGATTTGGCAATGACTTCTGCTGGATATTATTATTTTTTAATAAAAAAGGCTGTATTTTTTTTAAACACACACATATAGATGACTGTAGATACTAGTTAGCATGTCAGAGGTCATAGAAAATGTACAGAACTTATATGATTATCTACTCTGCTGTGGCATATGTCATTGTATCACTTTGTGAAATGGCTCAGACCTACAGCTAATTGTGCTAAAAATATTGGAAGATTTGCTAATTTTTAAAAGAAGTAGGGTCAATAATAATAGACGACCCAGAGAAGGCTGAAGTTATAATGAGTAAAGATTGTACATTTACAGAGAAAACAAGCCAGTAGAGGACAGGCAATAAGTGAGATGCATGTAGAGACTGAGGGGCAAGTTGAGGAGAGAGATTCCATGGTTTCAGAGGGAGCAGGAGAGAATAGCCCGTGACTAGAGTTGCCTCTGAAAAAATGCACCGACCTCTCACTGCGGTCCTTCCTGAATGCTCTTGGCTAGTAGACTCCTGTCTGGCATCCCACCTACTCCTGACCCTGCTCTTTGAGTTCATGCTTAACTAGAGTCAGCCTTGTCCGTTCCCCACTTAGTAACTTGGTTATTACTAAATTCAGTGGTCTGTTACATAAACCGATAGAATATGAATATAGAAATAAAAACTATTTTTGTTGCCCTGAAAACTAAATTGAATACTTTGAAAGAAGGAAAAGAAAGGAATTTAAACAATATGCTATGGAATGAGACGTTGCCAAGTCAACTCTAAAACGTTGGGGTGCACATATTGTTAAAGCATTCTACTCATATTTTTTATTTATCTTTGTTCTTGATCCAATGTGAGACATTGTAAATTGATGTTAATTTTTGGTTGTGGTTTATTCAAGAAGATTCTAATCTCTAATCAAATCTTCACTAAAAAAACAACACAAAAAAAAAGCTTTGGCCCTCTCTGAAACGTTTAGTAAACAAATATACACTTTCATACTTAAGTTAAAATAAGATATTTAAGTTAGGAATGTGTCATTTTTTGGTCCACAACTTAAAGTGAATTTTAATTAATTTACCAAGTCCCAACTCCTTTGCATTGAAAACAGCACTTTTACTCTCCTCCTTTTGATTAAAGTTTAAATGAGTTTGTTATTACATCATCCCCCCCCCAGATTAAAAACAAAACAAAACAAAACACAGAACTATATTATATAACTTTTCATGGATTATTTGACACTTTTCCACAGTTAGGGAGGCCAAGGTGAGGCAGAACACATTATATTGGAAAGAGGGGCATTCGGAGGCAGGAGTAGCTAGCACTCAGTAGTAAAATGTTAAAGTTAACAAGGTGAGATTTGTTTTCTTGCAGAAGGGGAAATCACTACTACTTTAAAAAAGAAATATAAACTAGTGTTATGATATTTCTGTTTATAGTATTTAGTTCTACATTTAAATTTCACCTTTTCCTAAGAGTATTGGAAGTGGTTTATAGTAAAACACAATTCATTAAGATTGAACCATTAATGGAGAATTGTTCTTTTCGAGCATTTGTTGCACTCCAATTCTATGTTGCATTTGAGAATGCCCTTGCATTTTAAAAATCAGAACCTGTAAACATTTTAGAAAAAAAATGTCAGCTGTACACAACTGCATATGTGTTATCCTTCCTTTTCTCTCCTTACATTTTAGTTATCTGAAGAAAATCTTAACTATATTATACAGTTGCAGATTTACAAAGAGGCATTTAAAGAAGGTGTCTATATTAATTTTTTAAGACGTGGTCTGATTTGATTTTGTTTAGATGTGTACACATTAGTACACACATGTATGTGGTTATGAAGAGGAAAATGATTGTTTTGGAAGATGACTGTAATAGAGATTTTGTTTTTCTGTGTCGCTAGATCTATAAAAATCAAATTCAGGACTTGCCTACTTATTGATTTTATAATTTCAGTCTTAAAACTACATCACTATTTTTTGCCACTCTATACCAAAGACTATGCTCATCTAATATCTATAAATCTCTTTGCTCCATTTTCTGCAGTAGTTTCTAAGCTATAAAAAAGTCTACTACATCGCTTATAGGTCTAATTTGCTGACTCTATAAATCTGCCTCATCACTTGACTGACAACAGTGAATTCACTAATTTCTAACAGTCATTTTAGACAAAGGATCTCCTTTTAGACGAAAGGATTCCTATTCTTAGATGAGGGCATAATAATGCCCTTATATATGCTTTGACTGGGGATAGACTAGCAATATTCTCATCAAGTCACATGATGTTCAGTAGAACCAAAAGAGAATGATACAATATTTATAATTATTACAAGTGTCCAAGCCTTATTGTGGAAAAAAGAAAATTTTGGAAATCTGAAGTTGTTTTAGCTCAACAATCTATATATGGTAGGTTCCCAAAAATATACTTGGATTTGACTGGCTCAAAAATATGCTTAGTTTTAGTTGATCAAAATAAAGAGAACTGGGTTTTATTTTTATTTTTTTAAATATCCAATATTACTGATGTAGGATTTTTATAGGAGGTTCAAATACAGAGAGGCAAATATCCATTTTGTCTAATAAAATATCCATTTTAAAAAAGTTGAGAGGTTCATTATAGTTCTGATCTGCTCATTCCATTAAAGAAATTATTAAAGTTGCTTCAGGATGCAGCCAAAGTAATGAAGTGCTCAGAGTAATATCTTATAAATGTCATTCTTACAACTAATGGCTTCTGAGTAGCCATTTTACATATTAAACCTTTTAGATTTATCTTTTTTGAATACTTACAATTTTGAGAAAGAGACTTTATTATTAAGTATGTATCCCATTGTACATTTTTATGAATGCATGTTTATATGTGTGTGTATGTGTACAAGGCACTTAAACTGTAATTCAGGGATTCAGGTTCTCTCTAATTCCATTAAAGTGCATTTGAATTTGGAACAAATAGATATCACGAAAATGTGCCCAGCTTCACATTTTCAGCAGTCTGCTTTTATATATTTAATTCTAGTCTTAGCAAAAAGATGGTCATGTCCAAATAAAAGATTTGCAAATTTCATAAAGGTAGGCTCTCATAAATGTTTTGCCATGTTTAGCATGCCGCTAATTCCAAGGAGGGTGCCTGTGATTTTAATTTAAAAATTAAAAGTGAGGTGACGGAATAAGGATGTCTGAAATCTAGCTTTGCCACTTGCCTCCTGTGTAATGCTGGACAAGTTCTTTAATTTGTTCACGCCTCGATTTCCTGAAATATAGAACGAACCTGTTACTGGCTGCTGTGTTTGTCTGAGGCTGTGCCTAGTCCTGTTGTGTGTGATCACCAGTTCTAGCCATATCCTGCACACTTGTCCAATTAGATCATAAACTCTATCTAATTTTTAGTGTTCTCCCAATTCATAGCTCATTTAAAACGTTTACTTTAAAATTTAACAAATATTTTTTGAATACTTAAGTAACTGATCTATTCATTTTATTTAGTGTGGGTTTTGTATTACCATATTCCTCTCTCTTTTTCTGTTTTATATTTTATGTCCTCATAGAAGTGTAAAAGTTGTTGAAACTTTTTAGCTTAATAGTGTGTGTGTGTGCGCGTGCACACGTGCATGTGTGTGTGGTATGTGAAGAGAAAAACATAACTGTACTTGTTGGCATAATGTAATAATAATATTTTCCTCTTTTTAAAAGATTAGTGTGGGTACCTATCTGCTCAGATAATAGAATATCAAAATGTCTTAAATTTACCTGACAATGCACTAGCTCATTCATATGATTCAACATGTTTTTCTTTTAAAAAAGTAAAAAATTATGCTTCAATAGGAAAAGCATGATAAGCATCTTTGGTTTTAAACTATAAGGACCTTTTAGTTCTCTTTTTAAATTTCACATTTTAAATTTCTTCATTTTCCTATATGTGGAATATTTCTCAGAGGGGGTGAGTCTAAATTTAGTGCCGAAGGATGAAGAGATTAACCATTTAAAGGGATAAGAAACAAGGAAATGCATGACTATATAGTTTCATAGGGATACAATAAAATCTCCTAAATCATAGTGAGACCAACTGGCCATGGTTTCCCTAGCTGCTGTGGAGTTCTGGGGATGAGGTGATATTTATGTACTTAGTAGTGATAATGGCTCTATCAGCATTGCTGGCAATATTGAAAGCTGCTGAGAGTTCACCGACGTTAGTGACTATAGACTATAAAGAGATGACTAGAGCTGTGCAATCTAGTGGTGTGAATGATGTTCTGTTATCTGTTCTGTTATCTGAACCTGGTGGCAGAGAAGTTAGAGCTCAAAGGCAGTGGAGCAGTGGTGACAGAGAGCACAGAGCCTTCCTATACAGCAGTGGTCTATGAACCAATGGCATGAGCCCCACACAGGAGTTTGTTAGAGTTGTAGAATCTCAGACATCTCCTCACAATGCTGCATCAGAATCTGCATGTCAACAAGTTATTCATGGGATTGCACAGCATATTAAAGTTTGAGAAGCCCTGGTTTGGATTCCAGTTTTGAGAAGGTTGACTGTGAAGGAAGAAACAATAATAAGGCAGTAGATAGAGGAAGATGTATAATTCATACATTTTATTATTGTTGTTACTAGAGGCCCAGTGCACGAAATTCATGCACGAGGGGGGGATGTCCCTCAGCCCAGCCTGCACCCTCTCCAATCTGGGACCGCTTGAGGGATGTCCGACTGCCCATTTAGGAACAATCCCACTGGGATTGGGCCTAAATGGGCAGTCAGACATCCCTCTCACAATCCAGGACTGCTGGATCCCAACTGCTCACCTGCCTGCCTTCCTGATTGCCCCTAATCGCTTCTGCCTGCCAGCCTGATTACCCCCTAACCACTCCCCTGCCAGCCTGATTGATGCCTAACTGCTCCCCTGGAGCAGAGCTAAGCCTCCTGCTTGCTCCATAGTGACAGCCATTTCTGTTGGGATGTATGTATCTTCTATAATTGAAACTTTGTAGCCTGCTCTTTCCAGCTCCGTGGCTGCCGCCATTTCTGTTTGGATTTATGTATCTTCTATCATTGAAACTTTGTAGCCTTGAGTGGAGGCCTAGGCCGGCAAGGGCAGGTGGAAAGCTTGGCTTCCTCCATTGTCGGGGAAACCCAAGCCTCCCTCCTGCTCCGTGTGGCTGTAGCCATCTTGGTTGGGTTTATTTGCATATTTGCTCCTGATTGGCTGGTGGGCATGGCTAGTGGGTGTGGCTTGTGGGTGTAGCAGAGGTACAGGCCAATTTGCATATTTCTCTTTTATTAGATAGGATTGCTATTTAACAGACTAAGCAAAGGAAAAATGATGTTGGAAAGTGTTTAAAGTATTTCAATGACCTACAATACTAAATCAAACAATAACAAAGATGTTATTTTCATGCATAGGTTTGGATGAGTCTCAGAGTAGTTAAGATATTTAGTCAAAGTTACAAAATAAGATGTTGAACTATATTTCAAATGCTGGTCTGTCTCTCTTCTGAGCTTGTACCCATTATTATGGTGAAGTTTGAGTCTTCATGAAAAGAAACATACTGCATTAAGTAAAGGTTGGCAGCTATGAGGTTATGATTGTTCATTTTGGTATTATCATTGATAGGACTAAATAAAGCACAGATTGCTTAATTTATTTGATTTCTCAATTATTTATGGAATAAAGCAGGCAAGTCAATTTGGCTAATAAAATAATCAATGGAATGTTTAGAAAATATTTTCTGAAATAATAGGTTCATAATAGACATAGTTTCTACTATTGTTGCTACTATTTTGGCAGCCAAATGTGAAAAATTTGAATATAATTTCATACAAACACTAGAGGCCCGGTGCATGAAATTTGTGCACAGGGGGGGGGGCAGTTTGCCCCTCAGCCCAGCCTGCACCCTCTCCAATCTGGGACCCCTCGGGGGATGTCTAACTGCTGGTTTAGGGCCTATCCCACCAGCCCTAAATGGGCAGTCAATCATCCCTCTCACAATCCAGGACTGCTGGCTCCCAACTGCTCGCCTGCCTGCCTTCCTGATTGCCCCTAAGCACTTCTGCCTACCAGCCTGATCACCGCCTAACCACTCCCCTGTCAGCCTGATTGATGCCTAACTGCCCTCCTGTGCAGGCCTGGTCACCCCTAACTGCCCTCCCCTGCAGGCCTAGTCCCCCAAACTGCTCTCCCCTGCAGGCCTGGGTCCCCCCCAACTGCCCTTCCCTGCAGGCCCGGTTGCCCCCAACTTCCCTCCTCTGCCAGCCTAGTCACCCCTAACTGCCATCCCCTGCAGGCTTGATCACCCCCAACTGCCCTCCCTTGCAGGCCTGGGTCCCCCCCAACTGCCCTTCCCTGCAGGCCCGGTTGCCCCCAACTTCCCTCCTCTGCCAGCCTAGTCACCCCTAACTGCCCTCCCCTGCTGGCCTGATCACCTACAACTGCCCTCTCTTGAAGGCAGTTTTGTGTGTCGTTTCCAATTCCACTTTCAGTGAATTTATGATGGTAACTTGAAAGGATTAAATATACCACAAAAATTGGCAGATGCTACAAATCAAATACTAAGTTTTACACCCTGGAGAACCTGTTACACCAGTTACCCAGATATCAGAAGTTCAAGTTCTCCTTCTGTTCAAGCCTGCATGCCTTCCTTCTTTACATTTGTCATTTTAAAGTGCATTCCTCAATGAATTCCAAGGATGCACCCCTTTCTACATTCTGTTCCCAGAGAGCTCAACCTAAGACAAGGACATTTTTGCAGAATTCAGATATCTCCAACATTTTACAGTTGTTTGGCCTGTGCTTGTAACTAAATTTTAGTGGAACACAGTCACTCCCATTCATATACTTATCCTCAATGACTGCTTTCATGACAGATGAAATGACACAGATATATGTGCTCCACCAAACCAAAAATACTTACTGTCGCTCTTTACAGAAAATGTTTGCTGACCTCTGGTTCACTGAGTAGCTTTTATATCTCCCTAAGAAAAGTAAAGCTTAAGGCATCCAAAATTCACCTCACTCTCCTTCCTCCCCTTCAGTTCCTAAACTGCTCCTGTACCTGCATATTTCTTCTTTGTTTCCAGTGTCATACTCCATCCAGTTTCCCAAGAAACACTTGACTCCATATTTTTCTCTCTGTCCTTACCGCATTAACATTTAGAGTCTCCTATACTGTTTGGGGGTCACTTTTTATCTACTCTCTCTGCAAATAATCTCTTTCCATGTTAGTTTTCTCTCTATGCCCATTCTAAAAACACAGATTCTTTTTATCATACAACTTTTCCATTTAGAACCTTCATTCCATCACCATTAATCAAATAGCAAAACCCTTGTGTGTGTGTGTGTGTGTGTGTGTGTGTGTGTGTGTGTTCTTTCCTTATATGACCCACCTACTTTTTCAGTTTTACCTCTCAATTATCTCCTTCAAATACAGCCTCTACTTTATCATCACTGATGCTTTTTTACAAACCAGTAAAACTCAGTGTTATTTTATGTCTTTGTATATAGATCCAGCTTCCTATGATAGTCATTCCTTTTCTGATTTAAAAAATTCTATTCATCTCTCAAAATCCAGCTCAAATATTGCTTCAAACTCAGAGGATTCCATTGCTACATCTAACAGAATTTGGAATTCGTCACTCTTTCCTTGGCATTCACAAAGCATGTTGCACTTCTCCCTACTTTGTATCCACATGTGT
The DNA here is from genome assembly GCF_951640355.1 of Cnephaeus nilssonii. NCBI lineage: Eukaryota > Metazoa > Chordata > Mammalia > Chiroptera > Vespertilionidae > Cnephaeus > Cnephaeus nilssonii. The sequence continues at coordinate 82,946,622 of NC_137072.1, read as the reverse complement.
TTCAATATTTGATTTTATATACAGTAAGACCAGTATTTTTTGCACATCTGTCTCTCTACTCAGTGAATGAGTTATCAGAATCATGGACAATATTTTGTTAGTCCTTTTCATCATCCCCAGAATATAGCACAATGCTTGAGGTGTAGTTGGTTCTTAATGAATACTGCCTGTATGAATAAATAAATAAAAACGCATTCCTAAAAACACCCTGAGATTTGTTGTAGAGTGGGTTTAAGCTTATCAAATGATAGAAAGTGGTATACAACAGATTATAGGATATGATCAAGTTTCTGAATTTTGAAAAAGACCATTGCTATCTGATTAACATACATTTTAATGTGAGGGTTAGGGTTTTGATAAATAAAATGCCTTAGGCAATTTCTGGGGCTAGAGAAAAATTTTGGATTTCTTAGGAAAGGTGTTTTATCATTTTGGTTTATGGTCTTCACTGGGCTTGCGGCAGACAATAAGCAATGAAATTCCCATTCTTGACATTTTGCATGCCCTTGCTGAATGGTTATGGGAGATTAAATTACACAAATAGTATTTTATCAACTTTTTCCTCTTAAAATCATACCTTCAGATAAAAAATTTCATGTTTTCTGACACCTTAGCTGCTATAGATTGGACATAGCTCTTTAATTCAATGAATTAAACTGGCTTTAACAGAAAGAGCAGAGCTTAGTTTTCTTTCACAAATTACCATGGGAACGTGAGTGCTACAAAGCTATTATACCTCTCATCTGAAGCATTTCAAATAATTTGGAATACCTCAAACCATGACATTCAAAACCTCCCAAGCATGATCATCCAGAATATTGCGGTAAGAAGATCAGGCTACTTTATAATTTATTTTTATTTCAAGTATTTTAGTGGCACCAATTTAATAAATTTTAACTTCATCTGGGATAGCATTTGAATCAGTGGTATTTTCTAAAAGTCCAAATAGCACAGACAATGAATGGCTAAAATACAGCAAGCCCAAATATAAAACAACCAAACTCTAGGAAAAGAAACTAAATCATTAAAGATAAAACTGATGAAGTTGACCCAGTGGTTTTACATATGATCCTATGAACATTAAAAACATATTTTGGAAAAGATGCCCATTGAAACTCGGATTTTATAACCGTCTGAAATGTGAAAATGTAATCTTTTGTTAGTAGTGCCACCTACATAATCAACTAGAGAACTGAAATAAGATTGCTTTTCCTTCTTTCAACATGAAGCACAGCTTTTACATTTTATCTAAGCTTTTACTACTGTCAGTGTGTTGAAAGGTTCTATATGCCAGTTATTTTTTAATTGAGATGTGTTCATGTTTATTCTTAATTTTGCTTCAACGTTGCTGGAAGCAATTTCATTAAGGATGGATAGAAAGATGACTTTAAAAACACAGCTAATTCCCTTTTTTAAAAAAAATGCTGCTTCTTTGATGTCTTTCTATGTTAAAAAGGAGACATTTGAATATAATTCAAATATCATGAAGCAAACATTTTTCATGCAGTCTTAATTTTTCTTATCACTAACCAATTAGTTTTATTCTTTTTCTTCCCTTGTTATTGGACTATTTAAAATTATCTTATTTTTAATGGTCCATTATGGACTATCCTTTAGGTTTCTTTGTGCACAGGTAACCTGTATTTTCCCACACAACTCTAAAAAAAAAGAATGTGTTATCTTTCTAATGACTTTAACTTAAGCTCGGGCACATCAGAAAGAATACCAGTTTTTCCTAAGGAAATATAATGTACTAGCTATTTCTTAAATCTTTTACATTTTCTAATTAGCATAGGGCCAAATTCATTATACATTAAGCAAATACATCTGAATGTTTGGATATTCATTTTTTTAATGTATCTTTTTTGTTGCAAGTATTACAGATGTCCCCCTTTTTCCCTCATTGACCCCCTCCATCTTACCCCTGCCCCACCCCCAGGCCTTCACCACAATATTGTCTGTGTCCATGGGTTATGCATATATATAAATCAATTCTTTGGTTAATCTCTGCCCGCCCACCCACTCCCACCTTCCCTATTCATTCTTTTTATTTTTTTAATATATTTTATTGATTTTTCACAAAGAGGAAGAGAGAGGGATAGTTAGAAACATCGATGATAGAGACACATCGATCAGCTGCCTCTTGCACAACCCCTACTGGGGATGTGCCCGCAACCAAGGTACATGCCCTTGACCAGAATCGAACCTGGGACCTTTCAGTCCGCAGGCCGACGCTCTATCCACTGAGCCAAACCGGTTTCGGCCCCTATTCATTCTTAAGGCACTGCTTTCAAACATCCTCTGTTGTGATACATTTTCCTAAGGACAGTACGGGACTATTTACAGTGCTGGAGATAAACTGGTGCAGGAAAATAAATCAGAAAAAGCATGATACATAATATAGCAGCATGAATTTATCTCATTTTCTTTCAAAACAAAGAGTAAATGTGTGAAGATAATTGAACTTTCCAGCAATTAAAAAAATAGATAAAAATAATTTAACTTAATGAGAAAAGCTTCAGAACAATTTCTTATTTGATGGCATAATCTGTTTCTGAGCTTCTGATCACAATCTGATTAATGTTAAAGACAAAGTTGAAAACATTTTTAGTATTTTTCTTTAATACCTGGAACAAAGAAAAAATTAATGACTGTACTTTTAACTTGATTGCTACTGAGACTTGCCGAAGAAGGAACTGGCAGATGCCATTAGTAGATTAATCGATTTAATAATGTTCCTAGGAATAAGCTAGCATTTCTGCCTTGACTTGCTTTTCTCCACTGTTTGGTACTCTATAATAGAATTCTACACACTTTATAGAAAGAGCAATAAGGAATTCGTTTCTGGAATTTTAGTTAATCCATTAGCATTTGAAAGTCTCAGAAATTATTGTATTTTCAATTTGCTAGATATACAGCACTTGTTACTGATAATTAGGCTCATGCATTGTTTCTGCAAGGACTCTTTAAGATGCAGTCTGTGAAAATGACACTAGAAAAATAGTGTGTTAAAAGCCTAATGGTGTGTTTATTTTTCAATTGCCAGAAAATAGCACCTTCCAGGGATTTATAACATGGAAGGAATCAAGATCCCTTAAGGTAAAGGATCACTTAAGGTAACCTGTAGGGCAGTCTTAGTTCAGGGAAAGAGGAAGAAAAGGGATGGCTCCCAGGAAGCCCAAGACAGGTGCTGCTTACTTCCAGTGGCTCCAGAGAAGCAAGGAGGGCCACTCTGCTCTAACCCATTCTCCAGAGAAAAGGGCTGAGCTTTTGTGAAACATGATTGCTACTTATTTTAGAGGGTGACTGAATCCATAATTTGCCTGAACGCTAGATTCCAGGTCAAAAGTAAGTATTGTCATTAATGAAAAATTTGTAGGATTCAGGGATTAATATGAAGTTTTATTATAAGAACTCATTATTATTGTAGTTATTTAATATTTAATAGTGAACTTTTAAATGACAGTATTGTAAATGGATCATAATTCCTCAACTTAATTTATGTGGATGAAGAAAAAATGTTTGTGTGTTCTTAATTTTTATATAAAATATTTCTTTTTAATTTTTTTCTTGCTATTTATAATTTTTATATTATATCTAAATGGAGTATAACATCATAGATTTTTTCTGGATTTTGAAGTTTTATTAATAGAAACTTTGAGATGATTAGTTGATACTCTGTTTTTAATTGTGGTATAAAATATCTGAAGAATAACTGAATAACAATATTTTTGAAAGAATCTTTACTTACATAGAATTAAATAACCCAAAATTAAATGTAACTCAAAAAGCTATTTTTTTTTACTGCAATAATACTAGTTTAACAAAAAATTCTTAGAAAATACAGCTGTGACTTAACAATCTCTCTCTCTCTCTCTCTTTCTCTCTCTCTCTCTCTCTCTCTCTCTCTCTCTCTCTCTATATATATATATATATATATATATATATATATATATATATAAAGCCAGTGACTAGAATGATGGGTAGCTATGACGACCACTGTGGCCAGCGAACCGGCCCTGCCCCTGATTGCCCCCACACCACAATAGGGGCTGGGACAGGCCAGCCAACCTCATACAGCCCCTCCCCCTGCCCGGCCCCACCCCAGATCGGCCCCCACCACCCCAATCAGCCTGCTGCCCTTCCACCCAGCCAGCTCCACCACTGATTGCCCCCCCCCCCGACTCTGATCAGGGGCAGGGCTGGCTGGCCAACCACCCATGGCTCCTCCCCCAGGCTAGCCCCACCCCCGATCAGCCCCCACCACCCCTATCAGCCAGCCAGTGGCCCCTCTCCCCAGTCAGCTCTGCCCCTGATTGCTCCTCCCCCACACCAATCAGGGGTGGGGCTGGCTGGCCAACCACCCATAGCCCCTCTCCCAGCCACTGACCCCCAATCAGCCTCCCCCACCCCATTCAGGGTGGGGCCGGCCCACTGCCCACTTCCCCTCCCCACGACTTGCCCTGTCCCCAATTGGCCCCCCCATTCCAATTGTGGGTGGGGGCCCTCTGGCCAATCACCCGCAGCCCCTCCCTCCAGCTGGCCCAGCCCTGATTGGGTCCCAATCGGGGTGGGCTGGCTGGCCAACCTCCCGCCATCTCTTCCTCCTGACAGGCCCAGCCACGATCCGCCCTGATTGGGGCTGGGCCGGCCAGATCCCACCTGTGCATGAATTTGTGCACTGGACCTCTAGTCTATAAAGAAGTGATACTTTGACATCCTAATCTTTCTGCAAGTCCTTTAAATCTATCATTCATTATCTTCTGAACTCAGTTGTTTCAGCTGAGAAGTCAATCATAATCCCTAGTGGTGTATCCCTATGTACAAAATGTGCATATTCTTCTGAGTGCTTTTGAGATGTACTGTATGTAGAGGGCCGCCTGGGAGGCACCTGGGCATTTCCTTAATTATCATCAGCTGAACTCAGGGCGTAGGCCAAGTCACACCCTGGGAACATACTTCCCCAATCATAGCAGCCAGGTGTAGGCAGGGGTGGGACTAGATATGTAAATCTAGGCCTTTAAAATAAACACGCTGCTTGGCTTGGGCGCGACATGCTGCCTCTCCATCAGAGAGGATGGCAGCCCACCCAGCTCCCAGCTTCATGAATCTATTTCTGCCTCTTGGTCTCTTTCTTTCTTTAATTTCTTAGTCCCCAGCTCCTCCACTCAGCAACCGGACCAGAACCTTTTCCGTGATGGCGCGGAAAAGAGAGAAATACCACTACAACTGTACATCTTAGGCTTTTCAGCAGTTTGACTTAATGGCCTTGGTGTGATTTTCTGTATATTTCTCCTTGATTTTCACTGAATTTCTTGGGTTTTTAGGATCACAACCTTTTATTAATTAAAAAAAATTCTGTCATTATTCTTTCATATAATTCCTGTGCTTTATTATATACAATTTAATGTACACTAGGCAATTTGATATTATCCCACAGATCCCAGATGTGTTGCTTTAATTTGATATGTATTTTTCTTCTTGGTGTTCAATTTGAAGAAATCCTTTTGTCCTGTTTCACTTTCACTAATTTTTTTTTAAATCACTGTATCAAGTCTCTATTCAGACTAATACTACATATTTTTAGCATTTTTTTCTTTTTCTTTTTTTTTTTTACTTCCCATTTTCTGATGAAAAGTTATCAACCCTTTACATGTGTGGTTCAGTATTTCCATGAGATTCTTTAACATATTTATTAGAAAAAAAATCATCTCTTCCTCTAATTCCCATATATTAGCCACCTGTGGACTTGCTTCTCAGGACTTTTTTTTTTTTTCCTTTTGCTTGTGGGTCTTATATATCTGCTCTTTGACAAGTCTCATAATTTTTCATTTTATGACAATCGTTGTGTATAAAAATAGAGACTAAAATAAATAACATTTACCTCCAGAAAAGTGCAAAACCTACATTCAGCAAAGCCATTAGTGTGTGCGTGTGTGTGTGTGTGTGTGTGTGTGATTGAGTTATATTCTACTAGTGTCCCATTGTACAGATTCGTGCACATTGAAAGGAAATTAGTTAGAAGAAATATTTTAATATCATTATTTGCCTTTTCTCTATAATAGAAGTGTCAACCAAATTCACAATCAACAATGACAGGTCAAAACACACGTGTGTGATTGGTGCCAGTGAGAGCTTTATATGTATTTCACATGCATGAGTCCACTTAGCCTTTTATATATATACTAGAGGCCTGGTGCACGAAATTCATGCACAGGGAGGGGAGAGATACCTCAGCCCACCCTGCCCCCTCTCACAGTCTGGGAGCCCTCAGGGGATGTCCTACTGATTGCTTAGGTCCACTCCCCATGGGCCTAAGCTGTCAGTAGGCCTCCCTCTGCAGGAGGCAACCTGGCTGATCAGGGGAAAGCGCTGCCCCCATCACCCTGCTGCTGCTGCCACTGCCCGCTGCTACAGCCACCACAGTCGCCAAGCTGTTTTCATCAACACAGACTCAAGTCCCTTCAGCATGAAAAAATGACAACTTTCTTTAGGCATTTTCAAGATGTCTCTTTCATAGGATATGACCTTTCTTTCTTTCTTTCTTTCTTTCTTTCTTTCTTTCTTTCTTCCTATCTTCCTCTCCCTTTTCCTCTCCCTTTCCCTCTCCCTCTCCCTCTGGTCCACACTCTCTAAAAAGCAGTGAAAAAATATCCTCTGGTGAGTATTAAAAAACAAAACAAAACAAAACACAGAATAACAGACCTCCTCCTTGGAGATGCTGAATATGTAGGCCTGAAAGAGAGAATTCTTGGATCTGTGAAGATCCCTACATAAATTTTATTAACAATATTTGGAAAATTAGCCTAAGCCACACCAATGATTCAAATGTGTGCTTTTCTCTGTTCAAGGGAAGAATCAAATGATCTTTTGTTTTATTGTGTCAAAACAAAATTTTGCATGTGTTAAATACATAATTATTATTCAAATACATAAAAGCAGATGCAAAAGTTCTGTTTAACTCAGTGAAGGGACTGGCAGGATGATAATGCTGTTCAAAGGAGATTGCCAAAGATGAAAGCCTGAAGTAAAACTGCTAAATTAGATACAATCTGGCTAATGTCCTATAGGACAATAAAACCATCACTTTTTGAACTGGTTTGTCTTCTAGACAGAAATTAGTTACTTCTTTAAAAGCCTAAAAATTATTTTCATCTTCTCACTTTGCTGATCATTATATGTAACTTTCCAGGGCTGTAAAATGTCAAAATATATGGAACTTATTTAATTGTAAATAGTGTGTCAGAGTTATGTGTTTCTTAGAAAAGGAAATGATCATTCTGTGGGCCTCTAATGCCCCAATTATACGGAAAGGACTTGCTGTTAACGTTTTACTCTGGGCCTGTGCTCGGTCATGGAGGCTGTGGGCAGGCCCACCCTTTCCTCTTAGGGCCTGCGATTGGCTGGGGAGGCTGTAGACGGGCACGGCCTTTCCTCTCTTCGCCTGCGATTGGCCAGGGAGGCTGTAGGCGGGCCTGTCCTTTCCTCTCCAGGCCTGCGATTGGCCGGGGAGGCTGTGGGCCGGCCCCTCTGTCCCTGTCCGTGTCCACTCCTGCAGGCCTGCCCAAGCCGCAGCGCAGCAGCTCAGGCCGCCCCCCGTGTTCCTGTCTGTGTCTGTTCCGGCTCTGGGGGGCCTGCCTGAGCTGTGGTGCAGCAGCTTCGCTGGCCCCCCGTCTCTGTCTCCATTTCCGCTCAGGGCTTCACCTGCGCGCGCAACCTCCTCCTGTCTGGCCCTGACCTGTTACTGCCTCCTGGCCTACTTTGCATATTACCTATTTATATACATAGATAGATAAACTTGCTTAATTAGACCTGCTTTGTGATTTAGCTAAACTTTTTCCATCCCAGTGAAGCACCCCAACTTCTCTTTCAGGTAATTGTCAGCAACACATCAGTAAATATCAACACGAAGCAGATTATGATTGTAGATCATGCAGGGAGAACAAAGGGTAAAATATTTAACTGCAAGCAGTGTTTGGCTATATTCTGTGCAGTGTGAAAACCTGAAGTCATTTTAAAGGTCCACCATTTATTACTTCTTTTCAGTAGGGTCAAGTTTCTAAATTTTCTAAATCTCCATTGTCTTGATATTGAAAAGAAAATAGGATTCTTTTGAATCTCCTATCTACCTACTCCAGGACTTCTGTGAGGATCAAATGAGATGAGGCATGGGAAAATGCTTCACAAACATTTGGTTGAACTGTAAAATGTTTGAACCTCGCTATAAATCAAGTCAGGTTCCTGGGCTGAAAAACTCTAAGGAGGCTAGTTGCTAGGGAGAGGAAGCCAGGCATTGCTACGTGGCATCATTACCCGGGCAACCACAGCGTCCAGGCTGGGCTAGGCTGTGGGCCGCATTTTGCGCCATGGGGTCTTGGCAGTGTTGGCTGCGATTTGGTGGGGTGTCGCTCCAGGGTGGTGGCGGGGCCTGTGTCAATTGGGGGAAGCCGAGTGTTGGTTTGTCAGTGCCAGGTCCGTGGTGCCATTCATTTTTAAATGGCCAGTGTGTGTCATGGCAGCTCCTGCATTGAATGTCTGCCCCCTGGTGGTAAGTGCGCATCATGGCTACTGGTTGGAGGGAAGGACAGACACTTAGCCTTTTATATATATAGATAGTTGAGTTGTTCATGGGCTTGACTACAAATTTAGTTAGACTACATTCACTATTACCTTCAATAACTTGGGAGTAAAATCTGGACTTTCTGTTAGCATTGCTTGGACTCCTAGCACTGGGCCGACTTGCAATCCCTTTGTATTTTACAAAACTGCCTACAGTTTTCTCAACTGCGAGTGATCTCTCTTTGCTTTACAGCCTGGCTGCCAGCAATTTTTCCCCCAGTGGATATTTTCTGTGTGATCATTTGCTTGATTTTTCTTCTGCCCTGTTCCTAGATTTCTTGGCATTGGAAAATCTTCCTCTGTATTTCTACCCTGTCTGGAGTCTTGGAGTGCTGTTGTGGTGTACTCAGTGAGGATCTGGAGTGACTAAGATGATTTAAAAAATAAAAAATATAAATGTTTTTTATTGATTTCAGAGAGGAAGGGAGAGGGAGAAAGAGATAGAAGTATCAATGATGAGAGATCAATCATTGATCAGCTGCCTTCTGCACACCTCCCACTGGGGATCAAGCCGGCAACCCAGACATGTGCTCTTGACTGGAATCCAACCCAGGACCCTTAAGTCTGCAAGCCAATGCTCTATCCACTGAGCAAAACCAGCTAGGGCACTAAGGTGATTTTTATTAGCTTCCTTAAGTCATGCACAGCCTTCAAAAGGCCACTGCTTTGCACTCAGAAAGGACCAATATCCTCGGGATTATTGGTGACCATCTCAAAAGCTGCCTTTCACAAGTTAATTTAGTTTTTCTAGTAAGAACACAAAACAAAGCAAAAAAAAGTGAACAAACACAAAACCCTACCAACCACCAGTACCATAAAAAACAATGACAACAACAAAAACAAACTGAAGATTCTGTGCTTCGTTTGGCTTGTTTTTGTTATTCATGGTGGGAGTGATAGTCTCTTTCAAATTTAGCTTATATATCCTAAAGAGTATTAGAATTGTAACAAATTAATCCTATCTAATAATAGACAAATATGCAAATTGACCATACCTCCGACATGCCCACAAGCCACGCCCACCATCCAATCAGAGCCAGTATGCAAATTAACCCAAACCAAGATGGCTACAGCCACAGAGAGCAAGGTTTCCTAGGTAACAGAAGAAGCCAAGCTTTCTGCCAGCCGTTGCAGGCCTAAGCCTCCACTCAAGCTACAAAGTTTCAATTATAGAAGGTAAACAAATTCAAACAAATGGCAGCAGAATGGAGCTTGAGAGAGCAGGCCAGGGTTGCTGCCGGCAACAGGGGAAGCACAGCTTTCCGCACACCCTGGCCAGGCCCACCCGCTTAAGGCAACAAAGTTTCAATTATAACCCCAAAAGAAATGGCTGCCGGCCTCGCAGGGAGCCCCAGGCTTGGCTCTGCTCCAGGCTACAAAGTTTCAATTGTAGAAGGAAAATAAATTCCAGATACCAGGGCCTCCGCTTGGGTTGCCAGAGGGCGTGGCCCACCTGCAAACCACCACAGGCCCCTCGCTCAGGCCACCCCACACCCCAAGGGAACCCCACCCTGATCAGGGACAGACACCCTTCAGGGCAAACCAACTGGCCCCCACCCCTGTACCAGGCCTCTTTCCTATCTAATAAAAGAGTACTATGCAGATTGATCATCACTGCAACACACAATATAGCTGCCCCCATGTGGTCAAAGATCCTGCCCCCATGTGGACACAAGATAGCCACCACAAGATGGCCAGCAGGAGAGGGCAGTTGGGAGGCACCAGGCCTGCAAGGGAGGGCAGTTGGAGGTGATCAACCCTGCAGGAGAGGGCAGTTAGGGGTGACCAGGCCGGCAGAAGAGGGAAGTTGGGGGCAAACAGGCTGGCAGCAGAGTGGTTAGGGGGTGATCAGGCTGGCAGGCAGAAGCGGTTAGGGGCAATCAGGAAGGCAGGCAGGCAAGCAGTTGGGAGCCAGCAGTCCTGGATTGTGAGAGGGATGTCCGACTGCCCGTTTAGGCCCGGGCAGTCGGACATCCCTTGAGGGGTCCCAGATTGGAGAGGGTACAGGCTGGGCTGAAGGACAACCCCCCTCCGTGCACGAATGTCGTGCACCAGGCCTCTAGTCTTATTATAAGCCGTGTGCATTTAGTAGACAAACTTCTTAAAAATGTAAATTTTACTCACTTTATACATATGTAAAATTATATATATGAAATATATAAATAGATTAATGTATTTATATAGTTTTCTCACAGTTGGGGGCCTGTTGATACCAGTTTATTAGAAGGGCCCAGGGTCAAGTAGGTATGAGTTGCAGGTTGGGAGGAAGGTGCTGTGGGCATGGGCAGCACTGACAGCCTGAGGCCAGGGAGACAGGAGGCCAGGGAGCCTGCAGTCAGTGGAGTGCTGGGTCAAGGGGCAGGCAGTGAGCTGCTTGCTCCTCATCCTGAGAGTGTTAGGGTGTGGTCGGAGCTTTGGGGGAATGTGGAGTGTATGGCTCCAGTTGCAGCTAAGAAAGGCTGGATCTTATATTTGCTTAGTAGCAAACACTACAAGTAAATGAAGAATTCTCTTTAGCATATTTAACCCAAACATAGAGAGCCTATCCCCACATTTTCTTTTAAGGCTTAGCTCCATTTCCCTCCTTTAAGATGCTTTCCTTCTTAGTGAATTATTTCTCTTTTCTTTGTGTTTTTTTTTTTTTAGATAAATACTTTTTAAAACATTTTAAATATACAGTATATATATATTTCAGAGAGGACAGGCGAGGGAGCTATAGAAACATCAATGGTGATAGAGAATTCCTGATCGGCTGCCTCCTACACACCTCACACTGGGGATCCAGTCCACAACCTGGGTATATGTCCTTACTTGGAATCAAACCATGACCTCCTGGTTCATAGGTCAATGCTCAAGCACTGAGCTATGCTGATAGGGCTCTTTTCTGTGTTTTAATGAACTGTATGCATCTATATCCATCTATCAAATTTCTACTACATTATATCATATAGATGTATTTGTTTATAACTTCCACTAGGATTGCAGTAGAAGACATGATACATAATAAATGCTCAAACATATTTGTTGAATTAATGAATCTAGATTATTACAATGGAATATGTTTATCTGGCCTTATTAACCAAATGTAATTATTATCTTATTTTTGTATGAGAATACATCTTTTTATTTGGCTAGTGAAGATCTCATATGGAATAAAAGGCTATGAATTGTATAATGAATATTTCTGGACCCTTTTCTCACATTAAAAAATTAATCTTTATACTATGCCGCTAAAAAAAAAAGATGGAACTTTCACCATTTGAAACAGCATGGATGTAACTGGAGAGCATTATGCTAAGTGAAATGTCAGTCGGAGAAAGATAAATATCACATGATCTCACTCATGTGAGATATAATGATCAACATAATTTGATGAACAAGAATAGATTCAGAGACAAATGGTTAGTGGAGGGGTGTTAGAGAGCAACCAAAGGACTTGTATGCATGCATATTAGCTTAACCAGTGGCACAGACACTGGGGTGATGGGGGCTTGCCCGGGGTGGGAATGGTCAGGGGGAGGGGTCAATTGGGGGAAAAAGGAGACATATGAAAACTTGAGACAATAAAAAAAATTAATCTTTATAGGTTTTAGAAAGCTGACCTTGGCTAGTGGTTACTATAATGTAGAGGTTAATAATACACAAATGAAAACTCTATTTGAAAATAACACAAATAATTTACGGAAATCCACAGATTTAAAATACATTCAGTAAGCAAAAATAACAGAATATAGCTTCCTATAAAACAGATGCAAGGATTACTTGCTGCAAGTAATTTTAAGCCTCTTTTGCTGAATTGATTTGGTTGATGTCCCAGTAAATCTGCCAACAAAGCAGCCACTTCTCTTGATATTTACTCATATTTCCTAGGAATTTTGTTACACTCAGAAAGTCTGAAGCCAATTCTTCATGTAGAGATGCCAGTTTGTTGGCAGCCTGAAGTGCGATGGGGCTTCATGGAACCATTATTTATGACATTTGATAATGTCTTTTTTTAAATGCCTGGATACTTCCTAGTTATCCTTCTGTAACTTGACAGCATCAGTGTTTCCAATCATCCCCAGACAGCTAATTTCCTTTTGTTTATAAATGCAAAGAAAAAAGTCAAATTTTCTTTCTTTTTTAAAAAATATATTTTTTATTGATTTTAAAAAAAATTATAGAGAGAAGAAGAGAGAAGTGAGAGAGAGAAAAACATCGATTGGTTGCCTCCCGTACACACCCAATGGGGGATTGAACGTGCAACCTGGGTATGTGCCATGACAGAGAATCAAACCAGAGACCTTTCAACCAACTGAGCCACACCAGCCAGGGCTCTTTCTTATTTCATATTACTTAACTTTCAATATTTGAGCATGGAACTATGTTGAAAGCAGTATTGCTATGAAAAATAATATAAAATAATAAATTATTGGTTTTAAATTTATTATATTGACCATATACTTATTAAATGAACATTCTAACTTTATACTAAGTATAATATAGTTAATATTTTTTGACTGGCTTAAATGTTTCCTGACAGTTCTGTTGGGTGAAAGTTTACATTGAGATGCCATCAGGGTTTGTTCTGGTGAGACCTATTCCTGGCTTACAGGCAGCCTTCTTGCTGTGTCCTCCATGGTCTTTCCTCAGTGCATAAATAGGAAGAGAGATCTCTGGTGCCTCTTTCTTTTCTAAACCTATTCTATTCTATTCTATTCTATTCTATTCTATTCTATTCTATTCTATTCTATTCTATTCTATTCTATTCTATTCCATTCCATTCCATTCCATTCCATTCCATTCCATTCCATTCCATTCCATTCATCAGATTCCGGTTCTATTAGATTAATGCCCCACCTACTTTTAAGAATATTTATAAATAGTAGACATAATGTCCTAATTTAGGTAAATTTACATGGACTAGGGTTCTGATTGAAAGATAAGACTCTGCATTTAAAAGACAGAAGAAAATTTTTTAAGGAAGTCAGGAAGAAAGTCCTAGAATTAATGGACACTCCCTGGGCAAAATATGTTTACTCTCCTGGGATCCCTTTTTAAAAAAATTTTAAATAAAGAAATATATACTCTTTTTTTTTTCCAGATTGGTTCTTGTTGGCGACCAAAGAGCAAACCACAGTCAAGATCTCATTTAAAAATCTATTTTGTATATTCATCAAACACTTATTGAGTCAAGTCCAATGTTGAGCATTGAGAATATTGGTAGGCTTAGATGTTCATCTTTGTCTTCACTAAGCTTACATTCTCAACTAGGTGACAAATATTAACTAAATAATATTTACTTAATTAAAATTAAGAAAACTGCTATAAAGGAGAACTCATTAACAGATGTTCTGGAATAGTTCCATTTAAGATCATTAAAGTATGATATTAGATGGCTATTGCCTCAAACTTAGTGGCTCAAGACTATATAAATTTATTATCTCAAAGTTCTGAGATCAGAAGTCCAAAATAGTTTTCATTAAGCTAAAACCGAGATTTCATCAATCTTACTGTAATAACTATGTATGGTGCCAGTTGGGTAGTAGAAATATCAGGGAAACTACTTTGTAAAGTATATGACTACCTAACTACTGTATTGTATACCTGAAACTAATGGAAAATAATATTAAATGTAAAAAGTAATTGCAATTTAAAAAATAATAATAAAATATAACATCAAAAGACACCTCACAGATATAAAATACATAATAATAAAAGCATAATATGCTAATTATACTGGACAGCCGAACAACCTTCCAGATGTCAGATGAAGCCGCAGGAGCAGGGGCCAAGGCAGAGGCGGTTAGGGGCGATCAGGCAGGCAGGCAAGCAAGAGGTTAGGGGTGATCAAACAGGCAGGTGAGTGGTTAGGGGCAATCAGAAAGGCAAGCAGAATGGTTAGGGGCAATCAGGCAGGCAGGCAGAATGGTTAGGAGCAATCAGGCAGGCAGGCAGGCAGAATGGTTAGGGGCAATCAGGCAGGCTACGAATTTTATACACCAGGCCTCTAGTATATTATAAAAAAATAAAAATGCAAAAAATGATTTCTAGGGATGCACTCCTTCTCAGGGGTGGGGGAGGATTGTTTCATTTGCCTTTTCCACCTTCTAGAAATTGCCCACATTCCTGGGTTCATGGCTGTTTTCTTCCTATTTATAGGCAGCAATTATGGTTGTCACACTGGTCTAATGTTTCCATCCCTGGTTCTCTTTCTTCTACTTTTAAGGTCTTGGATTACACTAAATCTATCTGGATGAAGCAGGAGACTCTTTACCAAGGCTAGCTGATTATCTATCTTATTTTCTTCTGTAACTTTAGTGCTTATTTGCCATGCAATCTAATATGTGATTTCAGGGTTTGGATTTGGACTTCTTAGGGAGATCATTGTTTTCTGCCTAGCAACTGAAATGAGTAGGACTTAGCCTAGTAAAGGCTGGTAAGAAAGGGGAGCATTTCAACCAAAGGAAACAACATGAGAGAAGGCTCTAATTGGAATAGAAGGGTGTGATAAGGACTTAAAGTGGTCTACCCAGTAAGTTTAGGATTGAGACATAATCAGGCTTAAGCACTATCTTGACTTCAATGTATACCTATGAAGTTATCAATAGCATATTTTACTTCCAGAGTGTGAAGAAGTTTAAGGCTTTTTACAAACAAAAGTTTTCTTACATAATATGAGAATGAAACTTGAATAGAATTTACATTTCTTAAGCATTTAAAGAAAACTGAGACTCTTTAATTAGACATACATTAAGTAAACTATAAGTCAATAGGACATATTTTTCAGTTGAGAATGAAGGGTGACTGGAGAGATGGAAAATACATCACCCTGAAAGGCTGAATTTCTGCAAAATTTTACAACAGCTTTAACTTAGTCTAGGGTTTTAAATACATACTGACATTTAGAGAAATTTAGAAGTCATTAATTCTGGTCAAAAATAAATATTTCTTCTACATCATAACTAATAAACTCTTGCTTTCTCTTTCTAAGCACTGTAAAAACTTTCTGTTAATAAGATGAAACACAATTTCTACTAATAATAATAAATCATAAGCCTTGAAAAGAATATCACCTGTTCAACTAATATGAATATTTCATTTTTAATCAGAGCTTCTTTCTCAAATGGTTTGTGTTTTCATAGTCATAGAATAAAGGACTTGTTAGAAATTGACCTTGATAATTAGGTTCTAAAGATAAAAAATTTTAGTAGTGACAGGATGACAGAAGTGAATGATTAACAAAAGAAAAACAAAGTTTCTATAAATTTGCCATGCTTGAAATTTTCTCATTTATAAGCATGTCACTTTACTACTAAATAAGAATTATTGTTGAAAATAGACTGCTCTATGATTTTTCTTCCAGTTATTATGGGCATGGATAAGCATATATCCTACAAGTAGGAAGTATTTATACATTCAAAACTGGGTCAAGGAAGAGAAAAAAGATGGGGGTGCTAATTAGGAGGAGAAAACCTAGGTAAAATGTTATCAAAATGCAAATTAAAGTGGGAAAGAATCACATTAGCATGTAAATTTAACTGAATACTATTTATCAAATATCTTGAATTTTTGGTGGTTTTAAAAAACGTAGTAGACAAATCTAGTCACAAAGTATATAATCTGTTAATTACTCACACTGTGTAGGACACCGTCAAGTTAACAGCTACTTCATGCTGGTCTTGAGGATTAGGCATTTTAAATCACTCAAACTGGCATTTTAAAGAACTGCGTTACTGTAGGATCCCCAGTAAAGAAGGTCTGAAAACTCATTAACAGAAATCTTCAGGGGAATAAGAGTGGGCAGAACTGTGACAACAGATTTTCTGAACCAAAGACATCGTGAGGGCTCATTATGCAAAGATTTGTGACTGTTTCTTAATCTAGCTGCTCCATAAAGTACACTTCTCTCCTAAAGGTTCAAAGTCACACGGGCACTCCTTGGAGAAGCTCTAATGTTTACCTAATAAGCATGGGCAGTCATTGTTTGTAAATTTGGCCAATTCTAAATTTTATTCCCAGGTTTTCTGGACCAACCAGTTCTTTTTTCTTTCCCAAAGGGGCTGTTTCAGTCTCTGAACACCACTTCCACTCAAAAATAAATTCCTTTCACTCTAGACTGGGAAGGTGCAGGATGGGCCTACACTGTCATGTAGTTGGGTGCATAGGGTTAGAGTTAGGGTGTGATTCTGTGTGTAGTAGGATTAGCAGCAAAACATTATTATGTAAGAGGTTGATCACAGAGTTTCTAGGAGAGAATCCCCAGGGCAAGACTCTTGGTTAATAGCCTTGTTCTGTTGTGGAAATGACCCTCCTGAGTCTGGCTTGGGAGCTCAATGGCTTGTCAACAAGAAACACCAAACTGCTCTGAAAAAGATGAAAAGGGTTTTGGGGAACTGCAATCAGGGGTTCTAGGGAGATCAATGAAGGAGGCCTGAGGGACACAGAGTGGTTATAGGAACATGGCAAATGACTAATGACAGTACAGAAGAAAACTGCAGTGGCAATGTCCCTTATGTAAATAATTATCCACGACACTTTTAAGAATGGAGTTTAGAATGCTAACACCCAAGCCATTTTCCCAATCCAAGTTCCTAATACACCTGATCTAAAAGTGTCAAAATCATGAGATTGAGTACTACTGTGTATGGAAACTCGGTGCAACTCTTACTAACCTTGTTGATGATAGCTCCTATTCCTGTGTCATCTTTCAGTAGAATGACTAAAATCCAATAAAATTATAATTCCAATTTCTAATGAGGAGGCAGAGCAATAGGAACTCTCATTCATTACTGGTAGGAAGGCACAATAACACTGGACTTTGAAAGATTGGCAGTTTTTAAAAGAGCTAAACAGCCCAACTAGATAATCTAACAATTGCACCACTGGATTTACCCAACTTATTTGACACTATGTCCAGACAAAAACTGGAATGCAAATGGGTATCACATCTTTATTTATAATCACCCAAAAGTGAAAACAACCAAGATGTTATTCAATAGAAGAATGTACAAATATATTGTAAGGCATACATACAATGGAATACTATCCAGTGTTAAAAAGGAAATGAGCTAACAAGCCATGCAAAACCATGGATGAATTTTAAATACATATTTTCAAGTGAAAGGAACCAGTATGAAAATGCTTCAAACTATATGATTCTATTTATATTATATCCTGAAAAGGGCAAAATTACAAAGAAGGTAAACTGATCAATGATAGAAGGCATTTAGAGTAGGGGAAAGGTTAAAGAGATGATACACAGTGGAATTTTAGGGCAGTGAAACTATTTTATATGATAGTATAACTGTGGCTATATGGCACTATTCATGTACCTATGTATTTATAGAACTTGACAGCTCAGAGTAAATCCCATTGTATGTAAATTAAAAAAAAATTAGGAGGGCATAGGTCCACAGAATTCCCACTGTGGCAAAAGAATGTAACTATATTACAAATATAAGAAACAATGTTTCATTGGGATTGGTTACGGGAAGCTGCTGACCTTTGTAACTTTGGAAATGAGTAGAATCTATAAAGACTAAAAGCAAAGAGAAGTGTACATGACACTGTTCTTTAGTTGCTAAAGTTGTATCACATGGAATCACAGATTTACAATTCTTAAATCGCTATATATATATATACTTGAATTAAACAATCAAGTAAATGAATGGCAGATGGAAGGATCCAGATTTCTCACCGTTAAAGTGGGATGTTATGGAGAGGAGGCTAGAATGATCTATGGCATAAAAATCTCAGCTTGACAACAATATGAACCCATGTTTACCTTTAATATAAATACTACAGGCCCCATGCATGAATTTGTGCATGGGTGGGGTCCAGCTGGCCCACCCTGATAGGTGCTGATCAGGGTGAGGGGGCCAATTGGGGGCCAGGCCGACCAGGGTGAGGGGACACGGGAGGTTGGGGGGCACCGATTGGGGCCCTGATCGGGCCGGTTGGCCGCAGCAGTGTGTCATAACAATCAGTCATTCCGGTGTTCCAGTTGCTTGGCTTTTGTATATATAAATAGATGGTTAAGTAGAGAAATATTTATAGATGTGTGTACATACATTGGTTAATTTAATATATGCAAATATGTTTCCTTGCTCAGTAAGCTGAGAGCATCTAAAAGCAATGACACCCCAACAGTAAAGAAGAGCTTGGTTTCCAATACCATTCTCCAATGAAAGGAACCAGGGGTCCTTGGGGAAATGGCTAACTTAAATATTGTGGCAGGGAATACATAAGATGAGCCTGGAGCATCTTGTAGTGCCTGACATGAAGGTGGTGCTAAAAATTAAGATGAAAAATCAGAAACCATGACGACGGCATGTCACAGGGACACAGGCACCAAATGAAAAAGCTTTCAGTTGCCAAATATGGAACAATTTGAGCAACAAAAAAAGGAGTAGTGGATCATTACCCCAAGTATAAAATAAATATCCACAAGCTCATATTAATATGAATAAATGACCAAGTTAATTAGTAAATAGGGAAGTATAAACAAATCTTCAAGCAGAAGAAATGAAATAATTTAGTAGATAATTCTCCCTTGAGGAAGTGCTTAAGAGTGGAGCTATACATAATGACTACCTACCAAAGACTACAGTATGACAAAGAAGAAACAAGAGTAACTTTCCAGTGGCAAAATCTGACAAATTCTCAGCCCAGTAGGTCAAGTTTGAAAACTAACTGTGATAAGTCATATGGACAGGATGTACCTATAATATGATATAATGAGGATGACATTTGACCTCTGAGGTCTTCCTCCCACAAACCCATAATACTAAGTCTAATTAAAAAAATAAAAAAAACAAATATAAAAAAAATCCCAATTAGAGGCATACTACAAAATGCCTGGACAATAATACTGCTTAAAATTGCCAAAATCATCAAAAACAAGGCACTTCTGAGGAGCTGTCACAGTCAAGAGGATTCCAGGGAGACATGATGACAAAATGCAATGTGATATCCTGCCTGGGATCCTGAAACAGAAAAAGAATTAGGTACAGACTATGGAAATGTGAAAAACATATGGGCTTTCGTTAACAATAATGTATCGGTATTGGTTCATTAGTTAGAACCAATGTACCATGCTAATGTAAGATGTTGACAGGAGGGGAACTGGGTGTGGGGAATATGGAAATGTTTTGTGTGTCATATTTGCAACTTTTCTGTAAATATAAAACTATTTTAAAATAAAAAGTTTATAAAACATTAAAAGTTTAGTCCTGAAACTTGAAATGTATATTTCTTATATTGTGTTTCTGGATACAGGGACTTATGAGTAAATAAACAGTATAGACTTCCAATAGAAGCTGAGCAAACATACTTTTTATTTACAGAGTGTTGAGTGTAATAGACCATGCAATTAAAAGAAGAGTGTGGGCAAGGTATACATTTCTGAATATAGCTCAAAAGGAAGTCATCTTGCTAACAGTATATTCTGTTCTATTCTGTTCTGTATCCTAGCAGCACTGAAGAAATCTTATTATCTAGCACCTATTAATCAACTTGGTAGGAAATATACTCCCAAAACATTAGTGCGCTGAGGATTTTCTTAAGCATTTTATAAGTCATCAAGGTAAAATTAGTATTTTGCTGCACTGCTTGGAGGAAATAACATTTAGTTTTCATTGTCATTATCATCACTGGAAAGTGTTGTTTGACTTTGTTGACAATTTATTTTGCTACAGTATAAGCTGTTATTCATATCCTAAAGAGAAAGAAAGATCTATCTTTAGGGAGAAGCCATTTGAGATAGAAATATATGTAACAACAAAGATGTGATATCTCTGGTGGGAAGCATGTTGATAAAAACATACATAGACATTGTGCCATGAACTTCAAACATTTTAGATATGGTAATCATTAATTCTTATGTATTCTATTATGTTTTCTTTTTATCTTAAACTAGAGGCCCGGTGCATGAAATTTGTGCACGGAGGGGGGTTGTCCCTCAGCCCAGCCTGTATCCTCTCCAATATGGGACCCCTTGAGGGGTGTCCGACTGCCCACTGGGATCGGGCCTAAATGGGCAGTCGGACATCCCTCTCACAATCCAGGACTGCTGGCTCCCAACTGCTTGCCTGCCTGCCTTCCTGATTGCCCCTAACCACTTCTGCCTGCCAGCCTGATCACCCCCTAACCACTCTGCTGCCAGCCTGTTTGCCCCCAACTTTCCTCCTCTGCCGGCCTGGTCACCCCTAACTGCCCTCTCCTGCAGGGTTGATCACCTCCAACTGCCCTCCCTTGCAGGCTTGGTCCTTCTCAACTGCCCTCCCCTGCAGGCTGGGTGCCTCCCAACTTCCCTCTCCTGCTGGCCATCTTGTGGTGGCCATCCTGTGTCCACATGGGGGCAGGATCTTTACCACATGGGGGCAGTTATATTGTGTGTTGCAGTGATGATCAATCTGCATATTACTCTTTTATTAGATAGGATAGAGGCCTGGTACAGGGGTGGGGGCCAGCTTGTTTGCCCTGAAGGGTGTCCCGGATCAGGTGGGGGTTCCCTTGGGGCGTGGGGCGTCCTGAGCGAGGGGCCTGTGGTGGTTTGCAGGCCAGCCACGCCCCCTGGCAACCCAAGCGGAGGCCCTGGTATCTGGAATTTATTTTCCTTCTACAATTGAAACTTTGTAGCCTGGAGTGGAGCCAAGCCTGGGGCTCCCTTCGAGGCCAGCAGCCATTTGTGTTGGGGTTATAATTGAAAGTTTGTTGCCTTAAGCAGGTGGGCCCGGCCAGGGTGTGCGGAAAGCTTTGCTTCCACTGTTGCCGGCGGCAACCCTGGACTGCTCTCTCAAGCTCCATTCTGCCACCATTTGTGGTTGAATTTGTTTACCTTCTATAATTGAAACTTTGTTCTTGAGTGGAGGCTTAGGCCTGGCAAGGGCAGGCGGAAAGCTTGGCTTCCTCTGTTACCTAGGAAACCTTGCTCTCTGTGGCTGTAGCCATCTTGGTTTGGGTTAATTTGCATACTTGCTCTGATTGGATGGTGGGCGTGGCTTGTGGGTGTGTCGGAGGTATGGTCAATTTGCATATTTGTCTATTATTAGGTAGGATTTACTTGGATTATTTACTATGAAATACATACTTAATCATATGCACATACAATCTGCATAATTGTTAGCAAATTTATTATTAATGGCTAAGTCCCCCTTATTGGTCAGCTATTATTTTTATAAAATATTTGAGATAAGTTATTATGAAGTTTAGCAAAACGGAATTATAGTGACACTTCCCAAACACCATACCCACCTAACTGGCCACACGGCAACAAAATGTTGTACTATGTAGTGATATGTTGTACCTAACCCAGTCATTAATAATAGGAAAGGAACATAAGGAAGGGCAAATATTATAGGCGTGCCATTTGTGCAGGTTTGTCAGGAAGCTGCAGTTTAACGCTCCCCAGGAAGCCACTGGTCTACTCCCCACAGATCACTGGAGGAAGGGACTGAACTGGATGGAGAGGAGACCCATGCCCAGTAGTCTGGGTGAGATAGGGAAGGCACTTGTCTGTCAGTCACACCTGGAACAGGTCATTGGCCAGAGTAGGCATGGCCACTGCAAACACGGAAAGATGTGAGATATTTAATCTAAACAAAGGAGTTCACTCCTTTGCACTCTTGTTGTCTTGGCCCCTGGCTCTCTTGTTGCAGGGGGTGTGCTCTCTTGGCTCCTCTCATTCACCCACATGGGTCAGGGCCATATGGACTCTACACAGTGGACTACTGAACTGCAATTCGCCTGATGCTAGACACGACCCAACTCCACCATGGAATGGGAACTTTGACACTGGCTTTGCTTCTAAGCTCAACTGAATCTCTAGCTGCCAATCTTTGAGGACTGGGTTAAGGGAATTGGGACTTTGCAAACCCAGGGATGGAATTCCACACAGATAAAGCATTCTACCACATCTCGCCCTCCCATAGGCTTACTCCAGTGGTACCCCAAGAACCTCTCTCCCGCTAGCAAAAGAGAAAGACCTTCCATGTTTTTCTCCAATAACAATAGCATTTGTAAGACTTTTTGCTACATATTGTGGTGAGAAGAACATTCATAGAAGAATATAGTCTGATGGGAAACAAAGCAATTTTAAAAGAAATAGTTGTATTTTAAAAATAGCTTCTCTTGGTGGAAAAGTCCCATTTGCTAAAATGCCTGTATTTTATTGCTGTTTTCACATCAACATCAATGGGTAAATATATATAACTTTAATGATCTAAAATGATATGACTTTCTTACACATTGTGATTATTTCTATGATTACAACATGAAAACTCAATATATAAAAACACATCTGTTGTTTCTAATTATACCTGTTCCTGAACATTTCCATCATGCTAATTTCAGTTGCTGAGTGGAAATAATTGAATTTGCCTTTCCTTTCATTTCATATTTGTTTAAGCAAACACCTGGGGATTTCTGCCTATAGGGAGAAATATAATGAGATGATTCAAAGATACAGCTTACAACAAAAACTTGTTTTCATTATTTTGCTGGTATTTGTACAAAGTTCAAATTTCCCATTTTTTTCTCCAGAATTAAAACTGTTTTATCCTCTTTAGATATATGCTATTGAAGAAGAAAAACAAAACAAAACAAAACCCATAAAAAACACTGCAACTTGATTTACCCAGAAAAATGACTTATTAAATTTTATAATAAGTAAAAAGTGAAAAAGAAACATATTTATAAGAATGTGGTTTTCCTAGTAGTTCTTGGACTTTTGGTAAACTAATTTTTTTCCATTTAAGTAATCAAGTCAACGTCTCAGTGAATCATATTATTAGTCAACTAGTTAGAGCGCTTCCTATCTTCATCATTCTAGGAGCTATATATGACATGAAATTTGCTGTCACTGAATAACCTAGTTGAGGAGAGATGTCCTAACATGTAATTGAACATTCAAGACAGATAATACTATTAATAGCAATCAAAATATATAAGAGAGGGTTAAAGATTAGACCAGTGATGCAAAACTTTAAGGAAGAGGTGAATTAATATATGGGTTTTACAGAATAAATTAAGTTAAGATGATTCCTGAGGAGTAAAAAATATTTTTCAAATCAATAAAATGTCATTCACTTTATTTAGGTATGTGCTTTTCCAGAAACATGTTTAGCATCTCTTCTTAGAGGCTGAAAATCTGACTCCAATATGTTCACAGTCAGAAAATAATAAACTATCTGCCAAGAGAGCAACAGGGTCAAAGTTGTTGAGAATAGATTTATAAAATTAAGTTACACTTGGAAGTTTGTATTTTGTTGTATAAACTAGCATATTGGTGAAAACTTGGTAAAATATTTCAGGTTTAGTCTATTTCCATCTACATAAAATAATCCTTTTGATGAAACAAAAAGCAGGAACTTCATTCATTTGAGTGTATTTTAATAACAATTCAAGTGCATAGGTAAATTACCTAAGAAAATTATACTCTATTTATGTTACCTCAAATGGGGGTTTTGGTACTGTGATGTGACACTGAGATCTTCCTTCAGGAAGGAAGCACTTCTTCCCTAAACTTTTGGGAAGGCTACTTGAGATGTTTTCCAGATGTCTTCCCACTTTGCAGATTGTATTATCTGAAGAGCTGCCTGGACACAGCCTCACTTTCTCCTAGGCAATAATGATTGGTCAAGGAAGGAGTAAAAGTTGCTTCTTGCTCCACCTTGAAATAATTCTGAAGGACAATCCCAGCTCTGACGCTCCCCACTGGAGTCAGCAGAGGCCTCGCTGGGATTGCATTGCTGCTCAGCTTCCCCTAAGTCTGCTTCCTTACCTCTCCTCCCAGAGGTATTTATGCCAAGTGTACGTCCTAAAATATTCTCTCTCTCAGTTCCCCATGGCGTCCAACCTGCAAATATTTTAAATATTTTTTTTATTACCCAATATTTATTAATCTAATATTAAACCCAGATTCCAGCTTCCTATAAAATTCTTACTTGTAAATACCATATTTGCTTCAAATTCTTTGTGATTGAACCATGCTCACTCATCTCTTCAAGATGTATATACTACTTACTACTATGTCTTCCATTAAATCACTGAAATAAATCTCCCTTCCTAAACATATCTAAACTAATGTACTGCTAACTGAATTAACCATCTGAAAACGTTACTCATCTAGAACAATAAATGTGTTTCAAGGAATTACCTAGCGCCAGATTCATATTTGACTCGCATTACCAACATGACATTACATGTGGGTGTTTCCAAATTACATATTACTAGTTTTTGCAGAGAGAAACTACTAGCAAAATCTCTTGTTCAGCATTTATTCACCAACAGTCTCACTGAGTGCTTATAATCTTCTGGTAAGGTTTATAATTTGTGGGATACATTGAATAAAATAGACAAAAACTCTACTTCATTAGAGTTATTGAGACAATAAAATAGGTAATTGATAAAGATGTACCTGGACCAGACTTACTTAAGAAGGCTTCAGGAGGACACTGCAATTGAGCAAAAATCTGAATCTTGGGAGGACACAAGCCACGCAAACACCTGGAGTAAGCATAGTTCACAGAGAAGGAAGATATGTGTAACGTCTCTAGTGGTGGGAATGACCTTGATTTATCAGAAGGATAAAAAAGAAAGTTTGTATAGCTGGAAAAGGGTATCTCTAGGTATTCTCTAGAAACAGAGTTTGAGAAGATAATTAAACAGCTTGCAATAAATATATTAAGAAAATGTATGCCAGCCAATGTGGAAGACTAGTATAGAGTTTCCTCAAAAAGTTAAAAATGGAACTCTCATTTGACCCAGTGATCCCACTTCTAGGACTATATCCCAAGAAATCAGAAACACCAATCAGAAAGGATATTTGCACCCCTATGTTAACAGCAGCACAATTTACAATAGCTAAGATTTGGAAACAGCCTAAGTGCCCATTAGCAGATGAGTGGATTAAAAACCCGTGGTACATCTACACAATGGAATACTACGCTGCTGTAAAAAAGAAGGAACATTTACCATTTGAAACAGCTTGGATGGGACTGGAGAGCACTATGCTAAGCGAAATAAGCCAGTCAAAGAAAGATAAATATCACATGATCTCACTCATATGTGGGATATAATGATCAACATAATTTGATGATTATATAAGAATAGATCCAGAGACAAATGGCAGGGGAAGGCGGTTAGTGAGCAACCAAAGGACTTGTATGCATGCATATTAGCATAACCTATGGACACAGACACTGGGGCATTGGGGGCTTGCCTGGGGTGGGAATGGCTGGGCAGGGAGGTCAATTGGCGAAAAGGGAGACATATGTAAAATGTTATACAATAAAAAAGGGGGGGGGGGGAGAAAATGTATGTATATATGCATAGCCCATAGACACAGATAATAGTTGGGCAAAGGCCTGGGGGAGGGAGGGGGTGGGACAGGCAAGAAGGGGTCATTGGAGAGAAAAAGGGGACAAAAGTAATACTTTCAACAATAAAGATTAAAAAAAGAAAATGCTATCAGGGCACAGAAATATTAATAGGGATCTGAGGGGACCTGGGTGAAGTAGTATTATTCTACAGAATAAAAGAAGGATAAGTGTTTGTTGAAGATATAGTGTAAGAATTAATAAAGAACTACCGTATTTTCTGGCGTATAAGATGACTGGGCATATAGAAGATTTTCCTGGGTTAAAAAGTCGTCTTATACGCTGGAAAATACGATACTGTAGATTATATTTTGTTTGATGGAATGCTTTTAACAAGTTTTAATGAGAGAAGTAACATGATCAGAATTTTGCTTTAAAGTTATCACTTTGGAGAATGATGGAGAGAAGGAGACAGGGAGTGAAGTCATGGGGAGGGAGGAATAAGGGAGAAAGAGAGAGAAGATTATAGAAAACCAAATATGATAGCAGCATAGAAGTTGATAGTAAGGGAGCCAGGGAACTGAAGTGATCTAGAAAGTGATGATGGTAGTTCAATAGATGTATGTATAAAGAAGAGATAGGTAGTCACATTCTGAAATGTTTCGAGGGTTGATTCCATACATTCTGTGGAGAGTTTAGTTGTGATGATAGGGGTAGAAATAGAATATTGGGGACCAGCTATAATTGTAAGAAATAGTAATCATGCTCTGTTAATTGTGATTGCTTTGTTCTGATTAAAGAAGATACATTCTAACCTGGCTGGGAATTACACATGGGACCTGGGGGCTCACCTGGAAATGTAGCGCATCCTCTCCATCAGGGAGCTGCCTATTATCATGGAAAGATTAACAACCTCTTTGCAGAAACCAGAGCCACCAGCCCTTTGAAGACTCCCAGCCTTTGTAAATCTCCAGTCTGCTTACCTGTTAACTGCCCATTTGGCATACCGTTTTGCCTGCTTCCCATGTAATCTTTGTCCTCTTACCCAATATAAGCAGCTGGCTTATGCTGGGGTGCAGAGCAGATTTTTGTGGGTGACCTGCTGCTCTTCCATACTGCCGGCAGTATTGGAATAAACACTCATATGATTCAACCCTGTCTCTGCTTAATTGGCTCAAGTAGTGACAGGAAGCCCAGACCCATTGATTGTCTGGTTACAGTAATATATATATATGTATGTATGTGTGTGTGTGTGTGTGTGTGTGTGTATACACACATACATACATATATATACATACATATATATATATACATATATACATATACATATATATATATATATATATATATATATATATATATATATATGAATAATTTTTGAACTTTGGCCCAAATAATTAGGTTTTGGTATTTACTAAGATGGGTCATCCTTGCAAAGGAATAGTGAGAGAAAACCAATACTTCTGTTTTGAGAAGTGTATATATCAAATAATCAAATAGATCCAGATGTTTGGAACTTAGAGAAAGAAATTGATAAATATGTATTTTGGAGTCAAGCGTAGATGAAAAGTATTTGCAGTCATGGTATTGGATAAACTTACATAGTGATACGAGGCCAAAATCATTGAGACACTTCATTTTCAGGACTGACAAAGCAAAGTTGCCAGTGAGGTGAGAAAAAAGTGTAAGGTGTATAAAAGATCATAAGAGAGATACAAATTAACATGAAAATGAGGTATCACCTTACACCTGTCAGAATGACTACCATCAACAAATGACAAGTGCTGGTGAGGATGTGGAGAAAAAGGGATCCTAGTACATTGCTGGTGGGAATGCAGACTGGTGAAGCCATTATTGAAAACAACTATAGAGTTTCCTAAAAAAAAAATTAAATATGGAACTGCCATTTGACCCAGTGATCCCACTTCTAGGAATATATCCTAAGAAACCTGAAACACCAATATGAAACAATTATGCACCCCTATGTTCACAGCATCACAAGTGCCCATTGGTAGATGAGTGGATAAGAAAGCTATGGTACATTTACACCATGTGATACTATGCAGCAATAAAAAAGAAGACTCTCTTACCCTTTGAGACAGCATGGATGGACCTGGAGAGTATTATGCTAAGCAAAATAAGCCAGTCAGAGAAAGACAAGTATCACATGATCTCACTCATATGTAGAATCTAATGAACAAAATATGTAGAATCTAATGAACAAACTGATGAATAAAATAGATCCAGAGACATAGAAGTGTGGAACAGACTGTTGAATCTCAGAGGAAGTGGGGGTAAGTGAGTGGGTGGGATGTTATCAACAAAATAACTTGTATACAAATATGCGTGATCCATGCACACAGAAAATAGAAGGTCAAAGCCTGGAGCGGAAGGTGGGGCTGGCTAGAATGGGTCAATGGAATAAAAGGGGGACATATGTAATACTTTCAACAATAAAGAGTTTTTTGGGTTTTTTTTTAAAGTAAAAAAAAAGGTATTTGAAGAAGGAGGACATAGTCAACAGTGATAAATGTTACTGAATGATTAGAACAGGAAAATGTTGAAACACTTAGTATTCTGAAGTAGCTCAGAAAAATGCAGGAACAGACATTAACATTCCCGGGTCTGTACATCTAACAGACTTCTGTTTGTGCAAGTAATCCTCTCTGTTACTATCATTCTAATTAAAGAGAAGGAGGAGGCTAATGATGAACTATGTGGTGCATCCTCTTCAAGCATTGATTAGATGGTAAATGCAAGTGGTCATGAGTTATTTATTGAAAATAGTGTGTTTTCACTATGCCCTTATGTTTTAAAAAAGGGGTAAGTCTGTGCTTCCATATCCTAAACATTCTTCTGTATATTTTGCTACCTTTATTTGTATTTCCCTTATTCACCTTTGAAAGAATAGTGTGTTGTAGGGGCTATATAGTGTTTGCAGTTAGACAACCAGAATTTCAAAGTCCTCGCAGCCACTTTCTAGTTGCATGATCTGTGCCTCAGTTTCTTCACTGTGACATGAGGAAAGTAACAGTGTCTATTTCATGGATTATTGGAGGATCTTAATATGTGAAAAACACTTAGGAAGTTGCCTGGCATCTGCTATTTGCTGTCATTTTGTTATTCTCTGGGAATAGTCCTACTCGTTATGTCCTGGGTTCTCTTTTGAGAACTCTTTTCTGACAGATTTGGACAGAATGAATCATTCTCACCTCTGAGTGACCACTGCATTTTCACTGATACCTCACTGTTTTCCTGATGTACTTATTACACTGTTATCCCTCCCATTACATAATGAGGTTACTGAAGGCAGGATTATATTTTACACATCTTACATTCCTGCAACAAAATGATGTGCCAAGTGCGTACAATACCAATTTATTCTCATTCCTGGTTGCCTGTCAGTATCCCTGGGGAGGGAGTGAGTTCTCAAATATGTATTCTCTGAGATTAGGATTCAAAAGGAAATTTGGACTTTTTTAGAAGGTTCATCATATGGTTTTCATGTTCTGACTTACTGAGATTCTCTGTGGTAGATACACAATAAATAGGTAAATAAACAAATGAATTAACTTTCTCTTTGCTTATTTATAAGGGGAAACGTTTTTATAGAAAAAAATTGCATTTATTATGGAAAAGAACAGCTATACATGATATATTTATGTAATAACATTTTTATATTTTAATAATATTATGATGCATTTCAAGTTTCTCTGATAAAGTCGAAATAATCATATATAGTACCTTTGGATTTATTAATGAGGGTTTCTCGGTGTGATTCCAAATGTTAACCAAAAGACAGTTTAATCATACTTGAAGATTATACCCAAAACTTGACTACGTTCTTATTTTCAGAAGTTCTGCTTTTGGTGGTGTGAATTTATGTTTGTCTAATGTACCCACTGGACAAATTAGTTAAAATGTATATGGTCCTTTTATCTCTAGGTTTACAAAGAGGGGAAGAATATATGTAGATGATCTAAAAAGAAAACTTCATTGGGAAAAAAAATAAATAGAAAATAAAAATAAAGCAAAATTTCTCATTGAAATTGTCAACTTTTGTGTCATGAACAATAGCACTACTAATTATGAATGTGGCGATTGTTGAAGATAGGATTAGATTTTGATATAAACATTTTGAAATTACTAATAGTTTTAGTGTTAGTAGTTTTCTTATTACATGCAGATTTATATAATACTTTTTATTGTCAGAGTTTCAAATTTTCCACTATAGTTGCCCAAGACTCTTGAAACACACATACACATTCTTTTTGTTTTTTATTACAAAATGTCACTTGGTCATCAGGTTAAAGAAAATGAATCTGCACCTGTATAGTGGCATTGGACATGAAAGATTAAGTGAACAGGCATGTCTTTCTGTCATCCTAGAAAAAGCCTAGTTTTTTCAAAAGATAGCAGTTATTTAGCACTATATCTCCTACATAAAGAAGAAAGTGAAAACTTACCTCTTCTCTGAACTGTAGTTTTGCCCTCAAGTATTCATTATTTGTGTGTTTTTTCTTTAACTGAAATTTTCACTTACATTTATAATATAGCTGGATATTTTAAACAATACACATTTTTCAAGTTTTATCTCACCAGTTATTTTGCTTAACATATTTTAAACATTTCCTCACTCCAAATATATACCTTTAAAAATATATCTAATAAGATGTTCCCTCCTTTGAAAATCACTTGCTGTGTCATATTTAAATACTCAATAAAATTAACAAGCTCATAAATACATAACATTTTTCTATGAAAATTCTGGTTGATCCTATAGTTTTCTCAAATACTTTTGTAAACTTTTTAAGAAACATTTTTAAAGGATGTGATCTTTCGTGACAAATTCCTGGTACATATAGGTTTATTTGGCTTTTAGCTTTTAAAAAATGTCAGCATGTAAGGCAAGTCACTCAGATTGGGGGAGGGGATGTCAAAGTAACAGCTACCTTTGACTTTCATTCAAACTTTTTGCCACAATGATATTTCATTTTTCTCTTTTACAAAGTTGAAAGCAAGTTTATTTGAGCTGAAATTTCACTTGGGAGAGTCATCGTCTCTTATCCTTTTAAGGAGGATTCTTTTAAATCTTGATCTAATAAAAAAATTCTAACTAATTGAGGATTATGAACATGCAACCCCTGCTCTAGGCTAGGGCTATACTTTTGTTTACCTTAATGTTTGCTATTGCTTAAAAGCCTGGGTTCTGTCCAGTAGAGTTTCAAATAATTTCTGTCCAACAGAAAATAATACCAAATGTTATGTTTTTAATTCTGTCAAAACATTACTCAGTTTTTTTTTAGTCTAACCTAGTTCTCCAGTTCCCCCAAATACCTAGTTTCTCAATGCTGTTTCAACCAGCTTTGTAATGTACTGCAATATGTTTTTGATAAATATCATTCTATATTTCAAAAATTGCTTATGAGCATATTACTAATCTTTATACATCTCATATGAGTATGACTGTTCTTTGTTATTTCAGAGAACACTTGGAGTGATTGTGACATGTAGGCCACAGAAAGCCTCAATGGACTGTTTGACAGCCAATGAGACAACTAAAAGTAAAATGTTATGAGTGCAATTAGAAGGCACAACTCATGCAAGTGTTACTCCCAGTGTACTCTGAAAATCCCCAGTGATTTGTGGATAATGGACTCTTTAACTTTCCTTCCTAATGATTAAAATTATTTGTGGTCTAGAGTAACACTTAAAACACAAGTCGCACCCAGTTGCAAAGGGTTACTATGCTATTACATCCATATGTTAAGATAGCCTACATTTGAATTTTGTTTCTATTGGGGAGTCCAGTGCAATAAATAATTAATTTCTATGTCTCCTATACATTATTAGTGCTATAAATTAGTTATCTACTTTTTGGAAGAAAGATGAAGCAAATTCACTTTTTTAAAATATTTGGTTGTCTTAAATCAGGCGTTCTCAAACTACGGCCCGCGGGCCGCATGAGGGTGTTTTTGCCGTTTTGTTTTTTTACTTCAAAATAAGATATGTGCAGTGTGCATAGGAATTTGTTCATAGTTTTTTTTAAACTATAGTCTGGCCCTCCAACGGTCTGAGGGACAGTGAACTGGCCCCCTGTTTAAAAAGTTTGAGGACCCCTGTCTTAAATCATATGGCCGTATAAGGATATATGCTTATTTTCTTCCATGCCTGCACATTACCTAGATGGAAGAAAGGCAGCTACATTGGAAACAAAAGTAAAACCCTAAGAGAAGCTTTTTCTCATCTAGAAAAGAGTGGGGAAAATCCTGAGTTGTTTCAATTCGTCCTGCGGGAACTAATCAACTAGGTTCCAGGGCGTTTTTTGAAGTAGATTTTAAAATGCAATGTCCTTTTCCCCCTCGTATGCTGTTCCTCATGTTTGAGTTATGCATCATTGGTAGTGTTTTAAACCGTAGCGTCTACTACTGGTCTTTATTACATGCTTTATTGCATACTTGAATGGCATTTTCAAAGCCTAGAGGTTTTTCATATTTCCTTTAGTGAGATTTATGCAATAGAATTGGTGGAGTCAGAAAAAGGGAATCAAGCAAGGAGAGTTGATGGCTCTATTTAATGTAACCTTTGATTGCCACAGGCTAACTCAGACCTAAGGGGGAAATCAAGTACCAGCTTAAATCAATGAACCTTTGAATTCTTTTTTTTCCCCTTAATTCTCCATTGAAGTTCCAATTCCAACAGCCTTCACAAGTGGCTGCTTGTGATGCCAGGATGCCTTCTAGTCTCTTTTTCTCTTTCAATATCAAAGCTAACTTATTTGAGAAAATGTGCCTATCATAGTTCTAGAATGCCCAAGAAAGTATTTATTGAAGGAAAGGGCAATATAAACACCACCACCACCACCACCACTACTACCACCACCACCACTACAAACACACACACACACACACACACACACACACACACACACACACACACCAACACCTAAGTAGTCATCACTGTAAGATTCCTTTCAGCCCTGGGTGGATGCCCTCCAGTATTGAGGCAATCAATAAGCCAGCATTGCTTCCACTGAGACTTACATGTTTCACAGGCATCATGGTTTAATGTAAAGCATAAAGGTATTAAACCAGATAGGCATAGATTTTTTAACCCCTTCTCTGTATGGCTATAGGAATGTTAGTTTCCTCTTATGAAAAAAAAAAAGTCCTTGGAAGGCTGCTGGTAGATTAGAAATAATAGATATAGAGTACCTGGACCATAATAGTCCTTCCATTATGCTACCAGTAAAAATTATTCCAACCCAAATGAAAAGTCCTGACTTTTGTTTTTTTTGTTGTTGTTGTTGTTGTTGTTGTTGCTGCTGTTGATAAGCTAACTGATTCATGTTCATTTAGTCTCACAAGGTAACCTTGCTCTTTAAGGCTTACTTATTTTTCTGTGAAGTGTTTACATTGTGTTCTCCCAGGAATTGGTGCAGAAGCTGTTCTGATGTCAAGCCTTGAGGCTAAGCTCAGTCCTCTCCTCAACTGGCCTTTCCTGTTTTGCTGAACTGAAATTTTGTATTTTTTTTTCAATTACAATTGGCATACAATATTACATTAGTTTCAGGTGTATAAATGATTAGACATTAATACAACTTATGAAGTGATCACCCTAATAAGTCTAGTACCTATCTGACACCATATATGATTATTACAATACTAGAGGCCCGGTGCACGAAATTCATGCACTCGGAGGGTGGGGGGTCCATCAGCCCGCCCTGCACTCTCTTGCAGTCTGGGAGCCCTCAGGGGATGTTCCACTGCCACAGAGGTGGGAGAGGCTCTGCCACCGCTGCTGCCCTCGCCAGCCATGAGCCCGGCTCAGGGCTTCTGGCTGAGCGGTGCTCCCACTGTGGAGGAGCTCCTGCATTGAGCATCTTCCCCCTGGTGGTCAGTGGGCGTCATAGCGACTGATTGTTCTGCTGTTTGGTCGGTTTGCATATTAGCCTTTTATTATATAGGATTATTGACTATGTTCCCTATATTTTATTTTGTATCCCCATTCTGCTTTTATAACTGGCAATTTGTACATCTTAATCCTTTCCATTTTTCACACTACTCCCCAACAACCCTGGCAACCATCAGTATGTTCTGTGTATTTAGGAATTTATGTGTTTTTTTTTTTGTTGTTGTTCACTTATTTTTATTTTTTGAAGATTTTTAGATTCTACATATAAGTGAAATCATATAGTATTTATTTTTTGGTTTGAATTACTAACAGCATAATACCCCCTAGGTCCATCTATATTGTCACAAATGGCAAGATTTTATTATTTTTTTTATTACTGAGTCATATTTCATTGTATATATACACATACTCTTCATACATTTGTCTATCAATGGAAAATTAGGTTTCTTTCATACCTTGGTTATTGTGAATAATGCTGTAATTAACATAAGGATACATATGTCTTTTTGAGTTAGTGTTTGGGTTTCTTCGGATAAATAGTCAAAAGTGGAATTACTGGGTCCTTCTTTGTATCTTGTAATAATATTTGTTTTAAAGTCTATTTTGTGAGATATAAGTATGCTTTTTTTCTTTCTAATTTTATCAAATATCTTTTTCTATCCCTTTATTTTTGATTTGTGTGTGTATTTCAATCTGAAGTGTGTCACTTATAGGCAGCATATGTATGGTTCTTGATTTTTTATGCATTCAAACATCCTAGGTCTTTTGATGGGAGCACTTAATCCATTTGCTTTTAAAGTAATTATCAATAGATATGTAGTTATTGCCATTTTATTATTCATATTTTTTCATCTTATTTTTGTTCTTTAAAAAGTTCCTTTAACATTTCTTATAATACTGGTTTGGTGTGGTGAACACCTTTAGCTTTTTCTTAACTGTCCTTTGATTTTAAATGATATTCTTCTGGTAGAATAGTTTTAGTTGTAGACCTTTCCTTTTCATTACTTTGAATATATTGTGTCAATCTCTTCTGGCCTGCAGTTTTTCTTGAGAAATCAGCTGACAGTCCTATGGGAGCACCCTTAACAGCTATGCAACTAACTGCTTTTTTCTTGGTACTTGAAGAGTCTCTGTCTTTAATCTTTGGCATTTTAATGACTATGTGTCTTGGGTTCATATTTGGGACTCTCTGTATTTCCTGAATTTGTATATCCATTTCCTTCACCAAGTTAGTTAATTTTTTCTTTCATTATTTTTTCAAATAGGTTTTGATTTTTTGCTCTCTCTCTCTCTCTTTTTTTTCTGGTAACCCTATGATATAAATATTAGTATGCTTGTCCCAGAGGCTCCTAGAAATTTGGTATTGCAAATTTCAATTAGTGCCTTTCATGCCACTAATTCTCATGTCCATTGTAGATTGCCTCCAGCAGTGAGCCCAGAGACTCTAAATGTCAGTAGTATCCTTACTGGACTAATCTACACAAATTATCATGATATTTTCATTGCTTCTAAGACTATTCAAATAGATGCTTAGAATAAAATTCCACTACTATATAATTGACTGTCAAAAGCTAGAATCAAAATACAGAGGGGTAGGCAAAAGTAGGTTAATAATAATTATAAACAATACAATAATGATAAGCTAACTGATTCATGTTCATGTTTTACTCACAATTATAAACCTATTCTTAAGAGCCTGCCCCATATTGCCTTTTCCCAACATTTCTATCATTAAATTGTTGTTACAAATGAATAATAAATATTTATTAGAAAAATGTTTATTAGCCAAAACCGGTTTGGCTCAGTGGATAGAGCGTCAGTCAGCCTGCGGACTGAAAGGTCCCGGGTTCGATTCTGGTCAAGGGCATGTGCCTTGGTTGCGGGCACATCCCCAGTGTGGGGTGTGCAGGAGGCGGCTGATCGATGTTTCTCTCTCATCGATGTTTCTATCTCTCTGTCTCTCTCCCTTCCTCTGTAAAAAGTCAATAAAATATATTTTAAAAAAAAAGAAAAATGTTTATTGGAAGCTACTGAAATTCTAGGGATACAGCAACAAAAAACAGACTAGAACAGAAAGCAGTTCCTTTTGGAGCAGACATTTGAGGCTTAGCCTCTAATGGAACGTGTGTATAGTGTGCCATATGTAGGTGGTATGAATCTTTTTATTTTTATTTTTGTAAGCATTTATTTCTCTGTTCTGCCGTGTGTTCCTTGGAAATCATCAACTATATGCTAACTTCAACCATCACAGATAATATGACCATTCGTGAGAAATTGTAAATTCGTTTCAATGTATAGGCAAGACCCGAAGTCCTATGTAGGTTGGAATGACCACCTCGAATAAGAATTGTGTCCAGGGTATTCACTGTTCTTTTGTATTTGAGCTGAAAAACTAGACCAAAGCACATTTCAACAAAGGGAGAATAAGGGCTTTTATTTTGATCCTGGGAACAAAATATCAGGGTTTTTTTCTTTTCTGTCTGAAGCAGGTTACTTGATTAATAATTAACCTCTCCAGAAAAACAAAAAGGAAAAGCAAAAACAAAAACTTTTCAAGGCTGAAGCTGTATGTTGTTTTTTCAGATAGTTAATAATTTTGGCAGCAGAACCTGGATAATCTGTAGAGTTATATCCACGAAGGCTGTTTTACATAATGGTAAAAGCGAGCTCTAGAGTGACCAAGACATGAGTTAAAATCTGGACTTTGCCACCTGGTGGTTGTGGCCTTGGATAAGTTTCCTATCTGTTAGAAGCTGAATTTTTCGTATTTGTGAGATAAAAATAATATTGCCTATGATATACTTAGTTTGGGGGTAAGCAAATGCCATAAGCAACCTATTAAATACTGTGATTAGAACATGGTAAATATTTAATGACTGATAATTGTTTTTATTATTATTATCTCATATCTCATAGACATTTCAGGAATAAAAGAGTCAATCTTTGAAAATAATATTTAAAATGTGAATAGTACTCTGGAAATTAAAAAGAAGATGTAGCATTTTCGTTGGAACTGAAAAATTGAATCTAGAAGGGACTTTAAATATTTCTCTACCTATAAGAATTTTCTTTTCTCCCAACATTAGGGACACTGCTGATAAAATCTTTGTGGAAAAATCAGCAAAGAAGCAGCAATCCTAAAGTACTCACTAGATCAGATGGAGTTAATTGACATCTTCAGAACATTTCACCCCAAAGCCACAGAATATATGTTCTTCTCAAGTGCACATGGGACATTTTCAAAGATAGACCACATATTGGGTCACAGGCAAAGTCTCTCCAAATTCAAGAAGACCAAAATTATGTCAAGCATCTTCTCAGACAACAATGGCATAATATTAGAAATAAACTACAATAAAAGCAATAAAATATTCAAACACTTGGAAGCTGAATAGCATGCTGTTAAACAATGATTGGGTTACCAAAGAGATCAAAGAAGAAATTAAAAACATCCTGGAATTGAATGACAATGAAAACACAATAATCAAAAATGTATGGGAAACAGTGAAAGCAGTCCTGAGAGGGAAGTTTATAGCTCTACAGGCCTACCTCAAAAAACAAGAAAAAGATGATAATAAATCATCTAACTCTACAACTTAAAGAATTAGAAAGATTGCAACAAGAAAAGACCAGAGTGAGCAGAAGGAAGGAGATAATAAAGTTGAAAGTAGAAATAAATGACATACACACCAAAAAAATAACACAAAAGATCAATGAAACCAAGAGCTGCTTATTTGAAAGGATAAACAAGTAGCTCACCAAGTAGCAAAGAGAGAGGACCCAAAAAAATAAAAATAAAATCAGAAATGAAAGAGGCAAAATAACAATAGACCCCACAGAAATACAAATGATTGTTGAAAAGTACTATGAACAACTCTATTCCAACAAACTAGACAACCTAGAGGAAATGGACACAGTCCTATAAAAATACAACCTTCCAAAACTCCATCAGGAAGAATCTAAAAATCTCAATAGGCTAATAACTATGGAGGAAACTGAAGCAGTCATCAAAAAGTTTCAGGCAAACAAAAGTCCGGGACCAGATGGCTTTACAGGGGAGTTTTACCAAACATTCAAAGAAGAACTAAAACCTATTCTCCTCAGACTATTCCAAAAAATTTAAGAGGAAGGAACACTTCCAAGCTCTGTCTATGACGCCAGCATCACCCTAATACTAAAACCAGATAAAGACAACACAATGAAAGAGAATTACAGGCCAATATTCCTCATGAACATAGATGCCAAAATCCTCAACAAAATTTTAGCAAATCAGATCCAGCATTACATCAGAAAGATCATATACAATGACTAAGTAGGATTTATCTCAGGGATGCAAGGATGGTATAATATCCACAAATTAATAAACATGATACATCACATAAACAAATTGAGAGGTAAAAATCACACAGTCATATCAATTGATGCAGAAAAAGCATTTGTCAAAATCCAACACCCTTTCTTTATAAAAATCCTCAGCAAAATGGGAATAGAGCAATCATACCTCAACATAGTAAAAGTCTTATATGACAAACCTACAGCCAAAATCATATTCAATGGGCAAAAACTAAAACCATTTTACCTAAGAATAGGTCGAGACAGGGATGTCCACTTTCAACACTCCTGTTTGACATAGTACTGGAAGTGCTAGCCATAGCAATTAGACAAGAAGAAGAAATAAAAGGAATCCAAATAGGCAAAGAAGATGTAAAACTGTCATTATTCACAGATGACATGATACTGTACATAGAAAACCCTAAATACTCCATCAAAAATTATTAGACTTAATAAATGAATTTGGCAATGTAGCAGGATACAAAATTAATGCCAAGAAATCTATGGCATTTCTATATACCAATAGTGAACTTACAGAAAAAGAGGTTAAAAAAACAATCCCATTTACCCTTGCACCAACAAATTAAGATACCTAGGAATAAACTTAACTAAGGAGGTAAAAGACCTGAACTTGGAAAACAACAGGGAACTGAAAAAAGAAATAGAGTAAGACATAAACAGATGGAAGAACATACAGTGTTCATGGATTGGTAGAATCAACATCATTAAAATGTCCATACTACCCAAAGTAATCTATAGATTCAATGCACTCTTCATTAAATTACCAATGACATATTTCACAGACCTAGAATGAACTCTCCAAAAATTCATCTGGAATAAAAAAAGACCCCGAATAGTCACAGCAATCCTGAGGAAGAAGAACAAAGTAGGAGGGATCTCAATACCAGATATCAAGCTGTATTACAAAGCCACTGTTCTCAAAACTGCCTGATACTGGCACAAGAGCAGACATATAGACCAATGGAATAGAATAGAGAACCCAGAAATTGACCCAAACCACTATGCTCAATTAATATTTGACAAAGGAGGCAAGAGCATACAATGGAGTCAAGACAGTCTCTTCAATAAATGGTGTTGGGAAAATTGGGCAGATACATGCAAAAAATGAAACTAGACCACCAACTTACACCATACACAAAAATAAACTCAAAGTGCATAAAGTACTTAAACATAAGATGGGAAACCATAAAAATATTAGAGGAATCCACAGGCAGCAAAATCTCAGACATATGCCAAAGCAATATCTTCACTGATTAAGCTCCTAGGGCAATGGAAACTAAAGAGAAAATAAACAAATGGGACTACATCACAATAAAAAGCTTCTGTACAACAAAATAAACTATCAACAAAATGACAAGAAAGCCCACTGCATGGGAGAACATATTTGCCAATGTTATCTCTGATGAGCGTTTAATCTCCAACATTTACAGGGAACTTATACAACTTAACAAAAGAAAAATAACCCAATCAAAAAATGGGCAACAGACCTAAATAGATCCTTTTTAAAAAGGACATAAGGAAGGCCAAGAGACATATGAAAACATGCTCAGTCACTAATCATCTGAGAGATGCAAATCAAAACAACAACGTGGTACCATTTCACACATGTCAGAATGGCTATCATCAACAAATCAACAAATGCAAGTGCTGGCAAGGATGTGAAGAAAAAGGAACCCTTATGAACTGTTGGTAGGAATGTAGACTGGTGCAGCCACTGTAGAGAACATTATGGAGTTTCCTCAAAAAACTAAAATGGAACTCCCATCATTTGACCCAGTGATCCCACTTCTAGAAATATATCCCAAGAAACTAGAAACACCAATCAAAAAGGATATATGCACCCATATGTTCATAGCAGCACAATTTACCATAGCTAAGATTTGTAAATAGCCTAAGTGCCCATTAGCAGATGAGTAGATTAAAAAACTGGTACATCTACACAATGGAATACTATGCTGCGGTAAAAAAGAAGGAATTCTTACTATTTGCAACAGCATGGATGGAACTGGAGAGCATTATGCTAAGCGAAATAAGCCAGTCAGAGAAAGATAAATATCACATGATCTCACTCATTTGTGGAATATAACGAACAACATGAACTAGATCTAGAGACAGAGAAGCACTGATCAGACCATCAAACCTCAGAGGTAAGGTAGGGGAAGGTGGGGGTAAGGGACAGAGATCAACCAAAGGACTTTTATTCATGCATATAAGCCTAACCAATGGACACAGACACCAGGAGGTTGAGGGCATGAGTGGGGAGTGTGAGAGCAATGGGGGGATAAGGACACATATATATAATACCTTAATCAATAAAGAAAAAAAATTTTAAAAAATTTAAGAATAAAATATATGTGGAAAATGTGCATTGTAGATTTATCCACTTTTAGATGAAAATAACATTAATAAAAATGGCTTTGAAATTCATAAAACTATAATTTGCCTCATTATTTTTCATATGGCAAAAATTGGTTTAGGTGAAAAAGATATATAGAGCTAAGGAAAACATTTGCTTTCTGATTGGATAAATTTTGTCACATTGTAAAATGTGATAATTTTTAAAATTCTAGATATACACATTTAAACAGAAAGTATCTTTTGTCTATTACTATGTAGGAATAAAGCAATATAGAATAAAATATTTCTCTAAAGAGAAATTAATGTAGAGTTTTGCCATTAAGAAGATAGAATATCTTGAGTCCTACTTGTCCTCATTTTATATTCTGCAAAGTCAGCTTCACAACGTCTAATGCAGCCTCTGTATTGGAAACAAGTGACATTTTAAAATATATATACAATGGCTGGATGAAAACACACACAGAGACACACATTCAGTATTCTTTCACACTAATTTCTCTCTATTGAATAAGAGGAGTTTAATGAGAGTTTCTGTGAATAGCATCTGGAAGGTAACATAGAAGGACTACACTTACCACCTGTCTATCTTAATTCTATTTTATTAAGGTTTAATATTAGTCATGTAAGACAAGCTTTACTTGGTCTCTAACATTATACTTCTATAACCCTCATTTATTGTTACAAATTATTTATAAACTCATGGTGATGAGATGAAATATAATGCCTGGGTGGGATGGAGAAGAAATGATTGTGTTAATTTAATCTTATCATTTCTCATTCAGTAGGAAACTAAAGGTTGCCTTTGCCTTTGAGAAATTGGGAGCTCTACTAAGTCTCTGTAGCTTATAATATCATGTTGGGTTTCTATCTGTGAAAATATTACCAACTATTAATGTAAAGCTATGAGAACGAAAATGTTGCATTGAGATTCTTGTGGAGGAAAGTGCCTATCTGTGCTCAGGAGAATCTCACTTCTCCTGATTCAAATCCAGCCTAAGAACCTGAGGAGTCCAGATGTGTCAAAGCTGTAACATATCCAGACCAGCATACCAAGACAAGTACCAACGATACTTTAGCCTTATAATAATTTCATGAGATTAGTATTGCCCCAATTTTGCTATTGAGGAATTTGAGGCTTAAAATATTTGGGCAAATAACAGGGTCACAGAAATAATAAGTGGTGATGAAGACTCCTTGACTAAACTTTACTCAGGCTCCTCTGAGCCCTCTTCTCAAGTAGGACTGGATCATGACCCCTGTCCTTCTGGGCCTGCATAGTTCAGTTTTAGCAAGAATCCTGCTAAGCTGGTTAGAGAGAATTGCCTACCCTTGATATCTGTGCCTATTCCCCATCCTTTGCCTTTGATGTATAAGTTTTTGGCCTGCCTTCAGGAAGAATCCTGTCAGTTTAGCAAGAATTCCTTCTACCCTTAATTTCCTCTTGGCGATTTTCTGTTTACCAGCTCCCTCCAGCCCACTCACACCTGCTCCTTGACTATACCCCATTTTCCTTATTTTCAAAGTTGAGCTCAACCTTTCTCTATTGCCAGAGCCTTTATACCTCTCATGATAGTTTAGAATAAAGTCTTCATTTACCTTTCTAAGAAGTGTCAGAATAATTTTTATTTAAGGCTTGATGTTGGTCATGTAAGACAAGCTTTACCTGGTCTCTAACATTATACTTATTTCATCATCATTAAGTGTTTCAAATTATTTATAAACTCATGATGATAAGAGGAAATATGGAATAGAATAAAGTATACTAAATTAAAAAAAACTTGTTCTTGTCCTTAAGTTATTATATCTCAGCATTAGATACTTTTCTTTGCTAATATTCAATTTCTGTTTTGTTACCTAGATATATTAAAATGTATTTTACATATATAAAGCAGCAGACAGACAATTCTATATTTGGTTAGCAGTGGCCAAGAAACACCTAGATTTAAAAAAAAAATCATTTTCATGTTGTAAAAGTATTATAATGTGGTCTATTTCCTTTTATAAAAATCTCTGCAGGCCATATGGTCTGTGGGCCCAGTGCTCTCTCTAAACCATCTAATGAGCTTACTTTTTCTTCAAGCATATTTAACATTAACGAGAGGAGACTTAGCAGATTATTTCTCTTGTTTTAATATATTTTTAAATTGATTTTTAGAGAGAGAGAAAGGAAGAGGGAGAAAGAAAGAGATAGAAACATTGAGATGAGAAATAAACATCCATAGGCTGCCTCCTACATACCCCCTACTGGGGATTGAGCCCGCTACTTGGGCATGTGCCCTGACTGGGAGTTGAACCAGTGAACTCTTGGTGCATGGGACAAGGCTCAATCCACTGACACACACCTGCTGGCAGCAGATTATTTCTTAACTAGTGCCCAGGTACATGGATTTGTGCACATTGAAAGGATATTAATTAGAAGGCAGGACTAGGCAAGAAGGGCTGGACATGCCCTGGAGCCAACTTCCCATGGTCCCTTCCTGGCTAGCAGGGATAGGGCCAAAACCAGCTCTCTGACATCCCCTGAGGGGTCCCAGATTGCAAGAGGGCAGTTCTCAAGTGAGTCACCCTGGAATCGGGCTCCCTCCTTTCTGGTTCTGGGGTGCGTCACCTGAGAACTACCGCTGCCAAGTCACCGCAGCTTGGCAGCTCTTGCGTTGAGCGTCTGCCCCCTGGTGATCAGTGCACATCATAGCTACCAGTTGGAATGTCTACCCCCTCGTGGTCATTGCGTGTCATAGTTACCAGTCATATGGTTGGATGGTCACTTAGCCTTTTATATATATAGATTGCCTTAGTTTTGATAACTTTCTGTCTCTGATGTGTAATATATTTGTTGATTAAATGAATGGGTATATGAAAGTAAGCTTCCAAAGAATAGAGGTTTCTAATTAATACTTTCATTCATTTATTACATGGTAATATTAAATGTCCTTCATATTTTGAAGTAGTTATGTTATCTGTTTTGTCACTATGTATCACTTTTGTCCTTTTAATTAAACAAGAAAATATTTTTTTTTCTTAAATAACACTTTAAGAAGTCTCTTTTTAGTTGACACTTTCCTTCTACTACATCATCAGCTTTCATTTCCCTGACATTATCATTGCACTGTGGCTGCTGTATGTCCATATGCTTTCCATTGATATGTCACAAAAATGATGGTATTTTAAATATTTTCTTATTAACTATACTTTATTACTTGTCTAATTTAAGAAAAAACACACACAAATAAACCTATCTTCAATCACAAATGTTACATTTACAGTAATTTTATAAGACAATCTTCATAATATCTTGAATAAAATAATTACCAGTGACTGAAACTCTATTGGAAATACTATAATTTTCCCATTCACTATATGTGATATTATTCTAATGCCCAAATTTCAATTTTAAGAGTTTAATTTCTCCAAATTTTCATAAGCAGTAAGTAATGGACTTGAAACCAGTCTTTTAGCTACAAATTCAGAGCATTGTATCCTTTATCTTCACAAATATATGCAAAGAGCAGTAAATAGTTATTATTGATTTTTAATTAGGACTTTTTGTAATCTATGAATCTGTTTCTCTATAATTTAGGAATGTGCTCACTGTGTCATGAAAACTATTAAAAGTAAAGCTCTGGCGTTTTGTTAGAAAATCTTGAATATATCAGCATTTTATTTAAGGAAACCATTTTCATTGTACTAAAAAATAGATAATATTTTTAATGTGTACTTACATGGCAACAACAAAAGTATATCCAACATCAGAAATATTTGGTTCATGTGTATGCTATTAAAGTGTGTCATCCTCTTTAATTATCTTGAATATTTACCTCCTTTTGTTTAATAACATTGAATATATTTACACACACACACACATATATGTATATCAGCTTTAAAATCATTTTGAAATACACTAGATTCACAATATGCATAACATGCATATTTGTCTTGCTAAATATTCATTTAGCCCACCTCTGTTTATTAGTAGCTCCCCTTAATTCATAACTCCTACTGTTCCTTGTTCCAATAAGCTAAAAAAAAAACCCCACACAAACATCTAACAAATATGCTCAGAATTCACTAACACATTCTGATGAAAACCAAACAGTAGTGAATAGAATGTGAATTTAGAAATGCTTTGAATTTCTTTTGGGTTTGCTGCTTTATTCTTATT
The DNA here is from genome assembly GCF_951640355.1 of Cnephaeus nilssonii. Classification (NCBI taxonomy): domain Eukaryota; kingdom Metazoa; phylum Chordata; class Mammalia; order Chiroptera; family Vespertilionidae; genus Cnephaeus; species Cnephaeus nilssonii. The sequence continues at coordinate 82,901,919 of NC_137072.1, read as the reverse complement.
AGGTTTCTGCCTGACTTTCATTAAGCTCAGCTCAGTTTTATTTAGGACTCTGGCAAATATACTGCATTTGTTATCACAGCTGATAGAGGTAGAATTTATATGATTGTACTGATTTTTACAAGTTTCCTACTAATTTCAGTTTGAAATAAAATGTTATACAATATAAAAATGCAAAGGAATATGGCCTTAAAATATAAATGGCCTTTAAATATACATTTATAGTACCTGATATTATTCATCTTGAGTGAGAATGAACTGTCCTTCATTGGATTAGAGTTGATATTAGTATTACAAAAATCATAGGGCATTTACCAAAAACAGGGCCAAAGTTCTGTTTAGTATTGTATTTGGGGCTGAAATCTACATTTCAGCCTGGAGGCAGTCTTACCTGTATTTAATAACTTTATTATAAACTAGAGGCCTGGTGGACGAATTTGTGCATGGGTGGGGTCTGGCCGGCCCACCCCAATGGGGGCTGATCGGGGTCAGGCCCGACAGGAGGGGGCCACAGGAGGTCAGCGGACAGTTGGCCGGCCGCAGTGCGCATGATAGCGGCCAGTCATTCCGGTCATTCCGGCATTCCAGTCGCTTGGAATCATAGGTAAATATGTATAAAGATTTTATTACAATCAGCCTCAATTTTTAAAGTTTAATCTTCCTGAAAATATTCAAAGCAGATTTCATCATGAGATACTTTTTATTTTTTAATTCACAGTTGTATGGAGAGCTAATATGCCACACATTGCTTTTCACGTAACTGATGCTTTATTTCAAGAATGTATGATCTAGATTAGACTGTGTAATGCAAACATTGATGCACTAATAAGTGATCAAGCAGCTGATTTCTGTCTTACATCCTCTATTATTAATAGTTCAGGAGTGGATTTAAAACATGGCTGGAGAAAAATATTTTAGATACTTCATTATGGGTGAAGGAAACCTGGAATGCTTAATGTAGAAAAGGAAAAGAATTTTTAAACATATTAAGAAAATATTAAGCATTTCATGAACCAATGCCCCCAGTACATGTCAAAACTTCCAAAAATTTCTGATGAGAGTTCTCATATGTTTACAGGATTTTTTGACATTCTGTTTTCTTAGGCAATGCCTTGGAGGTAGCAGAAATATCCTCTCTCTAACAGACAATTTGAACTAATTTTATAACATTAAAGGGCATTAAAATTTAATTGGCTGGTAAAGAAAAGTTAATATTTTGTTAAAGTGATAAGCTAAACGTTGACTGTTATACTTAGTAAGGCTTGGGTTTGAACCAACCACAGTGTCCAAGACAACCAAGCACTGAGAAATGCTGTTGAAAATCCTGTGTGATTCTTTTTCCACTGTCATGTTCCTTTGTATCTCTAAAAATATCTGAAAATGTGTTGGGAATAATGTTAAATAGTGAATGCTAGAAATAATGGTGTTACAATATTACATACTAGGGGCCCAGTGCACAGATTCGAGCAGCTTGAAAGGAACTGTGGGCCACAAGGTTGCAGTGCGCACAGGCGCAGGTCTCAGCCCATCCTCCATGCCCACACCCAGCCCCACTGCCACGGCCCCCGGATCCCTGTCTGCCAGCAGCCTGGCTCTCACCGCCGCCGCTCCCATGCACTGATGGCACCGGCCCCACTTGCACCCACTGACAGTGCAGAACAATTGGGGCTGGCACCACCAGTGGGTGCAAGTGGCAGCTCTGCCCTGATTGCCCCTCAGGAGCAGGGAGAGGTGGAGAAGCCCTGAGGGGTGATTGGGGCTGGCAGTCGCCGCTCATACCCGCTGATGGCACTGAGCAATCTGGGCTGACAACAGGCTCTGGCAGCAGGTGAGAGCAGCAGCTCGGCTGTGGGTGCGAGTGGGGCTGGCTCTGGCAGCAGGTGCAAGTGCCAGACGGGACTGCAGCACATGGGAGCAAAGAATTTTCAGCAGCCACCAGAGGCTCACCCTGATGGCAGCGACTGGTACCCTGCTTTGGTCTGGTGCCCCCGCTCACCTGTTCCACCATCCCGCCTCAGCTGATGCCTGCCATGTTCTCATGCTGCCTGTTGCTGGGGCCCACCATGTTCCACGCATGCCCCCTGGTGGTCAGTGCACGTCATAGAGACCAGTTTTTCGGTTGTTCGGTTGTTCCACTGTTTGGCCTATTTGCATATTAGAGTTTAGATAGATGATGATAGATAGATAGATAGATAGATAGATAGATAGATAGATAGATAGATAAGCTTAATAAGTAATTGCTTCATTTCCCTCCTTCCCTTTACCCATCTTTAATATCCTGTTTCCTCCCACCCTCCCTTCTTTATTTTCTTCTTTTCTTTCTTGTTTTTTTCTTTCCATTTCTTGAAAAATAAATATATACTCTCTCAATAGAATAAATATATACTCTCTCAATAGAATAGAATTCATCCAATATAAGTTGCATTGACATATTTACCTAAGAAAAGACTGAATCTGAAATAACATTTTTTCATTTATCACATTTTAATTGTTCATCTTATACAACAATATAATATAAATATTATTTACATGTTTTTAAGAGTATGCCAATATAGAAAAATATGTGTTATTTTTTAAAAAAGGAAATATCTCTGGTTTTATATAAATGTTGATATGTGCATATAAATCTTGGGGGCATGAGAAACACTGCAAGCTAAATAAGGGAGGGTGGGAGGAAACAGGATATGAAGGATGGGGGAAGGGAAGGAGGGAAATGAAGCAAATAAGGGTTTGTTTGTTTTTGAAGCCATGTTGTTTGTTTTTTATTTGTGCATCTCTGCTTCATTTTTAGTTCTCATTTATCACCATCCAAGGCCTAACCTGATGGTTATAGCTGTGACCTGCTCTGCACCTTAGGTTAAGCATTAGCTGTCAGGTAATCACATTCTTTCAGATCTCAACTTCCAGTGACACATACACAACTTGCTTATAGCTGATATGTTATTGGTTAAGAGCCATGTATTCTGTTCTTAAAGTATCCAGATGAAGACTCTTTATGACTCACCACCCCACTGCCAAGTATTCATTATTTTATAGACTGACATTAAGATATTCTTCCTGGTGCTCACCTGAATCCTTTATTGCCTTTATTTAAGTTCTTTGTTTCAATGGTTCCTCCAAAGAAAATCCATTATATAGCAATTCTCTAAAGACTGAAAAAGAAAGTCTTTATTTTGAAAACTCATAGATTCTTGTCAAAGAAAGAATTTAGGTCATAGGCACAAATATAAACACCTTTAAATAGAAGAGTCCCAAGTATTAAAAGGTAAACTAGATTTTAGCATACAGATGTCTTTTCTTACACAAAACCAGACAATTGCAGGTTTGAACACCTTATTATATAGTCATTGCTGCCTCTTCAATAACTCATTTTGATATTTTGTAATTTGCCAAAATGTGCCTTTGTGATCCCACAGGCTCTTAACTACTTTGTAATGAGTATGTATGAACAGATGGAAAATGTTTTCAATTTCAGAGAAAACCACTAATGGATGTCACCAGCTATTAGAAAAGCTCAGGTGGCTCCATTTTCCAAGGAAAGGTATTGTCATAAAACTCTTCATTTTTTAATGAAATGTTTGCTCATTTATACCTAGATGGTAATTTAAGACTTCACAAGTCTAAACAGATTAGAACTATAGTTGGAAATTATTCAGTGCTAAATAGCCTGGAAACTCAATTTTAAGAATCTTACCTGAAAACTGTGATGCCAATCCAGGTCATTTTATTAGAACAATATGAACTACTATAAAAACAATTTGTCCAAAGCAATGGATAAAGGAATTTAACTAAAAGTCAAATGCAGGCTCGAGCTTTGGTTATAAACTCTCCTTTAAAGTAAAAATCCTTCTTTTAAAGTTAAAAAACAACAACAAAAAAACCTGTCCTCAATGTGTATCCCAAGCTAATACATCTTCTCAAAGGAAAACACATCAAAAGGATTATTATAACAGAGGTTGTTCTGAAAGTATAGTCTAGCTCATGTTCCAAAGATTTTTACTAGTTTTACAAAATATAGAGTCATTAGTTATTAACTATCCCGTCAAAATTCACATCAGCTTCTTCTTTTAACAAGGCACTTAGTCTAATATCCTGTGCAAAACACAGGCAGACTTCTGGTCTAATTAGTTTATTTTAGGCCATTGCTACCCTTTCCTTTCCTTAGTAAAACATTGGTCAAAAATAAAAGCAACACCATCTGTGCAATAATTGATCTAGCATGGGCCTATCTATTTAGATCTCCACCAACAGGACTTATTTATATGCAGGGTAAGAAAGAATGGAGCTAGCAATTACTTCCTAGCAAAACGAATTTTTATAACTTTAAGGAGGTTTCATGGTTCCGTTTCTCCCTTACTTTGATATGAAATATATATATTTTGGATAAGCTCTTTTATCTCATTAAAGAAAATTGGTGGTCAAACACCATCTGGAGTGCTGACACTAAACCAAAATTATTGATAATAATATGTTTCAATAAAAGTACTTCAATACATAAAAACATTTTACAAATTTATGGATCTAAGGGACATATTACATGCACATTGGAGATTCTTATTTTATTTCATTGTGCAGACAAATTACCTGCTGAAAGTAGCACTTCTGAGGCCACATTGTAGTAATAGCAATGCAGCTTTGTTGGAGCCGAATGTACATGAGAAAAGTAATTGCTTTTAAAAACAATGCAACTCTAATGATATTATTTGTTTTGTTCTCAATGACCTTTATGTGCAGAGTCATATGTTTAGCATAATTTCCTAAACAATACAAATGGCATGCATTTCATAGTTTCCTCTATGTTATTGATGCCAGGAAATTCCATTTCCAGTTGCAGTTTTTACCCAGGGATTATTGATATAATTTTTCTATCTTCACTCTCCAACTTTTATAACTTGGCTTTGGTTTTCATTATTCTGCTCAAATAGATTTTGGACATATTGTGTCTATTACATTTTAAATTTTCAAATTAAATCATCCTATAATAATTTGTTTATGTGGCTTTAAGTATGAATGATTTATCATAAGACGGACTTACTTATCTCATAATGTTTAAAACCCACCTTCACATACAACATAGAATCCTACTGTAATATGGGAAACTGATAAAAAGATATAATTAATTCATGAATTAAATCATTGTGCCTAAATATAGCTATCTGCATTAGAGTCAGCCATAAAAATCTGGTCTGTATGCAGGGATGTGGTAATTTCTGATTTTGAATATAAACATTATTAAAACATGTAATTTTTATGCCCCTGCCCTTTTGCTCAAATGTGCTTGCACACATATACAAAATTATCTTTATCACACATGAGATAAATAGAAGATTAAATGTTGCAGAAAAAAAGATTAGTGAACCTGGAAAGATAGTTATAGAAACTATCCAAAGTAAAACTGGGAGAGAAAAATCTGTGGAACAACCTCTAATTGCCTAATGTATGTGAAATTGGAATTCCTGAGAAGGGGTTATGCCAGAAAATATGTGAAGTATTGAGTAGCTGAAATTTCCCAAATTTATGAAAATAATAAATTTACAAATTTATGAATCTTAATCTCAAACAAATAAATGAATGTAAATGAAATGAAGAAAAGTATCCCGATTCAAAGCATAATCAGATTGTTCTGAACTATTGTGTTCAGCGGAGCAAAGGTATAGGATAATAATAAATTTCTCATCAGAACAGTATAAGTGAGAAGGTAACAGAGCAGTGTTCCTCAACCTTGTTTTCACCTTCAGCCAGAAGACTTTTTTTAAAAATTATCTTTATTGTTGAAAGTATTACAGGTATCCCCCTTCTTTTTCCCCATTGACCCCCTCCATCCCACTCTCCAGGCCTTCACCACACTATTGTGTCATACATGCATATAAGTTATTTGGTTAGAAGACTTTCTCAATATTTATTTTTCTAATAATTTCTGCCTGTTGAAATAGAAATACCAAAGATATGCTATAAGTCTGTTCAATATATACAGATACACATACAGGTATCTGTTAAATATCACATATATATTGTATGTGTTATAGCTCTGTTTTAGTATACTTTTGCCCCACTGAGGAAGCATGCAGAAAGTGATATGCGAAAATAATGGGGGAAATAGTTAACCTGGAATTCTGTACCCAGTAAAAATATATTTTTAAAAACATAAAGAAAAAATAAATACATTTTTAGACCCATAAGTATTAGAAGATTTTGTCACCAGTAGAGCTGCACTCTAAGAAATATTAAAGGAAGGAGAGAGGAGAAGTAATAGAACAAAATCTGGATCTATATAAGGGAATAAAGTTCAGGAGACATGACCCCTGCAACTGAAAACATGAAGACTTTTTTCCTTATCACTTACATCTCTTTAAAAGATAATTGACTAAAGAACAGTAATAACAGTATTTTGTGGAATTCGTAACTTTACCCCAGTAGGAAGAAGTAGAAAACAAGCATTAAAAATACCAAATACTCAAAATAATGACCATTAGTAAATGTTATGAAGAAAATAAAATGTGTGATGGTTTAGTAATGGACCCCAATAAATGAACACAGGCACTGGAATTGGAATGATAACATTCTCTCTGAGGAGCTGAAGGAGTTAAACACAGGAAAATTCTAAAATCACTATGATCAAGGCAGAAGAAATAGCTAGTACAAACACTAAAACAACAACAAAAACAAACAAACAAAAAAACTACAAAGAGAGTTTGTGTAGTAAATTGTAGTATGGAGTTCAAAGTGTAACATAAGCCTATAGGTTCTTACAGGTCAGAAATGCAATTTTGGGTTTTATTCTAATTACTAGAGACCTGGTGCACGAAATTCATGCACCAGGGGTGGGGGTCACTAGCCCAGCCTGTGCCCTCTCACAGTCCGGGAGCCCCGCGATTGATTGCCCCAAAGAGGTAGGCCCTGCCCACCCGCCACAGTAGTGCCACCACAGGGCTGCCTGGTCCTCCCTCTTTGGGGCAATTGATTGCACCCCACAGAGGGAGGCCCTGCCCACCCACCGTAGCCCTATGGTCAGTGGCCTGGGCCTCCCTCTGAGGGGCGATCATGGGGTGATACCCGGCCCCTGACCAATCGCATCACATCTGCATTGGCTGGCCTGGCGGCAGTGTCATAGCATGGTAGTCTGGATGGTCATTCCGCTGTTCGGCTGTTTGGTCGATTTGCATATTACGCTTTTATTATTATAGATAGTGGTCAGCCAATAAAGAATTCTAGCCAGATACATTATATATTCTGATTTATAATATTAAAAGTTGACTAAAATGTTCATGCATTAGATTCTGAAAAACAAAATGCATTGCAATATATCAAGTTTTCTCTTGCATATTTTCTAAGTCCTCTTGAGTCTCTAGTCTAGGAAAGAAGAAAAACATGATTAAATATATCTACATTATAAAAGGCCAGGGTCTGTAATGACTGAACGGACGACTGAACACAGGAGGTGCATGGAGCTCCACTAGGTCCCTCCCCTGCCCTCCCCACCCCCAGGCTCCCATCGCTGGATGACCAATGGGGAACCAAGGGGAACCAGGCTGGGTGGCAGTGGAGTGGGACTGGGGACTGGGGACTGGCATGCCGGCACAAGGCAGACCTCCTGGTCCCTCTCCACAGCCTGCAGGCCCCAATCGATCTTCAGTTTCTTCTGAAAGGAACGTGGTGCCTCCACTCCGCAGCCTCTTGGAACACAGACTCATTGCTATGAGAAGCTCCAGAGCAGAGACTTTACCAAGGACTTCAGTGCCTGCAGCGACCCTCAGCCACCAGTTAATCCCTCTGGATGCATCATATCTAACCTCCAAAGGATCTGAGGGGCAGGTTCAACCTTCTTTCCATAGTTCAGGAAACTGACCAACAAACACATGCCTATGTCAACTCCTGTGGAAATCTCCAGGTAATAACTCAGATTGCATATCTAAGGGTATATTTTCTTCTGTTTTCATGTTTAATTCAACCCCAGGAATTAAATAATACAATAAAGAATAAAATTAGTTCAGAGGGCTCAGCATTGTATTCTCAAGGCCTTTGGTCCCACACAAACCACAGAGCTCAGTTATCCTGAGATGAAAGAAAAGGAAAGAGAAATGTGAAAGGTTTCCCAGCTCAGTCACAGAGACATCTCATAGCCACATACTAAGGACATGACATTAACTTAGGGGTACAAAGGACACTAATGGAATAGAAGATGGAGCTATTTCCATTCAGATTCAAACCAAGGTAACGAGGCAGAAGAAACACTGGACGCCATGGAAGAATAAGATGAAATGGTCCAGTAGGGAGTGTCACAGACTTCGCTGGGACAGCGCCTGGGGCTCCGGACATGATGGGAGGGGGAGGGGCTGGATGAGAGGAAGTGCATGGAAAGGTATCTGTTAAATATCACATATATATTGTATGTGCTATAGCTCTGTTTTAGTATACATGTTCCTCGAAGTAGGAACAAGAGTGTGATACGTGGAAGGTGGGCCCCACCAGGTGATGACAGGGGGCAAGCCTGCGGGAGGTGGCCAAGGGCCCCCACCTCTGCTGAGGAGTGCATGCGTCTGTCCTGGGAGCTGCAGCTGATGGAGAGGGAGGCTATGGCTCTGTGTGGATGAGTTGCCAATGAGCGCCTCCCTGCAGCCACAGTACTCGGTGTTCTCAACACGGTGGGAGCACAGGATCATGTACACAACGTCACGAGAGAAAAAGCATCCTATTCCCAACTTATTCACAGACTTCTGTTTCTGGTAGCTATATTCCCAATGTGTCCACAAGTACATTTGGGAAAAGAAAAAAGATTTGTACGTGATATGACTGCATCTTTAGAAAACCCAAGTGATCACAAGCAGAGCACTTTTAACACCTAATGAGCCAAATAGACTGATGAATAAAAATAGACCCAGAGACACAGATGCATGAACAGACTATGGAACCTCAGAGGGAAGGTGGGGGAGGGTGAGTGGATGGGAAGAGATCAACCAGTGGCCTTATGTGCATATATGCATCACCCCTGGAAACAGACAATGGGGTGGTGAGGGCCTGGGGGGATAGTAGGCTGGAAAAAGTTAATGGGGGGAAAGGGGACCTATGTAAACCATTCAACAATAAAGATTTAATAAAAAGAATAAAAAATAAAAGAAAATAAAAAAGTAAAAGAAAATAAAAGCCAAGAATAACTGCCCTGGCCAGGTGGCTCCATTGGTTGGAGCTTTGTCCTGTACATTGAAAGGTTGTGGGTTTGAACCCAGGTCGAGGTGTGTGTGGGAGGCCACTGAGAAAGTGGTGCCTGGATGAGGGAGGCTCCTCAGACCTAAACACAGTCCAGGCCTCGCCCATGATCCAAGGCCCATCCTCTGCTGAGTGAGACTGTACCTCCCAGCTTCCTGTTGAGTCCCTAGTCTCTGAGTCATAGGGCTGCTTCCCCATGTTCCCCAGATTGCACTGCTCAGTAACCATCTATACTAATAAAAGGGTAATATGCTAATTAGACCAGACATCCCTCCAGACAAAGCCACAGTGGTGGGGGCTAAGGCAGAGGTGGTTAGGGGAAACCAGGCCAGCAGGGGAGGGCAGTTAGGGGTGATTAGGCCAGCAGGCAGAGTCAGTTAGGGGTGATAAGGCAGGCAGGGGAGCAGTTTGGGGCATCAGGCAGGCAGGCAGGTGAGCGGTTAGGAGCCAGCAGTCCCGGATTGTGAGAGGGATGTCCACAGGGATCAGGCCTAAATGGGCAGTCAGACATCCCTGAAGGGGTCCCGGATTGGAGAGGGTGCAGACCGGACTGAGGGACCCCCACCTCCCATGCACAAATTTCGTGCACCAGGCCTCTAGTATTTCATAATGTCTTAAGACATTATTCTTATGAGAAAAGTACTAACAAGATCTGAACTCTCCCTTGGGAGAACATGACAATTTTCCAGAAGAAGTAATGATTGAGCTAAAATGAGAATTGATTCTAACAATTCTATACATAATTTTGGGATTGCTTATAGCTCATTTGAAATATTTTATTAAATAGTGACCTATGTCATTTCCATATGACAATACACTGTTTTAAAATATGAATCCATAATTTCTTCTTGTGTTTTCTTGCATAATTTGACTCTTTACCCACTCAAACAAAGGCCAATATAGCTAAGAGAATGCAGTGGTCAAATATTGCTCTTTGTGTTTCAAAAGCCTAGTAATTGGAGGGAAATAGAAATAAATTATATCTTGGAAAGGAAATATAGGGGAGAATATCTATGCTATAAAATCCAGCGTATCCTATACTCAGAGTAGATCAAAAAGGGAAAAGAAAGATATCAAAGTGGAAACAGGGAGATCTTAGATGTATATAGTAGAACCCCTTTGAAAAAGGGTTTGGGCCTCAAATAGGAATAAGCCTACAGTGTAGTGATACAATAGAAATCCAGTGGGATTTGTGTAACTAAGAGCAAAAAATAAATGAGAGTGAACTCTTTTATTCATTGGTAAACCTTTGGAAGGTGGAAAGACCCCTGTCTAGGAATATATATGTGATGTATCTAGAAATGAGCTTACTGGGTTCTCCCTTGCACTGGTATGGCATGGTTACAGTTGAATGGTTACATGAACTTAAGAGTGGCATTTAACTATATGTCACGTGGCATCCACACAGATACTTTCATTGTCTGTCACGATGTGAAAGCAGTCAAGTGAATGCCAGCAAGGAGTGCTGATAAAAGAAAAGGGGCTATTCCAACTTTAACATAGGATGAAGGGGACACTAATGCCAATGAAGGACAATCAGATGGAATGACAAGTTTGTCATTGAAGGACAATCAGATGGAATGACAAGTTTGTCAATATTGAAGGCTTATGGGGACCAGATATGACCTATGAAATCCTTGATAAGAGCAGTTAGGCATAATCCCAGGGAGTAGGGCACAAAATTTATATCGCCAGGACTTTTTCCCTCTCCACAAATTGGTGCCTTGAAATGAAAATTATACTGAATGATTAAAAGTAAATAAAATTGCACTGCCTGCATATTTATGTTTGTGGAGTTGGACTTGCACCTGTTATAACTATACTTGATGTTACTTCTGAGGCACATTGTACATTAATTTTGCACAACCAGATATAAGGAATATTGCTTTTTCTCATATATCCTAAAAAGACAACCAAACTCAGACATTTTTCTTAACTTTTTTTCCCAGATGCTGCTTTTCAGTTATCAAATATATTACTTAAATTTCAAAAATAAACTCGCAAATATCTCCTTTGTAAGAAAAAAAAATATCAAATTATAGTTATAGTTGAGATATTTTCTACTTATGTTTGGCTCATGGAACACCATCACATTAAGGGATCCTAACTTTGGTCCTCATACCTTCAGGTTAAATGCCACATTCGAGTCTACAACCTTTCTCTCTACTTAAAGTAGCTGAGATGTTCTGTTGAAATTCATAGAATATTCAGGAAAATAGCACTTAATCAGAAACTTAATGTGACTACATCTTAGGTGATAATGTGTTTTTCTAAATCACTTCGGCTTTTATCAGTTTATATCAAGTTATATAAATTTGCTTGGGTTATTGTCTGATGCACCTCTGAAATATCAGTATCAAAAAATGTGTCCTCAGATTATATTCTGTTTTTCCAATGTGCTTATTGAAGAACCTCTACCACTGTGACTCTTTGATTTCATCAAGATCTCTAATCCATCTATTATACCACTTTATCATTATTAATCAGCCCTCTCTGATGTTCATTTTTCTTTAGCCTATAATTCTTATTTCAGCATTATCAGTTTTTCTTTGTAAAGCTTACCAAATTTATTTTATTTCACATGGATGGCACTCCCTTGACGATGTAAAAGTGACAAACATCAATATCTATTTCTTTTTTCCAGATCTGTACTTCAGCAAAAATTGCTCAGCTGGCCGAAATTATTTCATATTACACATTTTAAACAGGGTCTCAGAACTACCCAGCTCTCTTACCGTGCTTTCTTATTGGGCTTATGTTTCCATGCTCCAAGATCTGTCTTCATTTCTCCTCTAATCCTAATGTACTCTCCCTTTAATTTTAACTGAATACTCACCCTTTAACGCATTGTGAAAGGAGAAGCCCTCAGAAACAATTCCCTTCAGCATTCCACCACCAAATCTATAAATTTATCTATCACAGACAAATATTTCCTTTCCTAGTACAATTTAAAGTGCTACTCTTCTTACCAAGGAGTCTATCTCCATATCCTCTGGATCCAATTCCTATACAAAGGCTCACTCTTTGGATCATATCTTTTATCTTCTCCATTGAGAATCTCTTCCTTTCTAGTTGATCATTCCCACAAACATAAAACCACACTCTGATAGCTTCTATTTTTTTGGTGAACCACACATCCCTTTCATTTACAGCAGCATTTATCTGGCCCCATTATTGACTGATGTTGTAAATAGCTTATTTTCACATAGAGCTTTTAGATCCTCATTTGCTAATTTTGTGTCTTTCCACTGAATTCCCTTGTCATGGTTATCAATAATGTTTTTGTATTGCAGTCCTGGGGGGATGCTTGTTCATTCTTGAAATACTCTTTCTTGGCTTCTACAAACCCTCTTCCTTTTTTTTTTTTTTGTTTGTTTTGTTTTGTTTTGTTTTGTTTTGTTTTGTTCTTGTTGTTGTTCCTGTCACTTATTCAGTCTTTGCCAGCTCATCATTCTGAACCAAATCCTTAATTGTTGAGATCCTCAGGATTTTGTCTTGGGCCTGTTAATTCATTTCTTTCTCATTACTTCTTCTCGAGCAAACTCACCAGTTCCAAAAAATTCTACTGCCAGTGACTCAACAATTCTATTTTCTTGACATAGGCATCATCTTGTCTACCTGCTTTTCTATAATTACATATCTCACAGACAACCACCTCTGAGAAAACTACTCAAGCTCTTGATTTTTTTTTTGCCTCCTTCTACTTTTTTCTTGTTCATTTCAATAAATGCCACTGCCATCTACCTAAAGCCAGATATTTAGTAGTAATCCTTTATTGTAATGGTAGTAATTTATATTTGTCAATATATTGTGATTCTGTTTATGTTAACTATTATTCCCACCCATTTCCTTTCATTAACAAATCTTATTGACCTGATAAAATTTCACAAATATCTGCCAATTTTTAGATTCCATCACTATGTTATTGCTCTATCTTGGGTTGCGGGTAACTATTTGAATTACGATAGCAACCTTCTGTCAATTTGTTTCAATTTCTTCTCTGTGTGGCATAAAAGTTATTTTTTAAAAAAGGTAAGTTTCATTACATTGCTTTACTGCTTAAATGTTTGCATTGTTTCCCAAAGCTCTTAGAATAAAATTTAACATTCTTACTATCTGCATATTTGGTCATGGTTCACCTCTGCTGAGTCACGACACTCATTTTACAGTTATGTCCCTCTATCTCCTTTCTCAGCCACGTTTGTCTTTTCTCAGTTGCTAAGAATATGTAAAATTATTTTTATTTCAGTGAAAATGTACATGTTGGACCCCTATACCATGAAATGTGCCTACAACTTCCTCTTCATCTGATTATCTTAATTTTATTTTTAAGTCTTCTCTTACACAATATTGGCTCAAAGAAACTCTCCCAGACTACTCTAACTAAGGTAGCCTTTCCCCAGTAAACTCTAATCTTTCTAAGTTATTTATTAGTTCTTAACCCTTTGCACTAGCTTGCTTTTTTCTTGATTCCTTTATTCTACTCGGGATTTACTTTTTTAAATACCCCAGATTTTACAAAGCACGGCAGTAGAATAAAAAACTGGAGTTTCTTTTCATACAAACTTATTTATTTGGATTTTTTTATATTTCAAATTATTGATACATTCAAAGAGTAATTTTAATCTCTATAATTTTTCATGGTGTGATATTTTTTGAAACATTCACCAACATGAAGACCTGGTTTACATTCACATGTTTCACAAATATAAATCGTCTCTCTTCTTCCTCTTTTGATTTTTCTGTTAGAACAAACAACACAATCTTTGTATTTTTTGTTAGGGTGAGGTGATTATATGGAGCTTTCCATTTAAACGTTGCTCTAAGTTAGTGGATAATAATCTACCCCTGGAAGTTAGTGTACTGGTCTAACCTTTTTCATGTGACTGATGTGTCTTAGAAACAAATAGCCTTTGAAGATGCCATTGGTGAAGCTTAGGTGGTGGCATCAGTTGAGACGGCATTTACATTTTACTTGTCCTTTCATGCTAATGAAAACAAGAAAAGATACTGGAAAAATAGACAAAAATGTCCCTTCCCCCCCACAGTGAAACTACGTGTCCAGTGTGGCTCCACATACGAGCTGCTACCGATGCTAACCGTGTTGAGTCACACTCGACATCCGAGTGCAAAAGGTTAATTATACTAAAAATGCATTGTATTGCCAGACCGGCATGGCTCAGTGGTTTGGTGTCGACTTATGAACCAGGAGGTCACAGTTCCATTCCTGGTCAGGGCACATGCCCAGGTTGCGGGCTTGATCCCCAGTGTGGGGCTTGCAGGAGGCAGCTGATCAATGATTCTCTCTCATCATTGATGTTTATATATCTCTCTCCCTCTTTCTTCCTCTCTGAAATCAATAAAAATATATTTTTAAAAAATGTATTGTCTTTTGCTTGTTCTTTTGTCTGCCTACTTGAATAGTGTGCATTCCATGAGTTCAGGTACACTTTCTTCTCGTTAACCATTTTTTCTCCAATACCTTTAATGGTATTTGTCATACTACAGATGCTCAGTAAATATATTTGTTTGTTGTATGGCTTCTCATCAAAGGTATTTTAGATAAATGCCTGTCATTATATCTGATGGATAAAGATCTTGGGAAGACATTTTAAGGTAATTTATCTCTCCTGTGACTGGATTCCTAAGGATCTTTCAGTTTTCCTATTTGCAGTAAGTTTTGCTAATTTACCTTTGCTTTTTAAATAATGCTACTGGAGTTGTGGCTTAATCACAATTTTTTGTACATATTTTCAGTTATTCCATTTGGAAGTGGGGCGGCATTTTTAAGAAAACATCTTAAATAGGTGCTTGATATTCACTAATACCTAATTCCAGACTTTATCATTCTTGCCAATATATAATTGACAATTTATCTATATATTTAAAAGGCTAAGCAACTGTCTGATCAGCTGGTAGGTACGGCATGCACTGACCACCAGGGGGCAGACGCTTAATGCAGGAGCTGCCAAGCTGCTGTGACTTGACAGCAGTGGTTCTTGGGTGACACACCCTGGAACTAGAGAGGAGGGAGCCCAATTCCTCCCAGGGCCTTGTGATTCCACCTTCATGCATGAGTTATGTTGTTGCTGGGACACTGTTGGCCCCAAATCTGGTTGTCTGCGGAGCTGCGGTGACCACAGACAGTCTTTGAGCTGTTACTCCGCCCCAGGTGTGGCTAGCCGGGGAGGGGCCAAGGAAGGTTGGCTCCAGAGCATGTCTGGACCCTCTAGCCCAGTCCTGCCCCGCCAGCCACCTTCTAATTAATTGTCTTTCAATGTGCATGAATCTGTGCACTGGGCTACTAGTTCCTTTATAAAGATGGAACATATAGTATATTTATCATATTCTTACTAAATGTTAATTTACCCCAATTTTTATGTTTCAAAATGTTGGTAATTAGTTATATATATTTTACTTGTTTTCTTCCTTTCCTTCTTTAATGTAAATTTAGTATAATATGTGATTTTTTTGTTTGGTTTGGTTTGGTTGTCATTTGTTTGGGACATTTGGGAAGGTTACAAAGGAAGAGTTTGAGGGGCCATACTTTGAGTAATATGTGGGCCCTCTAAGCCTTTTAAAGGTTTTGTTTTATTGAATCCTCATAGCAAACCTATAATCTCCTTATATAATTTAGAAAAACATTTAATAGGGGTTAATGTAAATTCACATTAGCTTAAGAATGTGACCATTGTGGAGTCAGAAGTCCAGTCCTTGAATTTATACTGAAATTTATACTGGCAACATTGGACTGAGTTCTAATCCTAATTTTGTGGGTCTGCAAGCTGTTAAAATTTTAAACAAATGTTAAATGAGCAGACCTCTTTGAAGTCAAGCAGTGTGAAACCTCCAGCATTGTTCTTTTTTTTTTTTTCCCCCAGGATTGCTTTGGCTATTTTGGATCTTTTGTGGTTCCATACAAATCTGATGCTACAGAGATACGATAATCAAAACAGCATAGTATTGGCAGAGAAACAGATACACAGATCAGTGGAACAGAATAGAGAGCCCAGCTATAAACCACTCAGATATGGACAGATAATTTTCAACAAAGGATCCAGAAATACACATTGGAGTAAAGATATTCTCTTCAATAAATGGTGCTGGGGAAAAACTGGAAAGCCACATGCAAACAAATGAAACTGGATTGCAGTTTGTCCCCATGTACAAATATTAATTCAAAATGGATCAAAGACTTAAACATAACACCTGAAACTATAAGTCACATAGAAAAAATATAGGTACTAAACTTATGGACCTGGGTGGCAGAGAACATTTTATGGACATGACCCCAAAGGCAAGGGAGGGAGAGGCAAAAATAAATGAATGGGACTATATCAAACGGAAGAGCTTCTGCACAGCAAAGGAAATGGACAACAAAACAACAGGCAGCCAACCAGATGGGAGATTATATTTGTAAACAGTAACTCTGTCAAAGGTTTAATTTCCAAAACATATAAAGAACTCATAAAACTCAACACCAAACAAATAAACAATCCAATCAAAAAGTGGGCAGAGGACCTGGAAATACACATCTCCCAAGAAGACATACAAACAGCCAATTGATACATGAAAAGATATTCAATCTCACGGGCAATCAGGGAAATTCAAATTAAAACTACAATAAGATACCACCTTACACCACTTAGAGTGGCCATTATCAACAAGACAAGCAAAACAAGTATTGGAGAGGTTGTGGAAGAAAGGGAACCCTCATTCACTGCTGGTGGGAATATAGACTGGTACAACCACTATGGAAAGCAGTCTGGCGATTCCTCAAAAAATTAAAAATAGAGATGCCATATGAACCAACAATCCCACTCCTGGGAATATACACAAAAAACTCAAAATAATTTATATGCAAAGGTATATGCACCCTTATGTTCATTGCAGCATTATTCACAGTGGCCAAGAGTTGGAAACAGCCAAAGTGCCCTATGATAGGTGACTGGGTAAAAATGATGTGGTGTACTAGTATATACAGAATGGAGCACTACACAGTCATAAGAAAGGATGAAATAGCATCATTTACAACAACGTGGATGGACTTTGAGAACATTATGTGAAGTAAAATAAGTCAAACAGAGAAAGCTAAGAACTATATGATTTAACTCATATGTGGAATATAAAACTGAAACTTATATACACAAAGAGCAGAGTGGTGGTTGCCAGAGGGAAGGGGGTGGGGGAAGAAAAGTGTCCTAATATGAGGAGGCAGGAGATTTGACTTTGGGTGGTGGGCACATGGTCCTATATATATATTTTGTAAATTAGTAATCCACACATGGAACCTATATGTTCATGTTGAGTAATGTCACCCCAATAAAATTAAAAAATAAAATGTAAAAATAAATAAATACTGAAAAAAATAAAATAAATGAGCAGATCTATAAATTTTCTATCAGTTTTTAAAACTCCATGAGGGCTTAGTCTTGAAAAAGATAAAATGGCTATTAAAGATCCAGAAAAGTTAATTTTTATTGTTAGCTAAGTCAAGTTATGTAAATAGATGGCAAATTAGAAAGCAGGTCTTACGTTGGAAATTTCTTGGCTATAATTCACTTTTACTTTTACCTGGAAATGACTATTCATGACTTGTGAATCTAATCTCTGACTCTTGATCCACCTTCTGAACCATCTTTCCATTTTCATGAAAGTTTTGCTGCTGACCAGTTTTCTCAGTCTGCTTTCTGCCAGTAGAATTTTGGATGTCTAAAGGATTCTTTTCATTTTGTACTTTTTCTGATTCTTTTAGTTCACACTGGCATCTTGTTGAATATGGAAAATTGTCAGATTTTATAGATCTATAAATCTCATTTGTGTCCAACTCATTCAATAAAAACATACCAGTAGATCTCTTTGAAATAATAATGCCCTTATAATTAATTCTTAGAAGCCCTATTTTTTTTTTTTAATTGGGAGGATCTGGAAATTTTACCCAATGAAATCTTTAAAAGATCTTTTGTCCGACTGAACAGTATTTTCAGATAATATTTTTGACCTTTCTAAGGTCTTAATAAAGAATTTTGTAGTTATAAAATCAGCTTCACTTTAGACCACACAAGTGTACTAACTATCCTATATAATAAAGAGGTAATATGCAAATTGACGGTCACACCATCACAATATGGCGGTGCCTACAGCAGGGGCGGGGCCGGCTGCTCCACGCTCCTGCTGCCACAGTTTCCGAGGCCCCACAGGGCAGAGGGGGGTGGTGGGAGGCCCGAAGGCCGCGAAGAGGCCAAGCCAAGCCGCTCAGCGGTACCACAGCGAAGAGGCAAAGCCACCCGTGGTCCCAGGCAAAGAAGCCACTCCGCCACCAGCCTGCGCTATGGACTGGTTCAGGCGTGTGGCATGGAGTCTGGGGCCTCTAGCCCACAGCCCTTCAGCTGGGTCTGAATCACTTTTCCCTTGAGCAACATTTTTCCTCGCATGCGTGTGTAAGTTCAAGGTTTTGTTTTGGTTTGTTTTTACCCCAGAGATTGAAGGAATTGCCAGCGTTATCTTTTGTGTTTTTGAATCATCCTCTGTGCTTCTCTGATTTTTCAGTTGATAGTTTCCTGGGCCACGGGAAGTCTTCCTCTCCCCAGAGTTAGGAGCACCAGCCCAGGTCCACCCATCGGCTCAGTCCTGACTGCAGGGGTGAGTTCCTGCAGGCTGGGGTTTGATCCCTATGCATTAGCAGTAGGAGTCTAGTGCCTTTGTTATTGCTGTGTGTCCGGGTTTTAATTGGACAAATGCCCAGCAGTCCTGCGAAGAAGCTGCCCAGCAGTCCTGGGCGCCAGCTTGGCAAAATATTGCAGGAGGAGAATTCTGTCTGGGTTTTCCCAAATTCCCTCAGCCCCTATTCACCCCTCTGTAAAGGCACAGAACAAGTGAGGCCCCTTAAATAAAAGTCAGAGGTCTCCAGCAACGGTGGGCCTCTCTCATCACAGTCATTTGGACTGGATAGCATTTGAATATTTATCTAGACACCATGACAGAGAAACACAAGCTCAAGTCATGATCTCTGCCCTTAAATAATTCACAATCTTATTAGAGCAAGTGGATGATAAAAGTGCAGTAATGACATCAGAATGTAAGACAATAATACAGAGAGGAACAGAGGCAATTGCTAGGGTCATTTTCCAACAATTAGTACAAAGAGTCTGTGTTGTGAATTAAATGAAAAAATATATGTGTGGAAGTAGCTGCTTCATGAGTATGGCATCCCTTCCTATTTTAAAGGAAGCTGAGTTCCATGTGAACTGTGTACTATGCTATGATATTTGAGGCATAGAACAAGGAAGGCCCTAAGTGTACTATGCTTTGATATTTGAGACATTCTTTATTGTTCAATGTGATTTATTTCTGTATGCCTCAGTTTTATAATAGTTAAATTACTAGAACAATACATCTTGCCATAAAATATTACTAGAAGATCAAATGATCAGGTGACATTTATTGTTATTTTCTATAAATGAACACAATCTCTGTTATGCTAAAGTGATAGGTATTATAGAAATATTCAGATAGGGAGACCTACAGGTTTGATTACAATTGAGGTTTACTATCACAACCCAAATTTATTGCTTAAAAAAAAAGGGAGCCAACTAGAAACTGAACCAAATATAAGCCCTTGAAGGGCAAATGTAAATTGGGTAAGCTTCGCTATTACAAGATCAACAAGAAAAAATTAATACGCAAGAATGAGAAGCACATTGCATCCACTCTAAATTGCTTCTAAAGAAAAAGAATGGTATACTATGAAAATACTTAATACACATTGTAAAGAGATTTGTTCAAAGAGGATTTCCTAGAGTAGGTAGTATTTCAGTTATTTTTTTTAAATGTGAAGAGGTTAGCTAGATAAGAAAAAGGTGTAGGGGTCCCGGATTGCAGAGGGTGCAGGCTGGGCTGAGGGACACCCCGCCCCCATGCATAAATTTCATGCACCGGGCCTCTAATCCTAATATATAAAAAGCCAGGGGCCGTCACGACCGAAACAACTGAACAGAAGACTGAACAGCAGGCTGCATGTGGCGACAAGGCCGGCAGGGGGGTTAGTGAGGGACGATCAAACAACTGAACAGCAGGCTGTGTGAGGTGACCAGGCTGGCAGGGGGGCCAGTTGGGAGTGATCAGGCCAGCAGGTGGGGCAGTAAGGGGCAACCAGGCCAGCAGGTAGAGAAGGTTAGGGGTGATCAGGCTGGCAGGTAGGTGAGCAGTTAGGAGCTAGCGATCCTGGATTGTGAGAGGGATGTCTGACTGCCAGTTTAGGTCTGATCCTAAACCGGCAGTTGGACATCCCCCAAGGGGTCACGGATTGGGGAGGGTGCAGCTGGGCTGAGGGGAACCCCCTCATGCACGAATTTTGTGCACTGGGCCTCTAGTTACTTAATAACAAATTTTGTAAAAATTTAGTTACTTAAAACAAGCATTTATCATGTCATAAAGTTTCTGACAATGAGAAACCTAGGGGTGGTTAGCTGTGTGGTTCTAGCTAAGACTCTCTCATGAAGTTACAGTTAAGTTTTTAGTAGGGTAGTTAGTACTTATCTAAAAGACCTGAAGGATCTACATCCACATTCACAACCCTAGAAGTTAGCAAGGGCTTCAGTTTCCTCCCTTGTAGGCTTGTTCATGAAACTGGCTACCCACAGAATGCATGATGAAGAGAAAGAGAACAAGATGCCACGCTGCTTCATATGCCCTAGTCTTAGAGTCAGACCCCATTAATTAATTAATTCACATTCTATTAACTAGAAGTGAATCTGTAAGTCCAGCCAACCTTAAACACAAAGGAATGGATATCAAAAGTTGGGGAATCACTGAGAGTCATCTTGAAGGTAAATTATCACAATGAATTTCATCAATTTTGGATAATTCTTAGGTAGCCCCATCTCAAATTTTACTTTGGCTTCATTATTTCCCTTATTGCTTCATGAAACTCCAAATACACTTATTACATCTTTCCAAGATATCTCATTTCTTTATTTTCATCTATTTTTGCTTTGTGCTGCAACCTCTATTAATTTTACTGATTTGTATTATAGTTTTTAAATTATCTGTTAGGCTGGCTATAATCAGATGTTAAATTTACCTGATAAATTTTAGATTCAGCTATTGTATTTTTTAGTTTTAAGATTTACCATTATAATTTTTAATTTATTTTTGTTCTTTGTGAAATTCTTTATTTAAAATAATAATTCTAATCCTTGTGATTTAAAAGTTAAATATCTGTTATTTTCTGTATATCCATTTTTTATTTGATATTTTGAATTTGTTTCCTTTTGTGACAGGCAATTTATAGCTTAAATGATGGACAATTATATATTAAAAATAATATAGACTTTGAATATTGGTATCTTCCTCCTAAAAGGATTTCATTTTCTTCTAGTAGATAGAATATAGGCATATTTTCCTTCTCAGGCTGTGCTTATAAGTTTCTATTTTGCCTTTTCTTTCCTGGGGCATAACACTTCTAAGTTTAATCTGAAAGGTTGGGATGTTTACTTTACCCTCTCATATTGGAAAACTCTAAACTTCAACTCTCATCTCCCTAGTATGAGAGAGCTGCTAAAATTTCTGCTTAGCTCTTCAAGCTGCCTTAGATTTTATTTTTACAAATATTACCCCAAGCATGAGCATTTTTGGAGTAAAAAATATATTGCATTCAAAATACTGTATTTGTTTCTCTCTGGTTCCCTTTCCTCTGCATCATGACCCACAAAGTCATGACTTGTTTGTTAAACCTCAATGCCAATTTTTGTCTCCTCATCACAGTGAAATTGCCACAAGCTCTAGACTACCACTACATGTTTTTGCTCTTTGCCCTTGAACAAATGTCAAGCCTGGGAATGAGGGTAAATTTAGAACTCAAATCATTATATTTCTCGCCCTTCAGAATCTTTACCTCTCAAATATTGGCTATGTGTTTAATTCCTGATGTCTTCAAAACACTGTTTTTGCTTTTTAACCAGATTTCATAGTTGTTATTAGTGTGACATTTAGTCTTATATTACTTATATAGTCTTATATTACTTATATAATACTATATAATACTTATAATACTAGTGGCCTGGTGCACAGATTCATGCACATTGAAAGGAAATTAATTAGAAGAAATAACAACATGATGTAACAACAACAAAGACATGATATAAAAACAACAAAAACATGATAGAAAAACAACATTGATAAAAACAATGACTGATAAATTGATTAAACTTATTCTGATATGTCCCTGTATACCACATTAAGAGTAAAAACATTTTCAGAGTGCTTAACTAATTTCCCTTGTGATGAAGTATTTACAACTTTAATGTCACATGCTCTTTGAACTCTAGAGAAAGCAACATATAACTGACCATGTCCAAAAACGGGTTCAGGTAGGAATATTTCTACTCTGTCTAGATTTGTGCCAGCAAGAGCTTTATATGTATTGCACATGCGCAAGTCAAGGTTTATTTTTAAGTTGACAGTGTGTGTCATATGTACTGGTCGGTCGGTCAGATGGTCGGACAGTCAGATGGATGTATGTTTGGTCACTTAGCCTTATTATATATAATAAAAGCATAATATGCAAATAGACCTAACTGTGGAATGACCAGTCGGCGGGGAGAGGGGCTGGCAAGCAGGCGGTGCCAGGCCAGCCAAAGAGCATGTCAGCAGGCAAAGGGAGGGGATAGCAATCAGGGGGGGTGGCAACCAGCAGCAGCAGAGGGGCAATGGGGCAGGGCCTGCCTCTTGCTAGCTGGTGCTGTCCCCTGATCAGCCTGCCCGGTCACCTCCCACAGAGGGAGGCATCAGTTGGACATCCCCTGAGGGCTCCCAGAGTGTGAGAGGGCACAGGCTGGGCTGAGGGGACCCCTTCCCCGACCCCCGCCACCGGGTGCACGAAAATTTGTGCATTGGGCCTCTAGGATAGATGATAGATAGATAGATAGATAGATAGATAGATAGATAGATAGATAGATAGATTGATATCGGCATATTTAATACACAGGCATGGAGTTTCTATTTTTTCTTAACCCATAATTGGTTCTTAAAATAGTTGAGGGCAGAGATCCAGATGTGGCTATGGTTCTGTAGAATATACTGGGAGCCAGAAGGAAGGTAAACTTTTTGGAAGAGCATCATGACACAATCTGGATAAGAAATAAATTATTTTCTGATAGTGGAAAATGAGTCTCTCATTTCTGTTAAATTGTTGTAAAACTATTAATTATTTTAAGAATCGACTGGGCCTGTACCCATGAGAATATAAAGGTTAGGCTCAAGTGTTCTGAGATTTTCTGAAAATGTAAAGCTTAATGTAAAAGACAAGAATCTTCTCCTGGTTCTTCATTGAATTACAGTCACTAAACTGCCAACTTGCTGACTATGTATATATTTTTAAGTCCAAAAGTCAAAAGGTGCGTATTCTCCATTGACCTCCTTGTCAAAAACACTGAACATGCTTTTTATATGCTGACAGTTTATGTATACTAGTATGATTTTTTCCAGTTTTCTCCTTACAGCCTTCTGTCTCAGGTGTTCTCCTTCTGTTTTATCAGAACATTCATTCAGGTGATGCCTACATTTTAAACACATTAAAGTATAAGATTTAATTCAGTCAATCCAGAATTGAGAGCCTATAATATTGAAAGGTAGGTTTTAGGTGTCAAGATACAGTGTAAATAAAACACAATATTTTAAAAATTAATATATTTTTTTATATTTAATTAATGGGTTACTAGTAATTATGACCCTTACATAAATATGAAAATAATAATAATAATAAAACACCATATCTAAATGCAGTGATATTTTATATAATATAAATTGAAGTTATTTTTCTATGTCAATTACTTGACCAGAAATGACATAAAAATTTAATTATAAATACTTTTTACAGTAGTAATTTATTGTTAGCTTCTATTTTTAATTTTTTTCTAGATGAATATTTTGTTTGTAACTATATAAAGATATTTTCACACTGTTCCCTGCCTTTGAAAAGTCAACTGATTGCCAAAACCGGTTTGGCTCAGTGGATAGAGCGTCGGCCTGCGGACTGAAAGGTTCGAGGTTCGATTCCGGTCAAGGGCATGTACTTTGGTTGTGGGCACATCCCCGGTAGGGGGTGTGCAGGAGGCAGCTGGTCGATGTTTCTCTCTCATTGATGTTGCTAGCTTTCTATCCCTCTCCCTTCCTCTCTGTAAAAAATCAATAAAATATATTTAAAAAAAAAAAAAGAAAAGTCAACTGATACTGAGGCATTGATATTTTGAAGATTTCAACTTTTTCCTCATTAATACAACTTGAGAGCACTGCTATGTTCACCCAATAAACAAACTGAAAATAAAGTAATAACATATAAATAACAGGAAGTATTGTAACATCATTAACTTTCCTTTTTGGTAATTTACCATAGAATATTTAAGCCTCTCAAAAAATTGTATTGTTCCTGAATATATTTACTTCTATGTGCATTGTGTTGGTGTACTTTACTGGAGATATTAACTTCAAAAAAGATTTGCCAAATTACCCTAGATTTTATTATTTGTTGGCATAAAAATACAAAATGATAAAGAGTTTCTTCTAAACATAATTTTATTGATTTAGTGATTATTTTAAATTTAGTGGTTGACCAGAGCTTAGGAACTGGATACTTTGAGTTTAGATTATAAATTACTTAAAAATGTTGGTGAATGCCATTTCATTTCTTTCCTGAGACTACAGTGTGTGTTTTTTTACTTAAATCTATACTCTATACTACTGGGTTATGCCTGTCTTTTAAATTATCATAATTTCTTTCTTTTAATGTACATACCTCTTTTAATTTCTTTTTGTATTAGACTCTACAGGTATGTACAATGCCAGTATTTATTCCTCCCTGTTTTACTTGTCATAGCATGCTATAAAAACTATGTGCAGACTTTTTAAAACTTCAGTAGATATTTTAGTAATTGCTTCTTACAAAATTTTCATAAGGTAAGGAAAGCATTACTATTTTCTAGCTTAAAAAGGAAAAATAGGATACAAGTCAACTCTAGAAATCCCAAATGATCTATTCTAGATGGCAATGGGCCATCTAGATTCACTAGAGATCCAGTGTCCCACTTACCATGTTCTACAGATAGACTTAGGCATTTGAAATGTGTTTGTTTTTTTTTTGCATCATTTTTTCCTAGTTATTATAATCCTATCACTAAGTAGCTGGAGGAGAAAACTTAAAAATAAATAGCAATGGGAACAAAATGATAGTGAGATATCTTGTTAGCAGTGTAAGGAAAAGATAGGCTCTCAGGGTGTTTATTAGAACAAAGACATGATAAATATTATGAACAAATTAGCATAAATTAAAGGAAAATTAAACTGAGGTATAGAGAATAGACCAAATTATATAAAAATATTTATTCAATCAACTTTTATATTTTTTATTTTGATATGAGTATAGGTTCACAGTAAGTCACAAAAAGTAAACAACTAAGTACAGGGAGATTCTATGCACGCTGCACCCAGGTGTCCCCATTGGTTAATATCTTAACCAAGTACAAACTCAAAACTGAGAGATTGAGGTTGATACACTAGTATATTCTATAGAACTTATTACACACAGTCATTTTTGTGTGGGAGGTGTATGGTTTATGTAGTGCTTTGCATTTTTATCACATGCAGGCATTTGTGTAACAACCACCACACTCAAGGTACAGAACTTTACCACCACCACACTGTCAGGCTAGACGTTTATTGTCATGCCCAAACTTTCTGCCACCTCCATCTCTGACCTCTTGAAATCACCAATCTATTGTCTATCTCTATAATTTTGCTGTTCAGGAATGTCAAAGAAATGGAACAATGCAATGTATGAACTTTTAAGATTGTCTAATTCCTTGCCCTAGCTGGTTTCGCTGAGTGGATAGAGCGTAGGCCTGCGGACTGAAGGGTCCCAGGTTCGATTCCAGCCAAGGGCACATGCCTGGGTTATGGACTTGATCCCCAGTAGGGGGTGTGCAGGAGGCAGCCAATCAATGATTCTCTCTCATCATTGATGTTTCTATCTCTTTCTCCCTCTCCCTTCTTCTCTGAAATCAATAAATAAACACATTTTTTAAAAAAGAGATTGTCTAATTCCCTTGAGATCCATTAAATTTCTTGTATGAGCCTCACATTCTTTATCCTCTTTTTCTAAGACTTCAGTGATATGGATATTAGATAGATAGTCCTGATTTGGTCTAATGGTCCTTGAGTTTTCTTTTATTAATCTATATTCTTTCTGTTTTTCAGATTATTCAGATTGGGTAATATCTATTCATATGACTTTTGTGTACATTATTTTTCCTGTTTACCTCCATTCTGTTATTGAGCCCATCCATACAGGTGTATTTTCTTTCTTTCTTCATTTGCTAGGATATTTTTCAGAACTATGATATTTTCATTTTTTAATATATAATACTAGAGGCCCAGTGCATGATTGAATCATGCACGTGTAGGGTCCCTTACACGCTTTCGCTTTCAATAGCAGGGGAGCTGGGTGCCTGTCCACTGGTGCACCAGGCCTTTCCGAAGCCTCCGGCTCAGCGGAGGCTTCCGAAAGGCCTGGTGCCGGAGCAGACAGGCACCCAGCTCCCACGCTTTTGCTTTTGATCTCGGCCTGGTGCACCAGCGGACAGGCACCCAGCTCCCCCGCTTTTGATGGTCCGCGGCAGGACGTGAGCTCACTGCCCCAGAGGCCCCTTCTGTGCCGAAGCACAGCCATGGCGCAGACGCTGAGCTCGTGCCGCCGTTGGCGACAGGAACTCAGCATCCCGCTGGCCCAATCGGCTACCCCGGCCACCCCGAGTCCCGCCCCCTGCGCCTCCCGCTGGCCCAATCGTGGGCGTAGCGGAGTGATGATAATTTACATATTACCATTTTATTAGGTAGGATAATCCTCAATTCCTTAGCCAATATTTTTTTATTTTTTCACTAGTTTCAGTAGTGTTAATAATTTCTCTTTAAAGCATTTTTATTATTGCTACTTTAAATTTTTTTCAGGTAACTCTAACATCTCAGTAATTCCCATCTTAATGTATCTTAATTGTATCTTCTTATAGAAGTTGTGATTGTTCTCATTGGTATGAAGATTGACTTTTCATCATATTGTGGATACCTTGGATATTATATTGTGACACTCTAGATCCTATAAATCTTCATCAGGCCATTACTGGTTTTAGGGTATTTTGATGTTAGATGGGCATAGAGGTATAGCTTCCCTTTGTTTTCTGCTGACAACCAGGGTGAGGTATGGGGGACATCAGAGTGCTGAGTAGCCTTGCTTCACAAAACCTCATTCATCTTGGTTGCTGCTGGATGAGAGTGAAGGCTCAGCTCCTCACTAGCTCCTGTTTCCACCAGGACAGGTTAAGTGGAGTGCTGACTAGCTTGTCTCCTTCCACCTTGCCAAGTCTCATTGCTGCTGCATGTAGTTGGTGACTCAGCTTTCTGATGAACAACCATGAAAGTATCCTGGCAGGTGAATTAGAATGCTGCCTGCTTCTGTGGCAAAGAATTGAAAACCAACAGTGTGTTTAGGTACGCTGACATTACACTAGCAGTAGAATTAGAGCATTGCCTCTTTATGCCAAGTGAAGGATGGAAGATCAACTCCTGGGGTAGGCAAATCCTAAGATTTTTCTCTTTAGTTTCCATGACCATAAGTATAGGGACATTGTGCCCATGAATATCTGTTGTTAGATAGCAAAATAGATTTTGAAGATGTAATTAATGTTGCTAATCAGTTGATATTGAATTAATCAAAAGGGAAATTATTCTTGTGGTTATAATCTAATAACACGGACCCTTTAAAAGCAAAGATATTTATCCAGCTAATAGCAGAATGAGAAGTCAGAGATATTAAAAACAAAAACTAAAAATAAAAAGGGTGGGGTCCATATATCTTTCCTGGCTTTAAGGCTGGAAAGGGTTATGTACAAGGACCATCCAGCAGTCTCTTGGAGCTGAACATAACCCCAACTAACAGCCAGAAATAATTAAACATAGGATGAAGGTAGTTGATTATATAAATAAGAGGCTCAGAGATTTTTCTGAGACAAGAGTATTAAGCTATCTGATTATGTCTTTGAGTGGCATCCCTAAGCCACTATCAATCCATCTGTTGTATAGCACATAGCAATATGTGAATTTCAGGATGATCTTAATTTAATTACCTAAGGGTGGCTCACATCATTGGATTAGTGAAACAAGTTAGATTAGAATAATGCAAAATTCTTGAGTTATCCTAATTCTTGTGGAGTTTTTAAAGCAATACTCCAATTGTTTTACTCTAATTGAAGACTGTGATAACAGAATATAAATGAGAAAAATCATAAATGAGAATTGTCTGTGGAGATGGATCTGGTTTTATGCTGGGTAGAGAGGATATGGCTTTGAATAATTTGGTTTGTTTATTCACTGAATCTCTATATTTTTGTAAGAATTGTCATTTAAAAACTTTGTCACTGTATAAATTTTGTAGATACGATCCTTTGTTATTATAAAATCAATAATGGAGATTAGAAGTAGATGCAAAAGTAAACTTTAATGGATTTTTCTATCGCCTTATCTTTGAGGGTAAGATCAGTGAGAAACAGTGTTAAGAATACAAAAGTTTGGAAAAGGTGGGAGAGATTCCTGCTAAAGGAATCATATATATATATATATATATATATATATATATATATATATATATATATATATATATAATTGATTTCAGAGAGGAAGTAGAGGGAGAGAAAGATAGAAACATTAACGATGGGAATCATTGATTGGCTGCCTCCTGCACACCCGCTACTGGTGATCCAGCCTGCAACCTGGGCATGTGCCCTGACCTGGAATGAAACTGTGGCTTCATAAGTGGATGCTCAACCATCAAGCTACACTGGCCTGGCAAAGGATTCTTGAATATTAAGTTTCATTGCAACGTTGATTTCATGGAAATGCAAAGAATGCCCACAGGAACTGTTAGTATTTCAGGGCTGCTTATCCAGAGTTTTAAAATCTATTATAGTAAAAAATGAATTACAGACTTTACTGGAAGAAACAATAATTTCCTGAATGTTAAAGGAAAAACAATGGTTATATAAAACTAGAAGTAAACATGATTTACAAATGCAGCAATATTGTTTCAAATTCAGTATTGAAATATTGTTTTCAAAATCAATCAAGACCGAAAGCCACAGTGTCATTTACGAGCTATTCCCTCATGGTTCCTTTTTACTCAAATCACATTTGCAGCCTGAGTTGTATTCTGTGATAGAAGGTAACATTTGCTGACTGCACTGGGTGGCATTTGCAATATGCCCTATTGAAATCCCAAATCATATTTATAAAGAAAGGTTCAATCAAAAAACATTTTCAACCCATTTGCTGATACATACTACATAACCTTCATTATTTTCCCTGTTTTCTAAATTATGAGT
This sequence comes from Cnephaeus nilssonii, assembly GCF_951640355.1. Taxonomy (NCBI): domain Eukaryota; kingdom Metazoa; phylum Chordata; class Mammalia; order Chiroptera; family Vespertilionidae; genus Cnephaeus; species Cnephaeus nilssonii. The sequence goes on along the minus strand of NC_137072.1, from coordinate 82,872,295 downwards.
TCTTTCCAAACTGACTATCATGAAAAAAAGAAGAAAATAATTTTTATATAACAGAACACAAGATTTTAAGATGATTTTTACATTGGTGAATATGTATTGTTGACTAGATTTGCTGTAAGTATTCCCCAAAATGAATTCAAGACTGGTTTTCAGATATCAGATGAGAAAGCATATAAGAATAGAAATCTTATATTCATGTCACTGAAGAATCTTTATTTTCTCCATAGATAATACATTTAAAAAATAAAAATAAAGATAGAAAAATGATGTATTCTGAGTACCAACAAACTTTATTATAAATCTACTAGAGGCCAGGTGCACGAAATTTGTGCACTGGGTGGGGGGGGGGAATCCCTCAGCTTGGCCTGTGTCCTCTCACAGTCTGGGACCCCTTGGGGGATGTCTGACTGCCAGCCTAGGCCCAATCAAGCCAGCAGTCAGACATCCCTCTTGCAGTCTGGGACCTCTCAGGGGATGCAGCAGTGCGCCAAATGGCAGGCAGCCAGGGAGGAGCCCGAATCGGGCCAGGTGCTGTGCTGCTCGCGTTCATTCCGGCCCGCTGCACCTGCTACTGTGGAGTAGGGAGAGACTTGACAGCCATGAGCCTGGCTTCTGGCTGAGCAGCACTCCCCCTGTGGGAGCGCACTGACCACCAGGGGGCAGCTCCTGCATTGAGTGTTTGCCCCCTGGTGGTTAGTGCATATCATAGTGACCGGTCATTCTGGTCCTTCTGCCCTAACGGTCGCTTAGGATTTTATTATATAGACCATTCCTTTCGAACATTGGATCTTCACAATCTTAATTACCTTTGCTTATCTTTGACTATTCATGTATGATAGGCAAAGATAATTAAGATTATTGTTGGCATGGGAAAAAGGCTCTTTCATATGCTATAGATGAAATGTGAACATATATTTTGACATAGAGAAATATAGATAGATGATAAATAAAAAAAAATGTATTTTTTAAGGTCACTTTTTAAGTTTTTTTTATTGGTGAGTATGATCAATTATTTTACAATTCATGTTTTCCTCTTATTTTATTTGATGTTTCTTTTCACTAATATAATTATTAATATTCCATTCATACAAAATGAATGTATGTATTATCTTTTATTCATAGCACTATATTTTAAATTTATCTTCCAGAATTTTTTGTGTTGATTTTATTTCACTATTAGGCAATATGTCTTTTGAAATTTATGTCATTTTCTTCAATCTGAATAATCACCCATAATTTATTTATTAGTTGCATTTCTTGAATTTTATTAAACATTTAAGGAACAAATAATACAAATTTTACACAAATATTTTCAGAAAAAGAAGAGAAGAGATGACTGACCAACTCTTTTTATGAAATTTTATGAACTCTAATATATAAATAACTAGAGGCCCGGTGCACAAAATTCATGCATGGGGGGTGGGGTGTCCCTCAGCCCAGCCTGCACCCTCTCCAATCTTGGACCCCTCGAGGGATGTCTGACTGCCTGTTTAGGCCCAGTCCCAGTAGGATCGGGCTTAAACGGGCAGTCGGACATCCTTCTCACAATCCAGGACAGCTGGCTCCCAACAGCTCACCTGCCTGCCTTCCTGATTGCCCCTAACCGCTTCTGCCTGCCAGCCTGGTCACCCCTAACCACTTCCCTGCCAGCCTGACTGATGCCTAACTGCTCCCCTGCCAGCCTGTTTGCCCCCAGCTTCCCTCCTCTGCCGGCCTGGTCACCCCTACCTGCCCTCCCCTGCAGGGTTGATCACCCCCAACGGCCCTCCCTTGCAGGCCTGGTCCCTCCCAACTGCCCTCCTCTGCTGGCCATCTTGTGTCCACATGGGGACAGCCATCTTTGACCACATGGGGGAAGCCATCTTGTGTTGGAGTGATGGTCTATTTGCATATTACTCTTTTATTAGATAGGATAGAGGCCTGGTGCACGGGTGGGAGCCAGCTGGTTTTCCCTGAAGGGTGTCCTGGATCAGGGTGGGGGTTACCTTGGGGCATAGGGCAGCCTGGGCGAGGGGCCTGTAGTGGTTTGCAGGCTGGCCGTGCCCCCCGGTGACCCAAGTGGAGGCCCTGGTATCTGGGATTTATTTATCTTCTATAATTAAAACTTTGTAGCCTTGAGCAGAGCCAAGCCTCCTGCTTGCTCCTTGGCTGCAGCCATTTTTGTTGGGATTTATTTATCTTCTATAATTGAAACTTTATAGCCTTGAGCAGAGGCCAAGGCAGGCTAGGGATGCAGAAGCTTGGCTTCCTCCATTGCCGGGGAAACCCAAGCCTCCTGCTCGCTCTGTGGCCGCAGCCATCTTTGTAGGTTTAATTTGCATACTTGCTCCTGATTGGCTGGTGGGCATGTCTTATGGATGTAGCAGAGGTACTGTCATATTACTCTTTTATTAGATAGGATGACAAAGAAATTGAAAACAATAGAAAGAAATAAAAAATGCAGAAATAGCTATTGATAGGTAAATCTCAAAAACATTGGTATATAGTTTATGATTCCATTTATGTAAAATTCTAAACAAATCTTAAATTTTTATTTGTGCTAATTACTACACTTAATATACCTTAAAGTTATCCTATATAATAAAGAGTTAATATGAAAATTGACCCTTACGCCCTCGCACAAGATGGCCAACCCCATGTGGTTAAAGATGGCCACCACAAGGTGATCTGCAGGGGAGAATAGTTGGGGCGATCATGCCGGCAGGGGAGGGCAGTTAGGGATGACCAGGCCAGCAGGGGAGGGCAGTTAGGGGCAACTAGGCCAGCAGGGGAGGGCAGTTGGGGGTGACCAGGCCAGCAGGGGCGGGTAGTTGGGGGTGACCAGGCCAGCAGGGGAGGGCAGTTAGGGGCAACTAGGCCAGCAGGGGAGGGCAGTTGGGGGTGACCAGGCCAGCAGGGGAGGGCAGTTGGGTGGGACCAGGCCTACAGGGGAAGGTAGTTGGGGGGACCAGGCCTGCAGGGTAGGGCACTTGGGGACAACCAGGCTGGCAAGGGAGGGCAGTGAGGGGTGACCAGGCTGGCAGGGGAGGGCAGTTGGGGACAATTGGGCCAGCAGGGGAGTAGTTAGGTGTCGATCAGGCTGGCAGGGGAGTGTTTAGGGGGTGATCAGGCAGGCTGGCAGGCGAGTGGTTGGGAGCCAGCTGTCCTGGATTGTGAGAGGGATGTCCCAGACTGGAGAGGGTGCAGGCTGGGCTGAGGGACACCCCTCCAGTGCATGAATTTTGTGCACCGGGCCTCTAGTAACAAATAACATGATAGAAATGTGCCTTACAGATTACATGGCAAATGTTAAGTTAAATCCCCTACAAAGTATAGTTACATTAGTTTCCTACAGCTGCCATAACAAAATACCATAAACTGCAAGGTTTAAATACTCCAATTTATCATCTCATAGCTTAAAAGCTAGATGTTTGAAATTAAGGTGTAGGCAAGTTTGTTTTTTTCTTAGGGCTGTGAGTGAGAGTCTGTTCCACTCTTCTTCCCTAGCTTATGGTGGTTTGCTCTCAATCTTTGGATTTTTTTGGTTTGAAGATACATCCATTCCAATCTCTGACTTCTTCATATGTTGTGCTCCCTGTGTGCATCTCTGTCTCTCTGTCCAAATCTGCAGTTGTTATAAGGACACCAATTATATTGGACTAGAGGCCTGATGCACGAAATTCATGGATGGGGAGGGGGGGTCCCTCAGCCCAGCCTGCGCCCTCTCGGGGGATGTCCGTGAGGAGTGGGCCTATGCTGGCAGTAGTATATCCCTCTCGCAGTCTGGGACTCCTAGGTCCTTATCACCCGCCTGCTTGCTGTTTCTTACCACTTGGCTCGCTGCTCCTTAGTGCTGCCACAGAGGTGGGAGAGGATCCCACCACCACCACTGCACTCTCCAGCCATGAGCCCAGCTTCTGGCTGAGCGGCGCTCCCCCTGTGGGAGTGCACTGTCCACCAGGAGGCAGCTCCTGCATTGAGTGTCTGCCTCCTGGTGGTCAGTGCCTGTCATAGCAGCCAGTCATTCCGCTGGTCGTTCTGCAGTTTGGTCCATTTTCATATTAAGCTTTTATTATATAGGATTAGGACCGACCCACCCTATTGACTTGATTATTTCAGTAAACACCCTTCCAAATAAAGTCATAATCAAAGATACAAGGAGTAGAACTCCAACATATCTTTTTGAGGGTCACGATTAAACTCATTACAGGAATGTACTACAGGGAATAGAAAACTCATTTTAAAAGATAAAAGTTCTTATAGTCAAAGAATATCTGTTGCTCTTAACGCTGTGTTAAGATGGCCCATTGATGAGACTATTTGTTTACCTAGTTCTCACTGGTAGTGCCTGAAAGCCAATTAGTCCTCAGTATTTACACACTGTCCAGAATTAATCAAACCCAACATCTCTATTTGCTTTGATCTTACACTTAAAATAAATTGTTCTTCACTTCTCATTCCACAAATAGGTGTCCATATTTACCATTTGCCTGGTTCCTTTGATGAATAATCTGGTTCAGGTTCATTTTTACACTTGACTTTTTTTCTATCATCTGGGAAAACACTTTTGTTGGTTTTTTTTGTGGAGGTTGGGTCTTTTTCTTAAGCCATTTGTGTTCATTTACCAAGACCAGTTTTAATACCATGAAAATGACTGGCTTTACACATTTTTTGTTCAATCTTCCAAATAAAATGCCTTTACTGATATTCCTGAAGAAAGAAAATAATTTTGTGCTTTCTTCCATGTAACAGCACTTAAAAACATTTTAAGAAAACTATTTTATGCTTTTCCTGTACTTTTTTCTGTTTTAATGGCTCATCCAGTCCTGGTTTGGCATATGTAGTTATATATACTTAAAGATAAACTCAAATATTACCTATGTAAAATTCCTCAAGCCTCAAAACCTGGCTGTGTTAATCATTACTTCTACCAAGTTGTATTTCTCTGCATACCTTAGATTATCTATTACAACATATTGTCTTTGTGTATTTAATCTTATTCTATCCACGTGCCTTTTGGGTACAAATATATTATTTAAATACATTTTCAATTCCAGCATTAGAAATTAAAATTCATAAGCAATCAAAATTAAATTTGAATGAATGGGTAAAAGAATCATGAGTTCTGTAAGCTTTGTCTTCAAGTTGAATAGTCATCAGTTCACCAATATCTTATTTTATTATGTCTATTTTCTATTTGATTATATACCTGAATGGGTACTCATTAGTCTATGCTTTGTTCAAATGTGACAAGCAGAATTGAACAATAATATCTTGATTTTAAATTATAAATTCCAATTAGGTGTTACTGAAAGTTTTTTTTTTTTTTTTTTTTTTTTTTTTTTTTTTTTTTTTTACTGGGAACTAGTAGTATTTGTTTAAATAACTAGATTTTGGTAAAATATGGTACCTGTGATGTTTAATTTTACACATTTATTTGACTTGGCTAAGTGATGCCCAAATAACAAGTAATACGTATTTTCTGGGTGTGACTGTGAGAGTGTTTACAGAAGAGATTAGCATTAGAATCTGTGGACTGAATAAAGCATATTGTTCACGCCAGTGCAGGTGAGCATTGTCCAATTATTTGAGGGCATTAATAGAACAAAGGGATAGAGAAGGAGAACATTTGCTATCTGCTTGACTTGGGACATCAATCTTCTGCTGCCCTCCTGGTTCTCTGCCTTACACCTCTGCACTCCCACCCTGCTCCGCATTCTTGAGCCTTTAGACTCAAACTGGGACTTAAGAACCATTGGTTTCCCTGGTTCTCAGGCTTTGGGCGTGCACTAAATTACTAGTATATCACTGACTTTCCTGGTTCTCCAGCTGCCAGACAGCAGATGTGGGAGTTCTCAGTCTCCATAATTTCATGAGCCAATTCCTGTAATAAATATATTCCTGTCTCTCTGAAGAACCTTCACTAATACAGTAACTAAATGTTGTGTATTCTAAAACGAGTGTAATTCTTTCTCATATAACATTATAGACTTGAACAGATATACTCTGAATGTTCATTTGGGGCCCATAATAATGGATGTTTTGTTACCATATATGTCATGGCTTGCAATTTTACCCTTAAGATTATCAACTGGAAGGGAGAAACCTAAAATGGCACAAGCATGGGGCTTTTTATTAACCAGTACTTAAAGCCTCATGTGCTTTCTGCTCAAAAACCATTGGTTGGAATTCAGTCCCCTGGCTGAAAAATGCAGCTTAGTTATGTGCCTTGAAAGAAGAAGAAATCAATTTTAGGGAACAGATAGCTATTTCTCATATTCCATAGAGAAAAGAATTTTGTCAGGCATACTTTAGGGAGTGAAATAATGATCTGACTATTGAAGCCAATAAACCTTTAGGCAATTTTTTGAGAGAGCACTATAGGAAAGGTACTGTTCTCAGTGAACATATTCATATAATATTCACTTAGCATATATACATATACACTTCACTAAGTGAATATCTATCTATCTAGACACACACAGACACACAGATCCATATATATACATAGATTAGTCTATGTATAAATTCTATACATAGTTTATTTTTAAACCATCACACTATAGCCTACCTTTGTGTACTGGAAGCAGGAAAAAATAAATAAAACAAATTTTGAAAAAAGATAGACCCATGCAATGGATTGAATGTAAGAGGGTAAGGCATAGATTTATAACAATGTGTAACTATATTTTGAAGTACTAGGAAGGTCACATCACTCTGCTAGATATAAGAATTATAATTGCAAATATAAACTTGTAGAGAATTTTTCATGACCAATTAGACTGCTTTACCATGTATACTTGAAAATAGTATCAGTTCTTCACAACAATGAAGATGTGCCATTTTTAATAGTGTTTGTTCATATAACATTTCTTTATAGTGTTCTTGTAAAAAATGGAAGAAATATTACCATATATGTAACCACTGCTTGTTGATGATATTAATCTGTTAGAATCTGTGATTGTGGAAGGGGCAAATATGTGAAAATAACTGCTAAGTTCTTGCAAGTTGGGGGAAAAATCTCACTATATGAAAACTTATATCTTAGATATTTTGTTATTGGCATATTACATATATTTATTTTAATAGTTATGCAATTTTGTTCTTCACATTCATGTCTTCAATCATGAGTTTTCATTTTTATATGCTACAAATTAAGGATTTTATTTTATCTTTCTCAACAAATAGGCAATTGGTCCAAGATCACATATTCCAAAGTCTATGATGAGCTATTTTCTGCAATGCCTCCATTGTCCTATGTCATACTTTCATATAAAAGTGATTGTGTTTAGGGTGTTCTGTTGGTCAATAATGTCTACAGGTATTTGGAAAAGGCAGTCCTCATAGCTAGTATTTCTTCCAACTTTATTTTTGTTCCTGTTCTTTATGGTCTGCTATTTTTAATATAATTTTTAGGATCAGTATGTCAGATCATAAAAAAAAAAAAACAACAACACAACTTTTGGGGATTTAAATAAAATTGTGTAGAATTTAGCCTGGCTGGCATGGCTCAGTGGTAGAGCATTGAACCTATGAGTCAGGAAGTATTGGTTGAATTCTCAGACAGGGCACATGCCCAGTTTGTGGGCTGATCCCCATTAGGAGGTATGCAGGAGGCAGCCAGTCAATGATTCTCTCTCATCATTGTTGTTTCTATCCTTCTTTCCCTTTTTCTTCCTTTCTGAAATCAGTAAAAAAATATTTTTAAAAAATTGTATAGTATTTGTACATTGCTACATTTACTTATATCTTCTTTTTTAATTTCTTTATTGATTAAGGTGTTACATATGTGTCCTCATATCTTCTTATAGGTGTTTTTATGTTGATTTTATAAATTTATCAGAAAAGTTCTTCTACACCTGTTATTAACATTCCATGTTATACCTCTAAAAATTTTATTTGATTTGTTTGGTATTATGTATGTTATGTGATTAAGAATAACCAATTTTTTTATTGGGATGTTTTAGACATAATAAATTATGGATATATATTTTTTTATGATCTCACATATTACAAATATTCTCTACAAAGTTTCTTGAAATTCTTTTGAGAGTAACTACGGGCATGAAGAAAAATCACTTGTTTTGTGTTTTCTTTTTCAAAACAGTATTATTTATTTTCTACTTCATGAGTTATGCATCTGTATTACATTTCTCAATATAAAGAGTTATTGCCTAATTTATAAATTTAAAGTACATTTCATGAGAGACAAAATGGCGGCGGAATAGATGGACATGTCCCAAGCCTTGTCCCGGAGCAGATTTAACGAGAAACTAAATCGAATAACATCCACCCTGAATTGGCGAAGTAGACACAGCTGGTGAGACAATTCACAGCTGGGAAGGGCAGAGGATGCCTGGAGAAAGGTAAAATCAGGGATCTGGGCTGGAGAGAACTGCAAGACCTCGGAGCCCAGAGGGTCAGAGGGACACTACATGGCACCGAGGCCATGCCCTTGGGACAGGCATAGCGTCTGACTGTGAAAAGGAGGTCCACAGGGCTGCTGGCAGCAGGGGATTCTAGACCTGGGGCCACAGCCACGAAAGACTGAGTCCAGAGGGGGCAGCCTGGACAGCTGCCAGGCCGTGCTGTTCGGGGGTGAGGGTGGGGGGTAGGGTCTCACAGTGGCGCAGATCTTTCGCCTCTTTTTGGTCTTTGCTTTTGTTTGCTGAACCTAGTTCATAGGATCTTTCAAATACAGACACTCACCCATGGCTGAGGGGCAGGTGGAGGTGCAGACTTGTGGAGTCTGGGAGAGAAGAGGGTCCAGGAGAGGTGGCCATGAGTCTGGTGCTGAGTCATACCTGACCCACGGGACCCGTGCAGCTATTTTATCCTGAAGAGATAGCCCCTCCCTGCAGTCTTCAGGCAACCAATACAGCCACACCCAGGCTACACCCTGAGTGGTACAAAGAATAAAAAAAACCTGAATTAGTCCCTGAGAGTCCACAGAGACTGGCCTGGAGAGAGGCCTTCAGTCCCAGCAACAGGAACCTGAGAAGCAGCAGACAGTACAGAAGAGTGGGATCTTAAACCAGCCAAAGGAACGACGCTTCACTTTTTCATTTTTATTTTATTTTATTATTTTTTGTTATCTCTTTTTTCTTTATTTTCCTTTGTTTATTTTCTATTTCTTTTTGCGTTATTTTTTCATCATTCTAATTTTTTATTTTACCCTATTTTTTATTAATATTTTTTCAATGTATTATTATTTTTTTCTTCTCTTTCTGTTTCTTCTTATTCACTCATCCTCTTTCTATTTCCTCTATACTGAACTGAGATCCTCCCCATATTCATCCAATTCCTTAACCTTACTTTCTGTATATAAGATTCTGCCCCCACCCTCTTTACTGGGTATTTGGTGTTTGTATGTTTTGGTTTATATGTTTGTTCTCTGGTTTTTTCTCCCCATAAATATATATTTTTTTCCCTTTCTTCCTTTTTCTTTTCTCTTATACCATTTTTTTCTCTCTTTGATATCATTTGTGCTCTCTTTTACCTCCCCTAATTCTCCTTTCTCTGGTGGTCACTTATATTGGGGTTATCGTTTGTGTCGTGAGTACACTCGTGATTTGTTCCCTTTGTGTCGTGTCTTCTCGAGGTGGATTTTATCTTGTTTGGGCAATGTGGTAGAGAGCCGCCACATAACCAGACACACCCGGAGAGGAGACTCCATCCATGAACAGGTCAATAACACTCCAGACCCAACTCCAGAGGCAGGAAGAAGGCGGCAACGAGGGAGAGCGTGAGTGAGGGAGGGAGCAAAAGAGGAGTGTGTGGATGTGTAGGGTGTGTGTGTGTGTGTGTGTGTGTGTGTGTGTGTGTGTGTGTGAATGAGGCACAGTTAGATCCCACAGGACCTTTGGGGGCAGGCTGACCCGGCTCACCTAACCAGGCAGCCTCTGCTACCTTTGCAAACAGTCCTGGAGTGGCTGGCTCTTCCGCAGAGGCTGCGCCTCTTTGAAGGGGAGAGCTGCTGTGCCTGGGAGCCCAGCCTCACCTCCACCCGGGGTGCCCTCAGATAACACCCAGGACTCCACAGCCACCCCTGCCAGAGACCTGCTGCCTCGGCTGTGGTCCCACAGTCATCAAGACTATATCCACCCTGGGTGCGAGCTTCTGTGAGTTCCAGAGTGCCCTCCCCTCTGGCTGGCCCAATGCTTTAGCCCAGGGCACCATGGCCACAGGAGCAGCAACCACATGGGAAGCCCGCCCCAGTCCCAGGAGCAGCAGCCCCACGAGCAGCCCGCCCCCATTTGAGGAGCAACAGACAGGGAACCATAAAAATCTTAGAGGAATCCAGAGGCAGCAAAATCTCAGACATATGCCAAAGCCATATCTTCACCGACACCGCTCCTAGGACAATGAAAACTAAAGAGAAAATAAACAAATGAGACTACATCTAAACAAAAGCTTCTGCACAGCAAAAGAAACCATTAACAAAACAACAAGAAAGCCCACTGCATGGGAGAACATATTTGCCAATGTTATATCCAATAAGGGTTCAATCTCCAACATTTACAGGGAACTCATACAACTTAACAAAAGGAAGATAAACAACCCAATAAAAAACTGGGCAACAGACCTAAATAGATACTTTTCAAAAGAAGACAGAAGGAAGGCCAAGAGACATGGAAACATGCTCCAAGTCACTAATCATCCGAGAGATGCAAATCAAAATTAGGTACCATCTCACACCTGTCAGAATGGCTATCATCAACAAGTCAACAAACGACAAGTGCTGGAGAGGATGTGGAAAAAAAGAAACCCTCCTGCACTGCTGGTGGGAATGCAGACTGGTGTAGCCACTGTGGAAAACAGTATGGAGTTTCCTCAAAAAACTAAAAATGGAACTCCCATTTGACCCAGTGATCCCACTTCTAGGAATATATCCCAAGAAACTAGAAACACCAGTCAGAAAGGATATATGCACCCCTATGTTCATAGCAGCACAATTTACTATAGCTAAGATTTGGAAACAGCCTAAGTGCCCATCAGCAGATGAGTGGATTAAAAAACTATGGTACATCTATACAATGGAATACTATGCTGTAGTAAAAAAGAAGGAATTCTTACCATTTGCAACAGAATGGATGGAACTGGAGAACATTATGCTAAGTGAAATAAGCCAGTCAGAGAAAGATAAATATCACATGATCTCACTCATTTGTAGAATATAATGGACAACATAAACTGATGAACAAAAATATAATCCAGAGACAGAGAAGCATCAGGGGAGGGTGGGGGTAAGGGGGAGAGAGCAACCAAAGGACTTGTATGCATGCATATAAGCCTAACCAATGGACACAGACACCAGAGGGGTGAGGGCATGATTGGGGGGGGGGTGGAGGGAAATGGGGGGACGAGGACACCTATGTAATACCTTAATCAATAAAGAAAAATAATTTTTAAAAAGTGCATTTCATCCACTCCTTTGATATATATTTTCATAAAGTATGGAACCTCACTTCTGTTAAAAAATTATTAAAATTTTTAAATGAAATACTATTGGTATGTTATGTTAATTTTATGTTTCCAACCATAACATATTAACATATTTAATAACATTGATATTTATTTTAATTATTCTTACATTTCTGAGACAGATTGAACCTGATCATAATGAATAATTGTTTTATAAAGTTTATTGTATTCAGTTTGCTCATATTTTATATACAATACAAGTTATCCCCCAAAATGCAAGCACATTTTAACAGCTGATAGTTCAATTTTGAAAATAAGATATATTCTAATAAACGCTGCCTTTATAATTATTCAAAGTGTATGTACATATTTTTCAGGACACCATGCATATTCATTTATGATTTTTTTGAACTTAGATGAAAACTTTACTTTGTCACACAATTTGTGCCTGGCTTTGGCATCAAAGATGCACTTGCCTTGTATAATAAAATGGGAGAAATTCTACTTATTCCTATTATGTCAATGTTTACATAAGATTGGTAATACTGGTTACTTGAAGGTTTGATGAAATATCAAGATCTGATGCTTTCTTTAGGGGGAGAATTTTAAATATTGATTAATTTATGTAATATGTATAATATTTCTAGTATTTGTATTAGGCCTGGTAAGGTTTGTTTTTAGAAAGTTGTACATTTTGCTTGTCAAATATGTAGCATTTATTTTTGTATTATTTTGAGTTCATTTTGTAATGGTAGTTTTTTAACAGTACTTATTTCTGCCTGGCCAGCATGGCTCAGTGGTAGAGCATCGATCTATGAACCAGGAGGTCATGGTTTGATTCCCTATCTTGCTGTCCGTGTGCCTGTTTTATTAGCTTTTTCAAGGAAACATCCTTTTAGTCTATACTTAAGATATTTATTTTTATCCAATTGCAAAATTTGCATATACATAGTCTACACTTGCAAACATATATGCTAACTCATTAAATTAAAATGACTTTAATTGTTTAATAATTTAATGGTGTTCTAGAATATTAAGACATGACTTCCTGCGAAAATTGTCAATCATAGTTGAGTTCATTTAATAATTCCAATTCGTTCTAAATTAGAACCCTACATGTATGCTCTTATTGATCCTAGTCCAAACATTGATTTTCCCTTTGGGAAAGTAAGGTTGGTTGACTCTCAAATACTGATACCTTCAAGTAGTCTGGAGGAAATCTTGTATTTAGCCTGAGATAAATGTTTGAGACCTTGCTGAGGAGAGAGGAGTGCTAGCTTGAGCTGCAGTGCATCACAAATGTAAAAGTGTAGGATTATCTCAGATATAGGCAAGGTCCAATCAGAGCCCTTGGAGCTATCTAAAAACCATTTCCCCACAGGACACGTAATAAGAGTGGAAGGAAAAACATGGTATTGGTGATATGGAAAAAAATACAGCCCTTTTCTTTTCCTTTAAGTTGGACAAAAGTGACAAACAAAACAAATGGATCTTCCTCAATCAGCAATACTGAATCTTTGGACTTTAAGGCCAGAGGTTCCCCTTAGGTTAATCGATTTTTTGACAACAAAAGAGAGGCGGGAATTGATCAGAGCACTTCATCATGTCAAGGACTTATTTATTTTTTGCAAAGTGGGAAGGCTAATGTTCATTTTTGTCACTAGCCCAGCCATTCCTCATTAAGAGAGGTTTTTTTTGTTTTTTTGTTTTTAAAACAAACAAAACAGTTGAGTTCCATCCGAGATGAAGGCTGGCTTTGATATCAGAGAGCATTGGAAGATAATCATTTCACTCATTAAAATGTCTGTTTTTCCACTTTGTAAAAGTGAATTGCATGACTTGTCAGACATTTCACATATTTTCCCAACAAATTTCAGTATTGATTTTACTCCTAGTACTTTCTTTGTATGCCATCAGCAGAATAAATATAGTTACAGGAAGCAAAAGCATTGCAAAAGAGGACTGTAGGAATACAGAAATAGCAAATGCAAGGAGAACCTACTACCTCCAAGGCTGAAAAGGAACGAACAAGGGAGAAACTAAGAACTTAAGAGAACATCCTCTGGCCCCCACCTCCATCCGTCCTGAGGCTGAGATTCTGAACTTGTTGAAGAAGGTATTCCTGCCAAAGAAACACATGGTCATCCAGAGGCAGAAGTTGACAGAAGGGATAGGTGAGGACTGTAGGGGTGAACCATCAGGAGACAGAGAAATTCACAAGAGAGTGAGAGCAGGCCAAAGCTGGCTGTAGTAACAGTCTGCTGGGCGTCTGAGAAACGTGCCGAAGGGAGCAGGTGAACTGAAGCTGCTCTGCCAGGGCCATTGACAGGAGGCCCATTCCCACAGGCCCACTGCCAGCAGGCATACTCACAAAACAACAACACATTAACAACAGCCAGGGAGAAAGGCCTTTTGTTTTTCTATAGCCCCACAATGACCCTTCCCTGTCTTCTATCAGAAGGCCTAACATTACTCTAGTTGGCAAAGGGGAAATGTATACCTAATGCAGCTCCAGAATCGTCATCACAAAAATCATCTCAAAAAAGCATAGCTTTAGAACTAAGAGGACATACACTGATAACTGTCACAGCTCCTATATGAAAAAGTAAGAAAATGTTTCCTAATTATGGGGTCTCCAAAATCAGGGGAGCAAAGGTAGCTACCATGTAACATAATTATCTGTCTGATTTAGGCTTCAACATATTCATCCCCAAAGATGGTTTTTGGGGTAATTAAACAATATCAACAATGTTTTATATTAAAATGTCAATTAAAACTTAGACATGACTGAAGAATCCATGATAAGCTTTAATAGATCAATATTGCATTAATATGACACATAACGATGAAATTTGCAGATGAGGAATTTTATTTTGTAAAACATTCAAAACATTATAAGCCAGTTTTGCATGTTGATGTAAATGGAGTTATGGGCTGGAACAACCCCCGATGTCCAAATAGTTGTTCTAGCTATTGCCCACCATCACATATAATTCACTTTAAGTACTTAGTGAATTTGGTTAATTGCCTTCTTCCCTTGCTTCTTATTTGAAAATGTAAATATTTCCCAGAGAATTATCCTGTTTTGCTGTAGACAGATACCTCTGGAGTCCAACACATATGCCGTTTTTAAACAGGCTTCACTATTCACAGAAGCAAATACCACTCCCCTGGTTCTCAGGGAAATCCTAAACTTTATTCTTATCCAAAGCTGAATGCTGTGCTTAAATATTAGTCTAAAACTATAAGTATTACTGAATTTTCTCGGATTTTGATACCTTGAAGTAAATTTGAGATTATCTTGCTCAATTGCCCATATTTTCCATTTGAGAGAGAGGCAATTGTATATAACTCATGATCAAGTTTATTTGCTGCAGGGACACAATAAGACCCTAGTCATCAGACTACCTAACTTAATTCCACTTCCCATTATTACTGGTGAAGTAAAATGACAGCAGACAAAACAAAGTGAAGGGGCTAAGAAAGGTGCACATAGAACCAGAAAAGCCAAAGTGAGACCAATGCGATGGACACCTTAGAATTTTCACTAGGACATGCTCTATTCTAACTCTATAGTTACCTCTACACTAATCCAACTCATTGTTTAAAATAATGCAGCCGACCAATCAGCTGATATTTTGTGCCTGTTGTTGCTTGTATTGGTCTCTCCATATAACTACATACAGCTGACCTGACGGCTTGTATATTTCACACTGGATTGACTTGCTAGGCACACCCAATCGTTGGGTCTTTTGGTGATGCTTTAAGCATAACTGGAATCTTGTCTGTGAAAGATAAATAGCTTTTAATCAGCATCCATAAACCATGCTTAACAAATGACAATACAGAACTACCAACGAGAACATTTAGTATATGGTTTGTTTGTTTTTTAATTTGCCTTTATTCAATATAACTCATAAAGAATGGCAAAAGGTTTCCAACAGTTATTGGACTGTGAGGCAAAGTGAGGTCATTGTGTGCAGCATGGTGGAGGGCACATTGCGAATAGAGGATTCTATTGGTATCCTGACATGGACAGGAGTTTCTGAAAAGTTAGCTGGTGTAGCCATCTGAGAGTATTGTTAGATGATATAGATAAATTTGAGGGTATTTTTCATTTCACGATGACCTCTTATTCCTGAGAATTGCCTCTCTAACACCCAGGGATTAAGTGCTACTGTTGTACTATGTGACACTGTCATTTTGATCACAATTAATCAAACAAGAGATAAACTGCTGCTTCATGCTGGGCCAATCATATTCTGAATTGGATTTCACAGACACTGTTGGGTCTCGCTGTATGAGCTCGAATTATAAATTGTAAACTCAGGAACTGCAGGGTGCCATCCTCAAGTATGAGAGCGGGAATGCTGTGGTCTGTAGCATTGAAAACTGAGGCAGATATTAGAGAAAGCAGAGTAGAGAGGGAATTCATTTTGGCTTTTTAGTTTCTGGTCCAATCACTTGGAAGTAACAATTGCTCTTTTATTTATTTTATTCTCACTAATTCCTCAATATTTTGCTTAAGGTAGCTCTATTTATTAACACAAGGATATTAAAAAATAGAGAGAGTCTTATTCTTCTAATGTGCACCATAGTTCCTTTCATCAGACCACCAAATTGTACACAGCACATGTGTGCAAGTGCCTTACATAGAATGAACGCTCAAATTAAACCATGTGGGAGGCTCAATGTAATTAATAACTCAAACACCCGGTGGCTTATGTGAAAATGTCAATAGTACACATTAACTTTTCTTTTCTCACATAAACCATGCATAACGCAGATAAAACTTTTTAAAAAATACTGTTTCTATATATGGCAACACAGAAGCTTTAGAAAAGTATTTTACCCAATTATTTCTGGGGATGTTCTATTATTATTATTTTAATTAAAGGCAGTTCTGTCCCTCAGCTGGGGCCCACTCCTATAACCCTGCCTTTTTCTGCACCCCACTAGGAGCTCAAATCCCAAAGATGTGGGGGACCCCAGAGAATAGGATTTTATTAACATGTGTAAGCTGAATTCATGAGTCAAAAACTAGTGGCCTCACCATGAGGCTGCAAACTTGCTTTGTATTTTACTTGTTTCCTGAGGGTGTTTATCCTGAGGCCAGATTTACTTTCCAGCTGAGGCTGACTTTTCAGGGAGGCCTTCCTCTGTGCAGGTTTGGGTGGAACCGGGGTCATTCTGGGGCCTTTCTGTACATAGATGAGGTCTCACCAGGAATATAGTTTCGATGGCTTACCTTGTCTCAGGATTGGTCTTGGAGAGAAAGGCTTCATTCCCAGGTGCAAATGCAGAGAATAGGTAACCATAAGCTGTTTGCTATAACGAAAAAATGAAAAATTTTGAAAAATATGGTTTATATTTCAGTGTAAGATTTTTGTAATATTATGGTTCAAGAGGAAAATAACTTGAACTGGACTGATAATTTGGTAACTTTTATCCTGCTTTTAGGTTTGTGGATCTGGGGGAAAAACACACACACAGTCACTTCTTTGTTGTTGTTGCTGCTTGGTAATGCATTATATTTACTTTTTTATTTTCACCTTTTGGCCCCCCTTCACCTATGTCTCTCTCCCACCAACCACCAATCTGTTTTCTTTATCCATGAGATGGGTTTGCTTGTTTGTTTCTGATTCCATATATGAGAGATCATATGGTATTTATCTTTCTCTGTCTGACTTATCATGTCCTTGAGGTCCAGCCATGTCATCACAAATGACAAGATTTATTCTTTCTATGGCTAAATAACATTCCATTGTGTATATATTCTATACTTTCTTTATTCACTCATCCACCTATAGACATTTAGGTTTTGTAATACAGATAGTATAGAAAATTTAAAGAAAAACAAGAATAAATAGTTTTGAAACATCTGTTGTATTTAGGTTCTTATGGGCAGGTAAACAAATAGAAGTTTGTGTTAATAGAATATATAAAATTTAATGTGAATAATATAAAATACAACAGAAAAATGTATTATTTATATTAATTTTGATAATGGTGGTAATAGTGAGATGGTGAGAAGTATGAGTAGTATAGCTGACATTTAGTGAGCACCAATTTTGTGCCAGGAACACTGCTACAACTTCTATGAATTTTCTCATTCATCTTCATAGCAACTATGATAACTGTTATTGTCATTTTACAGATGAGAAAATAAAAATTTAGTCACAGTAATAGTAATTTTTAAGGGACTATGAAATTTAATTATTTTAATTTTGTATTTTGAGGATTTTAATATGAAAGACCCATACTTAAATATGAAACATACTCATTATAATTTTCTTTGATATTTCTCTCCGGCTATTTTTATCTTCCTTGAAGCAGGCTTCTTCATATCCTTAAGTATTTAACAAAGAGCATGAAAAAAGTTATTATTTCATCTTCCAAGCAAAGTATTAAACCCAACATATTTTGCCCCAGTGCCAACCAACTAAACATTTATTGTCAGAGGAACAGAAATACCTATAACTTTTACAGTTCTTTCTTCAATTTTTCATAAATCTTTTTTCCTTTATGATGTTAATTTTCTCCTCAAGATATGACATTCTCTGATATTTGAAAATAAATGGCAGGTTCCTCCAAATTTAGAGTGACTAGGTTGTTAAGATTATAAATGTGTATTCCCAGACACTTGAACATTGTTCACAAATTGGATTTTTGAAGTGTTAGCAATGTTCTCTTTGAGGGATTAATCTCTCCTTCGATAGGGACGAGGGAAGGAGAAGCAACCTAAATGCAATATTCCACCAACTTTATCACACTCTGTTTTTAAAGCTCAAGACCCCAACTTATCTCTTGAGCATTTTTTTTTATCTCTTTATCTCCTGTTTGGACTCTGCCAGCCAGATCATACATTTTTAGCACATCTCCAGCATTTTGTCTATGTATTCTAAATATGTTCTCATTCCTATTTTCATGTCAGTTCATCTTATTTTAAGGATTTCAGTAAGTGCCTCAGTGAAAACATTTCCCCTCACTTATTTTCACCTTGTACAATCTAGAGGGATAAATGGAATGAAGAGATCTAAGTTTGAAAGCATCTTAATCAAAGATAGGCCATCCCTTCACTCTGCAGGAAAACCTCATGCTAAACAGTGGAGGCGCCTGCAATTTGGAAATTGTCATGCTAAGGAGGAAGGCTAAAAGCACATTTAGTTCTTTCTTTGCTCCTAGGTAATAACTAGGCCTTCTAGGAAACTGTTTTGAAGATTCAAAAAAGAGAAGGGGATTACCCACAATGTGTAGAAACTTGGCAGCAATACTGAGTATTTCAAGTAATTAGCACAGTACTCATGCTCTCTTTCCATTGATATCTGCGAGTCCTATTCAAATACTACAACCGCTGCTTTTTCTTTTTAAATATATTCATAAGCTACCTAGTTATTCAGTCGTGCTGTATGTGGAAGACTTATTCAATTAAAAGTTCAGAAATACAAACCCTAAGTCAGGGGTGGGAAACCTTTTTCTGCCAAGAGCCATTTGGATATTTGTAACATAATTCACAGGCCATACAAAATTATCAACTTAAAAATTAGTCAAATATTTAATTAACTCATCCCTAATGCCTTGGTAGGGCCAGACCAAATGATTTCATGGGCCTTATATGGCCCGCAGGCTGGAAATTTCCCACCCCTGCCCTAAGTAGTCCACACAACAAAACTGAATAGAAACAACGCAGAGCCCAAATTTCCTAAAAATAGATTTTTAATTATTGGAAAATGTCATATTAATTATTATTTGAACTAAATCTAAAATTTCAAACATTCTCTTTAGTGAATGGAGAAAAAAAAGAAAGAGATAGGAAGAACAAGAAGATATGCACTCACATGCGTGAGAGAAATAGAATTGTCCCAAATTGATTTAATTATTTTTAGGAAATATTTCCCTCGTTTATAAAGCAAAATTTTATTATTATGTAACTAACATAATGTCTTAACAGAAACAAATATAAGCCTAATATTCTTGGTCATATTAAAGAGTGAAGTAAATGCATCTTTTTAAAATAAGTAAATTTTTCAAATATTTTCCAAACTAAATTTATTTAAACAGGTTTAAAATTTATTTAAATTACCATTTAAACAATTATGGTGAAATTTGGGGTTAGACAAAGTAGTTTAGATTTTGATGTGCAGAGGTTTCCTCTTCATAAAATCCCACATGTATATCTTTTGGAATATATAACTTTGGCTTTTGAACATTTGTTTGTCATTAAAGAGTTAATATCTGAAATCTGAAAATTGGTAATTTATAACCATAATAATCTAATCTTAGTTATATGTGCACACACTGAGTGGCCAGATTATTATGATCTCTGAACGCGTAATAATCTGGCCACTCAGTGTGTGTGTGTGTGTGTGTGTGTGTGTGTGTGTGTGTGAATATATATATATATATATATATATATATATATATATATATATATATATATGATATATATATATATTAGAGGCCTGGTGCATGAATTCAGCCTGGCCAAGGGGAGGGGACATGGGCAGTTGGCCAGCCTGCCTGCTGTTGAACTCCTGGTCAGGGGACAATTTCCATATTGGCCTTTTATTATATGCTAGAGGCCCAGTGCACGAAATTCGTGCATGGGGGGGGGGTGATCCTCAGCCCAGCCTGCACCCTCTCCAATCTGGGACCCCTCGAGGGATGTCCGATTGCTGGTTCAGGCCTGATCCCTCAGGGCCTAAACCAGCAGTCAGACATCCCTCTCACAATCCGGGACTGCTGGCTCCTAACTGCTCACCTGCCTGCCTGCCTGCCTGATGCCCCTAACCGCTTCTGCCTGACAGCCTGATTGCCCCCTAACTGCTCCCCTGCTGGCCTGATTGACACCTAACTGCTTCCCAGCCAGCCTGATCACCCCACCCCCAACTGCCCTCCCCTGCTGGCCCAATGGCCCCCAACTGCCCTCCCCTGCCAGCCCAATCACCCCAAACTGCCCTCCCCTGCAGGCCTGGTCTCTCCCAACTACCCACCCCTGCAGGCCTGGTCCCCCACAACTGCCCTCCCCTGAAGGCCTGATCACCCCTCACTGTCCTCCCTTGCAGGCATGGTTGCCCCCAACTGCCCTCCCCTGCATGTCTGGTTTCCCCCAACTGCCCTCCTCTGCCGGCCTGATTGCCCACAACTGCCCTCCCCTGCCTGCCATCTTGTGGTGGCCATCTTGTGGAAGCCATATTGTGGTGGCCATCTTGTGATGACGCGAGGGTGCTTTGCGAGGGTGAGGACCACCTAGGCTTTTATTAGTGTGTGTGTGTGTGTGTGTGTGTGTGTGTGTGTGTGTGTGTGTGTATATATATATATATATATATATATATATATATATCTTTATATTTAAATTTCACTTACCATTGCATTTATATGCACTTTTCAAGTCATTAGACATTTTCTAAGCATAATGTCAAATTGATTTTATTTTATTGATGCTGAAGAGAGAAACATTGATTAGCTGCCTTCTGCACACCCCCCACTGGGGATGTGCCCGCAACCAAGGTACATGCCCTTGACCGGAATCAAACCTGGGACCTTTCAGTCCACAGGCCAACGCTCTATCCACTGAGCCAAACCAGTTTCGGCTTCCTCATGTTCTTGCTCACTCTTTTCTCCATTTTTATTATCACCCTGAAATTTTCAAGTCCTGTCTATTATAAGCTTTTAGAATCATCATTCTCCCAGTGCTCACACACAGAACAACACTCAGATACCCACATAGACACACATACAACACAAACTCAGCTGTTGGTATCTTTGACTTAGTAACAGTTTATAGGTTTGTTGTTTTAGGCTACAGTTGTTTTCTTAAAAGGACCTGATATTTAGTAGCTGTTTGCCTAACTCTGGTTCTTTATTTTATTTTATCTAATGTACATCCTCTTTTCTGAATATACCACATCTCAGAAAGTAACTATGGTATTACCTCATGCAAGTCTTCTTTTTAAGAAAAAAATATTAGATGCTTTTAAAAGGATATGAAAACTGAGTTGATACTACTTGATTCAGTTCTTTCTTCTCATTTGGTAAAGCATACCCTCTAAAAAAACACACATCATGCTCTAGCCGGTTTGGCTCAGTGGATAGAGTGTCGGCCTGCGGACTGAAGGGTCCCAGGTTCAATTCCGGTCAAGGGCATGTACCTTGGTTGCAGGCACATCCCCAGTGGGGTGTGTGCAGGAGGCAGCTGATCAATGTTTCTCTCTCATCAATGTTTCTAGCTCTCTATTCCTCTCCCTTCCTCTCTGTAAATAATCAACAAAATATATTTAAAAAAAACAACAACAACACCATTTAACTGCAAAATAGCTAGGTGAGAGTTGTTTTAAAAATTGACCTGATGAACATCAGAAAGATGATTCTCTGGGGGAAATGTTACCCTAATTTAATTGGCATCCTTATCATATAGAATATATTAATCTTACCTAATAAAAGAGAAACATGCAAATTAACCATCACTCCACTACACCCACAGCCAATCAGAATGAGTATGCAAATTGACCCAACAAAGATGGAGGTTAATTTGCATATGCAGGCGGAGCAGTGTGAAGCCTGCTATGAGGGGAAGAGGGGCGGCAGAATGAGCTACTGGAGTGGTGCTCCAGACAGAAGCCAGAACTTGCCACTCTGGGTGGCCTGGGAGCAGGGACTTGTCAGCTCCTGGGAAGCCAGAGAGCGGGGACTTGCTGGCTCCCGGGCAGCTGGGAGTGAAGCCTGGGGAAGGAAGGCCTATTCTTCCATGAATATCATGCAATGGGCCTCTAGTATGAACATAAGTATAGACATTTTCTTATAACAATTAGGATTCATTTATTTTTATGTGAAAAATACCTTTAGTGCATGTTAGGTGCTGGCAACTCTTCTGGAGATTTACACATGTTGACTTATATGATCCTTATCTTTGAAGGCAAGTGCTGTTGGTAACCTCATTTTATATCAGGGAGCTGAGTTACAGAGAGGTTAAGTAACTTGCCCAAGTTAACATTGTTTTCAGGCAATGGAACAAGATTACAAAACAAGGTAACTGGTTCCAGAGACTGCTCTTAACTGCAAGATGCTCCCCCTCAATCATAATGGAGTGCTTCTAAATCCAAACCTAGGGCCAGACCTTCAATAACAAGTTCACACATGTCTCAGAGCATGCCCCCCTGAGGGGGTCTGCAGGTCCGCTGGGGGCTTTGGTCCCAGGGCAGGCGGTGCAGCATGCTTGACCACGAATCCCTGGCAGGAGTGGCCTCAGAGCTGGGTGGTGCCGCACTCCCATTAGGGGCCTTGATCCCAGGGCAGGCCCCAGCCCCGGTGTGTAGTGTGTGTCCGCTGGGGCTGGGGGCATGCTCTGAGCTGGTCGTGATGCAGCCTCTTGAGTTGGTCATGATGTCCTGGCCTAATTTGCTTATTTCTCTCTTATTATATAGGATGATAATCCATCCAAATGTTTAAAATGTTGATTCTAGGTTATTTTTGGGTGGGCATGCAGTATGTGTGCCTGCACTGGTAGCTTTATCTTTATAGTTACTAAGTTCGGAAATGTTGAAATGAAGGTGGGATTCATGTAAACCAGATTTGAGAAAAGCAGGGAGAAATTACATACCATCTTCAGAAAGTATAACTCCTTATTTCAGAATTATCCTTATTTGGAAGTTTCTAAAAATATAATTTGTTTCTGCGTTATTTGTGTACTTGTATGCACACATACTTACCCACACACTCATTTTATACTGAAAGAGAAATAGAGAGGGACTTTGCCCTTGAGAAACAAAGCACAAACTCCTATTAGTACAAGGTTATTCCACTTCTGAATGCTTATGTTTAGTCTCTAAAGCTGGCTCGAACATGCTATTACATTAATATATGAATGATGAACTCCAATTTTAACTCAGCACTGCCCTTTATTTAAAAGCAGGGCTCACTAAGATGCAAAAACCTTGTCTTCCTATAAAAGATCAGTTCTGTTCCAGTTGTTATTTTAATGACTCAAGGAAGTTAATTGTTTCTGTTTCTAAAGATGAGAAAACAGACACTCAAATAATACAATCATTATGTTTACAAAGACATCAGTTATTAATGTGGTCTAGGGCAACTGCTAAGTACTCTTGACAAAAGAGATGAAATAATAAGATACTTATGAGTGGGTGGATTCTGCTTCTTTCTTTTCATATATATATTTATTGATATCATAGAGGAAGGGAGAGGGAGAGAGAGTTAGAAACATCAATAATGAGAGAGAATCATTGATTGGCTGCTTCCTGCACAGCCCGCAACCTGGGCATATACCCTTGACTGGAATTGAACCCGGCTCCAGTCAGTCCACAGGCCAATGCTCTATCCACTGAGCCAAACTGGCTAGGGCTCAACTTCTTTCTTTGAAGAGTTTTAACTTTGGAATATTTCACACATAGAGAAATAGAATAATTATACTAATTATGATTGATAATACATTTCAATATTTATATTTTATAATGCTTTATATGATACAATGTTCTCTTTCCAAGGCCCTATGAGAAAAGCATAAAGGACTTTTTTCGACCTTGTTAACAGATGATGAAATGATATAGAGAGAGTTCAGTAGTTTGTACAAAGACATGTCGTTGTAAGTATGATAAATGAAGCCTGATTCCAAGACACCTATGTGGTATAAGACGGGGTTTTTTAAAACGAATCACCTAGAAAGCTTAAGACTAGTTCCAGAGTGCCGTGCCTCAGACTGTGATTCAGGCCAAGGTGAATATTTCCAATAAGCCCCCACGTGAATCAAACGTTGCTGCTGTGTGGACCACACTTTCAGCAGCTGGTTCCAACAGATCTCGATTTTAATATTGGCTTCACAAATTAAAATTGCCTATTTTTAAGTCACTTAAACTTTGAAGCCTCATTTTTATACAGAGAAATCATAGCAAGTTTTGTTGTGATCACTAAGTGAAAACAATATGTTAAAAATGTCTGTTCTGTCACAAGTGCTCAGACTGCCTATATCCATTCTGCTCTCTGGGGCCCCATCGGGGGAGCTTTATTGATTCCTCCAGCTTCTTTCTCTTCAAGATCGCTCCTCCGTTCCCATTCTGATGGAGTCAAGCACCTTTAATGCTTCATTCTGACATCTTCCTGAGAAGGTATTGAACTGAAAATTTAGCAGTTGAGAGAAATATTATTAGAGGTATTAAGTTCCTTTCACAATATCAGCTCTCTCCTAAGTTTGTAATACATTAATCACTTTAATGTTCCTTTCATGTTTCTTTCAGAGTTTTATGACAAAACTGACTTATTAATTCAGACCATTCTGAAAAACTGAATGTGAGAATTTGAAAAAAGTATGACTTCAGTTGAACTTTTTATGATCTTGGGACCAAATTTTTCTTAGTGAATATATTGATGTATAAAGGACAAAATAATTTTAAGGAATTTATTTCATTTAATTGACAGAGTGAAATAATCTAAAGCACTTTAATATAGAGTTGTTTTATTTCAGCAAATTCATTATATGTGCTTGTGCTAATTGGAATTATGAGCTTAGATTTTCAAATAATCACTAAAAATGTGTGTTGCTTTCACGAATAAAGGGGCAAGAAAAACAGAGAAGGGAATCCAGATTACTGGCCACTAGGAATTAGAATTTCCCAATGTAATTCGCTTTTTTGAAAAGCCACAAAATAATCAAGGGATTAGTTAAAAGTCATGAAAATACTTTTATTAATTTAACATTTAAGGTAATTATTTTTTAAAGATAATATTTTATATTTTATTGTTAGAACATTTTAAATCAGTCTTACTAAAATGCATACAGAAAAAATGTGGGGCTATGCAGGATAACATATACAAATTAATGCATAATAATGACTTCTTTTAAAAAGTGAGATTGAAATTCTTACATATAATTTTTTTATTTGGGAAAAAGCAGAAAGACATTTTTAAAGTACTATTTTTAATGACAACTGCTCAATTCCTATACTAAAAAATGGGAAATATAATGAAAACATTTGGACCCCACATAATTGAAGCCCAAATAATACTTCCCAAAATGCTCCCATGTATAAAACATGTAAACAAATAACTTCCCTAGTACTTAATATGGGTTATATTTTAATGAAGCTTTATGATATTTGTTCCCATATTAGTTCCACTGAGTGCAGCCCAGTGTTTTTCAGGACAAGAAAGATCTTTTTTATTATGCCCCTGCCCAAGAAGTGTGGGTACTAGCTATCCTGAATTTGAGACTGTGAGAATTTTTTAGCCATAGTAGAACAAGTAGAAATTCTGTAGACCTAATGACATGTTTGATGAGACATATAGAGAAAAAATAAATTATTGTGTCATTCTAAGAGATAAATTTCTTTAGAAAAAAATTTATTTTCACACATCACTGAGTATCTGCTATCTGTCAGACACTTTAGGTGGTTGCTGTACAACATTGAACAAAGCAATGAGGCCCTCATGGAGCTTACATTCCAACAGAAAAAGATAGATGGTAAATAAAAATTAGAGCAATCAAGTAAATATAATAGACTAGAGGCCCATTGCACGAAGATTTGTGCAATAGGCCTTCCTTCCCCTGGCTGCCAGCACCAGTTTTCCTCTAGTACCTGGGACCCAGGCCTTCGCTTCAGCCACTGCGGAGAAGCCAAGCCTCGAGGCTTCTCTGCTCTGGCCGCAGCAGAGAAGCCAAGCCTCTTCAGTCTTCAGTCTTCAGTCGTCTTCAGTCTTCAGTCTTCGCTCTGTGCCTATGTATGCAAATTAACCCACCACCTTTGTTGGGTTAATTTGCATACTCACTCCTGATTGGCTTGTGGGTGTCACGGGGGTACGGTCAATTTGCATATTTCTCTTTTATTAGTGTAGATTAGATGATATTAGCTATGGAGGAAAATGGAACTAGAAAGTGGAGTTGCCTGGAGTGACGAGCTGTGATTTTAAAAGGGTCACTGAGTAAGTAGACATTGTAAAAAGGCTTCAAGGATTTGGGGGAGATAGCCATCTAGATTTTGGGAGAAAGAACACTGCAGGTGGAGGATGTGACAGGGAGTGAAGAGGCCCTAAAGCTGTAGCAGGCCTCGGCTCCTCATGGAACTGCAGGAGGCTGGTGTGTGGATTGAAGTGAGTGAGGAAGAAGGTAAATGTGGGCTGAATTCTGCAGGCCTGTGAAGGCCATTGTCATGACTTTGGCTTTTATCTTTTGCAAACCACTGCAAGATTTTAAGCAAAGCAGTAATATTATCTGATTTATATTTTTGTAATCTTTGGAATAGACTGAGAGTGGGGAGTGTAATTTGATGCAGGGAGAATTTTATGGTGTCTCTTGCATTAATTCAGCCAAATAGTATTAACTCTGACTGGGGAAATAATAGTGAGGGCAGTGAGACGTGGGTGGATTCTGGATACATTTGAAGATGAAGTCCATAGTTTTCTGGCATAGAGGTCGGTGTAAGAAAAAGGGGAAAATGTAGAATAACTTCATCATTCAGAGACAGGATGGAGTTTCTATCAATTGAGAATAGTTTTATGAGGGAAATGAAAGATTCAGTCTGGACATGTTGAGTTTAAAATGGTTTTTAGACATCAAAATGGAGTGGCCGATTTGTCCTGTCAAATTGGATATCTGAGTCAGGAGGTCAGCAAACAATCTAGCACACACTTACTTCAGGATCTATGGCCATTTGGATGTTATTTAAAACTGTGAAACTGAATAAAATCACTGGGAAAAGAAAAAGGAGATATAGAGAAGACAGATCACCAAACAATGAGTCCTGGGGAGAAAAGGAGACTTGGAGAAAGGAACGGGAGAGTAATAAGCAGTGAAACAGACCAGGGAGCAGGTGCTGAGTTGTTAGGGATGAGGTGGACTTGGGGGAGCAAAGAGACCAATATCATAATACTTTTCACAAAAGCATTGCCATTCTTTCTTTCAACTTATATAATTTTTTAAAAAATGCTGAGTTGCATTCTCAAAATTAGTGGCCGATTCCGAAGCCATTTCTTCCATTATTGAGAAAAAACTCAGCACTTTGAAGTGTAAACGGCTGTAATGAAATGATTATTACATACTATTTTCACTTGAGCTGAGATGTTTGATCCTAAATTTCTCTCCCTGGTGAACCCAAACATCGCTCCTTTCCCTGAGCTGATTACTGAGGCCCAGTGAACAGCTCTAATGAATTATAGTGGCAACTCCCCAGTGATTATTGATTTCATCTGGCTCACTGAACAGAAATAAGTACTTTCTAATTTGTTTGACATTGAATAGATGTGTTTATTTATTAAAGGATGTTGTAATGGCTATATGCCACCTGGTCAGAAGAAAGAGCAGCTTTTCTTTTCTGGGGCAGATAGAATATCAAGCAAAGGCTCCCAAGTTGGAATTTGCTGCAAGTACCCAACAAAAGGCCATCTTCTGTCTGCTGAAGTATGTATGACAGAAGCAAGAAAAAGAAACTAGAAATTAGACTTAAATACCTCTGAGTTTCTTCCCAACTCTTCCATATGATAGCTTTGACTTTTGGCAAGTTACCCAACACGTTATCAACAGAGTTTTCATCGGAGATATGATGATGACAGAAGCCTCAAGGATCATTGCAAGCATGTAATAAAAATAAATGAGTGACTCTGAAAAATTTTAAATGTTACAGAAATATAAAATATTATCATTGTTATTAGTGACTAGATTTCCAGTGCCTTCATCCAGCTCTAATTAAGGCCAGAACAATTGTTATTACTCTTGGAACAGTTGCATTACTTGAACATTTGCACTTTCTTGAGTTTTAAATTTAATACATTATTAAAGGTCACCACAACAGAATCAGATTCAGTGCATTTTCAGAGAAATAACCCAAAATCTAAAAATTATGTATGACTGCCACTTATAAAGATCTTGCTGAGGGGTTATTGCATTAGTGTGAAAGACAAAATTTCCTCCAGAAAATATAGATGTTGTTATAAAAAAGAAGTATAGTGTTGTTGAAAGGATATTTTAAATAAGATTTTTTTCCATCAGTTGTGATGGATTTTTTAAAAGGTTAATTAATACCATTGTAATGTTGCAGAGGTATATAATGAAAACATGAATAATATATGCCTTCTTTATCCCAATCAAACTTTTTCAATTTCTTTCTCTTGAGATAATCAATGTTACATAATTAGAAATTATGTTACCTTCCCAAATATTTTAACGGCTCTAAAATTTTTATACACATGCATTTTGTCACCGAATGAAATTTAGTGTGATTGACAATTGTATATACTCAAGGATCAACAATCTTTTATTAAAAGACATAGGGTCAGGCATATAAGTACAATATGAACACTCTGAGCATATGACTCCTAGTATAGTCTGACAAAACCTTGCAGAGAAAATATACCAGCTTAACCATTTTGTAGTGTACAGGTCAGTAATGTTAAGTATATTCACAGTGTTGTGCAGTCAATCTCCAGAACTCCTTTTATGTTGCAAAACTGAAACTCTGTACCCATTAAACCACTACTTCTCATTTCCCCCAGCTCCCCAGCCCCTGGCAACACTCTGACACTTTCTGTCTCTGTGAATCTCCTGACACTAGGTGCCTCCTATGAGTGAAATCATACAGTATTTGTCTTTTGGTGACTGGCTCATTTCATTTAGCATAATATCTTTAAGGTTTATCCAAGTTGCAGCATGAATCAGAATTTCCTTCTCATTTTAAAGCTGAATAATATTTTGTTATGTATATGCCACATTTTGTTTATCTATTCACGTGTGGATGAAAACTTGGGTTGTACCCAACTTCTGGCTATTGTGAATAATGCCGCTATGAACACAAATGCACAAATGTCTGTTTGGCTTCCTGCTTTCAATTCTTTTGTGTATATACCCAGAAGTGGAATTTCTGGATCACATGGAAATTTTATTTTTAATTTTTTGAGGTCCCACCATACTGTTCTCCATAGCAGCTGCACTAATTTACATTCCTACCAACACGGTACAAGGGTTCTAATTGCTCAACATTCTTGCTAACATTTTTTTTTTTTTTATGTAAAGTTAACATTGTATTGGGTGGGAAGTTGTGCATCATGGTGGTTTTTACTTGTATTTCCCTGATGGTTATAGTGACATTGAACATCTTTTCCTGTGCTTCTGGGCAATTTGCACATCTCTTTGGAGAAATCTCATTTTTAATTGGGTTGTTTGTGTTCATTATTATTTTTATTGAGATAGAAGAGTTCTTTATATATTTTGTATATTAACCCTTTACCAGATATATTATTTGCAAATTTTAACTCCCATTGTGTAGTTTTCCTTTTCACTCTATAGATTGTTCCCTTTAAAAGACAAACAAAATTTTAACGTATCATTAAATCTGTATATTACTTTGGGTAGTACTGACATCTTAACATATTAATTCATCTAATCTATGAGCACAGAATGTCTTTTCATTTATTTGTGCCTTCTCTAATTTCTTTCAGCAACATTTTGTAGTTTTCATTGTATAAGTCTTTTGCCTCCTTGGTTAAGTTTATTCTTCCATTTTTTAAAAAATTCTTTTTGATGTGGGGCCAGCTGGATCCTGAGGTAACAAGTTCATGCTGGAATCATTATCAAAAATGTTCATGTTGATGAAAGGATCTGGCTAGAGATTCCCTGGGACCATTGTGTTCATTAGGGTCTTAAAAATGTAATCAACTTGGTTTTGTGGTATCATGCTGTAAGGTTTATCTGAATCCCCTTAGAGTTACTATTTTCTAACCTGTTTGATGGGCCTCTCTTTGGAAGTATAGTTTCTTCAGTGTCATCATCAAGGACCTTTACTTTCAGAAATAGCTCAGAACCTCAATTTTCTTTAGAATCAGTCTATTATATAAATGAAATGTTTCTGACTTGGACAAATATGGGGTTGACATAATTTTCACAACTTCCTACTCCAGTGATTTTATAGGCAGTGAAATTTCAAACCTGAACATTAGAATTAGACAAGTCTTCATTCTTGGCACCTTTTATTAAAGTGATGATTATGATATGTTATATGGTACAGTTGATCTGAAAAAATGGGACATTCTCTAGATGGACCTAAATTCATCACATAAGCCTTTAAACTGAGAACTTTCTCTGGATGATGGCAGAAGAGAGAAGAGGAAGGCAGAGGGCTGTCAGAGATTTGAAGCATGAGAAATGCTCAATACCATGTTGCTCCTTTGAATTTGGAGGGGCCACGTGAGAAAAAAATATGGAAGACCTCTAGGAGTAGAAAGTGGCCCTGGCTGGCAGCCAGCCAGCAAGGAAACAGGGACTTAAGACCTACATCCATAAGGAATGTCCTAAATAAGCTGAGAAGATCCTTCCCGGAGCCTACAAACAGGAGCTCAGCTCAATCGTCACTTTGATTTCAGGCTTAGGATATCCTAAGAAAAAACCCAGCCAGCAAGGTGGATTTGTGGCCTAAAGAACTCAGAGATAATACCTCTGTGATGTTTTAGAACACCAAGTTTGTAGTAATCTGTTATACAGCAATTAAAAACAAAACCTAATAAGGAGCCCAAAACAGCTTTAGCTCATTGAAGGTACTCGGTAGGTAAAGTACTCATAGACTGGTTTTACTTACATTTGTCTGAAAGTACAAAATTCTTATTCAAGGCGTAACTAAATGCCAACTTCCTCAAGAGGATTTTTCTGATCACTCTGGGGCAATAAATAATATTTTTTCTCTTTGAACTACCATAATAGGGTTGTTAATATCTTTTGACCACACTAACCGTACTGTGATGTTTATTATAACTACCCGTAGATATCCTCGGAACTAGACTGGACATAGAGTGGACATGATTCACCTTCACTTCTAATTGTATTGTTTGGCACAGCAACTCTGCATTTTGTACATCTCTTCAAATATTTATTGAATAAATAAATATTTATTGATTCGTTACTTGAGTATTCTATAAATATACTAGTACTCACTTAGTAAAAAAGACATATTATTGCTAAAACAATGTGGACCAGTTAGCTTATAAAACTTGTTTTCAGCTAATAAATCTTGAGAGACACTGTAAGTAGAAGCTTATTGCTTTTAACTTTATTTTGAGCCCACCATTCATTTGTAGCTGTACGTACTATTGTCTGATTTATCTCCCGTCTTGCAGGTGAACTGATTTTCTAGTTTCAAAGTAACAGGGTGTCCCATAAATGTTAACAACAACAACAAAAAAGCATTGGGAAAGTATTTGAAACATTAAGATTATAGCTTTGATGTGAAGAATTCCCCACCACTTGAAGAGGGCCAAAAGTCACAGTAATCATTATAGTAACTTACAAGGGCAATGTAATTTAAAAACATTTGCCAAATGCTCTTTTAAAAATACTTACCTTAATATTTGAGAGCTGAAAGAGTTCAGAATTTAAATGTTTACCAGTTCTTCATCTTGTCCTCATTCCTCAATAATTTTCAGAGAGGTCAATGACTTATATGTAAGAGTATCAAAGGTCTACATTTTTAAAATATCTTTCAAACCTTAATATAAGTATAAGGGAAAAAGCAATGGTAGATCTACTATTTATACAAATTTGTGTTTTAAGGTAGATTTCTAGGTAACTATAATAATGAGAAGAAATAGCAAATTTTAGGAAAGTAAATGATGAAAATTCCTTCTTAACACAAGGATGAAATTATGAAATCAGAAGACTCAAAATTAAGGTGTCCAGAGGGAATTGACTATATTTTAATTAAATAAGAAATACACTCATACATTTTATTTTACTATAATAAATAAACCATGCATGGCGATACATGAAGTTTTAAAATTACTTTAGATATTACTTTAGGAAAACCCACTAATATGGAAGAAATAAGTTCCAATCCCAAGTCCAACTTTTTTTGTTCTAAAGAGGCTTCTTTATTTTCTTGAGTGGCTAAACTTTCATTCATTATAAACCAATTGGTTTATGCTCTGTGCCAATAAAAATCTGATTTTGTATCATATGGGATAATTTTAGCTGTGGTAATTCTCTCAAATAGAGCACTCCTTAAATAAAAATAAAAGGATACATATTTATAAATATGCATATATATGTATATATGTATACATAAAATTGATTATCATCATATAAATTAAAGTTCAGTTATAAAAAAAGGCAAAGACAGTTAAAATGTACAGTATTATAACCTAAATACCGTTAGGGATCATAACACCTAAAAATGGAGTGAGTTGAATAGCTAAAAAGAAAAAGCAAGGCAAAGAATATTGCTTATGATTAAACAAAACACATAGACATAGAAAATAAGGTTGAACTGAAAGACTTGTAAAGAAAAAATTATTTTTATTTAAGTATCTTGTGACAAATTCTGCAAAAGTAAACTACCATTTTCAAAGAATGGGGCATTACTATAGCTGCATATTTAGAAGGAAATGAAAAAAAAAAAAACCAACACACCAAAACAAAGGATATTGGGCAAAAACTTCAGAGGAGGCACTGTATGTAGATGAAAGTAGGTTTGTGTAAAATACCTACTTGATTGTTGCAGGAAATCTTTTTGGAAAGTAATGGGACAGTAATAATAAAAATAAGTAATGAAGCAAAAAATTATCTAGGTTGCCTTTTTAGAATGTCCCAAAACTTTACTAATTGAGATGACATTCATATGTCATACTTTATACTAGTAATTAGTACTATGATAATAAATATTATTCAAATAAATGTATGCATAGAATTTTAAAGTTTATAAAAGATATTTATGAATACACACACACACACACAATTTTTCTTGGCATTGTTGATTATCATCCTGATTTTAATGATGAAGAAATATGCTGAAAGAGTTAAAATGGTTTGACTCATGGTATATAAGAATATAAGAAGGAGCTACAAAGTCAGTAATCCCCATAATAATCCTGACAGTTCTATTTCATAATCCAAGCTATTTCTACTATACATCCTTCCCACCAACGAATGCATGCATAGTAATTTAATATCAACATTATAAATGACAATATCAAGGATTCTGTTAAGTTGAACGATGGTTTTCGTAATTAAAGAATGATAGGATGGGGAATCATTTTCTTGATACTTGAGAGAAAGTCAATTCAGGGATGCATTATAAATACATGTATTACTACATATAAGAAATTGGACTATTATTTGTGATGGATAAAACCTAAGATTTCTCACCTCCTGGTGTCAGCACATGGTATAGGACCCTCTCTCAAGGGTGGGCAAGATCTGTGCTTCTTAGCTATAGCATATAGGAAAAGTGATGGCATACTATCCCCAGAGTTACATTACATTATATAAATCTTCATTTCAGCAGACTGGAGCTTGAATTCTTCTTATTGGCTTCATGAACTAAGTGTCCATGTTGAGAAAGTCCACTGGGCACGAATCTGCGGGTTGTCTATAAGACCTGAGAGCAGCCTCCAGCCCACAGCCAGCAAAAAGCTGGGCCTTAAGTCTTACATCCACAAGGAAATGGCTCCTGCCAACAATCGGAATGAGTTTTCAAGCAGATTCTTCCCCAGGGCAGCTTCCAGATGGGAACACAGCCTAATACTTGGTTGTAGATTTGTGGGATCCTCAATAAATGATGCAACTACGCCCTGCTGAACTATGACATACAGAATCTATCTGATAATAGGTGTGTGTGGTTTTAAGCCACTAAATTGGAATAAATTTGTTAGGTATAGAAAGATGGTACCAGAAGCAGGTTGCTTGTTTAACAAATACCTAAACATGTGGGCATGGCTTTGGAACTTGCTGGTGGGTGAGGCTTGAAGGCATTTGAGGAGCATGATATAGTAAGCCTAAACCACCTTGAAGAGATTGTTAGAAGTTTTGCCTTTGAGTACAGAAAATCCTCACTTAATATCATCAGTAAATTCTACACCTTTAAACCAAATGATGTGTAAGAAAACCAATTTTTCCAAAGGCTACTTGATATAAATAAGAGTTCAATTCCTACAGCATCTTATCAACATTATAACAAAATGACATTAAATGAGATGTTATTTGAGGACTTGCTGTATGCTTCTAATAAGGGCTCTGGAGGAACTCGCTGCTGGAAACTGGAGGTGGGTTCTTTTTGCATACTGCCAGGGAACTTGGGAAATGTCTCCTACTCTTGTGTGCAAAGCAAAACTGGTAAGTGGTGGAATTGTTTATATAGCAAAGGAGATTTCCAAGCTAGGTGTTGAACATGCTGCCTGGTTATCTTCCTGCCGTTCATAGTAAAAAGGGGGATTAGAGAGATAATTGAGAATAAATTTTTAAAAATTAAAGATATCTGTATCGTAGGCAATGAAAACCTACTGAAGGATTTTAAGTGTAGAATCATATTTATATTTTAGAAAGATAGCATTGGGAGTGGCATGACAAGAACAAGAAGTGATATTGGCTGAAGATACTGGGTAACTCCTATTTATAATTCAAAATTGACAATAATCACTTATTTAGAAAAATTTCCTTAACCAGTAAAAGTTTGATGTCCCTTTAATGGACTGCAATGGGATGTCTGCAAAACTGTAACTTTCTTAATATTGTGTTGTAATTATTGAATAATTTGTCTAGATAATACACATTGACCATTTTTAGCAGTTTATTAGCTTCTTATTGCCGCTGTTACTATTTAACACAAATGTATTATCTTACAGTTCTAGAGGTTAGAAGTCTGAAATTAATCGTATGGCAGACCTGCATTCCTTCTGCAGTTACTAGGGGAGAATCAGTTTTTGTGACTTTTCAAGCTTCTCCAGGGGCTCCTGGATTCCTTGGCTTATGGTTTCTTCCCTCGTCTTCAAAGTACACCCCTCCCCTTTTGTCTCTACATTGTCTCTCCTGTCTCTCTCCTTCTGTTATAAGATACTTTGTGATTACTTTGGGCCCACCTGAATAACCTAAGATAATCTCCTCAGCTCAAGATCCTTACTTTAATCACATTGGCAAAGTCTCTTGCCAGGTAAGGTAACTTATTCATTAGTTCTGGACATTAAGCTGTGAACACTTTTGCAGGGTTGGCAGGGTAGGAATTATTCTGTCTTCCACTTAGCAGGGTTTAAGATTTTCTTCTCTGTTTCCCCTGCCTAGCATTGCCCCAAAGGCATGGCACCACAATGCCTACATAAAGGATATTTGATAAAATAATTGTGCAATCAACTTCTAGCCTTTTTTTAAATGGTACACCTTATCAGATGTTTTTTCCATGACATGTGCTCTCTAACAATCCTAGATCTCCCCGTGGCCCCAGATGGCTTATCTGCTTAACAACATAGGAATCTCTGAGAAAACTGTTGTTCTTGATGTAATGACCCTACCATTGTATTTGTCCCTGTGATAGAGTGATAGGGAAAAGTCACAGCCCCATCTCTGTTTTCCATATCATCATTTTATATTGTGTACAAATGTAACATCTATATATAAAAGCCTAAACGACCATTACGACTGGTCAACCAAACAACCGGTCGACTGGTCGCTATGATGTGCACTGACCACCAGGGGGCAGACGCTCAGTGCAGAAGCTGCTTCCTGGTGGTCAGTGTGCTCCTACAGCCAACCTCCCATGGCCCCTCCCCCAAGCTGGCTGGCCCCAATTGGCCCCAATCAGGACTGGGTGAGATGGCCCTGATTGGCCCCGATTGCAGGCCAACCTGAGGGACCCCACCCATGCATGAATTTGTGCACCAGGCCTCTAGTATTTAATAAAGTCTGATGCTTCCTGTTGGCTCATTGAAGTGTCTTGGGGAGGATTCTGATACTTTTTCTCATCTCCAAAGGTTAACTCCAGTACAGACCTGCACATTATCATTCATGCCTTTAGAAAGGACCCGCTCTTTACTGCAGCATTCTTCACCAGGAGAAATGCCTTTTTTGTTTTTTAATCTTAAGATTTATCCACCTGTTTCTACTTCCTCATACTAACTTGTTCATCATAAAGGTACTTTTCCATATTTCTGTCTGCTTTCTGTGTTCCCCAGTTCCCATCTGGTTAACCTCAATCATCACATGGAGGGTTTTTAAAATCCTTATGTAAATCACAAACCTCCCCAATTTCCACTGAATCCTCTAAGTATATTTAAGTCTATAAATATGCAGTGATATGATTAATTGATCATAGCAGAGATATTATCAGGGGCTTCTCCCTTCCTCCGGTGACACTATATGTGAAATTTATCAGGGAGGGATGGTGGAAGGAATTGACATTTTCCAAGAAACAATTTTAAGCCCCTATTTCTTGTTGATTAAACACCTTGAGGAAACAGTGTTCATATCCTTCCAAGGTCATGCCTACTACAGTGGTATGTTTTAAATTAACTAGTGCCTCTAGGTAATTGCTATGAACCATCATTTTATCTATCAGTCACTGTAAATAACTATGTTGTTCTAGATGCTGTGGAGTATTCTCTTAAACTGATAAATCTTACCAGGGAAATCAAAGCTATCTTAACGCCATCTTAAACCACAGGGGTTGCATACCACTGATTATCAAATCTAAACACATAATCACTAGCATGTCATTAGGCAATTTTGGACACACGATATGACATTTAATTTTAGAAAATATACCTAGTCTGGGTTTTGTAAAACAAAAATATTACACTTGAGATTGAATAGATAGTGTCCATGTGAGATAGGTATATGAACTGCAAGATAGGTAGTTATTTAATGTAAGCTGTTAATTTATAAAATTTAGAAAAAAGAAGTCCATTAGATTGTTTTCTCAAATGTCATGAATTCTATGATAGCATTCAATGATATTTTCTCTTGGTGGCAATAATGATGATGATAGATTACATTTATTAATTGTGCATGTGATATTGTTCTATACATATTAATATAGTTAATCAAAATAATTATTTATCTATTTTCTTCTCATTTTAAAGTAAAAGAAGAAAGTTTAGAGAAATTAGGCAGCTCTTCTCAATGCTACACAACTAATGATTGATAGACCTGGAATTTGTTACTAACTCACATGGCTCTGTACACTTTTATGTGGACAGTCATAGAAGGAAGAGTTTTTCCTGCTGCTTTGGGGTGGCTCCCCACTTTTTTCAGGTTATTGGTGCATTCCAGAAATATGAAATGGAAGAAAGAGGAGTTGGAAGAAGTTATCTGTTTCCTTTCATTGTTTGATTTATTTGTTTATGCTCTGTTTATATTTTAATGGCACAAATGTTTGTTCTGTTATATGCTGAGCATAAGGTACAGGTGGAGGAGAGAGGAGGGATAATTAAAGGAAAAGAAAGGCTTGAAGGAGATGAGGAATGAGCTAATGGCATCTAGGAGGAACAATGATGACATAGCCAAAGAGAACCATCTATTCCTCAGAGACGGAAGACAAGAAAGTAAACATGGGGCATGAGGCATGTAGATAGGCAGGCAGAACTAAGGCAATAGATGCATATTAGTTGCAGCTCCATTGGGGTAGAAAGTCATCATCAAGAGTGAACAGGGAGGAGCCAGTGTGTCTAAGTGGTTGAGCATCGACCTATGAACCAGGAAGTCTCAGTTTGATTCCTGGTCAGGCTATATGCCCAGGTTGTGTGCTCAAATCCAAGTAGGGGGCATGCAGGAGGCAGTCAATCAATGATTCTCTCTCATCATTGATGTTTGTATCTCTCTCTTCCTCTCCCTTCCTCACTGAAATCAATAAAAATACATTTTTAAAAAGAGTGAACGAAGATTATGAGAATTATGGGGTTTGAATAAAAATATAAACTGAGAATAAAGACAATACTGATAATAATAGTTGTAATAGAAAAATCAGGGCTATGAGTCCAGGGCCAAAGTTTTCATGGAAAGTAATAGGGCAAACCTGTCACTCGGAAATTCTTAAATGACTATTCAGGTGGCAAAAGTCTCAAAAGAGGAATTTCGTGCTTGATTGCTAAAGGGAAATAATGTGTAAATTGGAATATCACCTTTTAACATAATATATATTATACTTATTTATCTTGGTAAACTATCTGCCTCCCTGAGGAGATATAAGATTCAAACAAGTATAGAATTTTACATAATTAGTCATTGATTTTTCCCTCATTCTTAAAATGTTCTTGACATATAGTTAGTCCTCAATAAATATCTGTTGAATGAAAGCTCAAAGTATAAATCAAAGAATAATGATTAAAATGGTAATTGGCAAATAAGAATGTGTACTTTGCCTTCTGGCCCTATGATGTGAGCATGAGAAAAAGGAGCAGATGTAAGAAAGGTAGTATCTTGAGGGACAATCCAGTTTCAGTTAAGGCAAAAAGGCAAAAGGAAATTATGACAAATTATACTGGAAAGTACTGAGTCCAAGATGAAAATATGGCAAGTAATAAGAGAAAGCAATTAATGGCCAAATAGCATGCTAATTTGACAGAGACAAGTAAAAAATAATGCTTGTTTTATGGCATGAGTAATATTAGGTAAATTATTGTACCATTATCTTAATTAGGGTCACAATAAGAAACAGATGGTACATTAAAAGGATTAGTGTAGAGAGGGAAATGATGAAACTATTTACAGGAATGTGGGAAAAGCCAAGGGATCCAACAAGATGATGGTAAAGCACCTGTGAACTAGTAACACTGCAATTCATTATGGCTCTCCTGAAAGATAAGGAAAGATGGTGGTGCTACTAAACCTGCCAAGACTTCTAACTGGGAGATGGGTATGAATAAGGGGCTATTGTTTGAGGTAGACAATTTCAGCCACTGGCAAAACTGCAACCTTCCAGGAGGATGGAGGTGGGCGGAAGGAGGTAAACACACTGACTGTCCTCTATTTCCTTCTGCTTATACCCATCGGTGTCAAATATTGGAAGAGTCAAACCCAGAGCAAAAGGAAGTAGAGAATGGATCTGGCAAGGCAGGAACATTTATCAAGATGTTGAACAGTGATGGAGAAGCAGGGACATGCATGCTCTTTCATGTATGTATGTTCATGTAAGCTTAAGACTTGTTTGATTTGTTAAGGCATGCATCATGCAAGTGGTCTGATAAAGAGGCAGCTAAAAAAAAATGTGTAGAGGTTGGCATATTTTTCAAAAAGTAACCCAGTCAGGCAGGCATTCCACACCTGTGGAATCTGGTCCACGTGCTTTTTTGTTTTGAGAGGGAGTGGGGAGGAGAGGAGTCAAGGAATCAGTTAGAGTGTATTTCTCATTCTGTAGCCATATCTTGGCCTCTTTCCTTTGTACTTTTTGTATACCTTCTGCCCATTACTCAACATTCTTCTCAGATCTGGTTTCCATCACATTTTAGCCTATGGATCTTTTTCCTTCCTATGAATTTTTATCACACATTGTCTCTGATTTGTGTGTGTGTGTGTGTGTGTGTGTTGCAATTATAATTTTTTACATTCTTACTTAAGGGCATGCTTTGAGAGAAGAAGGGAGAGAGGCAGAAGGAGAAGGGGAAAGAGAGAGAGAGAGAGAGAGAGAGAGAGAGAGAGAGAGAGAGAGAGAGAGAGACAGAGAGAGACAGAGAGAGAGAGAGAGAGAGAGAGACAGAGAGACAGAGAGACAGAGAAACATTGATTGGTTGCCTTCTGTATGTGCCCCAACAAGGGATGGAACCCTTAACCCAGGTATGTACCCTGACCTGGAATTGAACTGGCAACCTTTCAGTACACAGGATGACACTCAACCAGCTGAGCCACTCCCCACTCTGGCCTGGCTGGGCATAGTACTTTTTTTTAATTTTCATCCTCCTACCCCCTGCCTTTTGGCAGCTATTAGCTTGTTCTCTCTCTATAGCTATGGGGTCTGTTTCTGTTTTGTTTATCTATAATAATAAAAGTGAAATATGCTAATTAGACTGGACATCCTTCCGGATGTCCTTCTGGACGACCTTCTGGATGAAGCCGAGGCTGCAAGAGAAGCCCGGTTCCAGGTGCTGGAGGGAAGCCAGTGCCTGCAGCAGGGGGAAGGAAGGCCTACTCTTGCATGAATTTCATGCATCAGGCCTCTAGTTCATATATATACACATACACATACATATGCATCTTCTTTATCCATTCATCTACTGATGGATGTCAAGGTTGCTCCCACATCTTAGATATTACTAGCAACACTGCAATGAATACAGTGGTGCATATATGTTTTTGAATTAATGGTTTTGTTTTATTTGAATCAATACTCAGAAGTTCAAATGCTCGATCACATGCTGGCTCTATTTTTAATTTTTTGAGGAACCCCCATACTGTTTTTCATTGCGGCTGCACTAATTTACAATCCCACAAACAGTATGTGAGGTTTTTATTTTTCCACATCCTCTACAGCATTGGTCATTGGTTGATTTATTGATGACAGCCATTCTGGCAGCTATAAGGTAATAGCTCATTGTGGTTTTAATTTGCATTTCCCTGATGATTAGTGATATTGAACATCTTTTCATATGTCTATTGGCCATCTGTATGTCCTCCTGGGAGAAATATCTATTTAGGTCCTCTTTCCATAGCATTCATTCTATAGTACTTATCTATCACCTTGATTTTATGTTTTTAATATAACAGAACTTAGGTAAAATTTGATTTTAATTTGTTTTAAATCTATGGCAATCATTTCAAAAGGTTCTTAGTAAAGAGGTCTTGAATGTTTTATAAAACTTTGAGAAAAAAGAATATTAATATCTTTACCACTCTGCTAGGTGCTATAATCTTCCTTAATTTTCTACATTCCTGGAAACCACCTACAAGGTGTGACAAGTATTGCAAAATTAAACAGGACCCTTGGGGTTTCCTACATGCCATTCAGTCCCATTATAATGAAATCAAAATCCCAAATCCCAATATTTTGTGGCTATTAGCATTCCATTGAACTTTATAAAAGGACTAAGCTATATAAATCCTGTGCCTTTGTAAAATTGCATTGGAATAATGATATTATGCTTTCTAATAAAAGACACCTGCTTCTTATTCCACAAAAA
The DNA here is from genome assembly GCF_951640355.1 of Cnephaeus nilssonii. Taxonomy (NCBI): domain Eukaryota; kingdom Metazoa; phylum Chordata; class Mammalia; order Chiroptera; family Vespertilionidae; genus Cnephaeus; species Cnephaeus nilssonii. Next base: position 82,831,036 of record NC_137072.1, on the reverse strand, counting down.
TTGTTGCAATATCCAGCATTAGATGCTACAAGAAAGATTTATAGATGTTGCTCTCAAAATTGATAGCCTCCAAAGTACCAGCTAAAGAAAGGTGAGGAATACTTATTTTATAATCTTTTAGTTTTGGTGGCACAATCTACAACACAAGGCGTCGTGTGTGGTGGCTGCTTTAATTTGACTAGGAAACATATACTTCAGAGACAGATTTCCCCATGGGTTAGAAGGAATAAACTGATGGGGCTTTTCATAGGTCAGCTCTGGGACAGATAGTGACTTATTTGGAGTGGAACAATAAAAACGATTTCTGTAAAGTGAACCTTGGGGTTGATATGATAAACCATGGAGAGATTACAACAGAATGGTAACTATAGCAAAACTTAGGGCAACTTTATTAACAAAAGGAAGTCAATGTGTTATGGGCAACATTTTCTGATTTTAAGAGCTAAACACAGAAAATCTCATATTATACATTTTTTTAGGATATATTGCAATCAATATTTATTTAAATGGTTAATTATATAAGTGGCACATGTAGTACATTCAATTAAAGATTAATGAGTTGTAAGCCATCGGTAATTTTGTAATTTAATGGGAAATTATAATTGCTCAAAATATATTTTTTATAAACTTACTATAAATCAGGCGATTCTAAGTGGCTTGCTTATATGTATTTATAAAGTAAATTATACTTCCAGGTAAATTTTACTCTGGCCAGCTTGGCCGGTGTGGCTTAGTGGTTGAGCATTGACCCTTGAACCAAGAGGTCACTGGTGTGATTCCAAGTCAGGGCACATGCCCAGGTTGCGGGCTCAGTTCTCAATAGGGGACATGCAGGAGGCTGCCATTCAATGATATTTCTGTCTCATCGATGTTTCTATCTATCTATCCCTCTTCTTTCCTCTCTCTGAAAATCAATACAATTTAATTAATTAATTTTTAAAACTTTTCCCATTCTTAATAATTTAAACATGTTCTATAGTACATACCATTTGCTTCTTGATTATAGTTTTTGAAAGTTATAGAATTGAAAAAAATAAACTAACTTGAAATATATAGCTTTTCCTTATGCATATACTTCTCCATTTTATTTCTCTTTCTACTATACTTGTTCTTCATATTCTTCCTCCTTTTTTTCTTTTTTTATTAATCCTCACCCTAGGATATTTTTTACATTGATTTTTATTTTTTATTTTTTTTATTTTTATTTTTTTAAATATATTTTATTGATTTTTTACAGAGAGGAAGGGAGAGGGATAGAAAGCTAGAAACATCGATGAGAGAGAAACATCGACCAGCTGCCTCCTGCACATCCCCCACTGGGGACGTGCCCGCAACCAATGTACATGCCCTTGACCGGAATCGAACCTGGGACCTTTCAGTCCGCAGACCGACGCTCTATCCACTGAGCCAAACCGGTTTCGGCTACATTGATTTTTAGAGAGGGTGGAAGAGAGAGGAGAAGACAGAGAAAAATATCAATGTGAGAGAAACACATCTATTGGTTGCCACCTGCAGGAGCCCTGGCAAGGGCCCAAGTGGGAGGAGCCTGCAACCAAGATATGTGCCCTTGACCAGAATGGAAACCAGGACCCTTTGGTCCACAGGCCAATGCTCTATCCACCGAGCCAAACTGGCTAGGCCATATTCTTCCTTCTGATAAGACATTTAAAAATAATTAGTACAGATAAATTCTATAGCTTTATAGAAACATTTAGTACTGCCGTGTTCAATTTCAGCAGAGTGTTTTTCAACTTGTTTAAAGAAATCACTGTATAATATCAGAAGGAAGGCAGGGGAGGGTGGTGGGTGGGACGAAATCAACCAATGAACTTATATGAATATATTCATAGTCCATGGACACTGGCAATAGGGTGGTGAAGGTCTGGAGCAGAGGGCAGGCTAGAAGAGGTCAATGGGGGAAAAAGGAGACATGTAATGCTGTCAACAATAAAGATTACAAAAACAACATCTATTAGATCTGTGAAGCTTTCGAAAAAGCCAAATATTTTCAAACCTTTGAGCTCTGAGTCTATCCATGGCATCATTTCAACTCTAACATTTCCTCTCCACAGCAACTGCTTGAGGGGCTTTGGGGAAGCAAACCACTTTTTCCTCTGACATTTTCCAACTGCCCTGAAGCTGGGGTTCAACAGGGAAGGAATGTATTGATTATCCTTTCATCTGGGAGCACTTTGCATGTCCCTGGGCCATGCATGTATATCATACAGTGACAGTTCCCACCAGGTTTTAATTTAACCTGAGGACACAGTTAAGTAGGTGACACACTCAAATCTTCTGGACCCTTGTTTTAACCTAAAGTGTGCAAAAAGAATGGCATCAGCAACCCATCAGAAACATTCTTGAACATCAGTGCCCTGTTTCAGTGCCATATCATGTCTACCAGGTAACAAAATGGGACACATTGAAACAACTGACACTTTATATATCATGAGCAAAATGAATATTTTATGATTAGTTTCTAGTTTTATGAGTCAAATTGACCAGGTTCTGATACCTGTTACCCAACTAAATATATACTAATTTAGATATTACTGAGCAGGTATTTTGTAGAAGTGGTCAACATTCACTCAGTTGAAAGACTTTAAGAGAAAAAAAAACACCTGTGGTTTCTTTGAGGAAGGAAATGTTTTTTCTCAACTTTGCATCTTCAGCTTCTGCCTAAAAATTTCCAGCCTGCTGACCTATCCTACAAATTTCTGACTTGCCAATTTCCACAATCATATAAGCCAAGTCCTTGAAATAAATATATAGATGTAGATAAATATAACAGATATAGATATAAACATAGATACAGACACAGACACAGACATAGACATAGAGACAGACAGACATAGATATAGAAGTAGGTATTACTGGTTCTGTTTCTCTGAAGAATTCTAACTAATAGAATACTATTTACACAGTGTTCAGTAAAACGTTCTCCTTTGCTGGCAAAGCTAGCTTTTTATCTTTTCCTGTATGAAGGCAGCAGCTGGCTTGTCTTTTTGGTAGAATGTAATCTTCTTAAAAGTCTATAGTTACACAATAGGACTGACACCTGTCTTCAATTATGATTCTCATAATACTGGATTGCATGATATGATTTTAACTACAGCATATAATGAGTAATATTATGTCTCTAGTCTATTTTAACATGCTTTTACTTATTTTTGTCTGTGTACTATTTTTATTCCACTATTCTTTAATTTTTATATGCTTTAAATTTTGCATTAGCCTCTCTGATATTTCCACTATTTATATTTGCTCTGTAGTTATTAACATTTTCGTTAGCTTCAAAAGGAAAAAATAAATTTGTTTCATCTCATCTGTCAAATTTAATAATTTTATAGTGCTGTCTGGAAGGCTAAGACAAAGAAGTATTTTCAGTCTGTGTTCCTGAGCAGTAGGAACTGTTGCTATCTTTGATATTTGCCAGGGGCATGAGAGAAAGGGGGCAGGGAAAAATGTGATACTTTGGGTGCACAAGCCCTGGCCTCTCTTCTGAGCTCTAAACCTAGATCCAGTTACTTCTAGATATTTTTTAAATGGCATCAACAATCACCAAATTATCTAAACCAAAAAAGATTCCTTAAACTCCTCTGTTCTCTGTGGCCTTTTTCTTACCTGACACTGAACATCAACAATTCTGATTCTTATACATCAATTTTATCTGTCTACCCCTCATAGGCAGCCTTGTGTATACTCTTATCAGGGCACTTATTTAAAGGTGACTTTTTTTAACTCACATTGAACAATTAATCTCTTAAGAACAAACATTTTAAATTTGTCTTTGCACACCTAGTAGCAAAAATAGTTTATGATATGGAACAAATTGCCACTAAATGTTTCCTAAGTGTAGTAACATCATCTATGAGGCTTTCCCATTGCCACCAAGATTAGGTCTAATTTAATCTCCACCTCTGCCTGTGTTCGTTCTTCTCCTAAATACTTCCTACAAGCTACTTTAGAAATTTTTGACTTATTTGTTAGCATGATTATCTCACATTAGTACATGTTTACTTACTTATGGAAACCACATTCCTAATCATTCCTGTGCCACTTGTATTCAGCACAGGTCCCAATCTTTATTCTCTCAACAAAGATCCAGTTATAGGGGAAGGGAATGAGAATCCTTGAGCAATGGAAAAGTGCTCATGGTCTAGATTCCAGATACTTTTACAGGCACAATTAAAAGTATTCTGTACTTAATATTTTGATTAAATTTACTCAGAATACATTCATGGATATTCTGGATCAGGCTCAGATTAGTTATTCTTACTTAAATGATAATAACTACACTGGTTGCCTTTGCCCCAGTTTTTACCCTGAAATGACACAATAAAAACCAGATTTTTTTAAAAAATAGTCTAGTGCCTGTATAGCTAATACTCCATTGGTGAGGGATGAAGAAACATGGATTTTCTCTGCTTATACAGAGAAGGAAGGAGCTGCCTCCCTCTTCTCTGCTTAAAGAAGGCACAAATCCCTCTGCTCCTTGGACATAAGCTCCTGGGCTCTCCCTCTAACCATATGGAAGATGAATGCTTCTCTATAAGAGCCAGATATACCCACGTGTTTCTGGATATTACTACCTAGCGATGTCTCTAAAGTCCTGGGCACCATTTTCCTTTGAAATATACACAGATCTCAGGAGTTAGGTAACTCTCCCGAGTTCTCTCACTATCTATGTAGGTGAATACTAATCTTCTAGTACTTGCTCTTAGCCCAGGGTCTCATGTTTTAGCATAATGTATTCAGAACGCTCCAACTCTGCTGAAACCCAAAAACATTTTGTCTACATTGCCACAGTGTGGCTGTAATCTTTCAAGACCAAGCCACCTCAGTGAAGTGTGTTTTGAGGAACCATAGGTAAATATGGAGAATAAACTAAGAGAACCAAAGTATAGGTGCTTTAAGGACTATGCAGGGCCTTATATCCACATAGAGGGGTGCACAGATACATGCATACATACACACACACACACACACACACACACACACGACAGAGTTGGCTTTCTGAAGTTATTGTCTCAAAGAATCACTTGGGAAGATGTGGAAAGAATTAAATAGACAAAGGTGAACAACATTGTATTTGTGTTGCTCTGATTTTATTGCAGTTAAAATCTTAGAACATAAAAGGCTTAGGCTTACAATTGTTTTGTCAATCCCCAGGTTTTAACCTGGTTAATAACCATACCTTGAAAATTTAAAGAAATAAATCTGTCTTTGGGGACAAGTAAAGGGTTTACAGAAATAAATAAATCCCAAAGTTAACATTAAAAATATATATTATCTACTTTCACAATTTTACTCCTTGTCTGTTTCCATTATTCATACTTTTTTTGCTTTCTTTTTGGTTTCTTTTTGCAAATCTAGGCAAAAGAGTATCCATAAATCATCCCACTTACTATTTTTTTTTCAAAATAGGATATGTGCTAAATTATGTTACAACTAAAATGATTTTGAATAGTAAATCCAACTATAAAATAATATCATCATTCACTGATAATATTCATATATCTGTGTGTCAAGTATTGTTTACTCTCTTGAGTCTCATTTCTGATGTAGAACATTAAGTTATGTCAGTGACCATGAACTCTAGTTTTATAACACCAAAACGCACACAAGCCCAAACAAATAACTGGACAATAGAGCAATATTCTCAATGTGCAGGAAAGAGCTCAATGCTGTTTTCCTCTTTTTGAAGCACCTTCAAATCAATATGCACAAAGTACTAAAAAAAAAGTTGCTGAATCCACAGACTTTTTCAAATGTAGGCTTGAAAGAAATTTATTCTGTTGTTATATATGAGTGGAACATTACATGAGGTCATGGAAACATATCCCCTCTTATGTCTTCTACAGCATAAGTGTAATGAGAGCATTTTTCTTACAGCTAACCTTGATGCTTTTAATATTGAAATGTCAAGGTACAGTTCAGTAATGGAAAAAAAAAACTTAACTTAAATGCATGTTTGATATAATTTCAATTGTTAAGACCGTGCTGAGATTTTTCCACTGATGTATCTTTACCAATAAAAATCTGTAAACTTCTGCAGATCAGTGCAGATGCCTAAAGAAAGACTTTGGATGCAAACTGTACTTTCACTCAATGCCATAGCCATAGTACTTTCAGGTAGTTTGGGCAAGTCATTATCAATGCTATTTTTCTCAGCTTTTGGAGAGGAGAGATTTTAAAGACATTTTCTGACAATAGTCTGGCTACCACATGGCACACCTTCTTCTGCCCACTCCCTAAACACAGTCAACAAACAACACCTGAACTCATGGCTACCTAGAAAAGGAAATATTATGATTTTGCAGATGAAGAACATAACACTGAAAAAAACTATGTTTTTTTTAAAGAAATAAGTCTAATAAGTGATACAGTTGGGGGAAAAACATGTCTTCGCAAATCCAGCCAGATACTCATTTTCCTACAACACAGGCAAAAACAAAATTCCATAGGAGTGATCTAAGGAGGCTGAATGAGTGAGAACATGGGAGCTGGAACTTAAAATTCCAAAGAACTAGCAACTAATAATTTGACAGAAAAGAGGAGGTATGCATCTCAAATGGAAGAAAAACCCATCAATGACATAGAATAAAATATTGGAAATGCTGATCGGTCTGGAGCTCAATTTTCTCTTCACAAAGGAAGAATTTAACCTAGAACTCTGTTTCTAAAATTAACCTATAAATGAGTAGCATCAATAGAACACAATAGTATCCTAAGGGTTATGCAGATAGCATTTTTCTGAGATATAAACTTTAATGAAAACATATGAGAGGTTATATGCAATAATATCACATATATTCATGCATCCAAAATATATGTATTCATGATTTAATATATGCCAACCACAGTGCTATCTTCTGGGGATAGCAAGTCTCCATCCTTGTCTTCACTGAGCTTTTGTTCATGTGTACAGTGTGTGTGTGTGTGTGTGTGTGTGTGTGTGTGTGTGTGTGTGTGTAAACATATTTTATGTGTATTGAGGGTAAAAGAATGTGAAAATATAATTTTGAGTCAGAAAGGAAAATATATATTTTTGTCACCAATTCTTGGTACTGTGAGAGTATATGAGATATATGAGGTATTTATAGATGTACTAAAGAAAGGTAATTCTGTGGCAGTATACTATAATAAAGATTGATAAAATGAGAGAATGACAATAGCTAGGTTAGGACTATTATAGGAATATACAGGAGATTTGATATTCAAAATGCCATTCTTGTCTGAGCATCAGAGTTGTGTCAAGAGGCAGAAATCTGATGTTATTTTGCCAAAATCTAGACATCAAGAGCAGTATAGATAAAGAAATTAACTCAAATAGCTTGCTATTAGCTACTTTGCTTTTGTCATAATACTAAGGAAGGCTGGTGTATTTTTTGTATTCCCTGAAAGATTTGCATTCATTAAATCTAAGGTAGGGAAAACGATGAGGAAAAATTAACTAGGTAATACATCCAGAAAGATCAAGTCATATGTACAGTAAGTAAAGGCTAGCAGACTTGATAATTACACTATTAGCAATGACCTCTAAATAAATTTTAATATGCTCCACAAAATAAAAGATTTTGTTTGCCTCCCATCCTAAACATAAATGGCTTTTGATACATAATAGGAAACCAGAAATTATTGATTGATGAATGATTAATGATAAAAATAGGAAAGAATTAAAAACTAGATAGATGTAGAAAAGTAGGGAAAATGCCAGTATCCCTCATGAACATAGATGCCAAAATCCTCAACAAATTCTAGCAAATCAGATCCAGCATTACATCAGAAAGATCATACATCATGACCAAGTAGGATTTTTCCCGGGGATGCTAGGATGGTACAATATCCGCAAATAAATAAACATAAAACAGCACATAAAAAAATTGAGAGATAAAAATCACAGTCATATCAATTGATGCAGAAAAAGCATTTGACAAAATCCAATATCCTTTCTTGATAAAAACCATCAGCAAAATGGGAATAGAGGGATCATACCTCAACATAATAAAAGACTTATATGACAAACCTACAGCCAACATCATACTCAATGGGCAAAAACTAAGACCATTTTACCTAAGAACAGGGATGAGACAGGGATGCCCACTTTCACCACTCCTGTTTGACATAGTACTGGAAGTGCTAGCCATAGCAATTAGACAAGAAGAAGAAATAAAAGGTATCCAAATTGGAAAAGAAAACGTAAAACAGTCATTATTTGCAGATGACATGATACTGTACATAGAAAACCCTAAAGACTCCATCAAAAAACTACTAGATTAAATAAATGAAATCAGCAATGTAGTAGGATACAAAATTAACATCCAGAAATCTTCAGCTTTTTTATACACCAATAATGAATTCACAAAAAGAGAAACAACAAAAACAATACCATTTCTCATTGCACCAAAAAAATTAAGATACCTAGGAATAAACCTAACTAAGCAGGTAAAAGACCTGTACTTGGAAAACTACAGGACACTGAAAAAAGAGATAGAGTAAGACATAAACAGATGGAAGAACATACTGTGTTCATGGATTGGTAGAATCAACATCATTAAAATGTCCATATACTCAAAACAATCTATAGATTCAATGCACTCCCCATTAAAATAGCAACGGCATATTTCACAGACCTAGAATGAACTCTCCAAAAATTCATCTGGAATAAAAAAAGACCCCAAATAGCTGCAGCAATCCTGAGAAAGAGAATAAAGTAGGAGGGATCTCAATACCAGATATTTGTATTACAAAGCCACTGTTCTCAAAACTGCCTGGTACTGGCACAAGAACAGACATATAGAACAACTAAAGGCCCAGTGCACGAAATTTGTGCACGGGGTTGTGTGTGTCCCTCAGCCCAGCCTGCACCCTCTCCAATCTGGGACCCCTCGAGGGATGTCCAACTGCCTGTTTAGGCCCGATCCCACTAAACGGGCAGTCAGACATCCCTCTCACAATCCAGGACTGCTGGCTCCCAACTGCTTGCCTGCCTGCATGCCTGCCTGATTGCCCCTAACCGCTTCTGCCTGCCAGCCTGATTACCCCTAACCACTCCCCTGCCAGCCTGATCGACACCTAACTGCTCCCCTGCCAGCCCGATTGCCCCTAACTGCCCTCCCCTGTAGGCCTGGTCACCCCCAACTGCCCTCCCCTGCTGGCCCAGTCACCCCTAACTGCCCTCCCTTGCCAGCCTGGTTTCCCCTAACTGCCCTCCCCTGCTGGCCTGGTCATCACCAACTGCCCTCCCTTTCAGGCCTGGTTTGCCCCAACTGCCCTGCCCTGCAGGCCTGGTCATCCCTATGCCCTCCCCTGCTGGCCTGGTCACCCACAACTGCCCTCCCCTGCAGGCCTGGTTCCCCACAACTGCCTCCCCTGCAGGCCTAGTCCCCCTCAACTTCTCTCTCCTGCAGGCCTTGGTCGCCCCAACTGTCCTCCCCTGCAGGCCTGATCACCCCCAATTGCCCCCCTTGCAGGCCTGGTTCCTCCCAACTGCCCTCCCCAGCTGGACTGACCACCCACACCTGATCTCCACTCTTTGGTTGGCCACCTTGTGTCCACATGGGCGCAGCCATCTTTGACCACATGGGGACAGCCATCTTGTGTGTTGGAGTGATGGTCAATTTGCATATTACTCTTTTATTAGATAGGATGGGTAAATGAATGAAGTGTACAATCCCTAGGACAAGTTATTACATAAAGGTGTAATTAACTCAAAAGTATAGATAGGTCTATCCTTCTTAAATATTTTCTTAGGTAAAGGATAAGTTGTCTTGGTAACTAGAAAAACTTGACTCTGAACATAGAAGGACAAGAGCCATTGGTAGGGAACTGGGGAGATACAGTGTGATAGACAGTGGAGGAAGGAACTGAATAGAGGGCATGGGAGAAAAGTGGCTTTAATCTTGAGAGAACAGTCACTTAATATTTTTTTGAAGACCTTATATTTTTAGAGCAGATTTAGATTCATAGCAAAATTGAGAAGAAAGTACTGAGATTTCCTATATACTTCCTGTGTCCACACATGCATAGCCACTTTCATGGTCAGCATCACTCACCGAAGTTGTGCCTTTGTTACAATTGATTAACCTACATCGACATCTCATAATCACCCTAAGTCCACAATTTACCTTCAGGTTAACACTTGGTGTTATACATTCTATCAGTTTGAACACATGTATAATGACATATGTCTGTTATTATAATATCATACAAAGTATTTTTGCTGCCCTAAAAATCTTTTGAGCTCTGATCCCATTTTTATTTCCAATGTTACACTGATATAAAAAAAAAAGTAAGAAAGCCAAGGTTTCCAAAATGCTTTTAAATTATTTTTAACATTCTTATTTTTCCTTTGTCAAACAACACACTTAGTTTCTAGGTAATCAGGCCAATCAAACCTCAGAGCCATGTACCCAGGGAGATCAGTAAATTTCTCTTAAGGGAAATTTTTAATGACAAGACAGATAGCCATCTGATAGACTCCATTTGTTTCGATTGCTTCTGCACTGTTGGAAAAGGTGACTTTGACATTGCTTCCAGCCCTACATTTTTATGATTCAATGATTCATTTAAACCATCAGTACTAACTATAGAATAATAATTCAAGCAAATCATAAAATTTTGGACCCCAGGTTGCAATAAATTTATGTGAGTTCTAATGTTTCAAACAAATAGCTTTTATACCATTATGAACACACACATATTAAAACTAGATACTGCTTATACTTAATTTGAACCCAAGTATTACATTCTCAAATTCTCATCCAGTAAGACGTGATTTCTGATCATTTGCTTATCCTGCTAGAACTCTCAAACTAGTGTATGTCATTTATGAATTAATATTTCCAGTATATGCTAAAATGTTAGAAAGAATATCACAATATTTACATACTTAAAACTCTTCCATCTTATGTATTATGACCTAACCAATTACTAAGTGCAAGATTAACACCGATCATTCACTTATTAAACAATTATTTGTTGACCAATTATATTCAAAGCACTTGGTAGACACTGTATATTAAATAATTAATACAAGAGAATATATTCTACCTCTTGATGTATACACTCTCGTGTGGAGACAGACATCTAACAAGGGCACAAATAAATGCAAATAACTATACTTTGTAAGTACAGGTATAAAAAAGAAAGAGTGAACTAATAGAGAAAATATTTTCTCTCATTTCACCCATAGTATCACCCAGCAATATTCTAGCTAATGCAGTTAACTTTTTGAACAGATCTGACCATTTCTAATAGCTCACATTTTTGTTTTGTTATACTTGGTAATCATAGAAGAGTTCCCAAGAAACTCTCTCTTTTATTATATTTATTGGGGTGATATTAGTTAATAAAATTATGTTGGCTCTATGTGTACAATTCTCTGATACATCTTCTATTTATTGCATTGTGTGCTCACCACCCAAAGTCAAATCTCTTCTTTTTTTTAAATGTTGACATATATCTTTGGATGTTCATAAATATGGAGTAGTATTTGATTTTTAAGGAACACACATTGCATTTTTTTTTTTACTAAGAAATAGCACATTATAAATCTTAGTCAGCCATGGCCAGTGTGCTCAGTGATTAAAACATCCACCCTGGCACCAAAGGGTCTCAGGTTCAATTCCAGGTCAAGGACACTTACCTGCATGGTAGTTTTGATCTGGACCTGGTTGGGACACATGTAGGAAACAATCATAACAATCATCAATGTGTCTCTCTCACAGCAATGTTTCTCTCTCTCTCTCTCTCTCTCTCTCTCTCTCTCTCTCTCTCTCTCTCTCTCTCTCTCTCCCTCTCTCTCCCTCCCTCCCCCCTCCTCTCTCCCTCCCTTCTTCTCTAGCTAAAAATCAATGAAATAAATATCTCATGTGAGGATTAACAACAACAAAAAATATTATCCAATAAGAGAGAAACTATGTTATAGTTTCTATCAAAATATTATTCTAAATATAAAAGTATATAGAGGTTAAGTAAAAATGGGTAAAGTTATAATATATAAAAATAGATATAGCTAATTATGAGATAATTAGAACAATTATTCTAATATAAGAAAAGTCAACTTCAGAGCAAGGAATATTACAGGGATAAAGAGAACATTTTATAATGTGAAAGAGGACAATATAGAATGAATATTTAATACCCTATATGTCTTTAAACCTAGCAAAAACAAAACTGCTCAAATTCGCTCTGAGCTTAAGATTACTCTAAAAAGTCTATTTTTAAAAAGAATAGATTGTTCCAATTATCTGAGAATTCAGTGTACTTGACAAACATTGAGATACAATGTTTTAAAAAAAGCATTTAACGATATTCTGTGAGTCTAATATTTTATGGCAATTACTTGAGTTCTTTGAGGTGAAAATAATTCAATTTTTGGTCTTGTTTATTTGGTTACTTAAGGTTATTTTTAAAACATTCTATTCTAAGGTATTTTTTAAATTATCCTGGGCATAGACAACTGGTGAGGACAATCATTTGTAATGAACACATTAATTTGTGAATAGATATTACAATATAGCTTACACATTATTCCTCATTCATCTTTTCTTAATCATCACAAGCCATTATTTCCTTTAAGCAATGCAAATCTGTGACAGGGTCTGAAATACCAGTATCTATCAATCAGTATGGTTTAAATTTTTAGTAAAAGCTTTAGAAATAATATTTAAATTATACAGTTAAAGCATGCATGCCATGATATACTAGAAATGAATTAAATGTTTTAAAAAATGTGTATGATGTCTAAGGAAATGCTCTCTTTTGAGTTGTAATCCAAAGACTTCACTTATATAGAAGGATATAATTTTTTGTTTTTTGCTTCCTTGAAGATGTAATAGTATGGTAAATTAAAGAATTGGACCATACTAGATCCAACAAAAAGTATTATAAAATATATTTATACACTGTGCTAACACTTGTAGAGCCTTATAATTTTGGAATCTAAAAATTGAGACTCTGGCCTCAATGTCTTTGGAGAAATTGTCAACCCAAATATTCTTATAAAATAAATTTTGAATCACATGATGGATATTCATTGGATGTTAATGAGCTTAAACCAATACCTAGCATATAATAAATGCTAAATAATTTTTAACTATTATTATTAATCTAAATTATCAACTACAAAAGAAGAGTGTCAATTAGAAACCAAATAGGACATCAACATGTCAAAAACTGAGGTGAATCTGCTCTGTCAAAAAAAAACATAACTTCTTCACCTGCATGCTTTCCCATGTAAATATAGTCTTCCATGTACTCAGATCCAAAACCTTTTACATTGATACTGTTCATTCTAGAATATGAAACATCTAAGTATGGAAAAAATCCTCTCAGAACCCAAACCGATACAGATAGTTTTTTATAGAGAACAAAATTTAGTTTGCCACTTTGTCATAGTTTCTGGAAGACTGAGTGAGGTAAAGATAGACATACTTTATTTGGGCAAGTATTTTGTTATTGACTATGGTAGAGGTAGAAGTCAGTCAGTAATGGATCGAGTAGCAAATGTAGCTATAGTTTTGGGGGCCGGTGGTGGTGATATTGAGTCAGGGAAGGGGTTTTCTAATTCTTAGGTACCATTTTTAAGTGTGATAGTACATCTTCATTTCATGCTGATATGGATAATCTAAAAACAGGTCAGTGATAGTATGGAGAATCAGTATAAAAACATGAAGACTTGGAGAATGGGGTAAGAAATAAGATCTAAGCAAAAGTCAGGACAAATAAAAGGTTTTACTATTGTAAGATTAAGGAAGAGAGAAAACATGGAGTTCACACTTACAGAGGTTTGTAATTTCAGCAGCATTTATTGCTGAAACTGCACATCTCATTCAAACATTTGTGTTAGACATAGGCAAATGTTTTTCTTTTTCTTTTTTATTGATTTTTAGAGAGAGAGGAAAGAAGAGGGATAGAGAGATAGAAACATCAATGAGAGAGGAACATCATTAATCGGCTGCCTCCTGAACACCCTCTACTGGAGATCAAGCCCACAAGCTGGGTTATGTGCTGTGACAGGGAATCAAACCATCAAATCTGTGATCTCTTGGATCCTGGGTTGACGCTCAACTGCTGAGCCATAAGGGTGGGCTAGACAAATGTTTTTCCTCTGCTATTGGCATAATTCTATTAGACTAGATCTGTATAACCCATAGAAACAGACAACAATGTGGTGATGGCCAGGGGAAGGGGAGAGGACGTGGAGGGGAAGTGGGCAAAGGTGGTCATTGGGACATCTGGAATAGTGCGAACAATAAAAATAAAGTAAAAAAAAAAAAAGCTACTTTATTTTGTCTTTAAAAACTCACACTTTATCAGTAATCCTATTCTTCTGCAAAAGTAGATTATGGTTTTAAACATTTAAATCAACACAAGTAAAAATGTTCTTTTATTAAGTTACTGTACATTTTATAGTTCATTATAGAGTATAGGAATAGTACCAGAAATTGGTATTACGTTTCAACTTTGGTCACTTTTATTTTTCACAAATTTTTTTGCAGTTTTAAAAATTATGAATTGAACTAATTCTTTCAGTAGTTTAGAAATATATTTCAAGTAAGGTAATCTCACATATTATAACTGAAAAATGAATTATTTTTTTCTAACATAAATGTTATTTGAGTAATTAGTGCTAGGTACTTTGACTAATGAGTGAAATAAGTTTTTGCTATTCAAAAGGCACTGAAATCTGGATTATTCTGAGAAAATTCATAATAGCTTTCAGAAATATGGGTAAAATGTGGATAACTACAATTTTAGAATTAAGTTTAAAGAAATATACTTTTCATAATTTGAAAGGTACTTGCAATATTTGACACTCTTTTAATTTATACCTCTTCAATTCTTCCCCATGTAAAGATTTATTACCAACATATTGACAGACCATGTAAAATATATATCAATGATTTGCTATCAGCTTAATAACTTTTGGCTCCCCCCCCCCCACATTATGTAACAAGTAATTTAAATTATGGAATTTTAGTCCATTTTATAAATTTATATATTCCTTTTTTGAATTAAAGAGATATGGATTTCCCCAAAGATGGATATATGCTGTTAAACCCATTTTTCTTTTTCTTTGAAGACATGTCATAATCTACCACTACCATATGGTATTTAAATAATGATAAAGTGTGACATAATTTCAATGAGATAAAGAAAAAAATGTTCAGGGCACATAATATGTATTTTCAATTATATCATTTTTCACATATAAGTCATGAAGCTAGAACTGGCCTAAACTGTAATATATGATAGTGTCATATTTAATCACACTAATAAAATGTATATTCTCAATCACCAGCTTGTTTAAAATACATTTGAAATTCCAAAGAGCTTACTAAGTGAACAAATTATAATCACTTGGCCTTGGCATATTTAGGATATGATATATAACACAGTTTACCTCTCAAGCACTCAGTATATATTCTCCATGATTCTGAAATAGCTTTAAAAAACATATTACTTTCAATGTTTAGCATAGGCTTGGCTTAAGAATTAGACTTAGGGATGATGCAGAGCAGAACATGAATTAATTCGTTTCTGCCAAGTATTTGTTAAATAACTGTTCTTAGTAAGTAAATTTATCTTGAGTGTAGCAGGGGAAACTCTATTGCATATTAAGTAAAGTATAAGCATCTTCATTCCTGAATGCTTTTTTTAAATACATGATTATATTTTAAAAAATTAAGATCCACTAGAACATATAACCTTCTAAATGTGTAGATAGAAGTTATTCATGTTAAACAAAATTAATATAGAGAATTTGGGACTCACAGAATTCATGAAGTAAATGAGATAAAGCATATACTTTGCATAACCCTTGGCACTTAATCATGATATATGGTGGTATCCATTGACCATATATGATACAGTCACCTGAATTTATTGAATTGTGGATAACTGGCCCAGCCTTTATTCTCACGAGTCTAATGGTGGTCAGAATTCAGCATAGGATAAGCCACAGGCATCCTAGTGTCAATAATAGCTCATTGCCTGAGACCCACGTTTTCGTATGTCTAGCATACTGATCTTTGGTGCTTTCCTCATCCCTTAGAATTCATATCCTGCCATTCACGCCTTATTTTCGGTTCTTTCCTTAGTCAGAAATTACAGTGATCATGTGTAGTAGGTTGCTTCTGGGGTCTCCAAACCGTTGCTTCCTGTAGTACAGTCTGAGCCCAAGACCTTATTTCCCAAAACAAGACTTTCTGGCGTTTCCACAGGACAGGTCCTGGGACATTGATGACATGTTGTGATCTTTTAAGTCCTTTGGGGGTCATTAATTTATTACAGGAGTAGGAAAGATCTTCAAGACACCTATCTTTCACTATATCTAAGCATCATTGTGCTAAACCAAAATTTATATTACCTCAGGATTATATCTCTATGTCTGTCTATTATCTATCTATCATCTATCTGTCTATCTATCTATCTATCTATCTATCTATCTATCTATCATCTATCTATCTATCTATCTATCATCTATCTATCTATCTATCTATCTATCTATCTATCTATCTAACATCTATTTATTATCTACCCATCTATTTATTATCTATCTATCTATCTATCTATCTATCTATCTATCTATCTATCTATCATCTATCTATCTATCTATCTATCTATCTATCTAACATCTATTTATTATCTACCCATCTATTTATTATCTATCTATCTATCATCTATCTATCTATCTATCTATCTATCTATCTATCTATCTATCATTTATGTATCATCTATCTACCTATCCACCCATCCATCTATTTATCATCTATCTATCATCTATCTATCTATCTATCTATCTATCTATCTATCTATCATCTATCTATCTATCTATCTATCATCTATCTATCTATCATCTATCTATCTATCTAACATCTATTTATTATCTACCCATCTATTTATTATCTATCTATCTATCATCTATCTATCTATCTATCTATCTATCTATCTATCTATCTATCCATCCATCCATCCATCTATTTATCCAGATGCCATGGACTTTCAAACCAGACACTGGAGCACTATCCATGTTTGCATATTTCTCCTGGGAAGAATTGTATGTAACATTTTTCATTGCCTGAAATTTTTATATTTGGATTCAGAAGTTTATGTTTTCAGAAGGTCTAAAGTATATTTGTTGTTTTATTTTCTCAAAAAAAGTGAGGCAATAACACAGGTCTTTTGGTATGCTCAGCCAGGCATTTCTCTTCAAAAAGATTATACAAGACTCTAAGCAACTTAGTAGATTGTTTAAGTCCTATGTCCTAACCTGGCCAGACCTGAATAATATGATAACTCTCCACCTCTTTAGTGGCCAATGTTACTCAGTTACCATGCTACTAAGAGCTGACATAGAACTCAATTTAGAACAATGGTAGAATTATACAATGCAATAAATAAATTATGGGGGGAAAGTGTGTATGTGTATTGGAGGAAATATAAACACAGATCAATGGAACTGAGTTAAGGGCCCAGAAATCAATCCACATGCATATGGGCTAATATTTTTGACAAAGGAGCTATAAACATATATTGGAGGAAAGAAAGCCCCCTCAAAATATGGTGCTGTGAAATTTGGAAAGCCACATGCAAAATAATGAAATTAGACTACAGTTTCTCCCTATGTACAAAATTTAATTAAAAATTGATGAAAGACCTAAATATAAGAGCTGAAACAATACATTACATGGAAGAAAACATGGGTAGTAAATTTATGGACCTTGTTCTTAGAGAAGATTTTATCAATTTGACCCCAAAGGCAAGGGAAATAAAAGCAAAAATAAATGAAAGGACTATATCAAACAAAACAAAACAAAATAAAAACAAAAAACCTTCTGCACAGCAAAAGAAGCCACAAACAAAACAAAAAGGCAACAGATGGGAGAAGATATTTGCAAACAACAGCTCTGGTAATGGTTTAATATCCAAAATATATTTTAAAAAACTCATACAATTCAATACCAAACAAACAAACAATCCAATTAAAATATAGGCAGAGGATCCAAACACACATTTCTCCCAAGAAGACATACAAATGGCTAACAGATATTAAAAAAGATGCTCAACTTCACTAGCTATTAGGGACATGCAAATCACATGCAAATACAATGAGATACCACCTGTTAGAATGGCCATTATCAACAAGACAGGTAATAACAAGTGTTGGAGAGATTATAGAGAAAAAGGAACCCTCATTCACTGCTTATGGGAATTTAAACTGGTAGAGTTTTTCCACTATGGAAAACAGTATAGAGCTTCCTCAAAAATAATTACCATATGACCCAGCAATTCCTATCCTGGTATCTACCTTAAGAAATTAAAAACATTTATTTGCAAAGATATATACACTCCTATATTCATTGCAGCATTATTCATGTTGGCCAAGACATGTCCTTCAATACATGATTAGATAAAGAAGATGTGGTACATATATACAATGGGATACTACTCAGCCGTAAGAAAAGATTAAATTCTGCCATTTGTGAAAGCATAGATGGACCTTCAGAATATCATGCTAAGCAAAATAAGGCAGTCAGAAAGAGCTAAGAACCATATGATTTTACTCACATGTGGGATAAAAGACTGGATCTCATAGACACAGACTACAATATGGTGGTTACCAGAGGGAAGCAGGGTCAGGAGGTCATAAAGGGTAAAGGGAGCTAAGTATATGGTGATGGAAGGTGATTTGCCCTTGAATGGTGGGTACACAATGCAATATACAGATCATTTATCAGAAATATACACTTGAAACCTATATAATCTTATGAACCAATGGCACCCTGATAAATTTAATGAAAATAAAAGTAAATTATTAAAACACAATAAAAAAAAACAACTTCTAAGGTGACTGGTGGCTGTAAAGAGTAGAATTTCTTATGTAAGTCCATACTGGGACATAGTCCAAAACCTTGGATTTTTTATCACAGTGTTTACATCAACTGGTTATTAAATTTTAATAATATAACAGGACATTAGCATTAAGGATTTTAATTGCTCAAAGATTTTTAACATGGAAGTCAAATATAATTGCAAATGGGAGCTCTTAGAAAATCACTTACATTTTAGTCAATAGAATATGTGTCATAATGTCCAGTTAAAGAGTAACTTTATAATATAAGTTGCATATTTGGAAGATATTATTAAATTGCATACAATTGTTTAAGATATAAAAATCATATTTTTGATTCAGAAATTTCCCTCCTTTCTTTCTAATTCAGGGCTCTGAGGAATCTATGGTTTAAGGCTTTTTCCTTTGGACCACTGACTTTGGAGTCTTGATAAAATAACTGGACAAGTTCTAGATAAATGTCTTGTCCCTGAAACACTTCTGTAATTGTAATAAAGTTTCTAAAACTTTACTTATAAAAGTTTGAATTTTCTGCCTACTTAGATCTGCTGCCTAAAGAGCACATGTGCCTTTCACTTATTTTTACTGGGATTAAGATTGTAATCAGTGGTAAAAATGTCCTTTGTTAGTCCTCTTATGTTGAACTCTACTGTAAATGCTAGATTTCAGAGTGAATATCTGATTCATAATATCAGTTCAAGAGTATCCCAAGATTGTGCTAACAGGCAATTCTTATCTCGTTTCTGCAGTGCTCAAGTATTTATCTTGAGAAACTGTAAGTACTTATAATGAAAAGGTAGAGAAAGCTTGTAATGTGTATATATATATATATATATATATATATATATATATATATATATATACTGCAGCATGATATAAAATGAAAAAATGGCGCCGTTAGTATCATGATAATGCAAAATGAGCCAAGGTGACAAAGTAATGTGATACGGATCTATTGCCCCCTTGAGATGTCAGAGAATTATTAAGATCAACTTTACTGAGCCCAAAAGTCATTGGATTGTTGTTATTATTTGGTAATTAATGTGAGTTGACTCCATGGTTGCAGTGAATTCTCTTGAAAAATATATGACTTCTGGGAGAAATGGCAAATTGGGAAGGAAACATATCAGTTTGGGCCAAGGTACTGAAAGATCACGTTTCTTATAGATGTAATAATTACTGTAATTACTACATTAAAATGTTAAGGCCTAGAAATGTTAATCACTTCCTAAGGTCACTGCAGGACTAGAATCCATCTGCTTTGATATCAATACTCTTTCCACTGTGCCAAAATGAGACGATAATAATGATCGCTGTGGATTATTACCAGTAAAATCAAAATACAAATGAACCATGCCTGAGTAAAGTATGCAGGAAGGTGGGGGAGAGATTGACAGAAGAAACAAGTAGACTTAATAGTAATTTTTATTGCAATTAAAAGAACTCAAATGTATAGAAACTTAGTATTTAATACATATGAAATGGATTGCAAGATGTTTTTTGGAAGGCTTGATGACTTATTTTGTGTTTGCTTTTCTGTGGCTTATTTTTCTTTGAGAATATATTTACAACCCTCTCTACTTTTCTTTTTTTTTATTATTAAGTCATATTCAGTGATTTTAAAGGCCACTGACGAGCCCAGTTTTTTTTTTAAATTGGCTAATTGTGTTTCTGATAATATAATTGTTTCTGATATTATATATATTTGTAATGAAAGCTTTTATCACAATAGTCCAAGACACAAACATTCCTCCCCTGAACTAGTACCAGGTCCTAATTACTGATGCTTCTTCAGTTTATTCCTCATACATCTGCTAGCATTAGTTTTAAGTAGTTTAAGTCAGATATTACCTCCTTACTACCCCCCAAAATCTTTCAAAGTTTCCCAATTACTCTCAATGAGACCTAAGCTGCTGACCAGGGCCTCCATGGTCATGTATGATTTAGCTACTTCATACCCTTCCCATATGAATTCACAATACCATTCTAGCTTAATCAGACCCATCTACAATGGGGTTTCATCTTTATGTTCCTTGACCATGGAAATCACATGGCTGTTACCTTTGGCATAGATGTTCCTCTGCTTTAAGGTCAGGTCTTCCCACTTACCTCTGTTGGAAATAATTTTCTTCATTTTGTACTTTCCTATTTATTTGAATCTTCCCCTTATTCACATTTAAAATACAACATAAGCTTCATGAAACCAGGGATTTGTGTACTGTGGTCAGTCTTATAACCTTATTATGGTTAAGTGCTAAGTGAATGAAGTAGATTATCTCTTGCATACAGAGATAACTCATCAGTATGGCCATGATTTGGACAATCCCCCCTCTTTTACTAGTGAATTTGCACGGATTCATTTTCTTTTGTGTTTCATTTACTATGTGACTGAAGGAATTAAGGGTGTTTCTGGTAGTAAGTACATACATGAAATAAAAAGAATTTAAAAATTGAACCCATATGTTTCTAAAGAATGTGCTTGGCTTTTTTAGGCAATCCATTGAGAGGTGACAATGGCCCCTTAATTAATTGTGTTTTCTTGAATCAGTATGTTGTGACTAAGCCACTTGTGATAACAGAGGATTGATTTTCCTCTTATACTTCCCTTTGAAGTTCAAACCCTACCATAAGAAAAAACAATTAGATTCCTTCTAAATGCAATGTTACTGATGAGCTTGTTTCATGGTCAATGGCGGAAATCAATTTTCATTTAAGAACCTACAGTACTTTGCCTTTTTCCTTTTTTGTAGTCTTTATCAATTCTTCTCTCCGTGGAAAGACGCTATCCATTCTGCTGGAGCCAGGCACTGTTTGCAAAGTTCCATAATAATGAAGCAAATGTTCCCAGAGAGCCTTCCTGAACTGGCAATATGCCCACTTTTTAATATGTTGATGATGGGCACTCTGTCTATTATGGAACATCTGAGAAGACTACAGTTTAGAAGAGACAGAAACATTATTGTGGCAAAACTCAAAATTTAAGTTCTTCTCTGGTCTTTCCAGTGAATCCTGGGGCTACAAAGAGTGTAAAGAATACTACAGTGGTTTATAAATTAGTCTTTTTAGTTAGATGTGACCATTAACTCATTCACTCCTTCAAATCAAAGAGCAGTTTGAAACAACTGCCTCTGTCCTTCCCAAGCTCTGAACTAAGGATGCGTTGTGCAGTGGGTGTTCAGTAGATGTTTGTTGAGAGGAAGTAAAACAGTTCTCAGCAGTAATTTTTATGTCAGTATTGTACACAATGTCGTTCTTAGATTTATACAAACAAGGGAGTTTGCCTTATGAGGAATAACTCCTTGTTTCACAGCAATGGTTTGTTATTTTTTGTTTTTGTTTTTGATAGGTGCCTTCTCACATTAGGTGATCTTTCCTTCTTTGTTTACAATTAAGATCACCCATGAAAATGTTGGAAGGTAAAAATGGTCTCATTCACATTTCGTTTTCATATATAGGTCTTCTCTGGCATGACTTTCCTGATAAAGATTTAATAAATCCCCCTTCATGTAAAATTGTTGTTTCATATTTTTTTGTAATGGAGACAATATGTCTTTATATGCATGAGTCAGTAGGGGGAAACAATACAGTTTATATCTTACAATAAATATGATTATTTCTGATATTTTCCTTTGCAAATGCAGAAGAGAATGAATATGCAGCCTCATTTAATAAAAACAGGGGGGAAAGGCTGTTTCAAGATCCTATTTAAGAAAAACACTTGAAAATAAAACAAGTGTTTGACTCTAATATTTTGACACTGTACACTGTTGACCAACTTGTATCTTAGTTTAACTTATTTTCATTTTTTAAAACATGTAACTAAAATTAAATTATCTAACCATATGTACTTTAACTACCCTGTTTTATGAGTTATTTCTGCTATCCGTTCCTTCCCAGTTGGAAATTAGATATCTTTTATTATCTGAATTATGTTGTAAAGTATTCTTAATTACAAAATTAAAAACAACTTGGCAATAAAAAGAGACAATTATTTTCTTTTACCTCATGCTTATGAATGTATGTTAATTTATCTAATCTTTTTAATAAAACAAAATACTTTATTTCTAGTAGATAATTACTTCTAAAATGAACTATAGCTGTGTTTATCAATTGGAAATTTCCCATTTTTATTTATTTTATTCTTTTAATATATATTTTTATTGACTTCAGAAATTAAGGGAAAGGGAGAGATAGAAACATCAATGATGAGAATCATTGATCTGCTGCCTCCTGCATGCTTCCTACTGGGGATTGAGCCCGCAACCCAGGTGTGTGATCTGTCCATAACTCAAATCCTAATCTCCTGGTTCATAGATCAATGCTCAACCAGTGATCCACACCAACGGGGCTATAACCCATTTTTATTTAAAAGTATTATACTGTATGTGAATTACTTCATGATTCTAGAGATTTGGTGTGGTCTTTTTTTTATTTTTGTCATCGAGATTTCTTTGCATTTGTAGCATTGTTTCACAGTGTATGTAGCTTTCACTTTGGTGGAGCTGCTGGAAGATTCGAGCCATTGCATTCTATGGCTGTTGGAGTGAAAGAATCAGAAGTTCCTTGGTTTACTTAAAAAGAAGAAGGTCCTTTGAGCACACAAATTTGAATCTCCTTGGCACAGCAGCCACTGTCAAGATTTAATGGAGTTCTTAACAGCAGTTCCCCTATAAAAATTTTTAGTTGTATTGTGATTGCTATTCTTTCCCCTGCTAGGAAACTGGCCCATATACCTGTGATGCTCAGAAACTCCATTGCTTCCCTGGATTTCCAGTCAGATATTCCTAATCCTGCTATTAAGTCAGGCAAATAAAAGAAGAAAGAACTAAACCTAAGATGTGGTTTCTATCACTGCCTACATATTTACACTTTCTAGAATGAAAATGCATACAAATCAAATTTTAAGCTGTATCATAAGAAAGTTTGGGGAACCATGTCTATATGTGTGTATTTTAGTGTGGGTTAATGATCAGAATATCTTTCCAGCCCAGCCAGTGTGGCTCAGTGATTAGGCGTCGACCTATGAGCTATGATCGCCTGTCAGGGCGCATGCCTGGGTTGCAGGCTTGATCCCCAGTAGGAGGCATCCAGGTGGCAGCCAATCAATGATTCTCTCTTATCATTGATGTTTCTCTTTCTCCCTCTTCCTTCCTCTCTGAAATCAATATATATACATATTTAATAAAAATCTTTCTAAGTCATCTATAATATCTTATGACTATACTAGAGGCCCGGTGCATGAAATTCATGCATGGGGTGGGGTGTGTCCCTCAGCCCAGCTTGCACCCTCTCCAATCTGGGATCCCTCTCACAATCCAGGACTGCTGGCTCCCAAACGCTCGCCTGCCTGCCTGGCTGATTGCCCCTAACTGTTTCTGCCTGCCAGCCTGATCACCCCCTAACCACTCCCCTGCCACCTTGATCAATGCCTAACTGCTCCCCTGCTGGCTCGATTGTCCCTAACTGCCCTCCCCTGCTGGCCTGGTAACCCCAAACTGCCCTCCCTTGTTAGCCCGGTCCCCCACAACTGCCCTCCCCTGCAGGCCTGGTTGCTCGCAACTGCCCTCCCCTGCTGGCCTGATCACCCACTACTGCCCTCCCCTGCTGGCCATGTTGTGGTGGCCATCTTGTGTCCACATGGGGGCAACCATCATTGACCACATGGGGGTGGCCATCTTGTGTGTTGGAGAGGTGGTCAATTTGCATATTACTCTTTTATTAGATAGGATGATAATACATTTTGGTTTTCCTATAATTATTGCTGGAATTGTTTATCCAAACTGAAAATTATCGCTTAGTTGAAGGCCAGATTGAAAGATTTAGAAAGAAAAAATTGGAAGGAAATAGTTGTTACTTTCCCACTAACTGTGGGTTTGTTTCTAGCTATCTACCATTCACTTGTGGTTCAATAGTGTTTCTATATATTCTAATTTTCTTATAAACCTTTTTATAGTACTTATTTCTAAAGCTTTCTTTATAGAATAGATAACATGCACATAAACTATAACATGGAACATTAGGAAGAAATGTCTATACATATTCATGCATTTTCTTCCAAATCCAATAAGCTGAGCATATTATATTAAATAGTATTTTTCTAAATAAAAGAAGCACATTTTCTCATCATAGATAAAATTACCAGATAAATAAAGAACACTGAGTTAAATTTACATTTGAAATAAACAATGGATATTTTTATTATTATAAGTATATCTCAAATATTACTTAGGAAATACCCTGAACATTATTTGTTATCTGAAATTAAAATTTATCATTTGTGTAAGAATAATCTTTTAAAGATTTGGCACATATTTATAATAAAATTTTATTCTTTCTTTTTTGGTAATACAAATTTAAGTCAATATGCTTTATTTTTGTTAAGTTGGACAACTTGATTATAAACAATTTGAGATAGTGAAAATCATATTATATTTGGATACCTATAAGTCTAACCTGTAGACATAATTAAATGTAACATTTTAATGTACTTTCTTACAAACATTTTATGAATATTTTACCAAAATTGAGTTCATAATACAAATTAAAACAATGATATCAAAATAACTATTATTATTAGACTAAAATTTATACTATGAATAGCTTGAAGACAGATAATATTAATCTTTGGTAAATTTATTGGTCTTTCTAGCCTAGTTTTTAAAAAGTAAGTTTATATTATTTAAAGGGCCAAGAAATTGTGATTTAAGTTCTTTTCATGCCAAAAAAAATGTCATTTTAATGCAACATTTATGCTGAGAGAGATTAAAAACTATTTTGTTTAGTGATTCTTCTTTCATGGGATATCATAAAAATAATTTGCTTTTTGTAATTTATAAAAGTACAGTGATTATTGTTTTTCTAAGTGTTAATGTAGCATAGCAAAATATTTAATTAAGCAATAGGATAACACTCTAGAGTAAATAAATCATTAAAATAAATTTCTAAAACTAAAAATAAATGACTACATAAGAAGGAATGTTAAGGGAAACAGTAGAGAACAAATCTTCATCTTAGTGTGATAGAATCTGTCTAACAAATAACTCCCGAGTTCTGGTTCTAAACTAATTAACAGAAGGCTAATTAACAGAAGACTAATTAATTCTCCTTAAAATTATTCCCCATTCATGAACTTTAATATTTGTTTATCTCTGGTGAACTAGAATAAGTTTAGTATTTCTAAAAAATATATACATGTATAGTTATTTTCTGAAGCTTTGCTTATTTAAAGGGACTAAAGCTTTCACATATTGAAAATTATTCAACATAGTATTTCTGAATAATCATTCTTTCAAATTTTGAAAACACAGACACATTGTTTTCTTAATATGGAAAAAAAATTAAACCCAATTTTGGTCCATTCTTGTTTTGCATGCCCTAAAGTTAACTTCTATTTTCTGTCTGCACATCAACAGGCCTTTTTCTTTTCTTTTTTTATTCAGAAATTTATAATGTATTTCTCAGGTATTCAGTGATCCCTTTAATTTACATTCACAAGTTTACCTTCAGCTCAGTTTTCTTTTATTATTGCACTACTGGCCCGGTGCATGAAATGTGTGCACGGTGGGGCAGGGTTGTGGGGGGGGGCATTCCCTAAGCCCAGCCTGCACTCTCTCCAATAGGGGACCCCTTGGGAGATGTCCGACTGCCAGTTTAGGCCCGATCCCACAGGCAGTCAGACATCTCTCTCGCAATCTGGGACTGCTGGCTCCTAACTGCTCACCTACCTGCCTGCCTGATCTCCCCTAACCACTCTGCCTGCCAGCCTGATCAACCCTGACTGCCCCCGCCTCCCTGCCGGCCTGTTCACCCTGAACTGCCCCCCTTGATGGCCTGCTTACCCCCAACTGCCCTCCCCTGCCAGCCTGGTTGCCCCCAACCAAACATACACATTTTAGGGATTCATAATAATCAGAACAGGATTTTCAATTGTTTAAACCATGTATCCCTGGCTCTCTTTTGTAGCCACTTTTGAATCAATGCTGAGGACATACACCTATGTCATGGAAGCCATCAACATAGAGATTTCATTTTTGCGTTGTGACATAATGTAAGTAAATGTTGTCCAGGTGTGATGAGAGCTGTGTCCAGTAAAGAAGGCTGAAAACCAAAGAGAGCTTGATTTGTAAAACGTGTTTTGTTTTGGAGTCATTTACTTCTAAGTGTGTCATTTCTGGTTTAGATGACTGTTTAGAAAAGTAGCACCAAAATGCATTGCCGCCACTTCTGTGGACCAGAATGGTAGAAAATATTAGTTTCCCATTTTAGGAAAAGAAATAGTATTTGCCTTTACCATATACAGGGTGTCCCCAAAAATGTATACACCGTTTAACAGCTCAATTTTGAAAATGAAATGTATTTTAATAAACACTGCATTTATAATTATTCAAAGTGTGCATATACATTTTTGGAGGAGTCAGCCTATATGTCTGCCTCTGGCTAAGGAGAATTCATTCTCCCTACACTTTTGTCATCTTCCCAACTTGGGGAGCAGATAATAAAAGTCTCTTTCTGCTCTCCACTGTCTCCTTGGAAGGTGGAAAGGGGTTGTAATGACTTAGGCACCAGAATCCTTTCTTTAATGGGTACGGAAAGGTGCTGTGCCTCCTTGAGTAAGCTTTTTTCTTTCCTATTTCCTTAGGCAAGCCAGTAAGAACATAATTGTCAGTCTGGCAGCCCCATGGTTAAGATGTTATTATATCGCTGCAACTATGTTGCTAAATGGAGCAGAGGACTCAGCTTCATACCTGAAGATAGACTGTATGTCTCTGACATGCTTGAACCTTTAAGTTTCAAGAATTAGCTTTATAGAGGATGTTGAACAGACTAATTTGTCCTTTACTAAGTTATATTCACCAA
Source organism: Cnephaeus nilssonii (assembly GCF_951640355.1). Taxonomy (NCBI): domain Eukaryota; kingdom Metazoa; phylum Chordata; class Mammalia; order Chiroptera; family Vespertilionidae; genus Cnephaeus; species Cnephaeus nilssonii. The sequence continues at coordinate 82,803,318 of NC_137072.1, read as the reverse complement.
TCCATCTTTATTAAAGTTTTGCCTTGTAGTATAATGCATATTTCTTACTATTAATCACGTATTTATTAATTTACCCACTTGCCTATTGTCCAAATGGAAGGAAAACAGAACACACAACCAGTATTTTTATAAATTACTAGAGAACCGGTGCACGAAATATGTGCACGGCGGGGGGGGGGGGGGGGGGTAGGGGGTGTCCCTCAGCCCAGCCTGCACCCTCTCCAATCTGGGATCTCTCTTACAATCCAGGACTGCTGGCTCCCAACTGCTCACCTGCCTGCCTTCCTGATTGCCCCTAACCACTTCTGCCTGCCAGCCTGATCACCCCCTAACCACTCCCCTGCCAGCCTGATTGATGTCTAACTGCTCCCCTGCCAGCCTGTTTGCCCCCAACATCCCTCCTCTGCCAGCCTGGTCACCCCTAACTGCCCTCCCCTACAGGCATGATTGCCCCCAACTGCCCTCCCTTGCAGGCCTGGTCCCTCCCAACTGCCCTCCCCTGCTGGCCATTTTGTGGTGGCCATCTTGTGTCCACATGGGGGCAGGATCTTTGACCACATGGGGGCAGCTATCTTGATCTTGTGTGTTGGAGTGACGGTCAATCTGCATATTACTCATTTATTAGATAGAATAGAGGCCTGGTGCATGGGTGGGGGCCAGCTGGTTTGCCCTGAAGGGTGTCCCAGATGAGCATGGGGGTTCCCTTGGGGCATGGGGCGGCCTGGGCATGGGGCCTGTGGTGATTTGCAGGCTGGCCATGCCCCCCAGCGACCCAAGCGGAGGCCCTGGTATCTGGGATATATTTATCTCCTACAACTGAATCTTTGTAGCCTGGAGTGGAGCCAAGCCTTCTGCTCGCTCCGTGGTGGCAGCCATTTCTGTTGGGGTTTATTTACCTTCTATAATTGAAACTTTGTAGCCTGGAGTGGAGGCCTAGGCCGGCCAGGGCAGGTGGAAAGCTTGGCTTCCTCCATTGCCGGGGGCAACCCTAGCCTGCTTTCTTCAGCTCCGTGGATGCTGACATTTTTGTTAGGATTTATCTTCTATAATTGAAACTTTGTAGCCTTAAGCAGAGGCCTGGGCCAGCCAGGGTGTACGGAAAGCTTGGCTTCCTCTATCGCCGGGGAAACCCAAGCCTCCCTCTTGCTCTCTCCATGGCCGCAGCCATCTTGGTTGGGTTAATTTGTATAATCGCTCCTGATTGGCAAGTGGGCATGGCTGGTGGGTATAGTGGAGTGATGGTTAATTTGCATATTACTCTGTTATTAGATAGGACTAGAGGTCCAGTGCATGAAATTCATGCACGGGTAGGGTCTCTAGCAGCTGCCAGGCCTCCCTTCCCCAGCTGCCGGCTGGGGCCTTCCTTCATTTTCCGCTGTCCCCTGGTGGTCAGCGCACATCATAGCGAGTGCTTGAACTACTGGTTGGTGGAATTCCTGAGGGGACACTTTGCATATTAGGCTTTTATATATATCACATTATATATATTTGTGATATTTTTTGTATGATGGGTTACTAGTCCCATTTGTCAGATTTCTTGCAACCACATCTGCTTATAATCAGGACTGTTAATGTAATATTTTTAAAATATATTTTTATTGATTTCAGAGAGGAAGGGAGAAGGAGAGAGAAATAGAAACATTAATGATGAGAGAGAGTCATCGATCTGCTGCCTACTGCATGCACCCTAGTGCGGATCAAGCCTGCAAACTGGGCATGTGACCTGACTGGGAATCCAGCTCTGACCTCCTGGTTCATAGGTCATTGCTCAGCCACCAGCCATGCTGTTCAGTCTATGTTTTAAAATTGATGGATAAACAGATTTAGCAACTATTAAAGTACTTGTGTGGTGCTCTTCAATAATTATTTTCTTTCCTTACACCAAGTTCTCATGTTGAACTCCCTCTCATTGCCTCTATACAGGAAATACTTTTCCCAGAACTGTGGTTTCCTTACTGGCTAAGTGGAAACATTTCAAACCACCAATTAATGTGAGACATAGCCTGGAATTGATTAGTAAAAGAGCAACATGATCTAGTGAGAGGCTATTAATAGTCATAAACAAATTAAGGAAAGCACTCAAAGAAATATTAGCAATGTGAGTTGGGAAGCAATAGTCCCCTTAGACTAAAGAGAAAAGAAGAAAGCTAGAGAAGGGAAGGAAGAAGAAGAAAATAAGATAAAAGGTTAGTGAGTGACATCTAACAGGGCACATCAGGGGAGCCAATAGCAGAAGCCAAAGCTGGTCTTTTGTACAGTGTTGGTCTTCTCAAAAAGGTTGTATGTTATCTTTATTAATTACCTGCATGAGTTATAAGAATGGGTGAATCCAACTGTCTTTTTTTTTTGTTCAAACTAACATTGCCTTATTTTTTAAAGATATTATTTTGAAGCAAGAGAATAGGGCAGCTAAAAGATAAGTTTCGGTGTTGTTGTTTTTAAGTAAGATTTATATTTTATCATCTAAAAAAATTCCAAGTTAATAAAATTAGGAGATTAAACAGATGATGTTAACCAGGCAGAATTTTTCATTCAGATACTAATTTAATATATAACACATGCTGTGACCTTTTGTATTAAAAATTAGAAATAATTTGTTTTATATAGATTAAAACAATAACTATTTAAAACTTACAAAAAGGCCTTACCTGAGTTCAATTTTAGAACTATAAAAGAGGTTGGTTTAAATTTATTTTACTGAAATATATAGTGCCATTATCCTAGTTATTTATTAAAATGTATTCTTCATATCTATTTGCATGATTAATACATATGTCATACTTTTACAATAAAAGGAAATAATTATGAACTTTGAAAGTTAAAATTGGTTGGGCATGTTTAAAGTCTAGTTAGTAATAAAAACCCTAAATAACTTATAACAACATTTTATTTTACCTTTTGAAGTCTTCTACACATGCAAGTAGGATTGATTTTGTGTTTGAACTGTACTATATTTGGATAAAATGTTATTTTATTTTTCTAACTTCATTTGTGTGATGGCTCACCCAAAGATAGTTTTTCGTTCACCAGATGATTTTTCTCCCATTCTATGTCAATGCATAACAAATTCAAAATTTTAAAACAGGAAACTGTCTAAATGGTATTTAGAATGTGGAATGTTGTTCCAGAAGGCAGAACCTCAGTGCCAGCCTTTCTCTCTATACCTTTCATTTTCCACCAGCGCTTGGCTAAGTTCGCCTCAGAATGGGAGGCAATTGAAGAGGGAAGATAACTGGGCAGACAGACTTCAAGGTGGCTCCCATGATCCCCACCTGCTGGGGTTCACACATGTGTGCCATCCTCTGTCCTTGAGTATGGGCATGGCTATAGCTTTATTTAAATGAATACCACAAAGGTGACATGATGCTTTCCATTGTTGCATTATGTTATGTCAGACTGTCTTCTCACAGACTCAATCTAGACACTGCGTCTGTCCTATCTGGGCTTTTAAGAAGCAAGCTGCTGGCAATCCTTCGCATACAAGGATTGAATGAAACCAAAGATCATGTGAAAAGGGAAATAGTTGCCGCCCTGCTCCAGCCTCTATTGAAATATATTTGAGATTTAGCATTATGTAAATTTAATGTGCCCAAGCTAATTATTTGCCGTATTTATATATTGCAATTTGGTCACCATTGTAGAGATAGTTAGCATTTCTAACATGGCACATAAGTATCATAACGTGTTTGTGGTTAAAATAATTAAAATCTAGTTCCTTAGCATTTTTGATGATTATAATAAAATATTGGTGTCTATAATATTCTCCATACTGTGCATTAGATTTCTAGGACTTACTTAATAATCATTACAAGTTTGTACCCCTAACATTTTGCTTATCCCCTATCCTGGTGACCAGCACTGTGTATTTATGAGTTTGGCTTTTTAAGATTTCACATATAAGTGAGATTATTTGTCTTTGTCTGACTTATCTCATTTATCATAACATATTCAAGGTCCATCCATGTTGTCACAAATTGCAAGATTTCCTTCGTTCTCATGCTTAATAATATCCCATCGTACATGTATATATGTGCCACACCTTCTTTATCCATTCATCTGTTGATGGGCACTTGAAGTTGTTTACAAATCATGGCCATTGTGAGTATTGCTATAATGAACATAGGAGTACATAAATATCATCAATATCCTTTTTTTCATTTTTCATTTTATTTGGGTATATATACACCTAAACATGTAATTTCCGGATCCCTAGTCCAGCCTCTAGATCAGAACCCAGCTCTGGCTGATGCTCTGTAGACATGTGAAACAATAAGCAGAGAAAAAACAAACAAACAAACAAACAAAAACAAACAAACAGCTAATCTGTACCTGGTTTCAGAACCTCAGAAAGTGTTCAATACACATGTGTGTTGTTTGAAGTTGCCAAGTATGGATTATTGGTGCAGCTGAGAAAACTAATTCTGAAGTTATATTGGTCTCCTGAAGAAGCAAGCTCATCTTCTTTTGGTTGTTATCAACATGATAACCATGTATAACTGTCGTATGTACCTTCAGAGGCTTGTAAAACTGAAAGGAGTACAAATATAATTCAGTTAATAGAAAATGACTAGCTCACATTAATGGTAAGAAGAGTTCTAGGATGTTACCTGTTCTTTGAAAGAAGGAAGTTGTTTCATATATTCTGTAAGAAGTGATGATTTTATCAGATCTACATTTCCTTCACATTTTCCCTTGGCCCTCCCAGTGTCCCTGACACAACTTCACGACAATTATAGAAATTAATTAGTGGTGGAAATGATTATTCATTTTGCTGATAATAAATTATTTTGTCAAATGGGTTTAGAAGCATGAGTTGCTGAAAATTTATATCCACACAAAAACCTGAGCGTGGGTATTTATAGCAGCTTTATTCATAACTGCCAAAACTTAGAAGCAACCAAGGTGTCCTTTAGTAGGTGAATGTGGTACATCCAGGCTACAGGATATTACAGGAGGATCCTAACTACATATCACTAAGTGAAAGAAGCCAATCTGAAAAGGGTTCACACTGTATGATTCCAGCTATATGAAATTTTGGAAAATTCCAAATCTTGGAGACATTAAAAAGATCAGTGATTGCCAAGGGTTGAGATATGGAAGAACAGAATAGGCAAAGCACTGAAGATTTACAGGGCAATAGAAATACTCTGTATGTATGATACTTTAATGATTAATACATGTCATTATATATTTATCTAAACATCGAAAGTGAATCCTAAAGCAGATTATATATGGACTTTGTGTGATTATGATGTATAAATGTAGGTTTATCCCTGGTAGCAAATGTGTCATTCTGGTGAGTGATGTTGATATATGAGTAGAGGAAGGGAGATGTGGGAAAGCTGTACCTTTCCTTCAGTTTTGCTGTGACCTGTAACTGCTTTAAAAATAAAGTTTTAATAAATAAATTTAACCTCAGGATTTTTTCTTATCCTCACCTATTTTAATTATTATAATAAAGTCTATACACTATATAATACCTTACACTTAAAGTAGCATATAGAATGTATGCCTTAACAGTAACAAATATATTTTGAAAATCTTGAAGGTATTATAAAGTTTTCTATTATTACATTTTTTTCATAAGAAGTCATTTTGTATTAATCCAGCCTCCTGTTTTCTTGTGAAAATAGCATAATGTTTACAAAATGTTGAACTGTGCTTGCAGCGAAAAACGAAACAAAAACACTTGAATCAATTACAACATGGGAGTTACAATAACACCGAAAGTCATTTCAGTAATTCTGTTAGAAAGTCACTGGTGTTGGATTGTGTTTTTAAAAGAGCTGTTTGTTCTTGTAGAAACTGGTCATTAACATTGCTTTGCAAATACATTAAATTGATTCTGTGCAAATACTAGTATCTGCTCAACTATAAAAATAGACTTGCAATTTTGAAAAGCGCAAATTTAATTGAACTCTCATGCTTTGGTAAAAGTGTTGCCAACAGTGTTTTGTTTGTTGTAACCTGTTTCTAGTGCGAGGATTGAAGATGGATGTTGTATCAAATAATCATTAGTGCCTGTAGAATAAGCAATTGCAAACAATGACCTTGTTTCCCACAATGTGTATGCAGGATTCACTGTGCCTCTAGAGATATTTGGTAATCAGCTCTGATTTTACTGTTGTTGAAAACATTGATTGTTTAATTAGTTTGTAGTACTGAAGTGTTTGCTTCTGACTTAAATACATGTATAATATATGTAGATTATATATATGGAAACATACACATACATACACACATGCACACACACTTCTTGGTAATCAATAGTCAGGCTTTGTCCAATGAAAGGAAACTAAAATGATTTTTCAAAACGATATTGACAATTATATTTATGTGTTGTAACAGAGCAGCAAGTCAGGTAAGAATGGAAAAATAAGTTGAAGAAAATGTGTCTTGTGCATAATAAGTACCTACTTTCAGGTTTTTTTCAAAATAAAAGATTAAATGTAAGCAAATTGGAATTTCCCATTTTAGAAGACAAATGTGAAGATATTCTGTATAAAAACCAAACCAAAATAGTGTCACCAAGAAAAATAAAATAAAGTAAAATTAAGTCAGTTGAAATAAGTTCAAATGTTTGAATTATGGAGTACAATTTTAAAAGGGTTCTACATAAGGAGATAGTATAGCCATACACAATTTTTAACATCACTGTGAATGGCAACAAGATCACATCTCTATGGCATTTTCCCCAATTTATACTTATTGATTTTAGGAATGGACGGTAGCGGGGCAGGGGGGCGGGGGAAGAGAGAGAGAGAGAGAGATTTGTTATTCCACTTATTTATTCATTCATCAGTTGCTTCTTATATGTGTCCTGACCTGGGATCAAATCCAAAATCTTGGTGTACTGGGATGATGCTTCAACCAACTGAGCTACCCATACAGAGCCCAGATTTTCTTTACAAAATAAATAGTTTAGGCAAACAAAAGAGTAAGAATTTCTCTTAAAAGAAAGCCAAAACACCACTAGATTAAAAAGAAATGACATCACAGCAATATAAAAGATAAAATGAAATTCTACACTGAGAGCTTCAAACATGTGTTTCTTCCCTTTTTTAATGAGTTATCAATAATGTGTGATAAAAGTCACATATTTTACAATATCTTGGTCTGCATTTATATATCTTCATTTATGAGTTGGTTTTTAAATCTACATTCTTCTATAATTATTAGAAAAGTAGTGTTTCCTATAAACACTACCTTACCCTGAATGTTTCTTATCCTATATAATAAAAGGCGAATATGCAAAGTGTCCCCTTGGGAGTTAGACAGACCTAGAGTTCGACCACTTGCTATGACGTGTGCTGACCACCAGGGGGGAGTGCAGAATGAAGGAAGGCCCCAACCAGCACTGGAAGACCCCAATCAGCCCTGATTGCTGGCCAGGCCTAGGGACCCTATCCATGCATGAGTTTCGTGCATTGGGCCTCTAGTGGCTATATAAACTCTTTAAATTGAATTCTGAGAGTAAAGACATTTTCAAGGAGCAATCAATATCAATATAAATTATTATTTTGTCCCTTTGGTAATACTTTGTATCTCCTGAAAACTTCTAGGATAATGGATCTTCATTTCATAACCTCAGCAAAATGTGTGTTTATCTAATCCAACTTTATCCTATTTCTGCTCAAATAAGTTCTACATCCATGACAAAAGGAAGATCATTATAATGAACAGTGTACTGCCCTGAAAGTATTTTAGGATCATAGATAATAGCCAAGGATAACACTGCTTTTAAAAATCATTTAGAATGGAAATCATTGTCAATAGTTATTCAGGACAGTAAATGCTTCCCTTTCCCAGTCCCTCTTCATATCTTCCTAAAGTTAAAAATAAAAAGGCGGTCCAAAACTTGATTGGGTATCTTAGTACAAATACAAAGAGGGCATAACCCTACTAGTTGTCACTGGAATGAAGTTTGAACTGTGTTCTAAATTTTCTCTTCTCACAGGGGAGCCTATATTCTATAGTCCTTGCTTCATTTTACCCTTCTATATATTCTTTCTAAACAAGACCTGAACCCCTCCCAATAACAAGCCATTTTGTCCCAGTTACTATTCTACCTGCTATTCACAGCTAGCATTCTGGAAAAGATAGCAAGGCAGTGTGCTATAATGTGACTTAGGATCATCACTTAATGGGCTAAATATAGTTAGAGAGAAGGTCGTTCATGAGACAAGTTTTTCAACCTCTGTTCCCTCCATGCCCAAGCAGACTTGCGTTCCATCCTTGCCAAATTTTTGTCCCTGAACGAATGCTCTCTCAAACTTCTGTGTCCTTTCACATACTTCTTCTGAGTATCCATTAATGATAATAACCCCAGCAAAGTTACATGACTCTCTCTCTTCTCCTCTCTCTCTCTCTCTCTTTCCCTTTCTCTCAAACTCTCTGCTGATCTGATTTATGTAAAAGTTAATTTTAAAATGTTATACTTTTTAAGACATGAAAAGTATGTGATATTTTGTCTTCCATTGAACAGTGCACAAATGAACTATCATCAATAAGGCATAAAAAATGGGATTTTGTTATCTAAGCAGCAGTGATGTTTTTCTTTAGATCTATGTATAATATAACCAATTAACTTAAGGAGAAAAAATATTTAAAATTATGGTCCTCAATTATTAGAGTGTTAGCTTAAGGCCAGGAAGTATGAGCAATATTTGTTCAATTTTTTCTACATACTTTACTTTTTATCAACTAAATCCATCTTTTGTTATATTAAGTTACTTATTCACAAATTGGAAGCTCAAATGAAAAATAAATTCTAATATAAGCATAGTGGTTGCATGAATGTGATTCCTAATAAACACTTGAGTTTCTAAATACTTAATTTATGAGCTGGATAATTCTAATCTTGAAAATTAATTTGATGTTTGCGCCAATGGTCAGTGCTTTCATAAGCAAATAATCACACATTTATTTTAGTACATTACACTTGAAATATTGAAATATTACAATAATATTTGTACTCTTAAAGTAGATGAAAAAAGCTTGTTTTTCTTAAAATAATTATTAAAAATCTAAGAAAAACATGCCTTTGATGTAATGGTGAGAAGTCAGTAATAAATGCTTGTTTTCAAGTTGATAACTCCTTCCTACCTTTGATTTTAGTTGTAGAGAACAGTGAATAGTGATGTCTGACAGGATCTGCAGGGATTCATTGCTCTGTGCTGCTAATCAAAACTGACAAATTGTAACACTGGCCTGAAAGCCTACTATTTGTGGATCATGAATAATGATTATTGCAAGGAAAACAGCTTTTTAGTATCCATTAGACCTCAATATCAGTAGCTATTCAACGCTTTCTTGACTGGCATTATCATTTATAGACAGATATATATATATCAGCCTTCTTCTACATTTATCTCATGCCTGGGATAATTTGTATCTTTTTAAAGGAAAACCAAATATTATATATATATATTTTTTTGTTTTATAAAATTGTCTATCATAGGTTGCTATTAAGATTTGCAAAAGTAGCACAAAATCAGTGAAAACACTTAATAGTAATTAAGGATACATTTATATGATCTTATGTTAATGCAGTAGTTCCTTACGTGAAAAAATTATGCTTATTATTTATGTTTTTATAAAAAAATCTATTTATTATCCATTTCTCAAATATCAGAAAAATGTATTTGAATAGTTATATAGGCCTGCATCTTCTGCCTTGAGTGAAATAATAAAAGTGGTTCATTTACTTCTTTCCTTAGAAAATCACCCTATACCCCCACACAAGTGAACTGTGTCCATTGTTGGATTATAGACAGTCAGACACTTGAAGAATTGCACCTTCAGACAGAGGGCAGAAAAATGTGAGCAATATATGGATACTACTTGACAATGCATTTGAAAAAGAACAAAAGAAGAACAAAATTAATTTTAAATGTTTTCTGTCTCCTTCTATACTGGCATTTCTAGCTTCTTGGGAAAAAAAAGAACTAAATTAGAGCTTTACAAAGATAGGTGAGAAATGCTAGATTTTGATTTTGGTAGGATTCTATAGAAATTACAGTGGAAGGGAATTGCCTTATAATGTGAAGGATTTATGTTTAAGCCTGGATCAAACTAGTTGTATGTCCTTAGGTAGTTATTTAATTTTTCAAGAGGGGAATGGCCAACTTTGGCTTGTGGGCCATATTCTGCTTGCTGCTTGTTTTTGTCTGACCTACAAGGTTGGATTTTACATTTTAAAATGGTTGTGAAAATCAATTGAGTAATAGTAGTTTGTTACAAATGAAAAGTCTTAAAAAATGAATCCTGGTGTCCATAAATACAACTTTGGAATATTTATTTATACATTGTCTGTGATTGCATTAATGCTGTAATGACAGAGCAGAGTAGTTGCAATAGAAACTATGTGATTACAAACTCAAAATACTAGGTACTAATTCCACATAAAAAACTAAATATAGAGACTCTAATATTGGAAAGAGAAGACAGAAGGTAGTGTAGAGAGAGGTAAGATATCAGACGGAAAATGTGGGGCAAGGTACTTCTAAAGACTATGGTTTCAGAGAAATGATGGAAAATATTGCTCTAATAAGAAAGGAATGCTCTTTAAAAGGAAGCATATGAGAATAAGAAAGGACCATTGGTATCTGATAATACAAAGAAAATATTCTAAGATTGATAGAAATATTTAAAGATATAGCAAAGAATTCTTTCAGAAAATATACAATGAAAATATGAAAACATAGACAATAAACTGAAGGAACAAGAAAATTGAAATATAAATGCTGGAGAGTCAACATCTGTTGACATCAATTTTCCATAATTGAGAGAGAAATGTCTCTGGATTAAAATATACCATCCTTTGAAATGTTAATGCTTCCAAAGATGAAGAAAGTGATGCGCACAGTCGTAGTGTTATCATAGAAAAACTAGTGGTCTTTCTCCATTGCTAGTGGGGGTTTGGATTATTGGGGTGCCAGTGGAATAAGCATTTCTGGAGGCCCCCACAAAAGGATGAGACATGACAGAAAGCTTTATTTTTGTGGCATTACATTCCTGGGTTTCCAATGTCTCATGTCCCTTTGTCCATTAGTACAAGTGTAGCTGGGGTTTCAGTAGAACTGGAAGCAAAGCCAGTGTCCAGACTTTGGTTTTCATGTTGCAGCCGGGTCCACTAGAGCATCAGGCTAGCAGCAGTCCATTAGTCCATTGTAGCAAATAAAGGATAGTGTGCCCTGAGCAATAAGAGTCCCAGGAACATAAGAGGAAGGAACTAAGAGAGCAAACTTCTTTGTTTATGGGATTAAATATCCCCAATTTTTCCCCCTTGCAATGGCCACACCTGTTCTGGCCTTTGACCTGTTCCCAGGTGGGACTGAAAGACAAGTACCTTCCAGATGCCACCCCAAATTTACTGGGCATGCATCTATTCTCCTCCCTGCCCCGTCCCTTCCCCTAGTGATCGAGGAATAGACTGATGACTCCCCAGGGAGAGTAAAGCTTTAGCTGTCTTGTGGAAGCTGCCAGACTTATGACATGCTTACAGTATTTGGGCTTCCCTTTGCTCCTTCCCTGTTATTAATAACTAGAGGCCCGGTGCACGAAATGCGTGCACGGAGGGGGGTTGTCCCTCAGCCCAGCCTGTACCCTCTCCAATATGGGACCCCTGGAGGGATGTCCGACTGCAATCCAGGGATGTCCGACTGCCCTGGATTGTGAGAGGGATGTCCGACTGCCCTGGATTGTGAGAGGGATGTCCGACTGCCCGTTTAGGCCCGATCTCATAATCCAGGACTGCTGGTTCCCAACTGCTTGCCTGCCTGCCTTCCTGATTGCTCCTAACCGCTTCTGCCTGCCAGCCTGATCACCCCCTAACCACTCTGCTGCCAGCCTGTTTGCCCCCAACTTCCCTCCTCTGCCGGCCTGGTCACCCCTAACTGCCCTCTCCTGCAGGGTTGATCAACTCCAACTGCCCTCCCTTACAGGCTTGGTCCCTCTCAACTGCCCTCCCTTGCAGGCCAAGTGCCTCCCAACTGCCCTCTCCTGCTGGCCATCTTGTGGTGGACATCTTGTGTCCACATGGGGGCAGGATCTTTGACCACATGGGGGCAGCTATATTGTGTGTTGCAGTGATGATCAATCTGCATATTACTCTTTTATTAGATAGGATTAGGTTCATTACAATGGTGTCAATATGACTGCTCAACAGAAGTACAGAAAACTCTTCTTTTTGTTCATTTGGCTTTAATCACACTAGCCTCTTTCCCATTCCTTGAATGCACTGAGTCTTTGCATTTGTTGTTCCCTATCCATAATGCCATTTCTGTAGATATTCACATGGCTTGTTCCTCAATATTTTCAGGAATTTATCCAATTATTATCAAGAGAAGATAATAGAATCTACAGGTGCTTAAACTGTGTGCATCATGCATGAACTCTGGTAAACAACAACTATTATTATACATGCAATAAAACAAGAAAATGTAATCTATGATAAAAACCAATCAGTCAATAGAGACAAGCCACATAATGATTAGATGCTGCAATTGGTAGACAAAGACATTAACTTTTTTAAAAGTTAAAGGAAAATATGTTTATAGTGGCTGTACAGAGGTGATTATTTGCAAAGAAATTATAACTATAAAGAATAAAAATGTAAAATGTATTGGATGGTCTTTATATTATATTGGAGACAGAAAAAAAAGGGAGACAGTTATTGTATAGGTGAATCAATTGAAATTAGTTAATCTAAAGAACCAAAGGAACAAATATTAAAAACTAAAATAAACAGCGTTAAATTACCTCTGGGGATATAGTTTCAATCTAATATATGTTCAGAGTCCCTGAAGGAGATCATAGGGTATTAGGAGAAAAAAAAATGAGAATACAGTGGCTGAAGATTTTAAAAATTAAAGGAAAATATCAATTTATCATTAAGGATCTCAGCAACAATTAAGCATGTGAAACTCAGAGAAAATAGTGCCTAGGCGCACTGTATTTAAATTGCTAAAAATAAAATAGAAAAATAAATACTTACAGATGATGTATTATAGAATTGTACACCTGAAATCTATATAATTTTATTAACCAACTAGAGTTCCGGTGCACAAAATTTGAGCACTTTGTGGGGGTGGTCCCTCAACTTGGCCTGTGCCCCCTCGCCAGTCCAGGAGCCCTCAGGGGATGTCCTAAGAACTGCTGCAGAGGTGGGAGAGGCTCCCACCAACACCACTGTGCTTGCCAGCAATGAACCCTGCTTCTGGCTGAGTGGCACTCCCCCTGTGGGAGCACACTGACCACCATGGGTAGCTCCTGCATTGAGCGTCTGCCCCCTTCCACCATTTGGTCAATTTGCATATAGCCTTTTATTATATAAGATGATACCTCAATAAGTTTAATAAAAAATGTAAAAAAAAAAAAGAAATTTTTTAAAGCATCCAGATATAAATGGTACATTTCATATAAAAAATATATAACAGGTTAGTGGTTAAGTAATATAATTATAAATGTTCTTTTACTGATTTAGTAATTTTATTGTGGTATGTAAGATAATGACCTTGATCATAGGATAGCACACTGAAGGACATGTGCAATATGATCTCTGTAACTTTTAAATGATTAAGAAAATATATACAGATATAAATGTGGACATATGAAAGTTCTTTTTATTATTGTAACTTTCCTAGAAGTTTAAAAGTTGTAAAAATAAAAAAGAACATAAAACAAGTGAAAGTATTACATATACAACTATAATAACTTATTTAAAACATCAATTTGCATCAAAATTGCAATTTGCAAATTATTTAAAACACTCAAATCTTAAATAGAGTAGGCAGCCTCGGTTGCACTTAATTGTTGACATGTAGAGATATGTGTTCATAATAACTAGATCTTTTTTTAATAGAAACTGGAAATTCAGAATTTTATGTGAAACTTTATAAGTTTATATATCACTAGAGGCCCAGTGCACAAAATTCATGCATGGGGGGGAGGGGTTATCCCTCAGCCCAGCCTGCACCCTCTCCAATCTGGGATCCCTCTCACAATCCAGGACTGCTGGCTCCCAACTGCTCGCCTGCCTGCCTGCCTTCCTGATTGCCCCTAACAGTTTCTGCCTGCCAGCCTGATCACCCCCTAACCACTCTGCTGCCAGCCTGATTGATGCCTAACTGCTCCCCTGCCAGCCTGTTTGCCCCTAACTGCCCTCCCCTGCAGGCTTGATCACCCCCAACTGCCCTCCCTTTCAGGCCTGGTCCCTCCCAACTGCCCTCCCCTGCTGGCCATATTGTGGCCACATGGGGGCAGCCATCTTTGACCACGTGGGGGCAGCCATCTTGTGTATTGGAGTGATGGTCAATTTGCATATTACTCTTTTATTAGATAGGATTACAAAGTATACACTACATATCTGAGGCCAGAAATTAGTGATTCACCAACAATATACATGAAAGTACTTTTTAAATCACTTCATCTATAATAAGAAAAGTGTAATATGCTAATTAGACCAGACAGCCGAACTACCTTCGGACGTCCTTCCAGATGACCTTCTGGATGAAGCCAGGGCTGCGAGGGCCGAGCCCCTTGCATAAATTTCATACATCAGGCCTTTAATACTTTCATTAAATTATACAAAATTTTAGATAAAATTGACTATTTAATAATATGAACACTTTATATTGTAAACTTTATATCTTAATGTATCTGTAAGTTTAATAACAAATTATACTTTTGATATCATTGCTTGAATTTCATCTCTATATAAAATTATTTTAAATGCTTAATACTATCTGCATTTAAGAGACAAGTTAGTAAAATTCATGTCTAAGATTTTTACATTCTGTTTCTAATATTTTCATATATCAAAATTTTTATATTTTACCTTTGTAAACATTATGAATTTAAAGTATCTATATCCCAAGTTACAAATCCAGAGGCTCATTTGATAGCATTGATGTGATTGATGAATCTATTCTACTTTAATATGTAGGGCAGGTGGTGGTTCTGTGTTTGCTGTGTGAATTGTACTATAATCTTAATAGTCTGATTGATGGCAAGGGCAAGACTGTCAACATTATAATGCTATTTTCTGAACCTTGAGCTTGTATGACTTTAAACACAAAATAACTAATACACTGTAAAATATGCAGCATCTATCTTGTCTTATAAGAATATCTCTTACAGTCTTTATTGTCCCAAATCTATTACCAGAACCACCAGTTTGTTCATACCTTTGGGGACTCAAAAAGGTCTATTTCATTACCTGAATACTATCGCTCTTCAAAATATGTCTATTCTGCTCTCCCCACCCCCACATTTTTTAGGATCTTTCTCTTTGCTAGATAATAATTTATTTATGCCTAAATATATTACTGCAATTAAAGGTTAAAGTGATTTATCTCTTCCCATATTTACCAAATTTTATATAAATGTGATTTGCTTATATGTTTATACACATATATATGTCTCCATATGTATATAGCACATAGATACTAAATAAAATCAGAATGCATTCAGCAAGTAGCTTGGTTAGGTCTCTGAGACTCACATGCATCAAAGACTGCTGGTCTATTTAAACCTAGCATAGGCTTCCTGGGAGGGCTGTTGAAATGGAGGTGGCGTTAGATTATTAGGGTTGTTTGTAAAAATTATATTATTGTTAAGTAAAATGGGACAAATGAAAATAATTTTAATCCTTTTACCTTCTAAACTCTTTCTGTCTCACATGGGCTCCTGGGGGATTCCTGTCATGTAGAAGCCCTCAGGGTAGATTTCTGTGGATTCTATAGTGTGGACAAATGAGGCAGGTTTAACAGACACTCTGATAAATAAATAAAACTGTTATTGCTGCCCTTCATGGTATTTTTCTTTTTAAGCCAGCATATGCACACTCTACTAAACACAGAATGGCAATCTATTCGAGTCCTTACGTGAAGTGTAAACTGTTTTATTCCAGGAGGGCCTAGAGTGTAAAACACTGGGGTGCAAGCCCTGGTGTTCTTTTCCTGAGATTTTTAGGCTGGGTTTTATCTGATAACCCCATTTATTTCAAGATGAATTCCTTGAATATTTAATTGAATGAATATGCAAAATCAACCAGATAGAACTATATACAAAAGACTAAGCTGCCAATCATGGGTGATTTTGGAAGTTTAGAAAGGGCTTTCATAATTGCATGCTTTTTTTTTTCTTGTAGAAAATAAACTAGATTTTAAGAACTTAATCTACCACTAATTGCAAAATACAAAGTGCTTGGTTGTTCTGCTGATTTGTTCAGGTAATTTTCTAACTATTTATTTAAATTTTGTATGCATAATGAATTTTGAGCTGATCCTAACCATGATTATAAATACAAATGAAGTATTGTACATTACCATATAAAAATACAAAAACTAGAAAGTAATATATTATCCCAGTGCAAAATTTAAGCAGTGGAATGGAATGCTTATAAGTTGGTTAACAATTGAGGTGAAGGTAGTAAACACACCTCCATTAGGAGTGGACTGCCGCTTCTGATTCTCTGTTGACTTGTTCCCCACTTTTAAGGGCCCATTTAATTCATGCGTATGCTATATAGTAGGACAGTTATTCTGGATTCGAACATATTGATTATGTACTTGTTTTGAAAGACAAAGATGCACCAATACTGCTTTAAATTGTGAAGAATTGAAATAAATATGTAGACAAAATGAGACAGGTATGCAGTGCATATATGTGGGAGCATGACTAGAAAATCACAGGAAAAGTTTAGGACCTTTGACCTACTATAAACTAAGCCACATTAACCATTGAAACATATTATTCATCAAATCCATCCATTGAATCAGGACCTCACACGTGCGCGCGCGCGCGCACACACACACACACACACACACACACACACACACCTGCCTCTATCCTTTCTCCTAAGTCCTCCACCAATGGCAGTTGGTACCACTTCACCTACACATGGGGTTTTACTGTCACTTCCGAGCCCGGGGCCTACTCTGATCTCAGCAAATCTCAGTATAAGCAGTTGCAGGTTAATGTATTTTCAAGACTATAGGAGATTAAATAGGAGCTCTTCAATGTGTTAGTGAGATTAATTGGCTTTTTTTCAAAAGCATACAGATCTGGACTAAAATCTTGCCTCTGACACATGCATCTTGGAGACCTGGAGTAAATCATGCAGTCCCTCATAGAGCCTGTATTCTTAATTTATAAAGTGTAGGTATAAATTCCATATAAATCTACCCAGAAATAATAATTATGACATGGGGATTTTATGGAATTTAATGAGGTAATACACAAAACATGCTTGTTATAGTTCATTGCACATCGTGTGGGCTCAGAGATTTTTCTTTCTAAAGGCATAATGAGTTCCTGATCAGAGGAGGAGGGCAGAAACGGCATGCACTGGAAAAGCAGACAGTGAATGTTTGAGGGTGTTTACCCAGTACTGTGCAGGCAAAGGGACAGTGGATTCCGGGACATGGACCTCTGCTGTGGGGTAGCTGTAGTTCCCCTGGCTGCAGTGGACAGAGAAAAGCATAGATCAACATGGCACCGAGTCACCATCGATTCCTCCTTTCCGCTCATGCAACAGTCAAACCAGCAGCAAACTCATCTGGCCAGTTCTCATCCCTTCCACCTGTATCATCCCAGCCTAAGCAGCAGTATTGTTACACCCGCCTATCAGGCTCAGGCTGTTCTCAGTGCAACAACCAGTGCTATTCTTTCAAAATGTGTGTCAGGTTATGTCACTCTTCTGTGGTAAACCCTCCAGTGGCTTCTCATCTTTAAAGTAGGCCCTATTCAGTCTGCCTCCTTTGTAACCAATCCCCTCTCTCCCCCACTGTCCCTCTTCTCCATTTGCCCCAGGCACACTGATATCCCTGCAGACTGTTACCCCAGGATGTCTGCAGTTGCTGGTCCCTTTGCCTAAAACACTCTTCCCTATATACCGACCTGGTTTCTCTTTAAAGGCCTCTGCTCCGATGTCATGGTGATGAGCTTCTATAAAAAGCATCCAGCTCTGCTTCTAGACACTCCTTAATTTCCTTCTATTGCATTTATCATCTTCTAACATCCCAGTGAGACATATTTACTTGTTTGTTTTTCTATTATTTCTTACTTTACCCCCTGTGCATGCCTTCACAATGATTTTGTTTTGTTTATGATTATATTCCTAATACCCCAAAGAACTCTTGGTTAATACTAAGTGTTTATTAAATGATTGTAAAATAATGAATTAAGATTATTCTAAGGCTGAGTTCTAAAGGCAGTTCTTTTAAATGTAATATAGGAGAGATATTCTTCAGCACAAGTACTCAGAGAAAAAGAATTCACTTTCCTTATAAAGTAGTACATTAACAAAAAAATATTCAGAGAAGGAAACAGAAAAAGTAACTATCTGGTGGACTAGTGAAGGAATTCCAGGACCAAAGTCTGATGCTGTTTGACTAAATGAAATTTTCTTAAACTGAAAACAAGGAATGTTTAAAACTTCTCTAGCAAGTCACTTTGGCAGGAAGTTCATAAATCATATTTTCATGATTAATTTAGTCTGTCTTTCTACCCCTAGCAAGTTTATGTCTAATGATTCTCATAGACAGACTATTATCTTTAATTTTCAAGATCATTTTATCTTTTTTAAAAGATCAAAAACTAAATATTTAGAATTTTAAAATTTATGCCTGTGATGATTTTAGTACTTTCAGGAATACATGTATTTGATTGCATGGTTACTTTAGTAATTCATCTATACAGTAGGTCCTCGGGTTACGTTGGAGATCCGTTCCTATGGCACAACATAACACGATTTTTGCCGTAAGTTGGAACCCACCTACGTAAGCACCTACGTCACTCACATGGAGCAGGTACACAGCAGTAATGAAGTGAAACAGTAAAAAAATTTAAAAGAAAGATAGCAATTCCCGACCTTTACTTGTGGTAAATAAATAATAAAAAACATAAAGCACATATGTACATACATCAAAATGACGGAACTTTTTTTTTATAAATAAATGGGAGATGGCGACGTCACCACAAAATGACGTACTGTGGAGTCCGACATAACCTGAGGACTACCTGTACTCATAAAAGGATAATATGCTAAATAGACCAGATAGACCAGACATCCTTCTGGACAAAGCCACGGCAGCTGCGAGGGCCCAGGGATAGGCAGCCACCGTGGCTGTGAGGACGGAGGGAAGGCAGCCCCAGCGGGGTGATGGGGGCGGCACTTTCCCCTGGTCGCCCCGTCACCCCCTGCAGAGGGAGGCCAGACTCAAAGGTGAGCGGGCCTAAGCTGTCAGTAGGATATCCCATGAGGGCTCCGGAACTGTGAGATGGGGCAGGCTGGGCTGAGGGGCCACCCCCCATCCCCCGCCCAGTGCACACATTTTTGTGCACCAGGCCTCTAGTATAATTATAATTCCCTGTGTATCTAAAATATTTTAGTGTTACTAAAACTTTTAAATGATAATTATTATTGTCAATGTTGATGATGTTTGGCTTATGAACTCCCTTCTAAACCCTTATTTAATTTGATTGTTTAGTTACAAATACTGAGTGTGTAAACCAGGGCACTTGAGAAATGGTTCTGAATAATATTTATTAGGATAGAATTTACCTTTCATATGTCCATCTCACATACCAAAAACTCATAGAAAGTACTCGGAAAAAAATCTCAGTAGAGGTGGCTTTTATCTCCCCCAAGAGGGTGATTTTATCTAGATTAGCTTTGCTGTATTTCTCTGGAGCTCAGGAAATTACTGTCCCTGAAAATAATTATCTGAGATTAGGTTAGAGGCCAGACACAGGGGCTGAAAAAGAATAGAAGCCAACTTTTTTAACTCAGTGGCATAAGGTTACCCTTTTTCTGGATATTTTGCAAAAACGGTCAAGTAGAAAGGATACTATTTAAAGGTTCATTCACTATATAAAATTTCAGGTCTCTACTATTAATATTAGTAGATTTTTTAATGTGAAAGACTTTATTTCATACATTCCTTATTTCTCAAATAAATACTAACAGATTTGGAAAGATTAAGGGTTATGTACTTACATGCCAAGTACAGAAGTATACTAAGTGTACACCATATGTAGACAATGGGTTTGGGATATTACATTTATTAATTTTTTGAAACACACACACACAGGATGAATGACTGAAGCTCAGGTGTTAAATATTATGCTCAAGGTCACAAAGCCAATAAGTTCAGAGATGTATTTCCACTTTGGTCTTCTGATTCAAAGTTTAGTCTTTTTTCTCTAATATCAAAGTGACTTCTTTTGATGATTAAAAATAGACCTATATGGAGTGGTCAAAAGTATGTGAGTATGAAAAACAGAGTTTATTCTTTTTTTATTATTTATTATTACATTATTTTAATACAAACAATTGTAAGTGTACTTTTGCCCATCCCTATATGTTAATCTTATGTTTATATTACTAGCATTCTCCATTATTTACTTTATGTCCTATGATGTCTTTGCAATTATCAAAGTTAGTTGTTAATGATATCATTGCTCTTGCTTGTTCTACTTCTGAGTTATATTTATCCTGTGGTTTATTTATTTTGGCACAACAAGATTCACAGCTTCTTCTGCAATTTCGTGAAATGTTTCTTGCTTCATGACCTTGTTGGCTGCCCTAATTGCAATGTTCTTTTAAAATAAAATGGATATGACAGTTTTTAAAGTACTTTTAAAGTTTTTTGTTTAATGTCACATTTTTAACCACATATACAAAAAAGCATATTTGTGAGTGTAATGTACATTTTCTCCAGTTTTCATTCTTATGCATTCCCAATGATTTTCATGAAAATTATTACACCTTCAAGTTTGGCTTTGGAGAATGTCTAAAGAGATATTTTTATTCGTTTCCATATTGTATTGAAATAATTCATTTACTAGTATCTAAGTGCGGAGAATATTGCTATTCACCTAAATATTTTTAATATAAATTTGAATATTTGCTGTTCTATTTTTTGAAAATGTTAGCCAATCAGAATTCATTAAACCTTCAGTCAGTCATATTTGCAATATCAGTATGGAGCTTGGGTAAAATGGTTACATTGTCAATTAGCAAATGTTTGTTGAGTATCTGCAATAAAGCAAACTTTGGGAGAAGCTTTGGGATATCTACACTAATAAAAAAGAAAGATGCAAATTACTGTCACTCTGCTATGCTACTAGCCAATCAGTGAGTATGAAAATTAACCTGAAAACATGGCGGCAGTCCCACCCCCACACTGCTCCGGACCTGTGGGGGTCGGAGAAGTCAGGCACCAGCGCCTGAGGCTGGCTGCAGCCAGGGAGACCAAGAAGCCACCTGCCCTGTGATCCCTGGCCGCAGCCAGCAGCAGAAGCCTCACATCTGCCTGACCGATGTCCTGGGGGAGATGGAGAAACCGGGCCCCTGCGCCTGAGGCTGGCTGCAGCCCGGGAGATGAAGAAACCTCCTGCCCCATGATCCCAGGCTGCAGCCAGCTGGAGATGTCAACCACATTGCATCCCAGTGAAGATGGAGAAGCTGTCTGCCTACGGTCCAGGCGCCAGCACCTGCGGCTGGCTACAGCCTGGTAGACAAAGAAGCCGCCCACCCTGCAGTCCCGGGCACCAGTACCTGCTGCTGGCTGTGGCCCAGGAGATGGAGAAGCTGCCCACCCCACGGTCCTGGGCACCAGCACTTGCGGCTGCAGCCCAAGCGAAGCCACATGCCCACCATTCCCTGCAGCTGCAGCCAGCCTCGGCGCCTATGGCTGACCAGAGGGAGGGAAGCCCAGATCCCGGGTGCCTGTGGTCGACTAGAGCAGGGAATCCTGGGTCCTGGATGCGGGGCCGAAGCAGAGGTGGTTAGGGGCAATCAAGCCAGCAGGGGAGCAGTTAGGGACAATCAGGCTGTCAGGCAGAAGAAGTTAGGGGCAATCAGGCAGGCAGGCAAGCGGTTAGGAGCCAGCAGTTCTGGATTATGAGAGGGATGTCTGACTGCCGGTTATCCCCTGAGGGGTCCCAGATTGGAGAGGGTGCAGGCTTGACTGAGGGATACCCTCCCCCCCGCAACCCCCCCATGCACGTATTTCGTGCCCCGGGCCACTAGTAAAATAAATAATGAAGATCTTTCTCGAGGCTTATGTTGAAGCTAGAAAGTGCATCAAATATTTTAATACAATGCAATGCTAACTCTATTCCAGATAAACACTCAGGGTACTGCAAGCTTTATAGAATCACCAAAAAGATTACTAGTAAATGCAGTAGAAAATCCATGTGTAGAATGTTAGATGTATGAAACAAGGTTTGCTACCAGGAATTTGCAAGTGCTTTATTTAAGCTGGAGCACAATTGCATATGAATAGAAGGAGACTTGAGTAGTGAGGTAGGCAGGGATCAGCTTATAAAAAGCTTCAGAACATAAGGCATGAAGTTTAAATTATACAATAAAAGCTAAGGAGAACAAATGTGAACACACTACCTATGGGGTCCTTCATAGATTTTTCTATTTTTGGTAAAAGGACTGTGGATCCCCGCTATATTTAAAAAGCCAGAGAGAGAAAACTTGTCAATTAAATGCATGATATGTCTATGCTTGAGGTTTCCCATTGTGATTAGCTTTTGGATAATTAACCTGTAAGAAATATTCAAACTCTACATTTCTCTCACCATATGTTTGGCCACCTCTATGAACTGACAGTACTCTAATTATAAATATAAAGTTTAACACCAGCTGATACAATTGATGTGGAGGACAATGAGGAGGCCTGAGTTCCAGCTCCATTCTTGTCAATAATTAGCTACAATATGGATTAAGTGAGGATATAAATCAGATACCATTACTGGTATTTATATACACTTTTACTTTAAACTTACCACTGTCTGTACCCAGGTGTACCTGATTCAGAATCTTGACCTCCTATCCCTTCCTCATTCCATCCCTGGTCAGTCTTAATTACATCTTCTATAAAGTCAGAAGCTTTGTGGTTCTCTGGTACCCAAATCAGCAATACCTAAGGACGTGTTAAATACACACTTCCTTTGGCCACATTTTAGACCTATATTATCAAAACACTGATTGCTGGAAGTGGGTCTAGCAATCATGTTTTTCAACCCTGACAAAGATATGGTGATTAGAATCATTTTAAAAACCTGAAAAATACTGATACTTCAGCAACCTCCCAAAAGATTGTGATTTAGATACTATGTGTGTGTGTGGTTTTTCAGG
The DNA here is from genome assembly GCF_951640355.1 of Cnephaeus nilssonii. Lineage (NCBI taxonomy): Eukaryota > Metazoa > Chordata > Mammalia > Chiroptera > Vespertilionidae > Cnephaeus > Cnephaeus nilssonii. The sequence continues at coordinate 82,780,157 of NC_137072.1, read as the reverse complement.
GATTCTAAATGTGTATTTAAGTTCAGTAACACTGTGCTAGATCAGTGCTTCTCATATTCAATGTGTATTCAAAGCCTCTGGGGATCCTGATAAAATGCATATTCTGGTTCAGTATGTCTGGTTGCAGCTGATAATCTAGAATCCTAACAATCTCTCAGATGACGCAGATGCTGCTGGTCCAGAGGACACGCTGAATAATGAAGTAATACATTCAATGTGCCACCATATCTGAGATATATCATTCTATGGAACTTTTCAATGTATAGCCCCCAAAGAAGGCAATGCTTCTTTTTCTATAATGCTGTGGGCTCTGATGTTAGGATAAGTTTAAAATTTTACTTCATTTTGGATAAGCTACAAAACCTTGAGCCAATTTCTTATTCCCTCTGTGCCTCAGTTTCTTTATTTTCAAAATGATAATAAAAAATTATAACTACTATATATAATTTGTAGTATACTTAATAAACAAATAATGAAAATGATTATTAGTCTTCCCTTTCATGTGCTTAATTACTTATTTTTATTATTAAACTACAGGGTGTCCCAAAAATGTATGCATACATTGAATAATTATAAAGGCAGTATTTACTAAAATATATTTCATTTTCAAAATGTAATAGAATCTGCAAAAATTGTTTTATATACATTTTTGAGACACCCTGTATTACTGTGAACTTTCCATTTCTAGTTTGACCTATATTAGAGCAGGTTAATTAATTTCTCATGGCAATGAATAACACATGTGGAAATATTTACATGTGTTCTTATGATTTACATAGAATAATAAATTTATAAACAAAATATAAATGAAAAGAGAGGAAGCCACAACATATGTGTTTATCCTTCTAACAAAATTGATGGACACAAGAAATATGTATAACATTTAAAATGCATAATACAATGTGATTTTCTAGCAGGCATTTTTAATCACCTTACTGTTTTTTTCAAATTAGTTTTTATATATTGACTAGAGGCCCGGTGCACGAAATTCGTGCAAGGGGGTTGGCTCTTGCAGCCCCAGCTGCCTTGAGGCCCTGGCTGCCTCCCAGCCCCACCCCACCTCCACTGGTCATTCCAGAAGATCTTTCCGGAAGGTCATTTTGCCATTCGGTCTAATTAGCATATTAGCTCTTTATTATGGATTTTAAACAGAGTGAGATTTGTTGTTCCACTTATTTATGCATGCATTGGTTTATTCTTGTATGTGCACTGGTGCCCTGATAGGAGATTGATCTGAATCCTTGTTGTATTGGGACAATGCTCTAACCAACTGAGCTACCCAGTCAGGGCACCTGAATAGTTCTTTCAAATTTTTAATATAAAGCTTATGTTCCATTTAGGCTTGTGTTATTTCCTGAAAGCCCTTGAGTTCTGAGACATATGGCTTCTAACAGAACTATTCTCAGATCCAAATGCTTCCCTATTAAACATAAAGGATTTTCTAAGAGTTTATTTCATAATGCATTATTTTAGAAAACATTGTTGGGTATAATAACTAGTTAAATGTATAGTTTCTTATTTTAACAGATCCAAAATTGCTTTATATTCTCCCTTAGAGAGTTTGACCTACTTAGTCGATTGGAGAACTTTCTGATCTGAATCATATTCCTGCCTGACAGCAGGAATTCAAATCCCTTGAGGACTTACCTTAAGTAGGATTCATTAGTCCTCCATAGTCCTGTGCCCCAGCTGCCCATGCAGAAGACAAAGGGTAGCCAATTTAATTAACCACAGCCTCAAGGAGCATAATTCATTATCAATTTTTTCAAGCAATCTAAGACTGTATCAGTGCTCCCAGTGAAAGGATAGATGGAGCCAAGTGCTCTAATCAGGATAGAAATTCCTTAAATCTAATTGCTCTTTTCACTCTTTAATTGAAGGTAAAACTAGAGGCCATGACAAGACCACAAAACTTATCATCAGAGTAGAGTGACCTATATTTCTTTTATGTGATGGAAATTCAATAAAATATACAAGTAAGCTTGGGAGGAGAATTATCTATAAGCCATTGTACCAAAACATTGTAGTTTTTCTGCTACCTTTAGTCTATATCACTAATTGTAGGGCAAATGAACAAGAGTTGAACACTTTATTTTGTTGTTATTTACAATAATTGTCTGACATGAATTCAGCAACTAGAAATTGGTTTTTAGTGATTAATGAATTTAATTTACTTATTCAGATATGAATTAAATTCCTACTTTGTGCTGTGCTAAATACAAAGATGGCAAAGTAAAATGAGACACTTTTTATGGTTTTGAAATAGCAACAGCTTATTATGCGATAAGAGATAATCATATATGATATTGGTATAAATGTTAGAAAATGTGAATGTGTTTTCTCTTTTTAATTAAAATATATATTAAATGCATTTTATCTGTGTACCTTATTTTTTGTAAAATGTATATGGTGTTTAAGAAATTGAATTTTCTTTATCATTATGTACCTAGTAAAGAAGATAGATACAAATCAAATACATATGCTAATAAATATATTTTAATATAATTTTATTGAATTAAGAGAAAAGTAACAAAATCACACTCCATGTTACTCAACTAGATTGTAGTAGAAGTGCAATAACACTTTCTACAAAGTCAGGCACCAACAATTTTTGTGCTAGGAACACATCAAAAGTTTGAATAAACTTACTAAGCTTTATCTTGTAATAAAGAATAAACCCCATAGTTTGTTAGAATAACTGATTGGTGGAAATTTGAATTCATATACTGATTTTCATCTACATTTTACTAAATCTTTGAAAGTAGATGTGAATATTTCAAATTGCAACATCAATTTCAAAATATTGTTGTGCATGTTCTGATAGAAACATCCTATATAATAAAGAGCTAATATGCAAATGGTTGTCACACCCTCATGCCATCACGCTATAAAGGCTCAGATGCTCAACACTGGGGAGAGAGGATTGGGGACAGCCAGGCACAAATAAGCTCGCGAGAGAGGAATGGGGACTAGCCAGGCTGCGGCCCAGGAGAGGGACAAGCTACCCGTCCCATGGTCCCGGGCACCAGCGCCTGCAGCTGTGGCCCAGGAGAGGAACAAGCTGCCCGCCCCACGGTCCCCTGTGACTGCAGCTGGCCCGGGCGAAGCCGGCATGGGAACTGGGTGCCTGCAGCCGGCCAGAGGGAGGGAAGCCCAGGTCTCAGGTGCCTGCAACCAGCCAGAGGAGGGAATCCTGGGTCCCAGGTGCGGGGCGAGGTGGAGGCAGTTAGGGGCGATCAGGCCAGCAGGGGAGAAGTTAGAGGCGATCAGGCAGGTAGGCAGAGGTGGTTAGGGGCTATCAGGCAGGCAGAGTTGGTTAGGGGCTATCAGACAGGCAGAGGTGGTTAGGGGTGATCAGGCAGGCAGGCAGGTGAGCGGTTAGGAGCCAGCAGTCCTGGATTGTGAAAGGACATCCCCCGAGGGGTCCTGGATTGGAGAGGGTGCAGGCTGGGCTGAGGGACCCCCTCCCATGCATGAATTTTGTGCACCAGGCCTCTAGTAATAAAATAAGTGATTAGGAAAAACATTTTTGACAAGTTTTTCCAACTCTTGAGAAGTTCCAGTTTATTTATACTGAGCTCTACTTCCTCCTGAATCCATATGCCACCAAAATGTGTGCCATTCCTTTCAGTTCCCCAACCTAATGTATAAGCACCTGTTTCTATAATTACAAAACATAGCAAGAGGTATGAATATAGGGTTTGATTGTCAATAATATTTAACTCTCATTGCAGTAACTTGAAGGTTGATCAGATAATTGTGTTATTATATATAGAGTTGCTATAATTTCCCTGAACAAAAGATGAAAACATTGATTTAGAATTAAAAAATCAGAGGAAAACATTTAAATAATTTATACTACAGTGAGGTCCAAAAAATAAAGGTGGAAAATCTAAGTATATTTTAAGATGGAATCGGGATGTAAAAGAAACTTAGTTATCTATTACTGTGCAATAAGTTACTCCAAAACTTAGCAGTCAAAACAACATGTATTTATTGTTTCACAGTTTTTTGTGCCAGAGATCATGCACAGCCTAGCTGAGTTCCCACCTCAGGAGGTCTCACAGGCTGCCCTTGGGGTAGACTGCACTGTAGTCATCTAAAGGCTCAATTGGACAGAGATCTGCTTTCAAGCTCATGTGGCAGGATTCAGTTACTCACTTGCTTTTGGAAAGAGGTCAATGTCAGTATCTTTCCATGGGATCTCTCCAACATAGCAGCTTGACTTACTAAAGCATGCCATCCGTGAGACTAATGAGGTCTGCTACATTCTAGAAGTCACAAAATCTTTTGTACCCTAATCATGAAAGTAATGACTCTATCTTTGCTGTATTCTATTAGATAGAAGCAATAGGTCTATCCAAACAGGCAAGAAGTATTGCAAATCATCTTAAAGTCTACCTACCACAGAGTTTCAGTATGTATCTGTGATAAAAGAGCTCTCAAGAGACCATAAATAACTAGTGCTATAACTTTAATCTCAAAAAGTAGAAATATTATGAATTACCACTTACCAATGCTTTTGGTTTTTCCAATGTGTGTGTAGGATGGTGATACCTCACCTATCCAAGCAATTCTTGGGACACCAACTAAATTCTGACACTAACTTCACAGAGATAGAACTGGGTTCCACTGGTTAAGGCTTCAATACTATAAGACTGCCTTGTCCTTCTCAGTTTAGAAAGTAATGGCAAGCCAGTACTTTTAATCAACTATGTATAAATCAGAGGTTCTCAGGACCTCCTCCTTGAGTTTTATAAATTTGCCAGAGCAAATCTCAGAACTCAGAGAAACATTTTACTTACACAGTTACTGTTTTATTGTAACACTAGAGGCCTGGTGCACGGATTTGTGCACTGGTGGGGTCCCTTGGCCTTGCCTGAGGGAATCGGGCCAAAACTGGCTCTCTGACATCCCCTGAGGGGTCCTGGATTGTAAGAGGGTGCAGGCCAGGCTGAGGGACCCCCACCAGTGCACGATTGGGGCTGGGGGGGGGGAACCGTGGGAGGGCTCCAGGTCATGTCTCATCTGGTCCCGATTGGCCGGACCCCAGCAGCAAGCTAACCTACTGGTTGTAGTGCCTGCCCCCTGCTGATCAGTGTGCATCATTGCAACTGGTCAAATGGTTGAAATAGCGGTCAGATACTTAGCATATTAGGTTTTTATTATTATAGATAGTATAACTCAGGAAAAGCCAGATTGAGAGATGTATAGGGCAGACATGGGAAAGGGCTCAGGGCTCCCACACTCTCTGAGTGCTCCATTATCTCACCATTTATGGTTCACCTGACCAGAAATTGGAGAGAGCTTTTTGGGGGAAGTCTTGCTGGCATAGGACCTGTGTCTTGAAGGATTGTGAAGTAAAGTAAGGTGAGATTATTTTGGTGTTTTTCTTTTTTTTTTTTAAGATAGAAAACACTAGACCATTTCATTTAATAATAGGAATGATCTAATAGAAAATGATATTGCAGAAGAGAAATGGCCAGTTGTACTTCAGAGGACACAGGAAGTAATTTCATAGGTTTAGTGGAGGTGCTGGCGTTAGAGTGTCAGGGTCAGATCTCTCACTGACACAGGAAGACATGTAGGATGGATGAGTGTGGATATGAAATTTTGTTGTAGAAAGATAAAATTATACAAGAATTATTGATGGTTCATCAAGACGACCATTAGATTGTCAATAATATTTCTTTACTAAGGGCCCAGTGCACGAATTTGTGCAACTTGAAAGGAACTGTGGGCCATGAGGCTGTGGTGGGCACAGGACGGGGTCTCAGCCCATCCTCCACACCCTGCCTGGCCCCTGCCACCACGGCCTCAGGTCCCCTGTCTGCCTGCAGCCCGGCTCCCATGGCCGCTGCTCCCACTCGCTGGTGGCGCTGAGCGATTAGGGCCTGCGCCAGCAGTTGGTGTGAGAGCGGCCGGTGCTGTCAGCGGGTGGGAGCGGTGGCTGCTGCCTCAGGCGACCCTCAGGAGCAGGGGTGTGTGGAGAAGCCCTCAGGGGCAATCGGGGCCAGCAACTGCCATACTTACCCACTGACAGCGCCAAGCAATCGGGGCCGGCACCAGCACTGGCAACGGGTGCAAGCGGGACCAGCACCAGCACCGATAGCAGGTGAGAGCACCAGGTGGGACTGCAGCGTGCAGGAGCAAATAATTTTCAGTAACCACCAGAGGCTTGCCCCATTGATAGCATCTGACGCTCAGCCTTGGTCTGGAGCCCCCACTCATCTGCTCCACCATCCCGCTGCAGCCGATGCCCGCCATGTTCTGTGCTCTGCTGCCTGCTACCAACACCTGCCATGTTCTGTGTGTGCTCCCAAGTGGTCAGCACACATCATAACGACTGGTGTTCGGTTGTTCCGCCATTCAGTCTATTTGCATATTAGAGAGAGAGAGAGAGAGAAAGAGAGAGAGAGAGAGAGAGAGAGAGATTCTATGACTCATATACATTCCTATAATTATGCACTAATTGAGATTTTGTGATTTTTAGAATGGACATTCTTTTATGCTATGCATTTAAAAAGAGGAAAACTGCCGAAACCGGTTTGGCTCAGTGGATAGAACGTCGGCCTGCTGACTGAAGGGTCCCGGGTTCGATTCCGGTCAAGGGCATGTACCTTGGTTGCGGGCACATCCCCAGTAGGGGGTGTGCAAGAGGCAGCTGATCGATGTTTCTCTCTCATCGATGTTTCTAACTCTCTATCCCTCTCTCTTCCACGCTGTAAAAAAATTAATAAAATATATTTTAAAATAAATAAATAAATAAATGAAAATAAAAAGAGGAAAACTTGCCTGGCTGCCTTGGCTCAGTGGTTGATCATTGACCTATGAACCAGGATTTTGATTCCCGGTCAGGGCACATGCCAGATTGTAGGCTAGGTCCCTAGTGTGGAGCCTGCAGGAGGCAGCCAATCAATGATTCTCTCTTATCATTTATGTTTCTCTCTCTCTCTCCTGCTCCCTTCCTCTCTAAAATCAATAAAACTATATTTTAAAAAATAAAAAGAGAAGAAATTGCTTTAAACCATTCATTCTCATATGCTAATTGACAGCATCATACAGAATGAGAAAAATGAAAATACCCCTAGTGAATTTTTCATGAAACACAATTTTTAGTTTATTAGATTATTCTCTTCATACTACTTGGCCTAAAATGTCTTGTTTTATGAAACAATGATAATAAAAGACAGATGTGTTCTAATGTCATTAATTGGGGAAAAATTAACAGAGTTGATACTCATAGATGTCAGCACAATTCTTTTTTTTTTCTTTCTTGAGCATTAAAAAATTTCTATAATGTTATTTAAGTTGGAAAAATAAATTAAATAGTTAACTTGTTTTGTACACAGTGCTTTAAAAGGCAATATATATTCAAGAGAAAATATTACTTCTTAGGAGAACAAAAGAGCAGTGAAAAGCTTCCCTGACTATTTGCACTGCTTCCATTAAAACTCAGTTCATATAGAGGCTGGTCTAGATCACTGATTTTTAAGCATTACTCCATGGAGAAATCAGAAAACTGGCACATTTTAGTTATCTTTTCTAACACATGAATTTATCTCACCATCTAAAACATTGCTTTTCAATCATGTGATTTGTCTATGCCTCCATTTACAAATTTAAAAACAACAATAATGGTTATCTTGAAAAAGAACTGTTTATTTGCCTTTTCTAGGAAAAAAAAAACAAAAAACAGGATCAGGAAAAATACTTTAGAAAAGATTAGTATGTCCCATGGACACTATAGCATAAAACTCTCAATTCAGGCTCTTCTATTTTTGTAAAGATCCCCATTAAGGAACTAAAAAAGTATGCATGTCATTACCTATCTACTCATCTACCTATGCAGCTAGATAACCAATGTATGCAATGTATGTCTAGATGAATATATAAAAGTATCTCCTTTCTCTCTCTCTCATATTGTGTGTCAGGTACCATTTTAAGCACATTGAAAATAATTTTCTAGATATATAGATTGAAATCCATAAGCCATAGTAATTTTGTAGTAATTATAATTTTTGAATTTTAAATAAGCAAATAACAGTAGAAAATGAATTGTAAATTGGTTTTGATTTCATAATGGTGCATTTTTTTTCTTACACATCAGATTTAATGACCATTTTGTTCATGGAATACTGATGAGATTACAATGTAATCTTTTTAATGGTCTCCTAAGTCTAAATCATTTTTTTCCTCAATTACACCCAAGAATGTCCAACAACTCACTAGCACTTCAATTCAAACACTTTAAGTAATGTCATCTAAAATTTCATTGCTTCTTCTCTATTTTTGTGAAAAGCATTAAATTGTGACCAACTAATTAGGCTCAAGATGTCAGATTTATTTTAATTATAATGGTAGACATTTATTCAAAATTTATTATATCTCAAGCCTTTTCTCCCCATATGTTAGTCAATCTTTACAACCAGAGAAGGTAATTACACCACTTATTTGCTTTACTTAATGGAGAAATTTGCCTATAGCATTAAGTGACTGACTGGTAGGTCAGCCTATGATGGAGTCAGAAGTTGAACTCCATTCTATTGGTTGAACCACATTCTGGGGTTCCTAAACCCCAAATTCATGTCAACTTACTTAAACTCTTCTGCAGCTGAATATGTGGAAATCCTCTATATTGTCTTCTCTTTTGAAAGTTAATTAAGACTTCTGCTAAATAAATCCTTAGAAAAATATTATGGAAAAAAATTTATGGTTTCTAAATGTTACTAAAATATACATTTTTGGCCAATTATAGACTACCTTTCAAAGTCAACAATTTGAGATCAACAAAACACAATAAAATTTTTCTCTTTATTTATATCTATCTGAGGTTTCTAGGCTTCCTTACAATATATACAGGAATAAATTCATATTTGTCCTATATGACAGAAAATTACTTACCTAATTTAAAACAGAATATTATGAAAGTTATTCAGACCATTCATTAATTTTTTCCACTTAATTTTTTTATTTTAAAATTATGACTATTACATTCAAGATTTATATGTGTTAAATTTGACTTCCAGAGATTATGATTAGATATTAAAGCTAAAAAAGTTGTACTTGCAACTACAAAATCAGGAACTATGGACACATATCTTTTCTTATTCCTGGAATATTCCTTGTATTAGTGATCTGTCATGTCCAGCTGGTGTGGCTCAGTGGTTGAGTGTCTACCTATGAACCAGGAGGTCACAGTTGAATTCCAGGTCAGGGCATGGTCAAGGCACATGCCCAGGTTGTGGGCTTGATCCCAGTGTAGGGAGTACAGGAGGCAACCAATCCCAATCGATGATTCTCTCTCATCATTGATACTTTCTATCTTTTTATCCCTCTCCCTTCCTCTCTGAAATCAATAAAAATATTTTTTAAATGATTCTGTCATTTGATACTAAATAGATTGTATATTATTCTCTTGTCCTTAGCAGTGCTTATTTCAAACTTTTTCATTTTCAGTGTTTTTCTTTTTATATATATATATATATATATATATATATATATATATATACATATATATATATATATATATATATATATATATATATATATATATACACTAGAGGCCCGGTGCACAAAATTCGTGCATGGGGAAAGGGGTCCCCTCAGCCCAGCCTGCACCCTCTCCAATCCGGGACCCCTTGGGGGATGTCCAACTGCTGGTTTAACCGGCATTTGGACATCCCTCTCACAATCCGGGACCGCTGGCTCCTAACTGCTCACCTGCCTGCCAGCCTGACCGCCCCTAACTGCCCCCCTGCTGGTCTGGTTGCCCCTCACTTCCCCCCTCTGCCAGCCTGGTCGCCCCCTCACTACCCCGCTCTGCTGGCCTGGTCACCTCTCACTGCCCCCCTCTGCCGGCCTGGTTGCCCCTCACTGCCCCCCTGCCAGCCTGGTTGCCCCACGCAGCCTGCTGGTCAGTCGTTTGGTCATCCCTCACTAACCCCCCTGCTGGCCTGGTTGCCCCACACAACCTGCTGGTCAGTCATTTGGTCATCCCTTGCTAACACCCCTGTCAGCCTGGTCACCCCACGCAGCCTGCTGTTCGGTTGTTACTGTAAGGGTGTCATGACCAATTTGCATATTACCATTTTATTAGTATAGATTTTTTTTCAAATAATCACTACCACAAATATCTATTGCACGCATGAGCATATAGTTGTTTGTTTATACCTTCACATCCAATTTCTTAGCCTTTCCCAGCACAGAAGTAATGCACATGGAGAAATATGAAGAACACCAGATTGAGAGCCAAAAGATATAAGTTCCAATATTGCCTTACATGTCCTGTGAAATTTAGATTAAAATATTTTAGGTCTCTGTCTCCCTTTGCTGGTTTTCTCAATGGAAATTAAAACCTGTCCTACCTATGTTAGGGGTGGTGAGAATGAAATTATGTAGATAAATGACAAAGATATGGACATCCTGGCTTTGGGAAATGTTGGGAGCAAAAAGTTGATCCCCAGTGTGGGGAGTGCAGGGAGGTATTATTTGGTAGCCTCTGTTTCTGAGAGGCTCCAAATGCTTAGATAAGTCTTTAGGAATTGTACTATACCTACAGGTAGTAAATGCCTCCTCATCTTTCTCCTCCTCTTCCTTCATAGAGTATTTCCCTCTTCAAATAAAGGAAATCTCTTGGAAGCTACATATTTTTATTTCAGGATCTTACTCAAAATTTCTATTAAAAAATGTAGCATACACATTTTAAGTGCTTTTGATATGTGATTTTAGAAACTTATAGGTTCTAGGGAATCAGGAATAAATGTCACAAATTGCAGTAATACTTCGAAATGATTCTTTTCTTTGAACATAGGCATTAACAAATTATTTTAAGAAATAGAAGTGATGTCAGGGGGTAGGGGAAAGAAGAATTGGAGCAACGTGATCAAAAGGTACAAGCTTCAAGTTACACGATCAGTAAGTACTAGGGATGCAATGTACAACATGATATGATTATAGCTAACACTGTTATATGATATATAGGAAAGCTGTAAGGGTAAACCTTAATGGTTCTTATCATAAGACAAAAAACAAAAAACAAACGTTTTTCCCCTTGATTCTTTTCTTTTCTTTTCTTTTATTGCATCTATGAAAAGATGGATGTTAGCTGAATCTACTGTGGTAATCATTTCACAATACATATAAATCAAACCATCGTGCTGTATACCTTAATGCTCTATAGTGATGTATGTCAGTTATTTTTCAATAAAATTTAAAAAAGAAGAAGAAATTGTTGAGCTATTTAACACTGCAAAAACTTTTTTCTTTTCCCCTTAAGAAAGGAGAGGTAAATTTTCATGGTCTGGTTTCTCATGTATAGTGATGTGGAAAATTTCTGTGGTTAGGAATTAGGTCAACTGGCTGGTATGGCTCAATTGGTTGGAGCATCATCCCATAAACCAAAAGGTTGTGGTTCAATGCCAGGTCAGGGCACATACGCAGGTTTTGAGTTTGATCCCTGGTCTGGGCGCATACAGGAGGCAACTTATGGATGTTTTCCTCTGACATCAATGTTTCTCTCTGTCCCTTGTTCTCTTTACCAAATCAGTGGGAGTGGGGGGGCGGACAGGGGCATTAAAACCAACTAATAAAATAATCAATGAATATATTCTGTAAGTTTTTCCACCACTTTTATCAAGTTTATAATATACTTAAATAATGTAAGGAATTAAAGCAATTTCCATCAGGCAGCATTTGTTGTTTATTGGTTTGGTTTGGGTTTGGGTTTGGACTTGGTTTGATTTGATTTGGTATATAAATAGTTTATTTTAGTAAAGTTGTTACAGTATTTTTTTTAAATAAGTTATATTTAACCAATTTTTCTGTAATGTTTATGAGCAGTTCTATGTAGAAGGAACTGATTTAGGTGGCTGAGATACATCCGTGAGGGACATAGACAAAGATTCCTACTTTTGTGGAGCTAACACTCAGGTCAATGGAGACAGACAATATACACAGTAAACAAAGAACATATTGGAATATGACAAGGCACTGTGGAAAAATACATTTAAAGCAGAATAATGGGGACCAGAAACAAGGGTAAGATATACAGGGTTAATTTTTGATAAGGGTACAACTCATTCAAAATGGGAAATATTTGCTAATAGATAAAAGCTAGTTGATATGTTTTTTTTATAATCCTCACCTGAGGATATATTTATTGATTTTAGAGAGAGAGAGGAATAAAGAGGGACACTGTGGAGAGGAACATTGATGTGCGAGAGAAACATTGATTGATTGACTCCTGTATGCACTCAAATAACCAGGGATGGAACCCACAATTCAGGTATAGTTCCCCTACCAGGAAATGTACCCACAAACTTTTGGTTTACCAGGTTATGATGCAACCAGCTAAGCCAACCAACTGCTGATATATATATATATATTAAAATATGACAAATAATGTTCAAAACTCTGTTAATATCCCATCTTATTTAAACTAAAAAGCCAGATCTTTACAGTAGCCTGTATTTCCTGAACAATTGTAATGCCTGTTAAAGACCTTTTCTAAATTAGCTATGGTAACAATAGCTTCTCTAACAGAGAAATCTCTAATTTTAGTGACTAACACAGTATGACATTACTTACTTGTTTAAATTTAAAGATGGATATTTTTGATGAGAGCTTGTAATCCAAGTGCTGATCAGTGACCAAGCTAATGCTATCTTGTTCTCTGGCATTTTCAAGTATGTGGCTTCTCAGGTTGTAAATTCCTCTACATCAAACCAGAAAAAGCTTGTGGATGTTCCTGAGTGGAAGCATTTTAGGGCTACATCTGTGATTCCATAGCTCAAAATTTATTGCAGGGATGACTTCCACAAGGATGTAGGGAAACTACTCAGTTCTGCCAGAAATGAAAACAGTGGGTAAATTATACTCCTTATGATAACTGTCACCTCTTACTCCCCCTTTCTTATTTTGCATTAGCCATACCAGCCCTCTTTTGTGTCTGGTACACTCAGATACATTCCTGCTACAAGATCTTTGAACTGGCAATTCCAAATGCTATGTGCATGTCCCGAGAGATGCTCATGGCTTCCTCCTCACTTCATTCCTGCAATAGCTCAAATACTATCTTATGATACAGGCCTTTCCTGACACTTTATTTCGTCTATTTTTTGCCATTTTTTCCTGTTTTATCATTCTCCATAGCATATATGTATGAATATAATGTAATCTATACTAATAAAAGGGTAATATTCTAATTAGACCGGATAGACCCGACATCTTCCGGTTGTCCGGTCCTCCTTCCAGACAAAGCCCTGGTGGCGGAGGCAGAGGCTGTTAGGAGCAATCAGGCCAGCAGGGGAAGGCTGTTAGGGACGATCAGGCTGGCAGGGGAGGGCGGTTAGGGGCGATCAGGCCAGCAGGTAGAGGGGTTAGGGGTGATCAGGCAAGCAGGCAGGTGAGCAGTTAGGAGCCAGCAGTCCCAGATTGTGAAAGGGATGTCATCCCCTGAGGGATCCCAGATTGGAGAGGGTGCAGGCCAGGCTGAGGAATACCCCTGCTTCTACCCCCCCGCCCCCGGCATGAATTTCGTGCACCGGGCCTCTAGTATAATATAATATAATATAATATAATATAATATAATATAATATAATATAATATATATAAAAAAGAGGTAATATGCAAATTAGAAAGGACGCCATAACAGTCATGACCGCTCAGGAGGAGGCTGCGTGTGCAGATGGGCGGGAGGGGACTATTGCATGGTGAGGCAAGCCACGGATGGTGCAGGCCCTCACAGAGCAGGGAGCAGGGCCTGCTAGCCAGCCACATCAGCAACAAGCAGGCTGACCTGCAGAGAGCAGGGAGCAGAGCCTGCCCATAGAGAACAGGGCCTGCCAGCCGGGGTGTGCTGGCAGTCCTGCCTCTGCACATGAGCTGCAGAGGAAACACCTTTTCTGACTGCTCATTGGCTAAGCTCCCGTACACCACTCAACAGTGTTCTTGGTAACTTGCGTAATAAGAATCCAAGAAGGTGATCTAGGGTTTTCCCACCTCACTCCTGGAGGGAAAAATGAAAGTCCGCTGCTGGAGGGGCTAAGAAATGTCATATCCTGCCCTAGCCAGTTTGGTTCAGTGGATAGAGCCTCGGCTTGCAGAACACAGGATCCAGGTTTGATTCTGGTCAAGGGCATGTACCTAGGTTGCAGGCTCCTCCCTGGCTGGGGCCCATGTCAGGGCTCATGCAGGAGGCAACCAATCAAAGTGTCACTCTCACATTGATGTTTCTCTCTATCTTTCCCTCTCTTCCACACACTCTAAAAATCAATGGAAACATATCCTCAGGTGAGGATAAAAAAATAGAAAGAAAGAAAGGTCATATCCTATAAAAGAGACATCTTGAAAATGCCTAAAGAAAGTTGTCATTTTTTCGTGGTGAAGGGACTGGAGTCCGAGTTGATGAAAACACTTTGGCGGCTGCAGCAGCTGGCAGTGGCAGTGGCAGCAGCAGTGGGGTGATGGGGGCGGTGCCTTCCCCTGATCATTCTGGTTGCCTCCTGCAGAGGGAGGCCAGACTGATGTTAGTAGGACATCCCCTGAGGGCTCCCAGATTGGTGAGGGTGCAGATTGTGCTAAGGGACCACCTCCATACACAAATTTTGTGCACCGGGCCTCTAGTATCATATCATATCATATCATATCATATCATATCATATCATATCATACCATATCATATCATATCATATCTATATATATAAAACCCTAATATGTAAATAGACCGAACAGTGGAACAATTGAAAAAACTGAACAACCGGTCACTATGATGTGCGCTGACCACCAGAGGGCGCATGTGGAACATGAAGGGCGTTGGCCGTAGCGGGATGGTGGAGCAGGTGAGCGGGAGCACCAGACCAAGGCAGGGCGACAGTCATTGTCATCAGTGTGAGCCTCTGGTGGTTACTGAAAATCCTTTGTTCCCATGCGCCATGCCTGGTGCTCGCACCTGCTACCGGCACTAGCCCCGCTCATACCCGTTGCTGGCGCTGGAGCCGCCGCATGAACCTGCTGCTGGTGCCTGGTGCCGTCCCCTGTTGCTCAGCATCATCAGTGGGTGCAAGTGGTGGCTGCTGGCTCTGATCGCCCCTGAGGGCTTTTCCACCTCCCCCTGCTCCTGTTGGACAATCGGGGCCGGCAGCCACCTCTAGCACCTGCTGCCATCAATGGCCCCGCTCACACCCGCTGCTGGTGCCAGAGCTGCCGTTTGCACCCACTGCCAGCAGCAGCCCCGCTCTCACCTGCAGCTGGCGTTGGAGCCACCACTTGCACCCACTGCTGGCGCCTGGCGCCGGTCCTGATCACTCGGTGCCATCAGAGGGTACAAGCCGCGGCTGCTGGCCCCAATTGCCCCTGAGGGCTTCTCCACCTCACCCTGCTCCTGAATGGCAATTGGGGCAGCAGCCACTGCTCACACCAGCTGACAGTGCCAGCCCCACTTGCACCTGCTGCTGGCACCCGCCCAATTGCTCCACGCTATCAGCGGGTGCAAGTGGGGCTGGCGTTGTCAGCACATGGGAGCGGTGGCAGTGGGAGCAAGGCTGCTGGCAGAGAGGAGACTGGGACCTTGGTGGGAGGGGCCAGGCAGGGGCATGGAGGATGGGCCGAGACCCGCCCCTGTGCCTACTGCAGCCTCACGGCCCACAGTTCCTTTCAAGGTGCACGAGTTTGTGTACTGGGCCCTAGTAACATAGTATAATATAATATAATATAATATAATATAATATAATATAATATGTATATATAAAGAACCAGGGTCCGTAATATGCAAAACAACTGAAGGCTCAACCGAACGCCAGGTGGGGTGGGCGGGGCAGAGTGGGTGGGCATGGCGAGGTCATTAGCCTCTGGCCCGGGCTGGGCAGAGGCCTAACAAACTCACCGCTGCCTCCGCAGTTGACTCCAGCAGCACCTGGGCCTTCCCCTCTGTGCACCAGAGGCCCTTTTCCTGATACCATGTTCCCAGGATCTCTCAGAGCCGTTTGTGGAAGTCAGGAAACACTGCCTGTGGTCATCTTGCCCCAGGGCTGACAGCAAGGGTGGGCTTCTGTGGAGTCTCCTCTGTTATGCAATCCAGGATCGCTACATCCTAATGTTGATTCTGGCAGGACTTGGGCCAGTACTCTGTGTATCTGAAGTCCCACTCCCTATACCAAAGTCCCCGAGTCTCTGAGACATGGATGCAGAAATTGCCTGTTGTCCTCATCCCGCCCTGGGTGGGATGATTCTGTTCTAGGGTTCAGGGTCCCTCCTCCTCCATCATGTTCCTCACCTTGAGCCCTAGCAGGTCCTGGGATCCTCCTCTGTTTAACCAAGGCCGGACTCCTCAGATCAAGGCCTCACTGCCTTGAGTCCTCTGCAGGAAGTCAGTGTACGTCACATCTGGTACCAAGCCCAGCAATTCCAAAGCCTGATGGCATGGGCTGAGATGGATTCCCTAGGGTCCTTCAGCCCTGCCTCTGATCCATACTTTGACAGGGCCTGGGCCTTCTGTCCTCTATGAACCTGAGTCTGCAATCCTCAGACCAAGGGTCTGACCACCCGAGGAGATGGGGCGGGGGGAGGTACAGTTTTCAACATACAAATGGGAAGCCCAACTTTGGGAATATAAATTCCCGCCTCATTCACCTTATACTGTTAAACCCCAAATCTAGATACTATACCTACTATGATCACCCCCCAGATTTTAAACAAAGCTAAGATAACCAGTTGAGCAGCTCTATTCATTAAAGACAGCTTAAAGGCAATTATTTCAATATTAAAAACAGAAAGCTGGGGAGAGTCACATGGAGAGTGGAAAAAGTGGGGTGAGATGGAAAATTTCTCTGGTAGTAGCCAAGAAGTGAATGGTCTTAAGGTGCATAAAAGCAACCTATACTAGGGAAGCAGGATGATTCACATCTCCACAGAGACAGTCACATTACCTTGAAAAGATTTTAGGTAAATCTATGAAAACTAGCTAATGGTGAAGGATGAGAAAGAACAATGAACCACTGAAATGGGTGGCCTAGGGATATGTTTGGAGGAAGCATTATCTCCCTACCATGTGACCCATCAGAATTGAACATGGGGTCAATAGGTTTGAGAAGGCTTAGGAGTGCTAAAGAAATGCCCCCTTTCTCTTACCAAAGCATCTCGGCCTCCTCACCCCTCCTCATGGAAGTGTCATTATGGTGCTTTATGATGTCTAAGTTTCTCTCCCAGAACTACCATTATCTGGAGGAGAGACTTCCTGATTAATTAAAGCCTAGGGGGCGTGGTCCCTCATTGTCCTAGAGAAAAGCATATGTTCAGGAGTTCTGTGGTAGGGCCCTGGGAAATTTTGACATGGTGCCGATGACCAGGAAACCACAGACTCCTAGCACAGTTATGTAACAACCAACCCCATTCACCAGAAGAAGGTAAAAGAGGCAGAAGCCCTGTTAACCCAGGTCCAGTGTCCAGGATGAAAAGACCACACCTAAACTTCTCCTCCTCTTCTTTAGTGGCATATCCCCAAGACTCCCTGGTCTTGCCTGGCATATTCCATCCTCAACCCATACTTTTTCTCATGAAGACTTTTTTCCCTTTCATCCCAGCCATTTCCCCCAAACCAATGTCATTCTGTGCTCACTCTGTTGTCCTTCCAGGTACTTTTCATCCATGGGGGTGAAAAGATGTCTTTAAGCAAGTTCAAGGAACAGAGCCTTTCCAAAAATTCCGACCTCTTCAAGAAAACCTACAAAAGCTATAAAGCCAACAATATGTGACCATTATCACAGGCCAAATGAGGAACTGAATAAAAATGATCCAGAAAAAGACCAAGACAATGTAGAAAAATTCATTACCTCAAGTGATAACTTGAGCAGCCAGTAACTTCAGAGCAAGGTCAAAGACCTCAGAAGGACCTATAAAGTCTCTGAAGTCTGGCCCCCCAAAAATGCTGACAATGTGGAAGACAAATTTTACAACTACAGGGTACACGAATAGTGATGATTAAAATAAAATTGATAAGTGGTTCACTTCCAATGAAAGCAAAATTTGCAGATAATTTTTATTAAATTCATTGGGATAACATCTATACTAATAAAAGAGTAATATGCTAATTAGACCAGGAGACCTTCCAGAGACCTTCCACCACCATGGCTTTGTCCAGGATATCCTTCTGGACAAAGCCATGGTGGTGGGGCCAAGGCAGAGGTGGTTAGGGGCAATCAGGCTGGTAGGGGAGAGCAGTTGGGGGTGATCAGGCTGGGAGGGGAGAGCAGTTGGGGGTGATTAGGCCAGCAGGGGGGGTCAATTGGGGGCGATCAGGCCAATGGGGTGGGGGAGTTGGGAGCAATCAGGCCAGCAGGGGAGATCAGTTGAGGGCTATCAGGCCAGCAGGCAGAGTGGTTAGGGGTGATCAGGCAGGTAGGCTAGCGGTTAGGAGCCAGTTGTCCCGGATTGTGAGAGGGATGTCCGACTGTGGGGTCGGGCCTAAACCAGCAGTAGGACATCCCCTGAGGGGTTCCAGATTGGAGAGAGTGCAGGCTAGGCTGAGGGGCTCCCCCACCAATTTTGTGCACCGGGCCACTAGTATAATATAATGTAACTAGAGGCCCGGTGCATGAAATTCGTGCATGTTGTGGGGGGGGGGGGGGGGTCCCTCAGCCCAGCCTGTATTCTCCTCAATCTGGGACCCCTCGGGGGATGTCCCACTGCCAGTTTAGGATCGGGCCTAAACCAGCAGTCAGACATCCCTCTCGCAATCTGGGACCACTGGCTCCTAACTGCTCGCCTGCCGGCCTGTCTGATCAACCACTCTGCCTGTCAACCTGATCACTCCTAACCACCTCTCCCTGCCTGCCTGATCACCCCTAACCACCTCTGGCTGCCTGCTTGATTGCCTCTGACCACCTCTGCCTGCCTGCCTGATCATCCCTAACCCCTCTGCTTGCCTGATCTCCCCTAACCGCTCTCCCCTGTTGGCCTGATTGCCCCTAACTGTTCTTCCCTGCCAGCCTAATTGCCCCTAACCACTCTGCCTCAGCCCTCGCCACTGTGGCTTTGTCTGGAAAGACGTCCGGTCTATCTGGTCTAATTAGCATATTACCCTTTTATTAGTATAGATATAATATAATATAATCTATATATATAAAAGCCTAAGTGACCGTTACAACCAGTCGACCGAATGACTGGTCAACTGGTCACTATGACGATGCACTGACCACCAGGGGGCAGATGCTCAATCCAGGAGCTGCCCCTTGGTGGTCAGTGCACTTCCACAGTCAACCTTCTGTCGTCCATCCCTCTGGCCAGCCAGCCTCAATCAGCCCTGATCTGGACTGAGTGAGATGGCCCCAATCAGCTCCAATCACCGGCCAGACCAAGGGACCTCACCCATGCATGAATTCGTGCACCAGGCCTCTAGTATAGTATCATATCATATCATATATCATATCATATCATATCACATAAATCACATAAAATATATATTCTCTTAGCATATAATATTTTTTTCAAAAATATCTTTTTTATAGCTACACTTTAAATCCTGCTCTAGGAAGTTTAATATAAGATCGAGGGGTTATAATTTGCTTAACTTGTTTGATTAGATACATTATCTATCTAACATATTTATTTAATCTATGTCCTTCACTAGGCCAAGTGTTATGAGCACAGATTTATTTTCTTTTATTATTACACTAGAGGCCCGGTGCATGAAAATCGTGCACAAAGGGGAAGGTTCCTTAGCCCAGCCTGCACTCTCTCGCAATCGAGGACTCCTCTAAGGATGTCCAACTACTAGTTTAGGCCAGCAGTTGGGCATCCCTCTTATAATCTGAGACTGCTGACTCCTAACCATTCACCTGCCTGCCTGCCTGCCTGATCATCCCTAACCCCTCTGCCTGCCTGCCTGATCACTCCTAACCACTCACCTGCTTGCCTGATTGCCCCTAACCACTCTGCCTGCCTGCCTGCCTGATCACCCCTAACTGCTGGCCTGCCTGCCTGATCACCCGTAACTGCTCGCCTACCTGCCTGATCACCCCAACAGCCTCTGCCTGCCTGCCTGATCACCCCTAACCACTCGCCTGCCTGCCTGATCACCCCTAACCACTCGGCTGTCCAGTCTAATTATCATATTATGCTTTTATTATTATAGATTCCTAGATTAAAAAGTCTGCATAACATAATATGTGCTCAATAAACATGTTTTATATCAATGATTATCAACCAGTGTGCTGCAAGAAGTTTTATAACATGCAACCTGACTATTTAGTCAGGGTCACTCACCTTTTTTCTTTTAGGCTGTCAAATGAAAAAATGATAATAGCCAAAACAACAATAGCTCTCCAGTATGAGTGAATCAAAATTAATTTATGTGTGATATGAAATGAAAAATGTTGAAAAATGCTGCTCTGGATGAATGAAAAAAATGAAGGAATATGTGAATATTTTTACAGTGATGCTTATATTATGTTTTCATGTCAATCTGTCTGGCTAAGTTTCTTGAAGAGAAAATATAGCATATTTTCTGATATGCAAAATATTGGTAAATATTAGGTGGAGAAATGAATGAATAAACAAATAGATGAGGAAAGTGATGCCAGGAGAGTTAAACAGATTTTTCAATCATAGTAATGTGTGGAACTCAAGCTCTTAAAAATTCCTCTTGTTTTATCTCTCAGATTGTTTCTGAACAATTACAAATCCTTGTTATCTTTGTGTTGCTTAATTCAGCAAGGCTTTGATCTTCATCAATATAGTAACAATAATTTGACATTCTTTATTTACTATAAACTCAACTGATCGTTATATAATAAATTATTAAGAAAGGGTGTGGCATTTTAAGCTAGGTTTTAAAACATTAAATGAAGATTTTAATGAAAATAAACTACCATTATCCTTAAAAAGACAATAAACCTATGCACACCAATGAGTTGGTATTTATAGAGAACTCAGTGGAATGTGCTTATATTTTATGACCTTCAGTGATATGCTAGCATTTTTTATCTAGTCTCATTATTTCCTTTTCTGATAAAGGTATTCCATCTTCACTTATTTCAGTAGAGTATTTTAAATTATTGATGATATGCCTCTGCACACTTGTAATATAATTAGAAGAGGTATATTTGATTATCACTGTCCTGGATTGAATTTTCTGACAAATTGGAATATCATGTGGTTTGATTTTTATCCCTGGTTTATGTCATTTTGCCCTTCACTTTACTTTATCATCTTATTTGTCTAAGTTATAAAATGCCGTGACCTTTTATTAAAATAGAAAAGAAATAAAAATCATTTTAAATAAAATAGAGAACCACACTTTGTTAAACTTAATACCAAGAGAACATCTGTGACATATTGAGGACATAACATCTTTAAATTGCCCTAAGAATAGGATCTGTACACTTTAGAATATTCAATAGTAATGGTTAAGGTATGATTGTGAATGGCTTATAGAATTAATTCAGAGTACATTTAGTGTAGGTGCTGAGAGTGATATTTAGCTTAAACAAAATTATCCCTTAAAGGTCCAGAGTCTTATTTTTTAAAAGAGAAATGAACACTCTACTGGGAAAATAACCAAGGTGATAAGCAATATAACTTTATAACAAACTCTCAATAATGCACAAAGAACAAAAGTCAGTAACAACAAAAAAGGTACACAAATCACACCCCCAAGAAGAAAAAAAAAAAAAGGAAAACTCATTAGACTTATGGAGAGTCTACACTAGTTATCGGCTAGTTGGGTCTCCATACTTTTTTTGAGCAATTTGACTATCAGACTTCGAATAGGCAATAAAGTAGAATGAAATGTTCATTTTCTAGGCTGTCAAAGTTCAAGAATCTTAGGTAGTCATCTGTTATTTACTTTCAATGTTAGAAACAAGTCCTTAATAATACCTCTTAAAATGGAAAGCCTGAGAACTGCAATAGAAAAATCTGGAACAAAGTCTTATTTATTATGTCAGTTTGGCTAAATCTCAGCTTATCTATTTTTCAGATAAGCACATTACACTCCTCTAACATTAGTTCTGGAGTAGTTTTGAGGGTTAAAATAAGGTGATATGTGGGAAAATGCTTTATGTTACTAAAATTGCAAAAATGAGTAATTACTGGTTTTGTTACAAATTTTAAATTTTGCTTTCTTTTTATGTAAGTTCTTTAATTTCCAGTTATATTCTGAATTAATCAGTATTGGTTGAACTTCTCTTTCTACTACACTTTTTTTTGTTAAATTACTATAAAGAATAAATATAATTATAACAATTATGGTAAGTATAATAAAAATAGTAATGATAGATGACATTCATATAGGCTACATTATTATTTCAAATGAAATATATAAAACATCTCTAAAAGTTTGTCCATAGCCTGCTGGAAAAGTATGTTCTCATTTATGTAGTTATTAATCATTTATGTGTTGAAGTAAGACATTTACTTTTGTACATATATGGGAGAATGATATTGGATTATATGGCAGAAAGCCATTCTTAAACCAATGTTTTCTATCTGACCCAGAAACATAAAACTATATTGAGGCAATCACAAATGGAACAATCTCAATATCACAGTTTAAACATTAGATCAAAATTTCATTTTTTCAAAGTAAAAGTTTTAAAAGTTAAAAACATGATTCTCATAAAAATATAAAATGGACATGTGGTAAAGATTCCATTCAATCCATTGATGGTGGAACCAGTAAGACAGTCTAATTCAGAAGAACTTGAAAAGGAGGGCGTTTATAAGCAATGCAAAAGGTGAATATTAAAATAAGAATGTTAGTTTAGTGACAAAACTGGTTAATGTTCTGCAAAGCAATAAATTGTAACCTTAGAGGCAATGATTTCTACCAGACAGAAAACTACACGATAGATAATATGCACTTAACAAGCTTACTGGAAGTTATAATGTAGAAGAACGTATTTGTTTTTGACTTTGCTATTTACTTTTTGATGGTGCTCAGACAAAATTGCTATGGATTGAATTATATCCTTTCATATGTTGAAGCCCTAATCTCCAGTATGGTGGTAGTGGGAGATGGTGCCATTGGGAAGTAATTAGGGTTAAATGAGGTGATGAGAGTAGGTTTTTCATGTTGGGAGTAGTGGCTTTATAGGAAGAGTTAGAAGGATCACTCTGTCTCCATCTTGTGAAGACCTGGAAGAAGGCAGCACTTTAAGAGGAAAAGGTAGGATACTGTGAGTGAAGTTGTGGAGCAGGTGTGACGTTAATGAGTGGCCTTCAAACCAGATCATTGAAAACTCAGCTTGTTACTTAGAAAAGCAAATCATCAAAGGGTACATACTAACTGTTTTTAATATTTAGGTAATCACATGTTGAAGGAGCATTCAAGTCTTTCATTTCATTATTTTTTTAAAAAATTAAGACTAGTAATTAATAGTTTGGCTTATTACAAAGTGACATTTTGGGACAACAAGAAATATACACATGATCCATCCTGGTATTCATTTCATTCGCCAGTGGAATATGATCCCTAAGATTTCAGCTATTATTTCATGCTATTTCACTCATATAATTTTACCCTAATATATGTAATACATTTTTTCCCAACAAATACATTATTACTATTATAATCTACTCCATGTTACACTTCACTTTTTATATTGACAATCCTATAAATATTACCAATGTACAACTGACAGTACTACATATATAGTTACTTTAAATAGCAATTATTATAGCCTGGCTGGTGTGGCTCAGTGGTTGAACATCAACCCATGAACCAAGAGGTCACCAGTTCAATTTCTGGTCAGGGCACATGCCTGGGTGGCAGGCTCAATCCCCAGGAGGGGGTGTGCAGGAGGCATCTGATTGAAATTTCTCTCTCATCGATGTTTCTGTCTCTCTATCCTTCTCCATTTCTCGCACTTGGTTGGGGGATGAGAAGAGACAAACCAAGGAACTTATATACTTACTAGAGGCCCAGTGCATGATTTAATCATGTACTTGGTGCACCAGCGGGCTGGCTGTCCCCCGGTGCCCCAGGCCTTCCGAAAGCCTCCGGCGCTGCGGAGGCTTTCGAAAGGCCTTGCACCGGAGCAGACAGCCGGCCAGGTCCCCCACTTTGGCCTTTGAACGTGGGGGACCTGGCCGGCTGTCCGCCGGTGCCCCAGGCCTTCCGAAAGCCTCCAGCAGCCATGGCACAGACGCTGAGCTGCTGGCCCAATCAGCTACCCCGGCCACCCTGAGTCCCGCCCCCTGCGCCTCCTGCTGGCCCAATCGTGGGCGTAGCGGAGTGATGGTAATTTACATATTACCATTTTATTATGTAGGACTAGAGGACCGATGCCCAAAATTCATGCAAGAGTAGACCTTACTTCCCCTGGCTGCTTGCACTGGCTTCCCTCTGCACCCAGGACCAGGCTTCCCTAGCAGAGCGAGGCTCCGCCCACCCACCTCAGCCCATCAGTCAGTGGCCTGAGCCTCCCTCTTTGGGGCAATTGTGGAGCCCCCTGATTAATCTACCTGCTGGCCAGTGGCCTGGGCCTCCCTCTGCAGATGATCCTGGGGCCATGGCCGGCCCAACCAATTGCATCGCACCTGCCTTGGCTGGCCTGGCGCCAGTGGGTGTCATAGCGTGGTCCTGGATGTTCTTAAGTTGGTTCCTTTGGTTGGTTTGCATAATATGCTTTTATTATATAGGATATGTATAGCCCATTGACACAGACAATAGTGTGGTGAAGGACTGGGGGGTGGGTAGGGGCTGGGAAGAGGGAGGTAAATGGGGGAAAATCGGAGATATCTGTAATACTTTAAACAATAACAATATGCATTTAAAATATTTAAAAACAAATCAGCAATTATTATGAATAAATTATTAATTTTAAATGTATTTTTAATTAGGTGGGTTTTTTTTTATTAAATTGTTTATAGATCATACTAGAATTTTTCACTATTAATTATTTTACAATGTTTTGTTTTAGTTTTATAGATGTGAGTCCTGGGAGGGTTTATCTACATGACAAAAGTAGTTGGAATTGGAAGAAATTTTGTTTTAGTAATGTAATTCAATTATTTTCCTCACCAAATGAATTATGTGACAAAAATCACAGTGCTCTATATTTAAAAACTATTTTTAATAGTTTACTAGCTGACAATTTGATGTTCTCCAGTTTTTTTGAAAGCAAAATGTTAGAAAACTGTTTGACATAGGGATTTGTTACTCATTCATTGGAGTCATTAACTTTCTCAGTACTGATATCAATATTTCAAACTGTTATTTATTTATTTTTTTGGCATCCTGAGGATTTTACACTTTGGGCAATGCATCCTGTTAATATTAGGAAATGTATGAGGGATATATTTTCCTTTTAGAATGTGGGAGATGAAGATTTGTGAAGGTGAAATGGGAAAAAGACAAAATCAGATGTATTCCCAGGAGAATTTGTTTTAGAGGTGAATAAAACCAGAAGTAGATATCTCAGAATCAAAGCCTTTCAGAACGTGTGTGCCTGAGTATCTCTTGGAAAATTATTACACATACCCAGAGGAACGTTTACCCTGTGTTGTGGATGATGGGAACTTGATTACTGAAATATCCAAAGCATGTAAGACACTGATTGTCACTGCTCAATTTGAGGAGAAAAAAAAATGTATATAGAAAAAGTGAATAAATTAAATAAGTGAATAAAAATCTCTATGAGCTTGGTAGTACCATTATCAAACGGGAAATTTAATCAAAGTTGAGAGGTCATCATATTTAGTACTTTAGATTGATTGCTCTGAAGTTCTTGCTATTGCTATACAAAACATATTTGATTGCACATAAAGGATGGCTCACCTGTGACCTCATGAAAGTGACTTATGTATCCTGGACTTTATTCACATTGATTAAACTTCCAATTGACTAGGATAATTAAGATTGCTAGAGGACATTTTAAATTATAAAATGGTATTTATTCTTATATTCTACAATCTGTTGAGTATTAACTTATGGTTTACAAAGGATAACAATATATATACACAAATGTGTATTCTTTTTAATATATATATATATGTATATATATATTTAGCTGCATATCCACTAGAATTATTTAAAAAAACTTTTCTTTTTTATCAAACATCATGAATATTTATATTATAATTTATACATATATGCTTATTGATATTTATATAACCCAAATAACTTTACATGCTATTAGAGGCCCGTTGCACGAAGATTTGTGCAATAGGCCTTTCTTTCCCTGGCTGCTGGCACCGGTTTTCCTCTTGCACCCGGGACCCAGGCCTTCACTGTGGCCACCGCCTTCAGTCTTCCCTCCGACCAGAGCGCCACTCCTGTAGCTCCCTCCACCCCCCAACCTCCCCCTCATAGCAGACATCCCGCCCTGCCCGTCCGCTGCGCGCCTACATGCATGCTGCCCAGAAGTCCGGAGTGGTTGGGGGGCAGGGCCACATACATCTTTGTCAGGTTAATTTGCATACTCACTCCTGATTGGCTGGTAGGCGTTGAGAAGTTATGGTAAATTTGCATATTTCTCTTTTATTAGTGTAGATGTCTATAGTATATAATATACTAGTATACATTAGAAAGTATTACATGAGCTATTCTCTCTGCAATGTTGTTTAACATTATCATCCACTGTTGTTATGAAGATAAAATTATGAAAGAAATGGAACAATCTTTTTTAAATCTGAGTTTGCTTTGTAGTCCTGGCAATTATTTATGTAATTTCTTCATATTTCCTTCTAAAACATATTAGAAGGAATATAAACGGAACTATGATGTGACTTTCAACTTCTACTCTTTATCTAGATTGACTTATTGGTCTATACTATATAATAAAGATATAATATGCAAATGGTCATTATGTGGTGAAGTGTAACGACCGACCGTGTAACAACCAGATCATGGATCAGCAGGAGGGTTGGGCAGCGAGCTACAAGCAGGCAGCAGAGAGATACAGAAGGGGGCAGGGCAGCAAGCTATGAGGAGGGTGGAGGGGGAGGAAACTACAGAAGGGTGGGACAGTGGGCGGAGAGCTACAGGAGGAGGCAGGGCAGCAAGCTATGCGGGGGTGGGGGGTAGGGGGTTGGGGGCAGCTACAGGAGGGCAAGGCAGTGGGCAGAGAGCTACTGGAGGGCAGCAGCGAGCTACTGGCAAGCTACTGGCACACAGATTCGTGCTCAGAGCTACTAGTGTTACATAAGAAGCATAGATATAGGAATGAATGCAAATATATTTATCTATTTTTGCAGGTAAATAAATGCAGTTAGATAAATAATCAATTTTTTTCATTTTTAAAAAATATTTTGTATTGATATTTAGAGAGAGAGGAAGATATATATAGAGAAATATCTATGTAAGAGTAGAATATTGATTGGTGCCTCCTGAACACCCCATACCAGGGATCAATATCTCAACCTTGGCATGTGCCCGGACTAGAAATCAGAAATCAAACCAGCAACCTTTCAGTGCATAGGACGATGCTCAACAAACTGAACCTCACCGGCCAGGGCAAATTTTTCATATTTTAACTCGAGGTTTTTATACTGAAAGGCAAAATAGTGGTTTGTGTATTATTTCAGAAATTAGTGAGATAGGAGGTAAAGATGCAGTGATAGATACTTTTAATACTGATTTTAATTTTGAGTTAGTGCAGTTGTATGTTTATCCAACATATTAACAAATATTAACTACTAGAGGCCCGGTGCACGAAATTCGTGCATGGAGGGGGTTGTCCCTCAGCCCAACCTGTACCCTCTCCAATCTGGGACCCCTCAAGGGATGTCCTACTTCCCGTTTAGGCCCGATCCTAAACGGGCAGTCGGACATCCCTCTCACAATCCAGGACTGCTGGCTCCCAACTGCTTGCCTGCCTGCCTTCCTGATTGCCCCTAACTGCTTCTGCCTGCCAGCCTGATCACCCCCTAACCACTCTGCTGCTAGCCTGTTTGCCCCCAACTTCCCTCCTTTGCCGGCCTGGTTACCCCTAACTGCCCTCTCTTGCAGAGTTGATCACCTCCAACTGCCCTCCCTTGCAGGCCAGGTGCCTCCCAACTGCCCTTTCCTGCTGGCCATCTTGTGGTGGCCATCTTGTGTCCACATGGGGGCAGGATCTTTGACCACATGGGGGCAGCTATATTGTGTGTTGCAGTGATGATCAATCTGCACATTACTCTTTTATTAGATAGGATAGAGGCCTGGTACAGGGGTGGGGGCCAGCTGGTTTGCCCTGAAGGGTGTCCCTCATCAGGGTGAGGGTTCCCTTGGGGCGTGGGGCGGCCTGAGTGAGGGGCCTGTGGTGGTTTGCAGGCGGGCCATGCCCCTGGCAACGCTTGCAGAGGCCCTGGTATCTGGAATTTATTTTCCTTCTACAATTGAAACTTTGTAGCCTGGAGCAGAGCCAAGCCTGGGGCTCCCTCCGAGGCCCACAGCCATTTGTGTTGGGGTTATAATTGAAACTTTGTTGCCTTAAGCGGGTGGGCCCCACCAGGGTGTGTGGAAAGCTTTGCTTCCTCTGTTGCTGGCGGCAACCCTGGCCTGCTCTCTCAAGCTCCATTCTGCCGCCATTTGTTTGAATTTGTTTACCTTCTATAATTGAAACTTTGTAGCTTGAGTGGAGGCTTAGGCCTGCAACAGCTGGCAGAAAGCTTGGCTTCCTCTGTTACCTAGGAAACCTTGCTCTCTGTGGCTGTAGCCATCTTGGTTTGGGTTAATTTGCATACTCTCTCTGATTGGATGGTGGGCGTGGCTTGTGGGTGTGTCAGAGGTATGGTCAATTTGCATATTTGTCTATTATTAGATAGGATGGCTCTAGGTGTCCAAAATCCGGTAGAGATTACAGAAAATATTACATTTTAGATAGAGCAATGAAAAAATAATTTTCTTAATGTAGAATTTAAAAAATGGATAATAAATCTATTAATCCATACTTTGATTTTTCATTCTATTTACTAGACTGTGAACTTCTTGAGATCCAAAATTATAACTTTAAAAATTTTATTCCACACATATAATCAGTAAGGAATTTTTGACTGAATATATACTGAATACAATTATTGACAACTTCGTGTTATATTGTACTATGAAATATACTTTTATTAATTACATATTGATTTTATTGAAATAATTTGTGTTCAGTTTAATTTGGCACATATCACAAAGCTGAATGTTTACTCAGAAGAGAAATAGGATTAAGTATTCCATTTTTGAGCTTATATCAACTCAGATACACTTGTAAACTGTCAGATGCCAATAAGTTAAAAACATAATAGCAACCTATACTGCTTTACATCAGTGCTTCGCTTTATAAAATTTTTTTTCACTTACACTTTAACTATATCTTCATTTCTCTTAAAAAGATAAGATTTTCTGTTCTCATATTGCTGAATGTGTTTTAGGGATATATT
The DNA here is from genome assembly GCF_951640355.1 of Cnephaeus nilssonii. Lineage (NCBI taxonomy): Eukaryota > Metazoa > Chordata > Mammalia > Chiroptera > Vespertilionidae > Cnephaeus > Cnephaeus nilssonii. Next base: position 82,750,811 of record NC_137072.1, on the reverse strand, counting down.
AAATTGACTCAGGATTTAGTAATGAATTTATGATAATGAAGTTTTAAGGCTCAGCTGGTATGATTGTGTATGTGTGTGTTTGTGTTTGTGTGTGTGCATGTGTTTAGCAATTATTTATATGATAGATACCTTCCTAAGGAATACTATGTATAATCATGATCTAATATCACAGACCAAAATCCAAAAATAATGGACTGAAGTAAGTCCACAGTCTAAAAGTAAGCAGTCTAAGTTCAAGAACAGATAGGGTGCCTCTATGACCAGTGAGAATTTAGTCTACTTTCTCTAGTATTTGAAACATAAGAATCTATCTCATGGTCCTCGATGGGGCTCAGTTCCAAGTATAATAACTTCCACACTCTAATTATTAGAAAGGATAAATACATAAATAAGTGTATAGTCCATCCCTTTAATAATACTTCTTGTACAAAACACTTTCACTTATATCTCACTCATCAGAAAATGGTTACACTTGGCTGCAAGGGAGATTTGGAAATATAGTGTTTGTTCCATATAATCCTGTCCCTAGCTAAAATGTAAATATTTTATTAGATGAACAAGAGCTTGGAACTTAGTGAAAAATTACTTATCTATGTTATAAATATAGAAATATAAAAATATAAATATAGTCCAGTGATCAAATTATTAAAAATACAAATATTTTATATAGATTCTGATTAAAATTTATGTCTATCATATATGCACATCTCTATACTTATATTTAAGTTGATATAAGGAAACAAACAGTACTTTTAAGAAACTGAATACATATTCTTACTTAGAGTGCTACTTATTCTGTTTCTATTTAAATATGAAACTAAAAAATAGTGTCTATAAAAATTGGACAATAGGCAAATTTGGCTTACTATCCCTTAACTAAGCAGGAGTTCTTTTAAAAAATAAAGTTCAGGTACTTCTTGAATATAAGAAGGTTCATCCCATTAAAAACTCATAGAAAGGAAAAAAAAATCTGGCTATGTAACAATCTACATTTGTAAATATATATCCACATCTACATTTATATCTATACCTATAGAATGTGGCAAAGAAGCTGCCCTAGAACAATTGTTTTAAAGAGTAGAAGTGGACTGTTATGCAGTCAATGGAGTGTTCTATAAATATCTGGTTAGGTCAAGTTGATTGACAGTGCTGTTAAGGTAATCTGTATCATTATTGGATTTCTGCCTGCTCAAGCTGTAGATTACTGAGGGATGGGTGTTGAAATATCCAACTTTAATTGTTGACTTGTCTTTTTCTCCTTTTAATTCTATCAGTTTTTCCTCATGTGTTTTGATTCTCTGTTGTTAGTTGCATGCATGTTTAGGATCGTTATGTCTCCTTGGAGAATTTACCCATTTATCATTAATGACCCTCTTTAATCCTGACTTTCTTGTTTGTTCTGAAATCTACCTTGTCTGAAACAAATGTAACTACTTCAGCTTTCTTTAAATTAGTGTTTGCATGATTTACCATTGTTCATCTCTTCTCTTCTAATTTATCTGAGACATTATATTTAAAGTGAATTTCTTATAGACAACACATATTTGGGTCTGTTTTTGTATACAACCTGAAAATATTTTTTTAATATTTTTACTAATTTCAAAGTGGAAGGGGGGGAGGGAAAGAGAGAGAGAGAGAGAGAGAGAGAGAAACATCAATGATTAGAGAGAATCATTGATCAGCTAGCTGCCTCCTGCAGGCCCCACAATGGGGACCAAGCCCACAATCTGGGCATGTGCCCTGACCTGGAATCCAACTGTGACCACCTGGTTCATAGATTGGCATTAAACCACTAGGCCACACTGGCCAGGCTGAAAATATTTTTAACTGGTATGGATTACATAGAAGTAGAAGAAAAGACATTTTATACACTACATAGTTTTAAATAGTGTTGTTTCTTCATGTGGACTCCAGGAAAACATATGAATTTGCTATTATATTTGCACATATAATATTTTATAGAAATTTTAATTTTATGAACTGTAAGGTTTCTTACCTATTTCAAAACAAGAAAGAAAGGAATTAATAACACATATAGAGTATATATAATGGATCCAAACCTAGCATTTCTAGTATATGTAGATAGGTTAGAAAACTAAACATTACTTTCATATTTACTTTTTGCTGTTATGAAATTTAATGTGGCTTTATGTATGAGAGTGGGGAGTGGGGTATGTAGAAATATCCTATATAATAAAAGCCTAATATGTTAACTGTCCAATTGTCAGGTCATCTGTTAAACCAATCAAAGTGTGATATGCTAATGATATGTTGAGGCTGCTCAACTGCTTGCTATGACGTGCACTGACCACCAGGGGGCAGACAGTAGACCTGTTGACCAGTCGCTTTGATGTGCACTGACCACCAGGGGGCAGAGATGCTCCAACTGGTAGGTTAGTTTGCTGCTGGGGTCCGGCCAATCAGGACTGAGCAAAATGGGCCAGACACACCCTGGAGCCCTCCTGTGGTCTCCCTAGCTGGCCAACCTCCTGAGTCCCTCCCCAGCCCTGATTGTGTACCAGTGGGGTCCCTCAGCCTGGCCTGTGCCCTCTCACAATCAGGGACCCCTCGGGGGATGTCGTAGAGCCGGTTTTGGCTCAATCCTGCAGGCCAGGCCGAGGGACCCCACTGATGCACGAATTTGTGCATTGGGCCTCTAGTAGACTTATAATTAAAGATGAGGCTCTTTAATATTTTGATAGATTGTGTGTTATCATGGTAAATAAAAATGAGTTGATTTCGGCATTTTGATTGTTGTACTCTGTATAACTTATTGAATACCAACATATATAATTAGATAATGATCTGCTTATAAATTATAGTGAGCTCTTCAGTTTACCATTCATGATATGTGATATGTTCAGCTTCACTTTAATTGTGCATTAACAGTAATAACAACAGCAAAATATTTTAACATATTTTTGTGGTAGGTGATTCCCCCTTCCCCACCCCCCATCCTGGGGGAACACATGGTTTAGTTTACAGTGTTTCTCATTCTAACAATATGGGAATCCAGACACTTGTAGTATCAGGATATGGGATACTAAAAGTAATGTACATTGAAAATCTTTCAAACTAATCCCACACAAATCAACTTGTAGACATCTCCGCTATATAGTATCAAGGTTGTTAAGGTATATTATGGTCATTTTTGACATTGCTTTGTTGGATATAAATTATCACTGTCTTCATCTTATTTGATAACACAGTGACATTGTTAACATATTGGCTTTAGACAAGAATTAATGACTCTACGTGCAGAGTTCTTTGTATCATTGCCTCATTTAACCTTCACTGCAAATATCACTGCAAAATAGTTGTTACAGGACCTAATTTCAATGATGAAGAGTGGAGTGCTCAGTTTACGGGGCTTTCCTAGAGTCTCCCAGCCAGTTACGGGATTTAGAATACAATTACAATGTTGAACTCTCACACATGTTCTTCCCCCCTCCACTATATTACACTAAATATCTGGTAGATCAGAATAAAGGCCAACAATTTTAAAAAATCTAAAAATACTTTATTTTCTTGTTGCTCTGAATAAAAGAAATATATTTCATTTTTATCATATGGTCTTGAAAGTATTTCCATTCTTATTATGTGAATATTGGGACCGATAGTAATTTCCAAAAATTATCTGCCATAATGTCTTGGATCCCACATGCTCTTTTTTTCCAACATGGTTTTGACACTTCTCCCATTGAGAGGTAGGATCTAGGTTTCCTCCCTTTGAGTCTCAAGGGGTTGTGACTCTGGCAAAAGTGATGCTATTTTGCCTCCTCATCTAAGTCTGAAAATATAATACAACTTCCACTTGGTTCTCATGGGAAGCTTGCTCTTGGAACCGGGCCACTGTGGTCTGAGGAAGCCCAAACACTCCATAAAGAGGAACCAGGGCCCACACAGAAGCCGAGATCCCAGATGAAAACCAACACCAACTTGCCACCTTGGGAATGAGCCATCTTGGAAGGGGATCCACTAGCCCCTATTTTAGCAGTGCCAGCTGACACCAGGTAGTGCAGATAATAGTCCCTGCTGAGCCCTGCCCAAATTGAATATTTGTGACCAGAATAAATTACTGTGGTTGATTCAGACACTAAGCTTTGGGGTGGTTTGTTATAAAGCAGTAAATTACTCAAACAGTTAATTAAGGTACAATTTTCTCCAAGGACAGTTCTAAATTCCATATATTTAAGGTAAAAGAACAAAATGATTTAAGAGGTATTTGTAAAAGTTTTATTTGTTCACACTCAGAACTACTCATCTAAGATGTGACTGCTTTTTGCCAAACTACTATAAAATAAAATTCACTCTATCTAACACTGAATAATCACCTCATGAACTTATTAAAAGCTTTTCTCTTATTGAGAGAGAATGCATTTTAAAGACAGAATTTTCGTAAGACAAATATTTTAAAACCTTTGGTTTGCCAGGAAAATTCAAAGCATAAAAACGTTGGTTGTAGTCATGAAGCAATTTTCTTACTAATTATTAGAGAATGCCAAAGTCCCCTGTGGAACACTTGGCAAAACAAGCTGATTAAGAGACTTGGTATTATTTTTAAATGACTTAATTGCCATTTAATGAAATAGGGAGCTCTGACTTGGTTACTCTGCAAGGAATGAATTGCTGGTTGCATTGACCTTGCAGAGCTAGCTGGGTTTAAAGAAGCCACATAATACATTTCTACAATGATGGTATAGGGACTGAAAGCCATATTACTGGAAATGTGCATGTTAGCATTTATATCCTTTTTATAATTGCTGAATTAATGTCCAACATACATTAAGAAATGTCTGGGTATTCCACTGAGTGCCCTGATGGCAGTTAAACCACATATATGAACACCTTTTAATCGCCGAAGTAATTTCCAAGGAACTAAAAACACAGTTCATTTGCTTTTCCACACTGCCCTTGAGAACCTGCAATTTTGCTTCATTATAACCACTCAACCTTTAGCCCTCATCCACTCTGAAACGATTTACAGTGTTTTACATATAATAAAACAGCACCCATATGCAGCCATGCACAAATCTGTTATTTCTGTTAGCACTGCTGTTTCCAAATCTGAAATTAGCTAAGGTTGGCGCCAAGAAGTTAGCTATATCAACGCATGTATATGATATGTGTATACTTTAAATATATATATATCTCCTCCCACTTAATGAATATACCTTTCCTAGCAGGTCTGTGAAAGCAAGTGCATATTTGACAAGGGAGACCAGGCTTCTTTCTGGTTTATTTACTGCATCATCTAAGCAAACCAACTGTCATGATAAGGAAATGGAATTCGAAGTGCCCTCACTGTACCTCAGATTTCTAACCACTGCTACTATGTATCTATATTCATATATGTATATATACAGTATATATATATATATATATATGCACATGCATTACAGTAATGTAAATATATGCATACTGTTTTTACATTAAATGACAGTAATGTAAATATATGCATTCTATTTTCCATATGCCTTATATATATAACATATATATCATATATGTACACACATTTTTATGTATCTCCTAATTATAACCAGATGTTTTTTTTATCATTTCTTTATGTCCATCTTATATTTACTGACTTTCTTTACCCTTCTTCTATTATTCTCATCTTTCAATTTTGTTCTTGTTGTTAGCACTCCATAGCCTGGTCGCTCTGTCATTGTACAAGCCATCTCTTACTTGTTTACTTGTTAGTGACTGTCCAGATTAATTCCCTTGTTCTCTGATAACAATTTTGCATGTTTTCTTCTACTCTAAGTTCATGTGTTTCAGGTGAAGGTGATAGTCTTCATTGTTGGTCACCAATCTGGCATGTTCAGTCCATAAAATCCATCCCCATGATTACCGTGATTAGTTCAGGTTAAGTTCGTAACACACATTTAGCCAATGGAAAGGATTTGGAAAAACTTACAGATCTGCTAAGAAAGATGGGTTCTCTTTCCATTAATATTCTCAGGCTAGTTTTCATAACTGGTATTAAAACTAAACATCTTTGTCTTAAATGAGGGGAGCATGAGTAAGAATGAAGATAAAGAGAGAGACGGATGAAAACAGGCTTTTAATAGTTCAGTTAAGTTTTTAAATTCAACATGATTTAGGTAATGGATCTTTCAGTTGCATAAGGCAGCGAATGCCCTTTCCCATACCCCCTTTACCCCAGACAGATTCTTTTTTGTATTTAATTCAATTTCACTTGGGCTTTTCTTACTTACAACAAAATATTCTGACTACACAATTCTTTATTTTTATCCTTTTTCTACATTTCTTCCCTTTAGCTCTGTTTGTTGCCTAGTATTCTCTCCCATCCAATATGCTATCAATTTTATTACATTTATAGTAGTCCTCCCTTATCTGCAGGGGAGATATTCCAAGTCTCCAGCAGATGCAGGAAACCATGAATAGTATGGAACTCTCTCTCTCTCTCTCTATATATATATATATACATACCATGTTTTTTTCCTATACATACATAATGCTTTATAGTTTCTCTTTGGCATATCCTAATTATCACAGCCACTTTGGGGCATTATTAAGTAAAATAAGGGTTACTGAACACAAGCACTGTGATGACAGTCAACATGATCATTGAGATGGCTACTAAGTAAGGATGTATATTCACTTTTTATACCTTGATGGGATATGCTCCAGTTGCCCACAGTGGAAAACTTTCTTTCCTTCCTTTCCCTGTATTTCCTTTTCCTGTTTGCCTTCTTACCAGTCTGTTCTGGCACCACTCATAAACGATTTGCAGTTGAATCCTGGACTGAGAGTCTGCTTTTGTGGGAACAGAGAAGGTATTTTCAGTGGTTTGCTTTTAGCTGTTATAGGATTACTTTTTGCTGATTCTCTGCTCACTTCCTCTTACTACTGCATGGTTTTGTTTCTGTGTGTACATCTGTTCTTTTCAGGGGCCTTTCCTTGTGCTACTCGGTATTCTTTTCTTAATAAATTGCTTGCAAAGAAGTCTCTCACTGTTTGCTCCCAGGGAATCTAGCTTCAGACAATAATATTCTCTCTCTCTTCTCCAGTTGACCATCATTTCCACCATTTAATAGGACTATTACTTGAGTGCTTTAAATAAAATATTCCAAGTTATTTGATTTCTTTCACTGTAGGAAAATACCTACTGAACTTCTTCTGGGGTGTTTATTCTCTATCTTGATATAGGCCATTCTCTCTTTCCTCTTTTAGTATTTTTGCATAGATCCTGGCTTAGTCCTCTTTTATTTAATATTCTTTTTTAAATAGGGGTAATTGTCAATCAAATTTTTTAAGTAGGGTAGAAATAACTGTGGTTCATAATTTTTATTTAGAAAACTATCTCCCTGAATTAGCTAGTCATCTTTAAAATGTTTTTGATGAAGCTTAGAATTAGAGTATAAACAGTCATCGTCAGACTTGTAGCAATGTTTTGTTAAAAAGAGATTCTCTTTGTTCATATCTATTTTGGTGCTTATTGTCAACACCTGCATATGCTTCTCCTTCTTCCTTCCATATTCTTTGCCTTTCAAAGAGTTTATAAGATTTTGTTCAAATTGAGATAAATATACATTTTCATAATTAAATGAGTTGATAAAAGGATAATTTGAATTTTTGTTTACATATTAAATGTGAAGTTTAGAACATATTAAGTGAACTCTGGTGTTCCCTTCTATGCATATTTCCTGATTTCTCTATAATTTTATAATTGTTCCTTATTTTGGAATAATGATCATCAGTTTAATCCAGATCATTATTTCTTGTTTGAAAAAATAAAGAATAATTTTAGTTCATTCTCTTCTTTGTTTCTTTCTTATTTAACTTTACAAAAATATACTGGTGGAACAAGAGTTGTTAGAGATAAGCTTCTTTTCTCTAATTGTAAAGTTATAGTCTTAAAAGTTGGTTAAGATGCTAAAGTTTTAAGAAATATTATGATAATTTCAAAACTTGGATATTATGATAATTTCAAAACTGGGTCCTAACCGCTCACCTGCCTGCCTGATTGATCGCCTCTAACCAGTCTGCCTGTCGCCTGCTCACCCCCTATTGCACCCCCACCAGCCTTCTCGCCCCCAACTGCCCACACCCCACTGGCCTGATCACCCCCAACTGCCCTCCCTTCCTGGCTTGATTGCTTCTAACCACCTCTGCCTCGGCCCCGCCACCATGGCTTTGTCTGAAAGGACATCCAGAAGGTCTCCTGGTCTAATTAGCATATTACCCTTTTATTAGTATAGATATGTTTGTTCAGGGCTGAAGTTGGAATCCACATCCAGAATTACTTATACAGGCCTCATTTTGTTACAGGAAAAATAGGTTGATTTGGAGGCCTTGCTATATTGCTTCTAAATATTCAGTTAGAACCTGAATGGATTATAGCATTGAATTTTATTTACATTTATCAATGTAGTAAAGGTGTTTTTTTTAATATTTTATGTACATGGCAGAGATTTTCTGACCTACTTTCAAATAATTGTTAAATACTTATAGAAGTCTGATAACTTATTTTGGGGAAAATATTGCCCATAAATTTTAAAAAAACTTATCTCATTGGAATATCTCTATGACTTATATCTGAAAATCTGACAGGAGGAAATAATAAATTAAGCACCTTTGCTTCAACTTGCAATTTATCAAATTTCAATCACCTTCTTCTCTATGTTAAGAATGGAAGTATAATCAGATTTTTAAAATCTATGGCCTCAACAATCATGTTAAACATCCACTACTCCTTCTTAGATTATGTGTTCATATTCTGATGTGAAGGATGATAAATGATATATGTCTGTCCTCATAACATCTATTGTAAACATATTTACCAAATTCCAAATTCTTTGTATTTAGGCATTAAGAAAATCTCAAATGATCTAAATAATCATGTATATGTTGATCCTGGAGTTAAAATAATAAAATGTAAAACAAAGGATTAAGAAGGGTATTGAAATAATGAAGTGTTTGAAAGAAATTTTAATATACAAGGGTGTTGGAATGGCAGTGTTTCTTGAAACATTTCAGGCATATGATATAGACATGCTCAAGACATTACAAAAACCAATACTATCACTTGTGTTTTTTTCTGAGAAGCAGATTACATTAAACACCAAGAACAACCACATTGGGAATACCTTTCCGAGCCTTCAGTGTTTTTAACATAAGCATTTGGAGGGGGAAAAAAAGAAAACAACAAGGGATTTTTTTTCACATGCCCACTGAGGACCTGTCAGGCAAATGCAGTCCTCACATAGTCTTGGCATCAGCAATAATTTAGCACTTCATCCAATTATCCTTGCCAAGGTCTGCATTCACTGACAGAGAAAAGGTGAGCTGAGTTGAAGCATAAATTTATTTAAAGTTTGTCCTCAATGTGAATCAGGAAGTGGAACCTTCCTTGGTATAGGAAAAGATGAATAACATTTTAAGGAAAAAGAGATCTTATATTAACATATACTTATAATGTATATGATCATAATCTTGCTATCAAATAATTAACAAAATATGTTATTAGTTTTTGAAGTTTATTAACCTCTCCTTGAGACGTTAAGAAAAAAATAAAAACAATTGTTTTAATCAAATGGAAGGGAAAGCTAATTGGAAAAGTCAAGAGAAAATTAAGTTGCTCTGAATAATAAAGGGTTAACTGTGTGGCCAGAGAAGAGATGAGAGGGCTGGGAAAAGGGTGAGAGTGGGGGGCAGGTGATGAGATTCAGCTGATAAGTGGCCAGTGAAAGGAGAAAGGGATTATTGGGAAGACTGGTTATGTGATATCAAGTGCAATCTCTAATCCATACTCCCAGGAAAGCAATGACTTCAGAGAGTTTTTTAAAGCAAAGTCCATGAGATTATTCTTAGTCTCCTTAAATTACTTCAAGAGTTTTTGTTTTCCTTCTTATAACTAAATTGTTCAATTTAGCATCAGAAAGAAACTATAGAAGTCATTTAAGATCAGACTTATCAATTTGGGGGCTCATACTGTTGCAGACTTGGGTTTTCAGAAAAGTGGCCAGAAACATGTACAATTATTTCTGCTTGTGAAAATCTAAGAAAACTTCCTCAGAACATTGCAGGCTATAAATTATGCTTAATTGAGCCTCTATGAACTCAAAATTTTGAAAGAAATGTGAGTATTTCTTAGAAAAGGAGAAGAGGAAACGTAGATAGGTTTAGAAATAAAGTCCACCAAAAACTGGGCTATTGATAAGGTATGAAAATTGAATAAGATGGAAAGCGCTTGTATAGGCTACATATCATCGGAGACTAGAATGACTTTCAGGAAGTCCAGAGCCAGGGATCGCCATGGAAGATATAGTTAGAAAATGCCACTGACTTGTGGCGGGGTTGGAAAGCCTGTGACAGGGTTTAAGAGAGTTAATGAAGCCTGTATTAGTATTGTAAGTAGATGCAAAGCTCCCCAACTATTGGACTCTTTAGGAGATATCCGATAGTACCTGAAAGGATTTTCGGCAATGTGGTCATTTGCCAGGATTTTGTGGGCAAAGTCTCCAATTATGTTCTCACAACAAGGGAGGAATATTTGAATATGTTTGAATATATAAATATTCATAGCAGATGTTAAATGAAGGAAGAAACTCAAAGAGAAAGAATTGTTACATAAGGTCAATGTTAAAACATTATTGTAGTCTAGCCTATTTATTTCAGTGGTTAGAGCATAGGTCTGTGGACTGAAGGGTCCTGGGTTCAATTCCAGTCAAGGGCATGTACCTTGGAGCCTGTAAGGTGCATGAGGCAACCAGTTCATGTGTCTCTGTCACATCCATGGTTCTCTATCTCTGTCTCTCCCCCTCCCTTCTACTCTGTCTAAAAATCAATGGAAAAAAATCCTTGGGTTAGGACAGTGGTCAGCAAACTCATTAATCAACAGAGCCAAATATCAACAGTACAGCGATTGAAATTTCTTTTGAGAGCCAAATTTTTTAAACGTAAACTTCTTCTAATGCCACTTCTTCAAAATAGACTTGCCCAGGCCGTGGTATTTTGTGGAAGAGCCACATTCAAGGGGCCAAAGAGCTGCATGTGGCTCGCGAGCCATAGTTTGCCAACCACGGGGTTAGGATTAACAAAAACAAACAAAACCATTATTGTAAAAAGAAATATTTCAACAGATGTCAAAATACTTGCTAGCATTATAAGAATAAAGCATATTTTAAGGCAGACTAATACTAGTAAATGCTGTTGGAGAATTTTAGGGTGTTGCTCAATCCAATCCTGAGCCTTAGCATCCTTCTTTTCTCAAAGGGATACAAAATCTGAGATTCAGATCCAGCTCTACTTCTTCTTTAAGGTGGATTTTCACCTTTGGCAGAGGGATTTTAAAAGCTGCTGTTGAACATGCCAACACTCCGAATCACATTGCACTTGACTGCAAGTCAAACTGCATCATGTGGCCTGATTCAGCAAACACGCTTTCTGTGTTTTTCCCTGAAGCACCATCTCTAATTTGTTAGGGGAAGGGGCTTACTGACTGCTTCCTTACACCTGAGTTCCTGTGCCTGTGTTAGTAACCCACCTAAGATCCCATTTCTTTAGGACTCAATGTCTACTCTGCGTGGTCTTTGAACTTTTTTCCCCCAGATCACATTTGTGTCTGTGGTTCTGCCACTGGCTGAGCAATGCCATGGCAAGTGTCCTTGTGTAGATAAGCCCTACTCCAGAATTCACTAAAAAACATGATTTACCTGCTTAGATCAAGGCACCTGAATTACTCATGCAGAGAAAAGTTCCCAGACTGCTTCAGGTGTCTACTGGGTTGTCTCCTGTCGCCGCAAGTGTAATGAGTCTCCCTAATAATTGGATCCCACAATCTAGCACATTTACCAGTCTTGCTACAATTTCTCCTAAGACAAGAGATCCAAATTTAAGGACTATCTGGTGCAACTATTCTAACATATTTCAGAGCACATTATTTCAGAATATGCCTCAGGAAAACCCCAGGTGGAGAGTATGAGGAAGTCATTTGTTTGGAGGTTCATAATGTCTCTCTCTTCATTAAAATTTTGTTTACACCCTAACCAGTTTGGCTCAGTGGATAAAGTGTCGGCCTGCAGACTCAAGGGTCCCAGGTTTGATTCTGGTCAAGGGCATGTACCTTGGTTGCGGGCACATCCCCAGTAGGGGGTGTGCAGGAGGCAGCAGATCCATGTTTCTCTCTCATCAATGTTTCCAACTCTCTATCCCTCTCCCTTCCTCTCTGTAAAAAATCAATAAAATATATTTAAAAAATAAAATAAAATTTTGTTTAATGCCTACTATATGGTAGGCACTATATTGGGAAGTTCAATTCAAAAGGGCAGAGTTTTTTTTTTTAAGTCTTGTTGTTCCACTGTTTAAAACTATTTTCAGAATAATTATGATAGCAACAATACTAATATTTCAAATTAATAAGAAAAGGAACAGAGGCTTTTATGTCTATTGCAACCTAGAACAAATAATGATTTTATTTCTCAAGTAATTCCTATGTGATAAACATTGCACTAGGTATTTTAGATGCGATATTTCTTTTTATCTTCTGAACAAACTTCTTGAATAAATACAATTGTTATTCTCATTGCAAATATGAGGAAAGGCAAAAATATCTAGTAGGAGATGAAGCCAAGCTCTGCCTTGAGGCATCTGTCTCTAGAACCTTTGGTCCTTACCATTATATTGAAAAGTGTGACCACCAGTCCAGAAACCTTGGGACTAGATACCATGGTCACAAGTTTTCTCCTGCATAAACAATAATCCAAAGGTGTATTTCTTCAAAACATGACTTAAAGTATTCATTGAATTATTTACTTAACCTTGCTTTAGAGTAAATATATATATCTTAAATGTCACTATCAACAGAGACTCATTTTCTCTCCTTAAATCATTCTGCAAATGATTGTGCAAATCTTCTGCAAGCTAAGAGACTTCAATCGTCATGTGTAATTTTGTTAGAAATGAACTAGAGCTGGATTTAATAAAACATTGTTGACATACCAGATTATTAAATCTTACTTGGAAATGAGTACATTGATTTTCACATGATCTCTATTTCATAGATCAGAGGTAGACGGAATGACACTAAAATATATATGTATATGTACATATAGTATTGCTTTCTCTCTTTTTATTGAATTGTGTCAAAATATATTTAACAAGAATTTCTGCAAAGCAAATTCAGTTTCCCAATGAATTTCATCATAAAATTAGAGACATGGTCTTTTAGTATAAAGTTTTCAAAAGATCAATTTATACATATGTATTTAAAATATTTGTTATTAGAGATGCTTAATGGCATAATCACACCCACTGGAACTGTATTGGCATCCTTTGAGACTTGCATAACATAGACTCTGAGCTCCTGGAATATGCCTGTCTTTTCCTTTAACTGGTGCCAATACATGCCAATGAATGCTCTCCACAGGATATGCTTTACTGATATAATCACAAAGTTATATCTGAGATAAAGGGTAAATATTAGTAGAGAAATGTAAGTAGATGAGATAAAAAGAAGGTTTAATGTCTAAGTATTTTGCTGAAAATGAAAACTTTTAGTTTATATCTTCAAATATGCACATATTTTAATAGTTCGCTTATCTGTAGTGTTAACGGGAAAAGCTATTAACTTATATATGGATTTTTCAGATATTTGAAATGTAATTTATAGGACTACGTAATAAATCCAGATAAGAATTACAGTAACAGGATCAAGGGAGTTAATATAGTTCCAGTGTATTAAACTAAGATTACATCAGTTTTATTTTGTTCATTCACAGGATTACATTTTATGGGAATATTCAGAGATAGGAGCCCATCAAAAGGATAATGTTCAGAATGGGAAAATATCTAAAAAACATTCACATTTGAAGAATAGGTAAAGAAGAAAAGCATACTTATTAGGTATACTGATAACTGTTTTCAAATAACTAAATATCCATCACAGAAAACATACACAAAAGAGGATTAAAAAGTTGAACAAAACTAAGAGTTGAAATTGTAGATTTCTGTTTATTATAAGAACGATTTTCTAATGATTATAATTGCTCCAAAATGAATCCTCACGTTACAGATCTCTTCAAATAGAGGTCTGAAAGACATCTCTTTCTTATAGAAACTCTTCCTTTATTTGGAGAAATTCTGTACCACCTTTTATTTATTTTTTTAAGAATTTATCTTTATTATTTTAAATCATTATTGTCGAAAGTATTACATAGGTCCTCTTTTTCCCCCCATTAACCTCTTCCAGCTCGCTCTCATCCCCCTCCCTCCAGGTCCTCACCACCCCTTTGTTTGTGGCAAAGGGTTATGCATATATGCATACAAGTTCATTGGTTGATCTCTTCCCAACCACCCTCCCCTGCCTTCCCTCTGAGATTCAACAGTCTGTTCATGCTTTTATCATTCTGGGTCTACTTATCTTTATTGTTGAAAGTATGACAGCTCTCCCCCTTTTCCCCATTCATCACTTATAGCTCGCCCCAGCCCCCACCCCTTATCCCTACCCCAGGCCTTCACCACACTAGTGTCTGTGTCCATGGGTTGTGCATATGGGCCTCTAAATTATTTCGTTAATCTCTTCCCACCCACCCTGCCTTCCCTCTGAGATTCAACAGTCTGTTCCATGTTTCTATGTCTCTGGATCTATTTTGTTTATCAGTTTATTTTGCTCTTTAGATTTCCACCTATGATATCATGTGATACTTGTCTTTCTGTGATTGGCTTATCTCACTTAGCATAAGCTCTGCAAGTCCCTCCATGCTGTCTCAAAGGATAACAGATCCTTCTTTTTACTACTGCATAGTATTCCATGGTGTAAATGTACCACAGCTTTTTTATCCACTCATCTACTGATGGGCACTTGGGCTGTTTCCAGATATTAGCTATTATAAATTGTGCTGCTATGAACATAGGGGTGCATATATCCTTTCTGATTAGTGTTTCAGGTTTCTTAGGATATATTCCTAGAAGTGGGATCACTGGGTCAAATGGCAGTTCCACTTTTAATTTTTTGAGGAATACTGTTTTCCACAGAGCCTGCACCAGTTTGCATTCCCACCAGCAGTGTTTTAGGGTTTTCTTTTCTCCACATCCTTGCCAACACTTGTCATTTGTTTATTTCTTGATGGTAGCCATTCTGACAGGTGTGGAGTGATACCTTATTGTCATTTTAATTTACATCTCTCTGAAGATTACTGACTGTACCATTGTGTTTTATTTTCAAAGCATAGGTAACTATTAAAGAAATTTAGAAAACACTAAACTTGAAATAAGACTTAAATTTAACATTAATTCAAATTATGGCAAGACATTTTTAATGTCCACCCAGGGTTAGGAACCATGATGATTGGCCTAGTTCAAAACGCTAGAGGAAATCTAATTAACAAGTTAGAGAAGATTCATGGAGAGGCTGCTCTCTAAACTATGACTTATGATATAAGGAAGAGGTAAATATATCAAATAGTTGAGAGAGTGGGCAAGTAGAATAAATACTAGTAGACATCAAAGCATAAATGAATAGACAACTGCAGGTGTTTGTAGTACAAGGTAGACTGCCGTGAGGGGTGAATCCAAAAGGTGAGGAGTCTGGCTTCTTGCTAAACTACATACAGCTGTATGGGAGTTTGCAGGCCCAGCCAAAGGTATTTTAAAAGGATTTACCTGGCAGGTCTCATAGGGAACAGCTGCCGCCTCTGCACCTGATTTGTGCACAGCCAGCTCATTGCAGCCTCTGAAAGGAGCTGCAGTCAGGCATTCAGGCCCCCCTGGTGGGCCAGGCCTTGTGCATGTCTACATTCCTGACCTGGGCAGAGGCCTTCCTCAGGCCTTTTATCAGAAGAGGGGAGAAATCTTGAATGTGCTTTTTTCTCTACTCTGATTCAGTGCTCAGAACTTTTCCACTCCCAGTCCCTCCCCGTTTCCCTCACCCAGCCCCAGGGTCTGCAAGAGCCTTTTGTTCCAGGCTCCTTCCTTAGTGAGGCAATTGGCCACTTCTGTGCTGATTCACCTGACCCTTTACTGGTTCCATCCTGCTGGGGGAAATGGCGCAGTGGGGTATCCAGTGCTTTCTCTGGTGTAGCCGCTTGCTTATACTATCACAGTAAGTGACTAAGAGCTGATTGCTTCTTTCATTTTGGTTTGTTGTTTTTTTTTTTTTTAATTTCTTTATTGATTAAGGTATCACATATTTGTCCTCATCCCCCCCATTCCCATCCCACACCCCTCCCCACACATGCCCCCACTCCCCTGTTGTCCTTAACCGCTGGTTAGGCTCATATGCTTGCACACAAGTCCTTTGGTTGATTTTAATGGACTGTTTTGGTACCTGGCATCTCGGCTCTGTCCAGCTCTGCTCCGCCCTTGAGGAAGGAAAGGAAGTGATCATTTGAAATCTAAGTAGTGTGAAGTTTTTCCTGAAAGTAATCTAAGTGAGTAATGATAAGCGTCTTCGGCGGTGGTTTTGGGAATGCCGGATAAATTTGGTAGCTGTCTAGGAGGTAGGCTCTATAGAATTTGATGATTGATGATGTAAGAGCACCGCAAGTCATGAAGAATAATCAAGGTTGAGGTTTTGATTTATTTCTTGGGCCTTTGGAGAGTCTGAGTTGCTCACTCACATAATAAGTAATACTGAAAGTGAAACAGTTGGAGTGGGGATAATTTAGATCTGGGATATGATGATGTGCCTGTGGGAGATCCAAATGAAAATGTCCAGGAGCCATTTGGACCAATCAGACTTAGGTTTAAAAGCACGAGACAGGAAAATATAGACTAACTCTTTTAGTATAATCAGGGAGACTTTTGAAGTAAACACTGTATCAATGGTAATTACATCATGACAGTGTTTAAAGTCCTCAAGGAAAAACAAGTATAAAGGAAAGCGAAATGAGAAGTGAATTCTGAGGCATGCCAGTGTTTAAGGCATTTGCCCAGAGTGTGGAGCTGATGAAGTGCACCATGATGTAGTGGTCAAAGGAAAATTTACCCTATTGATTTCTGCTACTTACAATTTTAAGCCTCACCAGGTGAGTCTTCTTTCAAATTTCCCCAAACCCAAGTTCCTCCTATTTCAGGGTCTCTTAAACAGGTTATTTTCTCTACTTGGAAAACCCTTCCTGCCTGCATTCCCCTATGGCTGCCCAGCCATCTACAACCTACTTGCTGGCTTCAGTTTAAAAATCCTTCCCCCTCCTAAGGTGTGCAGAAAAAAAATCAGGAGGGTGGAACTAAACATCTGAGCTCAAATTCCAGCTCCTCGTGTCAGAAAACTCTGTGGCATTGGCAATGCATCTGAACCTCTGCACTTAGGCCTTCTCATTTGTAAGACAGATAATGATTGAATGCCCAGAGCACGCAGAGCTGTACTGGCCCAGCCTAAGTGCTCAGTCAGTTTAGCAGGTATGGTGTTGCCCTCTTAGCACCTGTCCCTTCCCAGCCGAAGCCTTGAAAGCCTGTAAGAGGAGGGATCATGACTGTCTTCTGATTACTCTCTCTTCAGGGCCTGGGACATAGTATATGCTCAGTAAATGTTGGTAAAATATGTGACTGTTGGAATTTTTTTATTTTATTTTTTTTTTAGCTTAGCTGCATGTGGAAATGTTCTTCATCTTTGGATATGTTGAATGCTCCAAGGCTGTATTTATTAAGCAGGCTATATCTGGTTTCTTCTGATTCACTGTAGTTCCAAAAGGGTGATGACCCATCGTTTCCAAGCCGACTTTCTTTTTCAGCTCAGGAAATTTACTTATTTTTATACTGCCTCATTTTTTTTTTTTTCTGATTACTTGCCTTATTTTCTCCCTTTGGAATAACTATAATTTATTGAATACTCTGAAAGATGTGACAGTTGTGACTTACTGATATATCTCTTTGACATACTTTATATCTTCTGGTTTGGGGAATATTTTTTAGTGATGGCTTCGAACTTACAATTTACTTTCTGCAGTGCAAATATGATTTTTATTTATTCCAGGGTGCACTTAATATAGTTTGCATTTATTTTTTGGTATTTTTACATATGTATTTATGTCTGTAGTTTTTCATCCTATTCTTCTCTAATAGCTTTCCGATATATTATTATTATAATTATCAACATTCTCCTTATAGTTTTCTCTTATTTAACAGAGGCAATATTCTCTTGCATCTCTTTTAGGGCTATTAAGTAGGTATTGTACATTGTTTTTCTTTTTTATAGAGCAACTGCCTTATAAGGTAAAAAATTTCCTCATTCATATGAGGCTGTCACTTTTATTTTTCTTCTTTCCTTCCTTTTTGACTTGGCTATTTTTTCTTGATTAAAGATTGATTCGTCTAGATTCTAGACCTAAATGAAAAATTATCAGATTTATATTTTAATCTATACTTTCACATATCTGCCACTATTTTCCACCACAAAATCCTTAGTTTCTGGATAAAGCTGGTTCTCAATTAATGCTGCTTATTTTAATTCAAAATATAATTTCCCTAGTGGAGCAAATAGATAATCCCAGTATGAGACCAGGAGCACTTTCTGTGGAGTTATGACTAAGGAAACACAACTGAAGTTGGGAGATGGGAAAAGCTATGAGTTAAGGGACACTATCTCTGGGGTTTTAAAACTGCCTGAATATATGGATGCAAACAAAATCATTGACCAATGTAACTTTCTGCCCGCTGCCCATGTTTTAGAGACTTGTAGTTCTCTCACAGGCCATTTATTTTCTCAATAATTGTTTCCTTTATGGTGCTATCTCTCCAGATATATATCTTGATGGCAGACAGAACCAAGTAAGCTGATAAATTAAAGGTAGCAGTGTAGTTAGTGAATGGCTCAGACCCCCAAATTTATTTTACCTTGTTTACCAGGAAAAGATGGATAAATCCAAATATAGAGGCTTGACACTTTTTTATGACATAAGAGAGGAAATAATGATTGAGGGGCATCATTTACTTGATTAGAACCAAAACTATATGGTCACTGGAAAGATGACCATGAACTGGGGAAAAAGATAAATAATATATATTTCCTTAATAAAATTATCATATTTATGTATATTTATATAATACTAGAAGCCCAGTGCACAAAATTCGTGCACTCAGGGGGGCGTCCCTCAACCCGGCCTGAGCCCTCTTGCAGTCCTGGAGCCCTCAGGGGATGTCTGACTGATGGCTTAGGCCCGCTCCCTGGGGGAGCAGGCCTAAGCCATCAGTCGGATATCCTTAGCGCTGCCGTGGAGGTGGGAGAGGTTCCCACCACTGCCAATGCACTAGCCAGCTGTGAGCCTGGCTTCTGGCTGAGCAGCACTCCCTCTGTGGGAACACACTGACCACCAGGGGGCAGCTTCTGCACTGAGCATCTGCCCCCTGGAGGTCAGTGCGCGTCATAGCGACCACTCGTTATGCTGTTTGGTCAATTTGCATATTAGCCTTTTATTATATGGGATGAGAATGTAATGACAATACACACTGATTAAGCTATAGGAATCTATGACTAATAATGCACTATTAAGAGGAAAATTAAAAATAAAACTTTTAATTAACCCCATAAAACAATAAAACAAAAACACAGAATGAGTAGCTAAAGATTCAGGCAATTATTAATATTAGCTAAAGGAAGATATGGGAAATAAAAGCCACAAAATCAAGAACTTTATTTTTATTTTATTTTTTCCTGTGGCTACTATAACTCTATTAATTTTAATTCTTATGATGCTCATGGCTAGAATTAGTATTTCACTTCACCTGGATAGCCCTAATTCATCGTATATTTGGGACCTAGAAAGCAAAAGTATTTTCTCTTTTTAAGCACACTAATACTATTTATGGTACACTTGCTCTCTGTGGCTGTAGCCATCTTGGTTTTGGTTAATTTGCATACTTGCTCTGATTGGATGGTGGGCGTGGCTTGTGGGCGTGGCTTGTGTGTGTCAGAGGTATGGTCAATTTGCATATTTGTCTATTATTAGATAGGATATCTAGCTTTGCTAGGGATATATTGGCTACCCTATCATCTTCCTCTGATAGTGACACCATTCTAATAGTAGTTGAAAAATTAGATTGTTCAATTTAATAAGTTAATATTAGTTTCAATAGGGCCATATATCACATGGTTATAGGTAGCCTAAATAATAACACTATCTTAATGGTTAGAGTAAAATGGTGAATCTAAAGAATATTCAAATTTAGTTCAAAACTTGAAAATTGAAGTGTTCTTTAATTTTTAGATCAGCAATATAAGTCAAAATATAATGTGAATTATCTTATTTGTTACTATAAGGCAGAGAGGCCACAGAGTTAAAATCTGAATGAACCCAACAAGAAAAAAATCATTCATTTATTTATTTATTCAGTAAGTATTTACTGAACATCAAATGTGTTATGTTATCTTCTTAGTACTGAATAGTGGTTAGAAAAATGGGAATCCATACCCTCAAGGAATCTAAAGTCAATATTATGCGGTCTTTACAGTCCTGAACTAGCTCCTTCAAGTAGGCTGAATTTTAGTTGTTAGCGTCATCTCAGATGTGTCCAATTTAACATACCCTATTATTTTGGGGAACAGTAGAGACTACTTGAAATTACATCTATGTCTAAAAAGAATGGTGTTTTCACACTTACAGGTTTTTAGTATCATTCTTGAAATAAAAGTCATGGCATTATATTGATATGCTGGACTCTCCTCATTATAGGTTCTTATCCGACAAAGTTTGAAGAATAAAATTCGGGGGCTAAATTGTTTTTAACAAAAATGTGGAAGTTTATTGTAAGCATATACAAACTTCCCCTGCGGAGGGGTCCCCAATGGAGAAAACCTGCTCTCTCTCTAAAATGGGAAAATCCTAGTCCTCTGAGTCTCTTTGTCTACCGGTTTATAAATGCTGGAAGTGTCTCTTCATGACATTTTCTAATTGGACCCTCCCTTATTTTATGTTCCCTGTGCTTTCCTAATCGGCTACTTTCTCCCTTTTCCCTGTATAGTATCAGTTTCAAAGTTTTAAAGCTCACCCTGTGCCCCCCTCTGCTTCTTCCCCTTATCTTGTAACATTCTTCTGTCCTCTGTGTATGTAAGATAAACAATCTGGTGGCTTGGAGCTGTCTCTGCCCCTCAGGTATGCATTCCTCTCCCATGGATCCCCTTCCCTAAAACTGCCTCTCCTGTCTCTAAAATTCTTTCAATATTTTTTACCAAGTAGATAGTTATTGGCAAGTGAAACCATAACAACTAGATAGCCAAAAATCAGAAATCTTTTGAGTATTTTGACCATATATAATGCAGTGATAATCATCCTAAATGATTAAGTGTAAATCTTCTATCATTGGTTCTATACAACATTACATGATTGTGGCTAAAGTAATTGGCTATGGGGAAAAGTTAATTAAATTAAATTATTCAACGCATAGACATGCCTGAAGAGAAAACCAAAGAAACTATTAGAAAATTCAGCTTAACTCATGCATTTACTCATCAATAAATACCTGTTGATTTCTTCCAGGTATCAGACATTTTAATAGGGAAATGAATAAATCTTTCTTACTTGGTGAATAAATATTTCTTACAATAAATGTTCCAAATTTACAAATATATACACGAATGGATAGCTTTCTACCAGTATGCTGTAATAATTTGTAAATTATATAGCTAGACTTTGGCATATTATTCATTAGTACTAAATGAAACTAACCTTTTCCTTCTTTATAGCCACTCTGGGTACAGTATCAGAGGAATGTACTCAATATTTGAGCTCTGGGTTTTGGGTTTAGCAGAAATATACTGGTTTATAAATCTGAATAAAATTTTAATAATCTCAGTACTTTTCAGAAATGCATCTACCACCTTACCTTTCATTTTCTCTGACAAATATAAGTAAAATAATGCTTTCCTTAAAATAATACATTTCTCATGTTAAATGTTCCCTGTGATTCTTTTGCTTTTATACTAGCTTTTCTTCACTGTTTGTTCATGTCAGTAAATTATTATATTTCAGAGAAACCATATCACTACTGATTTCTAATGACAGAACCTCTATATCTAAATATATCTCCAATACATCCTTTATACTCACAGGGATATGTTTATAGATCTACTATATATACTTCACTGCTTGTTTTTAAACCCCCAAAGCACTGAATAATATAAAATCTTATCTGGCGGCACTGACTGTATGTATTAAATGAACAAGTGACATAATATGTAAAAGAATAAAGCATTCCCAAAGGGACAGGAGACACATGTGTGTTGTTGTTTTTTTACTAGTCTGATGAAATTAGTTTAATGTTCTTAAACTGTAGTATTAATCTTTCCTAAAGGATAAAGTTTATGTTTTAATTTTAAGCTCTTTAGGAGAATAGATATGTAATTCTCCAAATTGAGACACAGAATATGACAAAGCACCTAAAATCATAAATGTGAATTTGCTATTACTCCTTAACAAGGGGGATGTTGGGTATCTGCAGTTGCCCTCTCTTCTCTCTCTGCTCTATCTCTGCCTCTATCAAAGAAAACATTATTTCCTTAGGTCCTTAGTCCATGCTCATCATGGATGCTAGATGTATTTTATATATATTATTCTGCTGACCTGGGGGCGGGTGGGGGTAAACAAAAAGAAAACCTCCACTTATCTGCAGGCTAGCATTACTGGTCATATTTGGTATATAGTAATGATCAGTTTACTGCCTCATAAGTCTGAACATAATTAAATTTTAGAGTGTAGAATGGACAAATGACTCCAGGCAAAATAAAATGATTTGTGTATATTAAATTACTTCATAAAATATGTACTACACCATAACTTGTTAAAAAGAAAAAGAAACACCAAGGCCAATGTCTTTGCTTATGTCTAGCTGGTAAGCAGCGCCGGAGACCAGGGCTAGTCTGCAGGAGTAGTGCCCTTGGAGCATGTTGCACCAACTGGAGAAAGTACAAGTGAGGTCTGAGAGATAGTCAAGGTCCAGGTCATTGGAACTTATTATCTGTGGTAGGGTGGCTGTTGTGTGTTTTGAACAAGTAGAAAGTATTGGTGATGGAATATGATTAGGCTTACTATTTATCAAATATTATTGTAGCTATTAGAGAATACATTTTAGAAGAACAATGGTGGCAAGGAAATTCTGCAGTAGTTCAGATGCTAGGTGATGATGTCTTCCACCTAGTGTTTAAATAAAGTGGACAAGTTTAGAATTTAGTTTGAAGAATGTTAAATAACAGTTGGCTACTATATTGGTTATTGGTGAAGAAAATGTAGGATCATGGTGGATATCTAGCTATTTCACCTGAGTAATTCTATAGCTGATGATACTGTATACTAATATACAGAAGGCATTTGGAGGAACAGCTTGAGGGAGAAATAAATAGCTATTCTAGTTATGAGAAATGAGAAATGCTGATTAGGGAACATATAAGCACTTTTTTTTTCCTGGCATATCATTGTGAGTTTATGAGTTTTAAGCACTTTCATACAGTTAACTGAGTTCTATGAACATGAATTCTTAAGTTAGTAAACAACGTTCTTCGAAAAATGCCAACTCATTGAGACTGACTTGGAAATGCCCCTTTGATCATGAATTGTCAGTGTTTCAACACTGCCCATAGATATTAAGCTTCTACAAGTATTATCTTGTAATATTTTGAGAGCTTTAAGCACTTTCATACAGTTAACTGAGTTCTAGGAACATGAATTCCTAAGTTAGTAAACAACTTTCTTCGAAAAACACCAACTCATTCAGATGGACTTAGAAATGCCTCTTTGAACACGAATTCTCAGTGTCTCAACACTGCCACACAGGTATTAAGGTTCTGCAAACATGTATTCCAAGTGTTGACACTGAATTATAAATGTTGTAAACAGGATCCTAATCAGTTAATAGCTCTTTGAAAACTGTCCCACAGATATTAAGGTTCTACAAACATGAATTCCAAGTGTTTCAAACACTTTCCAAAATATTTCCCTGGTCTGGCATTTGGGGCAAACACTGCTGCCCACACAGGACATGAAAAATCTGATGCAAATGGAACCATGTGTCAAACTTCCCAGGAAAGAAGCACTCATGAATTCAAGCAGCACAGAGGCCAGCTCTGGGGATGCACATCCCAGCAATGAAGAGGAGCAGGCTGTCTGGCCACGTGATGGCCTTGACCAACCCCCTGGTGATAGTAAAGTGCATGCTGGGCACAAGGCCACTCACGCCAAGGCCCAGGAACACTCCTGCACTTTCTGCCGGTGGTTTGGACTGACCGGTCCCCCTGTGCCACGATGATGGCAGAAGTGCCCAGGACACAGACGCTGGAAAGCAGGTGAGCTGTGGCTGTGGGAGCAGTAGAAGGAGTGACAGAGCCTGGGGACACAGCTCCCCATAATCAGGAGAGCAATCCCTGAACGATCCAGGATGGAAACTGTCCCAGAGACTCTCTCTGAATGGCAGTAGATGGTGGGAAAGAGCCAGGCAGAGCTGAGGCAGAGCACTGCCCCAAGGACATTCCAAAACCACCTTCTCCTGCAGGGGCCATGGAGTACATGTTTGGTGTGAGTATGGTCGAGTCCCAGAAAGAAAAACAGCACAAAACCAAGCAGATGGGGCTCTGATACAAGTGCTTTCTGTATTGATGTGGGAGATCCTCCTGAAGCAAGCCTGGAAGAGGGATAGGTGGCGTGTGGCCCTGAGGCAGTGAATCGCAGTCCTTCAGTCAGTCAGGGAGCACGTCGTACTGGATGGCCCACCAGCATCCCTCCCAGACCTCACACATGAACTTCTCCATCTTCTCCAGGGCATGGGGTGTGTGCAGGGGAAGGGTGAGGACCGCACCTCCTCCTCCCTGGCACGCTTGCTCTTCCTTAGCTTTGTGTGGGTTGGTGATTCCTCATTTGCAGTTCTCCTCTATCAGGGGCTCCAGTTTAACCAGCTCCACTTTTATTTATTGAGATGCAAAAAGCTTTACATAATTAATATATG
This sequence comes from Cnephaeus nilssonii, assembly GCF_951640355.1. NCBI lineage: Eukaryota > Metazoa > Chordata > Mammalia > Chiroptera > Vespertilionidae > Cnephaeus > Cnephaeus nilssonii. The sequence continues at coordinate 82,725,917 of NC_137072.1, read as the reverse complement.
TAAAGATTGATAAGTTTGGAGACAAATACATACCCATGCCATAAACCTAGCCATCACCTCTAACAGTTTCTCCCTAACCTCTTTATTATTATTACTAGAGGCCCGGTGCATGAAATTCGTGCACAGGATGGGGGGTCCCTCAGCCCAGCCTGCACCCTCAAGCAATCTGGGACCCCTCGGGGGATGTCTGACTGCCAGTTTAGGCCTATGTGGGATTGGGCCTAGACTGGCAGTCGGACATCTCTTTCACAATTTGGGACCACTGGATCCTAAGCTTGCCTGCCTATCTGCCTGATAGCACCTTACCATTCTGCCTGCCGGCCTGATCATGCCTAACTGCTGTTCTGCCTGCCAGATTGCTCCTAACCACTCTCCTGCCTGCCTGATTGCCCCTAACTGCTCACCAGCCTGTCTGATCACACTTAACCACCTCTGCCTGACTGCCTGATCACCCCTAACTGCCTCTGCCTGCCTGCCTGATTGCCCCTAACCACATCTACCTGCCTGCCTGATCGCTCCTAACCACTCACTTGCCTGCCTGATCACCCCTAATCAGTCACCTGTCTGCTTGATTGCCCCTAACTGCCTCTGCCTGCCTGCCTAATTGCCCCTAACCACTCACCTGCCTGCCTGATAGCCCCTAACCACCTCTGCCTCAGCCCCCACCACCACGGCTTATTCCAGAAGGACATCCAGAATGACTTCCAGAAGGTCGTCTGGCTCAATGGTCTAATTAGCATATTGCACTTTTATTATTATCCTACCTAATAATAGACAAATATGCAAATAGACCATACCTCCGACACACCCACAAGCCACGCCCACAAGCCACGCCCACCATCCAATCAGAGCGAGTGTGCAAATTAACCCAACCAAGATGGCTACAGCCACAGAGAGCAAGGTTTCCTAGGTAACAGAGGAAGCCAAGCTTTCCACCTGCCCTTGCCAGGCCTAAGCCTCCACTCAACCTACAGTTTCAGTTATAGAAGGTAAACAAATTCAAACAGAAATGGCAGCAGAATGGAGCTTGAGAGAGCAGGCCAGGGTTTTCCCCGGCAACAGGCGAAGCAAAGATTTCCGTACACCCTGGCCGGACTCACCCGCTTAAGGCTACAAAGTTTCAATTATAACCCCAACAGAAATGGCTGCCGGCTGCGGAGGGAGCCCCAGGCTTGGCTCTGCTCGAGGCTACAAAGTTTCAATTGTAGAAGGAGAATAAATTCTAGATACCAGGGCCTCTGCTTGGGTTGCCAGGGGGCGTGGCCGGCCTGCAAACCACCACAGGCTCCTCGCTTAGGCCACCCCACGCTCCAAGGGAACCCCACCCTGATCAGGGACACCCTTCAGGGCAAACCAGCTGGTCCCCACCTCTGTACCAGGCCTCTATCCTATCTAATAAAAGAGTAATATACAGATTGATCATCACTGCAACACACAATATAGCTGCCCCAATGTGGTCAAAGATCCTGCCCCCATGTGGACATAATATGGCCACCACAAGATGGCCAGCAGGAGAGGGCAGTTGGGAGGCACCCAGCCTGCAAGGGAGGGCAGTTGAGAAGGACCAGGCCTGCAAGGGAGGGCAGTTGAGAGGGACCAGGCTTGCAAGGGAGGGCAGTTGGAGGTGATCAACCCTGAGGAGAGGGCAGTTAGGGGTGAGCAGGCCGGCAGAGGAGGGAAGTTGGGGGCTAACAGGCTGGCAGCGGAATGATTAGGGGGTGGTCAGGCTGGCGGGCAGAAGCGGTTAGGGGCAATCAGGAAGGCAGGCAGGCAAGCAGTTGGGAGCCAGCAGTCCTGGATTGTGAGAGGGATGTCCGACTGCCCGTTTAGGCCCGATCCCGGTGGGCTTTCGGACATCCTCGAGGGGTCTCAGATTGGAGAGGGTACAGGCTGGGTTGAGGGACAACCCCCTCCATGCACGAATTTCGTGCACCGGGCCTCTAGTAGATTATAACACTTAATGTAAGATATAATGTCTCAGCAAATTTTAAAATATAACAAGAAAAGGCACAGGTCCCTAGGACTTACTCATCTATATATTTAAAGAGCCAGGTTCTGTAACATCCAAAATGGCCGAAGGGATGACTGAACACCAGGCTAAGGCCGGCAGTGCGGAAGTCAGGCCTGGGTCCCGGCCGCCTGTGGCGGCAGTCAGGCCTGGGTACATGGCGGATGGCACTGTGGAAGTCAGGCCCAGGTCCTGGCTGCCCACAGTGGCAGTCAGGCCTGGGTCCACGGTGGCCTGAGAAGTAGGCACGGGACAAACCACTGAGGGTCTTATATACCACTAGAAGCATGATGCACAAAGATTCCTGCAAGAATGTGCCTTCCTTTCCCTGGCTGCCGACACTGCCTTTCCACTCTGGCCCAGGGCCACCTTCCCACCTTCCCACACTGCCCAGAGGCCCTGAGCAGCTGGGGTGGCGCAAAACACCTGTGTCGTTGCCATGGCGATGATGCAAGCATCCTGCCCCCGGTCACTCAGTGCCTGTGTATGTAAATTAACCACCATCTTTGTTGAGTTAATTTGCATACTCACTTCTGATTGGCTAGTGAGAGTCACAAAGGTATGGTCAATTAGCATGTTACTCGTTTATTAGGTAGATAGCAGGAAGCTTAGATTTTATTCCACAGAAGGAGGAAAAGTGAAGAATGTCAAGCATAGGAGCAACCTGGTCTTGCTTTCATTTTAAGTGAACCATTCTGGTGGCTGTGGGAAAGACCAATTTAAAAAGCTGCAGTGTTTTGGGCCCAAGAAAAAGAGAGACTGATGTTGGGAGCTAGGAATAGACAGAGGCAGTGGATCAGAGACATATTTATGAGGAAACCTGACAGAACTATTTGGCTGATTACATAGAGATGAAAGCAAACAAAGCAAAGGGTATTAGCCCAGGTTTTCCAGTTTGGGCAACTTCTTTGAATGGGTGATTCTAATAATTGGGAGAAGGTATCAAGGAAAAGGAACAGTGTAAGGGAGCTTGCTTAGTTCAGCAATAGCCAAACAATTAGGACAGAAGACAGACTTAGTGCTCTTTCTTTGCTGAAACGTTTGTTTTTCTGCTTTCAGCCACCACCATATAAGGATAATGTGCCATCTTTTCTCCTAATCTGGGATATTATCTATCTACTATTTATTCCTGTCACCTAAATTAGCTTTCCTGCATGATCTCTTAAAAATACTTATTGAAGTCATTCAATGCTCTGTGAGCATGGGGAATTTCAAGATGTGGAAACATTATGAGCCTATATAGATTGATAAAGTGATACTGGGTGCTCAATTTTTAACAACAAAAATCAGATACTGAATGCCGTCATGCCAGAGGCATTATTTTATTTTATTTTAAATGTATTTTTATTGATTTCACAGAGGAAGGAAGAGGAAGAGGTAGAAACATCAATGATGAGAGAAAAATCATTGATCATCTACCTTCTGCATGCCCCACACTGGGGATCGAGCCCGCAACCCAGGGAATCAAACCTGACCAGGAATCAAACCATGACCTCCTGGTTCATAGGTTGACGCTGAACCACTAAGCCACACTGGCCGGGCCAGAGGAATAATTTTAATGAGCCAATGTCTCTTTACTGAATTGTCACACTTCAGAAGAGATCCTCTCAAATAATACAATGCATAACACTCTTCGGGGTTGCCTGTTAAAATGTAGGACCATACCTTGAAAAACACTCCTTCTAGAGCTCATTTTGGTGGATAAATCTTCCAATTAAAGCAATCCAATATAATAAAAGTATAATATGCAAATTGACCGAACGCCATAACAACCGGTCAGTGGGGGGTGGGGCCAGAGAACAGATGTCACCAGGCCAGCCAAGGCACATGCCAATGGGCAGAGGGAGGGGATTGCGATGGGGTGGGGGGTTTGGCAACCAGCAGCGGTGGGGCAATGGGGCAGTCGGACATCCCTTGAGGGGTCCCAGATTGGAGAGGGTACAGGCTGGGCTGAGGGACAACCCCTTCCGTGCACGAATTTCGTGCACCGGGCCTCTAGTAGATTATAACACTTAATGTAAGATATAATGTCTTAGCAAATTTTAAAATCCTACCTAATAATAGACAAATATGCAAATTGACCGCACCTTCGCTACACCCAAGCCACACCCACCAGCCAAGCCTCGCCCACCAACCAATCAGGATAAGTATGCAAATTACCCCAACAAAGATGGCGGCTAATTTGCATATCAAGACAGCCTAGAAAGAAGCCAAGAGCTGCCAAAGGGAGCAAAGCTGCAGAGAAGCAAGCAAGCCGGGGGGAGGAGAAGGGAGGAGCGGAGGCGGGGCCGGGGGAGAAGGAAGTTGAGCAGGCGGGGCCGGGGCAGAAGGGGCGGGGCCGGGGGAGAAGGAAGTTGAGCAGGCGGGGCCGGGGCAGAAGGGAGGAGCGGAGGCGGGGCCGGGGGACAAGGGAGGAGCGGAGGCGGAGCCAGGGGAGAAGGGAGGAGCGGAGGCGGGGCCGGGGGAGAAGGGAAAAGCAGGCGGGCTGGCGGAGAAGGCGGGCCGGGGGAGAAGGGAGGAGAGCAGGCAGGGCGGGGTAGAGTGCAGCAGGAAACCCTATTGCAGGATTTTTCCTGCAACGGGAATGCTAGTATAACAAGAAAAGGCACAGGTCCCTAGGACTTACTCCTCTATATATTTAAAGAGCCAGGGTCTGTAACATCCAAACTGGCCGAAGGGATGACCGAACACAGATGGCACCACCCCCTGATCACCCACCTGGTCGCCTCCCACAGAGGGAGGCCATGGTCTGCAGCAGCTGCGGGGAGATTCGGGGCAGGGCTGCCCAGCACTGTCCCCAGATAGGCCTACTTGGGTTGCCTCCTGCAGAAGGAGGCCATCAGTGGCCATGGCACGATTAGGGGTGGGGCAGGCTGCTCGCCGCCCACACCATCCCGATTGACCCACCAGTCACCTCCTGCAGTGGGAGGCCAGACTGCAACTTAAGCTGTCAGTTGGACATTCCCTGAGGGCTCCCACACTGCAAGAGGGTGCAGGCTGGGCTGAGGGATCCCCCGAGTGCACAAATTTTCATGCACCAGGCCTCTTATCTATGTATATAGCAGCCCAAGCGACCATTACAATGGAATGACTGGAACGACCAGTTGCCATGACGTGCACTGACCACCAGGGGGCAGATGCTCAATGCAGGAGCTGTCCCCAGCTTGCAGGCTCCGATCGCCGAGGGGGCCTGTCGGCCAACCTCCTGGTCAGTCCCCCCAGCCAGCACACCCCAATCGCCTGATCAGGGCCGGGCCCCAGGGCTGGGAAAGGGAACCTGCGGTGGGTGGCAGTAGATGCAGCCCCTTTCCCAGGGGGGCCAATGGCCAGCTTCCTTCTCAGAGCTGGCAGCCAACCTCCTGGGTCCCTCTCCCCATCTCTCCCCCTGGCCAGCAGGCCCCCCCGCCACAATGGTGGTTGGCTCCTCTCCCTTGCCTAGGGACCCCACCTATGTACGATTTTTGTGCACTGGGCCTCTAGTCTTATCTAATAAAAGAGTAATATACAGATTGATCATCACTGCAACACACAATATAGCTGCCCCCATATGGTCAAAGATCCTGCCCCCATGTGGACACAAGATGGCCACTACAAGATGGCCAGCAGGGGAGGGCAGTTGGGAGGCACCCGGCCTGCAAGGGAGGGCAGTTGAGAGGGACCAGGCTTGCAAGGGAGGGCAATTGGAGGTGATCAACCCTGCAGGAGAGGGCAGTTAGGGGTGACCAGGCTGGCAGAGGAGGGAAGTTGGGGGCAAACAGGCTGGCAGGGGAGCAGTTAAGCATCAACCAGGCTGGCAGCGGAGTGGTTAGGGGGTGATCAGGCTGGCAGGCAGAAGCGGTTAGGGGCAATCAGGAAGGCAGGCAGGCAAGCAGTTGGGAGCCAGCAGTCCTGGATTGTGAGAGGGATGTCCGACTGCCCGTTTAGGCCCGATCCTGGTGGGATCGGGCCTAAACGGGCAGTCGGACATCCCTCTAGGAGTCCCAGATTGGAGAGGGTACAGGCTGGGCTGAGGGACAACCCCTCCCCCCCCCCCCCCGTGCACGAATTTCGTGCACCGGGCTTCTAGTGTTATATAATAGAAACTCTGCACACAGTTGACTAATACCCTTCTGTTTCCCCCTCTTCCCAGTCCATGGCACCCACTATCACACTCTGCTTCTACAAATTTGACTATTTTAGATTCATCATATAAGTAAAATCACATAGTATTTTTTCTTCTATGTCTGGCTTATTTCACTTAGCAAAATGCCCTCTAGTATCATCCACATTGTCATAATTAGTAGGATTTCCTTTTTTAAGGCTGAATTATATTGCCTTGTATGTACATACCACATTTTCTTTATCCATTCATCAATCAATGGCCATTTAGGTGGCTTCCTCCTAATGCAGTGGTCGGCAAACCGCAGCTCACGAGCCGCATGTGGCTCTCGAGCTGCGGTTTGCCGACCACTGACCTAACGTATTGCAACACATGATCTGAAACAAAAATAAATGAATTTAAATTAAATATATAAACATTATCAATTCCACAAATGTAATATTGACTGTACTAGGTAAGTTGTAACAAAATATGTAGGCCTAATAACTTTTATGTTTATTTATACTATCCAATATATATTATAAAGTAACACATATAAGTATAAAAATGTTAAAAATACAAATTTATTCCAACCTTAAGATGTTGTTTACCAGTATGTTGGGAGGGAAATAATAGGATAGTGGAATGAGGGATCTTTAATGATATTTATAAGTATTTTATAAAAATAAAATAAAGAGTAGTCTTACCCAGCCAGCCTGACTCAGTGGTTAAGTGTTGACCTATGAACCAGGACGTCAGGGTTCAATTCCTGGTCAGGGCACATGCCTGGGTTGTGGGCTTGATCCCCAGTTTGGGGTGTACAGGAGGCAGCAAACCAGTGATTCTCTCTCATCATTGATGTGCCTATCTCCGTCTCCCTTCCTCTCTGAAATAAATAAAAAAATATATTTTAAAAAGTAATAAAGAATATCCAATATAGCAAATGTTAAAATTTTAGAAATAATATCTAAGTTCAGGACCAGGTCTAGAAAAGGGTTAGAACAGGACTTTCAAACAGGGCTTAAGTGATCTCATTGATGAGAAGAAGAGTGATTATGAGACTGAAGAATCTTGCACAAAATGATAGACATTCATCACGGGACACCTTTGGCCATTTTCATAATCCTTGCATTCTTTGGCATGTATAATTATGGTCTTTAATATTTTGGGGAACACTTACTTTAATTATATATTCTGATGAACAAAAAAGCCATAATTTTCAATGATTCCCAAATATAGAATTTAACAATAGAAAATCAGGATGATGTCTGTGATGACAGATTTTTAGAATATGGAGGTTTTTATTTGATTGCTTTAAAAGGATTTTAATTATAAAGAAGTATCAAATAGTGTAAAACTAATCATAGTTTTGAATGTTTCAATGTTTAAGAAAACACATAAACAACTGCAAGACTTAACTTGGACATTATTTTTTAAACCCTTCTCACCAAATACGCTCTGTAATACCTGAATGGTAGTATGTGTAATGTCTAAGAGAGTACTTTAAAACAGACTCTAAGGTTTCTACACTAGCTCTGATATTTTCTAGTTTGTGACATTGGACAAAACCTCTCTAAGCTTCTATATGCTAATCTGTAGTGACAAAAAGAATAGTAGTTATTTCAAGAGAGATTTTTGTACATTAAAATAGATAATGCAGATATACAACTTAGCAAATTACTCAGTAAAGTTAACTATTGTTACTATTACTAGAGGCCCTGTGCATGAATTCGTGCATGGGTGGGGTCCGGCCAGCCTGCCCAGATCAGGGCAGATTGGGCCAGCCGACTCAAGAGATTTGCTGGATGGCCCCACCCTCTGGTCAAACTTCCAGTCGAGGGGACAATTTGTATATTAGCCTTTTATTATATAGGATTTATAGTTGCTTTAATTTTAGGAACATTTTTATAATCCTGAAATTAGATTACTAGTTCTATTATGTTGTTAATGTTATATATTACATAAAAATATCATTTGCATATGAATGCAAAATTGATAAAGAGGTCTACAGTTCTTTTCCCAGCATTAATTTCTTGTAAGTGAAAGAAAAAAATAAAACCATCCAAATATACATTCAATACACTTTCTCAATTAACATGGGGATTTCTGGAGATAGGAAGTCAAATAAGGGAGGGAAAAGGAAAGTTAAAGAGAGAAAAATACAAAAGGTGAGAAGGAAAGAAGAGGGCACTAATTATTTTTTCAGCAATTGGTATGCTGAATACCATAACCCCACTTTCCTCATTAACTAGGTCAGCATTTCTAGTGGGTGTTAGGGGGAAATTTAGCTCATTATTATTTCGCAGTTTGTTCACGGGAGGTACATCATCCATATGGCTTTGTTGGGCAAAAATAATCATGATGGTATTTTTTTTCTAGTTTCTCTGTGTCTCTATTTGAGTAATTTTGTTAGATAACAAGGGCAGTTTATTATTGATCAGTAAGTTGTATTTGTGCTTCTGAGCATCTATGCTAGTTAAAAAAATAAATGATATAGAAAAGTGCGCAGGCATATATGTAGCTAAAACAATGTCTAAGTGGTTTTTGGATTATGTTGCAAAATTTTCAGGAATATCACTATTTTATAAATGTGAATGTGGATTTATATCTTCGAACCAGAAAATTATATGTAGTCAAATGAATACTCCATTTTTCTCATAAATTAGGAGGATTTAATCTTTATTTTGATATGTAGAATTCCAAAATTATTCACAACATTCAGAATATTCTGATTATACACCTTGATAAAAAACTATGTAACTTTCCCATATTTTTTAAAGTAAATATAAAATCTCAGCTGAGAAAAAGCCACCTCAGCAGCTTTAGAGCAGTTATTGTCTCATAACCTTCATTCATGTCAACATTAAATACATCTTGAATTTCTTTTTCAGTCAATAATCTCTTTAGGAAAATCCCCAAGTCTCTTTCCATGTCTTGCTTGTGTCAAGTCATATCCATCAAGCAAAGAAACTCTGTGGAAGGAAATGTTGCAATGAGCTGTAAGGGCAAAAACATCACCAGCCTTTGTCTCATGTTCCTCATACTATTCTGAAGCTACTGAGATACTTGGTGACTGGCCACAGAATTGAGGATGGAGATAGGGAATGTTACCCAGCCTACTGAACTCTTTCTTCATTGAGAAATGTAGGAAACACCAATTACATAAGGTATACTACCAGTGTCAGTGGAAATAGAGAATAAAAAACATTTATAAAGAGTGATAGCATAGAAGAGAAAGAAAATTCATTTTGCCAGTCCTGTGTTATAGAGAAAAAAAAAAGAGTAATTTCCTAATGCTGTACTTTCAAGGTAAAGTTTAAGTAATATCATATGAAATCTTGTGTTAAAAATAAATTTTAACATTTAGCTTCCCCCTAAAAAAAAATGCATGTGACATTCCTAGACTTTATATCAAAATGGTGATAAGCTAGCACCATAAAACAGGTATTTTATCCTCAAAATCAAAGCTACAAGCTTCCCTCTTCATCTGACATGATTTGGTAAAAATTTCTACCATTTTTAAAAATCCTTACTTAAAGATATGTTTTTATTGATTTTAGAGAGGAAGGATGGAATAGAGAGAGAGAGAGGGAAACATAGATGTGAGAAACATCAATCAGTTGCCTCCTGAATACCCCACCCCCTACCAGGGATCACACCCACAACCTAAGTATGTTCCCTTGACTGGGAATGGAACCTGACACCTTTTGGTATACCAGACGACACTCCAAACAACTGAGCAACCCAGTTAGTGTCTACCATTTAACCTAAAATATATTTTCTCTGCTTGGATCAACTCTGGAAATTTGTCTTCTTAGAATTATTTTTGTCTGTTTTTATACTGGTATTATTTATTATATTTCTAATGAGAGGGCAGGAAATTTAATTTCACTGTATTTCTTAGTAATTGTTTATGCGTGCTTATAGCACATGCGTGCCTACTGTAAAATTAAGAGGTAAGAAGGAATGTTTCTCACACACTGATGATGAGAGGAAATTAAATGGAAAGGATATTCTCTCCCTATAAAAATCCAACATTATTTTCAGTGTAAAAGTCAAAGGAATTCAGCCTCAAAACATGAACAGATGCTGTAAATTTTACTGAGGTTCCCTGCTGGCTAGTTTGTCCAACCACGTCATTCAAGTCTATAATGCAGTTTTAGTCCACAAAGAAACAAAACAAAACAAAAATACTATATTTTTATTTTATCTTTCATTATTTTACTTAGAAGAGAGATTATTGGAATCATTGATAATAATAACACAATCATATAATTTGCCTTACCAAGAGGTTTACAAATCACTAGACCTATGTGACCTATCATATGTCTGACATATAGTACTGACTAATATTTTTATGAGTGTCTAAATTAATGAATGAATAAGTACATAGATGTTACCAGAAATTTAAAATACACCCCTTCAATGGCATTTTAAATAGGTTATTTATAAAAATTTTATATAAGGACATTCTCTGTAAGTTAAAATAATAAATTTATATATGGCAACAAAATAAACTCATAGATTTCTGATATCACAGGTATTTTTGGAATGTTTTTTAAAGGCTAAATATCAAAAGAATTGGTTGGACTGGTTTTGTTCAGCTCCTCCTCCTCCTCCTCCTCTTCCTCCTCCTGACCTGATCATATGTTGTTTTTTTTTATTGATTTTAGAAACAGGGGGAAGGAGAGACAGCGTGCAGAGCGAGATTGATCAGTCCCCTCCTGAAAACACCCCCACCTGGGTTCTAACCCACAACCTATGTATGTCCCCTGACCAGGAATTGAACTGGCAACTCTTTGGTGTATGGTATCATGCTCCAACAAACTGAGCCACCCAGTTCTTCTTAGTTTTAAAGACTCTCCTTATTTGGCTCATATATCTTTATGTTTACATATATATCACTTAAAACCTATAATTTGCCTTATAGAGATCAGGAATAGGAGATGTCTCTTACTACTATTTCAGTTAGTAACAGCTTATATTGTAAACATTTTCATGTCATCTTTTTCCTTCTCTGTTTGTGGTTAGTGTACATTTTAAGTACCTTCATGATAAATATCGATATAGCCAAATGTCAAATTCCTTTCACTTTAATGTCAAGACCCAATCTCTAATATATTACATAGATTCTGATTTTATTACTGTGGTTGTCAATATAGTCTTATTACTCTATTTCACATTTGATCTTTAATGAACTACCTGTGAGTTATGATGTGGGAAATATGTCAGGATGAGAAAATGATGATCCCCATTTTCCTCCCAGCCATGACATTTCAGTATTATGAGCTATATCTTAGAAGGTTAGGACTATATGACCTATTTTGCTGTACTCATTATACACTAATCCCAAAACAAAGACCAATAGAAAGGAAGGAGTATATTTTAAATGGACTCTGGCCATGGTTTTATGTGATGTGTTGTTTGGATGGACAGAGTGAATATTGCTCACTGACCTTTCAGTTAAAAACTCAAGTTGTGTCATAAAAATTTAACCCCTGCTTCACCATCAACAGTAGGTAATCAGATTATCTAATCACCACCTTTTATCATCTCTGTCCATGGCAGGGGAAAGATGAAATCATCTTTTTATGAAAACACCTATTTTTTTGGCCTCATGAGCAAACATTTGTGAGGATAGGAGTTGACGAAGTACAGTTTCAGAAGTACCAAAAAATATATCACTGTTTTTTGGTTGTTTTTTTTTTTTTATTTTCAGTTAGCCTGTAGTACCAATGTGAACCAATCCTAATATATAAAATCCTAGGGTCTGTAACATCCAAAACGACCGAAGGCTTGACTGACCAGAAGTGGCAACCCAGCACTGACTGCCACCGCTGCCGGTGCCCCGAACCAGAACTTACTGCTGATGGGGCTGCGGATCAGGCCCAAAAAGACACCAGGGGAGAGAGAAGTAGGGTCTGATCTATAGCCTCCGTGGCAGTTGTTGATCAGCACTTGCCTTTCTCTTTCACTCTGGGCCTGGCCAGCAGTCGTGCCTCTCTTTCTCTCAGCATCTCTGAGCCTCTGCTGGGGCTGCTGATCAGCCCTGCCTCTCTGATCAGGCCCATTGATAGGCCCGGAGATGCTGACTGGCATAGAAACTGACCAATCAGAACCAAATCTGGGTCAACTGTGAGGAGCCAATGGCTGCCTAGGAGGCGGAGCTTTTGATGCTGACTGGCATAGAAACAGACCAATTAGAACCAAATCTGGGTGAAGTGCAAGGAGCCAATGGCTGCCTAAGAGGTGGAGCTTTTGACAGGTCGGGCCTAAACCGGTGGTTGGACATCCCCCACGGGGTCCCCAATAGGAGAGGGTGTAGGCTGGGCTGAGGGAAATCCCCCCCAGCCCCATGCATGAATTTTGTGCACCAGGCCACTAGTAGTAGCATAATGCTCAAAGATGATAAATGTTACCTAATCCACAAGACAGGCTAAGAATCAGAATTTTGAGAATTCTTACCTGAGAACATATTTGTTTTCCCTGTAACCTCAAAAAAAATTGAGGATTATTTATTATTCCTGGGTTTTGTCATCTACAAATTTGGTTTTATCTCTGTTTCTAAAGAGCAAAATATGTGACTCCCAAAAGAAAAATCCAAAACCTAGAACTAGCACCGTAGGATAAAACTAAACCAAACTATTATGAGTCAGAGTTGTTTAGTCAAGCCTATTCTAGATTAGCTTAATTGTAGCAAACCTAGGCACAGGAACATTAAAAATAACCACTTTTAGAAATAAACCATTTTGTGGTGATTTGTTATGCAGCATTTGTGGCAGGAGCGGGTTAACACAAATATTAAGGGTAATGCACTCAAGTTAAACTCTGTTTACCATTGAAACGTATTTAACCTTTTTCTGACTCTTAAAGTCACAAAATAGAGATACTTGCCTAGATTTTCTTGGTAAAATACAAAATATGGTTACCAAATAAGAATGTGAATGGGCAAGAGGCATTGAATTGAGGATAATAGAAGTGTGAGTGTGATAAGAAATATAGCAAAAAATTTGGGCAGTATTTTATTTTTTAGTGGTTTCAAAGGAATATTTAAGTTTGGGCATCAAAAAAGGTGAACTATAAAAATAAGAGTTTGGGGCCATAGAATGGAGTGCATGCATGAGTCTGAGATTATGGAGGAGTTAAGGTTACTGGTAATGACAAAGTTTAGCATATCACCATATTGGTGGATGTCTAGGGTAAGGAACTATATTGTAACAATATAGATGGAGGAGAGCCATTCAATGAACTCAGAGATCAGAACATTGCAAAGATCGACAATTTTCATAGTATTAAAATAAAAAATTATTAGAGTGTGACAGTTAATCAGGAGCTAAAAATCTCTAAGAAAGGACAGAGAATAACCAAAGGATCATGGTGACAGTAAAGTATACTAATATTTACATTTTGATAACCAATATGTGTTTGTTTTAATGGAGGAGGTATTGAAAGGGGTCTTGAATGGGAATTAAGGGACACAAAGAACACCTATCACACTTGCAGGATTAGAAAAACCTGTCCGCATCTGCAATGCAATTCTGATGCTAACTAGTAGATTTAGCATAGATGTCATAGATTAAGGGCACAGACTTCCACAAGGAGTCTTGTTATACCAACCACAAGTTTGAGGCTACTACCTTACATTTAATAATGCAATAGAACAACTCAGGTAACTCAAAAAAGCACTGCACTTACTAGTAAATTACAGTTTTATTATAAGGATACAAATCAGGAACCAGCCCAAAGAAGAGACCCATGGGGGAGTTCTTACAGGTCCCAAATGCAGAGTTTCCATGTCTTCTCTCAAGGAATCAGGAGACAATGTTCTCCCAGCACATCAATGTGTTCACCAACCAGGAAGCTCAACTGAGCTCTGGTCTGCTTTATTAGGATTTTATTACATAGGCATGATTGGTTGAATCATCCTATTAAAAGAGTAATATGCAAATTGACCATCACTCCAACACACAAGATGGCCGCCCCCATGTGGTCAAAGATGGCTACACCCATGTGGACACAAGATGACTGCCACAAGATAGCCAGCAGGGGAGGGCCATTGGGAGGGACCAGACCTGCATGGGGGAGCAGTTGCGGGGGGGGGGGGGACCAGGCTTGCAGGGGAGGGCAGTTGGGGGCAACCAGGCCTGCAGGGGAAGGCAGTTGGGAGGAACCCGGCCAGCAAGAGAGAGCAGTTAGGGGTGACCAGGCCTGCAGTGGAGGACTGTTAGGGGCGACCAGTCTGGCAGAGGAGGGCAGTTAGGGGTGACCAGGCTGGCAGGGGAGGGCAGTTAGGGGCAATCAGGCCAGAAGGGGAGCAGTTAGGCATCAATCAGCCTGGCAGTGGAGTGGTTAGGAGGTGATCAGGCTGGCAGGCAGAAGCAGTTAGGGGCAATCAGGCAGGCAGGCAGGGAAGCAGTTGGGAGCCAGCAGCCCGGGATCATGCCTAAACAGGCAGTCGGACTTCCCTAGAGGGGTCCCAAATTGGAGAGGTTGCATTCTGGGCTGAGGAACACCACCCCCCATGCACAAATTTTGTGCACTGGGCCTCTAGTTGACACATAACTGAACTTGAGATTCCTGAAAGTCAGGTTGATATCATCAGGCTCAAAGTCTCAACCCTCTAATCACATGGTTGATTTTTCTTGCAAGGTTAGTCCACATTCTGAAATAATCTAGGGACCCAGTATGAGTCACCATTTTAGGATAAACTGTGATGTGGTCCCAGGAGCCCATTATGAATCCATGGCCTGCGGGATCGGTCTGAAACCAGCTTTCCGGCATCCCATGGATTGCAAGAGGGTGCAGGCCAGGCTGAGGGACCCCACCAGTGCACAATCGGGCCAGAGAGGGACCGCAGGAGGGCTCCAGGGTATGTCAGGCCCATGTTGCTCAGCCCCTATCTGCTAGACCCCAGCAGCAAGCTAACCTACCGGTTGGAGCATCTGCTCCCTGTTGGTCAATGTACATCATAGTGGCTGGTTGACTGGTTGACTGTCTGCCCCCTGGTGGTCAATGCACATCAAAGTGAGCAGTTGAGCAGCCTTAGCATATCATTAGCATATTGCGCTTCAATTGGTTGTTCGGTTCTTCTGCCATTCGGTCTATTTGCATATTACCCCTTTTATTATATACTAGGGGTCCATTGCATGAATTTGTGCACCTTGAAAGGAACTGTGGTCTGCGAGGCTGCGGTGGGCACAGCGGCCGGTCTCTGCTCATTCTCCATGCCCCCATCCGGCCCCTCCCACTGCTGCCCCTGGTCCCCTATCTGCCAGTAGTCTCGCTCCTGCCACTGCAGCTCCCATGCACTGATGGAGCTGGCCCCGCTCACACCTGCTGATGGTGTGGAGTGACTGGGGCTGGTGCCAGCAGTGGGTGCAAGCAATGGCTCCAGCACCAGCTGCAGGCACTGGCTGCTGGCAATGGGTGCAAGAGGCGGCTGCTGGCCCCAATTGCCCATCAAGAGCAGGGGGAGGTGGAGAAGCCCTGAGGGGCAATTGGGGCTGGCAGCCGCTGCTCACACCTGCTAATGGCACTGAGTGATCAGGGCCAATGCCAAGTGCCGGCAGCGGGTGTGAATGGTGGCTCTATATCTGGCAGCGGTTGAAAGTGGGGTTGGCGCTGACAGCAGGTGCAAGCGCCAAGTGGACTCATGGTGTTCGAGAGCAAATAATTTTCAGTAACGACCAGAGGCTCACCCTGATGACAGCAACTAGCGGTCCACCTTGGTCTGGTGCCCCAGCTCACCTGTTCCGCCATCCCACCGCAGCCGATGCACACCATATTCCATGCTCTGCCACCTGCTGCTGACACCCGCCGTGTTCCACACACGCCTCCTGGTGGTCAGCACACATAATAGCAACCAGTTATTAAGTTGTTTGGTAGTTCTGTCATTCGGTCTATTTGCATATTAGGGTTTTATATAGAGAGAGGATATTTTGCCTAGCAATACTATTGTTCTCTATTCTTTTGGTACTGTGTACTATTTAGTTTCTGATTTTCTAGGCAACTACTTTAAATTTGAGAATTATTTAAGAATAGACAGAACTTTTATAAAGCCACTTTAACAACTCAATTGACCCGAAAATTTAGGGATGGTAAACAAGAGAGAGGATGGCAGAAATGTTGGGCAATGTAACCATGCCTGGAGAAGATTATTTCAATTACGTCTCACATAAAATGTTGACCTATGATGAAAGAATAAGTGTCTGACCCCATAGAACATAGCTACTAAGTGAAAAAATTCCAACTTAACTGCATAATTTCCCAGTTTGAAATTCCACCCACTTTGCATTAGGTCTCTATTTGTAAGGAGGGAGTTTACCTATAATAATAAAAGTGTAATATGCTAATTAGACTGGACATTCTTCCAGATGACCTTCCGGATGAAGCCGGGGCTGTGAGGGAAGCCCAGGTCCTGGGTGCCTACCGGCGGCCGGAGGGAAGCCTGGGTCCTGGGTGCCAGAGGGAAGCTGGTGCCAACAGCTGGGGGAAGGAAGGCCTACTCTTGCCAGAATTTCATGCATCAGACCTCTAGTTTTCTATAAGCTTATATTCTTTTTATTTATTTATTTTAAATTCTTTATTGATTAAGTATTACATATGTCTCCTTTTTCCCCCCATTGACCTCTTCCTGGTTGCTCCCACCCCGCAGAACATGCCCTCACCCCCCGCCCCCCACTTTCTATGTCCAGTGGTTATGCTTATAAGCATGCATATAAGTCTTTTGGTTGATCTCTTTCCCCACTTCCCCACACACACACACACTCTCCCTTACCTACCCTCTTAGATTTGATGGTCTGTTTGATGCTTCTATGTCTCTGGATCTATTTTTGTTCATCAGTTTATGTTGATCATTATATTCAACAAATGAGTGACATCGTGATATTTATCTTTCTGACTGGCTTATTTCGCTTATCATAATGCTCTCCAGGTCCATCCATGCTATTGCAAATAGTTAAAGAGTTCTTTCTTTTTTACAGCAGTGTAGTATTCCGTTGTGTATCACCGTTTTTTAATCCACTCATCTACTGATGGGCACTTAGGATGTTTTCTTAGCTATTGTAAATTGTGCTGCTATGAACATAGGGGTACATATATACTTTCTTATTGCTCTTTCTGTTTTCTTGGGATATATTACTAGAAGTGGGATTACTGGGTCAAATGGGAGTTCCATTTTTATTTTTTTGAGAAAACTCCATACTGTTCTCCTCAATGACTGCACCAGTCTGCATTCCCACCAGCAGTGCATGAGGGTTCCTTTTTCTCCACATCCTCACCAGCACTTGCATTTGTTGATTTGTTGATGATAGCCATTCTGACAGATGTAAGATGGTACCTCATTGTCATTTTAATTTGCATCTCTGGGATGATTAGTGACTTTGAGCATGTTTTCATGTGTCTCTTGGCTTTCTGTATGTCCACTATCAAAAAGTGTCTATTTAGGTTCTTTTCCCATTTTTTGATTGGCTTGTTTATCTTCCTTTTGTTAATTTGTATGAGTTCCCTATAAGATTATATTCATAACTCATATATGATATCTTAAGTATTCTAAACCAATTCATGTATGTCTGAATAGGGAAGTGAAATCTTGTTTAAATGAATTGTTTTTACAAAACTTCCTGATTTTTAGTTTTCCTTTGATTCACAAATATCCTTGATGGATTTCTGCATTATTATGCCACAGGAACTCTAGAAAGAGCTGTGACATTTCACTGTATGTATTTATTCTGAAGTTAACAAGACTTGTCAGGAACAATAATTCTTGTTTCTCATTTAGGTTTCAGGGCCTTAACATACCTAGAGAATGATGTCTTTACAAATGCATTTTGTGAGCACATATAGTGTCCCTCTCCACCAGGTTAACTGCTTGGGATGTACTAATTGAAATTAATTTGAAATAATTTAATAAAATATAACTAAAATGCTCAGTGTTGCAAATTTATTTGAAAAGTAGGTTGTCTATTACTTTACCAGAATATCTACACTAATAAAAGAGAAATATGCAAATTGACTATCAATCACTGCACGATGCCCACCAGCCAATCAGGAGTGAGTATGCAAATTAACCCAACAAAGACGCCTACTATGAGGGGGTGGACAGGGGGCGGAGGGAGCTACAGAAGTGGCGCTCTGGCTGGAGCGAAGACTGAAGGCTCAGCCTCAGCGAAGACAGAAGGTGGTGTCCAGAGTGAAGGCCTGTGTCCTGGGTGCCGGAGGAAAACCAATGCCAGCAGCCAGGGGAAGGAAGGCCTATTGCACGAATCTTTGTGCAATGGGCCTCTAGTTATGAATAATAGGGAAATTTTAAACAAATAATAAACCAGCTCTGATATTGATGCACAGTTTAGTTCAGAGTTTCCCTTACTTTTGAGCATGAAATATATTTGTCATATTTTCTGTAGCCAGTATGTACATACTGAATTATGTAACCAACATAACTAAATCATTAATGTTACAACAGATCCATATAGCACTATAGTTCAGTTCCATGATGATCTTTAATGTCTTAGATCTGCCAAAGTGTTCTTTTTCATTATCAAGGAGTAGCTTCTTTCCTTCTTATTCTAATGTTTTCATCCTTGACTTTGTTTTGCTGCTGTATCTCTTCTAAAAGGGGAAAAGAAAGGAAGAAACCACAGCCATAATAACCAAGTGAGCAAGTCATTATCATTATAATTGTAATTAAAGTGCAACAGTAAGAGCTTGGCATTATTCATATCACATATGAAATCCTCAGAGGCTTCTGTTTAACTGTAGATATGTCATAATACCTAAAGCATCTTAGGATACAAAATCACAGCATAATCCACTGATTATGGCCAAGTCTCTAGATGTATCAGAGCTCTGATTCTTATGACCTCTCAAAAAATATCTTTCTGAGAAGTTAATAGTGAACAGATGTTACCTAAGTCAGCAGCTGTTACAATTAGACAAATGGGAAAAATGGGCAAATGAAGAGGGCAGAAACTCTGGTCCAATTCCTTAAAAAATCAATGAGAAGTTTTGGAGAGGTAAAAAGAAAGTGTGTAATCATATGTGTTTGCATATGTATATTCATTAAAAAGACTTTGAGTAAACAACTTTTACTGAAACATAAGTTTCAAGTGTTCATTTGACATAGTGTACCCATAATTATGGTGAGCAAAACTTTCTATCTACAAAATGTAAAGTTAGGTTTGTTGAGTTTTCATGTTTATATCTCCTTACTTTTATTACAGTCAATAACATTTCTTTGTTGTTTTTTTTAAAATCCTTATTGTTGAAAGTATTATATATGTCCCCCTTTTTCCCCATCAATCCCTTCTAGCCCCTCTTTCCCTCCCCCCCCCCAGCCCCTGCCCCAGGTGCCTGCCCAGGCCTTCATCACCCTATTGTCTCTGTCCATGAGTTATGAATATATGCATACAAGTTCTTTGGTTGATTATTTCCCACTCACTCACAAACTCCCACCGTCCCTATGAGATTTGACAGTCTGTTCCATGCTTCTATGTTTATGGATCTTTTTTGCCCATCAGTTTATTTTGTTCATTAGATCCCACATATAGGTGAGATCATATGACACTTGTCTTTCTCAAACTGGCTTATATTGCTTAGCATAATACTCTCCAGGTCCCTTCATGCTGTCTTAAAGGGTAAGAAATCCTTCTTTTTTAGTGCTGCATAGTATTTCATGGAGTAAATGTACCACAGCTTTTGTTTTTATCCACTCATCTATTGTAAATTGTGCTGCTATGAACATAGGGGTGCATATATTTATTCTGATTGGTGTTTTGAGTTTCTTAGGATATATTCCTAGAAGTGGGATCACTGTGTCAAATGGCAGTTCCATATTTTAATTTTTTTGAGGAAACTCCATACTGTTTTCTATAATGGCTGCATCAGTCTGCATTCCCACCAGCAGTGTACTAGGGTTCCCTTTTCTCCACATCCTTGCCATCACTTGTCATTTGTTGATCTGTTGATGGTAGCCATTTTGACATATGTGAGGTGATACCTCATTGTCAAAATGACATTTTCCTGGTGGCTTAATGTGCCCCTTACTTAATAATGAAAACCACAGGGCAAAAATGCACTGCTCTCTTTCCCAGTGTAGAACGGCATCTTTTGTCAGTGGAAAGAAACATGTGAACATATAATGCAGTGACTGCTGTTAGAATTGATGGGGAAATTAATTACCCTGACAGAGAAGGAAAGTCTTATAATGAAGCAATATTTGACCCGGTCCTGAAAAAATGAAAATAGCAGAGAAAGAGAAAAACGATTTTACCACAGAGAATGCTAAGCAAAACACAGAGCCCTAAAAGCACGTCCTATGTTAGAACTCAAGCTAAATATGAGATTGGGACAGAAGAACAGAGGTTCTCAAATTGTAGTGTGTGTCAGAACTCCCTGGAATTCTTGTTCAAAGTGCAGGCATCAGAGCCCCATCCTGGATATTCTGATCTAGAAAATTTGGGGTAGTATCTGAGAATTTTCATCTTATGAAGTACCCCATTACTATGATGAAATCAGAGGGTAGACTGCATCTTGAGACATATTTCTCTAAATGAATGGTCTCCACACTAGCATTGATGTCATAGCAAGCTAGTTATTAAAAAGTAAAGGGAAGCAAAGGGAATCAGACACTGAGCCTGTTTGTTTTACCAGGAAGGTAGAGTGTCACACTTTTTTGGGAACTGCTGATTTATTCCTTGTAGATCACTTTGTGAGACACAATTCTGGGAAAAACCTCGATTCGCCATTCTGGTTATCATGAGACTGGCAGAATCTCCAGGGGGGTCAAGTCTAGCTATCTATGTCTTAGGAAGTCCTTTGGCTTATTCTGATGCATGGTCAATTTCGAGAATCTTTACTTTAAATTGTACAAATATGTTCAGTCTCTGTTGGCTAACAAATCTCATCTATTGACCAGTTTTCAGAAGTGGGCCCCACTTAACATTCCATATTTAATAGTAATGCTATCTGTGAAAGTTGATAGATAATGATATATGAGCAGAAATATACCCATGCAGTTGAAATAATTCATTATTGCTGCCTTCACTCTAGTGGTCTAATTACAGATTCTTTCCTGATTTTATGGGATGTACATATGGATCAGGATTCATATGTAATATCAAAATTGTGCCAATATTCGCTGAACTATAATTCTCTGTCTCAGAAGCTTGTATGACCCCCCACCCCCACCTCGTTTTAGCCAACAGGTTCTATTACCATATTTTCTGGTGTATAAGACGACTGGTTGTATAGAACATTTTCCTTGGTTAAAAAGTCGTCTTATACGCCGGAAAATACGGTAGTCAAATTTTTGAATTGTAGTGTAGGTTGTTGCAATTGAACTTCACCTAAAATAATTTGGAACAGATTAATTGCTGGGTGCTCAACTGAAGTTATATAATTTCATTCAGAACAAAAATAAATCCCTTTATTGTGAATCAAGGCAGTTGAGGTAATATTGAGATTCTTTTTAAGATTTTTCATATCCTTCCAATGAGTGCATAGGCTCATCTATTTGTAAAGAATCATTATATTTCACGTGGTATGTGTACTAGTAAAGTAAAATTTGTTCTTTGACTTTAACCTAACTATGCAGAATAGATGCTAGCCCCTGTGTAAAATTACCTTTTTGGTAATATCAGAGGATAGTCCCCTTTTATATTTTGTGTCAGTAAATATAACACTTTATTTTGAATTTCAGATGCTAAAGCTAATGTGTAAGGGCAAAGCATTATTTCATCTATCTATCAAAAGGATATGAAAAAACAAATATTTATTTTTTATTGATTTCACAGAGGAAGAGAAAGGGAGAGAGAGATAGAAACATCAATGCTGGGAGAGAATCATTGATCGGCTGCCTCCTGCATACCTCACACTGGGGATCGAGCCCACAATGCAGGCATGTGCCCTTGACCGGAATCGAACCCAGGACCCTTCAGTCCGCAGGCCAATGCTCTATCCACTGAGCCAAACTAGCTAAGGCAAGAACAAATATTTCTGAATTTTGTCCTCTTCTTCAGTAAAGAGATATAGAGATTCTTTTGTTTCTCAATGGGAAGCATGACTAAAATCCTCAATTATGATTGGAAATAACATTTTTAGAAGAATGTGCTTTGGTCTTTGTTCATCTTCTCTTTTACTCTATTTATTTTCTCTGTCCTCAACCTCTTGTGGCAATGTACTAGTTCTTTGTGAGGAAGGAAGAGGCCATGGTTAGCCTGTACTTCTCAAAGAGCACTTCTGAGTTGTTTTGCAATATAGCAAGGTCAATGGTTTTTAGAGCAGAAAAAGAACATGTAATATAACTATAGAAAACTGTAGGTTCTCGATTTTCATTGTTCATTGATTTATTATCAGCTATTGTCTAGACATTGTATTAAAAAATAGGTGGAGGTAAAATAATAAAGCAAATTTTCTCTAATCTGCAGTTTACAAACTTCTGGGAGACAAAACAACATACCAAAGTAGCTTAAAACAAAACAAAGCAAAAAAAAAAACAATAAACCAATGAAGAGAGTAATTATATAATTATAGCTGTGATACATTGAATTTCAAACTACTATTTTGACAACCATTGGTATCAGCATATATATTACTAGAGGCCCAGTGCCCAAATTCATGCACCAGTGGGGTCCCTCGGCCTGTCCTGCAGGATTGGGCTGAAAATGGCTCTCTGACATTCCCCAAGGGGTCCTGGATTGCGAGAGAGCACAGGCCAGGCCGAGGGACCTCAACAGTGCACAATCGGGGCTGGAGAAGGATGTGGGTGGTTAGTCAGGCAGGGAGGGGCCATGGCATGTCCGACCCATCTCACTCAGTCCCTGATCAGCCGGACTCCAGCAGCAAGCTAACCTACCAGTCAGAGTATCTGCCCCCTGGTGGTCAGTGCACGTCATAGCGAGCAGTTGAGTGGCCTTAGCATATCATTAGCATATTACGCTTTGTTTGGTTGAATGGCTGACTAGGCAACCAGACACTTAGCATATTAGGCTTTTATTATATAGGATTATCTTTTAATGTTTTACTAGAGGCCTGGTGCACGAAATTCGTGCACTAGGGGGGTTTCCGCCTGCACCCTCTCAAATCTGGGACCCATCAGGGGGATGTCCAACTGCCCCCCTCTGCCAGCCTGGTTGCCCCTCACTATCCCTCCTGCCGGCCTGGATGCCCCACACAGCCTGCTGCTCAGTCATTTGGTCGTCCGCTAACTCCCCTGCCGGCCTGGTTGTCCCATGCAGTCTGCTGTTCGGTTGTTACTGTGAGGGCGTCATGACCAATTTGCATATTACCCTTTTATTAGTATAGATAATATAAATGAACAACATTTATTGACTTTATTCAAAAGGAATAAGTGGCTTGCTTTACCTTTGTAAGTGGATATTAAATTACTTCTCTCCAATAAATATAGGATTGAGTTAGAACAGTGGTCGGCAAACTCATTAGTCAACAGAGCCAAATATCAACAGTACAACGATTGAAATTTCTTTGGAGAGCCAAATTTTTTAAACTTAAACTTCTTCTAATGCCACTTCTTCAAAATAGACTCACCCAGGCCGTGGTATTTTGTGGAAGAGCCACACTCAAGGGGCCAAAGAACCGCATGTGGCTTGCGAGCCACAGTTTGCTGACCACGGGGTTAGAACATGACTTAGAAACTATTATTGAAACTGCAGAAATGAATTCTTGGAGATAAGGTGATTTGCTTGTAGACAGATGAGACTTTGAATCCAAGTGGATTCAGGTTAAAGTTGGAGTTCTGTGACTTCAGGCAGCTTTTTTAACCTTTCTAAAACTCTGTTGTTTCATCTGTGCATCTGTGAAGTAGTGCTAATAAGTATTACAATATATTGCCTATGAAATAAGTGATATGATGTTTGTAAGGACCCTGGCATATGGGTGGTGCTCAATAAATTTTAGTTTTTTTTTATGTACATCCTTTAAACTACCTTCCCCTTTCATATGGGCCATGTGTCAGTCATTCACTGCTTGCCACCCCATTTCACATCAGATCTCTTTGATGTCCAAGGAGTCTAACTTAAAAAAAATGTTATACTAGATACTGTTTCCCTATTATTCAAATAGTACATAGTATATATCTACTGTATACCATGCATTTGCATATGTCTCAAGGGGCAGATGGAGTAGGTAGGAAGATGCAGGTTATAGACTGGAGAATTAAAGTGATAGAGAGCTTTTACTGACTGATATTTAAGACAAGATTGGTAGGATGAGTAAATGGAAGAACACAAGGGGAGGAATAAATATATGTCAAGTACCATTTACCTTTAGTGTTGGCATTATGTAGTTATCTAAAAGTTTCTTGTTATATATAAAATTCTGTTCTTGCTATGATTACCTATTTTAACATTTTCCATCATTACTATTAAATAATGAAATTTTGTACTTTTTAGACATGGGAGTATGAAGAGAGATATTTAGTATCTGCTTTATCCTATCTAATAAAAGAGTAATATGCAAATTGACTATAACTCCAACACACAAGTTGGCTGCCCCCATGTAGTCAAAGATGGCTGCCCCCATGTGGACACAAGATGGCCACCACAAGATGGCCAGCAGGGGAGGGCAGTTGGAAGGGACCAGGCCTGCAAGGGAGGGCAGTTAGGGGTGATCAAGCCTGCAGGGGAGGGCAGTTAGGGTTGACCAGGCTGGCAGAGGAGGGAAGTTGGGGGCAACTGGCCTGCAGGGA
The DNA here is from genome assembly GCF_951640355.1 of Cnephaeus nilssonii. Lineage (NCBI taxonomy): Eukaryota > Metazoa > Chordata > Mammalia > Chiroptera > Vespertilionidae > Cnephaeus > Cnephaeus nilssonii. Next base: position 82,701,128 of record NC_137072.1, on the reverse strand, counting down.
AGGGCAGTTGTGGGGGGACCCAGGCCTGCAGGGGAGAACAGTTAGGGGCAAACAGGCTGGCAGGGGAGTGGTTAGGGGGTGATCAGGCTGGCAGGCAGAAGTGGTTAGGGGCAATCAGGAAGGCAGGCAGGTGAGCTGTTGGGAGCCAGCAGTCCTGGATTGTGAGAGGGATGTCCGACTGCCCGTTTAGGCCCGATCTTACCGGGATCGGGCCTAAACAGGCAGTTGGACATCCCTCGAGGGGTTTCAGATTGGAGAGGTGCAGGCTAGGCTGAGGGACAAACCCCCGTGCACGAATTTCCTGTACTGGGCTTCTAGTATTTCATAAAGAATTAGGAAAACAATCTACCCTATATATAAGGGCTTGCAGTTAGTGTCTGTTTACCAAAGCTGAGAATCAAATTAAAAGGTATCTTTCTACTGGTTTTAATAACAACAGTAATTCTTACATATTTATTAAACATGGAAACAGTTACCTGCTCCATATTAAACACTGTCATGCACACTAGTGATGCAGTGATGAGTAAGGCATGCTCTTATTGTGAGGAGCTCAGGGTCTATTGCAGATACTGGTTCCCATTCCAAAAAGCCTGTTTACAGTGGAGCAAAGTTGCCACAGAAACACCAATTATCACTTAAAGGAAAGTGAGTAGAGATACAATGGGAAGGAAGAGTTAAATAGGGATCTAGGATGTTCTTTTTTTTCCTTTCTTATTTTTGAGTCTATTATGTAGCATCATAATAAGATTTTAGCAAATTATTTAAATTATTGGAAAGTAAAATAGTAAGGTAGAAGCAGAACAATGTCCCTTTTTCTCTATGTGTATTACACAGGTTTACAAAGGCATGTTAGCAATGTAATCTTTAAATGACTCATACAATTATGTTTTCTGCATCATGTGACAAAAGAGAAGACATTCTATATATTATGTGAATGCTTTATAAAATACAATGATTAATGCAATACTTTTAGTATTTCTGATAAGAAAGCACTAATACAACATATTGATATTCTATGCTTATTTAAGTTTCCTCCAATTTTTTTTTTTTAAATTTTTACTTACCTAAACTGTGCTTCTAGGGAATTTTTGAGAAGAGAGCATATGATGCAAAATTGAGTCATTTATTTTCAATTGAACATATTTTTTATATCATTAGTTGAGATTGCCTATTTAAAAAAAGTAAATGCTTCTTGTTAACTTTTAAAAATCACCATATTTCAGCAATAATTATAAGTAGTGTTTGTATCCCTCCCTGAGAGATGTCTACACTCAACGTATATGTCTTACAAGATAAAGCAACCATAAAAACTATTGATCCCAAGAAGGAATATACTTGCCAAGAAGGATACTTGTGGTTAATTGGGCTCAAATTTGTAAATAGAGTCTAAAAACCATTTCTAGTGGAGATCCTACTGCACACTGCATTTCATGGCTAAGGCCACAGACTGAGCTGCCAAACTCCTGACTGTGTTCCTGTCAGCTGAGAGAACCCTTATAAAAAGTTCATGGAATCATCTTTTGACCAATAGGCTGAGACGTGCCCCCTCCAATCAGAACTACACAGCTATATGCTCATTTGCATCTTTACTGATCTAACCAGAGCAGCTCCCTAATGACCAATCAGAACACACAATTCTGGCCAATAAGGACAGTGCTGTTTGGACCCATCAGACTTACAAATTTAGATTCTCTATAAACATATAAACAGAAAAATCAGGGACCAGGGTGGGAACTTTATTAAAGCAAGGCTTCTTTTTGTCTCGGTGGAGCACCCTTTTAGTTTCTTCAGGAGGCTGTCCTTCAGATTTGCAAATTGTTTATCTGAATAAAGTTCTTCTTTTACCACATCCCCCCAGATTGTGAAATTCATTCGCATTAGATTGGCATCATAGACCTTTTGTTGACAAATCTCAGTTTTGGATTCATTCTCATGTTAAAAGTATTTTACCTAACAAAGTCTACACATACTTCATGAAATGAGAACATTCCAGGGACAAAAAAAGAAGAGAAGCAATCAAATAGCATTGTTCTTTAAGCAGCACAAAGCCTTTTAAAGATAGTGTCTTAACTATTCTTTGGAAAAAACCTCTCAGGTAACCTGCTATTAATTTTATTGCCAGATCACAAGGAAAACTGGCTGGGTTTCAGCTAGATTAACTGATAATTATTGACATACTACAAGTAGATGGTAACACTAAAAATGAGTTTTCAAACTTAAAGCCTAATTCTGTTTCCATTTCACTAGACAGGGAATTGCCTTGTTTTTTGCTCAGAATTTCATGCAGCTTCCAGATATTTGGATTGAAATGAGTAAGTACATGTTTTAAGAATACAGACATACCTCAAATATATGGTGGATTTGGTTCCAGACCACCACAATAAAGCGAATATTGCAGTAGAGGGAGGCACACACATTTGTTGGTTTGCATCTTTACTGACAACAGAGCAGCTTCCTAATGACCAATCAGAACAGTGCATATAAGAGGTCACAGTGTTATAGAAGACTGGAGAAGAACCAAGCAAAGCTTAGAGAGATGGAGTTATACTTTATTATTATTATTACACATGTGCCAAGAGAAAACTGTATTTCAAATTCTGGGCCCCAACATGAAGGAACTTTCCTTATTTATATCTTTTTACCTTCTTTGTCTCCCAAATATGGTTTTTTTCTGGTCCCCTTTGCAAGTTCTTAAAGAGCCCTATGTGCTGGGGCTTTGAGACCTCAACCAAAGGCCTGGCATGGTGTCAGCACTGATAACTTCATCTGGGGAAGGTTTATGGCCTCTCTGGAATGGGAGTAGTCTTATTTTCCTTATTATTTAAGCAAGCAAGCATTTACAGAAGCCACAATAGCAGGGTTAAAATTTCAAACAGCAGATTTTATATAAGATGGAGGTTACTATGCTTCAACAGTACCTGGATAAGAAGCAGAATATGAGACAGATTAGTATTTAGGAATGTATTAGAAACTGCTCTTTGGTCAACTCCTGTGGGAAAGAAAGAAAACAGTAGGATTGGTCTGAATTACTGTCTCCAATGAAAGCTTCAGACAACCTACCAGGAGTTCTAGAGCTGAAAGACCATATAAAGTTGTCTGAATAGAGGCCAGGGGGCCAAGCACTTAAATGCTGGTCCATGAGTCATTGGATGTGCTTATCCCAAGAAAGGGCCTGACCTTGGGCAAGTCTGCTTTCTTCAGCCTGGACAGTCATAGAAGAGGTCAGATAGCTGAGAGAGGTTATCCGTAGCATTCCCAGCAGCTGAGAAAATAATCAGTTAGTTTGGAGAAATATTGTGGAAATTAATTAATATTCCCCCATTACACTGTTCAGATATTTACACTTTATGTAAGCCCTGGGAGTAAAGACTTCCAAGTATAAAGGGATAAAAAAATTGCTACACAGGGATAAACATGAACACATTATAGTTAGTGTATATTTTTATTTATTGAGAGACTGCCTCAGAATAAAACGTTGAATGTGAGTTTTCCACATTCCCCTAAATTTAATGATATAATATTCTTTTTAAAATATATTTTTATTGATTTCAGGGAGTAAGGGAGAGAGAGAGATAGAAATATCAATGATGAGAGAGAATCACTAATCAGCTAACCACCTCCTGCACAACCCCCAGTAGAGCTGAGCCCACAACCTGGGCATGTGCCCTGACCGGGAATGGAACCATGACTTCCTGGTTTTTAGATCAATGATCAACCACTGGGCAACACCAGCCAGGCAATATAATATTCTTTATCTTTTATTCTGAAGTTTCCTTTTCAGGGGATAAGTGTGCATAACTTAATGAATAAAGTAATTTTTAAATGACAATAAAATACATAGTAAGAATTGCTTACACTTTTGAAGATATTTACAATGTGCCAAGAGTTATTTTTATTTTCTTACACATATTAGTTCACTTAATACTCATTCCCATCTTACAAATGAGGAAAAGAAAACTCAGAGAAGGGTTAGGTTATTTGCCAAAAGCCACACAAGTATGGATTTGACCTTAATACTCTGATACCAGGGGCTATTCTTTTAAACATGAAGTTATAGTCATCTTTCATTTCTTTCTTGTAACTTTAAGAATGGTAAAACAATTTGTCTAAGTATCCTGATGAGTGATTATTTGTAGAAACTGAATGTGAAGTTATATAACTTCCCCCTTAGATATCTGTCTTATACATAATGTTCCAGGGGAAGATTGAGAGAGTATTGCAAGTTTGCTCTCACACTCTTTGTTTAGTTTTTTTATATCCTGACTTTAAGATAAATTGCTTTCAAGTCATAGAGAAAAGTGAAAATGAGTAAAAAACAATGTCTGGCATATTTACCCTTAAAAACTATAACAATTTGAATGGACAAAGAAAGAAACAAAACAAAACATTTATCTTTCCTTCTCCTTCTCTTCTGTGTTGTTGTTTTTTCTTAAAGTAATTTCTGAATCTTATCCTTCTGGGAAGAAAAATACAGTTATTGTAAAATAACAATGAAAAAGAAATCTATCAGCTTTTACAGACTGACTTTATTTCCTGCATACTTAAACTAAGATAATACACGATTCTCTAAATAATTGTAAATGCTTTCTCTTGTTAATTTTCTTTTGGTTTTCATAATTGAGTTTTTTTAAAGGCCATGAATTGGTATGTGTGAAATAGGGACAAATAAAGAAAAATAGAGGATGTTTAGAGAAAATGGGATATATAGAAGTTTCATACAGTGAGCTGGTGCCATGAGAAAATTCTGAATTTTTGGAAAATTTTGGCTGGGCCTATCACTTATAGATGCTGCTTAGATAATTACATACTGTATATCTTTTGCTATGAAGTTCAATTTTATTGAATATAAAATTATCTATACCATTATAAATGAAAATATCTTGTCTATTACAGATCAAAATCCTTTAGTTCAACACAAGGATCTCATAGATTCCATTTGTTGAATTCCAAGACATTTCTGGGAATCTTTTATCCTTTCTTATCTCTAAGGATCAGGGAAATTAGAAAATGAAGAAAGATGAAAAGAAAATTAAATTAAAATCATTCTTAATGTCATCATCTAAGGGTAACTATTGTTAACATTTGTGTGTATCCTTCCATTATGCTTCTACATTTACTTTGTATAATCTACAAATATTAGACAGGCTATCTAATTTTGGGGAACAAATACAAAATGAAAATTCAGGGCTCCTTCTTCAAAATTTATTAGGAGTTTAAAGATGGTAACCACAAAGCAGTAAACCTTCTGTGCCTGGGAACCTGTGTAACTGCACAGGTAACTTGCCCATGGAACTGGCCCTGTTTGTTTAATGAATGAGTGATGTTAAAGAACAATAGCTATTCAGTAAGCCAAATATATTGTAAATATATTGACAATAATTCAGGGTGACTTGTTTGAAACTATTGTAGGTACTTTCTATTTCTGCACATCCAAAATATGTTGGAGAATGAAATTCATATGGAAATAGGAATCCATAGTTACATTATTACTAAGAGAGGATGAGACTAAAACTAACAAGAAACTAATAGCTATCTCAGAAATACATGTAGCAAAAAACAGATTAAAGAAATAAATAAAATGTTATGTAAATGAAACAGCCAAATAGTAGGTCAGAAGCAATCACTACAAGATATATCAGGAAATGTTTACTCCACTGTACTAAAATTAAGTTCTTAAAGAAGAATTGCATCATAGGAATATCTAGGCAAATTGGTTACTGAATGTTTGTTAACACTTTCCTAAAATATCCCCGTTACTGTTGATCATTTTATACTTTTAAGTTTCTCATTACTACAGGAATATAGATAAATTGTGGACTCCTTTTGCAAATTGGAAAAAAAAAGGGCTGATTAGAGATTACTGGTAATGCAGTTTTGATTCTGCTCTTGAGAGATGAGGGATTTATATCTTCTAAGACTGCTGTCGCCTACCTTGAAAGTAATCAGCAAACCTTGAACCATAAATATAGAAATATATTTACAAGTTGTAGAAACAAAATTATAGGCATACTTACTCCTTGCATATTTTTGACAACAGTATAAATCACCACTAGATATTACTTTGTGCATTTTGGTGGCTAATTGATAAATAGTCAACTTCTGGTTATCCTATATAATAAAAGCCTAATGTGCAAATTATTCGACCAGGAGTTTGACCACTCACTATGACGTGCGCTTACCACCAGGGGGAGATTTGTGCAGGGCAGGGCGGGAGGGAGGGTCTCCTTGGCCTGGTCTGCGGGGATCGGGCTGAAACCAGCAGTCTGACACCCCCTGAGGCATCCCGGATTGCGAGAGGGCGCAGGCCAGGCCAAGGGACCCCACCGGTGCACAAATCAATGCATCGGGCCTCTAGTATATCCATAAAAACCCCACAAAAAGACAAAACAACAACAATAAAAAACAAAATTCAATAAAATTACAGTTGGAACATATGAAAAAATTCATCCCAGCATAATTTATGTTATCAATTACATGGAAACAACCTACTGTTTATCATTAGAGTTAAATTAGATCAGGATTAGATTATTTATTTTTTATTAACTGACGACTGGCCCAGTGCACGAAATATATGCACATTAAAAGGGAATTAATTAGAGAAAATATTTTAATATTGCTATTTGCCCTTTCTCTATAATATTGCTATTTGCCCTTTCTCTATAATAGAAGAATTGATTTGGCCCCATCTGACACTGGCCTCCCATTTAAAGTCAAGTCCTGGGTGTGGGTATCTGGCTCCCTCTGCCCTCTTGTCAGAGTCTGGGCTGGCACCTGTGGGGACGCAGCGTCAAGTCCCCCCCGATGCCCGCGGGGTCCCAGTGTCAGGTCCTGCCGGAGCTGCAAGACCCAGAGTCAAGTCTTTGGTGTGGGTATCTGGCTTCCTCCTCCCTCCTGTCAGAATCTGGGCTGGTGCCCATGGGGACATAGCATCAAGTCCCTCCAGCACCACGAGACTCAGAGTCAAGTCCCCACCCACCCACACGCGCCTCGCAGCACACACAGCCCCTCCAAAATCATGCGAGACCCAGACCTGCTGGCGCCCTTGGGGATGCAGCATCAAGTCCCTGACCCCTGCTTACGCCTTGCCATGCACACAGCCCTGCCCACCCGCGTGTGCCTGCCATGCATGCAGTCTCCTGGTGATTGGTCATTAGGACGTGAGGCCGACAAAGCCCCAGGCTTTTTATAATATAGGATTATCTATCTATCATCTATCATGTATCACCTATCTTACTATAACATGCAAATTACATAACGTTGGTTTGCTTAAAAATCTTTCTTTAACTATTGCCTTGGATGTGTGTAAATAATGTAGTTCTAAATATTTTGTTACACTTTATGTGCTCTTCTAAACCTTGAGGATTTTCAAAATTAACATACTTTATTTTTAGAGTAGTTTTAGGATTCTAGAAAAAATAAGCCGAAAGTGTGGACTTCTCATATGATCTCTCTTTCTGCCTTCATTTTCTCCTATTGTGAATATCAAGCATGGGTATGGTACATTTGTTACAATTGAATGACTGATATTCTGTCATTATAATTAATTTCACACTAGGGCTCACTCTTTGCACTGTATAGTTCTATTGATCTAGCTAAATTCATAACATCATGTATCCACTATTGCAGAATCATACAAAATAGTTTCACTGGCCTAAAAGTCCTCTTTGCTGTACCTGTGAATTTCTATCCTCTTCCTGACCCCAATCTTTGGCAATCACTGATCTTTTCTGTCTTTATTGGTTACCTTTCCCACATTGTCATATAGTTAAAATTATACAGTGTATTACCTTTTCAGACTGGCTTATTTCACCTAGAAATACGCATTTAAGTTTCTCCCATGTCTTCTTGTGGCTTAATAGATCATTTATTTTTATCACTAAATAATATTCTATTGTATAAATGCAATTTTTTATCTGTTCATCTATTGATGTACATTTTGGCTGCTTCCAAGTTTTGGTAATTATTAATAATATTTGGTAATATTTTAGACTCATTTGGCTAAATACCTAAGAATACAACTGCTGGTTTGTATAGTAAGACTATGTTTAGCTTTGTAAGAAACCATCAAACTGTCTTCCAAAGTGTACCTTTCTGTACATAGCAATTTTCAACCTATATGCCGTGGCACATTGTTGTGCCTCAAAAAATTTTAAAACACACAACATCTGATTATTTAGTCAGGGGCACTGACTTCTTTTCCCTTAGATTGTTAAAAAAAAAAAAAGGCAACAGCCAATACAACAATGGCTGTCTGGTGTTAATGAATCAAAATTACAGCTATTTTTTTTTTTTGGTCAGATATGAAAAGAGTATGTATTTTGGTGTACTTCAAAATTTTAGGAATTAGTTTGTGTATGCCATGAGATGAAAAAAGTTGAAAATCACTGTAATACACCATTATGAACCTTCCCACATTCTCACCAGCATTTGGCATTGCCAATATTGTGCATTTTAGCCATTCTTTTAGATGTGTAGTAGTATCTCTTTAAATCATGGGAATATTCTATACATATATTTACTTATTTCCATTTGGACCCAACAATTTCTAATAATGATGTAAATACAAAAAAGGGGAAAAACACATGAGTCTTAGGTGGTGAAGGGGGGCAGACAAGGGGGAAAGAGGGACACCGGGGTCTACACACTCAGATCTGACCTTCTCTCTGAAACTATAATTTTGCTTAAACAAAGAGGAGTCAGATAATTCTAAATCTAAACTCAGAAATGCTCCTTGCAAGTACACATCTGGGACAAGTTTATAAATTGGGACCCACATACTATATTTCCAAATATTTAAAGATTATAAATCAAAATAAACATATTAATGTATTCTGTGCAATTACTTTACCAAAATAATTTAAAACACACACACACACACAAAACCCCAAAAGCAAACAAAATAAACCCCACAACCCTAGAAGGTCCTGTTCAATTGTCTGATTAATGAAGATTTTTTAAAGTGACAGGTCAACATTTTTAATAAATATTATAGCTCTACATATAGATATATCTGTTCATTAGTGGATATCACCTTATTATAATCTGTACTAGTGGCCTGGTGCATGAAATTTGTGCACATTAAAAGGGAATTATTTAGAGGAAATATTTTAATATTGCTATTTGTCCTTTCTCTATAATAGAAGTGTCAGAGATGAAAGAAAATTAGTAAAATGTATATGAAAATCTCCCTTCAGCCCTAATCGGTTTGGCTCAGTGGATAGAGTGTCGGCCTGCGGACTGGAGGGTCCTAGGTTCGATTCCTGTCAAGGGCATGTACCTTGGTTGTGGGCACATACCCAGTAGGGAGTGTGCAGGAGGAGCTGATCGATGTTTCTTTGTCATCGATGTTTCTAACTATTCCTCTCCCTTCCTCTCTGTAAAAAATCAATAAAATATATATTTTTTTAAAAAGAAAATCTCCCTCCTGTCAGAGTCTGGGGTGTGCTGTGGGACTCAGAGTCAAGTCCCCACCCACCTGTGCCTTGAAATTGTGCAAGACCCAGACCCAGCAGGCCCCACTGCCGCAGGGAAGGGGGTGCAGCCTCAGGTCCCCCATTAAGCCCTGCCAGGTGGGGGTGTGGCCTCAGGTCTCCCGGCCCTGGCGCTGTGGCAGGGGCATGGCCTCAGTTCCCCTGGCCCGGACTCAGGTTCCCCGGCCCTGGCACCGGGGTGGGGGGCATGGCCTCAGGAACCCAAGCCCAGCCTCAGGTCCCCAGCCTTGGCACCAGGGTGGGGGGTGCGGCCTCAGGTCTCCTGGTCCTGGCGTGAGGGCACGAGGACGTGATGACCATTTGCATATTAGCTCTTTATTATATAGGATTATACTAAAGCTATTAAAACCTTTTGATGTGAAATATCTAAAGGTTTCTAAGAGACTGCTCTTTTAGAATGTAGGCCATTGTTATTTATACATTCACTGCAAACCTTCAAATACTTTCATGTATCTTCCTGAGTTTTACACTTCATATGAATTTGTGGAGAATAGACATTTAACATTAGCATAGCGTGACAATAATAATTCTGGCTGTGACAATTGAGCTTAGTCAAATATATAAGTTAATGAGTCAGCTGGATTTGGGTGAGGGGAGGGGATCTTATTCATACATGCAAACTTTTTTTTTTTTTTTGCTGTTAACAATGCAAATTCATGGGAATGTCTCTCTTTTGACATTTTTCTTTTAGGTCACATAATCACCATAATCAGACACATAATGAATGATAACGATAGTATTTGGCCTTTGCATTAGCTTTTTAGCTAAAAACCCTTAGGAAATATCAATTAATTAATTTTTCCACCTTCTTATTGGACAGCATTATCCATACCAAAAAACATGGCCTTGGCACAAAGCATAACTATGTATAAGGTATTTAAATTTAAACAAATTAGGAAATATTTTTCTCCCTATTCAGAATTTATCTCCCTACCTTTTTTTAGAGCATATGGTTATGAAAAGGAAAAAAAAGAAGAAGAAGAAGAAGAAGAAGAGAACGCAATGCCACCAGAAATCCATTAGAGGTGAGAACATTCAGGAGGGTATCTAGTTATTATGATCGTTGACATACGTTTTGCCAGAATTAATCCTAAGTAAAGCACTTTAAATCATGCCCATCTGTTTACTATCCCTGCCATTTTTGAGAGGCATCACCAACACAGCATACTCAAGGCAAGTGAGTGCTTCAGGCAATTTTCTATGTAAATTTGTTTTCTGATGGATTGAGCTGAACCACTTGAGAGCTGTTAGGACTGGTATTGTCCTTCAGAAGTATGTCCTTGGCTAGAGTCAAGATAAAGTGGCCTCTCTAAATCATTCCTCCATATCCTCATTATTTATTGGTTAATTGGTTTGTGTGATTTGTTTGTTTGGACTGTTTGCTTTAAAGGTATTCTGAAATATAGAGGTTAATATCACTCAAGCATAAGAAGTCCTCAATTCATCTTTTTACAATTGCTTTCATGGAGTCATGGTCGAAAAAATATATTTCTCCAAAGTAAGTAGTGGAAAAGAAGTTCTAAAAAAGTGAAATGGAAACCTAATGTAAAAAAATAATTTTTAATATATTTGTCTATTTCTGGTTAAAAACTATCTATTTAGTAGCCCCCAAATATGGATTGTCACAATAAAAACAACAACAAAAAACTCATAATCTATCCTACATAATAAAATGGTAATATGTAAATTACCATCACTCCGCTACGCCCACGATTGGGCCAGCGGGAGGCGCAGGGGGCGGGACTCAGGGTGGCCGGGGTAGCTGATTGGGCCAGCAGGACGCTGAGCATCTGCGCCAGGACGCTGAGCATCTGCGCCATGGCTGCGCTGGAGGCTTTCGAAAGGCCTGGTGCACCAGCGGACAGACAGCCAGCTCCCCCACAATCAAAAGCCAAAGCGCTGGAGCTGGTTGTCTGTCCGCTCAGGCACAAGGCCTTTCGAAAGCCTCCCCCGCGCTGGAGGCTTTCGAAAGGCCTGGTGCACCAGCGGACAGACAGCCAGCTGGTGCACCAGGTGCATGATTAAATCATGCACTGGGCCTCTAGTATGTATATAAAAGGCTAATATGCTGTGGTGTCCTTCCCATTGTCTGACCACTCACTATGATGTGCACTGACCTCCCGGGGGCAGACACTCAGTGCAGGAGCTGCCTTGACACACACAGAGAAACAGCACTGTGGACCTGGAGCCAACAAAGCAACACTAGGCTTCCCCCACCACCCCAGAGCGACAGCCCACCACATTGAAGCTGATGCTGCCATGGCACAAAATGCGGCCCATAGCCCAGCCCAGCCCACAAACAGTGGCTGTGGGAGCTGGGTAATGATGTCATGCTTTTGTTGACATTCTGAAGCCAAAATTGTCAACAGAATATGTCTGAAGACCAACTATTGCCACAACGTACCTCTGAGGCTGAAAGAAAGCAACATCAACAGAATATGTCTGAAGAACAGTCTTCGGCAAGTACTATCAATACTGGTAGGAACTGCCTTCATAGCAAAAATGAGGTATATGAGGATGCAATTATCGAACATCGTTGTGGTAGAATAACTGTTACATGTCAATTTTGCCTATCCCTAAATTTCTCTGATGAAAAACCATCTGATGGAAAATTTACTCGATGTTGTAGCAAAGGCAAAGTTTGTCCAAATGATATAAATTTTCCAGAATACCCTGTATATTTAAAAAAAATAATGATAAATGAAGATTCTGACAGTAAAAATTTAATGGAAAATATTCGTTGTTATATCATCTTGTTATTGTTTTTTATTAATCAATTTATATGTTATTTTCATGTACATTTTACTAATTTTCTTTCATCTCTGACACTTCTATTATAGAGAAAGGGCAAATAGCGATATTAAAACATTTCTTCTAATTAATTAATTTCCTCTCTATGTGCATGAATTCATGTACCGGGCCACTAGTAACATAATAACAAACAAAAAACTAAGGCCATAAAACAACCTCTCAGAATTAAAAAAAAAAAAATTAGCTAATGTGATTGGTTAGATCAATTAAATTTAAGAATTCCTGGTATCCAGCACATGGCATAGATTTGTTTTGTTTCAGAAGTAGAAATTATTATAATAACAATGGCAAAATGATAATCTATATATCATCTATGACTAGACTGAAATATTAGAGTTTGTACCACAGTGAAAATTTGAAAAAATAAATACTGATTTCTATATATGAGATACTGTGTAGTGAAACAGATAAAATGTAATGCCCAAAGTCCACATTTAGCTCATTTTTGTGCATCTAGTCAGAGACGGCAAATTTCAGAAGATAAATGAAAGAGAAAGACAGGATTCTATGGACATAGTTACTTTGAGGGGACTACTTTTCTACAAGGCCCTGCATAAGAAAAAGGAGGGAGATAAAGATCTGAGAGATGTTTACATCTAGATTTTCATTTATAATACTTCCCTAAATTTTAATGTTTCTTGCAATTGATGGTAACAGAAAGAAATAATAAATGAAAGAAAATATTCTGGGTTAAAAACCTTGCTAGAAATGAGATTTGGAGTAAAAATTAAATCTATATGTGTATTTTAGCCACAGGCTGGACAGATTGTACCTAATTATAACATAGCATGTTAAAACATGCCACATAGCATCTATAAATGACACAAGGTTGGACTAGAACATGTACATATTAGCACACACATATATACAAACATCCAAAGTAAAAATATCCTTTCATATTTTGAAGTTTTGGAAAAAGTTCAACATTCTTAGGACATAATACTGGCTAATATTCTTTCAAAAACATCCCATAAAATAAAAGTTATTAAAATGTGATATATATAATAACAGGGAGAAATAAAAATAAAATACTGTGTTAAAAAGAAGAAAAAAGAAGACATTTTCATTACTATAATAATCAAGATAAATGGGTGAAGCTTCCTTCATAAACAGCAAATCTTCTTAGATTATAACAAAAGACTAAAATAAATTTAAGACAGAGCCAAATAATATAAGCTGTCAAAGAATGAACTCCTAAAATATGCATGTGCCTAAAATTATAGCTAAAACCACAATTCAGGTGGCAACAAGAAGTTGTAAGAATGTTTTCTGACTATTCATTTGTTTTCTTGTGCACACCAGCAACTTAATAATAAGTTATATTTTGTAAGCATTTTAGCCTTTCTGCCCTCACATAGCTTATGTATTGTTGTCAGGAAACATTCAAATTTTACTTAAAAAGACACTGTTTTATAAAGGGACATTACCATTATATTATTTATTCAGGTTATCTTATTAGAGATCATTTTTACAATAGATTTCTGTAGCATAAATTTATATTTTTAATAATATTTTGAACAATGAGTTATGTACATATGCTTTTTATGCCTAATAGCAAAATCAGAATTTTAATAATCTTATCCTTGGAGATATTATGCTGGCTTGTAATTCTCAAAGAGACACTTTTCCATATGTTTTCTTTCACTTGTGAAAATATGTCATATGGGCAGTTTTCTTCACTTCAGAATCAAGGATGATACATTTTAATTTATTAGTTTTAGAAGAAAAGCACTCAAAATTGTAAAAGAAAACTCTCTTAAACAAAGATCTCAGGATTCCATGGTGGTTAGTCTCTCAGGGAATTTAATAGCATCTGTATTCATGTTTTTATTTTTTAGTTATAAAATCCATGACAGCTTGGCAAATAACAATTGGAAAATAATTCCCCGGGTATTTTCTACACCTTTATATGAAAATAGTCTTACATAATTTGAAATATGATACAAAGCTGAAGCTTTAAAAAAGTTACTGCTGAATTATATTGTACTGATACTACCTAAAAGTTTGATGATAATGTTAGTGATGCTTGCTGGGTATGGATAACGTTAGCGTTGCATGTATGGACCAAAATTCCTCTTCAGCATTTAAAACACTTTACAAGAGCAGGTATCTTGTCTAGAAAAAATTTTGGTCTAATCCTAAAGTCACATTATATTTATCAGGGTGTTTAATAAGTATGAAATAAATCAGATTAACACTGGATCTGAAGGTCATAAAGAAAAATGTTTGTTTATATTATTATATTATTATATTTAATTTACATATCAAATAGTAAAGAAAGGGAAAATAATTCACTATAAGAAAAGTATCTTATATGTGTGTGATAAATATAATTATGGATTAATCAAATAGAAGTGTATATTGATAATTTTATCATTAGACTAGAGGCCCAGCACGCAAAATCGTGCCAGACCGCCAGACCCACCATGCTGGTGGGACCCCAGACCCACTGCTCCATGAGACCCAGACCCTACACTGCGAGACCCATCAGTGCACCTCCTGGTGACCAGTTGTTTGGTCATTATGGCATTACAGTGTTACGGCTACTGGCCTTTTATAATATGGATTAATTTTATAAAATGCAATGTATTATTTTTCACATATAAAGATTTCTAGAAAATAGGCATAGGTAGAGAGCGAGAATGCCAGAATAAAGTGTTTTCCAACTTTATCTCAGATTCATGTTTAATATAATATCCTATCTAATAAAAGGTAATATGCAAATTAACTGTCACTCCGTCACAAAGATGGCGGTGCCCATAGCCACAAGATGGCGGTGCCCAGTCCTCTCAGCCCTGCTGGAGTCCCCCAGACCCAGGGGGGCAGCTGCTGAGAGCAGGCAGCGTGAGCAGCCTGCCAGAATGCTTGCTTCATCGCTGCAGTGACGAGGCAAGCGTTCCGCACCCGGCAGTGGATGGGCCTCTGGGCTACAGAGAGCCTCTGGGCAGTGGGTGCTGAGTGACCAGGCCCCACAGAGAGCTACTGGCACACGGATTCGTGTGCAGGGCTACTAGTATTAAATATAATAACATTATATATGTATGTATGTATGTATGTATGTATGTACACACACACATTCATACACATGCATTATAGTCAAATATAATGGTAACCATTGACCTAAAGTGGAGTAAAGGTAGTCTCTTCAATAAATGGTGCTGGGAACACTGGAAAGCCACATGCAAATGAATGAAACTGGATTGCAGTTTTTCCCCATGTACAAAAATTAATTCAAAATGGATCAAACACTTAAATATAAGACTTTAAACTATAATTCACATAGAAAAAAT
The DNA here is from genome assembly GCF_951640355.1 of Cnephaeus nilssonii. NCBI lineage: Eukaryota > Metazoa > Chordata > Mammalia > Chiroptera > Vespertilionidae > Cnephaeus > Cnephaeus nilssonii. Next base: position 82,685,536 of record NC_137072.1, on the reverse strand, counting down.
ATAGGTACCAAACTTATGGACCTGGGTGGTAGAGAACATTTTATGGCCATGATCCCAAAGGCAATGGAGGGAAAGGCAAAAATAAATGAATGGGGCTATATCAAACTGAAGAGCTTCTGCACAGCAAAAGAAACAGACAACGAAAAAAAAAAAAAAAAAAAAAAAAAAAAAAAAAAAAAAAAAAAAACAGGCAGCCAACCAGATCAGAGGCAAACAGTAGCTCTTCCAAAGGTTTAATTTCCAAAAAATATAAATAACTCATAAAACTCAACACCAAACAAATAACCCAATCAAAAAGTGGGCAGGGAACCTGAAAATACACTTCTCCCAAGAAGACATACAAACAGCCAATAGATATATGAAAAGATGTCCAACCTCACAGGCAATCAGGGAAATGCAAATTAAAACTTCAATGAGATACCACCTTACACTAGTTAGAGTGGCCATTATCAACAAGACAAGTAAAAACCAGTGTTGGAGAGGTTGTGGAAAAAAAAGGGAACCCTCATTCACTGCTGGTGGGAATGTAGACTGGTACAACCACTGTGGAAAGCAATCTGGCGATTCCTCAAAAATTAAAAATAGAGCTGCCATATGACCCAACGATCCCACTCCTGGGTATATACCCGAAGAACTCAAAATCATTTATACGCAAAGGTATATGCACCCCTATGTTCATTGCAGCATTATTCATGGTGGCCAAGACTTGTAAACAGCCAAAGTGCCCTGAGATAGAGGACTGGATGAAGAAAATGTGGTACATATACACAGTGGAGTACTACACGGCCATAAGAAAGGATGAAATGGTGTCATTTACAACAACATGGATGGACCTTGAGAACATTATGTGAAGTGAAATAAGTCAAACAGAAAAAGCTAAGAACTATATGATTTCACTCATATGTAGAAGATAAAACTGAAACGAAGGAACACAAACAGCAGTGTGGGCTGAGGGGAGATAGGGGTCCTAATATGAGGTGACAGGAGAAGATTTGACTTTGAGTGGTGGGCACATGGTTCTACATACAGATTTTGTAACTTAGTAATCCACACATGAAACCTATATGTTCATATTGACAAATGTCACCCCAAAAAAATTTAATAAAAAAATAAAATAAAAATACTGAATAAAATGTAGAAAATTATTTTAAAAATGAAAAAAATACTTAGTCATTTTTCAAACTAGGTTATTTTTTACTTTCTTCCTAAAAGATAAGAATCATGACCTCTTTCCAATGTTTTTTTTTTTTTTTTTTGCCATTCTTGGAACAGATTAAACAGGTAGATGCTAAACAAATGTTTTTTTTTCATTAGTGCCATTTGTCCTTGACCTTTAATAGCATTAGCTGTGCTAAACTGCAGAAATCATACCCTAGAGGAGAACAATCCACTGTATTTTTTACAATTATTTTCCCTAGTAGTTGCATTAGTTGTTTACGAATTTAAGAGTAAATGAGGAGCTTATCTTGCTAGGTGTGCATCATAAAGAATGGAGAACCCAACCAGCATGGCTCAGTGGTTGAGCATCGACCTATGAACAAGGTGTCACAGTTGGATTCCCAGTCAGGGCACATGCCCTGGTTGCTTGTGCAGGAGGCAGCCAATCAATGATTCTCTATCACCATTGATGTTTCTATCTCTCCTCTCCCTTCCTATCTGAAATCAATAAAAATATATATTAAAAAAAAAAAAAGAATGAAGAGCTTCTTGGAATCTCTGTTGGGTCTCTGATGTCACCCAACAGAAAGCACCTCTTTCACTCTTGTGGTTTAAACCTCTATGTCTATGTTTCTACTCTCTCTCTCATACGACCCAGATAGGAATGGTTATTAAGGGCTTAGGTGTTAAATATTGTTTATCCATGTGGAAACTAAATAATGGATGTCTGAATTATTTTTCCTTTATGGATCCTCTTGACTAGCTACTATCTGCAGAAAGAGATCACTTTTGCTGATGTGATAACTGTCGTTTTCCAAGTACCATCTAAAAAGGAATGCGAGCAAGGAGTAGAGCAAATTGGTGTTCAGGAAATGTTAATTAGAGTACAGACAAAAATATCCATAGCAACACTACGTATTGGCCACATCTGGAAAATACTCAAATGTCTATCAACAATAAAATCGATGAGTTGTTAAAATTCACTAATGCAATTTAATAGAGTATGACACACAGAATGTGCATGAATTGAACAAATATTGTTAAACAAAATAAGCCAACCACAAAGCATGATGTATTGGCTAATACACTTACATGAAAACAGTACTGGTTACCCCTGGGGTTGTACTGACTAGAAGGGAGCACAGAGGATATTCTGGAATATTTATGATCTGTTTCTTTATTGGACTTTCAATTACATGAACATGTAAGATCTCAGCTTGTGAGAGTCTATTAAGTTGTATCCTTAGGATACATGTTCTTTTCTGTATGATAGTGTTTCTCAATCAAAAATGTTATAAGATAGAGAAAGAAAATAAGTATATTACATAGAAGGTGAAAATACAGCAAAGTGCCATTTCTCCCATTATAAGTGGAGGGTTTTCTATGGAAAACATTTAACTGAAATCTACTGTATATTTATTTTTTTAAGATTTAATTTACTAATCAATTGATATCACTTTATCAATTGATTACTCCACATTAAAATACTAGCAGAGTGCAAAGCTGTTATTATAAGATATTGACATTGATACAATCCACTGATTTTATCCTGATTCTTTTCAGCTTTAATTAGTTGTATGTTTGTGTGTGTGTGTGTGTGTGTGTGTGTGTGTGTGTGCACACGCGTGAAGTTCCGTGCAATTTATCACCTATATAGGCTCATGTAGACACCACCACAGGGGAGACACTGAACAGCTTGACCATCACACAAGTCCCTATTTTACCTTTTTATAACCAGACCAAACTCCTCTTCTTTCCTCCTCCACCATCCCTAGCCTTGTCTCTAACCCCTGGAAACCACTAATGTATCTTCCATTTCTAAAATGTTGTCACATCAAAAATGCTATATAAATAGAATTGTACACTATAACTTTTTAAACATTTTTCCCTTCAGTATAACTCCCTAGTGATTAATCCAGGTTCTTGCAAGTATCAACTGTTTGTGTGTGTGTTTTTTTCATTACTGAGTAGTATTCCATGGTATATGTGTGTCACAGTTCCTTTAGCCATTCATTTGTCTAAAGATATCTGGGCTAATTTCAGTTTTGGGATATTAGAAGCCATGCTGCTACAAACATCCCTGTATGTAGATTTAGCTAAAGGAGAGCAAATGCACAAGGTCTTAAAAATTAGATTAGGTTATTATTATTATCATCCATATGGTTAAAACAAAGACAGGTTTTAAAACACAGGTTGTGGTTTAAACCTGATATTATAGCAAGTGGGGTCACTGTTAGCACTTGAGAGTCGTGATGTGATAACTCTGATGTCAGTGTGAAAGGGAGACAAGGTGCAGCACTTCTCAAACAAGGCTAAACATTAGACGCACATAAGGAGCTTTTAAAAAGCCCAAGGCCTGGGGTACACCACAGAAACTCAGGTATTCATAGTTTTCCAGTTTTCTCAGGCTAAACCAAGGTGGGGCACCATGGGATTAAAGGCAGGTAATCCAATCGTGACTTAGCTCCTGAAATTCAGGGATGAAATGGAAAGGAATTTAGTCACAGGAATAAAGCAAATAGGACAGTCTAAAGGGAGAAATGTTGGTGTTCAATGATAAAGAAGAAACGGGGAGGAAGACACAGAATGGATCAAGTGGTTTCCAAGGTTCTAGGCTAACTTGTGGATTATTGGAATATTTATGGGAGGATGCTTGGGAAGTCTTTGGTGGCAATGATATATTTGACTTGATGGTGATGCACTCAGGCATCTGGAAATTTTCATACTCAGAATTATTCACCCATTTACCTCATAGAAATCAAAGTCCCATTTTTATATTAAAAACAAACTTCTATCCATTTTAGCAGACGCTGGTGTTTTTGATAAATGCTTCTGTTTACAATATGCTGAGGTGATAACATTGTTTTCTGCAATAAACACATTTTAAACCTGGATACTCACTGCCATAAACTGAAATGAAGACACATCTTCCTAATATGTGAAATTAGTTATAGCTCTGCTCTGGGGTTGGCAATCAGGTATTCAAAACTTGGCAGCAGCAAAGAAGAGCCAAGTGGCTTTCATAATGCATTTTTAAATGAAAGTAATAAAGAAACTCCATTTCATTAAGTGCTTGAAGAGAGCTTCCCAAACATGTACTCAGAGAAGCCCAGCTCCCCCGTGAGTCCTATCACTCCACAGTAGATGAGTTTATTTTCCATGGTGGCTGAGCTTGGTGCTATTGAGTTGTTTTCCTTGTCACCTTAGGCAAGCTTGATGGTTAATGGGATTGCTAATAGGATATACAGTCAGTTATGGAGTTCTAAACTAGCTTGGATTAGCTATGACTAAAATCAATTACCACAGACCACTGGTCCACAGAAATCAGGAGGGGGAATCTCATTTCTCTTCCTAGTGAACAGCTGTACTCAGTCCCCAAGAGGAGAAAAATATTACTAGCAAAATTGATGCTAATTAGCACCCATGTTGGCAGTCAGAATAGAGACACTGAGAACATTTGTAAAATGAGACTGGTAAAGGGCAGTAAAAATTTGTCACTAAAATTAGCCAACTGAAATAAATGGCTTTCAAGTGATTTTTCTAAAAAGCCATATTTTTTCACCTATGTATTCAACACATTAAATTAAAGGACATTTTTGTGATTAAAATGATACATCTTATGCATTTCATTATTTATCTAGTTATTTTTACTTGAATATAGCCAATATCAGCAAACTTTTGTGCAACTACCAAATGTTACTGGCTTGCTCTATATGTTTATGACAAACACTCTCTCTATTAGATTAGCATTGACAAGATTTAGCCAGTCAACAAAGATTGGTCTTTTTCTTAGCACAGTAAATGATAACCATATTGGTTGTCCCTTAAAATTCTACTTTAGATATTCACTTATTTAACTTAATACTTTGAGTTTAAAATGATTTAATAGGAACAATATAGCTGTTCAATTATTTTCAACTTAATATGAGTGAATTTTAGGCCATTACCTGAGCACATGTTGAGGGGAGAATAGTTAGAAGAATAGAAGAATCATAAAAGAGACTAAAAATAGGAAGTTTGCAAAAATACATTTCCATACTTCCTGCATAATTCAGTTATCAGTTGGGTATAATTAGTACGTTTATCTTAATCTTATGAAATTATTTTCCAAGATGAAATATTACTTGTAAAAGATTATGTTTTATTCCAAAAAAAACAATACTATGGTGGACAGCTTCATTGAAAACTGACTTTGTTTTGGAAAACTCATTCAATTTAGCTTCTGCAATTTGTAACTGACATATAGGAAGGACTGATGTTTAAATTCAATCAAATAGTTTTGTTGTCATTTTTCTTTGAAGATGGAATTGTCAATAGTGTAATACTGGGTTAGGCAGCTGGTGTGACAGCAAGCATTTCATGGAAATCGTTGATTGTGGTGATGTTTTTTATTGAAATGTCTGTGCTTTCCTCTTAAAACAGTGGAGTAAAGGGTAAGGTTTTGGGAGGGACTAAGAACAATTGTTTAAACTGGCTGATTGAACTTTCCTGGTAACTCAACTAACATTCAAAACCAATTAACTTTTATATATGAGACAATATTTTTATTCTATGCTGACCACCAAGATCCTAAGCAATTATCTTCCCTCTCCACAAGTGATTTCTGTGTCCTTCATAACCATTCTTCATACCTATGCAGACAAACATGCTATTATTTTTCCATCTTTAAAAAAATTTGATTCTCATTCCTCTTACAGTTATGTATTCTTATTTGTGCTCATGTTTGCAATAATATTTTTGAAAGAATTGTACCTACTTACTGTCCTAAATTATTCTCATAATATCTTTTAAATCTCCTCAAGTTAATTATCTGTCTCCTTTATAAACCAGACTTGTGAATCTGACCTGTGATCTTCATGTTGATAGGTATAAAGTCATTTATCCGCCCTCATTGTAATAGAAGACAATAGCCTATTCTATATTGGTTGATCACTTCCCCTTTTTTCCTTCCCCTGGATTTCAGGTTGTTTAACTTCCTAGGTTGTTTCTTCTCAGCCTCCTTTTGTCATTTTCCTTCCATGATCCTTTAATGGGAGAGTGGTCCAGGACTCTCTTTTGTCTACTTGTATTCTGATTTATAGTTGCTTTTTTGTTAATTTCAACCACTCTAATGACTATTGATACAATGTACTTGTTCTCAAATGTTTATATACATGGTATACCCCTCTCCTTATATCCAGATATATATCTAACTGCTTTGACATCTCTGCTTAGTTGTCTAATAGACATCTGAAACACAATATGTCCAATACTGAACTAAAATCCTCCTCTACCCTCAAAACCCTCTTGTTCCCCACAAATGTTTTTTTTGTTGTTGTTATTGTTGGCCTTCGAACAGTATTTTTTTATTTTGTTTTTTAATTACAGTTTACTTTCAATATTATATTATTTAAATATTTTTTTAGTTTCAGGTGTACAGCATAGTGGTTAGACAATCATATACCTTTAAAGTGGTTCCCTCAATATTGCAAGTAACCACCTGGCAATGTATGTAGTTATTGAAATATTATTGACTATATTCCCTACACTGTACTTTACATCCCCATGATTATTTTGTGACCACCAATTTGCACTTCCTAATCCCTTCATCTTTTTCACCCAGCCCCCACTTCAATAGTATTCGTCACTTTATGACTCAATATCCCCCAATACAGACATACAGAGGTTTGTAAAACTTCTCTGCAGAATCTCTTCAGAGGCTGACCACTCACCTCACCAGAAAATGCGTTCCTGTCCTTATATTTTATTCTTTATTTTGTTTTACTTTTTCCATCACCATTCCCACTAACGTTTTAATCACTGTTGATGTAAACATCATTTTTCCAGAAGTTGAACCAATAATTTCCCCATGGTCTCTACTTTTACACTTAGCAAAAGAAAGTTCATGATGTTTTTGAAGTGCTATATATTCAGGTCTCTCCTTTTCTTCTATTCTTCCTTAATGACTCTGTTCCTATCAAACTGGCTTCGTTAATATTTACTAGTAGCAAGCATCTCAATAGAGTCTTCTCTGTTTCCTCTTCCTGGAATTACTTTCTATCATTCCACCTTCCTCAGCTTCTTTTTGTCTTGGCTCACATTTAACTTTCTCACGGAGGCCAGCTCTCACTATCCTATTTATAATTGTGCTACTTCACCCCCAACATTCCCCATTTCTCCTATTCTGTACAGTTTTCTTTTATGTTATTCCACCTATCTCTTAACTAGTATATCATAGAATTTACCTATCCATTACACTTGCTGTGTGTGTGTTTTTTTAAATTCTGTCTCCTTCCACTAAAACATGAGCACTATAAAACATGGATTTTTATCTCTTAATGCTTAGACACCTAAAAGAGTGCTTGGAACATAGTAGGTATTCAATTAAAAATTGTTGAACAAATGAGTGAATTACTGTCTTAGGAAGACAATTCTTGAATATATCAGAACAGTGAGTGTTTTCCTATATCAGAGAAATATTGGCTAGAATTCTGTAGGCTCCATGTAGTATTTCATTAATTCATAAAAGCAAAAATTAATCTTTAATATTCTCTAAAATAAGAAGTCTTTAAAGAATAAACATGCCATCTATTATTTTATCCCCTTTATAATTTGCAGGACAAAATTAAAAATAATTTGTACTATGAAAAATACAGTATATAGATTTATAAATTAGTAAAATAATACAAGGATGAAAATAGTTTATCTTCTTTCTCAGTGCAAACATATTTATTTAATATATACAACAGTCAAAAGAGACTATTGCATCTAATAAATTATTTCTGAAATCTTTATGAAAATAATTTAAAAATATTCTTATTGATATTAGAGAGGAAGGGAGAGGAATAGAGAAATAGAAGCATCAATGATGAAAGAGAATCATTGATCGGCTACCTCCTGCACACCTTACACTGGGAATAAAGCTCATGACCAGGGCATGTGCCCCTATTGGGAATTGAGCCATGATCTCTTGGCTCATAGGTCAAAGCTCAACCACTGAGCCAAATGAGCTGGGCAAAAATAATACTTTTAATAGCAACTGATTTATCTCTGCTATCCAGGTATCATAAGCACAAATTATTCATATAATGAAATATTTAATAATTATAGTATTATTATTTAAACTTTACTGGACATATACTGTATACTATGCATTTTTGCTGAGAGGTATACTACAGCTTTTCAATTTGAAAAATAATTGTTTTTGCTTTTTTCTCTTTTTTTCCTTTTTATTTCATTTACTAGTAGCCTTGCGCACGAATCCGTGCGCCAGTAGCTGCGGGGTCTGGTCACTCCACGGCTGCTGCCCAGAGTCTCTCCATGGCCCAGAGGCCCTTCGTGGACGGGGCGGGACGCTTGCCTCATTGCCGCAGCGACAAAGCATTTTGCCAGGCCACTCACACTGCCTGCTCTCAGCGGCCACCCCCCCCAGAACTGGGTTACTCCAGTGGGGCTGAGGGAATTGGGTGCCGCCATCTTGTGGCTATGGGCACCGCCATCTTTGTGATGGAGTGATGGTTAATTTGCATATTACCCTTTTATTAGATAGGATTGGAGTGACACTGGTTAACAAAATTATACAAGTTTCAGGTGCACAGTCGTACAATACATCATCTCTACACTGTATTGTGTGTTTACCACACAAGTCTTTACTTTTTTCTTATAACATTTTCTTCAGGACTCTCTTACTGCATTTTTATGTGGCCTTATACTATGTGCTTATATGTCTTTTTCTCATAATACTATAATTTTCTCATGTACTGGTCAAATTTTGTTCTATGTAGTTTGACAAATAACTAATGATCAACCAGTATATTCTATACTTTAACTAAGTCCTTGACTTCTAACACCCTTAATTGGAAATTATATTGGTAGGAGATGGATTATCTATATCATTTCCTGAAAAGACAATCTAGGAATCTACTTGTGAAAATGTCTAGGTGTGAGTACAATACAGAGACATAGCTAGATATGAATTTATGACCATAAAATTATTGCATTATCTCTTCCAACACATTTTTACTCTCCCTTAAACCATGAGCTAGATTTATTATGATATATGATTGTTTGGGAACTACAATATATTATGTGTACCAGAGTTTCACCAAATATAAGGTAAATCAATAGAGTTCAAATGAAATCATTGACAATGCTGAATCATCTAATAGTTATGTGGCATTGACCTATATACCTCCCTCCCAGGCTTAAGCTTTTATATCGCATTAAAGCATGAAAAATAAGTCTAATAACAGTACTTCCTAATAAACTAAAAAATATAGTATTCCAGATTTACTGAGCATTTTTTTTTTACAGAGCATCAGTTTAATAGTCTATTATTCCCTTTCGACTGTGACAATGATAATACCATATGGATGACCTCTCAAATCTGTAACATTGTTGTAGGTTTCAAATGTCATATACTTACTGTGGTATAACTCTTGTCTTATTTTAGTGCTTAATTTTCCTACCTTAAAAATCTAGAAGGAACTCCTTTAGACTTTGTATACAAAAGATGTAGAATAAAAATGCAATGCACAATTATGTGCTTCTGTTTTCTTTGCAAACAAGGATGAGAAGATGTCTTTACTTGGCTAATAATACACCTTGACACATTCTGAAAGGAAGTGAAAGTTAGTAAATGAAAGATGACTTCACATGTATAAAACTACATTTAATATTCAAATATAGTATTTTATTGGTTAATGTCCAGTTTTCTCCTTGTTGATGATTCTATTTTACAAATGATTGAGACACACTAACCCACAGTAAGCCAAACATTTTTGTTAGACCTTACCAATAAGGTACTAGTACTTGGGGAAGCATCCAACCTTTTCTCCAAATCCTTCATCAAATCCCTGGTGGGCTGTCAGATGTCTCAGAATAATAGGTGGCACCATGCTGTTGCTTGAATGTGTCATGACACCAAATCCTAACCCTGTCTAATTCACTATAGTTTTATTATTTTTAGATGCACTGCATATCTCTTCCACTAACACAAATCACACTTCTACAGGTGCAGGGTTTTGAGAATTTGAAACCTGACAAACTAGACCTGTCATAACAATTGCTTAAATAAAGGAGATACCTCACAGTCCATCCCACCAAATATGCCAGAGTATCACAACCCTGGGGTCACAGCTGGCTGCTGCTGCATGTTGGTCTTGCTTGGCTCAGACATGTCGTGGAAGTGCTTGCTATGCTATCTCACTCCAGGTATGAAAAGGGAAAAAAAAATCACCTGGCTTTCATCAAAGCACCTTTGAATATTGTTCCTCCTGAGGAGACTGCTCACCACTGTTCTTTCATGTTTACCCTTTACACTGAATCTCATTCAAAAGCTTTTAAAATTCATTGAAGATTCAATGCACTTCTCAGTCACAGTACTTTCTATGGCAGGCATCCCAGATTGAGACTAAGTTATATTCACCCCAAGATTTATGTGAGGGAACAAAGTGCCTCATGAGAAAGAACTCGTACTAAGGATATTGTGATACAGAGGTTTGTTTCAAGGATGAAGGGTCAGCATCAGAACAAAAGGGTCATAAGCTCTCCATTGCTTAATTCCTCAAATCAGCTGCCAGGCATATATACCTCAGTCCTTAGGCAACTCCATGGGAAATGAAAGATGGGTTTCAAATAAAAGTTCCCTTTGTTTTTTTCCAGTATTATCTACTTGAGAAATTGAGCATAGACACTTCTGATATATTATTGCCAGCAGTTTTTAAAACATTCAGAAGGAAAACTATTGGTTTATGAAATAATGCAAGACAAACATCAGGGCCCTCAATATTGAGCATTGCCAACTCTACTATGATAATTGGTAGAAACAACCTGTTAGCAGAAATCTGGGGGATTGTGTTTTGGGAACCACGACAATCAGCAGAGTATATTCTTTAATGGAATTCAATATGAGACTCCATGCCACCTTGGAGTAGGCTTTAACAGAGTTAGTGGCACCATTGGTGAACATCAAGGCATGATTCCTACTTTTGTGATTGAGAGTAATAACATTAGTATCACAGAGACCTGAAGTTAGAAGAAGACAGGCTAAAAGGATTGGCCCACAAAACACCTTTGCAATATACCTCTGGAGGTCTAGAAAATTAACTGGCCGGAAGCTGAGGATATTTTATTGTTTGTAATATGTAGTGGAGAAATACAATGAGTGGTTTTAATTATTGTTATGCTATGCTCACTCATCTGTTTAAAAGCCAGGAGTATGTGGTTGTTTAAAATAATTTAAGGCAATCTCTAAGTTGAGTGTAGAGTTGTTGACTCAGTAAAAGTACAATTGAGTTTAGGCTACAGTATTAGGATTTGTCCTCAAATAGAAAAAAATAAAATCAATACCTTCAGAGTTTATTATTCTCATTCCTCAGATAATAATAGATCTATTGAGTGGTGGCTTGGGCCAAACATGGGCAAACCAGGGGACAACATAAAGTTGATACTCTCAGGAAGTTTGTACTCTAGTGAAAGAGAGAGACAATGAAGAGATAAACAACTTAATATATAAACTTAAAATTCATGTAGAAATAAGCCTTATGAAGATTCATGTAATAAAAATGTTATGAAGACTAATAAGAATAAGATATCAGAAAGTACCAGTGGTGAGGAAAGGCCTCTCTGAGCAGCTGGTCATGGTAGGAATCAATGTGTGAGATTTAATAGTTATTGTTCTTTATTACTGGTAAGACTGTGATTTTGCTGTAGCTGTTTTATATGTCTCTATCCAATTCTCAAATCAAATGCATATTTTGGAAATTATTTGAGTGCTGTTTCACAATTGAACACATAAAAATATTGAATAGTTTTCTTCTTGCATACATATTGTCATTCCCCTCAGTTCTTTAGATGGGGTTTTATTCTACTTACAAACGAAGTTCTGCATTCTTCATAACTGTGCTTATTTATTGTTTTCTTGTCCCATTTTATAATATTATTTATGTATATATCTATCCATCTATCTATGCTCACATCTATATATAAGATATAATTCTATTGATAACATTTATTTATATATAAATGGATATATATAAACAAAGGTGTACTGTTTTAGATATTGATAAAAAGACAGATGTAGACATAGATAGAGAACAACTGTTATAGTTTTCTCTTAAGGTCTCTGGCCTCAGATATGGTCTGATATCACAAGACTATGTCTTAAGCTTGGAGAACCCTCCATCTGTAGTTTCAGCTCTGCAGAGTTGAACAAAGACTAACCCTGAGGAACTATGCAGATTATGCTGTCATTTCAAGAGCAAATGCAGCTGGTGTTTGTTCTGAAGCCATGGTCAAAAGACAGGGAGTCTGCTTTACTAAGAGTACTTCCTTTCTATTGGGTGTCTATAGACAATTCTCTGGGTGTCCTTCAAAGACAGCACAACCCTTTATTTTAATATTTATCTTCACTGTAATAGAATCACAACATGATAATCACAATATGTTTTCTTATTCATACTTTAAACAGAAATATTGTAAGTGGGCAGTTCTTAGAGCTATGTGCTAAAGAAACAAAACTAATGGGTACTGTCCCAGTTCTCCCGAGGCTTAATATCCTTTGTGCATACAAGATATAGAGAAAAAAATGTCATGAAAATAGAATAAATAAGTGGGAAAGCAAAACCATGATGACAAGCTAGAACAAGATGGAACAGTGCTAAGAGACTAGTACTGGTATAGACTGTGCCTACAACAATCACAAGGTGCAGGTAAGAACGCTTTGATGAAGATGTGAAAACTTGTGCTGAAATATTAAAGAAGTTTATTTTGGGAGATATGGAAAGCCATTGAAGAGTATTTGTTGAAGGGAGTAAGACAAGAATATTTTAGAGAGTAATATTATGTAGTAGAATGGAGAATAGATTAGAAAGGGGGATATGATCAGATAAGCATTATATTTTCAACATTAAAAAATTAGTTAATTTGTCAAGAAGTTATATATTTAGGCTTTTCCATGCAGAAATTAGTGTTTATAATAAAATACTTATTTTCAAACAACACTGTGATATTTCTGCAATTCTTTTCAGCTACTTTATTTCCCAAGAGGATTCTTAGTTGCATAAATTAAATGCATAAATTAATTCCTTTCAAAAATGAGAAGAGTGCTTTGGAAATTAGATATATGGTGCCAATAGGGAATAAAAGCAAATGTACAAACGAGGTCCACAGGGAAGGAAAAGAGTTAGGTAATGGAGTGAGGACAAGGTTGGCAATCTTAGCAAAAATGAAACAACAGATGGGGTATAATTTTTGTGACTCTTCACACAGATGGTTCACCAGATGGAATCTGCTGGGTTCATACAGCTTATATGTATTTTTCAGCTGCTTATCATGATAGGCAAGTCCACTTATATGCAAGCAAATCTTTGCTTGTTTCAGATTATTGAAATATAACAGTAGAATAAATTGAAAGTTGGAGACATAATATAAAGTATTTTTATTAACTGCCATTTCTAATTAGATAGAGACATGCAGATATGTTATTTGAAGACATTAGAATTCAGAAAGAACTCAGAAGTCATGGCTACAACATCTTATTCAGGGACCTCATGTAGGTTAAAAGATTTGGGGTCTTTAATTCAAATTTCAACTGTTAACTGACTATTATCTTTTGGAGCTTTATTTTTAAAAACATATTTTACTTAACACAACAAAATACAGGATTTAATAAAGTTATAACTAAAGAATGATTTAAATAACTCAATAATATATCTCTATGTAAATGAAGTCCAATCTGTATTGGGCACTAAATATAATATGTTGACTTTTGGTTTATTTTATTGTTAGTAGATTTCTACTAAGTATTATCATAATAAATGATAAAAGTCATTATCTTTAGTAAACTTAGTTGTGTGTGTGTGTTCATGTGTGGTGTGTGCTAATTTTAAAATAAAGATTCAGTACCATTGAGAACCATTTTCATTGATCAATGGGATTTTTTAGAAGTAACATCTCTTATATGGAAGGGAAAATAAAAAACAACAACATTCAAACAATTAATTAATTGTCCTGTATTAAGGTATCCTATATAATAAAAGCCTAGGTGGCGTCACGCCCTCGCACAATGCCCTCATGCAACGTCGTTACAAGATGGCTGCCACAAGATGGCCACATGCACAGAGGATGTGGGGCCTGGTGGCTGCTCCGCATGGTGAGGCCTGGGGGGGGGGGGCGGTCCCACGGCTCTGTGTGGTGTGGAGGAGGCTAATCCTGGCATCTCTGCCGCCTAGCACAGAGGAGGTGGGTCCTGGCAGAGGAGGCGGGTCACGGCAGAGGAGGCCAGTCACGGCAGGGGAGGGCAGTTGTGGGCGATTGGGCCGGCAGGGAAGGGCAGTTGTGGGCCATTGGGCCAGCAGAGGAGGTCAGTTGGGGGTGATCAGGCCTGCAGGGGAGCAGTTAGTCATCAATCAGGCTGGCAGAAGAGCAGTTAGAGGCGATCAGGCAGGCAGGCAGGCAGGAGAGTGGTTAGGAACCAGCAGTCCCGGATTGTGAGAGGGATGTCGGACTGCCAGTTTAGACCTGATCCTTGTGGGCAGTTGGACATCCCCCAAGGGGTTCCAGATTGGAGAGGGTGCAGGCCAGGTTGAGGGACACCCCCCATGCACAAATTTTGTGCACGGTGCCTCTAGTAGTTATATAGACTTATGGCACAAACAAGGGCTCTATTTTATGTGAGAGCTTCCCTTCCCATTGTCACAGATGAAATATTAATTCAGATGATTTTAAATTCTAGCAGTTCTAGTAGGAAGGATTTTTCTTATTGTAGCTATTGTAAGGCATCAATTTGTAATCTGTCTGGAGACACTACATCAGGCTAGAAACCACTATATATTTCAGACATAGTTCTCTTTAAAGACAAATGCATCAGTGGCAGAGTGTTGTAAATAACGCATGTACCGAGTTGTATTATTTTCTAAATATTGTCTATTCATTATTTCATTTGAATCATACAGCAGTCATTTGGGGTCTGAATGACATATATAATCATCTCCGTTTTGCAAATAAGAAAAATAGGCTTGAGAAAAACAAATTACTAACTAAAACTTAGTTGATGGAAGAGCCTGGACTCTAACATACTGCTCTCTAATAAATACTTAATGAAAGCCTACTATGTGCCAAGTGGACATAGGCTTGTGCTATTCTGCTGGGTCCTCATATGAAGTATACAAAGGTAAGAAACCTAGAGGTTGTGTCTATACATAAATGAAACAGACCACATTACAGATTTCATTTATTCTTTCAGCAATTAGTTTTGTGCTTTATGTTAAGTACTGCTCTTTTTAGTGGGGATTTGAGACATTATAGGAAAGAGACAAGGCACACTCTTACCATATATAGTACAGCATAATACAATCCCAGGTAGGTAAAAGATACTTTGGAAACAGAAAAAAGAGCACCTAAGTCCACCATAGGGAGTAGAAGTTTAACGGCCACAGTGACATTTCTGGTGATTCTTCAAGGAGAAGTTGAAACACTCTAGTCAGAAGAGGGACAAGGTCCTTTCAGGGAGAAAAAATAGCACACACAAAGTCAGTGCACATAATATACACGGAGATTTCACTAATGCTCACGCATGCACTCTAAGCCATGGAGTGGCAGAAAATGAGAATGGGCAGGATTGTGGCAGACAAACCATGACCACATCACTGAGTCTGTGAGGAAATTAGGGTTTCTGTTCAATAAGCAATGTAAACCTATTGAAGTTTTGAACAAAGGTCAAGCTGGTGAAGTGTGTGTGTGTGTGTTTTTAAATGATTATTTGGAACCACTTAAGAAAGGTAGATATGGAGTTTCTGCAGTATATGACAGAAAATAATAGGGCCAAACTAGATGAGAGAAGTGAAAAACAACAACAATTTGAATACTGAGAAGTTTGAATGGCAAGGGCATATGTAATTGATTGCTTTTGGAAGGAGGAAAATATGAAGAGTTGAGGGAAGATGGAGGTGTATAAAATGAATCCCAGATTTTTATACTAATTTGAACCATTTGGTGGATAATTATGACAATCATCATGATAAGAACTAAAGAAGAATGCCCAGATTTGGTAGGTGCTGATGAATTGAGAAGAAATGGGGGGGGAGGGGTAGAGATGGAGCAGGGTAAAGATTTAATTTCATTTTTAGTGGGCAAAGTTTGAATTCTGTTAGGGTAGTGATATTTAGTAGGCAGCTAGTTATTGTGGTATAGTGATCTGTTGCAGATTTATTAGAAAATAGTATACATTTAGGTGTTGAAATCTTGGTCCTGAATAACATTTCCCAGGAAGAAGTGTACAAAGTAGGAAATAAAGACAATCAAGGATAGGGAACACCAACATGTTAGGTGCAGAAAAAATGTACAAAGCCTCTAAAAATCATGTTATCAATTATTCCTATGCTTCTTTGAAGTAATTAGATTTTTTTATCTCTAAAAAAAGGAAGACTGTAAGTTCCATATGTAATGTATTTTATATATTTTGTCACTGTATGCTTAGTGCCTATAAAATGTCTGGAACATAGTAGGAACTGAATAACATTCTATTGCCTAAGTGGATAAGCGATATTAAAGTAGCATTCAAGATAGGCTATAGAAGGAGTAAGGTCAAAAATACTGTGAAATCTGGTGCAGAATAAAATACAATATATTCTCAGTTACCATATCAAAAGTGTTACTTTAAGTTTAAGAAGAGTCTGAAGACTTGAATTGACACATTCTGAATAATATCTCTATTCTTTTCCTCCTGAAACTAAAATGTCATATTTTTGTAAGAACAGTGTGGATAAAAGATTAGAGGGATATGAATCTATCTAGGAAAATATTAGTTGAAATTCATTCATCATTTAGGTAATATTAACTTTCTATATGGACACAGATAAATAATATCAAATTTTACCACAACTCAAGCCCAGATTTTGTGGCTTGTTCAAAATTATGCCTCTGTAACAAATCCATTTATGTCACAAAAATTGATTCATTAGATAAATAGAAATATATGAAAGCCAGCAGTTCTGCAATTTTTGCCTCTATCTACATATAATTGTGTTTCTTTATTTTCATATGCTGTAAATGAGCAATCACTATATAATCAATCTGTTTGACTGTAAAGTATTTATGTTTCTGAAAAATACCATATTGGTCATCTTAACCAGTGTTTCATTAGATTGATGCAACCTAAATCATAAATCCACCTGCCATTTTGAAAAATGGTTGTGATTTAAGGTCTCATTCTCAAATGAATGTACAAATATTAACAAAAAATATGTCATTAATAGAAAACCTATTACCAGGTTTTCTATTTTATTTCTTGGAAATACTATGCCTTGGTGGAAAATCTATGTCTCTGTGTGTGCATTTATGTGTATACATACATACATATACATAAAATATTTATACATTCTTTATAAAATACTAATTACCTGGAATATCCATCAGTACTTACCAGTGCTCTCATAATTATTTGTTTACATATATAGTTCCCATTCTAGATTGCAATCTGTTTAAAGGAATAAAAATAAGAAACCACTGTATATTTTGATGTGCATTTCTCTATGACTTCTTGCCCAATCCTATCTATATATTGCTTCTAAAAATATTTTTCACAAATGTGATTCTTATTTTTTTGAATTCCCTTCTTGAAACTTCACTGATTCTGTAAATAACTCAAGAATAAACTTTAATTGTGTCTCACAAGTTTCTCCATCATTGACTCCTGCCTAAACTCTGGATTTAACTTTGGCTCCTCTCAGGCTGGTTCTTGCTTCATTGCTTTTGATCTCCTTGATCCTACAACTTGGGATATTCTCTCACCAGCTCACACTCCTCTTTCTCTGTGCCACCCCTTGTTCTGTTACTTCCTAGCTGTCTGTTTTAAAAGTTCAGTTCATGATTTTTCACCTTTTATTGCTTTTTTCAATCTAGAGGACATGTCCTCATCTAGGAAAACCCATCTTGTTTTGTCAGGACTTCTCAGATGTTGTACTAAAACTGCAAAGGGCTAGGCAAACCAGAATGATTGGTCACTCTATCTGCCTCTACAGGTGGCATGGATGTCCATCACATTTTATCTCTGATCTTAGATATTTTATTTAGCTCCTTTGAGACTTAGTTCTCACCTGTAAAATAAATGTTAATACTCTCTTCCTCATAGAGTTGTTGCAAAAACCAAGAATATCTCTAAAGACATAGCTCTTGGACCATAATAGATAGGTGTTAAGTGATAATTCTTTAAATTATATCTTATTTTGGGGAAATGGAAATAATTGCTTGATACACACACACACACACACACACACACACACACACACACACACACACACCCATATATATAAAATGCTAAGTGACCAACCGTCCATCAGTCCAACTGACCTACTGGTTGACCAGTACATATGACGCACACTGGCAATTTAAAAATAAACGTAGACTTGTACATGCGCGATACACATTAAGCTCTCACTGGTAGCAATTGCATGCGTGTGTTTTGATCTGTCATTGTCAATCATGAATTTGAGAAAGGGCGAATAACGATATTAAAATATTTCTTTAATTAATTTTTTTCAATGTGCACGAATCCATGCACCAGGCCACTAGTAATATATAAATATTAAAAAACAATAAAATATGTGATGAAAATGAAGGGTTAGTTCACAGAGGAAGGAGTATAAATTATAGCATTAAGTATATAAAGTTATAGTAGGACTTTAGCAATAATAAACTATATATGTTAGAGAAAATATATTTTACTTTTAAGTATCTAAGAAAACATATCAATAAAAACATAATATCTAGTGTCAGTAAGTGTATCAGAAATCAATGTTCTCATACCCTTTGATAGAAATATACATATATAGGATTTATAAAGACTAATAGACACTGTGTAACAAAATGTCATAAACATATTATTTGACCAATAATTTCACTACTAGTATTCTACCAAAGATGTATGATTAGCAATGGCCTTTGCAACACAGCTTTCCTAAGGAAAAGTTGTAAATAGTACCAAAATATATATTATTATGAAAGTAGTACCATACTATGAAATATTATAAAAACATTTTAAAAAGTGATTTAAATCACTAAGTAATGACATAGAGAAAACACCATAATGAAGTGTTGTTACATGAACACAGGAAGAAAAATACTATATGTAAATATGACATATAATAAGATATCTAGATAAAAAATAGTATTTCTGCCCTAGTTGGTGTGGCTCAGTTGGTTGGGCATCTTCCTGTGCACTGAAAGGTTGCCAGTTCGATTTCCAGCCAGAGCACTTACCCAGGTTGCAGCTCAATCTAGGTGGCATGCAGGAAGCAACCCATCTATGTTTTGCTCTCACATTGATGTTTCTCTTTCCCTCTCCCTTCCTTTCTCTCTCAAAATCAATAAAAATATATTTTTTAAATATTTCTTCTGAAAGATTATGTGTGTGTGTGTGTGTGTGTGTTATAGAGAAAGAGCAACTGAGAGGGAGAAACATATAGAAATATTCACTGAAGCAGTTAAAGCTAGTTTTCACTGAATGAGTAAGAGATTTATCATCAGTTACATAGATATAAAGAGGTGATAGGGAAAGGGCAAAAGTCAACATACATTTAATATTTTTTCATAGAGAAAAGTTAGTTTGTATTCTTTTCATGTCACCAATTCATTTTTAAAGTTTGTATTTTCACACCTCTGAAAACAGAATGCATCTTTCAGTTAATTGCTGTAGGTTAGCCACGTGGCAATTATGTGAAAACCAATCCTTGACCCCTTCTGCCGAGATCAAGAAAACACCAGCTTCCAAGAATCTTGGAATTAACACATGAATTATATGCTTCTGATGTTATCAAAACAATTATTCTAAAAATATATTTGACAGGTTTTCTCATTTTAAACATGAAAATGGAAAACACTGCATTTCATTAAGGCTGCACAAAATATTAATAATAAAATAAGTGTTTCAGTAATAACAGGATGTAAACTATTCAATTATTCATTCAACATTAACTCAAGTATCTGTCTTGAGGTGGGCATGGTGCTAGTTTGTAGACCCAGAACAAAGATGAAAACAAAATGCTTGACCTATAGGAACTAAATTGGGTCATTTCCACTCATCACAAAATAGGCTTGTAGTTAGCCTACAAAAGAAATGAACTAGCACTTATCCTAGTCAATCACTGGTTTCTATGATTAAGTTAATCTGTAAGAGTGCTTCATAAAAAGTACAATACACAAATGCAATGCACATTTTCTGATTTGTGCTTCTTATATGCTGAAGTGGAGTTACAGACAGAAATGAATACATAATCTATTAAATTGTAACTGGGTAACATCTAGGAAAAAAGTATGATCAAATTCAAATTGGATCAGGAATTAATAAACTTTTCTGTACTCACTTCAAGTAACCTCAAGTGAGTTAACTTTGTAATTTTTCCCCATTCCTACCATGTCTTTGTTTTAAAAACTCAATTTCTGCATTTAAGAGAGAATCTTACAATGGCCACCTGTGATTGCCCTTTATTACAAAGGCACTTTCATGTTGTGTATCTTGCCTTACATTTTTTATGACTTTTTATTTTTTATGAATCTAAATGGAATAACATTTACAACTCTGAGCTAGAAAACTTAGTACTGTGCTTACAGAGTGGTTTTAGCCAATGCTTCAATCTAAGTGGAAAGGGTAATATGAGGTAAAACACCTTTACTTTGCAAATAGAATACTCCTGTGGATACTAGTTATTTGTAAATATCTGAGCAATATTATAAGAGTGTTCCTTTTGATTTACATGCATATTGAAGAACTAAAGCGGTTGACTGTGTGGCAAATTCTCACTGTAGTATAATGTGACACAGAAATTTTGGGAGTTTAGAGCTACTATGAGAAAATAAATCTAAATTGGCCTTAAGATTTATAATATTTATATTCAATATATGTATTAAATCCTCCTATGTGCTATCAATCTATCAGAAGCATGTACTCATATTTATGTTATTTCCAGAATCATTTAGCCAAACATGCTCTAGTCTTTCCAAAAAAAGAGAACGATTATAATAACTCTGAAAATGTTCAGAGCTCTGGAATTTTTGAGAAATCAAATATTCTTAAACAACCAGATTCAGAAAAATTGAAAATGTCTATACACTGAAGAAAGCATCCAAATATACAAATGCCTGCCTCTGAACTGAAAATGTTATTAAAATGTTAATGCTACAACTAATAAGCCTATTATGAACATATATGTATTAAGGTCACTGTTGAAGAAAAAAAATATGTAAAGTGTCAAAAGGCTTTTCTTCCCTATCCCCTTCCAATTTCATATTATTCATTGGCATGAAAAAAAAAATAATATTGAACATCCTAAGACAGATTGTCACCATTATTATCCTTAATATTTTGAGTTAACCATTACATATTATTTAAATATGTTTATACAGTCAATTACTTGTATGCCTGCCTAGCTTACATAAGTGATGTTGAACAGTTTGCAATTCTCAATTAGATGTATTTCTCTTAATTTTCTAACTAATATTTCTCTTATTTTTTCTTAATTACATAGTATAAACCAGGCGTCCTCAAATTACGGCCCACGGGCCACATGCTTTTGTTTTTTTACTTCAAAATAAGATATGTGCAGTGTGCATAGGAATTTGTTCATAGTTTTTTTAAAACTATAGTCCGGCCCTCCAACGGTCTGCGGGACAGTGAACTGGCCCCCTGTTTAAAAAGTTTGAGGACCCCTGGTATACACTAACTAAATTGCCTGGCAACATATTAGCTCTTTTTAAACTGTCTCTGAAGTATAATATACATACAAAAAAGCCCACATACCATATATGAACGCTTAATGAATTTTTATGAATTACAACATACATAAAACCAATTACCAGATCAAGAAACAGACTACCTATTAAAACTAGTTAGCCCTGGCCAGTGTGGCTCAAATGGATGGATAACTTCCCTTATTCCAAAAAGCTGTAGTTTTGATCTCCAGTCATGCCACATACCCAGGTTTCGGGTTCAATCCCAACTCAGGTGTGAGAGGCAACTGATGGATATTTGTCTTTCACTCTCTCACATTCATATTTCTCTCTCTCCCTTCCTCTCTCTAAAACTCAATTAAAAAAATAAAACTAGGAGTACCACAGAAGCTCAGGTTTGCACAACCTGTGACCTACCATGCTAATATTATACTGACTTCAAGTAGCATAGATTAGTTATGCTATTTAATGTCTGTTGTTTACATACATAAAATTTACTTATGCATTTTATTGTTGAACGTTTTCTCTCTCTTTTAGTATATTCATATTGACAAACACAAAACAACTATATATTTATGGGGGGATTATAAGGCATTATTTTTAGAAGTTTGCTTTCTTTAAGTTTCTTGAACACACACACACACACACACAAACAACAACAACAACCAGCATATAACTAAACAAAGCACGAAAAATGTTGGTGTGTTGTTTTTTAAAGGGATGTTATATGCAAGGAAAGAACCACCAGGAACTAATACTACTCATTTCATTCTTATACTAAACTAGTGGCCCGGTGCACAAAATTCATGCACATTGAAAGGGAATTAATTAGATGAAATATTTTAATATTGCTATTTGCCCTTTTTCTATAATAAAAGTGTGAGAGATAAAGGATATGAGTACAATGTATATGAAAATAATACATAATTTTATTAATAAATAATAACAAAATGATATAACAACAACAACAAACTCATAATATAAAAACAACATTGATGCAAATAATGACTGATACAGTGATTAAACTTATTCTAATATCTCCCTGTATACCACATTAAGAGTGAAAACACTTTCAGAGTGCTTGACTAATTTCCCTTGAGATAAAGTATTTACAACTTTAACGTCACATGCTCATTGAACTCAAGAGAAAGCAACATATAACTGACCATGTCCAAAAACGGGTTCAGGTAGGAATATTCCTACTCTGTCTAGAGTTTGTCCTTGTGATTTATTAATAGTCATCACAAATGCTGGCATAACGGGAAACTATCTTCAAATTAATTTAAATGGGTGGCCAGTGTCAGATGGGGACAAATCAATTCTTAGAATCAGAACAATCTCTCCCTCTGCAGATCCTGTTAATATTTCAGCTTTGATAATGTTAGGTCGCAATCTTTTGATAATAAATCTGGTACCATTACAAAGACCCCATTTACTATTAAGATTTCTCAATAGCATGATGATTGCACCCACTTTCAATTTTAATTTATGACACGGCATTCCAGAAGGAGTAATACTATTAAGAAATTCAATAGGAAAATTTTCCTTTTCAGCATCATCTGTTGAGTCAATGGAATCATCACTCAAATAGGTGTGAAAATCTCCATCAAGTATATCCAAAATTTCTTCATTTAATTTTTGAATGTGCTCATTTTTTGGACAAAGAATTGCACGTTTAGATATATTTTTAATATTATCTATAGATATACTATTTCCAAAGATGGCTTTAATAATAGATCCATTAAAAATCATTTCATGGGGAATTTCAATAATATCCATTCCTAAATGAAAACTGCTATCAAGTTTGCCATCTCCAAGTTTTACTAACCATTCACTATAAGCAGAATCATCTGATCTCATATTTGTTTTAAGATACAACTGTCTGAAACATCCCCAAACACTACAGTACTTTAAACTTGTTTGTACTATGGCCAATCGTATAGCATGGTGGCACAAAAATTCCCTCTGAAAAGAACTTTCCCACCAAATGCTACATTCAAATTAGCGCCAGCGAGAGCTTTATATGTATGGCACATGTGCGAGTCAAAGTTTATTTTTTTCAATTTCCAGTGTGCGTCATATATACTGGTTGGTTGGACGGATGGACAAATGTCGGTCACTTAGCCTTTTATCTATACAGATTATGAGTCATGATTTTACCTTTTTAAAAAATTATCCTTTAATACCTCCAAAGCACAATGAGTAAGAATCTGAAGGTTTATGTGGCTTCTATATGGTTTCTAGGACAAAGTTCTTTCCTTTACCCACCACTCACTTCTCTCCTTTTACTCTTGAATGTTAATTCCAACATAATTTTTGTAACACCTCTTGAAAAGGATCCCACCAAGTATTTGATAGTCCATATGATAAAACTTATAGAAAAATACAGCATGAGACTTTCATTCTCTCACTAACTTCTTATATGACTGTAATTCCTCAGTCTCTATAGAATGAAAAAAAGGAAAATAAAAGTGCCTTCTCTCATTCCAAGGCCTTTCTCAGTCAGGCAACCACAAAAAGAAAGAATGAGTCTACAATTCATGCCATGTAATCTCTATCAGGAATAATTCAAATCAAATCCCATCAGGCAAAGTCTGGGATAATTAAAATGTATAAGAGAATAGTGGTGACCTGGGGGAGAACATATGAAACCTTGTCTCCTGCTTTTGCTGAATATTCTTTTAGTTATGCTAGACTCCAAGTCCCTATCAGGGACCTGGGCAGGCAGCTGTGGGCGCTAACCCACGCTGCCTGCCCCGGTCCGTGATCCGTGATCCGTGATCAGGGACCTGGTCAGGTGGCTGCGGGTACTAACCCACGCCACCTGCCCTGGACCATGATCCATGATAGGAGCTTGGAGTCAGCCACCGCTGGCGGCGGCTGACTCCAAGCCCCCATCTCGGACCTGGGAAGGCGGCTGCGATCGCTAACCCATGCCGCCTGCCCCAGTCCACCATCATGACTTGGATCCCACTGGCAGAGGGCGCTGCCCCCTCCCCCCACCATCTTTGCTGGGTTAATTCGCATATTTGCTCCTGATTGGCTGATGGGGGTGGCTGGTGGGGGTGGCAAAGGTACGGTCAATTTGAATATTATTCTTTTATTAGGTAGGATTTTGCCTTAAAGTAACCAATACAAAGTAATAAATTGAAAACTTGCTCAGTTTCTGCAAAGGCAATCTGCATTCATTAGGATTTTTTAAATTACAATTTTACTGAGATAAATTCACAAAGCATAAAATTATCTTTTTTAAAGTGGGTAATTTAGTGTTTATTTGTTTTGTTTCTTTTTGTTTTTTTGTTTTTTTACTATAGTCATAGAGCTGGGCAGCCATCACACTGTCTAATTCCAGAACATATTGACACTGAAAAGAAACACCATATCCATTTGCAGTTAATTCTCATTTCTTCCTCCCCTAACTCCTCCCAACCACTAATTTACTTTCTATCCTTATATATTTGCCTACTCTGAAAATTTCATATAAATGGAAATGTAGAGTATGTATTCTTTTGTGGTTAGCTTCTTTAATTTAGCATAATGTTTTCAAAGCTCATCCTTTGTTACAGCATGTATTAGAACTTCACTTTTATTTGCCAAATAATATTCTGTTTTATAGATATACTTTTCATTAGTTGGTGGACATTTGGATTGCATCTTCTTTTAGAGTATTATGATTAATGCTGCTATGAACATTCATGTAAAAGTTTTGGTGTGGGTACAAACTATTTCCTTTTGGGATTTTGCCCAGGAGTAGAATTACTGGGTGATATAGTAAAATGCTGTGCTTAACATTTTGAGGAACTGCCAACCTATTCCAATGTAGGTTCATCATTTTATAATCCAAGCAACAATTTTGAATGTTGCAAATTTTCTACTTCCTCAACAAAGCTTCTTCTTTGTTTTGCCTTTCTGTTCTTTGGAGTGGATAATCTCAATTGGAGTATCTCCAAGTTTGCCACTTTTTTTTTTCCCAGTTCAAATTATTTCAGTTTTTGTATTTTTCAACTATAAAAGTTTGGGGTTTTTTTTGATAAATTTTATCTCACTATCAACATTCATTATATGTGAGGTAATGTTCTCAAACTTTCTGTTAATTCTTTAGGGGTAGTTTATTATTTCTTTAAATACATGTATGCAAATGGCTTTAAAGTTTTTATATAGTTAGTTCAAAATCTAGGCTTCTTCTGGACATTGGCTATGGACTGATTTCAAAGCTACCATGAAACTTGGGAAAGGATGATGGAAATAGAGCAAATGAAAATTCCAAAAATCACTGTTATTAGCAAGATTTAGTCAATTATCTTGACCAAGTGTTTTCTCAGATTGTTCCAAACCTTTGGTTCACTTCCAGAGTTTGAAAAATATTGATTTTTGACCATTTTTGCCATTGTCCTCATTGCTTTTGTGGAGGAACATGTTTTTGAGATCTTTACAAGGTCATTTCAAATGCTGCTCCTCTTCATCTGGATTTTTATTTTTATCTTTGCTGTACTCAATTGTTACTATGGCTTTCTGGACACTTTAAAACTTGGATTCAAGCTGTCTTCCCATCCTCATCTCCATCTTCTTTATATATATATATATTTTTTTTTATTGATTTTTTACAGAGAGGAAGGGAGAGGGATAGAGGGATAGAGAGCTAGAAACATCGATGAGAGAGAATCATAGACCAGCTGCCTCCTGCACACCCCCTACCAGGGATGTGCCCGCAGCCAATGTATATGCCCTTGACCAGAATCGAACCTGGGACCTTTCAGTCCGCAGACCGATGCTCTATCCATTGAGCCAAACCGGTTTCGGCTCCATCTTCTTTGTGATAAACATAATACAATAATATTGGACTATCCATTTTTATTACAATCTAGCTCTGCCTTGTTCAAGTTTTCTCATTTTGCTTTTGATCAACTTCATTCATTGCATTACAAGTTAATGATTACGCTAAAGATTATAATGGTAGCAGGTAACATTTCTTGATGTTTTATCATTAACCATGTTCTATTTTAAAGTACTTTTCATTAATTATCTCAATTAATCCCCACAAAAATCTATGATGCCGAAAGAATACAAAGAAGCAATTTTAACAGTGTGTTATTCAGATGAAACTAGACTTGTTTAAAGTCTTAATGAAGAGTTATTGATAAGAAGAAACATAGGTCACCAACATTTCTTTAAATTTGGGTGGCCAGGTTGAAGTTACTTAACATAGAAGAGGAAAAAGGGTGGGTTTTAAGGCAACAAATGATGACCTATATTTTAATATGCTGAGTTTTGGAGACAATTAAGTGAAGAAATTCATCAAGCAATTGGATATATGTACCTGCAAGGCATGAGAGAGGTCAGTCCTGGAGGTTCAGGTTAAGAATTATGAACATGTAGATAGTATATTTCAAATTTAGGAGTTGGCAAGATTGCAAAAATAACCAATACAATGTAGCAGAAGTCTAATGATGGAAATTTGAAGGTACTCTAAACTCCAGGAAAATCAAATTGGGGAGGAAAATAGATCACAGAGAGCATGTCATGTGTAAAGAATATATATAATCTTTATTAGCATTAGAACTTGAAAGTTTAATCTTAACACTATTTCTCATGTACTGGACAGGAGAGGAAAATGATGAATACAGGTGCAAAGACTTGTGGACAGAAAAGAAGGAAATTCTAGTGAGTAGAGAGAAAGGAGTTAGGTGGAGGACCTGAAGAAAATAGTGAAGATTTTAAACATTCCCTGGGGGGAAATGGGAAAGACAGTTGAAAAAGTGTTACAGTGGTCCATCTGAAGTGATTGCTGATAATTCTATAGTGGATCTAGATTGTAAGGGTTATATGATTGAGCCAGGGTTCAACACTCAGCAGACAGTGAAGAGCAGATTGCATTTCTGATTTCAAGATCAAAGTGTATTCATTACTTCACGTATTTTCCTCAGTTTTATATTGCACTGCACTAAGCTTAAAACAGGGATATATACATGTAATAATGAAAACAATTTAGTGCAGAAATATCTATTGGGACATTGAATATTTATATTAGGTTATTTATTATAGAAGACAGGAATCAAATATAGCAAAAAAGATACTTTTAAAATTACCATACTTTCCATGTAATCTGAATTTTGTCTTTTAATGAGGCATAAAGTATGTCTATATGATGTTTTAACATGGATAAAAATAAAGACAAACATTTACTCATTGTTCTTATCTAAATTAAAGAACAATATTAAGGGAATTTTTAACTCATATTATCAGTCACTTATTCAGCATAAGATTCTAAACATAATAATGTACTTTTCTATATTTTTATTTTATTTTTAAGCTAATTTTAAAAATTTATATACAGAATTTTTATTTATTCAAGAAATACATTCATTCCATTTACAAATAGCATAGAATTCTAAGGGATCCACAAAATAATATTCTCAAAATCTAATTTTAATGGAAGCCAACAATATTATGATAATCTAAAACTTGAACATGAAGTAACTAACTACAATTATTTGTAGTATAGATAGATAAATAAATTTTTACAGATCTTAATATTCTGATTCGAGACTAATTATCTTGCCAATATACATAGTGGCCAGCAGAATAGGTTAATAATGTTTCATAATTTCTGTTAATATTGTTATTTTTTTAATGCTTGGAATTTCACACAGCTATATAAAGATTGCATGTACATGTATGAATATATTTTCCAATTTTTAATTTACCATATTTTAACAAAATGTAGAAGCCTATCCTTGAGAAATCAAATTTGTATCAATACTCATGATTCAATTTCAAATATTAAATCTCTTTGCTAAACTTTAAGTAACTAATTTAATATTTTGACTAAAGACCAAATATTGTTTTTAAATTTAAAATACATTTAAAACAATATTAGTATATTGTGGATGAAAAATGGATATTGTAATAAATCTAACTGAAAGTAACTTCACAAGGTGATCTGATCATAAATCCCTAGCTGGGCAGGTCATGGTGGCTAGATAGGCCCTAGTATATTTTCAGTAAAAAGTTCATCTTTGCTTTAACTAAGTCCAGTTCATTGTTTTTTGTGTGTCTAAGTAACACACCTTTGAAATGCCTTTTTTTTTTCTAGAGGCCTAGCCACCCTCATGAGAGGGTATAATCTTGTTAACTCTCCTGTAATCCAATTCCACCTTAGATTCTCCCACCTTCTCCAACCTTTCCTAGTTTCCTCCTTAATTCCAAATGTGTAAAAGAAACTGCAAAACTGTCATTCTTCAGAGCATTTTAGTTCTTGCTTTCCAGAAATTATCATTAGTTTGGCTGAAGTAAACTCTTCTAAAAGTTCTGTATAGGTTTGAATGTTTCTTATGTCAACAATACAGAACAGATATTTCTGAGAGGAAATGTATTTATTTTCTAGAATTGCTGTGAGAACTTACTACAACATGCTGCCTTTAAACAATAAAAAGTTATTTTCACAGATTTCGAGGTCAGAATTCTGAAATCAAAGTGTTGGTAAGAAGGCCATCCTTGCTCAGCAACTCTAGGAGAGAAGTTTCCCCTGCTTTTGCCAGATTCTGAGGATGGTGGGCATTCCTTTTTCTTGGTTTGTGGCCATATGGCTTCAGTCTCTGCCCCTGTTGTCACATTACCTTCTCCTCTTTGTGTCTTATCCTCTTTTGTCTCTTATAAGGACACTTGGTTTTGGACTTAAGACCCAGCTGGATAATCTCCTTTTTTCACGATTCTTCATCACATTTTTCCATATAACGTAATAGTCACTTTTCCCCCATAGAACACAGTATGCACATGTTCCAGGGATTAAGAAATTACTCTATGGGAGGCATTTATTCTGCCTTCCAGAGGAAAGGATACAAAATTATTTCCCATTTGACTCATTTTCTTCTGAACATTTTGTTCAGATCAACTCATCTTTGCCATACAAAATGTTAGTGGAAACAGTTACAGCTATATTTACAATGCACTAATTGGATAATTCTATTAATTGAATAATTACAAATCACTAATTTCCATCATTAAATTGGTTAAAGCTAAGTATCAACTGCTGCTATATTTAGCCTTCTATCTTAAACTCTCCCAAAATAGGATTCTTGTGAATTTTTTTTTGCCAATTCATTCTTTATTAAAAATTTTCATATAGTTTGCTGAGATATGTAATAAAAAATATGAAGTAGTAACCTAGTGAAAGTATATTGTGAATATATGTTTGCAAGTCCAGAATATAAATTATATATAAATACTCAAAATATGAATCTTTCAAAATACTATCAAGATTAAAAATAAAAATGATTGGGAATAAATTTAGCAAAAGATGTACACAACTTGTAGTCTGAAAACTATAAAATATTTATGAAAACATGGAAAGAAAGCCCTGTTTATGGATCAGAAGACTTAGTAATATTAAAATGATAGTGCTCCCAAATTGATCTACAGATTTAAAACAATCCATATTAAATTTCTAGCTTTCTTTTGGAAGAAATTGACAAGTTGATTATAACATTTTAAGGAAATGTAAAGGACATAGAATAATTTAACCATGAAAGGGTTGGACAAAGTTGGTGGTCTCACACTTTTTTACCTCAAAACTTAGTGAAAACCTATAGAATTCATGTGAGTGTGTTGCTAGGACATAACTACACATCTTACCTAATAATAGACAAACATGTAAATTGACCGTACCTCCGCTATGCCGCCAGCCAATCAGGAGTGATATGCAAATTAACCCAGCAAATATGGCGGTTAATTTGCATACCCAGTCACTGAGTGACAGGGGTGTGATGCTTGTGTCATCGCCATGGCAACGACACAGGCGTTCTGCCCCACCCCCAGTCTCTCAGGGTCTCTGGCAGCATGGGAAGGAGAGGCCAGAGAGGAAAGAGGCGGCTCCTAGAGTGGAAAGAGACAGCTCCAGGGCCTGAGCGGAAAGGAGCTGGGCCAGGAGTGGAAAGGTGGTCCTGGCAGTTAGGGAAAGGAAAGCCCATTCTAACACGAATCTTCATGCATCAGGCTTCTAGTATATAGATAAATGACATAAAATGGATAACCTAAAAATAAACCCTCATGTTTAGTGTCTATTGATTTCTGAGGGAATGTCAAGATAATTCAATGGGGCAAAGAAATGTATTTCAATAGAATACAGAGGGATAACTAGAAATCTAGATGTAAAAGAATGAATTTGACTCCTTTACCATACCAAAAAATAACTGCAAATTGTTCATAGACCTAAATATAAGAACTATTACTGTACTATTCTCAGAAGGAACAGTAGTAAATCTTCATGACCATGTGTTAGTCCAATGGTTTCTTAGCTATTTCATTAAAAGCACAAGTGACAAAATAAAAAATTAATAAATTGGATTTCATGAAAATTAAAACATTTGTGCATTAAGTACATCATCAAGAAAGTCAAAAGAAAATCCACAGGAAAAATGGAAATAAATCATATCCATGATAAGGGAATTTTATTAATATTTTAGAGCAGACACATAAATCAAAAGTAAAAGGATCAATAGCCCAATTAAAAATGGGCAAAGAATATGAATAGGTATTTTTCAAAGAAGATATACAAATATCCAATAAGCCATGAAAAAAAGCTATTAGTGAAATGTAAAAAAAAAATGTGGTAAGCATGGGCAGACGCCATGGACCGGGGCGCAGCGTGGACCTCTGGGCCGCCCCGCAGCAGTGCACGGGAGCTGGGTGGGCAGCGTGCTCTCTCCCAGCCAGCCTCGACATACTGGCTCCTACAGTCCCAGCAGCTGCGGCCCTGCTCACCCGGAAGCCCACTGAGGCCGGCAGCATCTCCACTGCCGCCTGCTACCAATGCCTCATCGCTGACACCCATCATGTTCCACGCCACCCCCTGGTGGTCAGTGCACACCATAGAGAGCGGTCGAATTCCCAGTGGAACTCTTGGTTGAAGGGACAATATGCATATTGGGCTTTTATTACATAGGATATCCTCCATTGATTTCAGAGAGGAATGGAGAGGAAGAGAGAGATAGAAACATCAATGATGAGAGAGAATCATGGATAGGCTGCTCCTGCACACCCCACACTGGGATCAAGACCACAACCTGGGCATGTGCCCTGACAGGGAGTCAAACCTTGACCTCCTGAGTCATAGGTCAACATTCAACCACTTAGCCACGCTTGCTGGGCTCTTGCTCTTGTTTTAAAGGAGATAGAATTAACAATCCAGAGTTGACTTGCCCAAAACAGTAAAGTTACACAGTGGCAGAGTCAGAGGGACGGAGGAGGACCGGTTCTAAACACACGCTAATGAGGCCTCTGTGTTAATGGGTTCATCCAGTGGGGCAGGTGGACAGACAGTGTCTCTGGTTCTTCCTCAAGGCCCTCAGATTCACTGTATGACCCCCCATCCTCTCTACCTGACATAGGAGCTGAGGAGGGAGGAGGATGGGAAGGGCCATCTGTGGTTCACCAGGGAGGGGACAGGGGAGGGGGAGGGAGGGGCAGAGCTGGAAGCACCACAGACCCTGGGTGGGAGTTAGAGGCAGCGATCAGGATGCCGTTCACCCTGTCCCAGCATCTCAGGATCATTTCTTTCTCTGGAAGCACAGCAAGCATTATCTTAGGCCTTGGGACTTGGGGCTGGTCTCCGCCGTTCTGTTCTGTGGTGCGGGATCCTCTCTGTCCTGGAAATTGGAGTCAGGGATTGGAGTCAGACCACCTGGGCAAGCCCTTTGCATTGGACCCTGAGCCCTTTTGTGTCACATGTGACCTGGTTCCAGCCACAGCTGATCCGTGTGTCCACCAGGGGACTTTGTTTTCCTAGTTTTCAACGTTTGCTTTCCATAATGCTGCACTTTCTGTTTTGTTGTTTTTTATACCAAAAAATACAACCATTTGCTTTTTTCCAATAAGTATTTGTCATCACTGAAGAGAGCTTGGGGGGGTGGGGGGATGGATGGATTAGGGCAGCCAGGCGGGAATGACCCACCTCCTGGACGTCAAGGTGGGAGGCTGGTCATGAACATTCCATTTCCCTTGTGTGGAGCTCAAACTACGGTCTGGGTTTTACAGTCAGACCCTCAAAACAAACGAGCTCCTGCCAGCAGCTGCCAGAGACCCTGTCTTCCCAGGGGCCCAGCGGAGCATGGGGCCTCCTTCCCCCCCCCCCCCACATTGTTCCTTACACTCTGGCTTCCCTTGAGTACACCCCAAAGCCACCACCTCGGCTGCCACAGTTTCCACTGTCTCCGCATCGCCCTCCGGGAGGGTGCTGTCGCCTCCTGCTGTCTCCCTGCTTCCTCTTCCCCCTCAGTCTGCTCCTGACACAGAAGCCAGTGGGTCCTCACCTACAGCCCTGGTGCCTCCCCCTGCACTCTGGTTCTCACGGGCCCTCGATCCCTGCAGGATGTGCCCCCCGACCCAGTCTTGACCCCCTTCCACTCGGCCTCTTGCTCGTCCTGCTGCCCCTCCATAGGCTGTGCCCTCTGCCCGATGCCCTTCTCCAGGGTCCGCCTGGCTCTCCTCCATCCGTCCACTTTCCCTCAGTGGGCCTCACTTTGCCCCTCCCTCGTGGGGCCCCTATGTGGCTTCATTCCCATGTTTTCATGGTGCCCTGCCCTCTAACATCTGCACCTCACATCTGTCCGAGGCTGTTTCCTCCCTGTACCCCTGTCCTCTCCTGGTGGAACACGCACTCAGTAGGACAGGGTGGCTGGCTCTCTGCTGCTCTACGAGCACCCGGGCATCCCGAGGACATGGAGGGTGCTCAGTCAGTGATATGGGTTGAGTAAGATGCTCAGGCAGTAGTGTTAGGTGTAAAGGTCATTGGAAGGCAGATTCACTTGGAGCCAAGGGCCGGTGAGCTCTCGGCACAGTGCTCAGGGCTGGCCCTGGGAGCCAGTTCCTTTTCTTGCAAGACAGCGGGAGGAAGAAAATAAAAAAGGTGTGTGTTTTCCCTCAACTACTTAAACGCTGATGATCTCATTCCATTCTGAAAGCTATGAATACAAACCCTTAGATCAACCCTGTGAGGTGGGTTCTGGGATTATCTGAGATTCCGTGGAGAGTACGCGGCCTTCTCCTAGCACAAGGACAGTGCTTAGTAACCATCAGCTTTTAGTGCTGTGATTCGTGCACACTGGTGGGAGCAGCCTGCGGGGATCAGCCTGCTGTGGGAGGGCCGCGCACTGATCACTAGGGGGCAGCTACTGCGTTGAGCATCTGGTCAATCGGTCGTTCTGGTCATTACACCCTTTGGTCTGGGCTTTTATTATATAGGATGATAGAAAGCTTTCCTTTCCCCTCATCTCACCTTAACACCAATAGGGCTCCAGCATAATAGCAGCTGATTACGCTACACAGGGCTGCAAGATGCAGACCTAATTTTCCATAAAGATACCGAGCACTGCCCTAAACCTGTGGTTGGCAAACTGCGGCTCGCGAGCCACATGCGGCTCTTTGGCCCCTTGAGTGTGGCTCTTCCACAAAATACAATGGCCTGGGTGAGTATATTTTGAAGAAGTGGCATTAGAAGAAGTTTAAGTTTAAAAAATTTGGCTCTCAAAAGAAATTTCAATCATTGTACTGTTGATATTTGGCTCTGTTGACTAATGAGTTTGCCGACCACTGCCCTAAACAAATCCCTTCTCATTACATGTCCTTATGTCTGGCCCAAATGTCACCATCACATTTTTTAGATTCTGCATTCTTTATATGGGATCAGCACTTGATCTAGAAACTCTATTCCCACATTTGCAATATGGCTAATTTCCACCAAGATCATGAGGGACATGGAAGCTCAGGGGGTATGCCCTCAAAGCTCCAGTATACTTTATACTTGGAAGGGTTTAAAATGCTGCAGCATCTATTTATGTTTTTCAATATTTCCAATAAGTTTTTTAAATCCCAAATTCCTGGATCTTGTACTGAAAATCTAAACCCGGAAATGGAATCAGCATCTCAGAGGGAAAGGTCTCACATTTTTAAGCCACACAGAGGATGCTCACGTAGCCCGTTAATGAATTGGTATTCAGAGTCTGCCCTGCATTCAGCTCAGTTGTGCCTCAGTCTTAGAAGGCACTTTCCCCAAGTGTGGGACCGGAAATCTATCATATACTGACTCTGCTCTCAAGATATAGTCAATTTCCTCATTCTCCTCTCTGATATTTTTGTAAATTTGTGTTATCAGTGAAGTATTCTGTCATGTAGGAGTTTCTGATTGTTATTTATGCAGTTATGACAACTTTGCCCTGAATAAATCTGTATATCACGCGTAACCTTTCTTTTTACTAGGTCATTGGGTCGAACACAAATGTAACTAAACTTCTGAAAACTTCTATGGGTAAAAGTAGTTATATTTTCTAGAATGGTAGCAAAATATCACAGTGCAAAATAAAAGGGGGCATTTAGAAGAACTAAAAAGCAAATTGAACTAGATGCTTTGCCTGTGGCCTAGGAAAAAGAACAATGTGTTTCAAATTAAATAGACTTTTAATCCTGCTTTTTTAAAACAAATTTTACCCACCAGAGAGAATTTAATAGGAGTAATAATCCTTTGCACTTACATCGCATGCTTCAATTTCAACGTGCCTCCCATGAATTATTTAATTTCCCAGAGGTCAGCCTATAGCTCATCCATATTGAGCTTTGTTATCTGACTGTTCTTCAGAAGCTGCAGGGCCCAGGTCTTTGCCTCCTTACCCCCAATGTTTGGATGCTTTGTGCCTCTCCATACCTTTCTATGTCTGCCCAGCTCTGATACTTTCCAAAGTTTCTAACCTAGGAAGTGTATTTTTTACTTCTCCCTATGGTTACGGATCTTTTGCATTTCGTCCTAGAGAACGATGAAGCAGAATTTGAACCATTTTTATGTAACATCATTTTCCATTCCATGGTCAGTCTTTACCAATGGACTCTAAGTTATTTATAAACTGAGACTGAGATATGTTCCCATCTATTTCAGCATCGTGTCAGCCATTTAAAAGGTACTCTATAAAATGTGTTGACTAAGTATTAATAGATTAATATATATTAATATCCCCATTTGAAGTTAAGTATAAATCAAGCCTGACTGAAGTGAAGATGTTGGTGTGAGGTAATATACCAAACATACAGCTCAGACAGAAATTCCCTGAGGGAGTTTCCAAAGGGAAGGGGTGCTGCCTTATTTAAATTGCATTCTGAGTGCACTGTGAGAACCAAAGAACACATATTATCATCTCAATTTTGCAAAACAGAAAACTGTGACAAGGGACATCAAGTGACAAATTGAAGTGTTTTGTATGGGTTTTCCAAAAGCCAAACCTGAGATGAAGATTTAGGTGTAGATGGTAGGAAATCTGGGAATTATCTGTAGAGCTTTAGGTGTGGTTCCTAATCAGAGAATCTGAATGCAGTGTCTGTAATTACATTGTTTCACATTTCAGTAATAGAAATAGCAATCATGGTGTATAACATTGATCAAACACTTTTTTATGTGCTAGGCATTATGTGGGAACATTTTAATGGATTATCTCATTTAATTTTCACAATAATCATATGGAGTAGTTAATATTATCATCCTCATTTTATACAACAGGAAACTGAAGTTTAGTGAATTGGTTTGTGGTGGAGAGTACATGGTTTAAAATCTGATGATTTTGGACACAAATTTTATCTTTACATTTGTGATGTGTATGACTTAATAAACCTAGGTTTCATGTATATAAAAAATGGAGTAGATTAGTATGTCATAGGTTTGCTTGATGATTAAATGTGGTAATGTGTGCAGCATGTGACTGGCATATATAATGTTCTATTGATAAGAGCCCTTTTCTATGTTATTCCCCTCTAAATTGTAAATTCAATGAAGGCAGACTGTATCTGCTTTGTGTATTCTTCTCAATGTACAGTAGGACTTTTAATACTTGTAAGTGGCAGAATTATTGAAATTTCTTATCCAAAGGTATTTAGTATCTGCTGGAATTGAATCAAAAACAAGCTCTCAGGACAGATGAATTCATGATTTAAAACCATTTAGCTCCATGGTCCTTAAAATAGCATTGCATCAATTAAACATGTAATTTTAATAATATGAATTATAATAATTGAAGCAAGATTTATCACTAGTTCATAGGAAATTAATTGTCTTTACATTTTCAACCTGAGATTCTAGGTGCATATGTCCCTTAAGAACAATTATACATGTCAAAGTATCCCTGATAGATATCCACTTTCTTCCTTTCTTGCCCCCATTTTACCTCTATCCTCCCCTCAATTTTTTTTTTTTAAAATTGATTTTTACTGTCACTGTTTGTTGATATCTCCTTTCCCTGGCCCTTTATAGAAGAAAACACAAATTTATAAAATTTTCCTCAATAAGAGTCATTCATGCAACAGCAGTATTCTTTCTCAGGTCTGGTTGGAGGAAGTGGTAGAGGTGGAACAAGTGATTAATATGTTTTATGGGGAAATCCTATGACAATAAAAATACCTCCTCTTATAGCCATGTCACTTACAGCAAGAGGGCAAAAACAAAGGTGAATATAGAGGCTAATTTTAGGACTTTGTACATAGAAGACAATGTAGTCACATTTCAGGGTTAATCAGTTCTAGATTATGCAGGGCCATTTATGACAGCAGCAGGCCTCCATAGAAGCTCTGGAATGAAGAGGAGGATGGAGCTTGGCATAGGTAGATAAGGACAAAGGTGATACAGAGACCAGAACTGTGACAATGATTTAGGCAGGTAAATTTCTCAATTCTTCCAGGACATATAAAAGAACAAGAGAGGTGAAATAGCAGGTATAGGGTTCAGGCAATCCTAGCTAAGCATGTGTTTAAGGCAGAAGGAAGGAAAACCTTACATGTCAAGAACAGAAGAGAAACATCTTTTTTTATTTTTTAATACATTTTATTGACTTCAGAGAGGAAGGGAGAGGGAGAGAGAGATAGAAACATCAATGATGAGAGAGAATCATTGATTGGCTGCCTCCTGCAGGCCCCCTACTGGGGACCGAGCCCACAACCCAGGCATGTGCCCTTGACCAGAATTGAACCTGGGACCCTTCGGTCCGTATGCCAACACTCTGTCAACTAAGCCAAACCTCCTGGGGCAGAAACATATTTTAAAGGAGGTTGTTATCTGGTGGTGATAATATTTTTGTAGTTTTATATAAGACAAAACCTTCAATGTAATATCAATGGAGAGAACATTTTTTCAAACTATTACAAATTTGAAAGGACTATAATTATGACAGTGCATCTTAGCATTGTCGAATATTATTTACTAGAGGCCTGATGCATGAATTCGTGCACAGGTGGGATCCCAAGGGGAGTGGGGGGCTGGGACGCAATCGGCCCTCCGTGTGGGCGGTGGGATGCCCTTGCCAGCCCAGGATCCGGATCCATCCCGTTGACATTTGCACCAGTTGTTGGGAGCCACCTGGCGGCCACTTTTATATTGTTTCTTCCTTGTGGAGTGTCTAGAGAGGAGAAGCTGCCGTGGTGCCTGAGGCTGACTTTCAGGAGGCCAGCGGCACTGGTCTGTGGGTGCCTGGCCCGTTCTCTGGAGATTGGACCTGCAGGAGTACTGAGGGAGTGAGTGGCTGTTGGGCTGCCGGAATGGGTCAGTCAGCTGAATGCTGTTCCCGATGCAGGAGTGCACTGACCACCAGGGGGCAGATCCTGTGTTGAGCGTCTTCCCCATGGTGGTCAGTGCACATCATAGCAACCGGTTGACCAGTCGTTCCAGTTGTTCGGTCATAATGGTTGCTTAGGCTTTTATATATATACTAGAGGCCCAACGTGTGATATTGCACGCCCTGCCCACCCGTCTGCCACTCTACCACGCTCGCAGCCCCGCCCCCCTGCCTGCCATGCTCGCAGCCACGCTCACAGCTGCACCTGCCTCGCTGCGCCCACCTCACCACACCCACCTCGCCGTGCCCACCCGCCCGCTGTCCCGCCCCTCTACCGGCCACCAGCCTTGCTGCGATTGGAGCCTGTGGGTCATGGGTGAGGGCCCGAGAAGTGCTCCATGCACCTCATGGTGACAAGTCGTTTGTTCATTTTGGTCGTGACGCCTCTTAGCCTTTTATTATTATGATATAGATGATTTACAAAGTTTCTTTATAATCAAACCAGGTTGTGATTTGTGATTTCAAGAGTAAAATTCCTACAATGTGTAATTGATATAATTTTGTCACAACAGTTAGCAATTCATTGCAATTTTAGCACAAACTATGGTATACTTCAGTTAACTTTGAAACTCTTTTCCTTTCCTTATCATCTGTGTATAATTAAGTAAACGATAATGAGGCTAAACCTGTGTAGAGAGATTTCCCCTTTCATTTAGAGAATTCCCACACACTTGGCAATATGAACTTTGTAAATCAAGGTCTTAAGCAGGAAGTGTGAGGGCGATATAAGACACATGTGTTGTGTTTTTACCAAAAATCTTAGTAGCTAATTTTAAGTGTAATTAATATAACATAGCAATGGCTGGTTTAAAACAAGTTTTCATAGTGAAACTATAATTTTTTATTTTCATATCAATATTAAAAATTGAAAAGCCAACTACCAATAAATTGCTAATGTAGAAAAAAAGAATTTTAAAATAGGTATGTTACAATGACATATTGGTCTAAATGGTCATTTGACTAGCTGGCACCTTTGCAATAACCTTTATAAAGCCCTCAGAACTCTTCATTCAATATACTTATTCATTGAGGTAAATATGACTTGAAGTATTAAATCTGACCATTATATAAAAGGAAGGAGCAATTGTTGGAATCTGGTTGTTTGGATATGTGATTCCGAAGGTGATGAAAGCTGTTCATTATTCACAGACTGTGTGACTCAGAGCATGCAAAAAGCTCTTCATTGCTCCAGGTATATCTTTTTTGGCCTTGCTTTCCCCCCCTTTCAAGTTGCACTGGAAGCCTGAATTCATCCAGAACTGTCAATTCCAAAAGTGATAGAAGGCCAAATGTGATATAATTTCTTGGGTTCCCATAGTACATCAGTGAAGCATGTGCAAATGACTTTTTTATTTCTGTGGCACCATTTCTCCAAAGAGCTCAAAGGACATAATATAACTCCTAAATTCTCCCAACATTACCTTTGAGTTGGGAGTAGAGATCTCTAATTACCAAATTCACAACAGTCTTGGATATTTTTATTTTTATTTTTTCCTTAATAAATCTGTAAGCGTTTCTCAGAGAAACAGAAGAGTTTAGCTACCTTCTAGGGCTAAGGGTTCTATAAAACCCTTGATGTGATACCTCAAGTTACAGGAGGTTAGAAAAGTGGTCTATCCAAACTGCTATTTGTAGGAAGCCCTTGACTTTGGAAGCTTGAATTTCACTACATGATTCGTTTTCTTGTTTGTGGCTTTGTATTTGAACTAAGGTCTGACATCTCTGGAGAATTGAGGTCAAGCTATAGTTTTAATGCTTAAAAATGGCAGAATAAATGAAAATAAAAGATAACCCGGCCAAGAAAATACATATATCCACATTGGTTAATGCTACAAAATTGTATCTGGTCATATGCATTGTGTAAATACAAGTTCAAGACACACACACACACACACACACACACACACACACACACACACTTTAAAAAATACTAAACCACAAAACCCAATATTTTATACATAAGTAGTACATAGGGAACTGCCTATAAGAAAGCAAGGAATTAAAACAAGGTCTTCTATTCCTATAAGTCACATTTTCACATTTTTTTTTTCAGTTCTAACTATTGGATAGTAAACTCTATTAGAGTAGAATAAAAGTGGACTCATTTGGTAGGAAATCTTCCCAGTGGCAAAGGGAATTCATAATATATTGCTAGGAGGTCACAGCATTAAATATTAATAGCTTTTTACTCCTTGATGGCAAGATAGCAAGGAAATGTTTGGGTAAGGACAGGAGCCATGTCATACGTTTCCAAGTGTTTAATCAAGGACCTGTAATCATCCTAGAACCGTCGCTGGCAAACTGCGGCTTGTGAGCCACATGCGGCTCTTTGGCCCCTTGAGTGTGGCTCTTCCACAAAATACCATGGCCTGGGCGAGTCTATTTTGAAGAATTGGCATTAGAAGAAGTTTAAGTTTTAAAAATTTGGCTCTCAAAAGAAATTTCAATCGTTGTTCTGTTGATATTTGGCTCTGTTGACTAATGAGTTTGCCGACCACTGGCCTAGAACATTTTTTTTTTTTAATGGATGTGTTTCACTTACTGAGGAGAAACGCAAACCCAATGTGCTTAATGATCAGTGAGGTTAAGATTGATAACAAAAAATACTAAAGTAGAGTGTGTATAAAAAGGATTTAAGCCAAGGTTTTAACTATTCCAAGGGAAGAAGTTAAAATGTTCTGATACCAGCAATTTATTTATTCACAAAGCCAATGAATGAATAAATTCATGAATTCACAGACAGAGATAGAGATTATTTTCCTTCCGTTAATTTGAAGACATGACATATGCTTCCTTTAGTACCTTAACCACCAAAAATTTCAGTAGCAATATTTCAATAAGATTTTGTAAATGATAACATGATGAAGGGAGGAATTACAATTTGGGTCAAAAGACAAATATTCAACTTGTAAATATTCTCTTTGTCAGTAGAAAGCCTCTGTGCTTTACGTTTCCCGGCTTAAGTATTTAACTGGTACAAACTCAGTCATACATTGTATAGTTCTTGATCTACATGGCGAGTTTTTCATTCCTCCAAAATTATTATTTGTACACCGACAGCTTTCTGTGATGAAAAAAGTAATAGTTTTGTTTATTTTTTAAAGTGACAAATGATGAGAATTCAGTGGCTATTCCTTCTACATGCGACACGTACTCTCAGGGAGAGGTAAGGCCAGAATGCCCTAACTCAGATGTTAATACTGTTGCTTGCTTATGTTGCTGCAGGGGAAAGCCGAACTTCTGTTTTTTTGATCTACTTGTAATCAGTGAAAAAGGAACAGATATTTAGTTTCATCCATGCAGGTGCTCAAGGTAGCATCGTAAGTGTAAAAAAAAAAAAGTAGAAAGTAATAATGTCTCTCCCTGGCAACAATAAGAATGTCTGGTTTATTAAAAACGTGCAGTCTTTCTAGGTTAAAGTGCAGATGCTTTTTGTTAGAACCCACAACAGGTTGTACATTACAAGATAATATTCATGTGTTGTTAATGGAATTACAGGCTTTTCATTCCTTAGAAGTGTATGCTGTCCTAAACTTTCTAAATTACTGTAAATTTTGATGTCAATAGACAAAATTTGGTGTAGTGACATATTATAGCCTGTAGACTTGGCTAAGTAAATGAGAAAAGCTCATAGGAGTGGACTCACAGAAAGCCTGAAAATGATATTAATTCAAACAATCTTTTCCCCATATAAAATGATACAATCACTCCACCCAGCTCTCCCAATGAAGGATAATATAGTAGTTCCAGTTGAATTAGAAATGGAGTAAACTTGGAGCTAAATGAATCATAAATCAATGAATGCCTCAGCCCGCCGCCTCACGGTTTATTGATTCACAAGCTGTTTATCCCGCACTCATTGTGCTTCAGTGCAATTATCGTTTAATTACATTTTCTGTATGTACCAAATTGTATTTTAGATGTCTTCCTAGACCAAACAATTTCAAGCTCTGTATCTACTCACTAACCATGGGGCTTGTTTATCTTTTCTTCTTCAGTATGCTTGTCTTGATTTCTTCTTGTTCACCAGACACAGCTCAAAATAGGATCTATTAAAGCACATTTAACAAACTCTCCCTAATTATAATCATGTTTATTGTTCTCATTTTTACATCAAGATTGATTTGAAATATAACAGATGATGAGAGTTAGAGAAAAATATAAAATAGCATGAGCTAAACAAAGCTATTAAATTTTATGAGTTTAAACCATAAAACCTGCACTTTTATGCAACCTAACTATGAAATGCTATAGAAAAGAATATAATTATGAATCAACTTAATGTTGATGATTTAAGATATTTTTAAAATAACTGGGTGTAGAATATTCTTTCTAATTTCACATATTACCTCATGTTAGAAATCTAATCTTCATTTAGCAACCCAGAGATAGTGGGTAATTTTCTACTTATATAGTGAGACATAAAGTAAATTTAATATATTTTTTAAATTAAAAAAGTTTCTACACTAAGTACCCATGAAATAATGTTCTGAATGAAGCTCTTTAAACCATCTTTCAGAAACAATAACAAACAGCATGTGATGGCTTAGAAAGCGATTCCTCTTAAAGAAGTTGCAAACTATACTTGATCTTGCCAATTGGGAGCAGATTTCAAAGTTATGTTAGGAATGTAACATCATTTATACCATTCTTCAAGCGAAATAATCAATTTGTTATTTTCATCCCTATCAGGAGACTGAAGTCAACATTGATATCTGCCATCAGAGTTTAGATTGGACTTGTCTGTTATGAAAGAAATAGCACCAATAAACTCAATAAAACATCTTCATAGACAAGGAAGTCCATTTGGAAGACTCTGTTCTTCTATAATCTTAAACCATACAGTTTGCATACAATTTTAGATTTAAAACTTAATCAATTTCAGAAACTCTTAGGAAATGTTTAATTGTCAATATTTTACCTGGTTTAGGTGCTACCACTCAGGTCATGAGCTAAATTTCACACCTCAGGGTACACAAGATAATAATTTGGCCATAAATGTTTCTGCCACATTCAATTCATGCTTATTTTATATTAATTAATGAATGGATGAGTACACTAGGATTTAGGAGTTTGTAAGTGAAAATCAAAACTAGTTTTACATAGTATTTCACAAGTTCTAATTTAATTATAAGGCAAGAAATGATAAGAATTGAATAAAATACTGATTGCCAATTTTCCTTTTTTTGTCCTTTATTGATTTTTAAAGAGAGAGTGAGAGAGAGGGATAGAGAGATAGAAACATAGATCAGAGCTATTGGCTGCCTCCTGCTCTCTCCCTACTGGGGGTTAAGCCTGCAACCTGGGCATGTGCCCTGACCTGGAATGGATCCAGTGATCTTTGGTTCCTGGGTCAGTGCTCAACCAATGAGCCACACCAGCTGGGCTGGTTGCTCATTTTCTAATAATTTTCCTTACATTCAAAATGTTGGATTTGTGTGTGTATGTGTTTGTATAGTATAATGGATGTGTGCATATAGATGT
The DNA here is from genome assembly GCF_951640355.1 of Cnephaeus nilssonii. Classification (NCBI taxonomy): domain Eukaryota; kingdom Metazoa; phylum Chordata; class Mammalia; order Chiroptera; family Vespertilionidae; genus Cnephaeus; species Cnephaeus nilssonii. The sequence goes on along the minus strand of NC_137072.1, from coordinate 82,641,554 downwards.
ATCTATTAAGTTAATGAAGTGAGGAACATTGGTCTCATTATTGGGGAAGCATTATTGGAACACTTTTTGTTTTCTATACTGCAGCACTTCATTAAAAAATGTCCTATATAATAAAGAGGTAATATGCAAATTAACCCTCACACCCTCGCACAAGATGGCCGCCCCCATGTGGTCAAAGATGGCCGCCACAAGATAGCTGGCAGGGGAGGGTAGTCATGGTTGATCAGGCCAGCAGGGGAGGGCAGTTTGGGGCAACTAGCCTGGCAGGGGAGGGCAGTTAGAGGCAACTAGGCCAGCAGGGGTGGGCAGTTGGGGGTTACCAGGCCAGCAGGGGAGGGCAATTGGGGGCAATTGGGCTGGCAGGGGAGCAGTTATGCATCAATCAGGCTGGCAGAGGAGTGGTTATGGGGTGATCAGGCTGGCAGGCAGGCGAGCGGTTGGGAGCCAGCAGTCCCGGATTGTGAGAGGGATGTCCCAGATTGGAGAGGGTGCAGGCTGGGCTAGGGGACACCCCTCCCAGTGCACGAATTTCATGCACCAGGCCTCTAGTCTACACTAATAAAAGAGAAACCTGCAAATTGAACGCACCTCCACTATCCCCACAAGCCACACCCACCAGCCAATCAGGAGCAAGTATGCAAATTAACCCAACCAAGATGGTGGCGGCCACGGAGGTGGAGCAAGCAGGAGGCTTGGGTTGCCCAGGTGATGGAGGAAGCCAAGCTTCCCGCCCGCCCTGGCCAGCCCTGGCCTTTGCTCAAGGCTACAAAGTTTCAATTATAGAAGATAAATAAATCCCAACAAAAAGGGCAGCGGCCACGGAGCTGGAGCGAGCAGGAGGCTTGGGTTGCCCAGGTGATGGAGGAAGCCAAGCTTCCCGCCTGCCCTGGCGGGCCCTGGCCTCTGCTTAAAGCTACAAAGTTTCAATTATAGAAGATAAAAAAATCCCAGATACTTGCTTACAGCCAGCCCTGGCCTCAGCTCAAGGAGGCGCTGAAAAAAAAAAAAAAAAAAAAAAAAGGAGGGGCTGGGAGCTTGCGTTGCCGGGAGGTGATCAGGCCAGGATGGGATGGCAGTTGTGGCTGATCAGGCTGGTGGGGGGCAGAGCTGTTGGGGGTAAGCAGACCAGTAGGGAGGCCATTTGGGGGTGAGCAGGCCGTCAGTGGGGGTCAGTTGGAGGTGATCAGTTCAGCAGTGGGGCAGTTTGGAGTGAGCAGGCCAGCAGGGGGGCAGTTGAAGGTGAGCAGGCCAGTGGGGAGAGAAGATGGGGGCGAGCAGGCCAGCAGGGGGGGCAGTTGGGGTGAGTAGGCTGGCATGGGGGGGGCAGTTGGGAGCGATCAGGCCGGCAGGCAGAGTGGTTAGGGGCAATCAGGCAGGCAAGCAGGCAGGTGAGCAACTGGAGCCAGCAGTCCCGGATTGTGAGAGGGATGTCCGACTGCCGGTTTAGGCCTGATCCCTGTAAACCAGCAGTAGGACATCCTTCGAGGGGTCCCAGATTGGAGAGGGTGCAGGCTGGGCTGAGGAACGCCTGCCCCCATGCATGAATTTCATATGAATTTCATGCACTGGGCCACTAGTATACTATAAAATTCAAACAATTCATAATTTCTGAAGATGAAGCTCTTTTCAAATTCAGAAGTCAGTTGATTCACATTTTGGGAACAGTGTCTCTAGAAGAGCTGTCATTTTCTGCTGAGCACAAACTACATCAAACATATTTATGTTTGTATACAACTGCAAAGCTATTGTGCATCCTACTGGATTTCCTGTCTATAGATAATATTGCACAATTAACTATCCACAAGCATAGTGAAAAAATATAAACTTGTCTATAAGATAATATTTAAGTTCTAACTGAAATATCAACATACAAAGTTCTGTCTTTATTTCAGATACATGTATATCCAAAATTAGAGACCAGGATATTAGGTATCAGCTTCTCCACCATTTCAAAGTGATGTGCTGTACTTCTGTGCAGGACTTGCAAAAGGAATGTGAGAATTCTGTTGGTTTTGGTGTGGTAGTGTCTTGTAGTTCTAATATAGTCTCTGCCCGGTCATATTGTCCTGGTTATATCATTCGATTTAGAAACATTTTTATTCCTATAGCATTTCATTGGACACTATGTGAAAGGCTTGAGGCAGTTTGGTGACAGTAGGAATTTGAGAAGGTAATAAAAAGTTTTCTATTGAATAATTTGGAGATTATTTTTCTATTATGGTGTTTTTTCAGAAATTTCTCAAATATGTAAGCATAGAGATGATTTTTTAAAGTTTGAAAGTCAGGAAACTAGTGTTAATTATTATAACTATTTCCCAAATGTATTTGATGAATAAATTTTTTGGTAAAATCTACTTTTATACAAGCTCTGTAAAATAAACATATTTTTTATCATCTTTTACGGAGAATCTTTGAGGAACCTTATTTCTAGGATATAAAATATTAAGGCATTTAGAAAGCAAAATTTATATTTTAACTTCTTCATTACATAATCAATATCTTAATTATATATTAAAATCAATACAATAATTCGCCAAATGTTTCTTATAAAATATGTTACTATAAGCTTTCTGAACCAGGAAAAAATGAAATATATTTTTAAAAGAAGAATAATGACAAAATTACCCTTTTAAATTGAACATTTCTGCGTTTATTAATCTCTTACCTTCTATTTTCAATTTGAAATCTGCTAAATGTAGTCAGGAATTACATTTTAAAATACATGGAGTAGTATAGAGAATATTTTTAATGTGCTCTGCATATTTTAACCACTGCACTGCTATTTTGTAAGATAGAAGAGGCTTTAAAAATGTTCAGCAATAGATTTTTGATTTTTGTTCTATATGAAACTTCTAAATTTAATACAATTTATATTTTTGTCTTATTCTAGAAATACTGTTCTAGAACAATTGATGCAGAAATCAAAATACTTTTTAGAAGATAGTCTCATTTAGTCAATATTAGGGTTTCTTTCTCTCCTCTAAAGCCTTGGGAAATCACTAGTCTTTGAATGTTTTTACAAATTAAGAACACTGTCTCTAAACCCATTATGCTATAATTTATTTTTCAATAAACTAAATTGATGCAATGTTTGCTAATTATCTCCTTTGTCTTGTTCAATTAAAAGTGTAAGATTGACCAGTTTTCTACAAAGAAAGTTTCAGTAGTGGTACTTTAAAATAAGTAGAAGAAAATAAAATTTCTAACTCAAATTTGATTTATTCACATACCTGTATGTTTCTTCTGAAATTAAGTTTTGTTTTCAAATGAAATCTTGAAGTGAATAGAATTTGACAATAGGAAGTACCTCTCATCAACAATTAATATTCCTAGGAGTTAGTCAAAATGTTGTATTAGAATTCAAAAATGTGGCAAAATAATTATATTAGGATGTATAGTAAAGCCAAAATAAAAAAAATATATATGGTTATATTTTTAAGACAGTTGGTTATATCTGGAATTGTAGAATTTACATAAAATGACGTCAACGAAGTTTAAAGAATTAATTACAGTATTACTGTGTTAAGGCTTTAATGTGCATATTTATCCCATGTGGTGTACTGACCTATGGCCATACCATTTTTTATATAATGAAACCCAGCTTCAAAATGAGGTAGCAAGGACCAGCACAAGAGGAGAAAGCCTTTGATGGGCTTGCCTGCTGCGTTTTTATTAGTTAGGCTGCTAATTTCTTTAGCTCTAATTTCCTGTCTGCCACTACCAAACCAGTGTTTGCACAGGATATTTGTGGCAAACATTTGTGTATAGGTGATTACCCCATTTAAGAAAATAGAGTTATTAACATTAAAATAAGGTAATTAAGAATCACCAATGAAAATTCTAGCTGATAACTCCACACTTTATTAGACTTGTTCTGTTATATTCATAAAATATTTCAGTTTCTTCAAAAGACTCAGCATGTCTGGCTTTGTGTGTACTCAGTAGTAACACTAATGTGAAAGTAACAGAAAGTGAATAGCTTATTTTGAAATTGAGCCCAATATACCCTTATGGCAGTAAGAACGTAAGTCAGGGAAAGGAAGGCAGCCAAGATATTGAGTTATCAGACAAGTGACCACTGTGTGAAATTAGAGCTTAATTCTCCTGGGCAACTCTGAGAGTCAATATAAAGACCATTTCCACAGTAATCCCACACAGGACAAAGTAGCTGAGGCATTTATACACCAACTTCCAATAGTCATTAGTGAGTGCTTTTGATAGGTTGTATTCATTCTTTGTTTTTCTTTTTTCCCATCACCATTTATCCCCCTATACCTTCTTCCTGGATACATTAATTCTTCCACACTTGGACATGGGCAGAGCAAGCAAGTTCCAGATACTCCAAAAAGCCCTCAAGCAAAGAGATTTACATATAGCAAGGGAAGTTTGATTGTGTGCACTAAAATGGTGAAACACAAGCACACAACAAACACACTAATTTTGTGGCTGAGATTAGACATCACTTTAACCTATTCATTTAAAGATTTCTGTTGCTTGCTGCTTTCTTTCACCTCTCAGAATGATCATTTTTTAGAATGTCTCAGAAGTTATGACAAAGTTGCATTAATCATTATGCCTTGGTTTTTCTCAGGGTTAAGAAAATAATTCCTTTTTGTTTTGTTTTGTTTTGTTTTTAATAAAAAGGAAGACATTCTCAAATCAGAATTTTCTAGTGTGGATATCCTGTCCTATTCTACCAGATGGGACAAGAACAATTTTGTAAAGCACTTTCTTATCACTCTCCAACACAAGTCACCTGTTCCAGGTAGATAACTATATTAACTCTATCAGCACATGGCTGGTATACAGCTGTCTTGGCTTACAATCTTCCTTATATGTAAAATGTGATCATTCAAGGTCCAAACTTAGTAGCACTTTACCTATATAGACATCCCTGGAGTCCCCAGTGTCCTCTCATCTGAACTTCTAAAATGCTGCAATAACTACAAATACTTTGGCATTTAATATTCATCCATTTAACAATTCTATATTAAACTTCTACCTTGAGGCAGACACTGTTTTAGATTGAAGGAATACAGCAGTTAAAAACAAAAAAGATAAATATCCCTGCCTTCAAGGAGTTTATGTTGAAATAGTGGGATATAAATAATAAACAACAAAATGAAGTAAAATATGAGGTGTGTTGATAGTATAAGTGCTTTGGAGGAAAAAAATCGAGAAGAGAAAGAAAAGGTATTGGGAAAAGGGGGATTTGCAAATTTAAATTGGTGGGCCAGTAAGAGGGGTCATCTCTAAGAGAGTGACATTTGAGCAAGATCTGAAAGTAATGTTGATAATTGGGTAAAGTTAGGTTGATGATGGAATAGTATGACAGGCAGTTGAAGCAACAACTGGAAAAGCAATGAGGTGTCACAGGTATCTGGCACGTTCAAGGAAAAGAAAACTCTATGGTTGGAATGGGGTGAGTAGAAGGAAGTGAGGCCAAAGTGCATTTAAGGAAATGTGTTAGGTCTTATAGATAATCGTAAACACTGTTTATTACTCTGAATGAGAGGGGAAAGCATTAGGGGATTCTGTGAAGAGGAATGACATGATGTGATAAATCTTCAACAGGAATATTTTGTCTGCTGCCTTGACGACAGATTAAATAAACAGGTTAGGGAGACTGTTCCAGTGATCTGGATGCCTGATACTTGTGATTTTAAACAGGGCAATAGCAGTCCAAAGTGTTTAGACTCTGGAAATGTTTGGAATATGGAAATGACAGGACATGCTGACAAAATGAATGAAGGGACTGAACAAATGAGAAGAGTCCAGGATGATAGCAACTTATTTGGCCTGAATAACTGGACGGCTAGAATTGTCATTATCTGAGATGGAGGCACATATGTATAAGTGCAGCAAGTGTAGAGGGGAAGTTTGGAGGGATTGGGAGCCCTATTTTGAACATGTGAATTGTGATGTACCTATTAAACATCCAACTTGAAATGTTCAATAGCAAGGTATATGTTTATTTCTGAATTTCAGGAGAGTTCTTTGGGTTACAAGTATATGAATTTGGGAGACAAACTGGATGAGATCATCAAGAGAGGAAGTAGACTAAAAAACTAAAAGCATCCCAAGGATAATCTCAAAGCATTTCAATATCAATAAACTGAGGTCAAAGGATTAGGAGAAACCAGAAGGAGTAATCGGGGAGAAAAAAGGAAAGCTAGACATGTGTAATGCCGTGGACATGAAGTAAATAAATGACTTTATTGATGAAGGAATAATCAGTTTTGCTCAATGCTCCTTAAAAAGTTAAATAAAATGTCAACTGAAATTTAACTGTAGGAGTAAGTCACATAGAGGTCATTGCTAATTTTGATTAAAACAAACAAAAAACAATTGAACTTTTTGAGGTAGAAGGTGAGGGTAAAAGCCTAAAAAAGAGCCGGTTCAAAAGAGCATGACAGGACAAAACTGCACACTTATTATTACATAGTTTCTATCATTCATTATGTTTCTGGGAAATGAATTACATTGATACACATCTTAATTTTTAATCATTAATCAACACATTATAGACTTATAAATTATTAGTTTTCTCCTGTTCAGAACCTACAAATGTTTATATATGAAGAAAGCATAAAAGGTCTGTGTGTCTACAGGTTTAAGTGAGTAAAAATTATTTATGGCACATCACACTATTGTAGCCTGACCTGCTGACCCTCGGTGTTCATTGGAAATTCATCAGGACCACACTACCTTCCCTTCTGTGCTTCTTCCTCTTTTCCTGATCTATTGGCTTTAGGCCAAGGTGAGATTTTCTACAGAGAACCTTTTTAATTAGCTCTCTGCCCTCCTGATAGTTTCAGAATAATTCCTATAAAATAAAAAGTTCAGATCATAATTCATTTTCTGGAAAAAAAATCATGAAAACTGGAGTTTTCCTAATAGTGCTGTTTTCCTAAGAAAAGTTTCAGGCCCCTTTTTAAAAATAGTTTTATTTTATTATACCTGAGACATTAGAAACATTCTGACCACCTTAAAACCTATTTTATTCATATAATAAAAGTAATAGAAAATTTTTGAGTATTCACTATATATCAGACATTAAGCTAGTTCTATAAAATTGGTTATTTCATTTAGTTCTCTGAACAGCTACATTTGCAAGGTAATATTTGTATGCTCATTTTTTAGATAAGACACGAATAGCTAAGTGACTTATCCAAAGCCACATAGCTAGTGAATATTACAGGCTGAATGTCCAAATAGTTAGTCTTATTCCAAAGCATGAATTTTAAGTGTTGATGATATTGTATAATAACCTGTTATGAATATGTATTCTATATGTATTCATATCAATAGAAGTCATAAACATATTATTAAATCTGTTTATAATTGAATAAAATGAATGTAATGCCAATAAACATATGTTGATATTTCATAAATGAAAAAATGAAACAAATACTACCCTTGGTTTTCATTAGCTTGCATGTAGGAAAATGTGTAGTCAGGGAAGGAAAGGAATGGTGTTAGTGTAAAGGGCAGGAGGCTTATAGTTTTCCTAAATTTTCTTTTATCTTAATTTTTTTCTGAACTACATGAAAATAAATGTCTGAGATTCCTGGAATGGGATTCATCTCAATGGGTTAATTCTTGGAATCACTGCATTCATTTCCTACTATATTGAAAGGCAGTAGGAGGAGGATCAGCCACTTGACAAACAGGTTTACCAAGGAAAGCTAATTTTCTCTGTTTCTTCCTTTCAAAGTATAGTGAGGGTTTCCTCTTTCCTAAGATGCTGTTCCTCCCCTGCCTGTCCTTGACAAAAGCATTGAGGTCTATCTATCTATCTATCTATCTATCTATCTATCTATCTATCTATCTATCATCATCTATCATCAATCATCAACAGGCTCTTTGTCATTTCATACCATTGTCCCCATTGCCTTTTCAGTTTTTGTGATATTGTTCTTTTCGTGAATTTTTTAAGAGCACAAAAAGATATATTTATCAAATTATCCTCATTGTCAGTTTCTTTGAAAACAAAAATGTAGATAATCCATAGTCTCCAAAGTTATTTGGAAACTTTACCACTAATATATGTAAAGTACTTATATAGTGCTACCTCAAAGTAGTTGTGCAGTAGCAGCTCTGATGCTCATACATCTGTGTGCTAAACATCAGTGTTTAGATGAGTGATTATTTGAAAAGAAATCTCCATTTGAGGATTTAAATACTAAATGGATATTAGTCTCGTAAGCATCATGTAATGATTAAATTATTAAAAAGTATTTGTCATACAACAATGTCTTGAGGTATTAAATGGCTTGAATGACATATTCATCTAGTTATTTTTTTATATATATTTTATTGATTTTTTACAGAGAGGAAGGGAGAGGGATAGGGAGCTAGAAACATCGATGAGAGAGAATCATCGACCAGCTGCCTCCTGCACACCCCCTACCAGGGATGTGCCCACAGCCAATGTACATGCCCTTGACCGGAATCGAACCTGGGACCTTTCAGTCCGCAGACCGACGCTCTATCCATTGAGCCAAACTGGTTTCGGCTCATCTAGTTATTTTTAAGAATGGCTTAAGACTAACTGATTTTAACCGTAGTATTTTTCATTAAAAATCATATAATACAGACCTAGCTGGTTTGGCTCAGTGAATAGAGTGTCAGCCTGTGGACTGAAAGGTCCAGGGTTCTATTCTGGTCAAGGGTACATGCTGGGGGTTTCAGGCTCAATCCCCAGGTGGGGGCATGCAGGAGGCAGCCGATCAATGATTCTTTCTTATCATTGATGTTTCTATCTATCTCTCTTCCTCTCCCTTCCTCTCTGAAATCAATAAAAATATATTTAAAGAAAAAATCATATAATACAGATGTTTGGAAGTTGAAGCTGAAGTATCAGTTATATCTCTTGCTCAGTTATGGTTTTTGATCTGTAAAAGACAGCAAGCAAAGATAAGAAAAGGTCACATTTATAAGCCACAAGTGAGAGGAATCTTGGTACAGCCTGAATAAAAGGAGTCTTTTAGGGTACTGAGGTCATGAACAACAGGAGCCTAATTATTTACACTGGACTAAGACTTTTCCCGCCACAGGATAATAATTCTTTAGTTTGGAAGAATTTAGAAAGATATATAGAATAGTGGTTAAAAGCATGGATTCTGCAGTCAGATATCCTGGGGATAAATCACCACTCAATCTTTTCCTAGTTGTATGTTCTTGAGTGTGTTAGTTCACTATTCTCAGTCTATGATCATAGCTAGCTTGTAGAGATGAGACACAACAGTACAGCATTTAGTATAGTTCATTGCACTTAGTAAGTCTTCGATAATTATTTTATGATGATGATGATAATTATCATGATTCATAAGATCTTATTATCTCAGAAAATGGCTGGACACAGCCCCCTTAATTACAGTGGAGCAGAGCATACTGATCACTGTTGGGGCTTGCATCTATGTTGTTGAAACTAGGAGCTGTTATGACACAGAGGAGCATTTAGGTCTGATGCAGAGGCACAGTGGAAGTCTAATCTGGCTGGGATATCATAACTTTCAGTAGATTATGGAACTAGACAATAGGTTCAAACAATCAAGAACCTTGAATCGAACAGCATTGGTTTAAACTGATGTTGCAGAATATTAATTGGCCAATAGAAAATCATAATAATGAATGTAAAAGCAAATTGTTATAAAGCCAGATAGGAACTGGGACTGCCTTAGAGATATATAAGTAAGTAGAAGCACTGGCATTAGTATAGGATTTAATCAACGGATTCCCAGACCTTGGTTAAGAGTGTGAAAAATTACAAGTCTTTATTTAGTTTGTATTCTCCCAGGATCAGACCTAGAGAGGAGATAACGAGTGCAAATAGTTGATTTGGAAGGGGCAGTAAGCACAAGCAGAGAAGTGCAGAAGTAAAAAGGGAAAATGAGGGCAGCACGTAGAATATGCTATTAAGCCAGCGATACTGTGGCAACTGGGATTCCACCTCATGGGGAAATTGTTAAAACCCACCTTCAATAGGTAAGCAAATCAGAAGATTGAAATACCCAAAATACCAGGTGGTTATTTGTTGAACACTGCTGGTGAAAGGAAGGGGACGACCTACCTTGTCTTCAGAGGAAATCCGAAGCAAAAGTTGCAGACACTATTAATTGGAAGGACGCACAATAAAGGATCATAGCATCAAAATCATCTTTCGGGTTCATGCCACACATGTGTAGTTATCACACCTAACCTCCTCTTAACCACAAACACAATGTTACATAGTTTTCTATTTTTCCTATTCTGCACTTCACACCTTGTTACATGCTCTGGAGTCCCTTGGCAAGACTTTGCATTTTCTGCATGCTTGTAATCTTATCTGAAACCTGTAGGGCCAGATAATTTTTGATATATGGATTTTTATTTACATTTTAGCAAGGTAATAAAGTAAATATTCTGTGTATTTAATAACACTTGAATGAGGTTGGGGCAGCAATCTGTAAGCAAACACATGAATATTTCTGGTGTCACATGAATGAATGTTTACATTGAGGAATAAGTAAAGACAATAAATAGCCTCACATAAATTCAGGTCAGGTTTGTTCTTAGTCAGGATGTAAATGGGCTGGGCACACTGTGGAACTAACTCTAGAAGAAAACCCCAGCCCCTGAAATGTTCACTTACTTAAGGGATGGCATAATGAAGGTGTGCAGGGAACAGCTCGGTGAGCATAAGGGAAGTGGCCTCTTTAGGAAGGAGGAGAGGAGGCTCTGGAACTGGGATCAGATGCTATTAGTTTGCTGTTCCATTAATGCAGATCTGCTGAAATGGCTTGTTGCTAAACTACCAAAAGGAAGGTATTCAATGAGATTTCAGGGATATCTAGATTAGTATTTCTTCAGATGCCAATTTATTAAATCCTTTTTTTTTATTTCAAAGCAGAATTTTGAGATTTTGCAATTGTGTATAAGTGGACATTGGACCTGTATATTAAACTTATCTTTTTCCACTTCAAAAACTTCTACAACTTAAGTTTCTCTCTCTCTCTCTCTCTCTCTCTCTCTCTCTCTCTCTCTCTCTCTCTCTTAGAATGGAGGATTTTGAGATCCACTGAGATCTAATCTTGAGAACTGTATATTTCAAACATTTTTCATTGTTGTCCCTATTCTCTGCTAGGCTTTTAAACATTTTATTTTCCCTAATTGCCCACCACCATAACATTTAATACCAAAATATACTGTCTGTCTGTTGATGTACTGTGAGTCTTTGCAGAACTATGCATCTTATAATATTTAACACTGAGGCCTGGTGCATGAATTCATGCATGGGTGGGGTCCCTCCCAGCCAATTGGGGCCATCTCGACCATTCCTAATCAGGGCAGGCCAGGTGAAGGGACCGCGAGAGGTTGGCTGTGGGAGCGCATTGACCACCAGGAGTCAGCTCCTGCATTGAGTGTCTGCCCCTTGGTGGTCAGTGCACGTCATAGCTACCGGCCAATAGTCCTGCTGTTTGGTCATCCAGTCTTAACAGTCGCTTAGGCTTTTATCTATATAGATATTTTATCCCCTAAGATATCATTTTTGTCCCTTTGGAAGGTGTACCACTCACATTGAAAATGCATGTTTAAGTTAGAGAATATAAATGTTTACCAATGTGACAATGTGTAAAGAAACATACTTAGTGTCATGTAATACATTTTTAAAATGACATGAATTAGTTTGTGTTTTGTTTTAGATATCTCTCTTTAAAGAATGTTTAAAGAATCAAATGAATTATTTCAATAGTACAAATTGGAGAGCGTGTGTTTAATGGATGGTGGTTTTTAAACTAATGGGCACACAGTTCTGTTAAAAAAAATACTGTACATGAAATTAATGCAAAGGCCTTTGGGGGGCACTAAGTACTTGAGAACATTTCTTTATTTTAGGATTTATTTATTTAATTTCCTAGCACAACTAATATTTTGAAAAGTTATTGAGAAAGAAATGATTTTTTTTGCAGAAATCTTATAGATTTTAAGGCAAAAGAAAGCTAGAAAGTAAAATAAAATCGCAAAATTTGGAACAAACATTTTACCAGGAGTTGAAATGTTATGGAAAAATTGCCAAATTATTAGAAGACATAGAACAGGTGTGACTTGGCCAGGTTTCTAGTTCTTATCTTCTCCAATATCTTTCTTTTTTAATAAATTGGAACTAGAATTACTCCAGAATGTATTGATAAGACTGAAATGATAAAGTATAAAAATATTCAATAAATTACATTAATAATTAATAATTAGAGCCATGTTTAGTATAACTTGAAGTAAAGAACATATTCTGAGGGGCTAAACTGACATACATGAGCCTTCTCCATGTTGTCTATGCCAAACCCTCTGAGTTTAATTGTTTATGCTTCTACAATTGTATTTATTTTAGTTAACATTTATAGGAGTTATACATTTCTAGGAGTTACTGGCAAATGTTTAAACTCCTGTGTTTTGATTAATAGGATTTTACTGACCAAAGAAATTTTAGAGAAAATTGAGGCTATCTTAAAAGATTAAAGTCTTTGAGAATATTTCTACCTGACTTTGTACTCTTCAATAACATTGAGCTTTAGAGAAAGAACTTATCAACATATATACCATTTCCTCGATTCTGCCATATATCTGATGCAACTTTTTTTATTGAGGATCTTTAGGAGGTTTTTCAATTGTTCTAAAATCTTAAATTTTTAAAAAAATTGCTTTACAGTAATGTGTGAGATATGTGCTCTCTTTCTTTTTAACTATTATAACCTTCCTCTCTCATAGCACTTTTCTCATTGTATCATAATGGCTTGTTTACTTTCCTCTGTCTCTCATTAGACAGAGAGCTGCTAAGAAAACATCATTTTCTCTCCAGCCTGCAGCACAGTGCTTGTTAATACACTCAGTATTCCTTGAATTAAATTAAATAACACCATGTATCTTGTTGGCTCACATTTACCTGGCGTTCTGTGATAGTGATATGTACACATTTTTATTCTCTTGTATGCAATACAACTGTATTGCAAATTCCTTGAAATATGATGCTATAACTTTATTCCCTTTACTATCACAATGTATTGAATAAAATATCTGTGCTGGATGACAATACAGGCAATTGTCATTTTTCTGCATGGTACCATTGCAACATTTTTAGTTTTCTTATGACAGGATTCCTGATAACCCAGATCTTACAGTCACCAGAATTTCTAAGTCAAAAGAAGGAAGAAAGGAAAGGAGTGAGACAGGAAAAGTAATAAGCAGGCTAAAGCTTTTGGAGAGAAATAGATTCTAAGATATAGCTGCCCATAGGGTGGTTGGGCGAGGAGACATTTGTTTTCACACATTTTCAGATGATTACAGTTAACAAGACAGAATTCATAAACTGCAACATCCAGATTATCAAACATCAGGGGAAAAAAGTAAAAATAAAATAAAATAAATGGGTGTAAATAGACATAGAAGTTCATTCAGGTATCAACGTGAACAGTGACTAAGGGTGGACACCTAGGACTCTAATCAGGTCAAAGAAACAGATTGAGTGCTGTTAGTTGTGTTATAAAAAAAAAAAAAAATAGCTCAGCTCTCGGCTCTGGATCAGCCTGGCAGAAGCTCAGAAGGCACCACTTCCTCCTAACAACAGTTAAAGTCTGAATAGACTGAAAACATCAATATTTCTTAGATACACGATGAGGGGAGGGCATATGGAAAACCATTCCACCCAGGACTGGAGAGTTAGGTCACTAAAGGGAGGTACAACTTAACAGGACATGTTCTCAAGAGTGTAAACTGCCAGGGGAACCAGTGTCCGAGTTGGAAAACCAGAACTGTTACTGATGAATTTCTGTTCAGTGTGGACAACTCTGAGAGTTTAAAAACCTCCAGGGGGACCCAAACATAGCGGAGCCCTCACAATTTGTAAGATTTACCTCCAGGAGCTAAACCAGGTTCACACAGTAAAAGTTGGAGAAAAATCACCTCTGCTTCTTGCAAGGCGAGGGGAAAAACAAACATGTGAAATATAGCAGAGCACTCTGTTCTTCTAAACAAAACCTACCCTCAGAGAAGACCAGTTAACCAGAGCCTCACCTGCTGCGGTCCTACAAGAGCCCCAACTGGTCAACTCTAGTCAGCTCTAGCCTTCCAAGGTAGACAAAGGAAATACCCAACTCCAGGCCACTCTAAACACCCTGTCCTACCCAAGCAGGGAGAATAACCTGGAGAAGTTCTCAGTCCAGGGACATAAGTTCACTAAAAAACTGATGCTTAATCATTGGACTAGAGAACATGCCTCCCTCCCCCATACTTTACCACCACATTATTAAAAGGTTATTTATAGCAGCTTCTTTTACTCAGTATATCATGCCTGGCTATCAATATATTATTACAAGAATTAGTGAAATGCAGAAACACAATTTGAAGACAGACCACAGATCAGAACCAGACAGGAAAGGGATACTAAAATTATTAGACTGAAATTTTAAAACAACTGTGACTAATATGCTAAGGGATCTATTGGATAAAGTAGAGAGCATGCAAGAACACGTGGGCCATGTAAACAGAGAGTTGGAAATCCTAAGAAAGAACCAGGCAGAAATACTAAAGGCCAAAAACACTGTAACAGAAATAAAGAATGTCTTTGACGGGTGCCTTACTCAGGTTCTCCAGAGAAGCAAAAACCAATAGGAGATAGATAAATAGATGATAGATGATGATAGATAGATGATAGATAGATAGATAGATAGATAGATAGATAGATAGATAGATGAGATTTATTATAGAAATTGGCTCATATGGTTGAGGAGGCCAAAAAAATTACACAAGCATTTTGCAAGCTAGAAAAAGAGGAAAGTCAGTCATATAATTCAATTCAAGGCCAAAGGCCTGAGAGCAGGAGGACCATTGGTTTAAGTTCTGGAGTGTTAAGGCCCAAGAAGCAGGAGCTCTGATGTCCAAGGGAAGGAAAAAATGAACTTACTAACTTAAAGAGAGCAAAAATTCACCCTTCCTTTACTTTTGTTGTTGTTCTACTTTGGCCTGTAACAGATCCTATGAAGCAGCCCCAGTTTGTGAGAGCAAAATCTTCATTACTCAGTCAACAGATTCAAATGCTAATCACTCCCAGAAACATTCTCAAAGTTGCCTCTCACCCCCCCCCCCAAAAAAAAAAAAAGTGTTACCAGCTATTTGGGTATCCCTTAGACCAGGGAGTTAAATAAAATCACCTATCACAATGGGATTACTAATAGCCTGGATACTGCTTAGGAAAGAATCTCTGAGTTTGAGGATATGTCAATAAAGATAACTGAAAAGTTAAGAGAACAAAGACTGAGAACATGTAAACAAATAATAAGGCCGATGGGACAACTACTAAAATTATAACATATGTCTAATGGGAATACCACACAGAAAGAGAAAATTACAGAAGAAATGTTTCATAAAATAATGACTGAGAATTTCCACCCAATTAATGTCAAACAATAAACCACAGATCCAGGAAGCTCAGAGAACACCAAGAAGAATAAAGTTCTAAGGCACTATGACTAGGCATATCATTTTCAAACTACAGAAAATCAAAGGTAAAGAAAAAATGATTTTGAAAGAAACAGTATAAAAAAATTTTACCTATGGCATGGCTAGAGTGGCTTAGTTGGTTGAGCATTGTCCTGTGTACTGAAAAGTTGCCAGATCTATTCCCAGTCAGGGCACATACCTGGGATTTGGTTTGGGTCCCAGGTTGTGGCATGCATGAAAGGCATGTTTCTCCCCCGCCCCTTCCTCTCTCTCCATGTGTGTGTAATCATACCTATAGAGGAGCAAAGATAGGCATTAAATCCAACTTCTTTTATTGTTTAAAGTACTACAAATAGTAGTACATATGTCTCCTTTTTTCCCCCAATTGACCTTCTTCTTAGAGATGATACAGGCAAGAACAGAGTGGAGTGATATATTAAAGTGTTTAGAGAAAAACTACAACTGACTTAGAATATGTAAACTGTGAAATTATTTATCCTGTAAGGAAAAAATAAAGACTTATTTAGACATACAAACCTTAAAATAATTTTTGACAGTAGATCTTTGTATGAGGCCAGCATTATCCTAATACCTAATCCAGAAAAGACATTACATAAATGAAAACTATAGAACAATATCTTTCATAAACATAGATTCAAAAATCTGCAAGAAAGCATTACCAATTCAAACCCAACTATGTATAAAAATAATTATACACTATGACCAAGTGGTAGTTATTCCAAGTATGCAAAGGTGGTCCAACATTTGAAAATCAATTAATATAATTCATCACATCAACAGACTACTAAATAATATCATTGAGCAATAAAAAGAAATGAACTACCAATCCATGAAAAGATAGGGAGGAACCTTAAATGCATATTACTGAATGAAAGAAACCAGTCTGAAAGGTTACATACTATATGATTACGACTGTATTATATTCTAGGAAAGCCATAACTCTGGACAGTAAAAAGATCAGTGGTTGTTAGGGCTTGGGAAGAGGCAGAAGAGATGACTAGGTGGAGCACAGAGAATTTGTAGTGTGTAAAAATACTCAGTATCTACACTAATAAAAGAGAAACATGCAAATTGACTGTACCTCCACTACACCCACAAGCCACACCCATCAGCCAATCAGGAGCGAGTATGCAAATTAACCCAACCAAGATGGCTGCGGCCCCAGAGTGAGCAGGAGGTTTGGTTTTTCCCGGCAATGGAGGAAGCCAAGCTTCCCACCCACTCTGGCCAGCCCTGGCCTCTGCTCAAGGCTACAAAGTTTCAATTATAGAAGATAAATAAATCCCAGATGCCAGGGTCTCTGCTTGGGTCACTGGGGGGCATGACCGGCCTGAAAACCACCACAAGTCCATCGATCAGGCCGCCCCACACCCAAAGGGAACCCCCACCCTGATCCGGGACACCCTTCAGGGCAAACCAGCCGGCCCCCACCCGTACACCAGGCCTCTATTCTATCTAATAAAAGAGTAACATGCAAATTGACCATCACTCCAACACACAAGATGGCTGCCCCCATGTGGTCAAAGATGGCTGCCCCCATGTGGACACAAGATGGCTGCCACAAGATGGCCAGCAGGGAAGGGCAGTTGGGAGGGACCAGGCCTGCAAGGGAGGGCAGTTGTGGGTGATAAGGCCAGCAGGAGGGGGCAGTTGGGAGTGACCAGGCCTGCAAGGGCGGGCAGTTGGGGGCAATCAAGCCTGCAGAGGAGGGCAGTTAGGGGTGACCTGGCCTGCAGGGGAGGACAGTTGGGGTGGACCAGGCCTGCAGTATTAGTTGTACATTAGTTGTACATTCTATAGGTTTGCACAATTATACAATGACATGCATCAATCATTCGGACATCCCTCAAGGGGTCCCAGATTGGAGAGGGTGCATGCACTGGGCCTCTAGAAATGAGGCCGGTGCTTCATTTCTAAATTACGTAATTACCCTAGAATTTTTAAGTAATATATTGTACCCTCTCCAATCTGGGACCCCTCAGGGGAGGGTAGTTAGGGGTGACCAGGCCTGCAGGGGAGGGCAGTTAGGGGTGACCAGGCCTGCGGGGGGGGGGGGGGGCAGTTAGGGGCAATCAGGCTGGCAGGGGAGCAGTTAGGCATCAATCAGGCTGACAGGGGAGTGGTTAGGGGGTGATCAGGCTGGCAGGCAAAAGTGGTTAGGGGCACTCAGGAAGGCAGGCAGGCGAGCAGTTGGGAACCAGCAGTCCTGGATTGTGAGAGGGATCGGGGCTAAACGGGCAATCAGGCATCCCTCAAGGGGTCCCAGATTGGAGAGGGTGCAGGCTGGGCTGAGGGACACATACCCCCGTGCACGAATTTCGTGCACTGGGCCTCTAGTGATAGTATAATGATTGATGCATGTCATTATATAATTGTCCAAACCTATAGAATGTACAACTCTAGATGTGAATTAAACTATGGACTCTGAGTGATTATGATGCCCATGTAGATTCATAATTTATAACTAATGGATCACTCTAATGGGGGCTGTTGATAATGGGGGAAGCTATGTATATGTGAGGTCAGAGGTTATATGGAAAATGTCTGTACCTTCATATTTTACTCTGAACTTAAAATTTTTCTTTAAAAAATAGTTGTTAAAACTAAAACATAAATAAACGATAGTTTTTATTTTTTCCATCTTGATATAAAATACATATTTTGATATTATAATCACATATAGCCATAATTATTTTGAAATATAGAGATATCTTATTACATATTCTGTTAGTGAATAAATTCACAATTACGTGTTTTATTTAGAATTCTATTACTGCCCAGTAAATTGGAGTGGAGTGCCCTCTATTCACATACTTACTTAACCTAATGTTCAAGAAGAGGCAGGTGAGGCAGGTGCTTCATTTCTAAATTACATAATTACCCTAGAATTGTTAAGTAATATATTGTATCCTTCATTTAGCATATTTTAAAACTTGATATGAGCTAAAGGGTTAGGTACTTGTTTAAGAAAAAAAATAAATAAATCTGACCTGAACTGTTAAATTAGCTATCCAGCTGTCAGAGCTATTCTGTACATAATGGTAAACAACAGGATTGGGATGTGAGCTCTCTTTCTTTTAAACTTTTAGGGTTTTGGTTTAGAATGAGGATTATTTTTTAACCCTTGCATCTCATCTGTAAGGTAAAATGAGTAGGCTTAACTGTTTCTGGGGGCTTACCTGTCTCAAAAATTATATAAACCGATTGTAGAAATGGTGGGAGTGGAACAACTTCTAATAAGAGCTAACAATTTTGATGATTAAAAATCATCAGAACATAGGTTTTAAATTTATATTAGTAGTATCTATGTGTAAAGAACTAAAATATAAAATAATTTCAAAAATAAATTGAGATAATAGGTATTCAACAGCTCATAAAGTAGATAAGTAATTATATTATGAAAAAGCAACATAAATGTTTTTCAACAGGGGCAACAAAGATAGCTAATAGTTAAGAGGAGCTAGTAGACCTGAAGGACATGAGGGTTGGGTTGTGATTTAAGTTTAAATTCATATAATTTTGATTGTATTATAGACTTCAACAAACCATAGACTCGAGGTCTTACTGAATCACACATTTGGACAGAACTATAAAGGGCTTCTATTGTCAGATTTACTATTTATAGAGCTTTTTGCTTTATTTTTTCCTCTCTATTCCCTTCTGCAACCAGGATTACTAATATTTTATATGTATTGAGTTACTTTGACATTTTGCATTGACGTTCACTTTAAAATTCAAATTAACAATTAACACTTTGGACTTTCTCTTCTTCTCTCCTTGTCTTGCTTAGGAAAGCATACTTTTTATTATTAATTTCTGACTTTAAAGATGCCTTTTGATTCTGAACATGAATTTTTTGTTCTTAAATGTGGATGAAGACATTGTCCTTCCTCATGGTTTTATTGTGATTATCACAATAAACTCTGTATTAACATGTGCTTTGTAAAGCATAGAAGTTGTGTATTATTATCACTGAATTTACATGCAATGGTTTTTCATGTTTTATGCTCATTTCTTTCCACATCGCCAATTCAGAATTTAGAACTAGACTATCTGCCCTCCAGGACATCATTAGTGGTGACCTTGTCACTTAATGTTAACTATATACCTCATTCTTCCCAAGGTTGAAAATGGCTGAAAGACAGTGCAAGTGAAGCACTGACAACAAGAACTGAGGTGGGCAGACACAGGCCTTATTTCCTGTGTCTGTCACAATAACATCCCATCTCCACCTTGCTGGACCTGTTTCATTATTTTGGCCAGATCTGAGAGTGCCTTTCAAATCCTTTCTTTGGCAAAAATGTTTGGACCCAGAAATACCAACATGCTTATTTTAAATACATAACATTTTAAGGATCAATTAATCTTTGCATAATTAGAAAGCTATGCTTCCATAACATATATTAAAAGTTTAACCATGTAAAAAAGTAAGAAAATTAATAAAGAAATAGATGAGTGTCACTAAATAAGCCAGAATGTTTCTTAATAAACTTTCACTGAATTGGTGCATTTAATTCTGTAATCTAAGTATTATTGAATCAAGTAAGTATTTTTTATGATTATTATTTTATTCATTTAGATTGATTACAGGAATATTGCTTTGTTTCCTCCTGTGCTTATACATATTTCCATTTTATTATACTTTATTTGATATCATATTTAAAAGAGAAATGCCATATTAAAAAAATGGACATTCTGTTTCTCCCAATAGTTATTATTAAAGCCAAAGATAAATGGAATTATCATTTTTTACACATGCGCCATATATCAGTAAATTGAATCATTCTCAGGCCATTAGAAACAAAGTGTTGTTATAGGCTTTTAAAGGAGAAATACAAGGGACTCTAACCCTACTACAACTTTAGTATCCAATTTTAATCAGCAGAAGACTTGCTTTATAGCCAGGTGGAAACATTTCACACTTTAACCAAATGTCTGTGAAGCGTTTTCCCATGCCTCATCTCATTTGATCCTTACAGAAGTCCTGGAGTAGGTAGATAGGAGACTCAATGGAATCCTATTTTCTTTTCATGAGTCAGAAAATGGAGATTTAGAAAGCTTAGAAACTGGACCCGAATGAAAAGAGTAAGAAATGGTGGACCTTGAAAATGACTTCAAGTTTTTTCACTGCACTAAATATAGTCAAAGACTGCTGCAGTTAAATATTTTACCCTTTGTTCTTCCTGCATAATATACAATAACAATCTGCTTCATGTTGATACTTACTGCTGAGTTGCTGCCAATTCCCTAAAAGAAAAGTTGGGGTGCTTCACTGGGCTGGAAAAAGTTTAGCTACATCAGAAAGCAAGTCTAATTAAGGAAGTTTATTCTATATATATAAAAGGCTAAGTTGACTCACCCATGCTCAATACATACTAGGTGTACTGGATAATAATGTGGATTTTTTTCAATAGATGGAGTTACACATATGTTGATATATATGAGATTTGATATGTATGCTATTTTGTTGTATTGACAGCAAGCTTCAAAACTTCATATGTCAAATTTTCTGAAGGTGTTAACATCATAGAGATTTTTATGCTTAAAAATGTTGAATTTCATGCCAAAAAAAAAGAGCATTTGCGGGAAGTTTTAATTCATTACTTTATTTTGAAGAAAAGTGCTGCTGAATACTTCGGGAAGCTTATGGTGAACATGCTCCATCTCAAGATACTTGTGAACACTGGTTTAAACGCTTTAAGTGATGATTTCAATATGAAAGACAAAGAACGTCCAGGTCAACTGAAAAAGTTTGAAGACCAACAATGACAAGAATTATTGGATGAAGATGCATGTCAAACTCAAAAACAACTTACAGAAAGATTAAACATTGCTTAGCAAACAATTTCCAATCGTTTACAAGCAATGGGTAAGATTTTAAAGGAAGGAAAATGGGTGCCACATCAACTGAACAAAAGACAAATGGAAAACCAAAAGGTCATCAGTAAAATGTTGCTTCAACGGCAAGAAAGAAAGTCTTTTTTGCATCGAGTTGTGACTGGTAATAAAAAGTGGATTTATTTTGAGAATCCCAAATGCACAAAATCATGGGTTGATCCATGCCAACCATCAACTGCAAGGTCAAATCACTTCAGATAGAAGACAATGCTCTGTGTTTGGTGGGATCAGGAAGGTGCTGTGTATTATGAGCTTCTAAAACCAGGTGAAACTGTTAATACTGATTGCTACTGACAACAAATAATCAGTTTGAACCAAGCTTGATCGTGAAATGAGCAGAATGTGCCAGAAGACACAGCAAAGTTATTTTGCTTCATGATTATGCAAATCACACACTTCAAAACCAGTTAAAGACATGTTAAAAGATCTTGCCTAGGAAATATTAACCCACCCGCTGTATTCACTAGACCTTGCTCCTTCAGATTACCAATTGTTCTGATCAATGGCACACACATGCTCGTTCTAAGCAGCACTTCAAAATATATGAAGAAATGGAAAATTGGGTCTCTGAATTGTTTGCCTCAAAACAAGAAAATTTATATTGGGATGATATCCACAAATTACCTGAAAGATGGGGGAAATGTGTAGCTAGCAATGGACATTACTTTAAATGCAGCTCTTTTGATGTTTCTCTTGAAATTCTACTGTTTTGGCTACATAATTTGCATTGTTAACCAGTACACCTGGTATAAATCTCTTGCTGTCACCATACATGTGTCTTTCCTTATGTCAATGTCATTCGTGAATTTGGTTGACACTTCTATTATAGAGAAAGGGTGAATAAAGATATTAAAATATTTCTAATTAATTTCCTTTCAATGTGCACAAATTCATGCACTGGGCCACTAGTCCTAATATATAAAAACCCAGCATCCATAAAATCCAAAATGACCAAAGGCTGGACCGACTGGAAGGCAGTGCTGGGTTGCCATGGCAATCCAGCACTGACTACCCACTGCTGTGGGTGCCACAACCCAGCAATGACTACCAAGGAGGCTGCAGATCAGGCCCAAAGAGAGGGCTGGAGAGAGAAGCAGGGTCTGATTTGTAGCTTCTGTGGCAGCTGTTGATCAGCCCTTGTCTCTCTTTCTCTCGGGGCCAGGCCAGCAGCCATCCCTCTCTTTTGGCCTCTGCTGGGGCTGATGATCAGCCTCACCTTTCTGATCAGGCCCGTTGATAGGCCCGGAAATGCTGACTGGCATAGAAACCGACCAATCAGGACCAAATCTTGGTGAAGTGCAAGGAGCCAATGGCTGCCTAGGCGGCGGAGCTTTTCATGCAGAAACTGATCAGTCAGAACCTAATCTGGAACTGCAAAGGCAGAACCTAAGTTGGGGGCTGAGGAGGGGTTTTAAGGGCAACGGCTGTTTGGTATATGGTGTAAGAAAGTGGTTCAATTTTTTAATGACCAGTTTGGCAGTATAGTGCATATGGCTGGCTATCAGTCCAGATATAGGGGTTATGTATTTTTTGTCTGCCAAGTGCATCTCTTCCTGATTAAAAAGTCTCCCCCCCCCCTATTTAAGCAATGCTATCCTATATAATCTATCTATATTACTAAAAGAGTAATATGCTAGCTAATTAGAATAGGTCGACCAGCCATCTTCCAGATGTCTGACTTCCTTATGTACAAAGCCATGGTGGTGGGGTCCAAGTTAAAGGCCATTAGGGGCAATCAGGTTGGCAGGGCAGGACAGTTGGGGGCAAGATCAGGCTGGCAGGGGAGAGCAGTTAGGGGTGAGATCAGACTGGCAGGGGAGGGCCATTGGGGGCAAGATCTGGCCAGCAGGGGAGGGCAGTTGTGGGCAACGAAGCCTGCATGGGAAGGCAGTTGGGGGTGACATCAGGCCAGCTGGGAGGGCAGTTAGGGGTGATCAGGCAGGCAGAGGCAGTTGGGGGTGACAGGCTGGCAGGGGAGAGCAGTTGGGGGTGAGATCAGGCTGGCAGGGGAGAGAAGTTAGTGTTGATCAGGCAGGCAGGCAGAGGCAGTTAGGGGTGATCAAGCAGGCAGGCAGGTGAGCAGTCAGGAGCCAGCAGACCCAGATTGCAAGAGGGATTTCCAACAGTTGGTTTAGGCCAGATCCCCACAGAGATCTGGCCTAATCCAGCGGTTAGACATCCCCCAAGGGGTTCCCGATTGGAGAGGGTGCAGGCTGGGCTGAGGTAACCCCCCCATGCATGAATTTCATGCACCGGGCCACTAGTCTCTCTATATAAAAAGCCAGCAACCATAACGGCCATAATGACTGTAATGACCAGTCACTATGACAACCACTGTGGCCAGCAAACCAGCATGATCAGGGCGTAGGGCCAGCCAGCCAACCTTGCAGCCCCCTCCCCCTGCCGGCCTGCCCTTGACCGGACTCTCCCACCCCGATCAAGAGCAGGGTGGGCCAGACAAATGCCCCCTCCCTTCCCCCGGCCAGCCCCACACCCAATGAGCCTGCCCCACCAATGATAGGCCCGCAGCTCCTTTTCCTGGCCAGCCCCGCTCCTGATTGCCCCCCCACCCCAACAGGGTGCAGAGCCGGCCTGCCTACCTCCCGCAGTCCCTCCCCACACCTGACCCCACCCCAGATTGGCCCCCCCACCCCGATCAGGGGCAGGGCCGGCTGGCCAACCACCAATGGCCCCTCCCCTAGGCCTTTGGGCCAATCAGCACCCCTTACCCCAATTGGGGCCGGGGTGGCTGGTGCACCAACCACAGCCCCTCCCCATGGCCCCCCCACCCCAAATCGGCCCCCCAACCCAAATTGTGGGTGGGGCATACCGGCCAATCGCCCACGGCCTCTTTTCCCAGCCGGCCAAGCCCTGAATGGGCCTGATAGGATCGGGCTGGCCGGCCAACCTCCCGCCATCTCCTACTACTAACAGGTCCAGCACCAATCTGCCACGATTGGGGCTGGGCTGGCCAGACCCCACCCATGCACGAATTTGTGCACTGGGCCTCTAGTGTAAATATAAAGATGACATACATGAAGTAAGATGGTTGTAAGGAAAATCAGACATTGGGAGAAAGATATCATAGGAAGAAATTGAGAGATAATACCAATATTTACTCATTCCAAAGGACCCCCATTCTAGTTAGGAAGGAAGAAATTAAACAAATAAACAAATATATTTCATAATTTTGTTTCTTTTGGATAAAAACTAACCATATATCCAAATTCGCTTCCTATACATAGGTTTTTGGTCTGTTTTGTTATTGTTACTTTAAAATTTTTAGCATATATAGAATACTAAAACAAAAAATTATTCATATGCTTGACTTGAATTGATAGGAGAAATATGACATATATGCATGTAAATATATTATCTGTTCATGTGTAGTATAGGAGTGTGTAGGTTTGTGTTTGTGGATTTAAAGCAAAGATGAACTTATTCTATGCAATGAAATAATGTGATGATTTTCACTAACATACAGAATTCTTACTCTAAAAAAGTTGAGAACTATTGGAACTGATTCTGGACTCAGCAAGTAAACAGGGTTTGTTTGACCAAAATTAATTACACAAAATGCATTTGCCTTTAGTTGGACTTGTATCCTTTAGTTGGCCACTGTTGGCATCATACATTATGATGTCAGTTTTCATTTTTAGACATGAAAACTCCCTCTCTGTTTCCTGAAGACTTTTGATTTATGACTTCTGTTTTTCAGAGGCATATCATTTCTAAAAGTTTGAAGAAAATGTTTTTTTCAGGAATACAATAAAACATTCAAATAATCTGAATGGAGAATCTAGAGCTGAATTATAATTTAGGACATTATGATCACACTAGAGGCCCTGTGCGTGACATTCATGCACTTTGGGGGGTCCCTTCAGCCCGGTCTGTGCCCTTTCGCAGACCAGGACCCCTCGGGGAATGTCCGACTGCCAGCTTAGGGGAGTGGCCTAAGCTGGCAGTTTGACAGCCCCCAAGTGGTCCTTAACACTGCCTCAAAGGCGGGAGAGGCTCCTGCTACTCCTTCTGCGCTCACCAGCCATAAGCCTGGCTTCTGGCTGAGCTGCACTCCCACTGTCAGAGCTCACTGACCACCAGGGGGCAGCTCCTGCATTGAGCGTCTGCCCCCTGGTGGCCAGTGCACATCATAGCGACTGGTCATTCCGCTATTTGGTTGATTTGCATATTAGGATTTTATTATATAGGATAGAACCTACCCTGTGACAATAATGCATATCAATGATAAGCCAGATTTTATGGTGTAATTCACATTTATAAGTTTATAGAATGATGTTTATTTTACTAACAAAATCAGAGATTAACCAATGCATTTGCAAATAATTGTGGCATGTTTAATTCTTATCTTAAGCAGGTGAAAGTGTGTGTGTGTGTGTGTGTGTGTGCGTGCAGAGAGAGAAAAATGCACATTCACATATATATATACATGTATACAAGCACACATACACAGATAAACAATATATATAAACATAGAAAGGAAAAATTACAGAAAATTATAAAGAAATACATAGAAATAAATAAAATATATCAACAGTCAATTTATAAAAATTAAAAATGATATAATCATATGCAATATATTTTATTTACTGGTAATCAAGGAAATATACATTTTAAAGTTCATTATATTGTAGTTTATAAGATTAGGAACATTTAAAATCTGTCATCACAAAATATGAGATTGTGACTTAAAATTTTATGTACTATTGACAGGGATGTAAAGTGGTATAATCTTTCTATTAATAGTTTTTTCACCTGCCTGAAAATATGTTATTTGTATGTCTTTAGACCCAGAATTCCACCTCTGTGAATTTACATTAAGGAAAGAATAAATAAAGGCTGCAAAAAAAGATAAGTGAGAATGTTCATTACAATATTATGTAAAGAGGACCCTGTTTTCTTTTAAAATGCACAAATTGTGTTAAATTACATAGTGAGATATTAAAATAATAGTTGAATCATTATTTCCAGTCACTGAGATAACATAGAGTAATGAAAACTTATTATATTCTAGGTACCATTCTAAGAACTGGGATTTTTTTGGTCAGAAGAAAGGTGTGAAAGCAGTTGACCTGCTCATTTTCTGTCCTTATTAACAGAGGAATACCCCTAGGGAAAGACAGAGAGTGACAGAATCTAATCTACTTGTTGATAAGTAGACTCCTTAACAAATAGACTAATAACATTCTCTATGAAGAGAATACTTACATGGAATGATTTCAGCAGGATGTCCCTGGGAGGATTGCTTATAGATAGAATGCATACAATTTTCAAGCATGGATCCCTATAAAATGTCACGTTAACCATCCAATACTTTGGTATATAAGATGGTGTCATAAACGAGATTCTCTCTGTGAAAAGGAACCATATCTTTCGCTTAGAGAGAACTCACCTATTTTTCTAGCTTAAAAAAAGTGTGTCTCACTATACTCCCTCTCTTCCACCCCAATAAAATTTAATAAAAATTAAAAAAAGGAAAGTGTGTCTCATTTGGGAATGAAGGACCAGGAGCCACCATCAAAGTCTCACTTCTCTGAGAATTGATTTCTAGTACTCTTGATGCTAGGTGTTTTCCTTGACTTATAAAATCTGATATGGGATCTGTTTTTTTCTGTTAGCACCACTGAGCTAACTCAAATGAAAAGATTTAAAAAATAGCCCTCACCAGTTTGACTCAGTGGATAGAGCGTTGGCCTGTGGACAGAAGGGTCCCAGGTTCGATTCCGGTCAAGGGCACATGCCTGGGTTGCGGGCTTGGTCCAATGTGCAGGAGGCAGCCAATCAATGATTCCCTCTCATCATTGATGTTTCTACCTCTCCCTTCCTCTCTGAAATCAATAAAAATATATTTAAAAAAAAAAAAACTTAAAAAAAGATTTAAAAAATAAAGGAGATTCTCTTTCACTCCTTTACCGGATGAGCTTCTGAGAAGAGTTGATGTCTGAATAATAATCTGAATATTAAAAAACAAGCCATGGAAAGAATGTGGTAAAAGAGCCATGTGAAATATTTGAGAAAATATTTTTAACAGATTTAAATCAAAACCAAAGATCTGGTGTCTTTTTGGTCTGAGATCTTGTTTGTACTCCTAAAAATAATTGAAGATGTTAAAGAACTTTTGTTTTGGGGGTGCTATATCTATCTCTGTCTACCATATCAGTAATTAAAGCTGATAATTTAAAAAATTATTACTATAACAATTAAAAATATACTATACCCCTTACATGTTAACCTAAATAATGTTTGAATTTAGTGTTATATTCCAAAAGAAATAAATATGGAGAATCTCAGTATAGTACATTTTCCAAAATTCTTTAATATCTTATTATACAATATTTGAATTATTATATCTGCTGTTTTTTTAAATCTGTGGGATATCATAGTTTATATAGCCTCTACATCACAGAAACTTCCCACAAGTGGTGAGGGATCAAATTTAGGAATATAAAGTCTTACTATTATAATAAAAACTAGAGGCATGGTGCACTAATTCGTGCACCAGTTGGGTCCTTTGGCTTGGCCTGTGGGATTGGGGCAAAACTGGCTCTCTGACATCCCCTGAGGGGTCCTGGATTGTGAGAGGGTGCAGGCCAGGCCGTGGGATCCCACTGGTGCACGATTGGGGCTCAGGAGGGACATGAGAGGTTGGCCAGCGAGGGATCATGGGAGGGCTCCGTGGCGTGTCCAGCCCATCTCGCTCAGTCCCAATCAGCTGGACCCCAGCAACAAGCTAACTCCTGGTTGGCGCGTCTGCCCCTGGTGGTCAGTGCACATCATAGTAAGTGGTTGAGCAGTCTTAACATATCATTAGCATGTTATGCTTTTATTGGTTGAACAGACGACCAGACAACCAGACACTTAGCATATTAGGCTTTTATTATATAGGATAGGTTTGAGTTCTTGAAAGTGTATTGGTGATTTAAGGGATACACAGACCATAATTTAAAACCTTATAATCCTAAAAATCAAGTAATGTATTTGAGTAATGGCCAGAAGATGATTTAGTTGGAGTAACATGAGGGAGGGTGAAATGGGATACAGAAAGCATGACATCAGAGACGTAGACAGGAGCAGGTCACTTTGGCCATGTAGATAACAATTTCAGACTTATTCAGGAATTCAGACTTATTTATTTATTTTTGATTGATGGATTGTTTTTGCAAAGAGAAGAAGGGAGAGAGGGGGGCAAAGAGAGAGAGAGAGAGGAGAGAGAAATGTTGATTTGTTGTTCTACTTATTTATGTGCTCATTGGTTGATTCTTATATGTGCCCTGACAGATATTGAATGCACACACAACCTTGGTAAATAGGTACAATGGTACAATGCTCTAGCCTCCTGAGCTACCCAGCCAGGACCAGATTTATTCTTGTTTCAAAGGAAAATTGTTGCAAGATATTATAAGGAGTGATTTAATCTGATATATTTTAGAAAGTCAACTCTGGTAGCTTATGGGAAATTTAGGCTGATGGGGGTGGACAGAAAAGGGTTATTAGGTAGGAGATTTTTACATTTATAGGCAAAAGCGATGGTGGCTACTGATAACAGGTAAAGATTGTTACTCTTTTCACAATATCATCATATGGAAGTAGCACATCTTCTTGTGGGAGAGTTATCTTATTTCTCTGCTGAAATTATACTTACCTGATGGAAGATGCCAGTCATAGTGGAACTGTGCAATTACTCTGGGAATGTAACCTCTTCTCACATACATTTCAGTAAACAATAAGTAAAAGATGCAGAGTATCACAAACTTGGATAGAAAGTCGTGGAAAACAGTCACACACCAAGTTGCAGTTACACTCACAAACAGCTGCCCACACTGACATTTTTTAGGATTTGGTTAAATTAATAAATTCCTCATCTTTCCCTGATCTCTTTAATGGAAGTGATTGTCATATTCAGGCTAAAGAATCTTTATTAACACATAGAATTATTCTATAATTAGTAAAGTAAAGGTATAAACTATTATATCAAATTAACAATCTGGTTACAGAGTTGAATATATTATAATTTTATGTTTATGATTAAAAAAGTCTGTCAGTATTTTTATTAACAGTGATATCAATGGTTACCATTGAATAGTAAGATTACTCTTGCTTATTTACCTTTTATGATTTTTGAAAATTTAAAGCAATTACTAGAGTAGTAATTTTATCATTGAAAAGGCACTGTGAAAAATTTCAAATATTATCCTACATAATAAAAGCCTAATATGCTAAGTGTCCAGTCATCCAGTCGTTCGTTCAACCAATCAAAGTGTAATATGCTAATGATATGCTAAGGCCACTCAACCACTTGCTATGACATGCATTGACCACCAGGGGACAGACGCTCTGACCAGTAGGTTAGCTTGCTGCTGGGGTCCAGCTGATCGGGACTGAGCAAGACGGGCCAAACATGCCCTGGAGCCCTCCCACAGTCCCTCCCCAGCTGGCCAACCTCCCATGTCCCTCCCTGGCCCTGATTGTGCACTGGTGGGCTCCCACGGCCTGGCCTGCACCCTCTCGCAATTCAGGACCCCTTGGGGGATGTCTGAGAGCCAGTTTTGGCCTGATCACGCAGGCCAGGCCAAGGGATGCCACTGGTGCACGAATTTGTACCTCTAGTTAATAATAATTATAACATAATTTGGTCTTAAGAATAAGTCAAGAACTTCTTATAAAATTGGATATCTCTGTCCTAATGCTCATATTTTATATATCAATAACATAAATAATTTAAAATAAATGCCCACATCAGAAACACCAGATTCATCCTACTACAAGATAACCTTATCATATGTAAACAAAAGTATTAAATATATGATGTTATAGTGTGTATTGTTTTTATTATTTTCAAAATCCTTTATTGGAATCTATATAATATAAGTCTACTATGCAAATTGACCGAATGGCAGAACAACCAGCAGAATGACCGATGGCTGTGACGCGCACTGATCACCATGGAGCAGATGCTCAATGCAGGAGCTGCTCCCAGCCCGCAGGCCCCAGGCCAGCCAAGGCAGGTACCAACTGGGGGCCCCTGATTTCCCTGCCAGTCGCCCCACAGATCGATCCTGATTGCCAGCCAGGCCTAGGGACCCTACCTATGCACAAATTTCATGCACCAGGCCTCTAGTCTAAATATATTTGACAAATACAAAAAAATATATTATTTTTTTTTTACATTAATCCCAAATCTATGGAGTATTATCTGAAAGGTTAAGAATAAACTGAGTTATGAATAAATTAAAATACATTTTATTGCTCATAACTATTAGATTCACAATAAGCACACAGTCCAGTAAGTTTTTTGAATCTTTATGCATGCATTTTAATGTGAGCTGTGCATGTTAATGGCTTCAGCCAAATTATGAATGCTACATTACAGAATATAACAAAGACTGGACTATAGATAAGTAAGCTCTATTAAACAGAAATGACTTGTTACATAAAGTGTCCTTGCAGTTCTATTTTATGTATAACTTCTTGTATTTGCAGCGTTTCTGAACATTTTCATTTAGGTTTAAACCAAGTGAAACATACACTTTTCCACTTCACAGTCAGAATAATACATTTTCTTTAAATGTTTTACTTGCTACTTAAGATTCATTTGGAAATGTACACTTTAATTTTAATAAGATGCAATTCTGACAATGTGATGTAAAATACAATCAAGTGTGACATAACTCTTTAAATGTCTATTATTTTGTTTGCGTTATAGTTAGTAGTATATTTTTGGTTGATATTTCCAAATACAGAAGACAGTGTTATGTACATTCCAAAACTAAAGATAGATTTTTGGAAGTTTTCTAGGACAAATTGAAAACACACATACCACACACACACACACACACACACACACACACACACACACACATACACACACACACACACACCATTTACAAGACTGCTGTGGAAATCCAGTAGGTGGAGACATGTCAGTTTCTTATCTGTCTAGTCACCAGTTTGAATTGCTTTTCTTGTTTAGTTGCTTTTGAATGGCTATAGACATTTTGGTTGTATTTTTCAATCAGACAAAATTACCACCTGGCTTTGGATCTAGAATCTATAGCTGTGGCTCATATCTCATTGTTGCCAGTGTGACATTATTTAACTCTGGTAAATAAATATTTTGTCCTGAAACAAACTAGGTGTTTTCACAAAGAACCATCTGTCAAAGGCCTCTGCCAGGAACCTGGTAAATATTCCTTTCTGTAATTGGATTTTCAGCTTCTTTTTACAGAAACAATGCTGCATAATGAGAGAAAGTCTATTTTGAAATAATATTTTATTTCCATTCCGCACTTTTATCTGAGTGCTTCTATTCAAATTTGAATAATCTCCTCAAGTTACAAAGCATGATAACCAGTGGTTTTATATTACACCTGCCTCTTCAAGGTCAAGTCTCCAGAGAGAAGACAGGGAGGCATATGATGGGAATCACTTTGTATGTTAGGGGATTTTGAAAATCATAAAAGTGTTGTTGTCTAAACAATATTAGCGATAAAAGCCTGTCCGTGGGATTATTATAAAATTTGTCTACCATTTGATAAATCTAATTTTAAAAGGCAATTATATTTTGCCATGGTATTTGTTACACCATCTTTGTGATAAAACTGTTGAAATAATCTATTTCAGTAAAGGTGGCATATACAATCCAACATTAATGAAAGGTTGTATTACATATAAGAAAAGCAATGAAGCCTTAAAAAAGAGGAAAGTGTCTAGTATGTGGCAAGCATCATACTATGTAGCCATTAATACTATGTGCATAAATCATACAGTAAAGTGAGGGAGAGAGAAGATAATTCAAATAATCACCCACCCACCTAAGTAATTAGACACCCTGAAATACTTACCAATGCAAAGTACAAGTAGCTATACATATTAAAACTAAGTTGCAACATAGATAGCATTATCTTAATTAAATATAGCACTTATAAGTGATAATTATCAAAATGCATATGAAGTCTAAAACAACAATTATATTGGGAGATAAGGTATGGGAAGATGGTTATATTTTAATAGTCTGAATTATTTTTACTTTGCCAATACAATTTAATTATAGAAAATACCAATTGTAGAAAAATGTGAAATTATTTTAGTACAAATTAATTGATAAAACTATGTTAAAATTTCATCATTTCAACATGTGATAAAATAGATTACATTATTTAAAAATCAATTTTTATAAACTCACTGTTTTTCTTATTTTAAAGCAAATATCTGCAAGTTCAATTGCATTGATCAGAAATTCTACTCATTGATTTGCAGCTGCACTAGCTCAGTGGAAATTAGAATGATCTGCTTGTTTTCATCAATATGATAAGCTTTCATAAATAACAAACAGAGGAGTCAGTGACTTGACTGAGAAGAAGAGTTTATTTCCAGGGAAGTAGAAATGTTTTCTCTGTAGACCAGAGGTCAGCAAAATAGAGCCTGCAGGCCAAATCTAGTCCACGGCCTATATTTTAAAAGGGCTTCAAACCAAAAATGAATATTGAATTTTAAATATTTAAAGCTGCGGTCGCCAACCGGTGGTCCGCGGACCACTGGTGGTCCGTGAGGTCCGAAAGGTTGGCCACCGCTCATTTAAAGAAAGATCAAAAGAAAATTCTGTCATTTAAGGATCCCCATTCCTGGGCTGCTAGATTCCCTTAGATGTTTCTTACCTTTGTTTTTTCTTCTTCTGCGAGTCAGGGGATCTAGAATGTAAAAAATCAGTTTCCTTCTCTCAGCTGGCGGAAGGCACTGGTCAAGTCTTTTCCTCTGTGCGGTATGTTTTTATTATGGAGAACATGCGACACATAATTCACAAAGTTTCCTTTTTTCCTTGCCCTGTCAGAGCCATGAAGACATCTCTCTAGGTTCTTAATCATGAGAACCTGAAAGGGTTCTTAGAGGTAAAACCTATGAATGTGTGCCCTCCACCCCACTCTGCCAAAGACCATCACCTCTGGCATTTCCTCTCAAGTTAGTCCATACCCAGCCCCCATCAATTCATCAAAATGAGATAAAGGAGATATATATATATATATATACTACTATATGTAATACTTTAAACAATAATAATAAAATAAAATAAAATAAAATAAAATAAAATAAAATAAAATGAGATTTAAGCATTCCTATCAGTTTTTTATTCTGGTAACTTCTGATCAAAGAAAGCAAATCGTGGCTGTGACTCTTTGGATTCATCTGCTGCTCCAGATTGCAGGATGGGGGTACCAGGTAATCATACTTCTCTGATGAGTCCAATGAAAGTAATTGATTTTCAGGGGTTTTGTTTTGTTATGTTTTTATGGATAGTAATGACTGCTTATAACCATATTACATATTAGAGCTGAAATAGAAAAGTCTGTCTATCATACTATTTAACCCATCATTGGAACGGATGTCCAATGAAGGAAATTCCAGAATACTAAGAGGAAACAGAATTTTTACATAGGCACAAAAATGAGAGACCCCCTAAAATGCTTACTATTAAACTGGTTTGCAACTGTCCTACAATAATACGTAAAACATTTTTCCTTCATTCAGTATTTATACTTTTCACACATGGCATATACTAGAATCACCAATAATGTACACATTATAGTTCACAGTTTCTACAATGTATACATTATTCAACATATTCTAGTTAATAGTGTTGTACCATTTGGGTAATGTACTCTGCAGCAGCTACTTGTGCCTTGCATCATATTTTTATCCAGAAAATAAATATATTTTGAGCTATTATAATGTTAATAACAATATGCAGAAACAAGATCATGTAATGACTAAAATAAATATGAAACAATATAGTAATACAAGAAACATTGCCTGTTCTTACAATAGGAACCACAGACGCAATGGGTACTATAGTCCAAGAGAAAGGTAATAGAAAAGCTTAATAGAAAAGGTAAGACTTAATAAAAATCATAAAGAACTGGGTAAATGGAAAAGACAGGTGACAGAACAATATTCTCTCTCAGATTTTGATAGCAAGAGAGATAGTCCTACAGCTTTGGTATGAAGTACAAGTAGGATACTCCTACTTGTTAAAATCTCATGGTACTTATTTCTTGGTATACTGCAATTATCTTTTTAACACAAATTCAGCAGAGTGAATGTGAAACAGGGAATGTGAGAAATATTTAGAGAAATATAACTCTTATTATCCCTATAAAGATATATTTTTACAAACATTTATCTTATCTACAGATTCTCATAAATCCTGCTGAATTCTGTTGGGGTGAAAATAGTATTTTCTCAGTGTGATATGGCAGCAAGAAGAGAGCTGAGTTAATAATTAAAAAGATGTAGAATGATAGAATCTACAGTATATAAACAATTATTTAGCAATATTAAACATTTACAAAGACAAAAATGCATAGGTAACTAGAATGTATTAAAACTAAATATTTTTTAATATTTAAAATGTCTTTACCATTAGATTAGATAAAAATCAGAATTGATATACTGTTTTATGATGCATAATATGTATGCATATTAACATGAAGTTTATGCCCATTACATACTCTAGACAAGAGAGTTTTAGTTAATAGATTTTATAATGACTATCTTTGTACTCAATGTACATTTTCATTGGTTAAACATATTTTTGTTATATTTCTTGAAGTTGTATTTACATGTGATAAAATTGCCTAATTGCATTTGACTAATCAGAAAGTACTGTGGGGATATAATCAACATATATATTTAATATATTTAAGAATTATTATATGTAACTAGAAGCCCGGTGCACGAAATTCGTGCACGGCGGGGGGTTGTCCCTCAGCCCAGCCTGTACCCTCTCCAATCTGGGACTCCCAGGATCGGGCCTAAACGGGCAGTTGGACATCCCTCTCACAATCCAGGACTGCTGGCTCCCAACTGCTTGCCTGCCTGCCTTCCTGATTGCCCCTAACCGCTTCTGCCTGCCAGCCTGATCACCCCCTAACCACTCTGCTGCCAGCCTGGTTGATGCTTAACTGCTCCCCTGCCAGCCTGTTTGCCCCCAACTTCCCTCCTCTGCCAGCCTGGTCACCCCTAACTGCCCTCTCCTGCAGGCCTGGTCACCTCTAACTGCCCTCTCCTGCAGGGTTGATCACCTCCAACTGCCCTCCCTTGCAGGCCTGGTCCCTCACAACTGCCCTCCCTTGCAGGCCGGGTGCCTCCCAACTGCCCTCTCCTGCTGGCCATCTTGTAGTGGCCATCTTGTGTCCACATGGAGGCAGGATCTTTGACCACATGGGGACAGCTATATTGTGTGTTGCAGTGATGATCAATCTGTATATTACTCTTTTATTAGATAGGATAGAGGCCTGGTGCATGGGTGGGGGCTAGCTGGTTTGCCCTGAAGGGTGTCCCAGATCAGAGTGGGGTTCCCTTGGGGCGTGGGGTGGCCTGAGCGAGGGGCCTGTGGTGGTTTGCAGGCGGGCCACACCCCCTGGCAACCCAAGCGGAGGCCTTGGTATCTGGAATTTATTTTCCTTCTACAATTGAAACTTTGTAGCCTGGAGCAGAGCCAAGCCTGCTGCTTCCTCTGGAGCGGCAGCCATTTCTGTGGCAGTTAATTCACCTTCTACAATTGAAACTTTGTAGCCTTAAGTGGGTGAGCCCGGCCAGGGTGTGCGGAAAGCTTTGCTTCCCCTGTTGCCAGCGGCAACCCTGGCCTGCTCTCTCAAGCTCCATTCTGCCGCCCTTTGTTTGAATTTGTTTACCTTCTATAATTGAAACTTTGTAGCTTGAGTGAAGGCTTAGGCCTGCAATGGATATGGAAAGCTTGGCTTCCTCTGTTACCTGGGAAACCTTGCTCTCTGTGGCTGTAGCCATCTTGGAAGGGGGTTAATTTGCATACTCGCCCTGATTGGCTGGTGGGCGTGGCTTGGCTGGTGGGCATGGCTTATGTAGCGGAGTGATGGTTAATTTGCATATTAACCATTTTATTAGAGAGGATGTAATAAAAATATTTATTTTCCAACCATAATCCATTTATAATTTTCTCTTTGGTTCATGTGAGAATTTATCTATTAAACTTCTAGCTCCTTGTTATACAACTCTCATTTTTTAATTTAATGTTCCCTAAAATGACAATAACTTTTGATTCATACTTTCTTAAATGTTATTATGATTGTTAAAAGATACAATAAAAACATTTTCAATTCAAAATTAATTATGTTTTAGCCCAGCTGGTGCTGCTCAGTGGTTGAGCATCGACCTATGAACTAAGAGGTTATGGTTCAATTCCTGGACAGGGCACATGCCAGGGTTGTGGGCTTTAACCCCATTAGGGGGCATGTAGGAGGTAGCCAATCAATGATTCTATCTCATCACTTATATTTCTATTTTGCACTCCCTCTCTTTTCCTCTCTGAAATTAATTACTATATATATATATATATATATATATATATATATATATATATATAATATTTTATAAATATCAGCCATTAGAACAGAAATATATGGTAAGAATTGCATTTTTGTAGCTCTGTTTTATTATGATTATATATTTTGGTAACCAAATTTATTTTTTATGCCCCTCTCTGACATCTTATTTTGGAACAATTTAGGTTTACAAAAAGTTAATAGGTTAAAATACAAACATAGTAAAAATAACCATGATTACAATAATTAGTTAATACAATAGAAACACACCCAAAAAAAAGATGTAAAATGTGACATCAAAAACATAAAGTGTGGTGTAGGGGGAGGAAAAATGTTGAGCTTGAAAATGAGATCAAACTTAAATTGTTATTAACTTAAAATAGACTGATGTCAATATCAGTTGTTATGTGTAAGCTTCATGGTACCCACAAAGCAAAAACATATAGTAAGTACACAAAAAAGAAAGAAAAGAGAATATAAGCATACCACTTCAGAACGTCATCAAACACACACACACACACACACACACACACACACACACACACAAAATAACCATAATAACAACCTAAGTGTTCATTAATGGATGAAGAAAATGTGCTATATATAAAAAATGGAATATTTTTCAGCCATAAACAAGAATAAAACCTTGCCATTTGAAACACCATGGATGAACCTTGAGAGCATTATGGTAAGTGAAACAAGTTATATAGAGAAAGATAAATATCATAGGAACTCTCTGACATGTGGCTCAAAAGAATCAAGCTTTAGACAGAACAGATTGGTGATTGTAAGTTGTAGGGGATGGGTGTGGGAGAAATGTGTGAACTGTTTTTTGGACTTTTTTTAGCTTAAATAAATTAAATAAAATATAAAGAAACTGGGGAAAAAAATAGTTGCAAAGATAGGAAGGGAAGATCTCTCACACCCTTCATGCAGTTCCCCCTGATGGTATCACCCTACCTAATAAAACAGTAATATGCAAATTGACCACACCTTCGCTATGCCCAAGCCACACCCACCAGCCATGCCCACCAGCCAAGACATGCCCACCAGCCAATCAGATTGAGTATGCAAATAAACCCAACCAAGATGGCGGTTAATTTGTATACATAGGCGCCTTGAGCTGACCCCTGCAACTGATTGCAGGGAGCTGGGGTCCGCTCCGGCACCAGACCGAAAGCCTCCACTGGAGGCTTTTGGCCTGGAGCTGGAGCGGACACCCAGCTCCCCACTTTCGATGGATGGTGGGTGTGGTGGACACCCAGCTCCTCGCTCTGATTGGATGGAGCTGGGTGTCCGCTCTGGTGCACAAGCGGACCCCCTGCCATCGATTGCAGGGAGCTGGGGATTTCTTCGGCCTGGTACACCAGCAGAGCCCCTGCGATTGATCACCTGGGCAGGGAGCTGGGGGTCTGCTTTCGGCCTGGGCAGGAGCAGACCCCCTGCGATTGATTGTAGGGAGCTGGGGGTCCGCTCCTGCCCAAGAGGCTTTCGGTCTGAGCAGGCCTGGGCAGGGGGTGAGCCGGTGATCAGAGGGAGCTGGAGAGGCCTGCCCAGGCCTAAAGCTTCGGCCAGAGGCTTTAGGCCTGGGCAGGGCCCAGCCCTCCATTGGTGTGAACTATAGAGAAAACACCTTTTCTGACTGCACATTGGGTAAGCTTCCTGTATGCCACTGGTAATATTCTTAGTAACTTGGGTAATAAGAATCCAAAAAAGGTGATCTAGGGTTTTTCCACCACACTTCTGGGGAAAAAAATGAAGGTCCGCTGCTGGAAGGCTAAGAAATGTCATATCCTGCCCTAGCCGGTTTGACTCAGTGGATAATGCCTCAGCCTGCAGACAGCAGGGTCTGGGTTTGATTCTGATCAAAGCCAAGTACCTAGGTTGCAGGCTCCTCCCTGGCTGGGGCCCAGATCTGGGCTCATGCAGGAGGCAACCAATCAAAGTGTTTCTCTCTGTCTTTCCCTTTCTCTTCCACATTCTCTAAAAGTCAATGGAAACATACCCTCAGGTGAGGATAAAAAATAAATAAATAAATCCATATCCTATGAAAGACACATCTTGAAATTGCCTAAAGAAAGTTGTCATTTTTTCATGGTGAAGGGACTGGAGTCCGTGTTGATGAAAACACCTTGGTGGCTGTGGTGACTGACAGTGGCTGCGGCAGTGGGGTGATGGGGCTGGTGCCTTCCTCTGACCAGCCTGGTTGCCTCCCACATAGGGAGGCCAGACTGTGGCTTAGGTAAGCTCCCCGTGGGGCGCGGGCCTAAGCCGTCAATAGGACATCCCCTGAGGGCTCCCAGTATGTGAGAGGGGGCAGGTTGGGTTGAGGGACCCCCGACCCCCAGTGCACAAATTTCGTGCACCGTGCCCCTAGTCTATACTAATAAAAGGGTAATATGCTAATTAGGGTGGATTTCTTCTGGACAAAGCCGCAGCGCGCTGCAGCTGCAAGGGCTGGAAAAGAGAGGGTGGAGAGGTGAGAGCCTGGCAGCCCCTGGCCGCAGTGTGCCGGAAGTCCCACCTCTGCTCATGAGCTGCACAGGATACACCTTTTCTGATCTCTCATTGGCTAAGCTCCCAGTACACCACTCACAGTGTTCTTGGTAACTTGGGTAATAAGAATCCAAGAAGGTGATGTGGAGTTTTTCCGCCTCACTCCTGGTGGAAAAAATGAAGGTCCACTGCTGGAGGGGCTAAGAAATGTTATATCCTGTCTTAGCCGGTTTGGCTCAGTGGATAGAGCCTCGGCCTGCTGACAGCAGAGTCCGGGTTCGATTCCAGTCAAGGGCATGTACCTAGGTTGCTGGCTCCTCCCTGGCCTGGGCCCAGCTCAGGGCTCATGCAGGAGGCAACCAATTGATGTGTCCCTCTCACATTGATGTTTCTCTCTGTCTTTCCCTCTCTCTTCCATGTTCTCTAAAAATTAATGTAAACATATCCTCAGGTGAGGATAAAAAATAGAAAGAAAGAAAGAAATGTCATATCCTATGAAAGAGACATCTTGAAAATGCCTAAAGAAAGTTGTCATTTTTTCGTGGTGAAGGGACTGGAGTCCATGTTGATAAAAACACCTTGGTGGCTGTGAGGGCTGGCAGCCTCAGCAGCTGGCAGTGGCAGTAGCAGTGAGGGGGTGATGGGGGTGTTGCCTTCCCTTGATCGGCCTGGTTGCCTCCCACAGAAGGAGGCCAGACTGCAGCTTAGGCCCACTCCCTGTAGAGAGTGGGCCTAAGCCATCAGTAGGACATCCCCTGAGGGCTCTCGGACTGTGAGAAGGGGCAGGCGGGGCTGAGGGACCCCGCAGTGCATGAATTTTCATGCACTGGGCCTCTAGTCCTATATAATAAAGAGCTAATATGCTAATTAGACTGAACAGCAGAACAACCATCCAGACAACCTTCTGGACAACCTTCTAGACGACGCTGGGGCTGCAAGGGCTGGCCGAGGCAGGTGGGGCTGCGAGGGCCAAGCCCCTTGTACGAATTTCGCGCATCGAGCCTCCAGTTTTACATAACTGTGGTACATTTATAAAAATTAAGAAATTAACAGTGGTACAATGCTTTTGCTAAGCTACAGAATTTATGCGAATTTTGCCAGTCTTTTCAATTATGTGCTTTTTCTGTGCCAAGATACTGGATCTACATTGCACTTAGTTATGCAATAAATGCCCTCAATATGTGTCAGTTTCCTAGTATTTATTTTCAATAATTTTGCCACTTCTGAGAGTTATTGCTTGAGCCTTTTGTAGAATGTCCCTTGATTTGGATTTGTCTGGTGACTTTTCATCATGTTGAAATTACTCATCTGATATTACTTCTAAAGCCTTTTTGGATCCCCTATGGCAGAGTGACATTTAAGCTCTCAGAACATTTAAAATATACTTCTTCAAAGTAATTACCATGCTGCAATGGATAGCACTAATTTATCATCTCTGAGTCACATTTTTTTTTATTTTAACATTTCAGTGTTTATTTTCCTTTCCTAAATTAGAGATTTATTTTGAGAAAAATATAATAATTCTGAGTCTTTTCCTTATTAAAATAAAAACCTGCTACTTCATCACTGAAAAATTACAAGAATAATGAACTCAAATCAAATACCTGATTGCTTTTGCAAATATTGTGCCCTGAGCAGAGTGCAGTTTCTGAGAGGACATATCAACAATAAGAATCATATGATCTACTATTTAATGTAACTATGACTAGACATCTTCAATCTGTGAAGCCTCTTTTACAAATCTGAACATAATTGTGTGTTAGATGTATGCAATAACCTTTATCCCTGTGTCTTTAATAATGCAAACTTTGATTTTGTTTTGGTATAAAATGTGCTTATGCTCCTGAGAGATCTCTGAGATACGTATTTTACAATGGTGTGCTAATTGCTGTTCAGGACTTTTCTTGATGGTGATTAATAATTAGGGTCTCCTCTACTGCTTCTCTTTCTAAAAGACCTTTATCCACATGAACACTTTGACCTTTTCAATTGCATGGATTAACGTTAGAAATAGGTGGTATTAATGTTTTGTCCTTTCATGCCTGGAGCTTGGAATAATGTTTGCTTTCTCAATAGCATTCAGTAAGTTTACATTTCCCTCAGTGAATGTGACTTTAAAGGTGGCTCCGTAGTGGGTCTTACTTTGGTATTCGTGAAGCTTTCAAGGACACTTAGCAGTTTCTTGGTGTTTGCTGAATTTTCCTTGATGCATTCATGTCATCCTAATGATAGATTTTAACTGGGCTGCACAAATACATGCACTATTTATAAAGTTGTCTGCTTTTTATTCTTTTTTTATAACAAATTTAAAATGGCAGCTTTTGCGCCTGTCATCCAAATCTGCCAGGGAATGACAATGGTGTGAAGCAATCTTGATACTGCAGAGCTGTGTTGTAGAACTAAATGTATCTTTAATATACAGCCTCCTAATTAGGCAGATCACCTATTGTTCATTTATACATAGAAAGAGTGAAAAATAATGTGATTTGAGAAAAAAAAAATTATTGACATGCATACGGGAAGGAAAAGCATACTATTTAGGAAAAATGGGTTTGACACAGTAATAAAACTATGAATCAAGAATATAACAACTTGTAGTTGCCATTTATCTGTATATGCATGTTTGTTATGTAGAAATAAATAATATAAATGTTTATACATTTATGCATTTTTCACCAGATATAAAAATATATACATACGTAGTGATTAAAATATATGAGCTCTATATTAAAGTGTTTAACATATTAGCATATACCTAGATGTAGTACAAAGTGGAAAACAAAGTGAAACTTCGTTCACATTTTTTTCTAATCATTTTGAGTGGACTAACAGCGCACTGGAAGTTAAACCCACAGTTTTATGTTTTATGAGTTTATTTGAACATACTTCAAATAAAGGTAGATTAGTGAGAATTTTGGCAGAAAAATCTCTTATTTTTTACACATGCAAAACTCACTTGAATGCAATCATTTGAATGCTGACATGAACAGCTATATTAGTGCCCATGATTTAATAGTGAGAACTGTGTCTCTATAGGGCAGTATAAAGTGTGTGGATGTGCACATGTATTCACACAGGAACAGAAAGCATTTTTATAATCCAATTTTTACTTGCTCCATTATACTTTTAGTTGACACAGTACTTTATAAAGAATAAATGAATACATTATATTTGGTAGGTTACTATAAAAACTGTACAGGGTAAAAATTATTTAATCCGATAATTTGCCCTTGTTTTGTAATCTTCATATGTTAAAAAGTATTCTAGATATATTCATTTGCTTTGCTTTAAAACGCTATGAAATAAATCAAGGTATTACCTTTTCCTTTAACTTTGAGAAAATTGAACTATATTGAGTCTTGACTACTTATCCAAGATGATATATACTCTAGTAGAATGATAGGCGCCTCTTAATACTTAGATTTTGTTAAACTCTGAATTTTATAATACAAATTAAGCACTAAATAGTATTATTTTTAAAAATGTATTTTTATTGATTTCAGAGAGGAAGGGAGAGAGAGAGAGAGAGAGAAAAACATCAATGATGAGAGAGAATCCTTAATTGGCTGCCTCCAGCACACCCCCTACTGGGGATCTAGCCCACAACCTGGGGATGTGCCCGGACCTGGAATCAAATGCTGACCTCCTGGTTCTTACGTCAGTGCTCAACCACTGAGACATGCCAGCTGGGCTGAATAGTATTATTTTTTATAGCTCAGAAGTTTTTTGACAAATTATTCTTATTGCTCAGGAATATTTTTTGACATTTAAAAAAATCTTGTTCAACTGAACCTTGTTCCAGTGTTCAACAAGCACAATGCTGACATGAACATTTAAACCCCAAATCCAAGTACA
Source organism: Cnephaeus nilssonii (assembly GCF_951640355.1). Classification (NCBI taxonomy): domain Eukaryota; kingdom Metazoa; phylum Chordata; class Mammalia; order Chiroptera; family Vespertilionidae; genus Cnephaeus; species Cnephaeus nilssonii. The sequence continues at coordinate 82,598,439 of NC_137072.1, read as the reverse complement.
AGCACAATGGTAGGTATTTAGTAACTAGTTGTCAAAAAAGATTGAATTAAAATGTAAACCTTTTGATTTCATTACATCATGAAACTGAATATAAAATAATCTTCCAAATTTGATGAAATAAGAAATGAACATAACTAAAACAATAAATTTATATTCTAATGAACTGTCTTGCCTAATCTAGTTTCAAGTTAGTTAATATTTCTGAGGGAATTGTAATTCCTATTCTTATATATTAACTAGAGGCCCGGTGCACGAAATTCATGAACGGGAGTGTGTGTCCCTAAGCCCAGCCTGCACCCTCTCCAATCTGGGACACCTCGAGGGATGTCCGACTGCCCATTTAGGCCCGATTCCAGTAGGATCGGGCCTAAACGGGCAGTCGGACATCCCTCTCACAATCCAGGACTGCTGGCTCCCAACTGCTTGCCTGCCTGCCTTCCTGATTGCCCCTAACCGCTTCTGCCTGCCAGCCTGATCACCCCCTAACCACTCCCCTGCCAGCTTGTTTGCCCCTAACTGCCCTCCCCTGCAGGTCTGGTCACCCCTAACTGCCCTTCCCTGCAGGACTGGTCACCCCAACTGCCCTCCCCTGCAGGCCTGGTCCCCCACAACTGCTCTCCCCTGCAGGCCTGGGTCCCCCGCAACTGCCCTTCCCTGCAGGCCCGGTCGCCCCCAACTTCCCTCCTCTGCTGGCCTGGTCACCCCTAACTGCCTTCCCCTGCAGGCTTGATCGCCCCCAACTGCCCTCCCTTACAGGCCTGGTCCCTCCCAACTTCCCTCTACTGCTGGCCTGATCACCCCCAACTACCCTACTTTGCAGGCCTGGTCCCTCCCAACTGACCTCCCCTGCTGGCCATATTGTGGCAGCCATCTTGTGTCCACATGGGGGCAGCCATCTTGTGTGTTGGAGTGATGGTCAATTTGCATATTACTCTTTTATTAGATAGGATAGAGGCCTGGTGCACAGGTTGGGGCCAGCTAGTTTGCCCTGAAGGGTGTCCCAGATCAGGGTGGGGGTTCCCTTGGGGCATGAGGTGGCCTGGGCGAGGGTCCTGTGGTGATTTGCAGGCCAGCTAAGCCCCGACAACCCAAGTGGAGGCCCTGGTATCTGGTATTTATTTATCTTCTATAATTGAAACTTTGTAGCCTTGAGCGAAGCCAAGCCTCCTGCTTGCACTGTGGCCGCAGCCATTTTTGTTGGGATTTATTTATCTTCTATAATTGACACTTTGTATCCTTGAGTAGAGGCCTAGGCCAGCCAGGGTGTGCAGAAAGCTTGGCTTCCTCCATCACTGGAGGCAAATCAAGCCTCCTGCTCTCTCCAGCTCCGTAGCTGCTGCCATTTTTGTTGGGATTTATTTATCTTCTATAATTGAAACTTTGTAGCCTTGAGCGGAGGCCTGGCCTGGTCAGGGTGTACGGAAAGCTTTGCTTCCTCCATTACCAGGGAAACCCAAGCCTCCTGCTTGCTCTGTGGCTACAGCCATCTTGGTTGGGTTGATTTGCATACTCGCTCCTGATTGGCTATTGGGTGTGGCTTGTGGTTGTAGCAGAGTAATGGTTAATTTGCATATTACTCTTTTATTAGATAGAATGGGGAAGTTTATTCAGATAGGATGGGGAAGTTTATTCTGTAACAACATGAAGTATACAACAGAAAATATTAATGCAGGAAGCTAAAAGCATGTTAAGTTTTCTAGGTATTTTAATTGATATTCAGTGTAGATTTAAGACAAACAATAAAATCCAAATGAGTAGAAGCATATTGAAATTTTTTCTAATTCTAATATTCAATCAGAGCAGATACATTAAAAATATATTAAATGAATTATAGAGAATATCAAAATTAGATTTTCCTAACTGGAACAGTTTGGAAGATTAGTCAAACTTGTTATTAATCACCATAAAAATTAAAATTTGTGATACAAAACAGATTTCCATTATCTAGCTTTTTATTAAAAACACTGTAAGCATTTATTTTACAGTTCTACAAACTATTCCAAAATCTCTCTAAGGATATTAAATATAGTTATTCTAAAACTTCTATTATCTCAAATGATTATTTCCTTGGCTAAGATTGTTTTTACATTTTATTTTTGCTGGTTCTTTCTTGGTGTTTGTTCTCACAAGTTTTAGTGAGTCTTGTTGATAATAGTTATATATTTGAATTTTCTGACTACTCAAATGATTGTAGAGTATGTACTCAAAGGGTTATTCTGGTAGCTTATCTTTGGGGAGTCATTCATACTGTTATCTTTTAACTTAAAAATAAAACAAAACAAAACAAAACACCTCATTGGTCCAAATATCTATACTTCTAGTGTGGGTGAATCCCACTTCTTCTGTTGTCCAACAAAGAATGAGTTGGGAAGAGGCATTGACTAAGCAGTTGCTCAAAATTGTATATGCTTGGTGATTTTCTCCAAACTCCTAGTAGGGTTTTTAATAGTTTTAAGAAAATGAACTAAAAATTTTATCAGAAATCCACTAATAGTTTTCACTATTTTATATACAGGGTAAAACATATGCAGTGTGAATTTAATATTTTCAATTTTTGCTTTTGTTTTGGCAAAGTAACATATTAAAGAACACAGCTGAGTAAGTAGTATCTTTCTTGCAGCTTTAAGTGCAGTTTTTACTACTTACACATGACATCATAGGTTCATTAGCATATAATGATGGAGTTAGAGATCTTAGATGGAGTTAGAGATCACTCAGCTCACTCCCATAACAATTCTTTGTTTCTCCACTATCCAAGGGAAATTATACTTTGGATATTTTTTTTCTTTACTAGTTTCGAAAGAAGTTTCTTATGCACAACAAGGCTTTATTGTTATAGCCTCTATAATAATATTTGCAATTACAATATTATTATAATCACTCCTATGCCATCATAGCAGTTAAAGCAAGATATGCAATACATTTGAGAAAATGTTTCTCAAGATAAATTTTTCTACCTGTCTTTTAACTTACAGTGAAAAACATCCTTGTTATTAACTTATTTTCCTCATTTCTGTTGATGGTTCCCTCAAAGTGTTTTGAAAGATGTAGCTAACAAATTAGCAGATTGTTAGATAAGATAAGGAGCTAAATTTAAGTTATGATTTTATAATCCTATTCCTAATGCATTGTAAAATATTAGAAAACCATTTAACCTGTAGGTGAGCTTACCTATAACAACTAAAATCTTTTCTAACTTATAATTCTTTGCCATCTATAAAAATGCTCTTGTAACTTGACATTGAGAAATCTGTTTAAGAGATGTTTATTATCACTAAAACATGACAAGCATGTAATTATATTATAAACTATATCATTTTAACACATTGTTCTAAAAAAGATATGGCAGGTAGACAACTGGTAGTCATTCCTAAAAATTGTCATGGATGCTTTCAGTGGAGGCAATCAGATAATAATCCTGTGCTTTTTGAACTAAAAGCTCGATATTTTCTCACCCTGTGAACTCTAAACTAGAGAGAAGTACTACTTTTGCCAAAGAGATAGAAAAGCTGTAGCAACAATGGAATCAACATCACCACTACAATTCCTACTGTCATGCTTATGTCAGATATGACAAACTTTGAAAAGGGTCCGTGTAACTGGTATCTGCCATGTACCTTTACACTCCAGGCAATTCTAAAGCAAAGAAATAGAGGCTGTGGATTTTGTTTGATGGTGGGTAAAAATGTGTTGGTACCAAAACATAACTATAAAACGTAACTGCTAACAGTTACTTGTAAAGCATCTGAAGATTATGTGTAAAACTATAGTTAGTTGATATTGAGGTAAAAAGAGTACTCAAATGATTTATGATCTTGGTGCAATCAAAGAGACAGATTATTCTCCTATTAAGAAAGTGGCCATGAACATGGGCAATAGGGTAGTGAACACTGGGGGTGTGGGTAGGTGCTGGAGGAGGAAGGGTAAAGGGAAGGGGGGATGGGAGACATCTGTAATACTATCAACAATTATATATAAAACAAAAAGTGACACTTGACAGTTTCTAAAAAAAAAACAAATTATATAGTTATGATTTCCAGAATCACTAAAGTGATCTAAACCCTGAACTAGAATGCTGAAGTGAAGACTCTATTTTCAATTTCTTGATTTACTGTACCCTGTGTGGTGATGGGCAAAATCACCAATCTCCTGGAACAGTTTATCTCCTGAACAATACTTCTCGTACAAATACTTCATAATTTTATAAAATTACGCTGTGTATTTTAGGTTCAAATCTGACTATATTTATTTTACTTCTTTAGTAGTAGTAAGGTTTTACCTGATGTCATTTATTTATTTTTGGATAAACTTAGAAAAAGACTCATATTTCCTGGCTTATTTAGAAGTTTACTGATTTTTTCATTTCCTCTAAACTATTTTAATAAAAGAACAGATGTCACTCAAGGATACAAAGAACATAGAATCTCTACAAAATGAAAAAAGGAGCTAGTCATGCTGACAACACCAAAGTGCAGTTATTCCTGGGCTTTTAAGCAGAGGAGCAGACATCAGCGAGGAGGAAAAACTAGTCGTCGGAGCTTGAAATTTGAACTAATACAAATCTTTGTCTCCTCTTAGTTAGATCTAGCCATCTTCAATCATATGGAGGTCAGTCTCATTTATCTGCTCATGTTCTTTAAGTGCCCCACCCCCACTTGGCAAATAGTTTTTACATAGTATTGCAAGTACTTTTTCTAGAAATTCTCTTACTTCTAACATATTTAGATGGTGACAACTTTTTGTCTTATCATCTTAAGTGATTTATAGAATTTTATTTAAAATTATTTCTAAGTCAGTAGCTCTCTATACATTATACACATCAGAATTATAATAATAAATAAATAACCTTTTATGGTCTTCAAATGAGCAGTGAAATATTTTGAAATTTGAATTTTCTGCAATATGTTATTTATGGCAATGATATTGAAATATGGAAATAATTGTTGGAGTTGATAATTAAAGTATACTAATTGAATTGTAGTATGAATCAAAGAAAGATCCACAATGAGAGAAAGGAGAGAGAGAGAGAGAGAGAGAGAGAGAGAGAGAGAGAGAGAGAGGAGAGAGAGGAGAGAGAGAGAGAGAGAGAGAGAGAGAGAGAGAGAGAGAGAGAGAGAGATTAAAGTTAATCATGGAAGAAACAACATTAATTGGAAGAGCAGTATGAGAAATACAGACAGAGAAAGGGAGAGTCAGTGTATTGCTTTAAATTTGAAAGGCATCCCCAACAAAATAAATTTTTGTGTAATACTAAACAAATTGGGGATCAGGATAATAGAATTAAAATATTTACAGATTTTATGAAATGATACCATAGTCCCTAAATCCTAATATTTAGTGAGTAAGCAACATCCATTATCTCCTTACTCCACTACTCACATTCCGATTCCAGTAGTACAACTTTTAATTAAATATTTTATTTTTAGTGTTAGTACTAATATAAATATTGGCCAGATAAATCTTCTCTTTTTAATAAAATTATATATTTTTTATATATATTGACACATAAATGGCAATATAAAGTTGAGAATATTGGGACCTATCTACATCTGGCCTGTGGTTTGAGTTTTTTCTAAACCATTATAATGCAAAGTATATATCATATAGTCTTCTAAGTGATATGTATATAAATTGGTGGAAATCACATATAATTATATACCAAAAAGTAAATGCATATTCTACAGAATCTTTTAGAAAAAATGTTCATTTTCTGTAATAATTGGAGCAATTTAATTTTTTCCCCTTTTCATTTAGAAAACCAACCAGAGCAGCAAGGATAATTTTTAATTTAATTTATTAGGGTGACATTGGTTAATAAAATTATATGGGTTTCAGGTATACAGTTCTACAATACATCATCTGTATATTGTACTGTGTGTTTATCACCTCAAGTCAAATCTCCTTCCATCAACATTTATTCCCTCTTTACCTTCTTCAACCTCCCCCAACCCCCCTTTCTTCTGGCAATCACCATACTGATGTCTGTGTCCATGAGTCTTTTTTTTTCTTTCTTAATCCTTTCACCCTTCTCACTCTGCCCCCAACCTCCTCCCCCTGACAGTGTCAGTCTGTTCTCTGTATTCAAGATTCATCTCCACTTAGTTTATGTTCATTGCATTCCATGTATGAGTGAAATCATATGGTACTTGTCTTTATCCTGTGGCTGTTGGTGGGAATGCAGACTGGGTGCAGCCACCATGGAAAATGGTATGGGGTTACCTCAAAAAAATCTACACTAATAAAAGAGTAAGATGCAAATTGACTGTACCTTTGCAATGCCCACCAGCCAATCAGGAGTGAGTATGCAAATTAACTCAACAAAGATGATGGGTTAATTTGCATACACAGGCACTGAGTGGCTGGGGGCGGGGTGGAGCAGGACACTTGTGTACTGAACCACCCCAGCTGCTCTGGGCCTCTGGGCAGCGTGGGAAGGTGGAAAGGTGCCTCTGGCCGGAGCGAAGGCGGTGCCGGCAGCCAGGGGAAGGAAGGCCCATTCTTGCATGAACCTTCGTGCATTGGGCCTCTAGTAAATAAATAAAAATGTAACTGCCTTAAGGGTAATTTTTTAAGAAGATAAAAACTACATTCTCAGCTAAATTGGGATACAGAAAAGCCTCCAAATGTCTTATCTGGTAAAAATGTGGCTGAAAGTCTATGCCAGCCAGCAAGCCTACATTGGAAGTCAAGAAATTGCCTTTAGGAGGAAAAGATTCTGTATTTGTATATTTCAGAAATCACTAGTGCATATCCACTTCCAGAAGGAATAAAAAATGCTCCATCATGGTAAGAATGGGCAGTAAATGTATTATCATTTGTATTGAGAAGGAAGAAGGTTTAAAGTGTGTGGGAGTGCCCAGAGGTGACTGATCTCATAAATGTCCCTGCCAAATATATCTCCTAAAAGTGTCTGCTTCACATTTGAAGAAAAGGACTGTGTCTTTTGGTGACAGTATGCACAATTCAAAGAAAACCCAGGTTATCAGTAGAAATCCCCATGAAATGGATTAGGTTCTAAGCACCATACAATGGGTGGCTACACAGAGGTAGCATACATTATGGGAATAGCTCACCACTGTAGTAACAGAGTAGGGAGACATTTACTGTGAAGCCTACTTTCCACTGAAACTTCCTGCTATTGTTAGAGAAAACCGGAGAAGAACCAAGCAACGCTTAGAAAGATGGAGTTACATTTAATACGCGTTGGCCCAAAGGAAAATGTCTCTCAAATTCTGGACCCCAACATGAAGGAACTTTCCCTATTTATATGTTTTTACCTTCTTTGTCTCCCAAATATGGGGTATTTCCGGCCCCCTTTGCAAGTTCTTAAAGAGCCCCTATGTGCTGGGGCCTTGAGACCTCAACCAAAATTACCAGCACTGATAACTTTGTCCGGGAAGGTTTAATGGCCTCTCTGAAGTGGGAGTAGTCTTATTTTCCTTATTATTTAAGCAAGCAAGCATTTACAGAAGCCAAATAGCAGGGTTAAAATTTCAAACAGCAGTTTTTATATAAGATGGATGCTTCACTATTAATGCAGAAAAACAAAGCTTCAAGTATCAATAGAACAATCTTAAAGATGAAACAATATAATCAGAAAAGGGTTTCAATAACAACAAAAATCAGATAACACCATTCAGTGTTTGGATGTGCTTCCCTGTTTCTAGCCCGCTAAACAATTCAAGACTTAGACTGAAAACTACACAGATGGAAAGATTTAAGTCACTAACAATTTATTTATACAAACATTCTTAACAATATATGCAAAACAATAGCATAGATATTTCTAGAAACAAGCAAATGGACTTAGATTTATGTTTAATCTATACGAGGTGTCTGCCCAAGCAGCTAATGTGATAATAAACTGCATTAGTAGCAGTATAAATTCCATAAAAAGGGAGTTAAATCTCCTGCTTTACTTTGTAGACAAAACACCTTCTGTATAAGTATACTCCCTTTCCTTGCTATTGACAATAAGTAAATAGATCTTTTAAATAAAAAAACAAAATGACAAATATTTTGAAATTTAAAAAGAGATTCAAAAGATTTGTGAGCTCTCTTGAAATCTTTGTCTACTTCCTGAAATTGAGATTGATGTCTCTGTTTCTTTGCCTCTCTGCACTATGAAATTAGTTCAGAGAGGCAAAGAAACTATTCATTGATATCAAGGTTGAGGAAGATGGGAGTTATGAAAGAGAACTACCACACCTTCCTTAAAATGTATAGATTAGTCAAGTAACTCATTTTAAGTCACATATTCAGGTAGATCTGTGAATCTCTATTTGCTTGCCTTTGCCAATTGTCTGTACTCTGAGATTAAAAGCATTCATTGAATTCCTAAAACATGTTCCCTTCATAAATGTTAGTTTAGATAAAATTAGTATTATATTCAACTATATTATTTCATTGAAGCCTAATCTCATAAATTATTTTAAATGAATTAATGAAGATGAATAAAGAAAAGAAATCATTCTCCTTAGTCATGTTTTCCTTGCTTTCATTTTTGCACCTAGCTATTTCAGGTGGTTGTTATGATTCAATCACTAAATATAGTGCAGTCTAAAAGACCAATGGCAAATTTAATCATGGAAGGACTACTTTTGATTAGGAACTTTTTCATATTTATTGAATACTGAAATAGTCCTGGGTATATTTCTGGTAACAAACATAGTAGCTTAAAATCTTAGAATCTAACAGTTGGAAGTTGGAAATTAGGTGCATTATTCAGAACTCATTCAGTTGCAAGTGATAGAAACCCAATTCAATATGGCCTAGAAAAGAATTATTTAAGGAAGCACATAGGATTTATCTGACAAGCACTAGATAACACAAATAATTAAGGACAGTATTTCAGGAAATAGAGAAGCCCTAGGTCTCTTATGGTTTGGACACAAGACATTCTATGTATCATTTTCTGCTTTAATTCTTAATGTTCAACCTTTTACTTGTATTTTTCAACATAGTTTCTTGTAGTTTTGGGTTATTAACCCCTCTATAGCAGAGAGGAAGAAAAATACTTTCTCTGGGATGTCAGGAAGAAAAAGTCCATAGATTAATTCCAGTTGACATGTCTCCAGGTACCAGCACTTCACTGATCAATCATTTTGTCCAGGGCCATAGTGCTTGGGTACTATGGTTTCTCTAGCATTGGTCACATTACCAACCCTAAGTTGTTGGGTGAGTACGTTCTTGTAATAGAAATTAGAGGGTAGAGATGCTGGCAGAAAAATATAATAGTCACAGGTTACCACTGGGTTGCCCAACACACATGAACATTTCTCCTTTATATATATTTTTTAAAATGCACCCTAACTTTAATACAACTATAAAATATATAGTCACAAATTAATCCCAAAGAAAGGCCCTCCACAATAACATCTAACAACTGCATTGAAAACCAATCAACAATATACCTGGTCATGTGAATTACTCCACTGTAACTAGAAATGGCTTATCATGATACTGTCAACTATGGCAAAAATATGTATATATACTACAGAAGCTATAAGCATACAAAATTCTCCTTTATAGATAAACAAAGAAATCCCATATCACAGTCCTTATAGATCAAAGTAAATATCATAACTTGTTAAGTAGTATTTTGTAAGTTTTATTTATTGGTTGAGTGATTCCCATGGTCAGGATTTATGATTGAGAAGATTCCCTTTCTTGTGTTCTCAGTAGACAACATCAGAATGCAGCACTAGGGATCATTTCCCTAATGGGTGCTGCACAGCTTTAGCAGTCAAAATTACCTTTGTCATGTTTATGATAGTCTGAAATTCGCTCTAGTTATAGGGCAATCATAAAACGTCTTTTTAATATAGTTTTAGAGTTTCTATGGCAATGCAACACCATGAACACAGTTGTCTGTTGATTTATCTGAACCTAAGTCCTGCCTTTGGGATTTCAGAAGACAGTTGGGGGTCTCTACAACCCCTAGACCTCAGTTACAGGGTTCTGCTTTAACCTCGACCACGAAGCAAAGTGAAACTGTTAGTTAACTTGGTTAATTGGAAGATCCCCCTTGCCTTTCCCCAGACTACACTTCCATTGATATACTTTTCAGGGAAGAATATTTGTGGGTTTGTTTTTGTTTTGTTTTGTTTTGTTGTGGTTTGGCTGAGAAGAGGCCTGGTTTTCTAGAATACTGATTTGAAGAGCTTGGAGAATTCATGCTTCTCCCATTTCTCTGGATCCTCCTGAGTGCTCATCTTATATCCTATTGAGTGTCCCACCTCCTGTCATTTCTCACTAATTTACTATGGAGCACTGGATTTAGCTTTTTTGTTCTGAAAGATGGATTATTCCCTTCACTACTGCATTTATAAATAACTGGTCACAGCAGAAAAGGAATTTTAGCAAAACAAAATTTCTTTTTTAGCAAAACAAAATTACATGGGTGGTTCTTTATGCCTCCCTTTCTGATTTAAGGTATGCCAACTAGGAAAGTAGTCCCTTTGTTGAAAAATCCTACTAAAGGTACAAGAAGTGGCTCAGCATTACAGTATCCTGGGCTTTACTATCAGGCTCTGGTAGCAAAGCTCTCCAACAATGTTCTCAGAATAGGGACATGCGTGCTGAAATGTTTATTCCCTCAGTTTTTCAAAACGAAGATTGTGGAAACTCTGGGCCAGGCTTTGGCCTTCTTTGGGATCAAATATTTATATAGTGACACAAACAAATATAGGTTTCTAGGTATGTGATGAAAAAAGTACATATATTTATAAGCGCTATCTAAAGCTATGAGTAAGAAGCCCTGACTGGTTTGGCTCAGTGGATAGAGCGTCTGCCTGAGGACTCAAGGGTCCCAAGTTCGATTCTGGTCAAGGGCATGTACCTTGGTTGCGGGCACATACCCAGTGGGGTGTGCAGGAGGCAGCTGATCAATGTTTCTCTCTCATCGGTGTTTCTAGCTCTCTGTCCCTCTCCCATCCTCTCTTTAAAAAATCAATAAGGTATATTTTTAAAAAATAAAGCTACGAGTAAGTTAAAGACTTTTTAAATTCAAAGTTTATCCCACAATCATTTAACCAGTTCCCTTGTTACAACATAATAAACAAGATTGTCCTAGCCCAAGATGGAGAAATCCTCATTATCTACTCTTATCCCCTCCACTTGGTCAGTTTTGTATTTAAGTCTCTCATAACAATATTCCATATCAAATGCCAATTTTTAAAATAGCTCTAGTTGCAGTGATTGTGGTCAATAGAAACTGATGTTAGCTCCTAACATCATGTTATGATGTTAGCTTATTTATTACAAATATATGGGATGATTCTCTTAATAGAAGAAAGAGTTGTAGAAACTACAGTGAAACCTGGGACCTGGGACTAGATCATCAGGCAGTCAGAAACCTGGCTCATTTAAGGAAAACGCATAAGGACAGGATATAAAAAGGAAAAGAAACATCAGAGAGGCAGATTATGGTAATATGTTATACTAAGTAAAAATTATTGAAGACTTTTCTATGTGAAAAAAAGCTCAATTTTTCATAGTCAGTCCCAGGTGTCCATGGTGCTCCCGCTGTGTCCCAAGGGGAATTACAGCATGAGGTTGAATTACAGCATGTAAGGAATGGACGATAATAAGAAAATTAAGGACTTGGAAACTTTTTATTTCAATACTGACTTAAAATTGAAAATGGAGCTGCTGAATAAAGTTATACCCAGGTGGTGGCAAAGAATAATAATAAAAGATCTTAAATCTTCTGATTCCCAAGCTTTTAATTTTTATACTATTTCATAAAGAGGCATTGTGCTAATAAGTTTTTAGCTGTAATTTGAAAACTGAACACATAAACTTGAAATTATCAGAAGTTATAATCTTTAATCTGATGGTTTAATTTTTCCTGAGGAATTTTATGAGAAAAATTTGAATTTATCTGATCCAAAATTATTTGTGAAATGAAAAGCACTTTGTTTTTAACTTTATTTTTATTGTTGAGACTATTACAGATGTCCCCATTGTTCCTCCCATTTGCCCACTTCCACCCAGTTCCCCCTGCCCTCTGTCATCACCCCTCTATTGTCTATGTCTATGGGTTATGCGTATGTGTTCTTGGGCTAATCCATTCACCTTATTTCATCCAGTGCAGCCCCGTCCCCTCCGACAGCTGTAAACAGCATTTTAGACAGCAAACCAACTGTGAGATAACATAGTGTAAATCCTATAGTATACATACTTAAGTATTAGAAATTCCCAAAGATTACATGCAACAAACCTAAAAAGGTTTGTCTCCCCAACTCTGCACATAAAAGACACAGTTAGAAAATTCTGTCTAATCAGCTCCCTGAAAGGCAGAAGTTTCTAAAATGTCCAGGACTGAAAGCCACAAACTGATTTAAGCATTGAGAGGTAATTCTGAAGTGAGTGCTTTGTTGCAGCAGCAACTGACAAGGAGTGCAAAGGCCGTGAACAGACAGGAAATGGGCAAGAAAGAATTATCCTCTTTTACTAAATATCCTTGCCAACTAGAGTTCAAACAAACTCTTATCAGGCAAACCAGATGAGGGAGCTGTTATAATCTTATCTTAATGTGACAAGTGTGTTGATAAACACTTCAAAGTTCTGATAGAGATTAACAAATAAATAAATAAAGCACTACTTGAACCAAACTATCTCTTCAATAGGAAAAGAGATACAATTTCACCAAAAAAACCAAACACCTATTATTAAAAAATAATAATGGAAGTATTTTCATTTTAAAAATATAAAAGTGAATATGTTTAAATGTTTGTATTATTTTGGAAATAATATAAACATTTTAGTACAAATAAAAACTAAACATTTACTAGTCATGAAAACCAAGGAAGAATATTCAAAGCATTTTTAAAACTCAGGAAAATAACACAAAGAGGCTTGCTTCCCAAAATTGATGGAGGGAAAATAATCAACATATGGTACAAGACCTAAATTGTGAACATCCAAGTATCCTAATTATATTACTGAAACTTGGTGGTATTTTGTAGATCTGTGTGCAATAAAATAAGGCAGTTTTATTTTTGATTTATGGAATCAGTATTATCTGGAAAACACTGTTATGCATGTTTACATAAAGCATTTTAAAGCATCATTAATTTCAAAATTTCCCCCTAATTACTCAAATTTCAGTGACATAATAAAATCATGTTGAAAATACACAATCGGTGTATTTTGTGTATAGGTACATTTTTTTTAGCAAGATTGTTTTGAATAACTATTTGGAATCTTTAGCCTTGCTAATCTGTGTCGAGTCAGAACTGAGCAGTCAGCATGAGCTGTTAGCAATCATTAGATTTTTCTTATCTGCTCTTTTCCGTGTGACTTTTAAATATGGAAATATAACATGTGGATAATAGGTTTTTCTGATATAAAGTTACTGAATTATCCATAATTGTCATCTGCTCAATAGTTTGTTTGTTTTCTATGAAGTTTGTTTTTTCAGAAACCAACTTTCCTCAGTTGTTAGGAGAGAGCAGTTCCAAGAAAAACAGGGTTGTCATAAGAACTCCAATCCTTAGCACAGCAAAGATATAGGACAATATCCGCATGGCAGAAATGAACAAGCGCCATCTGGACTACAAGCTGATGTGTTAGGCAAAAGCAGTGGAGAAGGCCACAGTATAGTGGAAATGCAGAGCCTCTCATTTCTTGATACTTCTTATTTTTTAAAAAAGCTTTATCTACTTCCCAGATCCTCTCCCCCCTAAAAAATAGATGTTTACTTCTCAGATTCTCCGATGACAATCTATATTTTTTCATCTAAAATGTCCTGGAAGAATAACAACCCTGGACCTGAAATGGTGAGACCATATGCCCTGCTTTGCCTAAGAGTTTGATTCCCTTGCTGCATTATGTAATTATTAAGGGCACTCTTCAGTTCAAAGTTACTCTGGTTAGGACAAATATATATAAACTCATCTTATTCTGCTGTGACTGATCTTTTCAGAATGTACCACCATCATGATCAGGGTTATTTGTCTGACATTGTAGGATATCTTATATGAAATATGTTCCCTTGGCCATTAGATCAGGTTTATTCAATCTCTTTAACTTGTACTTAGGAAAAAGTTGTATATAGCATATGGTATTATTGTTCAATTTGGTTTACAATAATGGATCCTATATACATTAGGAGTTTTTTTAGGGAGAATGTAAAAAGTAACAGTGGGCTCAACAATAAAATCCGTATGTATTTAGCTCATACTGCACAAGAATAAGGACCATTGACTCACTTTGATCTTTCCACTCTCATGTAGTTTCTCTCTTGTCAACTCTAACCTGTAAACATTTAGGGACAGGAAATCTGGGGAAATAGTTTCCAGTTTAACAAAGTTGAAGATAGCTTAGCTTGGGTTCTTAGCACTTATTGTCAAAATACTTAGCTTTTCATTTGTTGTAAAAACATGGCGTGCACTAAATGACTGCTTATATCTGTGTAGAAGACATAAGTGTCATGTTGTAGCAACTTCTTTTTAGTCAATTTCTTCAGATCTCCTATTTGTCTTAAAGCCTCAGAGCCAGGAAAGCCTTGACAGAGTCATATATTTTATTTCTTGACCCTCATCCCTCCTATTCCCATCCTTAGAGTATATGATACAGCCCCAAAGCCTGGCTTCTTAGCAGCATTCCCAATGCAAAAGCACCGACTATGCCATTCCAAAAAAGAAAGAAAAACAATGGCATCTTTACTGATTTGTTCTCTGTGTTACATAAACTTTTAAAAATGTTTTGGAACAATAATTCATACTATTTTATTTGGCATAATGAGTAGTTTACAAAATTTGGCAGCAAGTATAGTGACCATATTTTAAGAAATCTGCCCTGGTATAACCCCTGAGGAGATTTGCCACATACCTATAAAGGCTGCAAAGATGGTAAAGTGAATAGTATCTGGAGAGAAAGGTAGAAAATAACAAGTAATTCAAACTATCACACTAAATTGAAAGTCACGAAAATGCCATTTGTAGCCTGATTGTAAAAATAGATTTTTTGAGTTTATGAAGCTATATTGGAGGGATAAGTCAGTGGACATGTGATAACATTGTATATACTTGTTGAAAACATGACATTACAAACCTAGTTAGCTTCAAACTTCATATGGAAATAAAGTTGATTCTTTTTATCTTGATATACCTTATATCAGGATGGAAGAAGGCTTTGAGGGTTAAATAAAAGGCATCCTGTCATACCTATTTGAGTTTTATGACTTTAAGACATTTAGTTTTACAATAATGATGTTTGTATTGTTAAAAAGGGTATAAAATCTTGTGATAATTCAAAATATTTGGACTGAAGAAAATGGCTGGATTCATGCAGGCTATGGATAAGCTCAAATATTCTGTAGACATAATGACAGAAAACAATTATGTAAGTGTCCAAAGGGTTGAGTGACTTTTCCAAAGGAAAAAATAAATTTTATTGCAAAAGAAAGTGTATTGTTTCTTCAAGCAAATTTGAGAAAATATAAATAGATAATACATAAAAATAGATCATAGAAAAGTGACTCATACTGTATACATATACAGCATACCACTATACTAGTATACACTATAAACTAAGTAGAGATAACAGGCACCTATTGAACACCCTGCTCAGCAACAGCAGACTGTTGAGTTATTTTCAAGGGCACATGGAACATTCTCCAGGGTAGATCTTTTTTTAGGCCATGAAACATATCTCAACAATTTCAAAGGTTTTAAATTATATAAATATGTACTTCTCCCTTAATGGGATGAAATTAGAGATTAATAACAATAGAAAATTGGGGACATTCACAATAATGAGGCCATTACAAAGTAATAGCCTAAATAACCAATTGGCCCAAGAAAAAATCACAAAAGAAATTAGAAAATACTCTGAGATTAATTAAAAAGAAGAGCATTACAAAACTTTTGGGATGCAACTAGAGCACTAGAGGAATATTTTTAGCTATAAGGATCCATATTTTAAAAGTTCTCAAGTTATAGTCTGTAATTTCCAGGTGAATTGGATTATGTTTGGTTTTCTCCTTCCACAGTAGGTGAACCGAGAATAACTTATTTTCTCTTCTATCCTCAGACAGTATGACAACTCAATAGCATTTCACACTTTGTAGTTAGATGACTTGGTAGTCTAACAAAAAAGAATAGATGAAATGTTGCTCACTTTATCAAGCTTAATCTAACTGATCATTAGGGATGTGTCTCAACTTCTCTGACAATTTTGGTTCACTTGTCAGTATTATGTGGTATGTTTTGTGAAAAGAGTACGAGTTTTATATAAAATGTGTTTTAAAGGTGGGATGCATGATAAACAGCAGAGTATCACATTGAAGCTTTATGTAACACATCTTGGTTTTGGGCTTATTTGCCTTTTAATAAGTGTTACCTTTTAGAACTATACCTTTCTCTTTAATAGCATTTTATTCCATATTGGTATTATTATTAGCTTTACTTTCACTAAGAATAGCCAATATTGAGCAAAATTCTTCTTAATTTCATGGGGTTATTTTAATGCTTTTTTGCCTTCAAATGATGGTCAAGAATGAAAAAACACTGCCTGGTTAGTATGGCTCAGTGGTTGAGTGTCGATCCATGAACCAAGAGGTCACTGGTTCGATTCCCTGTCAGGGAACATGCCTGAGTTGCTGGCTCTATCCCCAGTGAGGGGTGTGCAGGAGGCAGCCAATCAATGATGTTTCTCTCTCATTGATGTTTCTATCCATCTCCCTTCCTGTCTCTCTGAATATAAATAAAAACATTAAAAAAAAAAAAACAAGGAGAATGGGAAAAAAAAACCCACTAAGTAGTATTTTAAAGTGTCTTTTATTTTATGGATATAATTAAAATATGGCTGTATCTCATAAGTTATATTAAAGAGTAACTATAAATTGATATTTTACATTATAAATAAAGAACTTTAAAAAATAAATGATCAAAGTGTTATAGATGCTCATGCATGTGTCTTGATTTTAATTTTGTTTTTATGTGGAGCAGATTTTAGGAGGTATGTAAGCTTTGGATATCTACTTGAAGGCTTCTGTTCCTTTTGACA
The DNA here is from genome assembly GCF_951640355.1 of Cnephaeus nilssonii. Taxonomy (NCBI): domain Eukaryota; kingdom Metazoa; phylum Chordata; class Mammalia; order Chiroptera; family Vespertilionidae; genus Cnephaeus; species Cnephaeus nilssonii. Next base: position 82,581,423 of record NC_137072.1, on the reverse strand, counting down.
TGGATTTTTAAAAGGATTATTCTAAACAATTTTTAAATCAATAAGTAATTATCATGGTTCTTTCCAATCAAATAAGTATTGACTTAGAAAAAGACATATGCTTTTTCTCTATTTCTGGGAAAGAATGCTGTGACTGTGATTGCCATCATTTCACATAAAATAAACTCAGTTATTTGTTAAATAAAGTGATGTGAAATGTTTAAAAGAGATACACACTGACTTTATATTGTTTTGGTGGGAGTTGTAACAGGCTATTCTGGCTTGTTTTTCCTACCTAGTCTTTGCATAGCAGTTTGTAAGATATTCAGACAATACATTACTGTGTTTATTTGAAGCTTTAACACCAAAGCCTGATAGCATTATGTCTACTATTTATATCATCATAAAATTGTTTTATAGAGACACAATTAGTAATGTTAAGCCTAGAAATTGTAAGGAGTAGTAGTGATTGTTCCATAATAAAGTTTACTTTATAGTGACATTATTGAACAATATTTGTGCCATCATGCTTTATAGCATCACATAGTTTCACTATAAGAGAATAACAGTTATACTGAATATTCTAATCTCACAGCTAAACTTTGCATTCATGGTACCTTTTAATTCAATTCTACAATAATCAACAGACTTTTCTGATCTTCTAAACTTCTGGAAATTTATTTTTATGTGAAGATATAATTTATAAACTTTGAAATATTTTGCATAATTGACATACATTTTAAAAAATATTTTTATTCTACTTAATGGGTTTTGGATATTTTCTATTCTGGGTAGATTATGAAATCTTTTTATTTATTTACTAGAGGACTGGTGCATGAAAATCCATGCACTGGAGGGGGTGTCCCTCAGCCTGGCCTGCCCCCTCTCACAGTCTGGGAGCCCTCAGGGGCGGGAGGTGACCCAGGGATCAGGTGAAGGTGACACCCCATCACACCTCTGCTATTGCCACTGCCAGCAGTGCAAGCCTTGGGCAGCCCTGGGCAGCTAGGCAGCTAGGCAGCCGCCATCCAAGGTTTGCCAGTGCCTCGGTCTGGCCCTGGGCGGCTGGGGTGGCTGAAGGGACTGGGGGACTTTGGAGGCAAGTGCCCCAGCGGGGCTGAGGGAACTGGGTGCCACCATCTTGTGGCTGTGGGTGCCGCCATCTTTGAGGCCGTGGCAGTCAATTAGCATATTCCCTCCTTATTGACTCTGGGTGCCGCCATCTTTGAGGGTGGGGTGGTCAATTAACATATTTCCTCCTTATTGGCTGTGGGTGCTGCCATCTTTGAGACAGTGTGAGGGTCAATTAGCATATTCCCTCTTTATTAGATAGGATGGATTTGTTATGTATAACTCATTTTGTAATGATATTACAACCTCTTTTTTAAATTAATATAATTCAAATATGAGTTCACTTTTAACACATAGTATATTCATACCATAACAGTTGTAGGCATGGATGTTAACTAATGATGTTCAGTAGTTTTTTAAATGCATTTTAGCCATCTGTGGATTATCTTTTGTGAAGTTTCTGTTCAAACTTTTATTCTATTTTTTATTGGATTGCCTGAACTCTCTTAATTGAATTGTCTGAAGTTCTTTAAATATTCTGGATACCATCCCTTTATCAACTATATATCCTGTGGATATTGATTAAATCTGTGGTTTATTTGTTTATATTTTTTTTGGTACCTTTTGATGAATAGAAATATTTAATTTTCTTTTGTTCGAGTCCATTGAATCAAGTGTTTCTTCATATTTACTGCTTTCTGTGACCTGTCTACAAAGAGTTTGACTAAGTACAACCAAATATTTTACTGTGTTTTCTATTAATTATGTTATGGTTTAAATTTGGGCTATGTTGAGAGCTTTGAAAAATATCAAATGGATATATGAGTCCGTTTCTGGTTCTCTATTTTGGGCTCTTTTTGATCTAATTGTCTATCTTCTACTTTGCATTGTCTTGATCAATGTATGATTTTTAATAAATTATGGAGTAAGGCAGGGCAAGTCTTAGAAGCTTTCTCTTCTTTTTCAAGACAAAGTTGGATATTCTAACTTTCTATTATTTTCCACGTAAATTTTATAGTAAGCTTGGAATTTTAAACAACAACAATAATAATAGTAATAGCAGTAACAAAAAGGATACTGAGATGATACTGGGGCAGTATGAATTTATAAATCAGTTGGAGGGATATTGACATCTTAGCAATATTAACTCTTCAAATTCAATATATATTTCTTAATTCTTGTAGGTCCTTTTAAATATCTCTCAGCAAGAAATCTATACAAACTTCTCAAATTTAGTCAAAACTTCCGAAAGCCTGCATTTGCAGATAGGGCCACGCCCTAGGTGTAAGCACCCTACTCTAGGAGCTAGACATAAGTATTCATTTGATGAATAAAGCTATGCCTAGGAATAAGGAGAAACTTAAATACATTAGATATATAACACCAAAAACTAACACTAGACAAAAGGATTTGTTTCAAGATCAAATTACATTGATCCAATGCTGGTAAGAAGGTAAAGCTACTGAAAATCTCATGCATTGTTTTGGTGATATAAATTGCTAAACCTACTCCAGAAAACTCTTTAGCAGAATATTATAAACTCTAATCTTTCACTGTGATCCACAATTTTAATCCTAGATACATGCTCCCAAGGAGTTGAAACTGATGTCCACCAATTAAATAAACAAGACAAAGAGTATGCAAAGAATGTTTATATAGTTTTATCCATAAAAGTCCCAATGTGGAAACAAACCAAATGCCCATCAATGGAAAAATGGGTAAATGTATTTTGGTACATTCACACAACGTCATACTATACATCAGTGAAAAGTAATGAACTAGTGATAACATAACAACATGGATAAATTTCACAGAAATAATGTTGAGTGGGAGAAAGAAGGCATAAAAGACTATATATTGTATGACTGTGCTTACATTATATTAAAATACAGAAAGAACTAATCCATGGCAGTAGATGTCAGAGGCATAGTTAATTTGTGTAACATTTAGAGTACTGAAAATGCTTCCTATCCTTATTTAGCTAGTGGCTCTGTAGCTATATGAATATGTGAGTGTAGGGTTAAGATCCATGTACTGTATGCAAATTACATATCAGTTTAAAGGAAAGAACACACAGAACACTTACATTCCAAGTCTTACTCTCCACCATATTGAGAACATTAGTAGAAATGGAAGTTATTTTCTACAAAAGTTACCAAATATTTTTTTTATGAGAAAACAAACAGCCTTTGGGAAAAGACTTCCATCTATTGAAATGTGGAAAAGACTTCCATCTATTGAAATGTGCTGTTAAAATAATTGGTGCTGCAGCAACCACTGGGCAAGGAACTCAATCAGGTGACTAGCTCCACACACAGCCCCAAATCACTTTAGTACTTCCCTCTTTTTTAGATAATCAAGCTTCAGAAGTTATGAAAGAAAATATATAAACAGGAAAGACTCTGAAATATGTAATAAAGGAATTCAGAGGAAACACTTCTATTTGAAAGAACAAACAAAAAAACTCCACAAATTTTTAAAAACCAAATAATAGCCTCAGGATGACAGAGGAAATTCTTGCATCAATTAAAGAACACCTAGATTTTTGTGAAAAAGAATTGAAAAAAAAATGCTCTTAGACAAAAATAAGGAAAAAAAAACTTTTCAATAGAGAAATAGAAAGACACTGCCAAGTTAAGCTCCCAAAAGATGACGAGAAATGACAAACAGAAAATATAAGACAACTACTGGCCTGGTGCACAGGGGGGTGTTCCTTAGCCTGGCCTGCACCCACTCCAATCTGGGATCCCTCTCAAAATCCAGAACCACCGGCTCCTAAGCGCTTACCTGCCTGCCTGATGCTCCTAACTGCTCCCCTGCCAGCCTGATGGCCCTAACTGCTCTCCCCTCCTGATCTGATCCGCCTACCTGCCTAACTGCTTTCCCCTGCTAGCCTGATCCTCCTAACTGCTCTCTTCTCCTGGACTGATCCTCCTAACTGCCTATCTGCTCTCCCCTTCTGTCATAAACCCCCTAACTGCCTATGTGCTCTCCTTTCCTTTCTATGCCTTCAGACCCTGGTGCAGGAGTGCTGAGATCTCTCCGCCGAGGCCCTGCCCCCATCCTGACGCACCCCCTCCAGGCCTGGTGGTGCCGCAGGCCTCTGCACACCTTCACCAGGGGGGCCGCCCCCTGCGGCAGCCTCATGTCCCAATGGCACAAGTCCCTGCCTCTGTCCCTGCCTACCAGCTCCTGTGAGCACGCAGCCTGGTCATGACTGTGACCTTTAGGACCAATTAGCATATTACCTCTTTATTATATAGATTAGAAATTGAGTAGAAGAGTTCCAATGTCTGAATAGTATGACTTCTGAGATAGAACAGTAAATAAGAAAAAGAAGTGTAATATACCAAAGTAGTTGTATAACAAAATTTCCCAAAGGCCTGAAGATCATGTGCTTCATGGAAAAATGATCCAAATTGGAAGATAGAATACAAAGGAGACATTTCAGGAATGTGGTTTTCAATCTAGAAATCATACCTAATTATATCTTCCAAGTATAAAGGCAAAATAACGACATGAAATGATTCAGAAAATTTACCTTTCATGCATGTTTTTCTAGAAAACTACTAGAGGGTTTATTCTAGTAAATATAGGGAATATATTAAAATCAGAAGATTCAGAAAACCATGGTCCTAATAAACAATAACAAGTTAGAGTAATTCCAAAGTTGCAGCTATACTTCATACAAAGCAAGGCATATACTTAGATTAAAGCAGGACTTGGTTTGATTCCAGAATGCCAATCATGAACCATTGATTCACTGAGTGATACCTTGGACAAGTTCAGCCATAACTTTGTATCAGCAGCATACACATGGTGCCCGAAAAACCCAGACCTGTGTGCTGCCACTGAAAAGGATTTATGTAGCATAGCAGTCTGGAAACTGAAAAGCTGAAGGGAAATCATGCCAGGACATGTTGGTTTTTAACTATGATGTCTTCTAACTTGATTCTTCTATATAATCTTAATATAAATAATCAGCATTTAAGTAGTCACTAACAGTAATTTGGTAAAAATAAACAATGCCCCCCCCCACACACACACACACCTACTTTATAACTTTGCTTTTGATTTCTTTGAATAAAACCTATATGACTATAACAAAAAATATGGTGGCAGAGGTGAAAGATTGTTTATGTTTAATAGAATAATTGTATCAATCTATATATATAAAAGGCTAATATGCCAAGTGTCCCCTCGGGAGTTCGACCACCCAGGAGTGCCATTGCTCACTATGATGTGTACTGACCACCAGGGAGTGGCATGGAATGAAGGAAGGCCCCGGCCAGTATCCAGCAGCCAGCATTGGGAAAGGGAGACCCCGGCCAGCAGCCGGAGGCCCCGACTGGCCCTGATCACTGTACAGGTCTAGGGACCCTACCCATGCAAGTATTTTGTGCACCGGGACTCTAGTAAGTTAATAAAATGTATACTAATAGGACAAAGAATATAAAATTTTAAGTATAATTTCAATGGTAACAATGGAAAAACAAAAATATGATATATTTACTGAGAGGTTCGATGTAGAGCAGAGAGAAGGTGATAAATAAAAAATAGCTGTTAAATTATGTAATCTTGAGATATTCAGGGATTATTTAAAGTACCAGAATAAGAATGCATTCATTGGGTCCTTGGAAAAGGAGGTTTGCTGATAAGGTGTTACTATTTTCTTTGCTACTTTGGATTATAATTCAATTGTTCTGTGACTTTTTAAATAATATATTTATACTTTAATTAAATTTTTAAATAAATGAAAAATATGATGTTTAGACTTCAGGGAAGATGAGAAAAGTGAATTTATTTACAATTTTATATCATCCTATTATATTTGAATTTTGTATTTTATGTAACTTACCAGATAAAACTGCTTTAAATTAAGTGTATATCATTTCCCTTGTCTGAGGGCTAGAATCATAAACTATCACTGGGTGCTATATCCTGTTCATCTTTTGTTTTTTACATGGCCTGCAAGCTATTTTTCTTATACTTTTGAATGTTTTAAAAAACAAGAAGTAGCATTTTGTGATAATTGCATGAAATTCAAATTTCAGTTTCCATATATAAAGTTATATTGGAATACATCCATCTTCATTCATTTTCCTATTGTCTATGGCTGCTTTTACATTATAATGTCAAATTTGATTAATTTAATAAAAGCAAAACATTAAATATTTACTATTTTACCTTTTACTGAAAATGTTTGCCAACCTGCTTTAGAGGCTAATTCCTAAAAACTCTCAAAAAACAAATGTTCCTTGTTTGAAATAAAATATTTTTTTAAATAATTGCACACAATGAGCATTTACATACATTTGGTATCCAATATTTAAATGATTGAATCTTTAATTTAAAAAGGAGTAAAGATGTAAGAGATAATAAAAATAATACAGATAATACAAACTAGAGTGAATTAAGAGAGACAAGTCTACTAAAGTCAACTGTACATTGTAAAAATGACCAAATGGTTCCTTTAGCTCTGAGGGCACGCAAATTTGGGGGACATGGGAAAGCTAAATTGGCTCTTATAAAGGGTCAAAAATTACTTATGATACAAAATAGGGTCATTAAATAATAATTCTCATTAAATTGAAATCTGGTTATTCTAATGTATGTAGGTGAGAGAATTCCAAGAAATGTACACATATATATTTTTATTACTGCCTTGGGGAGCAAATAATAATATACAGCAAGTTAAAATGGTACTATAGTTGTTGTTGTTGTTGTTGTTTTTTCTTTTCTATCTGTGAATTCTAAGGAGAAAAGAGTAAGATGCTGAGAAAGAAAAGGTTTGAAAATTTGCATTTCCCTTAGTGGAAACCATTACCTTACTGTATCCAACTTTATTTCCTTATAATATTTCCATTTGCTTGTTTTCTGTGAAGTAATTTAATGGCTTATTTTGCTTCTTTTACAGCATCTAATCTTATACTAAGAAATTCAGGAGATTAGGGAAAGATACTGGTGCATGTATAATTAAAGAAATGGTGTGCAATTTTAATAAGATGAAACTGGTTTTACTCACATTTTATCATGAAACATTCACTATTAACTGGCACTTCTGCACTACTATATTGTAGAGAAAATTGAATTTCCATGATAATGCTTTTAATGTTCAGTAAATTTTAGATGCATTTTTAGTCACTACATTCTATTAAAAATACCTTGAAAGCTTGCTGTTGCTTATATAGCAAAAGAGGATATATTCAAAGGTAAAAACAAATATAAATGTTTTTTCTTTAGTTTCGATGTTATCATTGGTATTTATCTAGCTTACTTATTATCATATTGAAACTGTTAATTGACTTCTCAAGAGACAGAGGTGGATTGGTGATATAGAGAGGCCACATTTACAAACAAGCAGCAATCAACAGTTTACTGGAAATAATATCCAGCTTGCATCAGAAATTTTCCATATCATTTACAAACTAAATACTGATTATATGTATATTAAGTATCTTTGGTATATTTTAATTATACAAAATTTTTGTATATAACTACAAAAATTATAATTTAATGTCTGAAATGCTTGATTTACTAGAATGTTCATTTCTTCAATCTGATGACAAGATATTTATAAAATATTGGATCAGACATCACGGATGTCATAAGAAAATCATAACAAAATCTTGATATGTTACAATGCTATTCATGTCCTGCATGCCAGCCCTAAGGCTCTTGGCTGATTTATAGAGAACTGCTGCATGAGTTTCCTTGAAGGTTTATAAGCACATCATAGAGCTAATTCAAAAATCCTCAGAAGGGGAGTAAGGCTCATTCTCTATTTTCACATTCTCACAATTCACTTCTCCTGAAAGAAGTTTGGAAATTAAATCAGTAAATAATATTGGAGCTTTCAGTACCAGAAGAACAATGCAATCAGGGGTAGAATTTAGAAGGTCTCTTTATACTGCTCATGCTAATCCTTAATTATCATGTGCATTACTTAGCATTTCACATCACTTACCATAGTACATTTTAAGTAGTTACAATGATATTTGTTGCTATAAAAAAACAGTATCTACCCAACTTTTCTGCAAGTTATATTTGATTTACTCCTTGAGAACCATAATTTCTTTAATTAGTCTGTTTATGTGATTCCTGAAGGTATCATACCCTCTCTCTATTTTTATGATTTTTTTTCTTCATCTCAAAGGTTTTGCCAATTGGGTCCAGTAGAACCAATGACCATACTTTTCAGGATGAATCTCTGTGTGGAGAATCATGTGGAAACCATGGGAAGAGATGCTCTCATTCTCTTGTAATAAGTTTGTTAACTGTAAGAACAATGTTAATCCAGAGTTGTAGAAGTCCTCAAATGCATGAGAATCAAGCAACACTAATGAAAGTAGAAAGCAAGAAACATGTTTCTGATGACATTGAAATTGTGCACCTCAAGCAATGCCTAAGTCAGCCTGCTCTTTAAACGTGTGCTTCTGCATCTTCAATAAAAAATATCCTGACATAGGAATACTGAGAGTAGAGAATACCATTGACAGCTTTTGATATGGCCAAATGAGGTAGGTAGAAGGCAGTGTAAATCTACACATTCCAAGCTGTGAGAGTGACAGAACATTTTACATGAATGCAAAATTGCAGAATAATTCTTTGCACCTGTTGTGAACAAGAGCATAGACTCTTAAGGTAAATTTTAGATTGTTGGAGTTTCTTTACTAATTGTTGTGTCTTTAAGTAAGGTCTTACCAAAAAAAAAAAAAAAAAAAGATATTCTTTCCTTGTGTCTGGCCCATGGAAAAGCAGAGGGAAGACAAACAGCCCTAACATTCTAGAGTCAGGCCTGATACAGAGACAGACAGTGCTTGAGAGAAAGTTGAAGGGGAGATAAGACAGAATAATGAAATACAACTAATTATATTAGTTTATTTTTAAATCACAATTAATGAAATTTCTGAGGTGGGGCAAGAGAGACTGATGTGGTAAAACTGTCATGAATTCTAAATGACCTGGGGGGGCAGTGAAGGGGAAAAGGGAGACATTGTAATATCTGTAATACTAAAAACAATAATATATATAAGAGAAATCAATTGAGATATACCTGTGTGTATATATATATATATATATATATATATATATATATATATATATTATTGTTTTTAGTATTATATTATATATATATATATACACACACACACACACACACACAGGTATATCTCAATTGATTTCTCTTAGATTTATTGTGCTTTAGTTTATTGATCTTCACAGTATTGCAGTTTTTATAAGTGGAAGGTGAAACCCTCCACCAACAAGATTACAACTTGTTTTATTGCCATACTTTATTACTCAAAACCTCAATATTTATGAGGTATCCTTGTAACCTTTAAAGTATACTCTCTGAAAGCCCTAGGTACATTGAAGGTTATTTCTTCCTTTGAATCCTGGTTGGGTTGCTTATGCTGGGTTATAGAAAAACTTGGCTGTATTGTCAACATTTATTTGTAAATAGTTCTAAAAACTTTTGTAATCTGAGAGTGCCTCTCTTCCTTGAACCCAAAAGAATCTTAACAAATATAATGGTAACTAGAGTCCCAGTGCACGAATTCATGCACCGGTGGAATCACTTGGCCTGGCCTGGGAGATCGAGCTGAAACATGCCCCTGAGGGGTCCTGGATTGTGAGAGGGCACAGGCCAGGCAGAGGGAGCCCATGAGTGAACAATCAGGGTCAGGGAGGGATGCAGGAGGTTAGCCAGCCAGGGAGGGACCACAGGGCAGCTCCAGGGCATGTCTGGCCCATCTCGCTCAGTCCTGATTGGCCAGACTCCAGCAGCAAGCTAACCTATCAGTTAGAGTGTCTTCCCCCTGGTGGTCAGTACACATCATAGTGACTGGTCGACTGTCTGTCCCCTGGTCAGTGCACGTCATAGGGAGCGGTTGAGTGGCCTTAGCATATCATTAGCATATTATGCTTTGATTGGTTGAACAGACGACCAGAAAGTTAGCATATAAGGCTATTATTACATAGGATTAGTCAATGAAAAAGGACTATCTTGGACCCATACAATTTAGAGTACTTTCTTCTATGAGTAGTTTTATGAAGCTACTTATTGTCTTCAGTCAAGGCATATGACTCTGGCTGAAATGTAAAATTCTTGCCTATCAGAGAAATGCAACCTAGAAGGATATGTTTCCAACTGTTGGAAATGAATGTGATATACAATATGAATATACAATATGGTATTTTTTATTTCTATTTTCTTTGATTTTGCACTTATTCATAACACAGCAGATTCTTTTCACAATAGTGGTAATATTTTGACTGTGTTTCAAACTGGGCAGGTGATCATGAGTGTTCAATCTACCACTCATCTTTCTTCAAACTCCTACTGAGCTAAATGGGAGTTTTGTACTTTAGCAAGCAGTGAATTAGGCTTCCAGTGATGTGAGGAGAAGAGGGCAGACAGTTCCAGATGGTTAGTGCCACAAAGGCTAAGGGTCAGTGTTTGCAGAGGAGGGAGTGGGCGCAATACACAATCTCAATTTTAAAAGTCAGTAGACAGGAAAACAACCAAAATAGTAACAGATGAATGAAATGATCATTGTCATGAATAAGTACTGTAAGCTTTTCAAAGCTCCCAAGGACAAATGTATTATGAATAAATTTGTATCTATTAGGAGCATGTCATGGGATTAAGCTGCTGTGGTCTTATACTTACTCTTTATTTTTTTTTCAACTTTTGTATAAAAAGTTGAAGAAGCAGAGCTTTCTAGTTAACACACCTTTATTACTTAAAAATAATGATTCTTTAAGAACACTGATTTTTTCAGTTCACCTGAATGGAATCACTCACCTTTATATTTTTCCTAGTTATACTGTATTGCATTAATATAGTTAGAATAGAAACAATACTGATTTTCTTTCCAGAGGAACTGAAATTATCATACATTGCTTGCAGCCTAACTTTGCTTTCCATTTTGACTAGTTATAGCTCAATAGATATCATCTTTGTTTCCAACATTCCATTGTTAATGCCTCATGCAGGATTCATGCATGATTATCTCAATTTAGTGTTTTTAATTTTACACAAACATTAGCAAGAAGAAGCAATTCACCAAGCCTAATGACTGGTCATAATACAATACAATAAAATGTTACTCTTTATACCATTTATTATGCAAAATTCATCTCAAAACACATTTTAAAGTTAAATGACATAGCTATAGAGTTCAATATTATCTTTCATACAGCTAATCAATAAGAACAGAGACACAACTTATCTAGAAATCAGTCAAAAGAAAGGATTATGAAATATGTTTTCAAATGGGTGGTGAGAGATTCTAAAAAAAGATAAAAAAGGAAATCATTGGGAAGTCTGAGAGCCATGGCTGGGAGCTTTGTGAGAAAGGTTTCAGTGTGTGTTTACTAGTATCTGCTTCATGCACTCTGAATTACTTTGTGAACTTGGGTAAGAGAATTAATTATCTGTAACCTAGGTTTGCCTGGCCATTAAATTAGGACAGAGGACAGGTTTAGAAAGGATGGATGCTCCTATTAAAAAGAAATGAACTGCTGTGTTTGGGGAATGCTATGTTTTACCTTTTTTCTGAGTACCAAAGCTAAAGTAGATATGATTATATTTAAAACTTTTAAAAATAACATGCATGTCCAGAAATGGAGCACCAAAAATCTCTTATCTGTAAAAGTAAATAATACAAAATCTATGCTTTTATCTTACTGATATATTTCTGGACACAAATTACAGCTTATTAAAAAACTGATTTCATTGATCATTAAGTTCTCCTTCTTATCATTTATACAGTATATACTAGAGGCCCGGTGCATGAAAATTCATGCATGGGGGGGACCCTCAGCCTAGCCTGCCCCCTCTCACAGTCTGAGAGCCCTCAGGGGATGGCCTAGTGATGGCTTAGGCCTGCTTCCAAAGGGGAGCAGGCCTAAGCCGCAGTCTGTCCTCCCTCTGTGGGAGGCCACCGGGCTAATCAGGTGAAGGCACTGCCCCAATCACCCTGCTGCTGCTGCCAATGCCACTGCCAGCCACCGCAGATGCCAGCCCTCGGCCCTCACAGCCACCGAGGTGTTTTCATCAACATGGACTTCAGTTCCTTCACCACAAAAAAATGACAACTTTCTTTAGGCATTTTCAAGATGTTTCTTTCATAGAATATGAACTTTCTTTCTTTCTTTCTTTCTTTCTTTCTTTCTTTCTTTCTTTCTTTCTTTCTTTCTTTCTTTCTTTCTTTCTTTCCTTCCTTCCTTCCTTCCTTCCTTCCTTCCTTCCTTCCTTCCTTCCTTCCTTCCTTCCTTCCTTCCTTCCTTCCTTCTTTCTTTCTTTCTTTCTTTCTTTCTTTCTTTCTTTCTTTCTTTCTTTCTTTCTTTCTTTCTTCTTTCTTATCCTCCCTGAGGATATTTTCCCATTGATTTTTAGAGAGCATGGAAGTGAGGGAAAGACAAAGAGAAACATCAATGTGAGAGGGACATATCAATTGGTTGCCCCCTGCATGAGCCCTGACCTAGGCCCGTGGTGCCACAGCCGCAGGGGCTACTGATCAGGCCCTGCTTCCTTCTCTGGCCCTCACATCTGCTGTGGCAGCTGCTGATAAGGCCCTGCCTCCCTCTCTGGGCCTTGCAGTAGCTGTGGTGGCTGCTGATCAGGCCCTCCCCCAGCGCAAGTGTGCAGAGGCCCCCGCCATGGCCCCGACCCCAGGCCTGGCCTTGGCGGAGGCCTGTGGACCTCTGTGCATCTCAGAACCCCTGGTGCAGGCATGCGAAGGCCCCCACCGGGGCCCCGCCCCCGACACTGCAAGTCCCTGCCCACCTGCGCCTGCTGCATGCGCAGCCTGCTTATCGGTCATTCCTGTGACAATGTTCTGGACAATTTGCATATTCCTCTATTATCATATAGATAAAAGCCTAAGCCAGTGGTCGGCAAACTCATTAGTCAACAGAGCCAAATATCAACAGTACAACGATTGAAATTTCTTTTGAGAGCCAAATTTTTTAAACTTAAACTATATAGGTAGGTACATTGTTATTAACTTAATTAGGGTACTCCTAAGCTGGCCTTTGTTAAAAACTCAAGGGGCCAAAGAGCTGCATGTGTCTCGCGAGCCGCAGTTTGCCGACCACTGGCCTAAGCAACTGTTACGACCGAATGACTAGAACAACTGATCAACCAGTCGCTATGATGTGCACTGACCACCAGGGGGAAGGCGCTTAATGCAGGAGCTGCCCCTTGGTGGTCAGTGTGCTCCCACAGCCAACCTCCCCTGGTCCTTCCCACCTAGCCAGCAGCCAGTAGGCCCTCAGGCCCCGTAGGCAGCCAGCAGGCAGCCCAGGCTTCGACTGGCCCAGCCCCAATTAGGACTGGGCGAGATGACCACAAAAGGCCCTGATTGCAGACCTGGCCTAGAGACCCCACCTGTGCACAAATTTTGTGCACCAGGCCTCTAGTATTATGATAAAAATTGAGTGAATTTCAGGAATGTAAAATATTATCTTATTCATTAAATTATTAAAATAAAATCTGGCACATGTTTCCTGGCCAAGAAATTTCATCATAATAAAATGAATGTCAATTTTAGGAAGGCCTAAATTTCTTTTAAAATGTGACTTAGATGTTAGAATAATTAAAAACTGTTGTTTATGTATATTTTCAAGCAGTCAGAATGGAAAAGTTACTATAACTAGTGCAAAAATAAATCAAACCAGAAGATTTCTATTCATAGATTTTGTATTATTTCTCCATTGCCATCATTTTGGTGAACTCACCAGTCCCTAATCACAATTACACTCTACTTTTTACTTTCTCACCTGTGAAATTAAAAAAAAACAGTCTGAAGACGAGTCACAGATTCAAATGCCTACAGAGATCCAACTAGTAATTTAAGTTAATTAAATCTATCAGGTGACTATTTCAGCAAACTGAAAAGTAAATATCCCTTCTAAAAATATTGTGCCGTTTTTTCCATGCAGGAATTTGGACCAGGTAGCAACTTCTCCATTTTTTACATGGATCTAAGATTTTTTTTAATCAAATATTTTATATTTAAAAGCTAGCCCAAACATATTTTTTAAATGTATTTTTATTGATTTCAGAGAGGGGGAGAGAGATAGATACATCAATGATGAGAATCATTGATTGGCTGCCTCCTGCATGCTCCCCACTATGGGTTGAGCCCCCAACCAGGCATATGCCCTTGACTTGAATCAAACTCAGGATCCTTCAGTCCACAGGCCAATACTTTATCCACTGAGCCAAACCAGTTAGGGCTAGCCCAAACATTTTTAAGCAGTAATATAAAACACTGATATGGTTCAAATTTAGGCCTAAAGCCACCAGTATTTAAATACTACAGTAGATCTATTTTCAGATTTCTCCTTATTAACAAACCATGATTCCATAAATCCATAACATTGGAATGTATAATGGAGAAAGAGTGAAAGCTTTTTTCTTCCATAGAAAACAAAGATATGTCTATTCAACATTGAACTAAAGGCCTAGTTAGTGAAATATGCAAGAAATGTCAATAAAAGCTCTATGGGTTGGAAAGGATGAAATCAAATTCTCTCTATTTGTATATTATCTGATTGTCTATGTAAAAATTTCTCAAAAATGTCAAAAGTATTATATATTTCAAAAATAATTTTTAACAATTCAATTATATTGCCATTTGTTTCTCAGAACTTTTACGTAGAGTGATTTGTTTTATTAATATTGATTTTTTAAACAATTACAAACATACAATGAATGCATCAAAAGCTTAAAAGAAAATCTTACTGTTACTGTTGAAATCAGAAGAGAAAATTTTAAATAGGAGTAACTATTATTTATTTTACAGCAAAATGCTTTTGGGGTGGAGGAATTTGATCAGAAACATGAGTCACTACAAAAGTATTTCTGTCAGTTTATATTTTCATTTCCAGAACTGCTCTAGTCATAGAGAATGGTCAGAGATCACTTATTTTGTAGAATCATTCATCAGTATCATGATATCTATGTTTGATAAAGTTTAAATATCTCTCTTGCTTACTGATTGAAAATTTGCTTTAAGACATTTTGAAAGATGCCATTCCTGTATCTAATAAAGCTTAGCAAAATGAAAATGGAAGAAAAGCAAGAAGTGTGGGCTAAGTATCTCTTCTCAGAGTAACTAGTTTTATATCTTTATTTTTATCTAAAAGGAATATATAAAATATACATAAAATATATATCAAATATTTTTCAAAAATACATTTTATAGGATAATAAAATAAGAATATTTTCATACTTAGTCATTGCCAATAAATCTCCTAAGAGAATTTACCAATTTGTACTCCTATGTCCATGCTATAGCTCATCCATGAAACTTTAAAAAAAAAACAAAATCACAAAACAAAACAGAAATTGTTTGCATGCCATCAAAATAGAGGTAGATGCTGTATTATTTGTCCCGCTTTCTATAAAAATTTCTAAGATCCTGAACCCAGCTAGGTGGAAGCGGCTAAGGAAACCAGGCTGGGCAGGAAAGACTAGACCCAACTAGGTGGGAGTTGCTAGGGCAACCAGCTGGGCAGTAAGGAAAGGCACCAGAGACAGATGTGAGCTTTAAAATGTATGGATGTTGCTAAGGCAGAATTCTTTGAAAATACCAGTCAAGAGCTAGCAAGGTATATATATATATATATATATATATATATATATATATATATATATATATATATATATATATATCCCCAGACAAATAGCTTCAGGGGCAACCTACTTGGGACTCATCCCTGCCTGTTGTAAGGAGTCTGTCTGTCTCTCAATAAACTTTGATTCCACTTACCATCTTTGTCTATGAACTCATCCATTCGATTTTGCAAGACAATGAACTCAGACCTGACCAGAAATTTTGGCATCACTACTTTTCTTGATTCTTTGATTTGGGTTTGCTCCAAGAAAAACAAAACAAACAAACAAAAACAAAACAAAAATTCAGTCCACATCATTCTATGTTTCAATTAACCTGCATATGATTAATTTATGTCAAAAGCATGCATTTGAATGGGTGTCTATTTTTTCCTTCCCCTTATTGTGTATCCATTGTTTTATTCTGATACCATATTGAAAATTTTGACATATATGATGCTCTACACCTGACCAAAAGAACTTGGTAAGAGATCTAATTTTACTAGACTTCAAAATTCAAATTTTGGCTTTGATGAGTTATTTTCCATCAGTGGGTGAGAAACAATAGATTAATTTCACATTGGGCACAGTTTTAAGTGACCAGAAATGGAATCACTGTCTTTGAAGTGTGAGGTGTGTGCGGGGTTTTGTGTGCATTGGGCCTTGGAAATAAGTGACCTGGATTCTAGACCAGTTTTTCTAATATTTATTAACTGGTGAAATTGAGAAAATCAGTTAAACTCTCTACTTTTAAATTAAAAAATAGTAAGACGATGGGCCATTGATTATGATCCTCTGGATTATTTAAATTTTATTTTAAATTTTCAGGATTTGATCAAGTTCATGGATCAAGTGAGGTTTGTAAAGAGAAAAAAATGAAGGCATTTTATTGACAAAAATAGTGGTAGATGAGAAGGAGAAGAAAGCATATGGAAGATAAAACTAAAATAGGAATAAAAATATTACAATTTTAAATAGGATGCTTATTAATGAAAGAAGTTTTGGGGGTAAAATAGGAATTTTTAGGGGGAAATAGGCAGGTTTAGGAAATTTTGAAAATTAAGGGGTCCATGAAAAAAAACACAGGGATACAGAGTTGCAAAAAGGTACATTTCCATAAGACAAGTGAGCTGGGAGAAGTTACATTTCCATAAGACAAGGGAGTTGGGAGAAGCAGCGATTACATTTTCATAAGACAGAGTTGGGAGAAGCAGCAGTTACATTTCCATAAGGTAAGAAAACTGGGAGTTGCAAAAGGTCTGTATTTACAAAATAAAGAAGGAGGAAGAAAGCTCAGAGGGAATAGGAGAACAATGGAGGAGGAGGGCCTTACATGTCCCAAGTGAGTTTTGACCTCTGAGCTCAGGAGTTGCTATAGTGCCCAAATCAGAAGGGGATAGTGACCAATCAGAGGGGATATCAAGGCACAAAGATCTGCAGCCTTTATAAACTGTAGGGAAAAGGGACTCAGGGGGACTCTTTCCCCCACCCCATGTGGGAATCTGTGCTTGATCTTCAATAAATTTCCACCTTTGCTATACCATCTTCTTCTATCCAAGGTTTCCTTCTTTGACTCCAACAAAGAGCCCAGGGAAGCCATCCTGCCCAGGGGAACACCGTGTGTTCCTGTCCAAAAATCCCGTTTCACTAATAAAATAGCTTAGAACAGGGGTCCTCAAACTTTTTAAACAGGGGGCCAGTTCACTGTCCCTCAGACCGTTGGAGGGCCGGACTATAGTTTAAAAAAAACAACTATGAACAAATTCCTATACACACTGCTAAGTCGGCTGCTAAGCAGGACAGGCAGTGGAGGCAAAAACACCCAGTGGGCCAGATAAATGTCCTCGGCGGGCCGCATGTGGCCAGCGGGCCGTAGTTTGAGGACCCCTGGCTTAGAACATGGGAATGAAAGGATTGCTTTGTATAACCTGTCAGAATTTCTGGGCAAAAATTCAAAGAACAAAACAAAATTAGTTGAATTTTGCTAAAGATGAACCATAACTATTATAGACTAGAGGCCCGGTGCATGAAATTTGTGTCATGGGTACAGTCCCTAGGCCTGGCCAGTGATTGAAGCATGAGCGTCTGGCATGGAAGGGCAGGTCCCAGCTGACCTCAGGGCCCTGGGCAGCACCTGGGCCCCTGGGCCCACGGGCACCCCCTCCACCTGAGTCACGGCACCCGAGTCCCCACATGAGGATGCGGTGAGCACAGCCAGACGCTGCGGGCCGGGGCACAGTGTGGGCCTCTGGGCCACCCAGCGGCACTGCACAGAAGCCGGGTGGGCAGCGTGCTCTCTCCCGGCCGGCCTCACAGACTAACTCCTGTACGAACCCATGGGGAGCCTGACCAGCCCCTGTAGTCCTGGTGGCTGCAGCACCGGCTCACCAAGAAGACGCCTCTCAGGTGCGGGGCGGGCTCCTCGTGGGCACCTGGCACCTGAGCATGGGGGCTTCCCTGGTGCGTGAGCCCTGATGCCCCTGGAAAGGGTAGCAGGGGGAGTGAGAGCAAGCTCAGCAAACACCCCACATTCTCACTGCACCAAGTAGCCGGTGAGTGGTCACAGTGCATCACCTACACCTGCCATGTTCCGCGCCTCTCCCTGGTGGTCAGCGCATGCCCTAGCGAGCAGTCGAACTCCTGGTGTCCTGGTCAAACTTCCAGTTGAACGACTGCCCAAGGGGACAATTTGAATATTAGGCTTTTATTATATAGGATTGATGATGTTTTAAACAGACTATGCATTTCTTTTTACCTGAATATTGAAGTTCAATTGGTTTGAAAATACAGGCGATTGTATTTGATGTTCCTTATTTAGCTTCAGTTTTACAGTATGTTATTCAAATAATAGGATACAAAAATAGGACAATTTTAGAATGAAGTTAGAAAAAGCTACTGTTTACCTCCAAGATTGATTTTCTGAAAAATCAATATTTTTATGGTTTATAGTGTGCCCAATAATTGAATGAGGTAATACTGAGTTAAGAAAATGATTCTGTAAGTTCATTTCATTTTGAAGACAGTGGCTTGGGTTTTTTGTTTGTTTGTTTGTTTGTTTGGGTTTCTTTGGTCAGTCAATTGTGTTTGTTTTTTTTGTTTACTTGTGTGTGTTTTTTTTGTTTTGTTTTGTTGGAAGCAGTGAATATTTTCCTAATAAATCTCTTTACAGTAACAGAAAAAGAAGAAAGTGTCTCATTCTGCTGAAATTGCTGTAGGACCACTTGTTCACATATTGACTTACATTTTTGTGAGAGTACTTTGTTTTTGTTGTTGTTGTTTTAATTGTTATTATGTTATGAATAAGTAATGAAATTTAGCTCATAAAACTTACATGTAAAGTTATTACTCCTAAGTAAGCTAAATTTGCATTTTTTAATTATTCAGGTTGCTTACAAATGTAAATGACATTTTAAGTATTAATGATATTGATATGACTACAGTGCAATTTTTTTTCCCAAGGAAAACATTCCATTTATTTGCAAGATACAAAGTGAGGGCTCTCAGAGCATTTGTGGTTGTTTAGAATGTAAACATCTCAAGTGTGAATGTGAAAGATTCATCAAGTATATCTTATGAGATGGATGCATAAACACTTCATAGAGAATTATTTACTTGAATAATTATTGCATTTCTTTATTTCAATAAACTAAAACTCTTTCTCTCTTGATGACATTTCCTTAGAAAGACTATTTGGCCATTAAAAGAATATTTGCATAACAAAGAAATGTCTCTATTAAAGTAAATTAAAATATTCCCAAATGTGATTTCCTCCTATCATATTTGTAATTTAACATTTCACACCAGCTGCATTGTGTCAAGAAGGTGCTCTATAAAGCCAGATTCTCTGAATGGATACCAGTTAAGAGACTATTATAATTTCCAGTTAAGAGATGATGATAAATTGAACTATGAATGTGGCAATAGAAATGTCAAGATATATCTAGATTACTGAGATGATCAAGGGATAAATGCATACTGCTTGCCATATAAGAGAAGTTTAAAAGAGGACGATGTCAAAGTGGGACTGGACCTTAATTGCCAGGTTCTTGAGTTTAATGTCATAGAAATGAGCACTGAAGTCAGTACAAGATCAGGCAGATAGAGTTTGTTGAGAAGATCTTGCACACAAGGGACTTCAGAAAAGAGAAGTCAAGCTCCCAGCGGGGTGCATGTGGCGGGCTTATAGAGGGACCTTTGGGTGGGTGTAGAGCTTGGAAATGAGGGTGAGATCAGTTGTCCCATGATGGTCATCTGATGGCAGTTGATCTGGGGTAGTCATAGATGTTTTCTATGATCTATGGACCATCCAGAGGGCCTGTGAAATAATGCTTGTGCAAACATTCTGATTACCATTTAACTGACAACACAACTATTTTGCTTAACATGATCTTCAGAAAGATATTGTCATCATACATTCTTTCCTTAAATGATATGGTTATGTTAGTTTCAATTACAGAATTTTACTGAAACCAAGGAATCATAGGTCTCTAAGATGGAGTAGGTTTTGGGGACAGAACTATGTTTTAGGAATTGTTGAATCTGAAGTATTTTTGAAACATCAGAAAATGGATCTAATTTCAAAAAATGTGTTTGGACTTACTGATGTACATTTGAGAAACAGGTGATAGGTTAAATTGCCTAGGAAGAAAGTGTTTTTTTAAAAAACAGAACCTAGGGAAGGAATTTGAGAAAACAACTGCAGTATTTATGAGAAAGCAAATGGAGAAAGAGAAACAGATAAAGGAGATTAAGGACAAATAAACAAAGAAAAGGATACTCCAAGAATTCAAAACCTTGTGTGGTAGAGATAAAGACAGATATAAGATAACATGTCTATCTAATAAGGCATGTCTAAAGCACTAGTGACTCAATCATTTACTTATCACTGAATCAGAAGAAATATTTATAGCAATGGAAGCAGGGAAGTCTATGATGAGAAGGGTACATTTGACCTTGGGTGCTAAACCCAAGTAGAGTTTGCATATATGACAATGTGGGAAACAATTTAAGAAGAAAACCGCATATGCAAGGGCACAGACTGAACAAGGACAAGACATAGATCAAGGAAATAAAGATAAGGTTTAGGCTTAGATTGTGAAGAACTGTGAAGCCAGCAGAAGTTAAGTAAATAACACCTTCTACCACAAACTGACCAAAATATTATCATCTAAATCCATTACTCCCTTCTTTATCTCCTGCTATAAAATATGCAGTTAACAGAGCGATGACTCCCACTTTGTTGCATTTTTTAAAATAAAAGTTCTACACTTCATCCAAAATATTGTATCTTGAAAAATCACACATTACATATTGACCACTAGATTGCTATCCATGATGAAGTACTATTGTAAAATTTAGTATCTTCATATATCTTTAAAGAAGGCAAGATACAGGCTTTTCAAATTCTCATTTTCACTACATTATATTAATGACTGTTATTGATCTTCTAACTTGCAGAGTAAATTAAGTCTTCAACCCATTGTTTCCTACTTAGCATGAAACCCAGCAGTTTAAATGTGTTTCTGCAAATTATTTTCAAATACTCTGACAGGAAATAAAGATCAGATCTATAGTTTATGGATATTAAAAATACATACAAAATTATGTAATAATTAGTTACCAACATATGAAGAAATAGGTTATTATAGAGCTGGTGGAAAATAAGCCCTGCTCAGAAATAATTCACTTTGATATATTGCTGATTTTTAAAATGTTTCCTCTCTCTTTCTTTATTAATGGGGATATTTGCATTCAAATAGAGATCATTTGTTTTGAGGAATTCATCTGCTCCTGCTGTTTATTCCCCACCTACTATTTTAATCCACGGTTTATAGCACAGGCATCAGTTGCAGTGCAAATGATTAGGATGTCATGAAAGTTTATGCCTTCAGGTGAGAAATATGGTACATTCTCAGTGCAGTATAACTTGTAAATTAATGTTGTATTCATTCAGATCTTTTCAAATTAAAATAAGCAAAGACTGAGAAATTTAAAGAAAATGGTACAAGTGTTTTTTCCTAACTGAACTTTCTCTGTATGGTACACCTTTTCACAACATGCCCCCTGTTTTCCAGAAATAGAATCACAGTATGATAGATATGCTAAATAATTGCCTTGGAAAACCCACAAGTTGCAGAGCTATGAGATCAACATGTTGACAGTACCGTTCTATAGATTCCCATTTATGGGGTTGGAAATGATTATTTACTAAAGGTGAGTATAAATTAATCAAAGTAATTCTGCATAGCATTGATATATAGAGACTTTACATATTACATATTTGTCAGAGTGTAGACTATTGCATTTCTTGTTTCTGTAATCGGTGGAGATTTAAGTTTATGGAGAGAAAATGTGACTGGTGCTCTATGTTGTAATGCTTTGTGACAAAGCCAAATGTTATTATGCGTTCCATTTCAAGTGCAAAACTACTAATCTAATGAAAATGTTACTGTTCTAAGCAATATGTTCTGAGTGTTATTATAGAATACAATGGCAATGACTGCATTAATATTATACAGTAAGAAAAATAACAGCTAGAGAATTTAAAATTCTTACCAAGTGCAGTGTTTAGAAAAAGAATCAGCACAACAAAATATGTTTCTGCTTAGTTGAATAGAAAGTGCTGGTGGGTAGAGAGCAATGAAATAGGGTAGGTTATAGAATAGATAGGGTGGTTCTCCAGGTATAGATAAGAATGATATTTTTAAGGACGGGAGAAAAAAAGAGTTCTGTTTACAATCAGTTCTCAAATTTTTTATAAAAATAGTTTAAAGTAAAAAAAAAAACAAAAACAGTTTAGTTCAATCAAAAAATACAATAGAGCCATTCAGTTTGGCTAAACAGGTCACATATTTAGTATTATTACTTTTTCTCTCTCTCTCTCAATTTCGCTCTCTCTCTCTCAATAGTTGGGTCACCATTGGTAATGAAATTCTTTACCATGCCTTACTTTGAAAGACTGTTGGTAATGGAATTCTTTACCTTGCCTTATTATGGAAGAACTTTTCTATAAATAGACTACTTATTTTGAAGTATAGTCTATGAACAGGCATTTTTTCCTCTGAGTTTATTCTTAGAATAATGTTTTTTAAAATGTGATTTTATTATCTCATTACTGGTTATACAATCAAATTAATAAATCTTGATCAGCATCTTAGTTATTACATTTAATGAAATAAAATACAATAGAACATAGTATATATGTCAAGCAAAAAAGAATAATTAATATACAGTGAATATTTTGTTTCAATTTGTGTATCTGACTGTATTTGTATGTCTTGGTTTGGGAGGTGGAGTCATAATGATATTATGTATACTTGTTATTATTGGTCATGATAAAAAGTTTGTGGAGTCAACTGGTAAAGAAAATCTTATACATGTGTGCAATATGGAGTATTGTTAGAAATGACAATAATTAATAATAACCTAAATATTTAGCAAAATGATAAATACATTTTTGTACATTGATATAATTGAGTACTATATAACACTTAAGATGTATAAACTAGATTTGCATGTTTCAAAGAAAATAACATTCCATAATATAATATTAAGTGAGAAAATAAAAATAAAAGAAAAAAATTCCATTTATATAAAATTTAACATACACACCAGGCCTGTGTGGTTCAGTGGTTGAGTGTCGACCCATGAACCAGAAGGTCATGGTTCAATTCCCTGTCAGAGCACGTGCCTTGGTTGCTGGCTCGATCCCCATTAGGGAGGATACAGGAGGCAGTCGGTCAATGATTCTCATTACTGATGTTTCTCTATCTCTTTCCCTCACTGTTCCTCTCTCTGAAATTAATGTTAAAAATTAACATACACATTACAATTCTATATATTTTTTTGTGTACATTCAGGATGGGGAAAAGTAGGTTTATAGTTGTTTGTATGGAAAATAATACAATAATTAATAAATAATAATACAAGAATTAACTGTGTTCTGAGTACTTGCAACTATAAACATACTTTTGCCCCAACTTGTGTGTATATATATATATATATATATATATATATATATATATATGTATACACACACCGGGCCCCTAGTGTATATACACACACACACTAGGGGCCTGGTGCACAAAATTCGTGCACTGGGTGGGGGTCCCTCAGCCCAGCCTGCCCCCTCTCACAGACTGGGAGACCTCAGGGGATGTCCTAATGACAGCTTAGGCCCACTCTGAGCGGGCCTAAGCCACAATATGGCCTCCCTCTGCGGGAGGCGATCGGGCTGATCAGGGGAAGGCGCCAGCCCCATCACCGTGCTGCTGCAGCCACTGCCAGCCACTGCAGCCGTCAACACAGACTCCAGTCCCTTCACCATGAAAAAATGCCACTTTCTTTAGGTATTTTCAAGATGTGTCTTTCATAGGATATGACATTTCTTTCTTTCTTTCTTTCTTTCTTTCTTTCTTTCTTTCTTTCTTTCTTTCTTTCTTTCTTTCTTTTAATACTCACCTGAGGATATGTTTTTATTGATTTTTAGAGAGTGTGGAAGAGAGAGGAAGATACAGAGAGAAACATCAATGTGAGAGGGACACTTTGACTGGTTGCCTCCTGCATGAGCCCTGACTTGGGCCCCAGCCAGGGAGGAGCCTGTAACCTAGGTACATGCCCTTGATCAGAATCAAACCCGGACCCTGCTGTCAGCAGACTGAGGCTGTATCCACTGAGCCAAACCTGCTAGGGCAGGATATGACATTTCTTAGCCCTCCAGCAGCAGACCTTTGTTTTTTCTCCAGGAGTGTGGTGGAAAAACCCTATATCACCTTCTTGGATTCTTATTATCCAAGTTACCAAGAACACTGCGAGTAGCATACTGGGAGCTTAGCCAATGAACGGTCAGAAAAGGTGTTTACACTCGAACTGGTTTGGCTCAGTGGATAGAGTGTCAGCCTGCAGACTGACTGAAGGGTCCCAGGTTTGATTCCTGTTAAGGGCATGTACCTTGGTTGGGGGCACATCCCCAGTGGTGAGTGTGCAGGAGGCAGCTGATCATTATTTCTCTCTCATCAATGTTTCTGACTGTCTATCTCTCTCCCCTCTTCTCTGTAAAAAATCAATAAAATATATTTTAAAAATAAAGAAATGGTGTTTCCTCTGCAGCTCATGTGGAGATGACCCCCTGCTTTGTGTCCACTGGGCTAGGGGTGTGTCCCCGCGGCCTGGGGAGGCATGCCCCCAAGGCTGGCAGCCAGCCCCGCGTTGTGGGCACCGGGTTTGGGGGTGTGCAGACCCTGGGTCACGTGGCAGCCGCTGGGTCTGCATGCCCCCAAGGCCGGCAGCCAGCTTCACATGGGCCAACAGGCTAGGAACGACCTGTGTCCTGAGGATGTTCCCGGGACCCAGGCTGCTGGAGGCTTGCATATGCAAATTAACCCAACAAAGTTGGAGGGTAAATTTACATACTCACTCCTGATTGGCTGGGGGCATCACAGAGGTACAGTCAATTTGCATCTTTCTCTTTTATTAGTGTAAATTACTTAAATGTCAGTGTAAAATTGGGAATTTTAAATTCCAGTATCATTAGGGGAAAATGGCAGCAATGGGAGAGGAAACTTCCACTGAGTCTGTCAGCTATTATTTCTTTAAAAATAAAGAATTCAAAAATGTAAAATATTAACATTTGGTAAACCTAAGTGATATGTACAATTTTTATGTTGTATATATTTTTTGCTTGAAATATTTCATAAGAAAAATGTTAGAAAGTTGGAATGCAGTAAAAACACAGGGAAGATGAATGGCTGTTGACAAAATTATGTGGCATTCACCACTTCAGTTTAGCCCTTCAACACACAATCTAACTCCTATTGACTTTGAGAGGGAGCAGAGGCTCACACCTCAAGGAAAGTTTTATTTCTAGGGAGTAAGAAAGTTGTGCCAAATAACAGAAAATTATTCTCTTATAGAATAGCATAGAAGTCAGGGTGACAGCTGAATAGCCTACTATTTGTTTTCTAACAGTTTTTGAGGTTACACAAGACATCTATTTTTTTAGAGATAGAAAATTTAGTAATATGGTGTGATACTGCCTAGGGAATAATCAGTAGTAGAAGTGATGTATGAAGTACATTTAAGGGGGTGGGCTGAGATTGGAATTAAGATGAAATAGTTACATTTCAGGCTAAGTATGAATATACCAGATAGTCATATACTCTTTTACACATTTCAAGTTTTACATTTTACAATTTTAGTGAGGAGAGTATTGAAGGAAGAAAAGGATAAATTAGTTACTTAGTAATTTTTTTCTTGTTTTCTTTACCAAATTCCAGAAGTATTACGAACATATGACAAAGTCAAGAAAGAACATTATTGGACAAATGCAAAATGCTAGGAAGGAAAGATTAGAACAAAGTACCAGAAGATTTAATCTAATCCATAATAATAAAAGCATAATATGCTAATTAGACCAAACAGCTGAACGACCTTCCGGACATCATTCCGGATATCCCTCTGGATGAAGCCACCGTGGTGGGGGCCGAGGCAGAGGTGGTGAGGGGTATCCAGGAAGGCAGGCAATTAGTTAGGGGTGATCAGGCAGGAGGGTGAGTAGTTAGGGGTGATCAGGCAGGTAGGCTAGTAGTTAGAGGCAATTAGGCAGGCAGGCAGAGTAGTTAGGGGCAATCAGGCAGGCAGAAAGGTTAGGGGCAATCAGGAAGGCATGCGAGTGGTTAGGGGTGATCAGGCAGGAAGGCAGAGGGGTTAGGAGTGATCAGGCAGGCAGGCAGAGGGGTTAGGGGTGATCAAGCAGGCAGATGAGTGGTTAGGGGTGATCAGGCAGGCAGGCATGCAGAGGGGTTAGGGGAGATCAGGAAGGCAGGTGAGTGGTTAGGGGTGATCAGGCAGGCAGGCAGGAGAGCAGTTAGGAGCCATTAGTCCCAGATTGTGAGAGTGTGCAGGCCAGGCTGAGGGACCCTGCACGCCCCCACCACATGAATTTTGTGCACCGGGCCTCTAGTATTCAATGAATTTATAAACTGAAAGCATGTGTGCATGCACACATACACAGGAACACACAACCTTTTTTTTTTTTTACAAAAGTGGTTTAACATATTCTCTTCAAAGTGACCTTTCTGGTTTTAGTTAAGTGAAAGACAGGGCAAACAGAATCCTCCTAGGATCTTGTATATAATTTCAAGAATCTTTTTCTTTTTTTACAGTGATCTTATTTTATTTAAATTTGTTGTTTTAATTGACTTTAATGAGATGACATTGGTTAATAAAATTATATAGGTTTCAGGTAAACAATTCTACAATAATCTGTATATTACCTTGTAGGTTTACTTTCCCATGTCAAATTTATTAAACATTTATATTTGCCCTATATTTGTATTTCTAATCAGTCAATGCCAGAAAGATTTGTGTCAAACAAGTGAGAAATATAAAGATTTGTGTCAAATAAGTAAAAAATATGTTGGAAACTGGGATATGGATCATTTGATCTATTAATGTTACTAGATGGGTCTGCTCCCTTTGTTAATTATATATATATATATATATATATATATATATATATATATATATATATAGAGAGAGAGAGAGAGAGAGAGAGAGAGAGAGAGAGAGAGAGAGAGAGAGAGAGAGAGAGAACCTTGGAAATGAGATAGCCCTAGAAGTCTTAAAGGCAAAATCTGTTTTTGTTACATTAAAACCTGTATGGTATGCTAAAAAAATCTGTGAGGCATTTTTTATTTTTGTAGGAGATACTAATTCTGATGTCTGAAATCATTCTTTTTAAACTATTTATCACATGAATCCCCTGATTAGCAAAGTTTTAATCTGAAGTTCCACACCTTCAAATTAAAATAAGAAAGATCTCTTTTGTCTAATAGGCACATTTGTAAAAATTATTTAACACTTTATATAGAGATAGAAAGCTATAGTAATTCATTTTTACATATAAAAAGTCCTGCAAACAGAAAACTTCAAGAATTGAAGACCACTTTGAGAATCAAATACCTTACAAGATATTTTAAAATTATATCAATATATTTGAAACCCACGTTCATTATATCTTAATTGTGATAAACTAATACATAAATTTTTTATCAACTTTTTACTTTGAATAAATTGAGATAACATACAAAAAACAGTTTTAGTGATCATTTACATTGGTATATGAGACTCATTGTTATTTTTTCTTTGGAAGATTTTCAGTTTCATATGGGTGAAGGGGCATGTGACTTTGAAACCAAATAAATGTAATTCCACTCCAATAGAAGCCATTCACTCTCCTATGCAAGTCTTAGAAAATTCATTTTCTCAAGATATCACAAGAGCCATCCCACTCCTCTTACTGCTGGAGAAATTGGACCCACTAATTTATCTGGCAACAATATGATATACAAAAGGAAATTTAGGATTAGCTACTTTAGAGTCTATAGAGTTACTAGCATTCCCGTTGCAGGAAAAATCCTGCAATAGGGTTTCCTGCTGCACTCTACCCTGCCCCGCCTGCTCTCCTCCCTTGTCCCCCGCCCCGCCTTCTCCACCAGCCCCCCTGCTTTTCTCCCTTCTCTGCCAGCCCGCCCCGCTCTCCTTCCATCTCCCCCGGCCCCGCCTCCGCTCCTCCCTTCTCCCCCGTCCCGCCTTCTCCGCCAGGCTGCCTGCTTTTCTCCCTTTTCCGCCAGCCAGCCTGCTCTCCTTCCTTCTCCCCGGGCCCCGCCTCCACTCCTCCCTTCTCCTCCCCCCGGCTTGCTTGCTTCTCCGCAGCTTTGCTCCCTTCTGCAGCTCTTGGCTTCTTTCTACTCTGTCTTGATATGCAAATTAGCCGCCATCTTAGTTGGGGTAATTTGCATACTCGCCCTGATTGGTTGGCGGGTGTGGCTTGGCTGGTGGGCATGGCTTGAGCATAGCGAAGGTGCGGTCAATTTGCATATTTGTCTATTATTAGGTATGATTATTGGAATCTATATAGACAAAGTAGAATATACACATGGGTGAGTACCCAGAAATTAAGACAATTAGAAGTTACCTTGACAAAAGCGGTTTGGCTCAGTGGATAAAGGGTTGGCCTGTGGACTGAAGGTCCCAGGTTTGATTCTGGTCAAGGGCATGTACCTTGGTTGCGGGCACATCCCCAGTGGGGGGTGTGCAGGAGGCAGCTGATAGATATTTCTCTCTCATCGATGTTTCTAGCTCTCTATCCCTCTCCCTTCCTCTCTGTAAAAAAATCAATAAAATATATTAAAAAAAAAGAAGTTACCTTGTCCTATATATCAATAATTCAGTATTTTACATTCCTGTATCCACAGAACACTTAAGGAATGCAAACTAGCTATGCTAAGGCACAGAGGGGTTCTTCAACTATTAGACAGCATCTGATTAGCACTAATTATAACTTGCCTCTTTTTCCTTTTCATTTACCTCCTACATACCCTCCTCTACTCTCCTCAGATACAAATGTGGATCAGCCAAAACGTTTTGAACCACATGGCTGTCAAACAACAGTAATCAATAGATGTCTTATCTTTGTTCTAGGATAAGCTGCCTGCTGGGTTTAACCAATTAATCTTTCCCCCAATAATCAAAAGATTAGTGCAATTTTTCTTTATCCATGATTTGGGCTTATATTTGTTTTACCCCAGGCCCTCTCATTACTCCCACTTATCAAGGGCTGATTGCTTGTAACTAATGTTCTGTTAAATTTTACTTACAAAATCTCCCCAGCCATGTATCTTTTTCCTGATATAATTTTATGACAGGTGAAATTTCACAGTGCTAATGACATGTAGTATCTTTGGCATCTGTCCAAGTGAATAACACTTAAAGTTATTTGTCCTATTTCCCTTCACTTTGACATCTAAACCTGAATATAGGTGTTTCAGAACCTTTAGAAATGCAACATGTATTGCTTGGAGCAAAGGAGAAATAATAACTCAACATATATGAGGTAAACTTGTAAGTCTAAATTTTCTTACCTTCAGAACAGTGATTTTCAGGTGTTTTCTCTAGGTTATCTTTATCCTCAGAAGTATTTATGGTGAGAACTAAAATTAGAAGTTAAAGTACCCACTTCTGTGATTCCTATTTACATTAAACTTTGTGAATTGATAGAAGGAAATGTTGGAAGGGTTCTGATTTCATTTGTATTCTAAATCTGGACTCAAAGTGATTGCTGATTAAATTAAGCCTTCCATAATTTAAAAAGAAGTCTTTAGAGTGAAAACGTTGGAGTCCCCAAAATTCAAGTTTAATTTGAAGACTCATTGAGGTTGTTTTTATTTTTAAGTATTCATAAAAAGTCCATACAATGTATATCAAAGACTAAAAGAGGAAATTTCTTTTTATGAGTTCCCAAATTCCAGTGTACTTGGAATTCTATTAAAGGAAGCATAATGTAACAATCACCACAGACACTTTCTCAATAATACGTATTCTTTTTTGGAATGAAGGGTGGGAAGTTAGGGGCAATCAGGCTGGCAGTCAGAGGCATTTGGAGGTGATCAAGCTGGCAGGGGATGCAGTTAGGGGCAATCAGGCAGGCAGGCAGGTGAGCAGTTAGGAGCCAGTGGTCCCGGGTTGTGACCTGGGATCGGACCAAAACCGGCAGTCAGATATCCCCCGAGGGGTCCCAGATTGGAGAGGGTCCAGGCTTGGCTGAGGGAACCCACTCCCACCTGTGCACGAATTTTGTGCACCGGGCCTCTATTTTGTGTGTGTGTGTGTATATATATATATATATATATATATATATATATACATATATATATATATATGTATGTGTATATATATATATATATGATATTAAGTAATTAATTAAATGGATATACATTTGATTTTTAATTTTTCCCATTACTAGCCTTCATATTTTTGGTGTACATTATGTCATTCACTTAAAGGGATAATTCTTGGTTTAATTGTTTAATTGTTTATTTGAATACTAGAGGCCCGGTGCATGAACTCGTGCATGGGTGGGGTCCCTCTGCGTGGCCTGCAGAGATTGGGCCAAAACCAGAAGTCTAATGCTGCCTGCTGATCCTGCCTGCCACTCCTGGTCATCCTGGCCCCACTGCACCTGCTGTGAGCTCCCGCTCAGTCAGTCCGATCTGGTAGAGGCTCATGCCACCACAGCAGCACTCTCCAGAAGTTAACCTTGTGTCTAGTGTCTGTCCTGTGGAGGGTGGCGAGTGCTGGGACACAATCAGCCCTCTGGGCAGGGGGTGGGGCACCCTTGCTGGCCTGGGATCCAGATCTGTCCCAGTGCCATTCAAGCCGGTTGTCAGGAGCCACCTGGCAGCCACTTTTATGTCATTTCTTCTTTGTGGAGCATCTAGGGAGGGGAAGTGGCCACGGTGCCCGAGGCTGACTTCCAGGAGGCCAGTGATGCTGTCAGGATTGTACAGGCAGCCCTGGTGTGTCGGTGCCTGGCCTGTTCTTCGGAGATTGAACCTGCAGGACTACTGATGGAATGAATGGCTGCCGCAGGGCTGGTGGGCTGCCGGGAAGGGTCAGTCAGCTGAGCGGCACTACCACTATGGGAGTGCACTGGCCACCATGGTGTAGCTCCTGCATTGAGTGTCTGCCCCCTGGTGGTCAGTGCGTGTCATAGTGACCAGTCATTTGGTCATTTGGTTGTTAGGTCGTTTGGTCGCTTAGGCTTTTTTATATAGACTAGGGGCCTGGTGCACAAAATTCATGCACGGGGGTTCCCTCAGCCCAGCCTGCACCCTCTCCAATCAGGGACCCCTTGGGGGATGTCCAACCGCCACAGGGATCGGGACTAAACTGGCTGTCGGACATTCCTTTTGCAATCTGGGACTGCTGGCTTCCAACTGCTCACCTGCCTGCCTGCCTGATTGTCCCTAACTGCCTCTGCCTGCCTGATAGCCCCTAACTGCCCTCCCCTGCTGGCCTGATCTTGATCCCAATTGCTCTCCCCTGCTGGCGTAGTTGCCCCCGACTGACCTCCCCTGCCTGCCTGATTGCCCCCAACTGCCCTCTCCTGCCAACCTGATGTCGCCCCTAACTGCCCTCCTCAGCTGACCTGATGTTGCCCCTAACTGCCCTTCTCTGCTGGCCTGATCGCCCCTAACTGCCTCAGCCTGCCTCATCACCCCTAATTGCCCTCCTTTGTCAGCCTGATCTTGCCCCCAACTGCCCTCCCCTGCTGGCCAGTTCACCCCCAACTGCCCTCCCCTGCTGACCTGGTCACCCCCACCTGCCCTCCCCTGCCAGCCTGATCACCCATAACTGCCTCTGCCTCGGCTCCCACCACCATGGCTTTGTCTGGAAGGAAGTTGGACATCCAGAAGATGGCTGGTCAACCCGGTCTAATTAGCATATTACCCTTTTAGTAGTATAGATAGATGATTTGGATAGGATTGCCATGACAACCCAGCACGACTTCCAGTGTTCAGTTGAGCCTTGGTCATTACAGACCTTGGCTCTTTATTATATAGATTAGAGGGTCGGTGTTGTTTTCTATTTATTTGTTTGTTTTAACCCTCCTAATTGCACTTGAATGCCAACATATTCAGTAGTATTCAATTCCAGGTCATCATTTGGCTTTTTTATCATTGCTCCTGGCTTGTGTGCATTTTGTTTTTGTTAATGAATACTTAGATGTGTTAAGCATCTTCACTATCTTTTCTGAGCCTGAGTATCTCAGAATTGGAAAAAATTGCGAAGATGATTTCAACAGTTAAAAATTTATAAAAACTAAACATTTGGGCTTGGCTGATTAATTTATTTAACCAATATGCTGTATGTCCTTTATATTTGCATGTCTCAGCATACCTTATATTCTTACATGCTAAATCTAACAAACATAAAATGCTTATTAATTATTTTATAATCCTCAGTATTATTACCTGCAAATTGACATTCTATTACTTATTTCCCAGTATTCTCAAGAAGTTTAAATGAGATAACTAATATAATTAAAGTAAATAAATTTTCGTTTTTCATTCCTGCTATGCTTTTTATGGATTTTTTTAACTTGTATTCAATTGGATAAGATATTTAAAACTTACACAAAATGCATTATTTTACACATACAAAACACATATGTTATAATATGTTTTTATAATAAAATTATAATATAATTTTATATATATATCAGATGCATTAGGCATTAGTAGAACATGTGAAACATAATTAGGTGTAAATGAATATATATGGCATGTTTAAACATATATTGGTATGTGCAACACATATCCCTAGATATGATCAATGTACAAATATTTGGGCATGTGTTAAGTATTTTTCTCTTTCTGCTCAGTGGCTTATGCTACCAGACAATAAAACCTAAAGTAGTTAATTTAGGATCTTAACATCTTAGATACTATACGTTGCATTCCAGGATCTCGTCAATTCTTCTAGAAAATGGTTTTAAAGATGAAAAGTATAGAGTTGCTCTATCCACCAAACAGGGTGTTTTCCAAAGCAATGTAGGCCTCAGTGAGAGTGTATCCACATGGATTTGATTATTGGCCTGAAAATGAGGTTCATTTGTTCATTTTCACCTAGTAACTATTAGCAAAGAATATAGCTAATATCTTATATTATTATTAATAAAAGTTGAATGTTATTTGGAGTGTCAGATTTCACTCATCATAATATTAATAAAAATATATAAATCTATTCCCCACAAGCATAATTTTAGTATAGTCTAAGTATAACACTAATCTGGAATGTGTGGTAACTTGGTGACAGCTACAGCACAGCTTGACTCAGCAATCATTCCCATATATTTTGCAATTATTTTTAATCATAGATATTCAACAGTTCTTATACTGCCAGACTAAAAACCTGGGACATTGTTTCCTGATTTTATAATCATCTCCTTGAGAAGTTCAATCTAGAAGGGAACACTGCTGAGCTGAGAGTGTCTGTGAATGAATAAAGATCTCTATAAATACATGTGCAGCATTATGAACATGCAGCTGTTCCTTCTTATTCTGACACCATTTTGAAAATCTGTTCTTGACTACAATGAGGGGTGGGGAAAGAGAAAACCTCACGTCATTAAAGCAGAAAACTCCTCAAGTTTTGTACTTTACCAGTGTTCTGTCATCACATTCTTCTGTGAATGACAGTAAATACCAGTAAACATTTTCCCACCTCTCTATATGTATATATAAAGAAATAAAATGCAAAATATCTTAAAACAACTTCCATTTTCTTTTATAATTGAACTAGAGGCCCAGTGCACAAAATTCGTGGATGGGGCGGGGGTGTCCCTCAGCCCAGCCTGCACCCTCTCTAATCTGGGACCCCTTGAGGGATCAGGCCTAAATGGGCAGTCGGACATCCCTCTCACAATTCAGGCCTGCTGACTCCCAACCGCTCACCTGCCTGCCTGCCTGATTGCCCCTAACTGCTTATGCCTGCCAGCCTGATCACCCCCTAACCATTCTCCTGCCAGCCTGATCATCACCTAACTGCTCCCTGCCAGCCCGATTGCCCTTAACTGCCCTCCCCTGCAGGCCTGGTTCCCCACAACTGCCCTCCCCTGCCAGCCATCTTGTGCTGGCCATCTTGTGTCCACATGGTGGCAGCCATCTTGTGTGTTGGAGTAATGGTCAATTTGCATATTACCTCTTTATTATATAGGCTTTATGCCATTGGGACAAAAATTTCTATTTAAATCTTATAGCAGAAGTTTTCTTAGTCCAGAGACTTGTACTTGCTTAGCAAAACACCTTGATGTACCATTGGGGTTGTTTAGCTGTAGCTTGGTGGGCAATTAAATAGATTGTTATTTTTGAAAAGAAAGTGTGTGGTGGGGGGGGGGAGGCTAGAGAGTATGTTCCGTGATTAGAGCTTTGGCCCATGCACTAAAGGCTAGTGGATTTGATTCCCAATCAAGGACACATACCTGGGTTGTAGGTTCGATATGTCCCTCTCACATAGATCTCTCTCCCTCTCTCCCTCCTTCTCTTCCTCCCTCCCTCCTTTCTTTCCACTCTCTCTAAAAGGCAAGCAATGGAAAATATATCCTTGGGTGAGGTTTAAAAATAATAAATAAATAAGGATAAAGAATTTGATGATTCCACCAACTTCTAGTGATGGTGAACATAAATAAGAAGAATCCATAAATTTAATACATGCTTGAGAATTTGAAGCTTTAAGTAATGGCTCTCAAGTTTGCCAGAACCAACACCTTTTATTTATTCTATCATAAATGTCTTAATAAATGTTATTAATATATAATTTATCTAAAATAAAATGGAAATGCTTTAAGCATATAGGTCAATGAGTTTTGATATATATTTGTATATTATATATATCCGACCACCACAACAATCATGATATAGAGCATTTGCAGCACCAGAAAAAGTACTCTTGTACTCCACTACAGTCAGTCCTGACTTATCTTTTTCTCTTTCTCAAATATATTTTTTGAACTATTGTCTTTCCCTTGTTAACTTTATATTTTCTCAAATTTTAACTGCAATCATATAGCATGTGTTATTCCTTTCTCTCTTTTTTTTAACTGGCTTTACTTAGCATGTCTTTGAAGTTCATCCATCAATGCCAATATTAATAGAAAATATTTTATAATGCTCCATTTTATTATAAAATAAAATTTGTATATATGTATATCCTTAACTTAAAATGGAAATAAAATTAAAGTAATTTATTTAAGGTATCATATATATTACAGGTAACTATACAGGCATTTATAATAATATGAAATAGCCAGATACTTGTGCCTATAAGAGAAATGAGGAATTGACATTTTCATCAATATAAAATATCTCTGATAATATCATTCCTTTAAAATTTTGTTTTTATATTATAGCTATTTTATTCTTTTATATTAAAGTTAACATAGTACATATTTTCCATAATTTTACTTTCAAATCACCCATACTTTATACTTTAAGTGTGTCTTGTAGATATCATATAGTTGGATAGTGAATTATTATCCATTCTGACTTTTAATTAAATTGTTTAGACCAATTACATTTAGTGTGATTGTTAATGCAGTTACATTTAGTCTATCAGGTTGCTATTCATTTTCTTTTTTGCCTTAACTGTTCTTTGTTTTCTTTTTCTGCCTTCTTTTGTATTGAGGTTTTTGGGGTGTTATTTTGTTTGTTTGTATTTTTATGATTCAAATTAATTCCCATTTTTGGCTTTTAAACTACAGATTATTTTTTATTGGTTACTTATGGTTTATTGTACAAATGTTAACTTATTACACAATTTTAAGTGATATCACACTTCCTTGCTTTGAACTTTTAGATCTGAAATTATAGTTTTCATTAAATTTGAGTAATCATAAGCTATTATTTCTTCAATGAATGTTTTATTGTATCCTTTTTTAAATTCTATCATTTGGGAAATCCAGTTACCCACATATGAAGCCAACTAAAAGTGCACAACAGCTCACTGATACTCCTCATTTTTCAATTTATTTTCTTTCTGTGTTTAATTTGGGGTGTCTCTATTGCTATGTCATGAAGTTCACTATCTTTTACCTTCTGAAAATTTTTGTCTGGCTTTAATTCACTCAATATATTTTTCTTCTCACTTAATAAAATTTTCATCTAAGTTTTATTTTTGGTGTTTAAATTTATTTTCAGTGTTTATATTTTACTTTTTAACTCAATTGAATATGGTTTTAATAACTGTTTTACTATCTTTATCTGCTAATATAATATCTGTGTTAGTTCTTGATGACCTTTAATTCATTGATTTCTCTCCTAATTAGAGTATCATTTTGCTATTTGTTGGCATGACTCAGTCTTTAATTACAATGTGTATTTTATGTTGTTGGGTGCAGGAGTGATGGATACTCCTGAATTGTAAATATTCTTGTGTTGTCTTTGAAACTATTAATTTATTTGGAATCAGTATGATCTTTACAGATCCTGCCTTTAAGATTTATATGGCATAAGTCAATCATTGTTCAATGTTGACCTAATAATTTCTTGCTACTGAGGCAAGACTCTTCTGTGTACTCTACCCAGATTTCCAAAAAAATTATGAGATTTTCCCATCTGGCTGGTGAAAGTAGTCACCCACCATGAGTGAGTGCCAGGTATGTTTCTTCTGTGCTTTGGATGACTTTCTTTCTTTCTTTCTTTCTTTCTTTCTTTCTTTCTTTCTTTCTTTCTTTCTTTCTTTCTTTCTTTC
This sequence comes from Cnephaeus nilssonii, assembly GCF_951640355.1. Classification (NCBI taxonomy): domain Eukaryota; kingdom Metazoa; phylum Chordata; class Mammalia; order Chiroptera; family Vespertilionidae; genus Cnephaeus; species Cnephaeus nilssonii. The sequence continues at coordinate 82,544,654 of NC_137072.1, read as the reverse complement.
TTTTTTTGACATTAAGTAGTTTTCTCACAAGCATGTACTAAATATCAAAATAACCCTCTTCTGAAAATTTGAGGAGGATCCTTTGCAGATTTTTGGTGTTCTCCATGAGTTTTCTCCTCTCTGGTACTCTGCCCAATAACTTCTAGTTACATTGTTTTTCCAGAACCCTTAGCTCTGTCTTCAAAATGCAGTTGGTCTAGATCTGCCTGTGTTCATCTCCCTAAGCTGCAGCCTAGAAATGGTTGTAGAGCAATAAGCCCAGGGAGTGGGGGGTGGTGGTGGTGGCAGTCATAGGGCTTACTTTGTGTATTTCCTGTTTCTCTGGAACATGTATCCTTTGTTGCCTGATATCCAGTATTGCAAAAATCATTTCATAAATTTGTTATTTTGTTTATTTTCTGGTCGTTTCAGATCAGAGAGAAAGTCCAATCCAAGTTAATCCATTTTTATTGGAAGCAAAAGTCAGGTTTTGTGTTTTTGTTTTGTTTTGTTTTGTTTTTTTGTATTGTATTTTTTTAAAAGAATATTTTACAGAAATATTTTTACAAGCTGACAAAAAATAACTGCCAACTTATGACTTTATACTGAGTAAAAACATATATTTTAAGCAAAAGTCAGGTTTTTTATGATTTTTTAAAATTTAGTTTTTATTAAATATAAAGGGGTGATAAATGGTGATGGAAGGAGACTTGATTTTGTGGTAGTGAACACACAATAAAATATATGGATGATGTATTATAGAATTATACACTTGAAATCTATATAATTTTATTAATTGTCATCCCCAATAAATTCAATAAAAAATATACAGTTTCCTTCACCTTCAATAAGGGAAAAGTGACAGATAGGGTGCGGGGGTGGGGGGGTGCGCTGTATCCCAAATGCCACCCCCCCCCACCTGCCTGCCTGTCCGGCCGCCAACCTTGCTGCGATCGGAGCCTGTGGGCTGTGGGGGAGGGCCCTAGAGGTGCTCCATGCACCTCATGGTGACCGGTCATTTGGTCATTTTGGTCATGACACCTCTTGGCCTTTTATTATTATGATGTCTTCAGTTATGGTTTGCCCTTTTCCAATACTGCTTGAGTTTGTAATAATTCTTGATTTTATAATTTGCTATCATTTGTGTTTTTTGAAAACTCTGAGCCATTATCTCTTCAAAATATTTTCCTCATTCTTGTTTTGGATGACTCAGATTATCATGAAGTATATTTCCTACATCTTTCTTACTTTTCACTGTTTTCTTTGTTTTGACTTTATATTCTTTGTTTTGCATACTTACTTCTTACGTATTTTCAGTTTCCATGTTATCTTTTTTATTGTGTCTAATCTGTGTTAAATCCATCTGTTAAATGAATAAATTCACCAATATATTTTTCAAATCTAGAATTTTCATTAAGTATTTCAATTGTTCCCATGTAACTGTGGGGATTTTATATCTTTTGTTTTTTTCTATCACTTCTAACACACGTTTTCAGAATCCATATCTGATAACTCCATTTTCTGTCTGTTCTTTCTCAATGTATCTGTCAGGGCAGGGACGGTGCCCTGCATGAGCTCTGGTGCTCTCAGAATCTCTGAGTGGCTGTGAGTCCATGTATTCTTCTAAATTCTCCTATTTGACTACACCAGGGCTGGTTCCTGCTTGAACCCTGCCCACTGTACTAACTGTTGGGAACTTAGTACAAGTCTTCCTTTACCGTCTGCTCACTAGTAACAGGTGTTGGGTCCGAGCCCCTCTTCCTGGACTTGGGCTTCCTAGGACACCGGGTCTTAGATGGAGAAGCCATGAGAGGTTGAGGGTGTACAAGAAGAGTCTTTATTGCAGAAGCCAAAGGCAAATAGCCATCAGATAAGAACAGTCCTCACAGCAAAGTCCATACAGGCAGGCAGCCGGACACTGGCTGGTGAACATATATCTTTCCCATAAAGCAGCACAGTCTCTGTACCCACAGCTATTACCTGAGCAGCCGCATGCTGCCTCCTGGACTCACCGCCTCACATCGTAGCAGTACCTGAGCTCTCTGGCTCAGCAGCTTCTCCTGTCCCTCCTGCCCAGCGACTCTCTCCAGCAGACTTCTCACTCCATCTTCAGCCGACTCGTGCTGAATCAAGCAAACTAGCTGGTCAGTAACCTACTTTTATACTAATTAGACAAAGAAGGCTTCATGCCAACAGTGACATCAATCATATTTGCTACTGAAGGGCCATGTGTCCTTGCACCCACCCATGGTACCTTGGCCTGATTAGCATTCTCAGGCTCAGAGATTCCTTGGACATCACGTTTAGGCACATGCTCAGAGCAGCCTTTGGCCATTCTGGTGTATTGTTAACAAGGCCTCTGTGCTCCCACCAGCCTTGACTATCCGGGGACATGGCATGGTTCCCACAGTATCAACTATGATATATTGTATCTTTTTAAAAATATATTTTTATTGATTAGAGAGAGAGACAGAGAGAGAGAGAGAGAGAGAGAGAGAGAGAGAGAGAGAGAGAGAGAAATATCAGTGAAGAGAGAGTCATTGGTTGGCTGCCTCCTGTACTCTCCCTACTGGGTATGGAGCCCACAACCTAGGCCTGTGCCCTGACTAGGAATGGAACCTTGACCTCCTAGATCAGTGGTCAGCAAACTCATTAGTCAACAGAGCCAAATATCAACAGTACAATGATTGAAATTTCTTTTGAGAGCCACATTTTTTAAACTTAAACTATATAGGTAGGTACATTGTTATTAACTTAATTAGGGTACTCTTAAGCTGGCCTTTGCTAAAATCTCAAGGGGCCAAAGAGCCGCATGTGGCTCGCAAGCCGCAGTTTGCCGACCACTGTCCTAGATCATGCCTCAACATTCAGCCATTGAGCAACACCAGCCAGGCTATCTTGTTTCTTTGTATGCCTGTTTATTTTATATTGTGTGTTGACAGTCATATTATAGAAATAAACTGAGTATTATCTTCTAGAATATGTTTTTGAGATTGTACAGAAATTAAGGTTACTTGCAATCCAAGATCACCCTAATATAATCAGGGCTTAAAAATATTTTAATGCTAGGCATCAATCCTTTGATATATTATTTGTGACCTGTCACCAATATGCCTTTTTAACTCCTAAAAGCTTTATTGTATGCCTGTACATAATCTTTAGTGCTCCTGAAAGATGTTGCCTACAATTCTTTGTACATTGAGTGTTGTCCAATTTCACATCTCTCTACTTTGTCATCTATTTCTACATTTACCTGAAATGTCATCACCCACTCCTAGAAACATTTGCTCATTTTTCACATCCCAGATTAAATGTTACCTACCTATAATACCATCTCTCTCCCCCACTGCCTAAGCAAATAGCTGATTTCCCTAAACTCTCATAGTCATTTTAGCAAAATTACTTCGCTAGTATTTTAACATTCTATTATTAGGTATCTCTTGTCCCTTTGTAATATGAACTGTTTGAGGAAAGAACTAGGTCAAATTTGTAATTGTAATAGGGGACCAAAACCTCAAAATCTCTATGTCCCCAATGTGTAATACATTACCTGAAATATAGTAGGTTGTCTGATAATGGTTGCTGAATTGTGGTCCTGGGGTTTCGTTTCTCTATTCTTTAGTACATTTCATGCCTTCTAGCATTCTCTGGAAATATGCTTCTGTGATTTCTGACCAAATCTAACTGTAACATTTCTGTATTAAAGTACTGTGAATCCCTAAGCAGTGATTTTAGCATGTTTCCACTCTTATGGCAAATCTAAACCATATGCTGTCAAAAGCATTGCCCCAGGGTTAAAATCAGATCCAGAAAATGTAAGTGTTTCTATGAATCTAGCTTAATTCCCAGTAGTTATTCTTGTTCCAATTCTTGTTTTCAAACGATTAAAAAAGATACAGCAAAGTAGGTTAAAATGTCTGTTTTCATATGGTATAAATTGAAAAATATTCTTTGTAGCAAGAACATGTGTATTTAAAATTTGAGCTCAGATTTATTGGTTCTTTAAGATGCCAGCATAGATCTAGAAAGTTAAGTGGGTGGTGAGATAGCTGGTTAAAATTAAAAATATATATATATATATATGAACATCAAACATTAGACATTCATTTGGACCAGGACCCAAAGAAAGAGATAAGAGAAAATATGGGAAGACAGGTAGAGACAGGTGTCCATAATGAATGGTAAACACTCAGTGGCACACTTTTGAAGTGGCTGTCATGGATGTCCAGTATGGGAAGGCCTCTCTGAAGGTGGAGATAGGCAATACACTTAGGGATTGCATGCACTGTAGTCATTCAGAGGAATAGAAGATGCCAAGGAGGAGTATCAGTAGATGAAAGTCCTTTGTGTTCCTAGAGATATTTGACAAGAAAATGGAGGAATCCAAATTTTGAATAAATTGAATACAGAGCTTTTTAAAACTCAAATTTAATTTTGTTCTGCATTTTACCCCAGACTTGCACACGCGCGCGTGCACACACACACACACACACACACACACCATTTCAATGATTTTTCAGTACTCAGTATTTTAGAGTTTTAAAAGAAGAAAACAAAAACAATAATAACAAATAAAACATAAAGTTCTCAACATTATCTACTAGGCCCTGCGTGACCTGAACTTGGCCAACTACTTTCACCCAAGTTCAGGCTGTGCTCCCCCTAGTTTGCTCATTGCAGCCAGAAGGACTTTTAAAATCCTTGACCTGTAAAGTTTGACATTTTGGTTTTCACATCTAGTGTTTGCACCAAATGTGTTTTTGTGTATCAGAGAGGATAAGGATGCATTTTTACATAAAATATGAGTAATAAATATTATATCACTATAACCTTTACTATATAGTCTCTGATTTTTCCCTTTGGTATGTAATGTGGGGTTTCTTACTTGTTAGGCTTCTATATATTTATGGGCTCGAACTGGACTCTCTATTTTCTCTTGGTTTATTTGTTTATCGCTGTGTCAGTACTATCTTGTCTTAAGTCTTGCTTTTGGGAAGATCAAGGATACACTACATTGTTAAACTTCAGCCATATCTTGGTCATTCCAGTCTCTTTTGATCTTTGATATAAGTTTTAGAGGCAAATTGTCAAATTTCCTAAAGTCTTATTGATGAAATGGGGGATAATTTAATTATCTATGAACATCATCTCTTCATTCAATTAGTTCTTCCAATAAAGTTTCAAAATGTTTTATTTTCTTAGTTGCTATTTTTATTGATATTATATCTAGCTGCTTAACTGAATTCTAGCATTAATTGTAATTATCTGTGTGGAGATTCTCTGAATTTTCAAAATAGACATTGATATTTGTAAATAATTGCACCATTTGTATTTTACTTTGATTTTGTGTCTATTATTTGCATTTTCTCTTATAGCATTAGGGAGGATCACAAATATGATATTCAGTAGACATGTCTTGTTGATTATTAAAGGACATTATTCTAACAATTTATCATCATGATAACACCTAAAGTTTCTTTATAAATACATTTTATTACGTTTAACAGGTTTTCTTGTCTTTGTTTATTAAGATTCTTTCTAATCATGAAGAGGTGTTGATTTCTTGAAATTGTACATTTTTAGTTAGCATATTACTTTTCTCTATTTGTTAATATTGGATTATATAAATAATTTTTTAAATATTAAAATATATGTTAGTTCATAGACTGACTCTACTTGATCATGATGTATAATAAACTTTATATTTTAGAGTGTTTTGTTTCAGACATTTTGTTTAGGGTTATTGCAAATATGCTCACAGTGGCCACAAATTGAAAAAGTGCAATTAATATTCTCTCTGTTTTCTAAAAATGTTCTATAAGTCTAGAGATAATGTTTATTGAAAGTTTAATAAAATTATATTTAAGAAGTTTTGACCTATATTGATTTTTGTTGTTTTTTGAATAAAGATTGTCTTTATCAGTACTTTTTTTTAAGATAGTGATAATCTTTGACATTTATTTTTTTTTTCTCAAATCAATCTTAGTGAGTCAGATTTCTTTAGAATTCTTATTTCCTTTAAATTTTAATATGCAGGTCCATAACATTGCTGGGATTCAATTTTAAATTTTTTCTCCTAATTATGTTCCCTTTTTTATTGCTAATAATTCTCAGTTGAACCTTGTCTTTTATTTTGTTTTCTTTAATTGGCATTCTCAAAGAATCGGTTTTCATTTCTGCTGATAATATCAATTTTATATTTGTTTTTATACTTTTTTATTATTTCTCTCTTTGTAATTTTCTGGCACTTATTCTGTTGTTCTTTTTATTTTTATTCCTTATAGTGAATGCTATATACTTTAATTTTTATTTATTATTTAACATAATATTAATTTCCAAATACCATAAACCTCTTTACTTTTGACTTCTGCATTATTTACAGTAAATATTTATTTCAGCACTTAGTTTTTAAATTTATCTTAATATTTATTTCTAAATTAATTGTATGAATTTAACTTCATGGAGTCTGCATATACAAATTTTGAAAATCTCTTTCAAGGATTTATTTAGTAACCAACATTTTATAAAAATTTTATTTTATTTGCCAAGATAATTTACTCTCCTTAATAGGATGCAGAGATCTCTATATGTCCACTAAATCAAACTTATGTTTTATGTTTTATACTTTTAATAATATTTGTGATTTTATTTATTTGGGTCTTCTCTCTTTGTTTTTTAATGAGTCTGGCTAGGGTTCATCAATCTTGTTTATATTTTTAAAGTTCTTGGATTTATTAATCTTCCTTGCTGTTTTTTTTTTAGTCTCTATGTCATTTATTTATACTCTGATCTTTATTATTTCCTTCCTTCTACTTCCTTTGGGCTTTTCTTGCTGTTCTCTTTCTAATTCATTTAGTTGCTATTGGGCCTATCAATAATTCACTAATCCAGCAGATATTTATTGAGTATCTTCTAAGTGTTAACTGATATTTCCAAAAAAATTATATGTTAAAATCAGAATGTGCCTCCCCAACATTCATATGTTAAAATCCTAACTTTCAAAGATGATGTTATTAGGAGGTAGGGCCTTTGAGGGGAGATTTGATCATGAGAGTGGACCCTCATGAATGAGGTTACAGAGTTCCCTAGCCCTTATGACATGTGAAAATGACAATAAGAAGCTGCCACCTAAAAGTGAGCCTTCACTTTACCAAGTTGGTGCCCTGATGATCTCAGACTTCCAGTCTCCAGAACCCTGAGAAATGCATTTCTTTCATTTTAGAACTTCCCAGTCTGTAGTATTTCATTATAGCAACCCAAACTGACTGAGATAAATGAGGGTATGGTAATTTAAAAAGAGACAAAAACCTCTGAGTTCATGGAGCTTAAATTATTTATTTACTATGAGAGAGGTAGATCCCATATGAAACATGTTAGGGAATTATCATCTCCCTTGCATTTTCCAAAATCATTACATTACTTACTTTTATATTCTTGGATATGATAACTTAGAAAATGTAAAACATTGTAGAAACTAACAATTTTACCATTCTCTGCTGGTTCTCCTCTTCCTTAATAACCTTTAAAAATTCTAACATTTTTGTCTGATATTAGTATAGCTGGTCAATATTATTATTATTGTTATTAGGTTGGTGGTAGACATAATCCCAATTTAAAAAAATATTTCTACTTTCTTTAGTTTTAATCTTCCCATGAATTTTTATATTTGTCATGTGCAATTCTTGAAAATCATTTAACTGGGTATCTTCCTTATATCCAAAGTGAAAATATGTTTCTGAGATGCTGAATTTAGACTCTTTAACTTTATTTTGATTAGTGATATACTTGTTCTTATTTCTGCCATCTTATTTTGTGTTGTTTACCTTTGTTACCATATAGCCTAAATATTATTAGCAATATACAATTGTATAAAGGAAGACGTGACTATGCAGCAAAGGGGAATGCCTTGAGAATCTGAGCTTTGTCATGAAACTAACTTGTGTCCTCAGATCTATTCAAGCTCAATCACATGTGAAATTAATCTTCAAGCAGGAAATGCTCCTGTGCAAACCCAGCTGTGCAGCTTGATGGTTTAGCAACTACCCCTATCATAGATGGTGACTCATTTAGCATGGCCACTGTGGGTTCCATGGCTAGGTGTTTAGTGTCCAGGACATTGCTCATTAGCAACTGTTTTCCAAAAGAACAGTTGTCTCCAAAAGAATGCCATAAGGCTGTGTTGTAATTCTCCTATTGACATTAGCATAGGCTCCATATTACATCACAATCTAATACAGGCACTTGCATCTTCAAGATCATAGGCCAAATGGTAAAACTTCTTGCGCTGTGATTTGGATCTTCTTCAGAACTGTCTTTTATTCTGAGTCTTTCCCCCACACTGGTAGCCTTGTGGAATGACTACCTTGCAAAAGGTTCAAAACAGCATAGTAAAATGACATTATATATGTTACCTAAAAATTCCATAGAGGCCCAGTAAGTGTAGTGACTTCTTAGTGAAAGATGTCACAGTGTTCATCTTTTGCTCTGAGGGGATAATTTTTATTTAATTTTATTGTGGTCTAATAGATATATCATAATTTTCCTCAATTTGGAGTGTACATTCATGATTTTAAGTAGGTTTACTGAGTTCTAAAACCATTATCATAATTTTCATCGGGTATCTTAACGTGACTTAGACCACTGACTGGCTCCACAGAAACTCTACTGAGATGGACTTCTTTTAATTTGGTGAGGCATATTTCACCTTGTCATGCATGTGGTATATGAGGGCTTTTTGCTACTTCCTCTTAGGTAAGCTCATTTGGCATGAGGTCGTCCATGAAATTAGGATGTCCTGTGAGATAATAAAACAATCAGATTCACTCCAAGCTGGATGGTGACTGCGGGAGAATTGGCATGGCCCTCAGTAAGACAATGTCACGTTTCTGCTTTCCACCCAAACTGTTCTGGTGGTCTATGCTCAATGACACAAATGAAAAAGCATGCCAGCTCATTAGTTACATACCATGTGCTAGGGCTATGCGGATTTGCTCCATAACAGAGAAAAAATCTGGAACAGCAGCTGTAATTGGAGTCGCCACCTGTTTTGATAATCCAATGCCGTTCACCAAAGCTGTCCGATTTCAGCACGGGCCAAATGAGTGAGCTTAATAAGTGTGAAGGAGGGCTAAACAACCCTGCCTTTCTTATGTCTTCGCTGATATGTAATGTTGCTTTAGATTCCTAGTTTTATATGGATGGAAAATTCCAGGCTACCTGTAGTACTCTGAAACTCTAGTTTTCGTTTTTAGCTTTTGCACCTGGATACAGTCCCAAATTGAGTATTTGTTTATGGCTCACTCATTTTCATTTTTACTGTGTCTCCTCCTCTTCATCTTCCTCCCTGACTCTCCCCTCCTTTCTTCCTGTTCTTGTTCTTTTCTTTTCTTTCTCTATTCTTTCACTATCTTTCCCTCCTTCTCATCTCTAATGTTCTTTTTCTTGAGATTTCTTTCCCTTTCCTATGTCACAACAATACATTTGCAAGTGTGTTGTAGAATATTCATATTCTAATTACATTATAACAGGAGGTTCTTTTATAATATTTAGTCCAACGTTTTGCCAGAAGTGTAATTGAAAATATGCAGTAAATACTCATTAAAATAGAGTAGGATACACAATTAAAAAATTATTGGAAAAAGCTCAAACTCAAACATCCTCTGGCACTTTATAAGCTTTTCTTTCTTATTGAAACACTTGAGGCCCAGTGCATGGATTTGTGTACCAGTGGAGTCCCTCTGCCTGGCCTGGGACCCCTCAGGGGATGTCAGATTGCCAGTTTTGGCCTGATCCCCGCAGGCCAGGCCAAGGGACCCCACTGGTGCACAAATACGTGCACCTGGCCTCTAGTATGCATATAAGATCTTTGGTTAATCTCTTCCCCACCGTCCCCCCACCCACCCTTTTCTCTGAGATTCATCAGTCTGTTCCATGTTTCCCTGCCTGTGCATTGAGTGTCTGCCCCCTGGTGGTCAGTGCACATCATAGCTACTGGTCGAATGGTCTAATGGTCCAATGGTCACTTAGGTTTTTATATATATAGATCATAGCAACAATTTCTTACGTTAAAAATTTCTCTATGTCCAGCATTTTATAAACATCATTTATTTAGACATCAAGTTAGAACATTGTTTATAAAATCTTTCTTTATACTTCACTTAAAATAGTTTGTATTTATCTGATTGTCCCTGTATGTAGAGACTTAAAATAATTACTATGCCAGTCTCTAATTCATAAAAGAGAATCTATTTTTGGGTTTTGTTCCTTGTCTTCAGAACTTGGACCTTCCAGAAAATTCTAGTCTGTAGAAAGTTGAACTTATCCAGTCTCTAATAACAGTGGCTTTACCCATAAACCATTTCATCCTTATTTGTTTTAGTCATTATTATGGAGGCATAATTTTATATATAGTAAAATTTACCAATTTTATGTATATAATTTGATGATTTTTGACAAATGTATACAGTTTTATAAGCACCATGATAGTCATGATGTGAAACATATTCATGAAGTTACCTCATAATTGTTTATAGTCAATTTTCTCTCCACATAGTCAGGTCCTGACCACCATGGTCTTGCATTCTCTCACTGTAGTTTTATAACTATTTTTACAAAAATCATATAAATAGAATCAAACAATATGTAATTTCATGTGTTTGACACCTGAGATTATTTCAAATTGATAATACATGCAAAAGTACTTTGTTCCTAATCTATTAAATGTAATTATGGTCAAATGTTGATGGAACATTTGTTTGATTCCAGTTTTTGGCTATTATGAATAAAGCTGTTATATACAATAAAGTACAAAGATTTCTGTGATCAAATGTTTTCCTTTCTTTTGAAAGGGCTTTTGAGATTGCTGGTTGGAAATATGTTTAACTTTATAAAAAACTGCCACACTGTTCTCCAAAGTGGCTATCCTACTTTTAATTCTCATAAAAAATATGTAAGAAATCAGAAGTAAATAAGTCCTATAGATCTAATGCATAACATAATGAATATAGACAATAATATTGTTTTATAATGTTATAATTAATGTGATAAATATTGCTACCTCCCTAATCATATTAATGTATAAATATTTCAAGTAACAGTTTGTATACCTTCAACTTACCCAATGTACATGTCAAATATACATGTACATGTCATTAAAAAAAGAAGAAATATATAAGAGTTTGAGTAACTCCAAATTATGTCTACTACTTGGTATTATCAGATTTTTGTTTTGTTTGGTTTTGTGGTCATTTTATAGTAGCGATGGTTTAGTTTGCATGTTTCCAAGAAAAATGATAGTAAGCATCTTTGTATACACTATTGGCTTGTAATTCATCTTGTGTGTATGCAATTACTTTTACATATATATGTAGTGGTTTATTCATTATTAGGGTTGTGATACCATTTTATATACTTAGAAAAAGTAATTTATCATCTATATGTTTGGTAAATATTTTTTTCATATTTGTGGTTTTATTTTCATTTTCCTAATATTGTATTTTAAGGAAAAAAAACACTTTTTTTTTAAATTTTGGTTTACTTCAATTTACACCATTTCGGTGTGTTTTATAATTTCTATATGCAGTTTAAGATCCCAAAGATCTTCTCTTACATTTTCTTTCAGAAGTTGTATAATTTTAGGTCTTAAATTAAGTCTCTAATCAATTTTGAGATAATTTTTATGGTGTTAGGAAATCCTTTTTTTCCCTCATGTCCATCCTTTTTTTTCCGTTTTATTTGCTGTAAAGACAATCCTTTCCTGTTGAATTGTTTTTCTTTAAATAAATTGATCATATATGTGAATATAACTGTATTTATTTTTTTAATTTGAGTTCATTCAAAATTTTAATATAAACTTTTCTAACAGCATACATTTTAACAGCAATTCAGTAGAGGGGGATGTCACTATCTGAACATCATGCATCTAGAAATTGATAGAGCTGAGGTGTTAAATAATTGTCTGTCTGACTACAAATTTCACACCTTTCCCCAGGATTCTATGCTAATTTCCCACACTAAGTCCTCACTATGCTAAAATTCATTCATATTAACGTGTTGGTATAAAGTTAGACAGCAGTCTATTGGCCTAAGGATAAATATACTGATTGATAAAATCAGAAAGAAGAACTTAGAAATACATTCTAAGAACAAAACAGGCAGGTTTGGGGAATAAAGATGGTCCATGGGGGAGGAATGCATATGTGAAGGACAGAGGTATCTCTGGCCTGAGCAATTAAAGCAAGTATAAGGTAGATCAAAAGCAGCTCTGACCTGAGCATCTTGGAGACACCAAAATGCTTATCTTACTTGTACAAAGGATAGAGAAATGCCACAGGACAAGGGGGTAAGAAGACATATATTCACAGAGGATAAAGAAAAATCACAGGATGGGAAAAAGGGAACATATTTTCACAGACAATAGAGGAATGTTGCAATATAAGTGGGAGAAAAAGAGAGGGCACCATGCTGCTTCGGCCTTTGAAATTGATACTATGTAACAAAATAACCAATGAGGAATGCATGAGGGCCCTAAATTAATGAAAGGTCCAATTAAAAAGGGTCAGGTTCAAACAAAGAACTGCAGCATATATAAACCAAAGACAAAGGGACATGAAGGAGGATTTTTTATTTTATTTTTCCCATTAGAGTGAGAGAGAGAGGCTTTCACATTTGGGGGTTCTTTTACATTTTTATTAAAGAAATCTGTTAGTCCACAAATTTATTCTTCATCTTTGCCAGGCAAGAACCCACAAGAAGAAATCTGTACCCCAAATCCTACATTTCATTATTAATATGATGTTCTGATTGTGACATTTTTCTTCTGAATATCAGCTTCTCATTTTAAGATTGTTATAGGGAATAAACAACATCCTATCTAATAAAAGAGTAATATGCAGATTGACCATCACTCCAACACACAAGATGGCTGCCCCCACATGGTCAAAGTTCCTGCTCCCAGGTGACACAAGATGGCCACCACAAGAGGCCAGCAGGGGAGGGCAGTTGGGAGGGACCAGGCCTGCAAGGGAGGGCAGTTGTGGGTGATTAGGCCAGCAGGGGAGGACAGTTAGGGGTGACCAGGCCAGCAGAGGAGGGAAGTTGGGGGTGGTGACCAGGCCTTCAGGGAAGGGAAGTTGGGGGGGACCCAGGCCTGAAGGGGAGAGCAGTTGGGAGGGACCAGTCCTGCAAGGGAGGGCAGTTGGGGGGGACCAGGAGTGCTGGGAAGGGCAGTTAGGGGTGACCAGGCCTGCAGGGGCGGGCAGTTAGAGGAGCAGTTAGTCATCAATCAGGCTGGCAGGCAGAAGCGGTTAGGGGCAATCAGGAAGGCAGGCAGGTGAGCAGTTGGAAGCCAGCAGTCCTGGATTGTGAGAGGGATGTCCGATTGGGCCTGAACGGGCAGTTGGACATCTCTCGAGGGGTCCCAGATTGGAGAGGGTGCAGGCTGGGCTGAGGGATAACCCCCCCCCCCCCCGTGCATGAATTTCATGCACTGAGCCTCTAGTCTATATCTTAAAGGCCTGTGGTCGTGATGCCATAAAGATGTCACAACCAAACATCTAGTCACCAGGAGGTGCATGGACCACCTCTCGCGGGCAGGGCTCTTGTGGGGCTGGCAGGGGGGCCGCACAGCAAAGAGGGCATAGGAAGGCTGGCAGCGGGCAGGCAGGGCTGTGCGGTGAAGAGGGCACAAGGGATGGGCGGCGGGTGGGCAGGGGCGGGGAGCATGGCACAGGACCCCAGGTGGCAAGTAGAGGTGCTCCAGTCGCGGAGAGAGGGGTGGGGTGCACACAGCCAGTGGTGGGGGGAGGCATTGCATGGGGAAGGGCACAAGCTGGGAGCATCGCAGGGTGCCAGCAGCGTCCACGGAGCGTGTGAGGAGTCGCGGGGCGGCAGACAGGAGTCTGATGGCAGGCTAGGCCTAGGGGACCCTACACACATGATTTAATTGTATGCTCGGCCTCTAGTTTAATTATATGAAGTGTTATCCCAGTGTCTGATAAATAGAAAACACTTCATAAATGCCAGGTCCCTTTATCCTTTGCTCAGGATGTTTTAATAGAAAAAAAAAAAAAAAAGATTAACTCCTGTGATTGTGATTGATAGTAACAACCATGTTATGCATTCATTTAAAAAAAAAAGGGTGGGATAACTTATTTAGCTAAGCATGTACTTATACCTTGATACAATAATTTCTACCATATTTTGAGTAAAATATTTTTTTGGCCATTCTTAATTGCAATATACGTATAAAAAGAAGGCATAATTTATTATCTTTTCAAATGGCATAGCTTCCTACAGAATTATTTATGCTTTTAGTTAGAACAAATTGTATAAAAATATAGTAACAATGTTCTTTCCATTGTACTGAATAAAATTTTTTTTAGCATTTTAATATATTTACATTAGAATCTAGTGGCCTAATTTAGAAAACATTTGCTAGTTTGTATTTTACATAAATCACAAAGTAATTTATGCCTTCTAGTTTATGCTGCTAAATCTCTTTCATGAATATTGGGAAGACATTTAACTTACAAAGAAGCATTACGTATTTGAATGGATGTTTTTGAAGCATGGTAGAGAATGAAAATTGGAAGGAAGTCTGGGTTTTAGAATTCAGTAAAAGCATTGTTTATGTTTGCTTTGTAACTTTGTGACACAGATTCTGTGTAGTTATAAAAGTTGTTCTAACTACTGTCACCCCTTATTTCTCAATACCTCACAGATTAAATGGATAGATATTGTATGAAATATTCAATGTTACCTTTTAACACTAGCTATAATAAAACTTGGTTATTTTGTAATTGAAAATGGTAAAAGCTAACTTTCTCTGAATTAGCAAGTGCTATGTCTGATTTGAAGGTTAGTTAAATATAGATAAAGTCTGACTTGAGGAATTTAAAATATTTGGTACTTCCAATATGCTAGAAATCTTGAGCCTACCATTTTTTTAAGAATACAGAACAACAGAATATTTACAAAAATCTTTAAATTATATTCAAGTTTATGCCACATATCCCATGCTTATATGGGGCAACATAATTTTAAACCAATATTGTTATAGTTATTAAAATAATTCTATTCTCTATGTTTTTTTATTATCCACCACGTTGGTTAATCTCAAAATGTAGTGGGGACACCCAACAAGTATTTGACTCTCTGTGATATGAAATTTAGGCTAAGAAATTTATTTGATTTTTAAAATTTTGAGTTATAGGTGACACAAAACACAATCTTATTATTTATTTGCTTTTCAACAATTATTTTATCTTAATCTCTCCATATAGTTGTCAGTTTTACATTGAAATAGGATTTTTTAGTCAGACATTATCTCTATTATAAAATATGAATATTATTAAGTACAGAAATCATAAAGTCATAGCTTGATGAGTTTCAGAAGTGAATACACCCATGAAATCACTGAAGTTAAAATACACATACACACACTCAGAACATTACTTACTGGCATCCCAGAAATACCCCTTGTTCCCTTTCCCAGTCACTAGCCTCCCCAATATTTTTACTTCTACCATCAAAAAGATTTTCCTTCTTTTTAACTTTATGTAAATGAAATCAAACAGGCCTTTTTTATTGTTATATGATATGCATAAATGTTGTAAATATCAGTAATTTATTTATTTCCATTGCTTTATAGCAGTGGTTCTCAACCTTCCTAATGCCGCGACCCTTTAATACAGTTCCTCATGTTGTGGTGACCCCCAACCATAAAATTATTTTCGTTGCTACTTCATAACTGTAATTTTGCTACTGTTATGAATCGTAATGTAAATATCTGTGTTTTCTGATGGTCTTAGGCGACCCCTGTGAAAGGGTCATTCGACCCCCAAAGGGGTTGCAACCCACAGGTTGAGAACCGCTGCTTTATAGCAATCTTACATAATAAAAAGGTAATATTTAAATTACCATCACTCCGCTACGCCCATAATTGGGCCAGCAGGTGACACAGGGGGCGGGACTCGGGGTGGCTGGGGTGGTGATTGGGCCGGCAGGACGCTGAGCTTGCGTTGCCAGCGGCGACGCGAGCTCAGCGTCTGCACCATGGCTGTGCTGCGGCACAGACAGGCCTCTGGGGCAGCGAGCCCAGCCGGCGTTTTGGAGGTTTGGAGGCAGCAGGGGGGGGTGGGCGGGCGGCGCGGCTCCCTCGGGAGGAGTCTGGCGGCAGTTGGGCCGCAGGAGCACGTGGTGGCGGCCCCAGCCTTCCTGGGCGGGAGGCAAAGGCAAGACCCTGGTCTGGGCTCCGGCCTCAGGAGGACTTCGGAGCTGCCGACCAGCTGACAGACAGCTTACACGTGCATGATTAAATCATGCACTGGGCTTCTAGTCTATATATATATAGGCAGTGTCAGTCATGATGAGGATGGCCAAAGGACCGACCGGTTGCCTTCCCCCAGCCCATAGGGGACTGGCGAGCTGCAGCGGGCGGCAAGCAGCTCGCAGCTTGCACTGGGCCAGCCCCTACTTTCCCCCGCCAGTGGCGCAGCGGAGCCCATGCCAGGCGGAGGCAGGAGAGGCACGTCCTGCACCCTGCCAGGTTCTTAGTCCCCACGCCAGCATCGAGGCCTCAGATGCCAGCACTTTGTTATCCACCACAACTCCGCAGCACCGGTGCTGCCCAGGCAGAAGTTTTGCGGCCTCACCTATCTGCCTCGGGGCCAGTTTCTCTGTCTACTCTTGCCACCTGCTGCCCGCCCACCGCTCAGACACCTGAGCCAGGGACTCGCTGTGGGGCAGGCCCAGATGCACCTTCCCACCCCCAAAGGTCTGGTGGCCTCGGCAGCACCTGAGCCCACGACATGCCCCTGGGAGGGTGGGTCTGGGCTAGGGATCCACAGCCCCTCCTCCACAACATCCCACCCAGCAGTGGGGGAGGGGGCAGCCCCCATCCTTTCCAGCTCCGTCCCAGCGCAGAGGCTGGGGCACATCTCCGCCCACAACACCCTCCGAAACCCTGGGAAGAAGTGCCCACCTGCCCAGCTGAGACCAGCGCCTCAGGCTCCCCACCCTCGCGAGCCGCACCTGGCCTCGCCAGTGGCTGCCACTCCCCTCAGCCATCAGCCCGCCAGCACAGGAGGAGAGGAGAGGAGAGGAGGAGAGGGGTTCAGCTGGCCTACCTGAAAGCTCTCCCCGTGTGCTTCCCTGCTCCACCTCTGCCAAGGGGACCCCCCCCCCCCCGCCCCCCGCACGCTCATTCATCAGGATTGCCACCATCTTGGGAAGGTCAATGCCCAGCTGACTGCCAAGGCCTCAGGCAGTACACGCCCCTCGATTGCCATGACAAAGAGGTCATGGAGGGTCAGGACACCGCCTCTGGTTGAAGCAGGTGCTGTGGGAGCAAAGGGACCAAAAGAAATGGTTATGTCCAAGAGCCATCTAACGCCACACGTGGTGTGAGAATTAGTCATTGTGAGAGCCGAATTTAGTACTGGTGTGCCCCATTTTAAGCAGACCCCCCAAGTAGACTTACCATGTTGATAATTCACTTTACTACAGAAAGAATGCACAAAGATTCTTGAAATAAGCAAAATAGTTTGCACCTCATAGTATGAAACGTTTAAACATCATTAAAGATAATCTCTATGAGTAATGGGAGTTGATATTAGCAAAATCTAATATACCCAATTCAAACTGTCATTCAGAAATGCATCTACTATGTAAAATCAAAGTATGGGATCTAGGGTTTGGAAAAAGCAACTTTACCTTGCTCTTCCTGCTCATCAGCCTCATGCTTTGCACAAAAGTCTCAATAAAGAGATGGAGCAGAAGGAAAAGTCATGCCTCATGGCACTGAAATTTATCAGTTTCTTCAACAAATATTTATAAAAGTTGTATTAACTTTGTGCCTGTATTATAGAAACACAACACAGCTCTGTCCCTCTCTTCAAAGAGCTTAAAGTCTCTGTGAGTTCCCGGTAAGGTAAACCCATAAATAGCCAAAGAAGGAGCAGGTTCCAATACAATTCTTACTATAAAAATTATTGAGTAAAAAATGGTCCTCACTCTCCTTCTAGAACAAGAATTAAAAGGAGCAAATAAATATAATGAATGAATCCGAACTCCTTTGGGGACCCCAACCCTCAGGGACTAACACAGGTTTTTTGAGGCCTAAAGTTTACTGAACCTGAAGGACTAATTTTAGGGGGAGGGGGTATTTTTTTAATAAGGTTCAAAAATGACTTTATTTAGAATAAGAAAACAAATTACAAATAACTAGGAATCTCTCCCTTTCTCTTTTAAATCATTTCAGGCAGGTTATCCAAAATGGTGCTTGTTGCAACTTGCTTGCTCTCTCCCCCAGAACAAATCCAGCCCTCACAGGGGCTCTGAAGCTTCCTTAGCTTTACCATAAAAATAAAACACACAAACAAACAAAAAACACACAAACAAACATTTCAACAACACTCCTTTCTGAAAAAAAATTTTTTCTTTTTAAATTTTTTAATTTTATCAAAGCAGTAAATACATAGTTCATAATGTATCTTTTTTACCCCTAATAGGTGTGTGGTGTAGTGGTATATCATTGTTTTTATTCTATTGTTGACACTATTATAGATGTCTCCCATTCTCCCCCCCTTTACCCTCCTCCACCCAGCCCCCCCACCTCTGGCCATCACCATACTATTGTCTATGTCCATTCCCCTCCCCTCTGACTTCTGTCAGTTTCTCTCATCCTATATAATAAAAGGCTAATATGCAAATCGACCAAACAGTGGAACAATGTTACACACTCTGTGATACACACTGATACACACTGATCACCAGGGGGCAGATGCTCAATGCAGGAGCTGCCCCCTGGTGGTCAGTGCACTCCCACAGGGGGAGTACTACTCAGCCAGAAGTCCTGAGCTGGGCTCATGGCTGGCAAGTGCAGCAGCAGTGGTGGGAGCCTCTCCCGCCTCTGTAGCAGAGCTAAGAATGTCTGACTGCTGGCTTAGGCTCACTCCCCCAAGGACATCCCCCAAGGTCTCCCAGACTGCGAGAGGGCACAGGCCAGGCTGAGGGACCCCAGCCATATGCACGTTGGGGGCGACCAGGCCAGCAGGGGAGGGCCGTTAGGGGTGACCCAGCAGTCAGGCAGAGGCGGTTAGGGGCAATCAGGCAGCCAGGGGAGCAGTTAGGGGCATTAGGCAGGCAGGCAGGTGAGTGGTTAAGAGCCAGTGGTTCTGGATTGCAAGAGGGATGTCTTGGATTGGAGAGGGTACAGGCCAGGCTGAGGGATCTCCCGCCCACCCCCTTGTTAAGAAATTCATGCACTGGACCTCTAGTCTATTATATGATACCACAATTTATTTATCTATTTTGTTCTTGACTATCATTTTGGACATTTCCAATTTTTGGCTATTATATATTGTACTATATAATAGTACTAGTATGACCTTTGTCTGCATGTATTTTAGAGAATATATTTGTGTGTATATGTGTGTGTGTGTGTGTGTGTGTGTTTGTGTGTGTGTGTGTCTGATATAGGAATTTTGAGTAAATTTTAAACAGTTTTCTAGAGTCTATTTCAATTTGCACTGCTACCAGAAATATCTGAATGCTCTGGTTTCTCCTCTGGTTTACAAAATACATTGGGGTTACATTTATTATGTTAGTCATTCTAGAGTATGTGTAGATGTGTCACATTATAATTTTAATTTACATTTCTCTGAAGATTAATGATGTTGAGGGCCTTTTCGTGGGTACTGGCAATTGGATACCCTTTTTATGTGAGATGTCTATTCAAGCTTTTGAACCATTGTTCTCTTGGGCATTGTATATACAACATGGCCCCGGTTTTGTTATTCAATTGTGTGTTTTCTTGATGAAAATGTACTAAAGATTATACTAAAGATAAAGAGTTTTTCCCCTTTAAATTAAGCTTTTAATTATTTTTCTTTCTTATTTTCTATATTTAAAAAAAAAAATTTGTGCCTTGAGAGATTGAAAACGTGCACACTGCAGTCACGCCTTTCACGAGAATGTGGCTCCTTCGTTTTCCATGGAATTGGTGTAACCTGCTGCTCACTTTCCCACTCTCAGTGAAGTTACGGGGAAGGGTAACCCTGTTCATTAAGGCTAACCCTTTCCTCCTGGGTGTAAGACACACACTTCCAGGGCTGAACAGTAACCTTCAGGTGTCAGTAGCCTCTTTGGGGTGATGGCTGGTGGTTAAAGGGCTCTCTCCCTTCTCACTCTCCAGGATGGCAACTGCAGAGCAAAGCAGGCGGTGGCACTCCAGGGCTAGCTTCCCTGTGAGGGTCTCACCAGCAATCTCTAGGTCTTGGGCCAGGTCCTCAGAAACCCATCGAGGACGTGCTGGGACCCATGAAACCCTGAGGTGGAAGGAGCCATTTCCCAGGTGTTACTGATCAGGCCTGGGTGAACCTGGAGCTGACCCAGCGGCTCCCACCTCGAGCTGCGCCTGGAGCTGCAGATCTCCCAGCTCCTGCGCTGTGTGCGCTTTATCTCTGCCCTGCCGCAGGCCGCTGCCTAGTGGGGCCTGTGCAGGACCTCTTTCCAGTGCTTGAGCCTCGGGAAGCAGGTGCGGTTTGTGGTTATTTTTGTTGTTGTCGTTGTTTGGTTTTATTTTTTACGTTTATCTTTATTGCTGAAAGTATTACAATACCCTCTCTCCTCTCCTTCCCTCCCCCCGCCCCCAGCCCCCATTGACTCGCTCCAGGCCTTCAACACACTATTGTCTGTGTCCCTGTTTTGTTTATAGATTCCACAAGTGAGCTCATACATTATGTGTCATTCTCTGATTTATTTCACTTAGCATAATGCTCTCCAGGTCTACATACTGATATGCATAGGCTATGAACACAGACCATAGAATGGTGAAGGCCTGGGAGTGGATAGAGGCCAGACAGAGGGGGACAAGGGAGGGGGAAATCTGTAAGATTTGCAACAATAGAAATATTAATTAATTAAAAACAAAACAGAGAGGTACACGATTCATAAGGCTACAGCTTTCCCCAAAGATAGCAACATAGCTTGGCTAGACTGTTTATCATAATGGTCCCCCGGTGGTTTCCCTTTTTGCCCGTCCACCCCAATAATCTGGAGATTTTCAAGTGTGTGTGCTACAGCAGGCACACTGTTGTACCACAAGAATTTTAAAATATGCAATATCTGACTTTATTCAGTGTAATGTCTTCTTTTCCCTTAGATTGTCAAATAAAAAAATGACAACAGTTAATACACTAGCCATCCACTGTGAATGAATAAAAACTATACCTATTTTTTGCCAGATTGGCAAACAATATATTTTTTGGTGTGCCACTGAATTTTCGTAATTAGTTTGTGTGCCATGGGAAGAGAAAGGTTGAAAATCACTGCTATAGTCCGTACTCCACACAGAAACCAGAGGGCTTTTAGTCACTGTGTCATATTTCTTCTCACACTCTTCAGTGCCTTCCTATGTTACTCAGGACAAAAGCCAAAGCCCTTAGCATTATACCCATGGGCCTCCTGTAGGATCTGAAATATCTTTTACCCAATTCTGTTGTCAAATCACATTATAACCAAGTTTTCTCTAACTTTTCCAGGTAAAATAGCAAACCCTCAGAAAACTCATCCTGTTTTATTTTTTCTTCGTTGGAATTATTACTAAGATACATATCATGATATAGGTTCACATGCCTTATACATATAAATCAAATATACCTATATACACATGCACACACATTTGTGTGTATATATATATATGTATATATATATATATATATATATATATACCTAATACAACTATATATTCACATCTTAAATATAACTGTACCTATGCATATCTTATATTTAATATCTGTATTTTACCACTGGATGTGTGTGCTTGCACACATGCCTGTGTACCACTTGTTTTCCCTGTCTTTTTTCATGAGAATGTAATGTCCATGGGAGGATATATTTGCTACCTTTCATTAACACTGCATTTCTTGGTTTAATAAAAGTCCCAGTACATGAATAGCAGCCACTGATGACTTTTTACTAAGTAAGTCATTAAATAAAGAAATGCATTTTATGTAGTCATTATTCCTACTTTAATCAGGAAGATTTGATGGTTAATGTCAATATATAATATGAGAGAAATTTTCAACCTACCTAGTCATATATATATATATATATATATATATATATATATATATAATCTCCACTGATTTGATAAATATATTGCACTACCTACCTGTCTGTATCTATGACCTATCTTAAGCTTAAGTTGTTTAACAACTTTAAGCTACTGAGTTTCTCTGCAGCTGCTGCCACTCCTTTTTGTTCTCTGGCCAGCCCTACACGATGTAAAACTTAAGTGGGAATTTGAAAAAATTGCTCACAATGGCATTCTAATTTTATCTAATTCTAACAAACTATTCATATATCAGGTGTGGCATAAGGAGAGGGTGAAAAAGTCTACACATATTATTCCACACACCCCAAGAAAGCCTGAGTTTTATGTGATTTTAGGTGACTGATTCCTCCAGGCCCATTTAGAAGGGATTAGATCTGACTGAGAGTCTCTCCTAAAGTGATTATGTGATTATCTCCAGATTCCCCTTTTATTGCTCTTCCTCCTACATCTTATCAGTTGGGAAAGGAAATCTTTAGAATTGTATATGTTGGTGTCTAGTATTTTGTGAGTATTGAGTATGCTAGCCTTTGAGACATAAGACTTTTAGGATATTCATGAAGATAAATACCAATTCTCACATCTGTTCTGTCTATTCAAGTATATGTGTTTCATAGTCTATACATACCTAAATTGATAGTGAGTGGTTTTTTTTTTTAAATATTATGACTGATATTTCTATGATCTAGAGAAAGTACCTTGCCATCAGAATGGCAAGATTAGTGACCAGCACATCTGAAACATTTTTAACTTAATTTGATAACTTCTTACTTTCTTAGCTGAGGAAATAAAATTGATAATGCTACAGTAATTATCTAGGGATTGTTCCTCATTACTTAAGTTTTAAAAACTGGTTTAGAATACCTTTACCTAAGTAAAATGTCTCTTAAAAAGTTAAACAGAATTCTCACCCTGGCCAGTGTAGCTCCGTTGGTTGGAGTGTCATCCTATGCACCAAGGGTCACGGGTTTGATTCCTGGTCAGGGCAGATATCTGGGTTGCAGGTTTGATCCCTAGTCAATGTGAATATGGGAGGCAACCAATCTGTGTTTCCCATATCAACGTTTCTTTCTCTTCCCATCTCTATTTCTCTCTAAAATCAATGAAAACAAATCCTTGGGAGAGGATTAAAGGAAAAAAAAAAGTTAAACAGAATTCTCATGACGTTAGATTAAGCTTAAGCTAGTGGTCACACTTTAGGTCATCATCTGTGTGTATGAAAATAACAAACATTGAATGAGTATTACAAAATGAATTAAAAGATCTGAGTGTCCCAAGGGTTGGTTATTTCCCATTCAAGCAAAGAACCGTGGCATTGGGAAACAATTCTTAGAGGAATTGTTTCCCCTAAGAAAAGTATTTCTGTCTGTTATCTTGTTTGCTTTAGAAAAAAATTATTCGAAATGAATATTTGTTTTGGGGATATGGCAACTGGAACTGCACTATTTCTGTTAATCAAGTAGATTCACTAAGAACCTTCAAAAAGAATTACTTTGATAAACAGCTCCATTCATATTTTTAATAATTTATTAGAGATTTATTTAATTTAATTTATTGGGGTGACATTGATTAATAAAATTATATAGATTTCAGTTGTACAATTCTATAATACATCATCTGTGTATGGTTTTGTGTGTTCGCCAACTAAAGTCAAGTCTTCTTCCCTCACAATGTATTACCCCTTTATCCTTGTCTATCTCCCACCATCTTCTTTCCCTTTGGTAATTACCATAATGTTGTCTGTGTCAAGAGGGTTTTTTTTGTTTGTTGTTGTTTGTTTTTGCTTAATCCCATCACTGTTTTTACTCAACCCTCCACCCCCCTTCCCTTTGACAGCTATAAGTCTGTTCTATGTATCTATGAGTCTGTTTCTATTTTGTTTGTTAGTTATTTTGTTCATTAGATTCCACATACACTGAGTGGCCAGATTATTATGATCTCTGAACGCATAATAATCTGCCTGAAATAGAATTATAAGAATGCATATATACTAATATATTAGAGGCCCGGTGCATGAATTCGTGCATGGGTGGGGTCCAGCCAGCCTGGCCAGGGGGAGGGGACATGGGCAGTTGGCCAGCCTGCCTGGCAGTCAAACTCCTGGTTAGGAGGGGACAATTAGAAGGGACAATTTTCATATTAGCCTTATATTATATAGGATATACACTGAGTGGCCAGATTATTATGCATTCAGAGATCATAATAATCTGGCCACTTAGTGTATAAGTGAAATCATATGTTATTTTTCTTTCTATGACTGGCTTTGCCACAAAAGGTAAGGTTTCCTTCTTTTTTCTACCATTGAGTAATATTACATTGTGTAAATGTACCACAGCTTTTTTATCCACTCACCTACTGATGGGTACTTGGGATGCTTCCAAATGTTGGCTATTATAAACTAGAGGCCTGGTGCACAAAATTTCGTGCACTGGGGAGGGGGGACTATGGGGTTCCTCAGCCTGGCCTGCACCCTCTCACAGTCCGGGAGTCCTCAGGGGATGTCCTACTGACGGCTTAGGCCCGGGCCTTTCTCTGTGGGATCTGCCCGGCTCCACCCCCATCACCCCACCGCAGCCTCGATGGTAGCCTCCCTCTGCGGGAGGCGACGGGGCGGGTGGGCCCCCCATCACCGTTTTCTCCCTCTGTCTGCTGGCAAGCACCTTGGCTGGCCCCACCCCTGCCGACTGGTTGTTCTGCTGTTTGGTCGATTTGCATATTACGCTTTTATTATATAGGATAATACTGCAATTAAAACAGCGGTGTGTATATTCTTTTGAATCAGTGTTTCGCGTTTCTTTGGATATATTCCCAGAAGTGGAAAGCTGGGTCATAAGGTAGTTCCATTTTTAATTTATGAGGAAACTTCACACTGTTTTGCACTGTGGCTGCATCAATCTGCATTCCCACCACAAGGGTTCCCTTTTCTCCACATCCTCACCAGCACATGTTTGTTGCTTTATTGATGACAACCATTCTGACAGGCGTGAGATGATATCTCATTGTGGTTTTAATTTGCATTTCTAAAGTGGTCACTAAAGATGATTAGTGAGCATTTTTTTCAAAGTATATTTGTATTGAGTTCAGAGAGGAAGGGAGGCAGGGAAGGAGGGAAAGAGGGAGGGAGGGAGGGAGGGAGGGAGGGAGGGAGGGAGGGAGGGAGGGAGGGAGGGAGGGAGAAGAGACATCAATAATGAGAGAATCATTGATTGGGCTGCCTCCTGCATGTCCCACACTGGGGACTGAGCCTGCAACTTGGGCATGTGCCCTGACAGAGAATTGAACCATTACCTCCTGGTTCATAGGTCTATACTCAACCACTGAATGATGCAGGCTGGGCTAGTGAGCATCTTTTCATATATCTTTTGGTCATCTGTATGTCCTCTTTCGTAAATAACTCCACTCTTGAAGAATCTATTCTAGAGATGAAAATTAGTGAGAATTCGGGTCAAGTAAATGACAGTTAGGCAGGGGATAAATAAGTATATTTATCTTTTAGAATTGGAAATATAATTTTTATTAGTTATCAAGTAAAACCAGAGTATACCGAAATATTCAAACATATTTGGTTTCAGATTATTTAAATAGTTTTATTTTTAATCTTAATAATGTGGCTGACATCAAAGTAAGTGTGGCAGCAGGCATTAATGTTTCCAGAGTTATTTATTGAGATTCAGTAAGGCTGAGAGGTTGGATGCAGTAACTGCCAGTGAGATAATAGGAGTTGCCAACACAGAATCTATTGATGTACTTGCAGAGACTAGGGAGATATTTCAAGTGGAAAAAAACACACAAACTAATTCTGGCCAAAATGGAATTATAAGACTACTACAGGGAACAGAAGCAGGGTAGCTTTGCAGTGCAAGAAACTTGACTCTTCTATCGAAATAGCACAGGACATAATGAATTCAAATCAACTGTTGAGCTGTATTTTTCGGATTATGTTACATTTTGGGAATGAGTTGAAAGGCAATGATGTTAATTCTTACTGCAAACTATAATATCTGTATAGACCAAGGGAGGGGATATCAATGGTGTGTTACCATTTTAGAAATATTTAGTACAGAGTAGGAAGATATAGAATATTTTGTTCATGTTTGTTGAGTGGATAAATAGACACAGACATCGTTAAATGAGTGAGTGTGTTTGCTTTAAAATTTGTTCATAAAGTATTTGCCATTCCACTCTTCAAAAGATGAAGTTTGATTTCCCTCTTCTTGAATATGTTTGGATTTAATGACTCTCAAATAGAATCTGGGAAAAGTGGTGCAATGTGAGCTTGAAAATTAGGTCATAAAGAGAATAGCTTCTCCCTGGTTCATGTTCTCCCTGTCCCTGTCCCTCTCCCTGTCCCTCTCCCTCTTCCTCTTCCTCCCCATTTCCCTCCCCATCTCTCCCTCCATCTCTCATTTTGAGGAAGTCAGCTGCCAGATTATAAAGATAATCAAGGAGTTTGCTGGGGAGCACATGAGGCCCCAAAATAACCATCAACCATCAAATATTGATTATTTATTCATATGAGTGAATCACCTTACAAATAAAAACTCCTGCTCCAATCAAGGTTTAGCTGACAGTATTTAGCCTTGACTGATATTTTGACTATAACCTAAAAGGGACCTGGAGTCAGAGTCACCTAGCTAAGCCACTCCAAAATTCCTGAAAGTTGAAGGTATATGGGAAGCCTAAGGATTTGTTCTATAGAATTGAAAAAAGTAGTTATAATATCAAAATTAGCATTGCAAAAACTGGTCTAGCCCTCAAATTATAAATAAGTCAACACATTTATATTTTTCAACTATATCCCCTGCTTCTTCTCAGCTATCACCCAAATGCTTCCATAATTTTTGGAAGAAATGAAAGAGTCCTTATTTGGATCAAATAGGATGGGAAAATCAGATTATCTCTTGCAGTCATTATTTTTTCACACTCTCTGAGGATCCTTATTTAGGTGTGATCACATTGAAATGCAACTGCTCAGACTTTGAATTTACTTGAATTGATCCACATTTACTTCCTTCTGGTCTCTCTTGAGTTTAGAACTATCTGTGTTTCCGGAGGACCAGTTAATTTCTGGTTTGATGTGCTTCAATAATCAAGAGCCTTGTTATACCATCCTTTACATTTACTCTTTAGATTTGAGCACAATTAAGGATTTTGCTCTGCAAAGTGCTAAAGTATTTTGTGTTTTGGCTCCTGGGAGGTTTCCCATGCAGCAAGATCTAGGATTGTTTCTGGAAAATCATTAAAGACAGTTGGGTAGCATTAAACATCCCCTTTTGCTTATTCTTCAGGACATCCGATCTAAATGGAAATGAAATGTAGTAGATCCCTACCACAACTTATGATCCCTTACTTTGTAACAAAATATACACTAAGTCCTTCTCATGTTGGTACCCCTTCATCTCAAGGCTTCCTTAAAATCTCTTCTCAGAGGGGACCGCAAATTCAAACATTATAACATAGGGAAGTATTAGAGACTTACATTGTCTTGCAAAGAATATATGCCTTCTAAGAAGGGCTTTCTGAATGAGGAATGGCATTCTAGCGATACAACGCCAGACACTGAGGAATCCTAATAGGGAGATATTTGGAGATAAGACACACTTCAAATTTTGTTGGATTGACAATTCCCTACTTTATTTATTTTTAAAATTGCCCTATCAGGCCTATGTTATGGTTAAAGATAAACGTGTACCACTGTTTCCAAATTATAGCTATTAGCATAAGTTTTTTTCTCAGCATGACATTTACAATTTATTTTAAATTGTTCTGGTGTATATTATTTTTTGAAAGCATGAAAATAGGTCAGGCTTTTTTTTGTATTTGAATCTGGCTTCCACTTACGCTGTGAAAGCATGGATAAACCACTCAACCCACCAGACATTTAGTTTCATTCTCATCAGAAAAAAAAATGATGTTTAAAATTATGCAGGTACATTATTTTAGTCATTGGCTTACATATTTTGTAGCAGTGCCTCCTCTTTACACTTGCTAAAATGTGTTCATTTCTGTTCTTTTTCTGAAACTAGAGAAAAAATTAAGTTTATTTATTAATGACAAATATATACACATTTTATTTTTTTATTTTTTAATATATTTTTATTGATTTCAGAGAGGAAGGGTGAGGGAGAGAGAGATGGAAACATCAATGATGAGAGAGAATCATTGACTGGCTGCCTCCTGCATGTCCCCTACTGGGGATTGAGCCCGAAACCCAGGCATGTGCCCTTGACCGGAATCGAACCTGGGACCTTTCAGTCCACAGGCCAACGCTCTATCCACTGAGCCAGACCGGCTAGGGCTATACACATTTTAACTTACCTTAGACAAATGAGAGATTTCTTTCAGGTAAAAAATGTCAATAAAAATTACCTTCAAATGTATAAGTAAATTTTATTGGTATTTTTACCTGTGTTGATCCATTAGAGGTCTCTCATGGTCTGCATTTGAAATATAAACCTCTTTGTGAGAACTTTATATAGTTATTGTTTAATTAAAGTTATAAGATAAAGGCAAATAAGTAAATGATCTCTTCTTTAAAATATACAATCCTATATATACATAGTTTTTCTATTTCTTATTTTAAAAGTTCTAATTATCTACTTAGAATTTTATCTCAAAGAGTTCTTTTTTGTTTGTTTTAGAGGGGTGCCATTTTCTATATAGGTTATATAAAACATTTTGTTTTCCTTTGCTTTTATTAACTGCTAAATGATCAGTGAAAGAAGTGTATATTAGAGAAATGCAATAAAAACTGGCCAAGAAATTCATGTGTTCTTTTTTATATAATACAAAGTTCTTCAAGTGTATGCTCATCAGATAATGACTTTAGATAAAAAAGTCTTCTGCAACAAATATCTTTATCAGTTTCTGGATAAGCCAGAAGCAAGACATTATTTTGACTATAAATGATTTCAATGTCTATCTTTTCCTTATCTCCTAGTCCAACATTCTACATACAAATGCTGTGACCATACGCTTAAAATTAATACAGAATGTACTTGGACATAAAAAAATATGACATTGATGGGAATTTTTTTTTTTTATTTTGGTAATGCATTCTCATTGACCACAAGTGTTTCACTTAAGGTCAGATGCCAAGAAATGTGTAACTATTATAAAAATTACAAAACATAAGTAAGAAAAGAGCAAAAATGTAGATATGAGTAGAAGCACAAAGCAATGAATGGGCCTCAGGATATTAGCATGCACTAACTGTTTTAGAAATTGAAGTTCACACAGGAGTAGATAAGATTTACATAAAATGAGGAAATAAAATGTTTATGAAGAAGAGGTTGGATAAGAGGTGGGTAAGTGATCTTAATCTTGAATTTGGGGAGACTTTGCTTGTGACCCAATATGTGGTCTATTTTTGAAAATGTCCCATGTGCACTTGAGAAGAACGTATATTCCGTGGCTTTGGGGTGAAATGTTCTGAAGATGTCCATTAAGTCCATCTGATCTAGTGGTCATTTAGTATTTCTGTTTCTTTGTTGCTTTTTTGTCTAGAGGATTTATCCAGTGATGTCAGTGGTGTATTAAAGTCCCCTACTATGATTGTATTGTTGTTGATCTCTCCCTTGATATCTTCCAGGAATTTTTTTATGTACTTGGGTGCTCCTGCATTGGGTGCATATATGTTTATCAGGGTTATATCCTCTTGTTGTATCAATCCCTTTTGTATTATTAAATGGCCTTCTGTATCTCTTGTTATGGCTTTCACTTTGAGGTCTATTTTGTCAGATATAAGTATTGCTACCCCAGCTTTTTTTTCATTTCCATTTGCCTGAAAGATATTTTTCCATCCATTCAGTTTCAGTCTGTGTGAGTCCCTTGTCCTAAGGTGGGTCTCTTGCAGACAGCATATTATATGCGTCATGTTTTTTATCTATTCACTCACTCGATGTCTCTTGATTGGAGCATTTCATCCGTTTATGTTTAAAGTTATTATTGAAAGGTAATTGTAGCCATTTTTATTTTTTGTGCCTGTGTTCTTTCTTACTTTTTAATTTCTTCTTTTTACACCAGTCCCTTTAGCATTCCTTGCATTGCTGGCTTGGTAGTGGTAAATTCCCTTAGCCTTTTTTTGTCAGTGAAGCTCCTTATTTCCCCTTCAATTTTGAATGATAGCCTTGCTGGATAGAATATTCTTGGATTCAGTCCCTTGCTTTGCATCACTGTAAATTTCCTTCCATTCTTTTCTGGCCTGATGTGTTTCTGTTGAGAAATCACTTGATAATCTAATGGGAGCTCCCTTGTATGTAACTTTCTGTCTCTCTCTTGCAGCCCTTAGGATTCTCTCTTTGTCCTGAACATTTGCCATTGTAATTATGATGTGTCTTGGTGTGGGTCTTTTCAGGTTCATCTTGTTTGGGACTCTCTGAGCTTGTGTTACTTTTTTCTTCTCCACATCAGGGAAGTTTTCTGACATTATTTCTTCAAATAGTTTTTCCAACACTTGTTTCTCTTCCTGTTGTTCTGGCACTCCTATTTTACTTCATTTCATGTTGTCCCATAGTTCCCTTAGGCTCTCCTCCTGTCTTTTAATTTTTTTCTCCAATTGCAGTTCATTTTGGGTGTGTTTTGCTTCCCTGTCTTCTAATTCGCTAATTCAGTCCTCTGCTTCTCCTAGTCTACTGTTGAAACTTTCCATGGTGTTTTTTTATTGCAGCTATATCACTCTTCACTTCTTCTTGATTCTTACATAAGTTTTTTATTTTTTCCTCCATCCGGTTTATGAACTGTATGACCCTTATTCTGAATTTTTTCTGACATATTGCTTGCCTCTGTTCGGCTTAGCTGCTTTTCTGGCGATTCCTCCTTTTCTTTCCTTTGGGTGTTTCTTTGTCTACCCATTTTTGGTCTCACCAATTGATCTAGATGTAGAGTCGTGCAGGGGCTGCTCCTTGGGTGGCAGTGGCTCCTCGGGCTGTGGTTGCTCCTCAGGCTTTTGCTGAGGTGGCTGCTCCTCAGTTGGCAGCGGCTTCTCCGGTGGGTGCTGTTCACAGCAGTGGTGTGTCCTCTGGCTGGTGGGGAAGGCTGCTCCTTCAGCTGCTGTTCCTTGGATGGGGGATGGGCTGCTCGCTTGGCTGCTGCTCCTCAGACAGGGGCGGACTGCTCACGTGGCTACTGCTCCATGGATCGGGGCTGGCTGCACGCTGATGCTGTTCCTCAGATGGGGCGGGCTGCTCATGAGGCTGCCGCTTCTTGGACAGGGGCAGGTTGCTTGCCGGGCTGGTGCTCCTCATACGGGTGCAGGCTCCTCGCGCAGCTGCTGCTCCTTGGACAGGGGATGGGCTGCTTGCTTGGCTGTTGCTCCTCAGGTGGGAGTGAGCTGCACATGTGGCTGCTGCTCCTCGGACAGAGGCGGGCTGCTCACCCAGCTGCTGCTCGTTGGACAGGTGCAGGTTGTGTGTGGCTGCTGCTCCTCGGACCAGTGCGGGCAGCATAAGACTGCCGCCCCCAGTGTGGGCAGTCCGCTTGTGTGGCTGCTGTTCCTCGGATGGGTCCTTCCTCTTTCTTCCATTTATTAGTAATATCTAAATTTATATTCAACATCTTTTACTTATCTTCCTTCCTCGTTCTTCCATTTATTAGTAATGTATTCTGGCATTTTCCAAGACATCCAAGGTCGGATACTCCTAGCCTCATTTCTCTCAGGCTTACCAGCTTTCCTACAAGCCACCAAATTTTGTTGAGCCTCTGCCCATATTTTCTCTCTAATTCCTCTTTCTTTACTTCCAAGTATTACCAGTTAGGTCAGGCTCCTACCACTCTGTTACTGGACTATGACAATAGCAATATAATCTGGTTTCCAACCTCCAAGGAGAAGTAAACCTTTGTTCATTTTTTAATATTGTACCTTAGAAAATACAAAACAAGACAATGAACAAAAATGGTCTTAGGAGAATCTATCTTCTAGCAGGTTATTTTTCTGTTATTTTTAATATGTGGAAATCTCATTATAGACTGTGATTCTCATATTTCTTGTAACACATAAAAAGAATTGAAGATATAATTTTGGTGGAAGATATCAGCTGGACTCTAGAACTCTGACCTATTTTCCAAACAATTCTAATTACTCGTATGGGAGGTATTGACCTAGGCCTACAAACTCAATTTTAATTCAAAGGAAGATCTAATGAGGAATACAGTAGAGGCTCTGCAACATTTTCAATTACACATGTGGTTTAGCTTTTTAAACAGAAATTCCTGTAGCCTGTTTCTAAAAAAAAAATCAATGACAAAATCTATACTAAATTTGAAGTGTAGCACACACAATAAATGCACATTTATACATAAACATAACTTAAAAATCAAGAACTATTTCTGTTATACCTCTCAGCTGAAAGTTATACCTCTCAACACAGCAAAAACACTTAAGCTGATTAGCTAAAACTGTCTACATTTTTCATTGATAGAAGCCAAAAAACCAAATAATACCTTTAATATACCTTTAATATACAGTAAGTCTTTTACCTTACTTTATAGTCTCTTAACACTTCAACTTCTTTTGTTTCAAATATTTTTAATTACCTAATGTATGTATGATACTATAGTAGTTGTTTGATGTTGATGAAAAAAAAAAACACAAAAAACACAGAGTTCCTGATAAGAAGGAGCTAAGTATGTAATTTTTACAAATTTGGTCTCTTTCTTCTTAATTGGATGGAACTTTATATTTCTTCTTCAAAAATGGCATTTAAGGCATGGCAATATTGATTTCCTCATTAATCTATAAGCTCCATGACAGAATGGGCTGCATCTGCTTTGCATATTCTTCATCCCCACAGTGGAGCTTAATTCCTGTCAGGTGTCAAGATTTTATAAATAGTTCTTGAATGAATGGATGATGCAAGTTTTCAATGTAGAGCTGAATAAGATGTCCTTTAAAGAGATACAATTCAAAGGCCTAGTATTTAGCATCCAGTTGACAGGATGACAAAAATAATATTTGAGAATGGATTTTAAAAATGCATCAGATTGAGGCAGACTGCCATGAGTATAGATATTCAGGGAGAAAGACTTGTAGAAAAAAAGGGAATGCAATTGGAAAAGCATAATTATAGTACCTACGTACTTTTTAATTCATGGATATACATGTTGTTTGTATATAGCTTTTGATGTTTTGGTAAGATAAGAATGAATGACTTCTGAGCCTCTCCTTTTTAAGTTCTTTATTGTCTCCACATATTAATTTAATATACTAATTTCTCATGTGTGTATTTTTGGACAAGGGTATGTTATATGAGAATACTCTTCTGGAAGTTGATATTGAAGAGTAGAAATGAGTGAGTGGGGAGAGGGCATCAGGTAAGAGGCAAAGCTGTAAAGACTGTGTTAATGAGCTGTTTATTCTGTAGCCAATTTCATTGGGGACTGTATGCAATACACTTCAGGATTGTCTGGGCTTTATTTCCACGTAACTTCCCTCTACTCTCTTTAAGAAAAATCCAATGAAATCTGTTCTGGCTTAGGTCACTTTCTTTTCAGTTTTCTTTCTTTCTTGCCTCCCCTCCCCCCACCCCACACTTGGTTTTCTTTCATTTTATATCATCAAAGTTATGATGAAGGCAGTGCTTTAAGATTATGATAAGTATCCTATGGAGAAGAATTTATAAATTGAGACCTTTGTTTTGCTAAAAACATGAAAACAGTTATTTTGTTCAGATTTCAATACATGTATAATGGTTGGTACTTTGAAGTACACTTAATCTGTTTTGTTATTACAACTTTTAATCAGTTGTTGCAGAAGACCAAAGAAAAACCAAGCAACGATTTTTAGAGAAAAGGAGTGACACTGTTTATTTACGTCGGGACTCAGGGAATAACTTTACAAATCTGAGTAAAGTAACATGCAGGGAGTTTCTCTTTTATATCTTTCTGGAGTCTTTGTCCCGCAAATATGGATTATGCTTCCGGTCCTTTTCGCAGGCCTTGCAAGAAGGCCCCCCGGTGTTGGGGGTCTCCAGGCCATATCTGATGGTCTGGCCTGGCGCCAGTGTTAATAACCCTCCCTCCGGGGCAGTGCACTGTTCTCAGTTTTATGGCCTCTGTAACAGGTTCTGCAAGACCAGTTTCTGGGAAAGAGGTAGTGACTTAATTATAGGTTATCAAGAATGTACACTGAGTTTGCTGGCATGGATTC
This sequence comes from Cnephaeus nilssonii, assembly GCF_951640355.1. Classification (NCBI taxonomy): domain Eukaryota; kingdom Metazoa; phylum Chordata; class Mammalia; order Chiroptera; family Vespertilionidae; genus Cnephaeus; species Cnephaeus nilssonii. The sequence goes on along the minus strand of NC_137072.1, from coordinate 82,510,416 downwards.
AGATTGCCAAGCCCCCCCACCCCCCCAAATATCAGGGTTACATTGGAATTAGCCTTTTAGCCTCCTCAAGTCACAACTATTTTTGGTTGTTTATTAGGTTTAAGTTTGAGTACTTATTAATGAAAGGGAATAAATTGCTTTAGATTTTTGTTTGTTTGCTTTTAATGTGGTTAGGCTAGGAGCACCATCATAGAGTAGGCAAAAGTCTTGTCTTTTTTTTGGGAGTTTAGCATGTGGTTTCCAACACATCCTGGGGTATTCAACGTGAGGAAATGGTTCGAACTGTTATGCAAATAAATATTACCACTTTCTACTCCAATGGCATTAATGACTCCACATTCTTTCCAATACTTAGTTTAAACAGACATATAATATTTGTGAATGTGTAGTGGTATCTAAAATTCAGAATTTAATTTTCATTCTCCTAATTAATAGTGAAGTTAAGCACTTTCATATGCAATTAGATATTTGCATTTTCTCTATTGTGAAAAAACTAAGTTATCTTCCCATTTTTCTCTTAATTGACTATAGTTTTCAAATAGATTTGTGGTAGTGTTTATAATACTTTGGATATGAGAGTTTTTATTAAATTTAAATTCTTTATTGTTTAAAGTATTACATAAGTCTCCTTTCCCCCCATTGACCTCTCTCTGGTTGCCCCACTCCCAGCACATGCCCTCAAACACCGCCCCGCCCACCTCCAACCCCCCACCCCCGTGTCTGTGTCCATTGGTTATGCTCATATACATGCATACAGTCCTTTGGTTGATCTCTTACCTCCTCACCCCCTGCCATCCTTCAAAGGTTGGACAGTCTTTTTGATGCTTCAATGACTGAATATGAGAGTTTTTTAATGAGTCACAATTATCAGACTCAAATCTTGCTTCCCTATTATTGTGATGGTTTTGTTTGATAAGTCCTAATTTCAATAAAGTCAAATTTATCACTCACTGAATTTATAGTTAGTAACTTTTTGCCTTGTTTAAGAAAGTGTTTGCTATACTGACATTAAGAAGACACTTGCGTATATTTTCTTCTAAGTATGGCCTTGCAGATTTAGCTGTGTAATATACCTGAAAGTGATTTAAGTATATGAAGTTTAATGAGCCTATGTTTATTTTGATTTCCAAACAGGACACCCAAAAGACTCTTTTCTAAGCATTGTAATTATCATAAATTCCCACTGCTCTTTAGTATTATCATTATAATAAATCAAAAAGACATTTTACCACTTACACCTGTACTTAGAATTATCATTCTTTAATCAGATAGTCAAAGAATTGTATCCTCTCTTGGCCCAGTTATCATTTTCTCATGAAGATCCTTCTCAACAACTTTATCTAAAATGTCCAGTTCTATATTAATGTCGCTTTCTTTATACAGTTTTTCTGTATAATATTAATACTTGAAATTATGTTTTATTAACCATTATATTGTTCATCTCCCCTTATGTAAGTTCAATAAGGAAAGAGAACTTACCTTGTATATAACTATTTGTCTAGTACTGTGCATGATACATTGTAAACATGCAATAAACAGTCATTGAATTAATTAATTAATTAATTTAAACAAAGGAAATTTTATCCTTCCTGTAATAATATCCAAATATTTTCATGTTATATCAGTATACAATTCTAAAGAAAACTAGAAATATAGCAAGGCAATAAAATATTCAAATATGGGAATGGGGAAAAAAATCAGACCACAGTTCAAAGAAAGGATTTGAGAAGGGCATGATAGGCAGGAAGACAAAGTAAGAGATTATGTAGAATATTAGCTATATTAGTTAGGGCTATCCAGGGAAACATAACCAATAAGATGGATGGATGGATGGATGGATAGATAGATGGATGGATAGATAGATAGATAGATAGATAGATAGATAGATAGATAGATAGATAGATAGATATTATAAGTTATTGGTTCACATATTATGGAGGCTGAGAAATTCCAAGATCTGCAGTCTGCCAGCTGGAGACTAAGGAGAGCTGATGGTATAAGTAGATCTAAGACTCAAGAAGAATTATGTTTCAGTTTGCATCTTAAAGCAGGAAAAGACTAATGTCCCAGCTCAAAAGAGCCAGGAGGAAGGAGTTCCTCTTATGCATGGGAGGGTCAGCCTTTTGGTTCAATTCAGGCCTTCAGCTAATTGCATGAAGGCCCCCCACGCATTAGGGAGGACAATCTGATTTACTTAACCCACCCTTTCAAATGGTAATCTTATCCTCAAATGTCCTCACAGACATACCCAGAATAAGGTTTAACCAAGTAACCGGGCATCTCATAGTCTAGTCCAGTGGTCGGCAAACTGCAGCTCACGAGCCACTAGCAACTCTTTGGCCTGCCTTCCTGATTACCCCTAACCGGCTTGAGTGTGGCTCTTCCATAAAATACCACGGCCTGGGCGAGTCTATTTTGAAGAAGTGGTGTTAGAAGAAGTTTAAGTTTAAAAAATTTGGCTCTCAAAAGAAATTTCAATCGTTGTACTGTTGATATTTGGCTCTGTTGACTAATGAGTTTTCTGACCACTGGTCTAGTCAATATACTTTTGTATAGAAAATACTCATAGAATTAACCATAACACTAGCACTGATCAGTAAGGGAATCATGACAATAGAGGTGAAATTAAAAATGGTACAGAGTCAGCATTTTCTGGAGAGCATCAATGGGATTTGCTGATCAGGTAACTGAAGCTTATTGGAGGAAATAATTTCAATAGTTAAAATAGGAACTTAGGAAAGGCTTAGGAGGGTGAACATTAATGGAATTTTCAGATAATTAAATGAATCCTGTTGGAAGGAATAATTCTATTAGTTGGATTAGGAATTTAGGAAAACAATGAAGTCTTAGGAAGGCAATCATGGGACATTTTAACAAATGAAAAATTGTTTAAATGACTTGAGATATAAAATTGTAGCAGCTCAGTAAAAGATCTATATCCAAGGAGTAATGCTTGGAGTAGTGATAGGGAGAAACATATAGTAATTGATAGGAGGGGGTCATAGAAATATACCTGATTAAAACTTTAGGATTAGGTTAAAAAGAGGGATAAATGTGAGGCTATTTGACATTAATTCATGCCATTCATGGCCTTTGAATTAAGCAATTTTGGTGACTGAGAAAGCTGTTGTAAAACTGGGTTATTTGCATAGCAGTCTTGTAAAAGAGTCTCTCTCATGTTCTCCATTATTTTAGGTAATATATTCACATAACAATTTAAAGATAAATGCAGCACAATAAGTCATAAAACATTATAAATATCTGTGGGTATAGTTATCTTTAGAAATTTCAAGTGTTCTTTTTTAAATTAAAAGGGAGTAACTCTCCATTCATCAATAAAATAGCACTAAAGCTCAATCTACTAAAAGTAACTCATTTTATGCAACATATATTTGTTTTTGGTTAATGTGAAAGGCTTATTCAGGGGCTAGAGTAATACAAATACTACCAGTTTATATTTAGTATGCATCTTAAAGCAAACCAAATAGACACATTCAGCTCTATATTTATAAAGATATCACAGGGGATTAACAATCAAAAGTAATAGATTTTTGAGAAAATCCAATGCCCTTTTCTGTGTCTCTTTCTCTGATAGAACCAAAGTGAGGCTAACCTTAGAATAGCTTCATATGAAAAGGAAACACCCCAACACATCCATTCATGTGAATGAGAGGCATCTAGCACCAATTGTGTGCAATGTCATTGTTGAACAAAATGCTGCTAGATGCCTTTGAAACTACCAATAAAATTCCCTTTCCCTCAAAAAATCAATGAACAAAAAAATCAACAACTGATTGCTGAGGATGTGGAGAAAAGGCAACCCCCATGAACTGTTGTTGGGAATGCAAATTGGTACAGCCATTATGGAAAACAGTATGGAAGTTCCTCAAAATATTAAAAATAGAAATTACCGTATGACCCAACAATTTTGATTTTGGACATCTATATATATAAAAGCCTAAGCAACTGTTAGACCATTTGACTGGTAGCTATGACACGCACTGACCACCAGAGGGAAGACAACACACAGGCATGGAAACATGGAACAGACTGATGAAACTCAGAGGGAAGTGGAGTGGGGCAGGAAGAGATTAACCAAAGATTTTATATGCATACTAGAGGCCCAGAGCATGGATTTGTGCACCAGTGGGCTTCTGCATCCTGTCCTGAGAGATTGGGCCAAAACTGGCCCAGTGCACAGATTCATGCACTAATGGGGTTGCCTGGCCTGTGGGGATCAGGCTGAATCTGTGCACCAGACCTACAATATGCCCCAAGGGGTCCCAGATTGTGAGAGGGCACAGACCAGGCCAAGGGTCCCCTCTGAGGCACGAAGCTGTGCACCGGGCCTCTAGTATATATACAAAGAAACCCAAAACACTAAGTACAAAATATATGTGCATCTCTATGCTCTTTGCAGCATTTTTACAATAGCTGAGATATGGAGGCAACTCAAGTGTCACCAATAAAAGAGTGGATAAAGAAAGTGAATATATATATACTAGTGGCCCATTGCAGGAAGATTCCTGCAATAGGGCTTTGTGCTGCAGTCACTGCCCCACCTGCTTTTCTCCCTTCTCCCCCTACCCCACCTGCTTTCCTCCCTTCTCCCCTGGCTCTGCCTGCTTTCCTCCCTTCTCCCCCGGCCCTGCCTGCTTTCCTCCATTCTCCCCCGGCCCCACCTGCTTCCCTTCCTTCTCCGCCGCCCCGCTTGCTTGCTTCTCCGCAGCTTTGCTCCCTTCTGCAGGCTTGGCTTCTTTCTATGCTGTCTTGATATACAAATTAACCGCCATCTTGGTTGGGTTAATTTGCATACTTGTCCTGATTGGCTGGTGGGCGTGGCTTGGGTGTAGCGAAGGTGCAATCAATTTGCATATTACTCTTTTATTAGATAGGATATTACTCAGCCATAAAAAAGTATAAAATCTAATAATCTATGACAACATGGATAGACTTAGAGGGTATTATGCTAATTGAAATAAGTCAGACAGAAAAATACAAATACTGTATGTTTTCACTTATATGTGAAATCTAAAGTACAAAATAAACAAGTGAAACAAAAACAGACTCACAGATGCAGTAAACAGACTAATGGTTGCCAGATGGAAGGAGGTTTGGTTTGAGGGGACTAAGTGAAAAAGGTACAGGGATTAAGAAATACAAATACTAGTTGCAAATAGTCACAGGGATGTAATGTATAGCACAGAGAATATAATCAATAATCTCCCTCTATATATACAAAGCCAGTGTTCGTAACATCCAAAATGACCAAAGGCTCAACCGAACACCAGGCTATGCACACAGCATGCCGAGAAGGCTGAACTGCTGACCTCTCAGAGAGAGAGAGAGGTGGGGACTTGCATCAGGGACTTGCATGAGGCTGCCTCATGGCACCCCACATCCCTCCCTGACCGACCACTGTGACTCCAAGCCAGTGATGGGCGCCTCCAGGCCGCAGCCCCAAGTCCCTCGCCCCCACCCCAGGCCTGAGAGCACAGCGCTGGGCAGGGGCGCCCGGGGGTCTGGGAATGCAGTGCGAGGGGCAGGTGCAGCGTGGGAGGCTGTGTTTACACCTCTAAGTTCTCCGCTTCCACCCTGGCCCGTGCATTCCTCCTCCCTCCCCTCGGCAGCCCAGCTCCTGCCTATGTTCTTGCCATGCAGGCCCAACTGTACCGGGGAGTGAGCCATGGCAATCGGGACAGCCACTTCCTGGGACAGGATGGCCGGGCCACGGAAATTCATGAGGGCAATGAAGCCTGTGGGGCAAGCGCAGCCCTTGGGTGGCAGGGGTGGCCAGCCAAGCCGAGTCTGGCTTTGGTGGGCCAGCTAGAGCCCGAGGCCACCCCAGCCCCCACAGTTGCTAGGCCGGACTGTGGCTCAGCAGTGAGCGATGTCTCCATGCACGGCACCCGGGGGCGGCTGCAAGCTGCTGCAATCCCGCCCCATGCTTCAGGGGTGGGGAGGAGGCTCACGGCCACTGGCACCCTAGGCTGCACTGCCTGTGCTGCTGCCTGCCGGGCTGGCAGGGTCCAGAGTGGGAGAGCTACTCCTGCCCCCCAGTGATGGAACAGGGAGGAGGGCGCTGGGTACAGGGAGGGGACCTCAGCTGGGATTCTCCCAGTGAGGGGACGGGGCCTGGCCTGGGCCCGGTGGGGAGCTTAGGATGTCTGGTTGAGCAGGTGCTGGTTCATACCAACTCTTACTCTGCCATCTTCCTTCAGCTCTCCAAGCTAGCCCCCCTGCCCCACCTGCCCAGGGGAATGGGCTCTGGGCGACCTCCCCGAGCACAGACTGTGGACCTGTGGACTTTGAGGAAGAGTGCCTGATGGGCCCGGATGGGGGCCGGTGCAGAACTACCAGGGCAGAGCTGCTTTGGTGTATCAGTGAAGTTTGCAACATACCCAAGGAGAAAACCAAGAGGGGAAAGGCTGGGAGGCGTGAATTCCCAGCGCTTTAGCCACTTGAAAACAGCCCCACTTGCAATGTGAGGCAGCTTTACATTCAGCTGAGAAGTGAGGGGGCTAAATCCCACCATTTCTGGGCTCCTGTCAGTCCAAGGCCTGAGTGTCTACCATGGAGGGAGGGACCCGGAGGAAGGGAGGACAACTGAAGTGTCTAGACTTTCCCCAGCCTTCTCTTTCTTTCCGCTGCCTACAAAAGCCCCAGGCCCGGCCACAGTTCTGTCTCCACCTTTTATTCCCCTATTCTCCAACCACAGAGTAAAGAAATAAGGAAGGAGTCTGTGCTGCCTTCAGAAAGTATCTATATACCTGATCAGCTATTTGCCTCCCCCAGAGGGAGGCCAGACTGCAGCTTAGGCCTGCTCCCCGTGGGGAGCGGGCCTGAGCCATCAGTAGGACATCCCATGAGGGCTCCCAGACTGTGAAAGGGGGCAGGCCAGGCTGAAGGACCCCCACCCAGTGCACAAATTTTCATGCACCGGGCCACTAGTGATCTAATAATTACATAATGTGCCAGGTGTGTACTTGAATTATTGGGGGATCATTTTATAAATTATATAATTGTCTAACCATTATGCTATATGTCTAAAACCAATCTACACTAATAAAAGAGAAAGATGCAAATTGACCGTACCTCCGCTACACCCACTAGCCACGCCCACAAGCCAATCAGGAGTGAGTATGCAAATTAACCCAACAAAGATGGTGGCAGCCATGGAGCTGGAGCAAGCAGGAGGCTTGGGTTTCCCCCAGAAATGGAGGAAGCCAAGCTTCCCACCTGCCCTGGCTGACCCTGGCCTCCGATCAAGGCTACAAAGTTTCAATTATAGAAGATAAATAAATCCCAGATACCTGCTTCCAGTTGGCCATGGCCTCCGCTTAAGGAGGCACTGAAAAAAAAAAAAAAAAAAAAAAAAAAAGGAGGGGCTGGGATCCATCAGCCCCTCACCCAGGCTGGACAGGCACCCCAATGGGACCCCCTGAACGGGCTGTGGCCAGCCTGAAAATGGCCCTCAGTCCCTCACCCTGGCTGGCCACACCTCCATGGGGTGAAGGTCCCTGCTGGAGGTCTTGGCCAGCCTGCAAACAGCCATCAGCCCCCACCCAGGCTGGCCATACCCCCCCAGTGGGGACCCTCACCCCATGGGGGTGTGGCCAGCCTGTAAACCACCACAGGCCCCTCGCCCAGGCCGCCCCACACCCCAAGGGAACCCTCACCCTGATCTGGGACACCCTTGAGGGCAAACCAGCTGCCCGCCCCCCCCATGCACCAGGCCTCTATCTATACTAATAAAAGGGTAATATGCTAATTAGACTGGAAGACCTTCCAGGAGACCTTCCAGACGTTCTTCTGGATAAAGCCATGGTGGTGGGGCCGAGGTAGAAGCGGTTAGAGTCCAAGAGGGGAGAGAAGTTGTGGGTGATAAGGCCAGGATGGGATGGCAGTTGTGGGTGATCAGGCTGGTGGGGGGCGAGGCCATTGGGGTTAAGCAGACCAGCAGGGAGGCCAGTTGGGGGCGAGCAGGACATCAGTGGGGGTCAGTTGGAGGTGATCAAGACAGTGGGGGGGGCAGTTTGGAGTGATCAGGCCAGCAGGGGGCAGTTTTGTAAATTGAGCAGGCCAGCAGGGGAGCAAGCAGGCCAGTGGGGGTGGTGAGCAGGCCAGTGGGGAGGGAAGGTGGGAGTGAGCAGGCCAGCAGGGGGGGGCAGTTGGGGCTGAGAAGGCTGGCAGGTGGGTCAGTTGGGGGTGAGCACACTGGCATGGGGGCAGTTGGGGATGATCAGGCCAGCAGGGGGAAGTTTTGTAAACTGAGCAGGCCAGCAGGGGAGCAAACAGGCCAGTGGGGGTGGTGAGTAGGCCAGTGGGGAGGGAAGGTGAGAGTGAGCAGGCCATCAGGGGGGGCAGTTGGGGCTGAGCAGGCTGGCAGGGGGGTCAGTTGGGGGTGAGCACACTGGCATGGGGGCAGTTGGGGGTGATCAGGCTGGCGGGGGGCATTTGGGGGCGAGCAGGCCAGCAGTGGGGGGCAGTTGGGGGTGAGCAGGCCAGCAGGCAGAATGTTTAGGAGCAATCAGGCAGGCAGGCAGGCAGGCAGTCATGCAGGTGAGCTGTTAGGAGCCAGCAGTCCCGGATTGCGAGAGGGATGTCCGACTGCTGGTTTAGGCCTGATCCCTGTAAACCAGCAGTAGGACATCCTTCGAGGGGTCCCAGATTGGAGAAGGTGCAGGCCAGGCTGAAGGACACCTCCCCGCCCCCACCCCCCGTGCATGAATTTCATGCACCGGTCCACTAGTATAGAATAATATTGTATGTTTAAAAAATCCCTTTTCCCCAAAGAGTACTCATAGAGTTTTCTATTTTTCCATATTAATTTGATTTATAAATAATAAGATATACCAACATAAGTGTCTAAAAAGAATTGATATTTTGAATATAAAAACATTGGACTATAAGTAAGAATATGCTTTTGTTTTTAACACAAAAGTATGGTACTCCACGTATAGTATAACATGGAGATATAAAAGCAATTAAAATTTTGATTTAATATAGAAGCACTAAGATGCAAATTTAGTTAACATTGTTGTTCAGAATATTGCAGATACTTTGATTTCTCAGTAAATTAACCAATCTTATAGGTGACAAACATAACGAGTCATAAAAATTTTTAGTCTATTTTCTGTTGCAGAGATCCACATATATAGTCACACTAGAGGCGCAGTGCACTTATTCATGCACCGGTGGGGTCCCCAGCCTGGCCTGAGCCCTCTCGCAATCTGGGACTCCTTGTGGGATGTTGGACTGCTGGTTTCTGCCCGATCTCTGCCCCTGATGTATGTAGTAGTGCACGAAGCGCCAGGTGGCCAGGGAGGAGCCTGAGCCCAGGCCAGGTGCCAGGCCACTTTCACTCATCCTGGCCCTGCTGCACCTGCCACTGCTGCTCGGTAGCACTGCTGTGGAGGTAGGAGAGGCTCCTGCCATTGTTGCTGTGCTCGCCAGCCATGAGTTCAGCTTCTGGTTGAACAGCGCTCCCCCTGTGGGAGTGCACTGACCACCAGGGGGCAGCTCCCGTGTTGAGTGTCTGCCCCTGGTGGTCAGTGCACATCATAGTGACTGGTCATTCTGGTTGTTCCGCCTTAACAGTCACTTGGGCTTTTATTATATAGACTAAGGGCCCAGTGCATGAATTTATGCACCTTGAAAGGAACTATAGCCCATGAGGCTGCAGTGGGCACAGGGGGCAGGTCTTGGCTCATCCTCTGCACCCCCGCCTGGCCCCTCCCACCATGGCCTCTGGTTCCCTGTGTGCCTGCAGCCCCGCTCCTGCTGCCGCTGCTCCCATGCGCTGACGACGCTGGCCCCACTCGCACCTGCTGACAGTGTGGAGCGATTGGGGCTGGCACCTGCAGTGGGTACAAGCGGGGCCAGTGCCCTCAGTGGTGTACTATCAGTGGCAGCTTCTGCCCCAATCGCCCCTCAGGAGCAGGGGTATGTGGAGAAGCCCTCAGGGGCAATTGGGGCGGCAGCCTCCCTTTGCACCTGCTGATAGCACCAAGTGATCGGGACCGGTGCCCTGCCTTGGTCTGGTGCCCCCGCTCACCTGCTCCACTATCCTGCCACAGCCGATGCCCGCCTTCTTCTGCGCTCTGTTGCCTGCTGCCGACACCTGCCATGTTCCTTGAGCATCGCTAGTGGTCAACGCACTTCATAGTGGCCAGTTGTTCGGTTGTTCTACCGTTCATTCTATTTGCATATTAGGGTTTTATATAGAGAGAGATAATGTATTTTAGATATTCTCATACATTTCTTTATATCTGTAATTACTATATTATCATTTGTTTTCATGGGTTTAAATTAATCAGTGCACATTTATTTTTAACTACAGGCCAAGTGCACAAATTTGTGCTGAGGTGGGGTCTGGCCAGCCTAGCCCCAATCAGTGTGGATCGGGGCTGTGCCTGTTAGGAGGAGATGGTGGGAGGTTGGCTGGCTGGCATGCCCAGATCGGGGCCTGATCAGGGCCGGGCCAGCTTGGGGAAGGGTCCATGGATGATTGGCCAGTGGGTCCTGCCCCGATTGGTGTTGGGGGCCAATTGAGGGTGGGGAAGGCCATGGGGCGGGTGTGTGGGTGGTGGACTGGCTGGCCTCGCCCCCCAAATGGGGTGGGTGGAGGTGCTGATCAGGGGCCAGCAACTTGGGGGAGGGACCATGGGTGGTTGGCCGGCCGGCCCTGCCCCAGATTGTGGTGGGGGGGGGGCGATCTGGGATGGGTTCAGACAGGGGGAGGGGTTGCATGAGATTTGCCAGCCAGCCCCGCCCCCTATTGCGGTGGGGGGAGCAACCAGAGGTGGGGCCATGGGGAGGGGCTGCAGGAGGTTAGCTGCTCAGCCCCACCCCCTATTGTGTTGGGGAGTGCTATCTGGGGTGGGCCCACCAGGGGGAGTGACTGCAGGGTTGAGGGGCACAACCTGGCTCAGCCTCAGGTTCCCTGTTCCCAGCACCGGGGGGGGGGGGCATGGCCTCAGGTCCCAGGGCCCAGCCTCAGGTCCCTTGGCCCCAGCGCCAGGGCAGGGGGGCGTGATCTCAGGTCCCCCCAACCCTAGCACCGGGGCGAGGGGCATGGCCTGAGGTCCCCCAGCCATGGTGCCGGGGTGTGTGATGCTGCCTCAGGTCCCCTGGCCCAGCCTCAGGTCCTCCGGCCCTGGCGCGAGGGCGTGAAGGAGCGATGACCATTTGCATATTAGCTCTTTATTATATAGGATATGTCATGATTAAGGAGAGTTAGCCAACAAGGGATATTGGAAACCATCTCCTTATTGCTTTCTTTTTGAATCCTAATCTCAAATGAAGTTAATCATTCCATGTGAATGATAATATCTCTTAAATTATTGATTCTCTATTAATTTCTCACTAGAGATATATTTTTTTGCAACTATGACAGAAGATTTCCCTCTCTTTCTGGGTGGTAGAAATTTTTATAAATAACTGTTCTTCAACATAAAGATCTTTGAAATCCAGGAGAGAAATGGATTTTGTTCTTTTGATAGTTTAGATAGATGTTATTTAGAGGGATAGTACACCCTTTGTCTTGCTTATCAAGATAGGCCAATTGACTAAATTCTCACAATACATTAAATTCTGTGCCATTATTCCTTCTTTTTACATAATTTTTTATCATTTTGTTTATATCTGATTGAATTCTGAGAAAAAATATTAACTTTTGCTAAATCTTAATTTAGTACAAACACTATTTTAAATGTAGCATTGATATAGTTTTAAGTTAAAAAAATTAATTTACATATGTGTATATATAGTAAATAGATATTTTGCTAATTTCTGAAAATGAATGTATCAATTGTTACATTTCAAAATGTTATATTTCAAAGTATATTTTAGATATATTTAATAAGGAAAAGTGTTTTCTGAGGGCTTTAAAATAAAGATTCATCTAATGGATTTTTTTTTATTTTGAAAAGAACATATACATTTGTAAAAATATATATTTTACTCTAAAAGTCTTTTTCCTTAGTTCCAGTGGGACAGTAATGCCCACATCTTAGTATGTTTCTCATCAAGTCTGATGTACCAAAGGCAAAAATAAGTCCCATTATATTTTGCAACGTATACTAGTATGTGTGTGCAAGTTGTGTACAACATGATAGTGATATCATTATAATTAGCTACTTACTAATAACAGAAAAGGAGTGAAGGAGAGAGGCCAGATATTGTAGACATGTTATTTGGGCAGTTTCACGAGGAACCTGCAATTTCACAATCACCAGGAACCACCAGCCTTTACCTACAAAACATTAGGGAAAGGAAATCCAAGAAAGGGAAGATAGACACATGCCCAATAAAGTTGGGGGACTAGGAGGACTAGGGACTAGGTTTCATTTCGCCTGTCAATCAAACCTGGGGACAGAGATGGTTGGCCAAAATGGGTGTGGCCACTGCAAGCAGGCAAAAATTTTGGAATCTATAATCTCCTAAACAAAGGAATTCTCTCTCTAGTGCTCTTGGTGCCTCTTGTTTCTTGGGAGTCTTTTGCTCTTGCTTCCTTGCATTTTCCCTTATGGCTCATGGCTATGTGGACTCCAAATGCTATGGACTGAAGGCCTACAGCTGAAACACAAGCTAAGCTAGGCTGATGCTGGACTGAACTTGGCTCCAACGTGGAAAGGAAACTCTGGACACTGGCTGTGATTCTGGCTCTGCTAAAGCCCCAGCTACACTTCTATGATGGGACTTAGGGAAATGGGACTAAAAACTCAGGGATTTAATTACACGGAAATTAAGCTTCTACAATACCTCACATTCCTGTGGGGGCCTCCAGAAATTCTTATTCCAGCAGTATCCCAACAACCCCAGCCCCATGAGAAAACCAGTGAGATGAGCCCCTCTCCTATCCTATAACAATCGCAGTCCTTGATGGGAAAAACATGAAATGTAAGTTCTATAATGCTATACTTTCATACTTCAGGCTGTTTTTACTCCATTTTTGTTAAAGTTTACCTTAGTTTAAGAAAACTATTTTAAACAAACCAGTTTATTTCAAGCTTTCAAATATTCTACTAAAATTGCATTTTGCTTGATTGCAGTTAAACTTGAATTTAATACTTTAAAAAAAATATTTAGTTTTAAAATAACATGGACCAAGACCGATCATTCATATTTTATATGAGAGAAAAAATGGTCCATATGTAATATAAGATCTTAAATCAATATTTTTTGCATGCTAGATCACATTCTAAAGAGTTTCAATATGATATAGACATTCAGAAAAAAAAAACACACAGAGACTTGACTTGTATAACAAATATTCTCACTAACACATTGGCATTTCCTTGTTAACAGATATGACAAAACATGTGATTGATTATGATTCATTGTCATTCATATAAATATTCTACATTACTGCATAATTTAGAATGATAATTGATGACTAGTTTCAATAAATATGATTTCTAGAACATATTACTCTTTGTCAATCTCTTATTTCTAAATAAAAAGACATAAGTAATATACTTTAAAAACATATGTACATCAATGACGGAAATCTAAGATGGTTTCAAATGTGTAAAAACTGGAGAGATCTTCACTTGAGGCAGAATGTTCATTGCTAAATTTCAAAACAGTGTCTTGAGAAATAAATGTATCTGCAAAACTAAAGTCAAGATATCTATTAAGTTCTAAATTTTGAAAAGACTGAAGAGGGCAATTAAATTCAATTGGATCCTGAATCAGAGGGAAAAATGATAAATAAGACATATTTGAACTGGCAAAATGAATAAATAACATATAGACTGTATCAGGTAATAGTATTTTATCAATGTTAAATTGCCTAAAGTTTATCATTGTAGTGTAGTTATGTATGATAATGTCCCTGTTATTAAGAATTACACATCATCTATATAAATAAAGAGCCGGGGTCCGAAACGACCAAGTCTTGACCGAACACCAGAAGTCAGTGCTGGGTAGCTGTGGTGACCCAGCACTGACTGCAGCCAGTGCCAGGGCAGCGACCCTGCACTGACTGCCGAGGGGGCTGCGGATGAGGCCCAGAGAGAGGCCTGCAGAGAGAGAGGCAGGGTTTGATCTTCAGCCTCAGTGACAGCTGTTGATCAGCTGTTGCCTCTCTCTTTCTCTCCGGGCTTCACCAGGAGCCATGCCTCTGTTTCTCTCTGAGCTTCTGTGGGGCTGCTGATCAGCCCCGCCTCTTTGATCAGGACCAGCGATAGGCCTGGAGACACTGACTGGCATAGAAACCGACCAATCAGAACCAAATCTGGATGAAGTACCAGGAGCCAATGGCTGCCTAGGAGGCAGAGCTTTTGACGCTGACTGGCATAGAATCCAACCAATCAGAACCTAATCTTGGTGAACTAGGAAGGCAGAACCTAAGGTGGGGGCTGAGGAGGGGTTTTATGGGCAACAGCTGTTTGGTGTAAGGTGTAAGAAAGTGGTTCAATTTATTAATGACCACTTTGGCAGTATAGTGCATATGGCTAGCTATCAGTCCAGATATAAGGATTATGTGGTTTTGTTTGCCAAGAGCATCTCCTCCTGCTGAAAAAGGCTCCCCCCATTTAAGCAATCCTAGCCTATATAATCTATCTATACTAATAAAAGAGAGAGTAATATGCTAATTAGACCAGGAGACCTTCCGGACATCCAGACAAAGCCATGGGAGTTGAGCCGAGGCAGAAGTGGTTAAGAATGATCAGGCTGGCAGGAAGGGCAGTTGGGGGCAACCATGCCAGCAGGGGGGGGCAGTTGGGGATGAACAGGCCAGCACAGGGGGAGGGCAGTTGGGGATGAGCAGGCTGGCCGGGGAGGGCAGTTGAGGGCCATGAGGCTGGCAGGGGAGGCCAGTTGGGGGCAATCAAGCTGGGGGGGAAGTTGGGGGCTTGCAGGCCAGCATGCAGAGTGGTTAGGGGCGATCAGGCAAGCAGGCAGGTGAGCGGTTAGAAGCCAGTGGTCCCAGATTTCAGGCCATGCTGAGGGACACTCCCCCCCATTATCCCCCCCAACCCCCCTGTTCACGAACTTTGTGTACTGGGCCACTAGTAATATTTACAGATAAAGAAACATGATGACTAAATGTACTTTCAGGTAGTTCAGAAAAATTAATATGAAATATGTCTATATCTATATTCAAATTTATATCATATATATCTCTAAATCTGTATAAATACCTATACATATACCATACTACACTCATATCTATTTTTACTTATATCTATGCTTATATCTATATATGGAGAGGGAGTTGGGAAGAGACAGGGAGAGGGAGAGAAGAGGGAAAGGAAAATCCTAAGAATAACCTTCTCTCTACCTCTATCCTAATAGTTAACTATTCTGTGCTACCTGTTTTCCAATTGTTCCTCCAGAAACACTCTTCTTCCTTCTCCGTTCTACTATCTGCCCCTGGGTAACTGAGATGTATGGACCATATCATCAGGGTTTCTGTTTGTGTTCCACTGTTGGGAGACCCTGGAAAGGAAGGAAGAACTTGAGGTAAGTTATCATCTGGTCAAGATACTGCTCCTTGGTTTTAGTAGCCTCTGCCTTTCTTCATGCCTAAAAAGTTGGAAATAATTAAAGCTTTTAACTATGAAACCCAATTTCCCTACTAGTTTCCCTTATACTTCACTAACATCATTGCAATTATCCCTTTGTCTATAAACCTCCTTGAATTGACCTCTAGTGTGTCTTCTGTTTCTTTTTGTGATACTAATTTAGCTGCTAATACTCATTGAGCGCTGTCATTCATGATAAAAATGTTGAAAGCATTACATTAAATTTTAAATTCTTATAAATATTTGTATGTATCATGTTTGTATCATATCATTTCCAGTTTAGAGATGAGAAAATTGAGGGTCATATTTAAGTAACTTGCTATTATGGACTGAATTGTGTCCTCCCATTAAATTCATATATTTAAATCTTAATCTTAAGAGCTTTATAATGGGACTTTATTTGGAGATAAAGCTTTTATAGAATGACTAGAGGCCCAGTGCATGAATTCATGCACAGGTGGGGTCCCTCGACCTGGCCTGTGCTCAGGGCCCATGGGTGGGGGGTGGAAGGGGAAATGACTGGCTGGGGGGAGGGACTGCAGGAGGTGGGCCCCAGCAGCAACCTAACCAATGGCTGATTCCGTGAGGAATTGGGCTCCCTCTTCCCTCCTGTCTGGGCCTGAGGTGCGGGTGAACCAGGTTCAGGGCTCTCACGGCCCCAGCAGCAAGGTCTGGGTCAGTGCATGTCATAGCTACCGGCCAGTCATCTGGTCATTCAAGTCGTTCTGGTCATTCAGTCATAATGGTTGCTTAGGCTTTTATATATATAGATATAGATTATATTAAAATGAGCCCATTAGGGTGGGCCCTAATTCAATCTGACAAATGTTTTAAGAATAAGTTATTAGGATACAGAGACACAGGCCAAGAGATGACCTGATGAGGAGGACACAGCAAAAAGTATCTACCTGCAATCTAAGGAGATAGGTCTCAGAACAAACAGAACCTCCAGTCAATACCTAGATCTTGTTTTTTAAGCCACTCAGTCTATTATACTTTGTTATGGCAGTCCAAGCAAACAAATAAACTTGCTTAAACCATATGTAAATAATCATTCCTAAAAAAAAAATGTAGAATTTATCATAGTTCTATCAATCTAGTACTATGTTTACCACATCATTTTTCTCTCCTAGTTAATTTTGACAATTTTTTATCAGTTACTGATTGCCTTGGGAAATTGGCATTGATTTTGTGAGTAGATTATGGAGTTATTGAAAGCATTTTTATAGTTTTTATTCTTAAATGATAAGAACAGCTAATAATTATTTAAGACTTGCCATGTACCAGGCTAGTTGTAATTGCTTTTATAGTTTTTATTCTTAAATGATAAGAACAGCTAATAATTATTTAAGACTTGCCATGTACCAGGCTAGTTGTAATTGCATCCCCTGTATTATGTCCCTTAATCCTTCAAAACAGCTATTATTTGGTTATTAATTTTATATGCATTTTTATAGATGAGAAAGTGAAGTGTAAAGAACTTCAGCAATGTGCCTAAGTGTACAGGATTGGTACAGAGCCAGGCTTCTTACCTAGGCCCACTCAGGAACTTAACTATATAGATTATGATCAATCATTATCCCTAGCCCAGACCTAACATGATGCAGGGCACATACATATTAAATGGTGGCATTTTTCCGTTTGTTTTTAAAGGTTATTGCAAGATGACTCATCTTTTCTTCATAATCCTTATCACTATCTGGAACCTCATATAATTATTAGATTGTTTTTATTTCCTGCCTCTTATAAGTAACCTGTAAGTTCCATGAGAGCAAAATCTTTTCCTGTTTTGCTTACTGCTGTTTATGTAGGCCGATAATGGTAACTGACAGAATGCAGGAAGCAATAGATATTAGTGAAATACATGTGGGAAATATGAATGAATATAAATAAAATCCAAGGATAGCTGTTATTCTTAAAGTTAAGGACAAGGTGGATAAGTAACACTGAGGATACATTCATTCCTCTCACAAAACACAACTATTGCGCAGACTGCTGGGAAAAAAAAAAAGAAATAGCAATAGGGGTTTTAAAATACCTTGTTGAGATAATGTTACATTAACATAAACATGCTTCCTAGTTCCAATTTCAATGTCTTCACCACTGTCATTCAGAACAATAGTTTCCAAACACGGATCTAGGAAACCTTTCCATAATACTTACTCCTGAACCTTATTTCATAATTGGTAAATCTAATTGTAGTAATTTTAATGACTT